>NC_060130.1:981734577-982984577 GCF_021461395.2 Schistocerca americana | reverse complement strand
GCATTATCTATGTGATCGTTCCAATTTAGGTTATTTGTAATTGTAATCCCTAAGTACTTAGTTCTCCCCCAAGAACCATGGACCTTGCCGTTGGTGGGGAGGCTTGTGTGCCTCAGCGATACGGATAGCCATACCGTAGGTGCAACCACAACGAAGGGGTATCTGTTGAGAGGCCAGAAAAACGTGTGGTTCCTGAAGAGGAGCAGCAGCCTTTTCAGTAGTTGCAGGGGCAACAGTCTGGATGATTGACTGATCTGGCCTTGTAACACTAACCAAAACAGCCTTGCTGTGCTGGTTAAAATATTCCGGAGGTAAAATAGTCCCCCATTCGGATCTCCGGGCTGGGACTAATCAAGAGGACGTCGTTATCAGGAGAAAGAAAACTGGCATTCCACGGATCAGAGCGTGGAATGTCAGATCCCTTAATCAGGCAGGTGGGTTAGAAAATTTAAAAAGGGAAATGGATAGGTTAAAGTCAGATATAATGGGAATTAGTGAAGTTCGGTGGCAGGAGGAACAAGACCTTTGGTCAGGTGAATATAGGGTTATAAATATAAAATCAAATAGGGGTAATGCAGGAGTAGCTTTAATAATGAATAGAAAAATAGGAGTGCGGGTAAGCTACTACAAACAGCACAGTGAGTGCATTATTGTGGCCAAGATAGACACGAAGACCACGTCTACTACAGTAGTTCAAGTTTATGTGCCAACTAGCTCTGCAGATGACGAAGAAATTGAAGAAATGTATGATGAAGGGAAACGAAAATTTAATAGTCATGGGTGACTGGAATTCAGTAGTAGGAAAAGGGAGAGAAGGAAACGTAGTAGGTGAATATGGATGGGGGCTAAGAAATGAAAGAGGAAGCCGCCTGATAGAATTTTGCACAGAGCACAACTTAATCATAGCTAACACTTGGTTCAAGAATCATAAAAGAAGGTTGTATACATGGAAGAAGCATGGAGATACTGACAGGTTTCAGATAGATTACATAATGGTAAGACAGAGATTTAGAAACCAGGTTTTAAATTGTAAGACATTTCCAGGGGCAGATGTGGACTCTGATCACAATCTATTGGTTATGAACTGTAGATTAAAACTGAAGAAACTGCAAAAAGGTGGGAATTTAAGGAGGTGGGACCTGGATAAACTGAAAGAACCAGAGGTTGTACAGAGTTTCAGGGAGAGCATAAGGGAACAATTGACAGGAATGGGGGAAAGAAATACACTAGAAGAAGAATGGGTAGCTTTGAGAGATGAAGTAGTGAAGGCAGCAGAGGACCTAGTAGGTAAAAAGACGAGGGCTAGTAGAAATCCTTGGGTAACAGAAGAAATGCTGAATTTAATTGATGAAAGGAGATAATATAAAAATTCAGTAAATGAAGCAGGCAAAAAGGAATACAAACGTCTCAAAAACAAGATCGACAGGAAGTGCAAAATGGCTAAGCAGGGATGGCTAGAGGACAAATGTAAGGATGTAGAAGGTTATCTCACTAGGGGTAAGAGAGATACTGCCTACAGGAAAATTAAAGAGACCTTTGGAGAACAGAGAACCACTTGTTTGAATATCAAGAGCTCAGATGGAAACACAGTCCTAAGCAAAGAAGGGAAAGCAGAAAGGTGGAGGGAGTATATAGAGGGCCTATACAAGGGCAATGTACTTGAGGATAATGTTATGGAAATGGAAGAAGGTGTAGATGAAGATGAAATGGGAGATGTGATACTGCGTAAAGAGTTTGACAGAGCACTGAAAAACCTGAGTCGAAACAAGGCCACGGGAGTAGACAAAATTCCATTCCAAAGAAATCAGGTGCTGACAGATGTGTAAACATTACAGAACAATCAGTTTAATAAGTCCCAGATGTAAAATACTAACGCGTATTCTCTACGGACGAATGGAAAAACTGGTAGAAGCTGACCTCGGGGAAGATCAGTTTGGATTCTGTAGAAATGTTGGAACACGTGAGGCAATACTGACCCTACGACTTATCTTAGAAGCTAGATTAAGGAAAGGAAAACCTACGTTTCTAGCATTTGTAGACTTAGAGAAAGCTTTTGTCAATGTTGACTGGAATACTCTCTTTCAAATTCTGAAGGTGGCAGGGGTAAAGTACAGGGAACGAAAGGCTATTTACAATTTGTACAGAAACCAGATGGCAGTTATAAGAGCCGAGGGGCACGAAAGGGAAGCAGTGGTTGGGAAGGGAGTGATGTTATTCAATCTGTATATTGAGAAAGCACTGAAGGAAACAAAAGAATAATTCGGGGTAGGTATTAAAATCCGTGGAGAAGAAATAAAAACTTTGAGGTTCGCCGATGACATTGTAATTCTGTCAGAGACAGCAAAGGACTTAGAAGAGCAGTTGAATGGAAAGGACACTGTCATGAAAGGAGGGTATAAGATGAACATCAAAAAAGCAAAACGAGGATGATGGAATGTAGTCGAATTAAGTCGGGTGATGCTGAGGGAATTAGATTAGGAAATGAGACGCTTAAAGTAGTAAAGGGATTTTGCTATTTGGGGAGCAAAATAACTGATGATGGTCGAAGTAGAGAGGATAACAAATGTAGACTGGCAAAGGCAAGGAAAGCGCCTCAGAAGATGAGAAATTTGTTAACATCGAGTATTGATTTAAGTGTCAGGAAGTCGTTTCTGAAAGTATTTGTATGGAGCGTAGCCATGTATGAGAGTGAAACATGGACGATAACTAGCTTGGGCAAGAAGAGAATAGAAGCTTTCGAAATGTGGTGCTACAGAAGAATGCTGAAGATTAGATGCGTAGATCATATAACTAATGAGGAGGTATTGAATAGGATTGGGGAGAAGAGAAGTTTGTGGCACAACTTAACTAGAAGAAGGGATCGGTTGGTAGGACATGTTCTGAGGCATCAAGGAATCACCAATTTAGTATTGGAGGGCAGCGTGGAGGGTAAAAACCGTAGAGGGAGACCAAGAGATTAATACACTAAACAGATTCAGAAGGATGTAGGTTGCAGTAGGTACTGGGAGATGAAGAAGCTTGCACAGGATAGAGTAGTATGGAGAGCTGCATCAAACCAGTCTCAGGACTGAAGACCACCACAACAACAAGTACTTAGTTGTATTTTCAGCCTTAAGGTTTGTGTGACTTATCGCGTAATCGAAATTTACTGGATTCCTTTTAGTACTCATGTGAATAATCCCACACTTCTTGTTTTATTCAGAGGCAATTGCCAGTTTTCGCACTATACACATATCTTATCTAAATCTTTTCCAATTCGTTTTGGTCAGCTGATGACTTTAGAAGAAGGTAAATTACAGCATCATCTACAAACGAACCAAGACGGCTACTAAGATTGTCTCCTATCTCGTCAATGACTTTCCGTCTACTACTATGAACTGTGACCTTTCTGACACGAAATCACGAACCCAGTCGCACATCTGAGACGAAATTCCATAGGTATGCAGTTTGGCTAGAAGATGCTTGTGAGGAGCGGAGTCGGAAGCCTTCTGGAAATCTAAAAATAAGAAAACACTTTCACATCACCTGTCGATACCACTCATTACTTCATGAGCATAAAGAGCTAGTTGTGTTCCGCAAGAACGATATTTTCTGAATCCGTGCTGACTATGTTCCAATAAATCCTTTTCTCCTAGGTAATTCATATTGTTCGAATACCGCATATTCTCCAAAAACCTACTGAAAATCGACGTTAGTTATATGGGCCTGTAATTCAACTGATTACTCCTACTTCCCTTTTTGGGTGTTGGTGTGTCTTTAGCAATTGTCCAGTCTTTGGGTAGGGGTCTTTCTATGAGCGAGTGGTTGTATATAATTGCTAAATATGGAGCTATTGTATCAGCATACTCTGAGAGAAGCCTGACGGGTATACCGTCTGGACCGGAAGTCTTGCTTTTATTAAGTGATTTAAGCTGCTTTGCGAAACCGAGGATATCTACTCCTACGTTTCTTATCTTGGCAGTTGTTCTTGATTGGAATTCAGAAATATATACTTCGTCTTCTTTCGTGAAGGGGTTCCTGAAAACGGTGTTTAATAACTCTGCTTTAGAAGCACTGTTATCAGTGACTTCGAATTGTTATCTTGGAGGGAAGGTTTTGATTGCGTCTTGCCACTGATGTGCTTTATGTATGACCAGAATCTCTTTGGGTTTTCTGCCACATTTCAAGACAGAGATTCATTATGGAAATTAATAAAAGCATCGCGGATAGAAGTACGCGCTATATTTCGAACTTGTGTAAAACTTTGCCACTCTTGGTGATTTTGCGTTCTTTGAAATTTGGCATGATTTTTCGCTTCTTCTGCAACAGCGATCTGATCCGTTTTGTGTACCATTGGGGATCAGTACCACACTTATTAATTTATGCGGTATATGTGTCTCAATTTCAGGCGATACAATGTCTTTGAAATCATTCCACAACTTTTCTATGCTTACATGACCAGATCGGATGGGCACAGACTGTCTCTTGAAACGACGATAAGAGCATTTTTATCAGCTTCTTTGAACAGATATACTTTGTGTTTCATTTTGATGGTTGTAGGTGTTACGGCATGAAGCCTAGCAGCAACTGCCTTGTGGTCGCTAATCCGTGTATTCGTCGCGATACTCACTATTTGTCCAGGGTTATCTGTTGCTAAGAGGTCAAGTATGGTTTCGCAACAATTCACGCTTCGAGTGGGCTCATGAACTAATTGTTCGTTATAATTTTCTGAGTAACTGCTCAGTACAATTTCGGATGACGTTTTATGACTGTCGCCGGCTTTGAAAATATAGTTTTTCCAACATATAGAGGCTACATTGATGTCACCACCGATTATAACTGTATGAGTGGGATACCTATTTGAAATGAGACTCAAGTTTTCTTTGAGCCGTTCAGCAGCTATATCTTCTGAGTCTGGGGGTCAGTAAAACGACCCAATTAATAGTTTAGTCCGATTGTCAAGTATAACCTCTACCCATACTATTTCGCAGGAACTATGTACTTCAACTTCACTACAAGGCGACACACGTCATAGGTACCGATATGACTCAAGACCTGTAGTTGGCTGCACCCTGTACTCTTCATGGCATTCGGAAACATCCTTTCCACATTCGGTAAGACTCCCCCCGGTATGCACACGGAGTGCACACTGGCTTCCTTCCCATCCTTTCCAGCCATGTTCCTAAGGGGCTCCATTACGCGCCTAACGTTGGAGCTCCCAACTACCAGCAAACCCACCCTCTTTGAGTACGCAGACCTTGCAGGCTGAGAAGCTTTCTCAGACACAGGGTGGACGACTGCATCCGGGACAGACACATCGTAAGCCACAGAAAACGCCCGAAACCTGTTTGTCAAAGAAACAGAGGAGGTCCTACGATCGGCCCCTCGGAAAGCTTTCCGCTGCCTTCTAGACTTTGGAATGATCTCACACTCGACCATGAGTGAGGGGTCAACCTCAGTGCAGGCAGTAGCCAGTGAGGCCACAGTGGTGGACCGATCGCGGGACACATGGGATGTGCTCGACGTCTCTCACATCCCTGCGTTCAACCCCCACAGTGATGCCCCTTGGCATGTACAGCCTCAAGCTGTGTGACGGGAGCCAACGCAGCCTGGAGCTGTGAGTGAAGGGTCGCCAAGTCAGCTCGCATCGGTACACAACAATCATAGTTCCTATCCATTACTGCAGTCGCTCCTGTTTGAAGCTTGTAAAAATATATAACAAACGAACAGTGTACTCGCCTTATTAGCAGCAGGAATTCGAAATGCTCTCTCACTAAAGGTCTAAACGACAGTGAGCTACAATAACCAAATCAAACAAAAGCCTATACGATACGAGGGTCGATAACAACGGCGATACGGTATGCTGCGCTGTTATTAAATTAAAAGCTTGTGCCTAGTAAGCACTCGAACACGCAAGAAATTACAAAAATAATATAGTAACTACACGGCTATCTATAAGTAAGTCACTCCTGCTGGAATCTCGTAAAAATATTTAATAAACGAACGGTGTACTCGCCTCATTAGCGGAAGGAACACGAGATGCTCTGTCTCTGGCGGACTATCCATTTCATTAAACAAAATTCCAGTTTTTACACTTTATTGTGACTTGTGTTTCGGTCATTTTAAAATGTAGGGTTGTGCTTTCCAAATTTGTCGGGGGAACAGAAACAATAATGGCTAGTGTTTTCTCAGAAGACCACGAATTTAATGGAAATCAAGAATTACCAGGCCCAGTTCTCAGGCCAGGGTATTATGATGTGAATTTATGGGAAAAATGAGCAGACTTTTACATTGTGTGAATGTACTATTGGGTACTTAGATGGTAAAGGTTGTGTTGATGTGTTTTTGAAAAAACAAGCCCGATTACCGATGTTTACTTTAACAGACGTGGAGTCATTTTTACGTCAAGGAGATGTCTCAAAGTTCTTCGATAATGTGGGGTTACGACTTGTAGATTCAAAGAAATCATTATGAAACCAGACGTCGTCGATGTAATGTATCAATAAACAAAACAAATTCATGAATTTAATGTTACAAGAAGGTAATTAGAGGTACGAGAACCTTTGTCTAGAAAACAGAAGAAACCGCAACAATGTAACATATTCACTTTCCCTATTGAATTAAGCTTTTTTGAAACACATACATCATGTTTCTTATTCTCCTAGACCTAAGACAGGTTCTGACACATCGCTATTCACGCCAGAAACCATTACAAAGAAAAAACCAATAATATTAGCTTTTCTGTTTCTATTCGCCTCTCTCTACAGGGTGAATGGAAACACCAAGTTCCTATTTATTTATATCAAACTATAAATTCCACAATGGCCACACAACGAAACAGTGTAAGTGCGGCTTGCATCACACGCAACTGGAAAGGTAAGAAATTCATCAGATATCGAAAAGTATGTTTGTCCGAAAGAAGGAACTCTGAATAATGCACACACGCGAACTGGTGGCTGTTTACACGCTCATCAGATAAAACTTTCTCCTAAAACATACTTACACAGCCTCGCCGCCTCCAACGGCGTCAGAAGCGGGACTCCTCTCCAAAATGTCACTCTTCACCCAGGAAACCTGGGTCAAGCACGGCTGAAGTCACTGAGCACGAAAATTGCTAAAATTCTTAATTTTAAACTTTTATACACACATGATGCATAAAATTACACAGACATTTTCCGAGAAGTATTATGCTGTTATCTGTTTTCATTTATCTAACATAGTTTATTGATAAATAATATTTTCTATAGTTTTCCTCCCTTTCTGTATTAATATATGTAAATATTAACAATCAATTTATATTATGCATTAAATATTTTCCTATATATCTAAAGAATACAGTACTGTCGCTATTTTTAATATTTCTCTACTGATTTAGTAAGAAAAGCTATTTTTAATTGTGGCCTCTCAGTTAAGAATATGAACAGTGTCAGTAAATCTATACAGTCCAATAGAGTTCAACGAGATGTATCCATAGACATCCCAATTGTTGCAACAATGTAACGTGTAGCCGAGATATTCACTTTTACGCTTCAGGAATTATTTGTAACATTTAACTTACTATAACTTGCAAACTAATGCGGATATCGAAGGAGCGTCTTCACACTCGTAATCACCCAGGTTTTCGGCTTCAAATGAGCCAACTTGTCCTTCAGTGACACATATGGTTCAGTCTTCATCAATTTCGGGGTAGGCGTTAATTTTGCACTGTACACGGAATCGCCCATTGAAACGTCCCCACAGAAATATTATACATGACTGTGTTTAAACTGACACACAATATTTTTAGCGCAACGCAATCTGACTTTCAAAAATCCCTACAAAAGAATGGCCCTGCCTAACATTAACCTATACCTTTCACAAATCACTTACCTCACCAAAAATCATCGTTACTCGAACTACTGCAATACAGCGAGCGCCACTACTGCCAGCTAAATAAAAGATTCAAACTACTGAAGGCACTAACAACTAATAGGCATAGTTAGCAAATGAAAGATTTTGATAGAGAACAAACAATGTGTTTACCTTACTAGTGTTCAAAAGTCATAATATATATAGCAGTTGGGACTGATGACCTTCGCTGTTTAGTCCCCAAACATCCCAACAACCACCACAACCACCTATATAGCAGTTCATGACATCCAGCCTAACAAATTTCAAAACTCCGTCATCTCTCTCCCCACATCCACCACTGCTGGCGGCTCACCTCCAACTGCTCAACGATATGCGCTGATCACATCCATCTGCCCAACACTACAATGGCAGACAACAATGCAAACTAGCCACAGACTGCACACAGCACAGCCAGTGATTTTCATACAGAGTGCTACGTGGCATTACCAATATAAAAACCCAAACAGCCTGCTTACATAGCCCCCATGCTCCCCACAAAAAATGTTACAAATTGTTTGGGGCAGTGGCCAATACAGATTTGAAAAAAAATTTATAATCATAATTACAATAAAAAAGATATCAAATGCACACACATATTGATACAATGTTGGTCAAAAGCTAAAATTTTCTCTCAGTCCATAAAGACAGTCCTGATCATTCATCACAGCAAAATTGCAGTGTTTTTCTCAAAGTCTGAACAGTAAAAGAAAATGCACATGGAAGTAGTGGATTTCCATGAAGTCTTGAATATGCAGTGTTGTCCTCGGAACGGAAAGACAGTGCCGACTCTTGACATGCTGACAGGTAATGGGCCACAACAGAGCAAACCCACCGCAGAGTCAGTCGAAGTTTTGAAGAATATTGGTAGGTGGGTCATCACAAAACAGACCACTGTGGTGTTGTTAGAGATTACGGTATTGGTGGGCCACCAGAGGTGCAGACCCACTGCTGTCCTTGTAGAAATAATGGTATTGGTGGGCCATCAAAGATGCAGACCCACTGTAGTCCTTGTAGAGACGGCCAGCAGCCATCTGTTGCGACTGTACAGGTGCACAATCACCATCAGAGAGTCTTGCGGAGAATATAGCAAGTCCATAAACCACCACTTGTGCACTCACAAAGTCTTTGGAATTATCCTTAGATCCAGCAATGCTGTTAACCAGTCCCTTGCTGAATTATTAACACATGTCCAAATACTAACAGTCCTCTTTTTTTCACATATTGTGCATATACTATGACCAACAGAAATATGTGCAGTGAAATGTAACTTACAAGTTACTTAATTTGATGAACTGGTGTCGATTACAATTTTATAACATGAGAATACAATAACAAAGGTACAAAATACATCATTAAAGAACATAACAATACAGATAACATTTGTGGTAAAACAGGCTTTACAAAAGAATAGAAATAAACATGCACATCAGTGTTACAAGTATTATGACATAAGTACATACATAAAGATCAGAATAACTTTTGAAACATCAACTTCACATATGAGCAACAAAACAGAACAGATAAATAATGTCTAAACATCGTTACAAAGTAAATAACATAGTATTAGAAAAATTCTACAACATAACTCTCATCAGCTAAACACATAAAGACAGGAAAAAGACAAATACACAAGGGTACATAAACACATAGCAGAATAACACAGGAGAAAAGGACAGGGTTTGTTTTCAGTGTAACATTTGGTACTGCAGTCCAACCCAAAACTTCATTCCATAGATCTTTCGTCTTATTTCAACATTTGTTTCCACCAAAAAAATCCTATCCAAGCATGCTTTCTGTATTCTGTTCACATCCTCTTTCAAAAATAGTTTTTCTCCACTGTACACAACTTTTTTGTCCAAACCATTTTCTTATAGCTTCTCAATGCATTTCTTCCAATTCATCATAACTCATTCTCTTATATAGTCTACCCCCTCTTAAGCTAACTTAAATCTACTGAGCTCAGATGCTAAACTAAGGGATGAGGGAATGCAGCAGCACAAAACAAATAATACAAACAGCAATGAAAAAAATGCAAACTGGCAAAGTAAGCTACAGTAAATCTAAATTACCAAGCAAATGCAACATTAAAACTAATATGAGCCAATGTGCAGCAACAAGAAAAATAAATCAGTAGTAAAACTGGCTTAACAGAGTAATACAAAGTGAAATTTAGTAGCACTATGCCTGGCAAACAGCAGCAGCAAATGCAATAACTTATATCTAAACACTACAAAGCTCAAGCAGAAAAATATTACAGTAAAAATGGCCATGTTTGATACCTATGTCACATCTTAACACTAGAGTGATGCATCACAAAAACTTACTCTGCAAGAAAGTTACCAACTCATTAAAAAAATTATTTATGCAATTCCTGTGAAGGGAAATGTCTATTTGTGCTCTCTTTTCTAAGAAAGTATTTCATAAACGTATTCTTTACTGGGTCTGTAGACAGAAAATAGTGATATTAGTACATCTATTAAATCTTATAATAACCAATGCTGCAGTGCAGCTAGAAACTAGATATTAAAGAAAATGAGCAGATATGTACAAAGGAAGGCATGAAACATCATTCATTAGCCATATGGCATTTCATAAGGTAGTAAAAAAAATCTCTCAGTTAGAAAGACAGTAGTCATAATCAGGTGTATAGACATAAAAATATTTCTCGTCATTTCATTAGGCATTTCAGTAAATATCATAAATTAAGATCTCCACAGTGTTATCATATGTTTTCAAGTTTGAGCATGTCGTATTTGCGACGCTTTCTACAAAGGAATGTCAATAGCGAGGATAGCGGCCTCTTTTTTTTTCTCCACCTGTGCCTCTGAAAGGTACACACTAATGCTTTTTTCCAGGTAACTGTCGCGCAGCTGGTTGCCCACAACGCATTACATGCAGGTGGTCACTTAACTTTCTTACCGAAATATTTACGACACCAGTTTGCACTACAGTGACAGTCTCATATAAAAATTTCACACGTCGAGAATTTGCGTTTCAAATCTGTAGAAACAAAATCGTGTAAATATAACAATGTCCAAAAAATTTTCGCCAGCATAGTGATACATTCATGCATACACACACATTTCATAACTCTTAAAGTACGATTCTCGGTTTCCTACATCCTTTTTCACAAACCAGAGTCCCTAACAACTACTCATTATTCCTTGCTTTATTACACATATACATATTCGTAGACACTTCTTCAATATTTCATCATAATAAATATGTAGCATAATCAAATTCCTCATATATCATCAGCTTATTGATCATAAACACACCGCAATAGCATAATACACATCGTCATCATAACATCTTAAAACCTTAGCCAAATCTCAAAATCATCGTAGCTTCCTTCAATAATTTCAAAACCTAAAAAAATTCCCTGCTCATGTCAAAAGTGTCATCTCCAAAAAAAAATATGAACAGTTCACAAGGTACAGACAAAATACAGTTTCATAAGTGTGAAGTTATTCAACTGTGTAATTACGTAAACATCTGTCGCTGATGTGGTAAAATAAATGTTTGTCTCTTCCAGTTAAATGATCAGGTAGCTGTGTAATTTATGTGTTAGAGAAATATGGTACCGATGTGTAAAGTTGTATAAGCAAATACCATATTAGCTAGGGCTCCTTGTGCTTGCGAAACACATGGTACACAAAGTAGGCGTGTACCCCCCTGAGGATTAATGTAATTATACCCTCATGTGTTACAGATTACAGCAATGGAATGAAATGTGTCACGGAAAACCTTTGTATCATTGTAATTCAAAAATCTTTAAAAATAAATGTTTTAAGTACAAAATTAATCACTCAAATGCGTGTCCTGTAGTGCTAAATGTGTGTCTTGCTGTAAGATAATTCTGTGGAAGTGTCGTAGTTATCATCCTCTGTAAGCAAAGTTCTGCTGAAGACAACGTATTTACCTCATCTTAAACGAAAGTGAAATGCTTTGCGTATAGATATTGTAGTTATTACGTACCTTACCGTGATCAAGAAAGTACTATAATGTAACGTATTGTTGTGCTACGAAAAAGGCTGTCTCATTATAGCTATACCACAAAAGTTACAACTAAAACATGTTTTACTTTCCAGAAGAATTCAGAAAAACTGTGCAGATAAAAAACAGAAACACCGGAAAAGCAACATTGTTAATTGGGTCACATATTAGAAGCGTCGTGATATAGTCGTGTAGCTGTCAAATAAACTAACCACTGTGTCATCTGGTATCTCTCAGAAAACACTTTAAATCCAGAAAGTATTTTCAAGTAACTCAAAATGTTGCATTAAAATCTCGTTAGCAGAAGTGAGCCTTATAGTCGTTACGTAATAGTACAACTAACAAGCAAGAGTGTACACACACAATAACCTTGTGTCGTCTTTTCACTATATCAATGCATTCGTAATTACTGTCTAAATATGTTCCTTGGGTTCTAGGCTAGATAGTTAACTTCAAAACATTGTTGCATGTTAACAGTTTCTAAGTGTGACAAAGAGTACTAGTAATGTGAAGTGAAAAATTTTGTGGCAAAGACTAAGTTAAAAGGCAGATTATCTCTCAATAAACGGTTTTACATGTGAAATGTGGTGTACACCTTTACTCTTCCTAGTACGCAGAGTTTCAACTTCAACGCAGTTATCATGTGGTATACGACGGTAAGGAATGCTAAAATTTTTCTCAAGGCTAGCGTCTTATGTTATTTTTCTCGCAGCCAGCGGGCGCACGTGGCTGCCTGCGGTGCGAGTCATTGTCTGTCTCTTTGTTGGCGCGCGTCGTTATTGGGATTAGGAGACCTAACTTCTACAAATTCACCTTGTCGAGAGTGCCCTGCTCTGTTTGAATCTCGCCAGTTCCGATGAAATTCAGGTCTGTCGTTATGATTATATCGTCTGTCGTCATGTCGGTAGTTCCTGTCGTTTCTTTCTTGTCGGTTAAGTGGTGGAGAATTTCTCCCTGAATTATCGCTGCATGGTGGTCCGTTGCGTCTGAAGTTATTCTGTTTCCCGTGATAATAATAGTTCTGGTTTCCATATTGCCTGTTTCTATGATTGTCTCTGTCATATTCATTACTACGGAAATGCGATCTTTTTCTGTAACTATTACTCTGCCAGTGGTTGTCATATGGGTGGTGTCTGTTTGTTCACGATTTGCGTTGTAAGAATAGCCTTGTCGTGTCCAGTTATTATTTCTTTCATCGCGGAATTGTGACGAATGTGACCTGTAATTGTTGTGTTCCTGTTTCGCGTTCCGCGATTGTCAGTGTCAATTCCTAATTCTTGTAAGAGTCCCTGAAAAGCTTCAATGTCGTCTTTGCAACGTCCTGCTAAAATAATATGTCGTAAATGTTCAGGTAATTTGATTAAGCAAATGCGGATGAGTTCTGAGGGGCTGTATGGGTTTGACAGGTACTGATTCTTGTGCAACATGTCTTCAAAATATTTCACAAGACTGGAAAATTTAGATTGTTCGAAATGTTTCGTCATTATGATGCTATGTTTTACTCAGTCTTGTGTAGCTTGAGACCAATATGCTGAGAGGAAGGCATGATAAAATTCTCCTTCACTGTGACAATCGTGAATAACCGATCGCATTCTTGCGGCTGGTTCATTCTCCAAGTAGCCACACATAAATTCTAATCTGTGATCTAATGACCAGTTGGGAGGAAAACAATGAGAGTGATGGAGCCACGCTTGTGGATGAATGTCGTTGTCAGAATTCTTAAATGTTTTGAATTTATGTGTAGTAATGAACAGCTTATAGTCAAAATCATCTTGTCGGCGAGTCGCACATCGCTCATTGTTACTTCGTTTCGGCGGTTCCATCTCAAAATCCAATGCGCCTTGCCAATTTCTTTCATAATTTCCGAAGTGTCCTGCGTTATTATTTTGTGGTTGTTCCGTATTTCTATGTCCCTCTTCCCTTACTGGAGCGTGAGTGTCCTCTGAAATATGTAATTCTTGTATTACTTGTGTCAACTGATCTTGTACTTCCTGGATTTCTCTTTTGTACTGTGTATTGATTTGATTTTGATTTTCTTTGAATTTTCTAATTTGTTCATACTCTTCAGCGTCCGTGAAGGCTACAGGTCTTGTGTCACTCAGATCATCATCTACCTTTGTAGATAGGTTAGTGAACTGATCTGAAAGTTCTGCTACTTTATCTGATAGTGAAATTATTTCCTCTGTATGTTTTTCTGAACCAAGTTTCAGAGTGTCCATTTGTGTTGAAATCGTATCTACTGTGTCCTTTAAGTTTTCCTGAGTTTTTGCAAGTTGCGTAACCGAATCGGTAGATGCAACAGAGTCAATTTTAGCTTGCAAGGTGTCGTGATTTTCATGAACAATAGTTTGCAGTTCTTTTATGGCTGCTGTGTGATTCTGTAATGCATTTTCATGACGCGAAAAAATAGGTTGGAAATGCTCACAAATTAGTGTTTTTACGTTATTACAGACTTTTTGACACTTTGATTCAATGTTATGTAACTCAGTAGTTAAATTTTCACGTGTGTGTTCAAGTGTGGTGTCTAACTTCCGAAGATTTTGTTCCATTGTGTCTAACTGTTGCTGCGTTTGTCTCTGGTGTTGTTCCATTGTGTCTAACTTTTGAAGATTTTGTTCCATTGTGTCTAACTTTTGAAGATTTTGTCCCATTCGTTTCTGATTTTGTTCAAGCGTTGTGTCTAACTTTTGTAGCCTTTGTCCCATTTGTTGCATTAACTGTAAAAACAATGCACTGGTGTTTGATACATGTTCCTCAGTGCTATTCGGCAATGCATTTGAACTGGTCAGGATGCAAAACCTGAATCTACAGTATTTGCAAGATTGTGTCCTGTCATTTCGGAATCCTGAGGCGAGCTGTTGCCGACCGATCGATTGATAATGCTTCCCTGTTCACTAATTGTTTCACTGCCTTCACCATTATTTGCAGCCCGCTCCATTTCCCTATGTACAGTTGCCAAATTACTACTTTGAACATTAGTTAATTCATTACACGGTGGCGCTAACACACTGCTTTCGTCTGCACTGTCATTTCTCAGTTTACTTTGGAGCCTAGTATTACGTTTTTCACACGCCATTATTGTCTCAATATTTCACACGACAACACAGAAAAACACAATTTGAAGAGCAAAAATAAGAGAACACATTAACATAGCACTGAAAATAATATCTATTTAATTGCAAGCGCAGCTGCGAAATACATGCGTGCCACACCTGTTGTACAACAATGAAAGACTGCAACTACAAAGGAGATTCTCTCTACAATTACGCGCTAGCAATAAACAAAATCTACACTAATTACACAAACTACAAGAAAAAATCGGAAGATTCCAGTGAGGTATCATGGCAGGGTCGCCATATGAAACGCCCCCATAGAAAAATTATACATGACTGTGTTTAAACTGACACACAATACTTTTACCGCAACGCAATCGGACTTTCAAAAATCCCTACAAAAGAATGGCCCTGACTAACATTAACCTATACCTTTCACAAATCACTTACCTCACCAAATATCTTCGTTACTCGAACTACTGCAATACAGCGAGTGCTACTACTGTCAGCTAAATAAAAGATTCAAACTACTGAAGGCACTAACTACTAATAGGCATAGTTAGTTGATAGGGAACAAACAATGTATTTACCTTACTAGTGTTCAAAAGTCATAATATATATAGCAGTTCATGACATCCAGTCTTACAAATTTCAAACTCCGCCATCTCTCTCCCCACATCCACCACTGCTGGCGGCTCACCTCCAACTGCTCAACGCTACGCGCTGTTCACATCCATCTCCCCAACACGACAATGGCAGACAACAATGCAAACTAGCCACAGACTGCACACAGCACAGCCAGTGATTTTCATACAGAGCGCTACGTGGCGTTACCAATATAAAAACCTAAACGGCCTACTTACACCATGACAAACGAGCAACCATTGTACTCCCCAACGGAAGGGTTTTCCCGGTGACGCGATCACCTTAGGTGCCAATGGAAGCCCAGAGACAACCCCATCTGTTGAGCATAATGTGAAACGAGCCCTCCACGTCCTCCTGTAAAGCTGATTTCAGCTGTCAACGTGAATGTGACCTGATCTTAGCCGCCGCCTGTGCGTCCGCAGTGGCGGACGATGAAAAAAAGCAGAAGTATGAATTTTCCCTATTTTCTTGCTCCAGTTCAAGTTGCTTCTTCAAGCAAATAATACTTCACGTAAACAGTGTTGGATTACACAATTACACATTGCGTTTTTAAAAGAGAAAAGTCCAGTAGATAACTTCAAGGAAGTTAAAAAATTTGGCCACGGGGACCTTTAGAAAAGCACTTTCCATAACCAACACACTTAAAAACTGTAACACTTAGATACTAAAGCGCACACTTTTTATACTGATCATTTCACTTTAAGGATACCTCTTTCTTACTGGAATTTACTTTCAAAAGCTATTATTCTTTGTACTAACTCTGTATAGTTATTTAACAGATTCTAGCAACTTGGCTGCAGTCTGAATGAATTTTACGAAAGCAAACTCTTACTGTAACACTTTGCAGTATTTAAGAAAACACAAAAACTATTTAAATGGTGCCTCTTTATATTAACTTGGCGCTTCATAAGTCTGTAAAACAGAATACTCCGATTAATGAAACACCAGGTTGGAACCCTATATAAGTGGATGATTTGGATGAAAAACCAGGATGACCTGTTTCTTTGAAGTTCAAGAATGGTTACTGAAACACAATTTAAATTAATGGTTCACGCTGTACTACAGTAAAAATAGAAAAAAATCTAATCTGGTGGCTGTAGGCTTGGTTCTGACGAAGAATTATGACGGCTGCACTACCCACAGTACGGCCTGCAAGTATCTTGCTGTATGGGCTCAATTTCTCATCTTGGCGTCGTTCAATTTTACATATAGTAGCCCAACAACTCGCAGGTATGCCGGAAGCCGTTTGCAGTCTTCATCCGAGGCAATTTTGTGCAAATTTGCTGGCAAAGCTTCTCTTGCTCCACGAGGGTGTTGCCTCAATCACCACTGCCTACAGACTATGTGACTTCCTTCCGCGCATGCTCTAGGTAGCATGCCAATTCGCTCTTACCACCTTTTCCACTCCCCAGAGCCACTTTCGTTCCAAACAAAAGCGCACTGACTTTTACGTAGCACCTATTTCTTACATTGTTCCTAAGCGTGACCATTTCTTAAATTGTTAAATTTACATCAACAGTAACAATATATACACAAAAACATTTTAAATACAAAAGTCATCAGAAAATTATTTAATGTAATAAACAACTTACATAGTATTTTACATACATTACTCACGTACAATTCAAAGAACTTCAAATTCCAGTATAGCACACTTTACTTTACATTTACAGAAAATATAGTACCAATATGCGAAAATTTTAAAGCAAAAAAAAAATTATAAAGGTTTAAATGAACCATAAATATGTTATAAGTACCATGTAGCGTCACACATTAGACGCGTCAACGTTCGTTAGCTTTTATTCTAAAGTCGAATTTGTGGCACTGAAAAGTTCTGTAGTCGTTAGATTGTCAGGAAGTGTTTGTGTTTGCGTTGCTTTAATAGCAACAGCGCAGTACGTCTGAATTACAGATTTGCAATAAAAGTTCGTCCAGAATCACCGTTCACCGGCTGGGAATACAACGTTCGTCGGATCTCGACAATAGTAATGGACAAAACGCCATAGCACTCTATTCTGATGCATGAATCTCCAACAATGCAACGCAGGAAAGCAGATATTTTTTCTCTGGGAACAGACAAATGTTCCATGACATCGAGTTGAACCTAGCATGTATAGCGCGGAGTTAATGGAACTTGTAGTGCTGCGTAAGCCAGAACTTCATTTTACCAGGTCGACGAACTAGCTCACCGTAAAAGGCATAGTTTAATCAGGCTTCCTCCTTATGATGCTCATTTAAATCGGACAGAGTGTATGGGCCTAGGTGAAAAGTAATTTGGAAAAACGCCACAAGAAGTTTAGTCTCACTGGGATTGAAATGCTGACAAAAGTAGCCACTGCAAATGTAACACGACTGGACTGGTATTGAGTCGTCAGCCATACCAAGAAGGTAACAGAAGAGACATTGATTCACGAAGAACTGTGATGAGTTTTGGGGAATACGTAACTTATCTTGTTGCCTGTTAAAATCTACTTCTTTTGTCAAAACACAACAGAGTTTAGAAATATTTATCTCCCAAAATTTCTAATGCAGTTGAAATTGTTACAGAATCCTGAAACAGTGTGTTATTAAAGTAACAACTGAGTGAATGTCAGGTCAATAGCCCATTCTCAGTATAAAAAGAAACGTGTGACTTCTTCACTCATATTATTGCAAAACCTACACATTTCTCGTTTCACCAGCTATCGATGGCCCTCAGTAACTACATTATTTCATTGAAAAAATTTGTAATCTCTTAAATATAGCGGCAGATATGGAAGTTTCGCATATTAATCATTTAGATAAACACTCTCATCTTTGAGCGTTGTCATTCGCCAAATCTTGTTTCAGTGTCTCAAACCATTTATGAGATACGAGGAGTTTATGAATATTTCATTCTAGTTCTTTCACTGACGCATGAGTTCGTGACGGAGAGCTTTACATATATTTCGTTTTATCGAGAGTGAAAACAGACAACGATATCCTTCCAAGTTCAAAGAATAATTCAATATGTTATATACATTTAATACTCAGCAATACATATCTAACATACACCAAACACAAATTCAGAGCGACACCTATTTTTCACTGCAGATTAAGAATTTCTTGCAGTAGTTTAGCTATCATGGAAACTTCACAATAACTATGACCATTAACGAAACGATAGGCGGTTCGCCTCATGAAGCTGACGAATTAAACTACAAGATGTGAAAGAATGAGGGTTTACTATCGAATAGTTCCTTTAAAATCGTGTGAGGAAGGTCGCAGATCAGCCGGCTTGCTCTTCATGCAGTCAAGCGAGCCTGCCAGGTTCCGAGCCGAATAGGTCTGGCATTATACTGTGGCCCCCTGCTGAGGTGCCCAGCACACGCTGGCAACTACACCTGCCTCCACTCGTTCCGTAATGAACTGCCAAAAGTCGCAACTTACTTTAAACGCACTATAGTCAGTAAGATAATGGAAGGAAGTGTTGTTGTTGTGGTCTTCAGTCCTGAGACTGGTTTGATGCAGCTCTCCATGCTACTCTATCCTGTGCAAGCTTCTTCCTCTGCCAGTACTTACTGCAACCTACATTCTTCTGACTCTGCTTAGTATATTCATCTCTTGGTCTCCCTCTACGATTTTTACCCTCCACGCTGCCCTCCAATGCTAAATTTGTGATCCCTTGATGCCTCAGAACATGTCCTACCAGCAGGTCCCTTCTTCTTGTCAAGTTGTGCCACAAACTCCTCTTCTCCCCAATTCTGTTCAATATCTCCTCATTAGTTATGTGATCTACCCATCTTATCTTCAGCATTCTTCTGTAGCACCACTTTTCGAAAGCTTCTATTCTCTTCTTGTACAAACTATTTATCGTCCATGTTTCAGCTCCATACATGGCTACACTTCATACAAATACTTTCAGAAGCGACTTCCTGACACTTAAATCTATACTCAATGTTAACAAATTTCTCTTCCTCAGAAACGCTTTCCTTCCCATTGCCAGTCTACATTTTATATCTTCTCTACTTCAACCATCATCAGTTATTTTGCTCCCCAAATAGCAAAACTCATTTACCACTTTAAGCGTCTCATTTCCCAATCTAATTCCCGCAGTATCACCCGATTTAATTCGACTACATTCCATTATCCTCGTTTTGCTTTTGTTGATGTTCATCTTATATCCTCTTTTGAAGACACTGTCCATTCCGTTCAACTGCTCTTCCAAGTCCTTTGCTGTCTCTGATAGAATTACAATGTCATCGGCAAACCTCAAAGTTTTTATATTTTCTCCATGGATTTTAGTACCTACTCCAAATTTTTCTTTTATTTCCATTATTGCTTGCTCAATATACAGACTGAATAACATTGGGGAGAGGCTACAACCCTGTCTCACTCCCTTTCCAACCACTGCTTCCCTTCCATGCCCCTCGACTCTTATAACTGCCATCTGGTTTCTACACAAGTTGCAAATAGCCTTTCGCTCCCTGTATTTTACCCCTGCCACCTTTAGAATTTGAAAGAGAGTATTCCAGTCAACATTGACAAAAGCTTTCTCTAAGTCTACAAATGCTAGAAACCTAGGTTTGCCTTTCCTTAATCTTTCTTCTAAGATAAGTCGTATGGTCAGTATTGCCTCACGTGTTCCAAGTGTACACAGTAGAAACTGTAGGAAAGCACCAAGGTTCAGTATAGAAATCGGTTTCAAATAACAGAATATAGTTGCAATTATGGAGAAATTAAGAGATTTTCACATAACCTACAGTGAAGATCGGCTTCAAACCGGGCTCCTGTTTGAAGGTTACTAATACAACATCGATAACAACAACACCAATGACGGCGCGGACGACGACTGCAGAGACATTAACAAACCAGATATTATATCACTCTGCAACCAAATTCAGTCACTGCGGCCTGTTCATAAAATAAATCATCTGTATTACAGCATTGTAATTTTCATACATAATAAAACAGCAACTGACGCAATTACCAAGTTTATTGTATACTCGTATTCTGCTATTGTGTGGGAGCAGTGTCACAGTTTGAAGGTAGAGACGATGTGGACAGGACTTCTGTGGCTAAGTGTGAATAGAATACGATCCCAGGCAGCGGACCATGACTTTTCTGAGGCAGAATTCCTTGGTCAGCAGAAGTTCCGCGTCGCTGTCCGCTTAGCCGCCGCCCGTGGCAGGCGCTGACGGTTCACTTCCCAGCCGATGGCGCATCACCATCCTGCCTACGTCACTCTTTGCATTTTCAGCTACCATATGCTACAAACCTTTGAGGAGCCAGAGGACGAACATTTTTGATGTGACTTATAGGCTTTACACTTGGCAGCAAAGACTGTTAAAAGGAAGGCAATTTTTCTACATTTAATTCCATATGTCAATTTCTACCTAAAATAAGAAAATGATAAATTAGCTAACTTTCATTAAAGAGATGCAGTCTACTGTTTGCCACAGGAGAAATGGTCGATAATCAAGGAATGACACGCTCGATTACTCGAAGCGAAAATATAGGAAATATGGGCTCTAAAACGCGTACCTTAAGAGCCTTCATCAGCTTCTATAATGCGAACAAAATCTCTTTTACAGCTAGCTCTTTGCTTACCATGTTTTCGGATGAGGTAGTAAGGGTCAACACAAGAATAAATTGTCTAGTAGACATGGACTGAGCCGGCCGGTGTGGCCGTGCGGTTCTACGCGCTCCAGTCTGGAACCGCGTGACCGCTACGGTCGCAGGTTCGAATCCTGCCTCGGGCATGGACGTGTGTGATGTCCTTAGGTTAGTTAGGTTTAATTAGTTCTAAGTTCTAGGGGACTGATGATCTCAGATATTTAGTGCTCAGAGCCATTTTTGAACATGGACTGTAAAATTAATGTCCTCGAAGCTATGATAACTTGATCAATAGAAAGGTTTTAGATTATGTGATACGAGACGTTTTTGCTTCTAATGATAGTTACTGTCATACCCATGAATACAGACTATTCTTTTGGGACAGCAATTATAAATAATTTCAGTTTTCATCGCTATTAACAGTTCTAACTGAAATAATTCAATATCAGACGCTCACAGTGTATATATGTATGTCAATTGACGCCACAAGCCGTTCACATAAAGTGTTCAGATGTCTGGTACTACTGAAACTCCATGAAAATATAAAACTCTGTGAAGACTCTATCTGAGAATCTTCATCGCTGCTGCAGTGTTCATCAACACAATCACAAAACGGTTTGGCTCAAATATTTTTCGACGATATTGGTATCACAATGACATTTAAACGGATACATGGACCATGAGGCTATGTGGACAGAAATAAGAAGATATTCTACGCTCGGTCCGTGTATGCAGCTACGACGCCTTGATGTTACAGGAGCGTTGCCAGCTAGACAGGTCGTGCAAAAGCGGCAAGAAGTTTTTACCAAGTACATTTAATCCAGAAAGTAATCATCCAAAAGAAACAGAATAGGGAAGACAGTATTGCTTACAACAATCCGCCGTGAGACATTAAGTCTGTTTAAAATATGGTCTATTGTTGAAATACATGAACGTTATTTATAAACCTTTAGACTGCCAGTTGTAGAGCATTCACCGACGCAGTCAGTAGAACAACTTGCGACATCTGCTGTAAAACTGTGTAACTGTTTACTTTTAAAAAATAAGGGAATGGAGCTACGTAAAACTGTCTCTATAGGGCTTTCTGAGCCGGAATATAATATGTATTATTTCTTCTTAATTAAATTATTTATGTAGCCTAATTATATTCAATAATCACCCAGCCTCCAATAACTGATTTGTTTTTGGCAAAATTTACATCACCTGCAGACATGGAGCTAACGTAGGAAAGGCTGTAAAGAGATTTGAATAAATGGGAATTTTCCCCGTCACTCGCAACAAAATACCATCACGCAAATTCCTTCCCTCGTTTGTCCACAGACCTGAATCATGAGTCCCACTCTGTTACGATAGAATCATAAGTAAACCCAGGCCCTGCTACTCCTTCTAGCCCTCCGGAAACTCGGAGCTCAACCACATTACCATCATGGTATTTTTGTAATTTCTTGAGTGTTTGAGTGCTTACCAGGCACAACCTTTTATTTCAATAACAGTGTAGTGTACAGTACCGCCGTTGCTATCGACTCTCGTATCGTACAGACTTTTGTTTGTTTGGTTAGAGAGCACTTCGATTTCCCGCTGCTAATAAGGCGAATACACCGTTCGTTTGTTGCATATTTTTACGAGCTTCAAACAGGAACGACTGCAGTAATGGATAGGAACTGTGATTGTTGTGTACAAATGCGAGCTGAGTTGGCGACCCTTCGCTCACAGTTTCGGACTGCGTTGCGTTTCGTCACACAGCTTGAGGCTGCTGCCAAGGGGCGTCACTGTGAGGGATTGGACGCGGGGATGCGAGTGACCTCGAGCACGTCCCTCGTGTCTTCCGATGTGTCCAGTGCTGTGGCCGCCCCGGGTACTGTCTGCACTGAGGTTGACCCCTCACCCGTGGTCAAGTGGGAGACCATTCCAAAGTCTGGCAGGCAGTGAAAAACTTTCCGTGGGGCCGATCGTAGGGCCTCCTCGGTTCGTTTGACAAACAGGGTCCGGGCGTTTTCCGTGGCTGACGTCTCTGAGCCGGATGCAGTCGTCCACCCTGTTCCAGAGGAAGCTTCTCCGCCCGCAAGGTCTGAGCATTCACAGAGGGTGTGTTTGCTGGTAGTTGGGAGCTACGACGTTAGGCGCGTAATGGGGCCCCTTAGGAACATGGCTGCCAAGGAGGGGAAGGAAGCCAGTGTGCACTCCGTGTGCATTCTGGGAAGAGTCATTCCGGATGTATATGCCATGAAGAGTACAGGGTGCAGCCAACTGAGGGTGGTGGCTCTTGTCGGTACCAATGACGTGTGTCGCTTAGGATCGGAGCAGATTCTGTCTGGTTTCTGGCGGCTAGCGGAAATGGTAAAGACTGCCAGTCTTGCTTCCGATATTAAGGCGGAGCTCCCCATCTGCAGCATCGTCGATAGAACCGACTGTGGTCCTTTGGTGCTGAGCCGAATGGAGGGTCTGAATCAGAGGCTCAGGCGGTTCTGCGACCATGTAGGCTTCCGATGCCTTGACTTGCGCCATCGGGTGGCAGGTTTCCGGGTTTCGCTTAATAGGTCAGCAGTACACTATACACAGAAGGCGGCTACACGGGTAGCGGGGCCTGTGTGGAAGGGATTGGGCAGTTTTCTAGGTTAAAGGGTCTCAGGTAACCACAGATGGGGCGTCCGTCTAAAAATGGGCGTGTAAAACACAGTAAGATAGTTGTAGAAACGATTGGTATTTAGTTGTAAATTGTCGTAGCTGTGTTGGGAAACAACCACAGCTTCAAGCCCTAATAGAAAGCACTGACACTCAAATAGTTGTAGGTACAGAGAGCTGACTAAGACCGGAAATAAGCTGAGCCGAGATATTTTCAAACGATCTAGCAGTGTTCAGAAAGGATAGATTAAATACAGTTGGTGAGAGAGTATTTATTTCTGCCAGAGGTATTTTGCTTTGTAGCGAAATTGAAGTAGACAGTTCGTGTGAAATAGTATGGGCAGAGGTTATACCTGACATTCGGAATAAACTATTAACGGTGTCGTTTTACCGACCCCCCGACTCAGAACATATAGTTGCTGAACAGTTCTAAGAAAACTTGAGTCTCATTTCAAATAAGTACCCCGCTCATAAAATTAGAGTCGGTGGTGACTTCAATCTACCCTCGATATGCTGGAAAAATTATACGTTTAAAGCCGGCGGCAGGCACAAACGTCATCCGAAATTATACTGAATGATTTCTCAGAAAATTATTTTGAACAATTAGTTCAAGAGCCCACTCGAAGCGTAAATGGTTGTGAAAGCATACTTGACCTTTTAGCAACAAATAATCCAGGACAAATAGTGAGTTTTGTGACTAATAGAGAGATTAGCGACCACAAGTCAGTTGCTGATAGGCTGAATGCCGTAACACCTACAACCATCAAAAAGAAACGCAAAGTATATCTGTTCAAACAAGCTGATAAAAAAGCTCTTAACGCGTTTTTAAGAGACAGTCTTCACTCCTTCCGGTCTGATTACGTAAGTGTAGAAATGTTGTTGAATGTTTTCAAAAAGCAATTGAGAGATACATACCTCATAAATTAATAAGTGATGGTACTGATCCTCCAAGGTATACAAAAAGGGTCAGATCGTTGTTGCAGAAACAACGAAAAAAGCATGCCAAATTTAAAAGAACGCAAAATCGCCAAGATTGGCTAAGTTTTACAGAAGTTCGAAATATAGCGCGCACTTGCTCCGTCCTTTTAACTCGAGGACCGAACCACAGCGTATGTAGCCAAAGATACACAAGGCGCCAGAGACGTTGATAGGCGCCCAAGAGGTGTAACATATGCATGTAAATTAAATCTATGGCTGTGCATTCGATACACACGGTGCTATCGACGTGTGAAGGAAATCTGTACCGTCGCGACTTCTTTGTGATTTAATTACAGAAATTGCCGGATTCCATGATTTATCTAAGCTGGAGCCGCTATCTCTATTAATTAAATTCGTCGCCAACCGAATTTCAATTCCTTCTTTCACTACTGAGTCCCAGAAAGAAATAGTCGAGGATAAAATTACGACATTATCGTGCACCAAAGAGTGCCCAGTGTCAATACGGTGCTCCGCCAACGCAGATTTATTAGGTTATAAGAGACGGGTGTACCTGCGGTGCTCTGTGCATCTCTCCTGGACTGTACGTGTCGTCCGTCCGATGTATGAACGGCCGCACTCACAGGGGATCTTATAAACCCTATGCTTCCGGAGCACCAAATCATCTTTAACGGAACCCAGGAGTGCTGCAGTCTTTGGTGGAGGGCGAAAAATCACTTTCACTCTGTGTCTCCTGAGGATCCGTCCTATTTTTGACGAAAGACTTCCCATGTGTGGCAGGAAAGCCATGGATTTAAAACTTTCCTTGTCTTCTTCCGCTTTTCTTGTGCTCACTGTTAATTTTATTTGTAGTACCTTACGTATCTGCTGTGGAGAGTACCCGTTGGGTTCAAACACTCTTCTCAAGTTAGAAGCTCGTCTTCCAGACTGCTCTCGTCACCAATGACGTGTGCTCTGTGTACTAGAGTTCTGAGTACACTCATCGTCTGCGAAGGATAGTGGCAGCTATTTGCACGTAAATATAAATCCGTATGGGTCGGTTTTCGATACACTGCATGTCCGAAAGTGCCATAATCTTTGCGCCGTACCAACACATCCAAAAATGGAAGGCATCCATCTTTCTCGATTTCCATCATGAAGTGAATTTGTCTGTGGATAGAATTCAGATGATTTAAAATTTTTTTAGCTTGTCTTCACAATGGGGCCACATTGCAAACGTGTCATCAAAATACCTCCAAAACACTGTGGGTTTCAAGTTTTGACCTCGACATATTTTTTATTCAATAACGAATTTTTTGAACAGACTGACGGTGTCGCCATGGGTAGTCTTTTGTCGCCCTTGGTGGCCAACTTTTTTATGGTGCACTTCGAGGAGATAGAGCTGGAATCTGCTAGCTCGTAACCTATTTGAAAAAACTTAACACTTTAACTAGCATACCCGTAACATTACGTTGACTTCAGTGTTGGTCATGTCTATCTTTTTAACATCGAAGACAATGTAATATTATTGGCAAGGCACTCGACGTGTTAAATTACAACAATTACATAGAAAATTATGTGGGAAAACGTCCCAAAGACTACATTTTAATAGCAGGAAACTTCGAAGTTGCAACAAATTTTGTGAAGGGACTGCCTCCACTATGCGTTTTCATTCTCTTCTTGATTACTGCCATGTGGTGTGGGATCCTTACCCAGTGGAATAAACGGAAGACATCGAAACATTTCAAACAAGGGCATCAGGGCATTTCGTTTTGTACAATCGTAAATTAATGGTGAGAGTGTTAAGGATATAATGAGCAAGTTAGGGCGATAATCATTAAGACAAAGGCATTTTTCGTTGTCGCGAAATCTTTCCACGAAATTTCAATGACCAGTTTCTCCTCTGACTGAAAAATATTTTGTGGATTCCCAACTAAAGGGGTAGAAATGATCATCTAAATAAAATAAGAGTAATAAAACTCCTCAGTGAAAGATGGTTCTATGAATCGTCCGTGAAACACTAAAGTGGGAATTGCAAGTAACCATGTAGATGCAAATGTTACAAGGAGAAAATGCTAATTACTGAATGAAATTTCAATTTATGTTTTTAGCATATTTCCTCTCCTGCTAAGAGGCTAGAGGACAAAGGCTACAAATTTTGGGTACAAAACAGTCTACATATGCCTTTTATTTAACCCTAATTACTTATCTCGAACAACACAAACCAACATTTCAACAAAGACAGCTACGATAATTAAAAAAAAATATTCTAAGCAATAAAACAACGTAAAACAGTACGCATGGTAGAAGTTCAGCTTTTGCTTACCTAGGTGTCGTTAAAATGGCTCCAAGTGAAAGCGCGTATTTCGTTTACGCCAGTGACAAGAGACGCAGGTGTGATCTGGCAGGCAAGCAGGCAAAAGAAACGAGCGGATTTTTTGTGGCTGCGCCGTCGGCCTGGCGCTCCCCCGCTTGCGGAAGCGATTTATGTTTAGTCGCGAGGCGGCGGCTGACGGCTGGCTGTAGGAGGGAGCGCCAGAGATCAAGGAAACGCGATTACAGGGGTTGGGTAACTCCCAGTCCCGTCAATACGAAGCCAAGTCTTCCGCCGGATACAATTTTCCCTGCGTTGCACCTAGCTCCACGCTTCATTTTCGCGCTTCGTGGCTCGCGGGAACGATCTTCTATCTATAGCACCGCATCTCGCCATCTATTAGGAAATCTTCGTTCCGCCAACGTAACAGACTCCTGACGTCGCAGCGCAGGCTGGCATAAACACAGCAAAAACAAAACTCTTGTATGTCTGCCTGTTGATGACTGCCAGATTTATCAATTGCTAAATATTATGAACTATAGTAGTACATTACCCACTTCAGGTTACCTCAATACTATGTTTATATAATATGGCTAATTTCTAATCACCCATTTCCAGTTCTTATTTTGTGTAGATAACTAGATATTCATCTAACAGTGACTTTGTTTCAGAATCTGTTTTCTTTTCGGTTATGGTTGGTTGTCGCCTTTCATCTCCACAACCTATCTCCTTCTTTCACAGGTTTCTGTACCGTGTTATGCTTTTTTGTTTTGGCATTATATAAGCTGAAAGAAGGTGCTGTTGACAAAAGATACTGCAGATGCATTCCCGAATTTATTACTGCCTCGGCCGCGTATCGAAAGGGAATACCGTAATTGTTACACCACTCGAAACAATTTTACATCGAGGAAATGATGACGGTAGGTAATTTTGTGGCTTGTGAGCTTCTGCTAACTGTTCTGTTTATCTGAAAGTGTATAAGTTAAATACTTCAAGTGCCATCATATTGTGGTAACTACCTATAACATTTTCTTCCCTACTCTCAAACTGATACATCGAAACAGGCAACTAATTAATATCAAGATAAGAGGAAAGGCAACATAGGTAGTATATTTTTAATTTGTTTATTGCAGATCGACTTTAGCTACTGTGTAATTATCTTCAGTGCAGTTATATGCAACTCATGATGACTCATTGTGAATACACTCGCACATGGTGCCACATTGCCAATACAGATAACGAACAGTTAAAATAAATTTAACTGTTTGTTATCATTAATCTGGTGCCATGTGCAACTGTATTTACGACGAGTCATTATGATTTGGTTATAAATGCACTAAACATTGTGGCACAGTAGCTGAAGTCGATATGCAACAATCAGATTAAAAATTTACTATCGATGCTGCTCTTTCTCCTACCATGGATCTCATTTATACCGTCGTGGAGCACGCAGATCCAGATGAAAACAAAGCTGAAGATAACTCGTATCATTTACCGTGTACCATATCTGTTTTGTACACTGAGGTTAGAAAAGTGCAGTATGCATATAGGCCTATACAGATGGCGGTAGTATCACATATATAAGATATAGAAGGGAAGTATATTTGTACTCACGTGATTCATGTGAAATAGTTTCCGACGTGATTATGGCCACACTACGGATATTGACAATCTTTGAATGCGGAATGGTAGTTGGAGCTACCTATATCAGGATGACCAGATAAGGGTTTGAACCGTCGTCTTCCTGAATGCGTGTCCAATGTGCTAGACACTGCGCCACTTTGCTCGGTTTTGCGTACAGTTGTGAGTGCTAACAGACAAGCAACACTCCGTGAAACATCCGCATAAATCAATGTGGGACGTACGACGAACGTATCCGTTACAACAGTTTGGGGAAATTTGGCATTATAAGGCTATGGCATCAGACGACCGGAGCGTGTGGCTTTACTAACAGCATGACATCGCCTGCAGAGCCTCTCCTGGGCTCTTGACCATATCGGTTGGACCTTAGACGACTGGAAAACCGTGGGCCGGTCGGATAAGTCCCGATTTCAATTGGTAAGAGCTGATGGTAGAGTTCGAATGTGGCATAGACCCCACGAAGCTATTAACTCAGGTTGTCAACAAGGCACTGTGTAAGCTGGTGGTGGCTCCATAATGGTGTCGGCTATGTGTACATGGAATGAACTGGGCCCTCTGGCCTCACTGACTGTAAGTCGTTATGTTCGGCTACTTGGAGATCATTTTCAGTCATTCATAGACTTCATGTTCCCAAACTAAGATGGAATTTTTATGGATGACAATGCACCATGTCACCGGGCCACAGCTCTTTGCGATTGGTTTTGAGGAACATTCTCAACAATTCGAGTGATTGATTTGGCCACTGAGATCGTCCGAGATGACTCCCATCGAACATTTATGGGACGCAATCGAGAGGCAAGTACGTGCACGAACACATGCACCGCGAACCCTTTCGCAAGTGTGTTGAGTCCATGCCACGTCGAGCTGCACTTCATCGACCCAAAGGAGTTCCCCTATATTAATAGGTATCCCACAACTTGTGTCACCTAAGTGTATATTTTCCAACTAGAACGTGTAGGACTAATATATTGCAATTAATACATACCCTCAAGAATTTTTTAGAAATACATTTGGTTTCATAAAATTGTAATAAATACGATTATTTTTTAACTATTAAACGTGTATTATGCCTTTATTATAAGTCACGATGGTAAAATATGCATGGTATATGAAATCTACAGTATAAATGTAACATCATTTTTTGAAAACTAAAATATGGGCCTGACGTCGATGCTTTCTCTCATTTGTGTAGGTATGATCGATATACAAGCCACTCGTTACGTGTCCATGTTACTTTATTATCCTGCACATAATCCTGGTTGTGAAGACCATGTCACTTAAATTCTCTAACGCTTTTCCGAAGTTAAGAATTCTCTACAGTCAAGGTAACTGTCCTCTTTATATCTCCACTCACAAATTGACTCTCCATGTTCTCCAACACTGTCCATAATAAATCTGAAGTTTAAAGAGCTCTCAACAGTTTGTGTTTTTGTCATGTCATAAGGCTATTATTTTCTTCTAGCGTCATGGTAATTCGAGCTACATTGATTTAATTATTACTGTCTCTGTGATGTTATTCTTTTGAGAACTTCACGCCTCGTTCTATCTTTAATCTCCGTCTTATAATAACAGTACTGTACTGTAATGTATTTCTACCACCTTGTTGGTATCATCTTTTTCCTGTGCATCTTGCACTGAAACTATTACAAGATACGGTGAAGATGAGTATAAGCAGAATGATAATGCATCTGTATTTTCATCATCGTGGCTATGATTCTTTAGCATTGTATTAGAGTCAATCGGTAAAGATGGTAATCCGGGTATGACGCCTATTTGTTTGAGTTACTTCGCTGGGTCAAGAGAGCGCAGCTCCCACCGGCCAACTGCTTCCTTGAAACCAAGTCTCGAGGGGCAAGCGGTAGGTGCAGTTGTAACGGATATTTTTCGTCTTTGTGAGCCAAAAAACTGTGCTGTGTGCTAAAATTTACGGTGTAAAATAATGGCAGTTGTAGTTAAAAACAATAATAATGGTTTCTATACATTTCTACCCATTCTAACGGCGTGTTTATCACGCACTTTGTGTCTTGAACAATGTGTGCGTCATTGACGCCCTGTTTGCTGCCATACAGGGACATGTATTTCATCTTGCATTTCACCCTCATATACCTGCAAAACACGCCACATTTTCTTTTCCGTGAGATTTACGATATCTTTTTTGTACATATACTTATGTGCAGGGGGTGCCTAGAAATTGCGGAGTGACTGTCTAATGGAACCAGCATTCTTGGTAGATCTGGAACATCAGAGCCCAACACTGTTAATGAATCTCCAAGCACAGAAATTTAATCTGTCCTTAGAGTCGCAGCTAAAGCAGGGACTTCAACCTCGTTTGAAAAGACAGCACCGAAACCAATTTTGGAAACACCAGACAAAAGCACGGAGAAGGCTTCGTCGGTGTTAAAAGAGGAGGAAACATTACAGAGACATTGAAGACAGCTTAATGGAAAAGAACTGATACAAAAAAAGGACTCATACCACTAAACAAGGGCGAAAAATGAGATCGACTGATGAAGACAACGACTATCTTGTGTGTAAAAGAAACTACTACGAAAAAATAGATCGTAAGTGGGCTCCATTCAGTGCATCCGCTGTGAGAAGTGGCTTCATAAAACATGCACAGATCAAGTAAATAACAACTGTAGAGCGGTCGTTAATTGTAATTCAAATTTATTTTGTCTGCTTAACCTGGTCTTCGGGGTGAGACGCATAGTAGTCCAGCGTACAGAGAAAGAAACACTACGGACACGAAGCTATGATTTTATTATATACATCGGTTGTCTGTTTGAAGAAAGCCCGCCAAAGATGCACGATACACAATGTTCTGAAAATCTCAAAATTTCCGTCGTAATATCATGCAGAAGCAAAACGCTTAGCATCTGCTCCCGACGTCCTGTATAACCATTTCAAACACATAATATATTATTCCTGCCTTTCACACTAACGAGATGTTCGGTTAAGTCCTAAACGTAGATCGTAATTTATTTATAACGCTGCCTGCCTTTAAATAATTGGCACAGATATACTAAATCACAGAAAGGTCTATCACTTCATAGTGTATGATTTCGATTTGATGCAAACTACAGCTGTTAAACGTACAGCTATTTATTTTGAACAGTTCTCACTCTCACGAAGCTTCCACTTTCCCTCGTTCCTTCCTGATATTTTACTTGAGGCTCATGTGATGATTATAAGAAAATGCCATGAAGGGGTCGACAGACGCTCAGATATCAGTAACGTTTGAAAAGAAATTTCATGTTCATTTTCATACTACGAAATTCTGATTTCACTAGCCATCGATGACTCTTAAAAAATTACAGTCAGTGGAGTGAAAAATTTGGAAATTTGTGTTAAGACCTATGGGACCAAACTGCTGAGGTCATCGGTCCCTAAGCTTACACACTACTTAATCCAACTTAACTAACTTACGCTAAGAACGACACACACACCCATGCGCGTCGGAGGACTTGATCCTCCGACGGGGGGAGCCGTGCGGATCGTGACAAGGAGGAAAAAAGTAAAATACTATAACTTCTGATACAAGAAAGTTCCATTCGTTAACAATTTGGCAAAATGCTCTCCTTGTTGTGTGCTATCATTCGCCAAAATCTCGTTTCGATGCCTCGAGCGGTATAGGAGATTTGAGGGATGGTCCGAATATTTCATTCTCGTGGGCGTGCGATCGGGAATGAAAACGCTATGTGCGGTCCTTTCTCTCGAGATCGGAGGCAGATTGAGATCTCCTCTCAAGTTTAAAGAAATATTCAATACGTTATATGATTTTCATATGCAGTAACATGTGGTGTAACATGCACCAAACGCAAAATCATAACTACCCTTGTTTTTCGTTGCAAAACTTTTCAAATTTTGCGCAGTGTGTTATTTAAGTGGGTATATCACAATAAGTATGACCATTGGCGAGATGCTGGGCACTTCGCCACGAAGGTGATATGTAACACTACAAGTAACGCAAAAATCAAATGTTTTTACTGAATACTTTCTGTAAAACCGTTTGAGAAGGATTACAGGATGCGCGCGCTTCCATTCTGTCAGCGCAGAGCGTCGCCAACTAGGGCGTGCGAAGATTGAGTACGCGTCTCAATATGCACAGGAGCAGCGCGGCACGTGCGGAACGTGAGCATCGCGCTGTAGTGTCATCTCACATCAAAGCGCTATACTTGTCTCAATTTGCGCTTACCCTTAGTGAGACACGTGTCGCATGTTGTGTTTACTTCGACCGCTGGTAAGTGCCGTCTTCCTTATAGATCAACACAGTGCACAGCCATTGCAAAACAACTGTACGTTTCGCCTTTTGTTCAGACTTTGCCCGTCCCAAAGCACTTGATATCGAACGATATCTTCACAATGTTGTTGAAATACGAGGGCTATCCACAAAGTACATTACGTTTTGGAATTAAAAATAAATAAAGCATTGGAAATTTTTTTTATTATATACAGATGAAAGCCACACTTCGATACTACTTTTCTGCATAGTTGCCATTTAAATTAAGGCACTTTTCGTAGCGATGGACGACCTTGGAAATTCCTTCGTCGTAAAATTCGGCCGCCTGCGCCTTCAACCTCTTCTTGAAGCTGTGCGTCGTCATCAAAACGCTGCATAGCCAACCACTTCTTCATTGCTGGGAATAAGTGGAAGTCGCTCGGTGCCAGGTCGGGACTGTACGGCGGATAAGGAAACAACTGCCACTTAAAAGATTCGAGAACTTCACGAGTGGCATTTGCCGTGTGGGCCCGGGCGTTGTCGTGAATCAGCAAGATCTTTGAGCAAAACTTTCCCCTGCGCTTGTTTTGTATTGCTCTTATGAGGTTGTGCAGAGCTTGGCAATACCTTTGAGAGTTTATTGTAGTGCCTCATTCCAGGAAATCCACAAAAATTGTATTTCTACCGGGTTACTGATTAACCACGTGGTTGAAGGCGCAGGCGGCCGATTTTTACGACGAAGGAATTTCCAAGCTCGTCCATCGCTACGATAAGTACCTTAATTTAAATGGCAACTATGTAGAAAAGTAGTATTTAAGTGTGGCTTTCATTTGTATATAATAAAAAATATTTCCAATTCTTTATTTATTTTTAATTCCAGAACGTAATGTACTTTGTGGATAGCCCTCGTAGCGCCTCAAGATATAACTGGAATTCACATGTCCATAGTTAGTAGTACCATGTACGGTACCCAAAGCTGATTAACGATGCAGTGTTGACAAGCTTCTACAGTAGACCACACGTGCACTACGCTTCTGCCATTCCGACGGCTACGTGGGGCCTGATACCGTCGATCAGGCCTGCCTCGGCGTGCGAACAATACTAATATTCAATCTACCATCCAAACTACATGCAGACGCCGTCACTGCGGCCCTCTGACGATGGGTACAATGCCGGACCCATCCCTTCTTAAGCGGCGTCAGGCAACAGCTTGACCTTTTCAGGTAACGAGTCACCTTCAAAAGCCAAGATGAAGGCACCGTTAGCAACGTTGTTGTTTTTGGGTCCCCTATGCATGCACCGGACGAAGTGGACACCCTGTCGGTCTAAGTTGGCGCACAGCTCCTCATCCGATTGCAAAGGGAGGTATCGATTGAAAATAATACCCTGGACCATGTTAAGGCTTTTATGGGACGTAATAGAGACACGGATGTCACCCAGCTCGTCACAGGTGAGCAACGCCCGCGACTGGGCTGGGGAGGCCGTTTGGATCAAAATCGACCTGCTGCGCATTTTGGACAACGCCGCCACTTCCCCAAACCTGTCTTCAAGATGGTCGACAAAAAACTGAGGCCGTTGCCTGAAAGATCGCTTCATCAGTCCTGCTGTAAACCAGGTACTGAGGCAAATATGGCTCGCGAGACGAGGTCGCCCTACAGTTCTCCGAAAGTGTGGCCAGGGAGGTGAACGATCGGGAATCATAGGTCGCAGCATCAAAATTATTCCTTACTCGGTTTGAGACTGCTGGAGCCGAGAGACCACCAGCTTGATTCAATTTAACCTGTTTCATTGCAGATCATCTGCCCTGATGCCACCCACTCCGACCAGGCCTCCACATCCCTGTCAGCGCCATCCGGAACCTTATTGACTCTCTTCCTCCACATGTTGCAGCGACCCACACTCAGGCTTTTGACAGGTGGTCGCAAAAGTGTGGCTGGACAGAATAGAATGAGCTCAACACTCCGTTAGACAACTTCAATTCTTTAATCAGGAGTAGCTGATAGTCAGAGTTAGGCACTCTAAGGTCACAACATTCCGACACAATATGTCCTGCCATAATGGTGTTGGAAATTTGGTGGTTTGAGTACTAGAAAGTGATAGTAGTAATGCGTAATTGCTCTAAAAACACGCTATCGTGAAACTATTTGTCATATATCTCTTTCCTTCACAGCCGTATTTATTATCTTACTCTGTACGTCGACGACTATAATAAGAACCAATAGACAGCTGTGGGTAATATCAATAAATTTCTTCAACTCTCAGTGGTCACAGGTAGGAGTAGCAGGAATCGTAACTTTCTAAGATTCTTATCTGTAATAATTTTCTATGCAGCTGTTATTCTTAAAAATAACATATAAAGCGCATGTGTTTATAAAACCTTACTATTGAAAGTAGAATGTAAGGATGAGAAATTACAGTGACAGGAAAAATTGCAGCACTAAGACGGAGTTGTGTGACATAAACGAAAGTTGGTAGACGCGTTTCTATATCTGAAAGATGATGTTTACTCAGATTTTGCGCCACCTGCATAAGAGTAACGCTGGTAGCGCCACTATGAGGATGCAAATCAGGTTTGCTTTAAATACGGCCTGCAACAAAAATGGCTCTGAGCACTATGGGACTCAACTTCTGAGGTCATTAGTCCCCTAGAACTTAGAAATAGTTAAACCTAACTAACCTAAGGGCATCACACACATCCATGCCCGAGGCAGGATCCGAACATGCGACCGTAGCGGCCTCGCGGTTCCAGACTGCAGCGCCTAGAACCGCACGGCCACTTCGGCCGGCACGGGCTGTAACAGTCGTCAGCGTTAGCCAAGAATGTCTTTAAGGCAACTATGACTCCATTATCAACACCTCACTGCGTTTGATCGAGGTCATGTAAAAGGGCTACGAGAAATCTGATGTTGCATCTGCGAAACTGCAGAAAGACTTGGCAGGAATGTAGCCATTGTACATGATTATTGGCAGTTGTGGTCGCGAGAATGTACGGTAGCAAGAAGACCAGGCCCTGGATAACGACATGCACTATCGAGAGGGAAGACCATCGCCGTCGGTGTATAGCTCTGACACAGCACTTTGAGCAGCAATTGGTACAACAGCTACACAACGAACTGTTACAAATCGATTACTTCGAGGACAGCTTGAGCCAGACGCCGTGTAGCGTACATTCCACTGACCCCAAACCACCTCCATTTGCGACTTCTGTACTGTCAAGCGATGATGATGATGATGTTTGATTTGTGCGGCGCTCAACTGCGCGGTCATCAGCGTCCATACAGAGTCATAATTTTGACACAGTCTATTTTTTCACAATCCAATCTAGTCACTGTCACAACTGATGATGGTTATGAAATGATGAGGACAACACAAACACCCAGTCACCAGGCACAGGGAATCCCCAAGCCTGGCAGGAATCGAACTGGTTCCCCGTGATCTAGACCACGAGCTGAGGACACTGTCAAGCGAGGCCTCATTGGAGGCAGGGTGGAGGTCTGTTGTGTTTTATGATGAAAGCTAGTTCTGCCTCGGTGGCAGTGGTGGCAGAGTTGTGGTTAGAAGGTGGTAATTTCAGTTGAGAGCCTGCAACCAATCTATCAGCATGCTAGACACACTGGACCTACACCTGCAGTTATGATCTGGAGTAAGATTTGGTATAACAGTAGGAGCATTCTCGCTGCAACCTCACACATCCTGACTGCAATTTGATACATCAGTCTGATAATTGGACCTGTTGTGTTGCCATTTATGAACAGCATTCCACGAGGTTTTTTCCAAGAGGATGACTTTAGTCTACACACTGCTGTTGTAACCCAACATATTCTACATAGTGTTGACACGTTGCCTAGGCCTGCTCGGTCAACAGATGTATCTCCAGTCGAGGACTTATGGAACATCATCGGACGACACTTCCAGCGCCATCCACAACTAGCATTAATATTGGTGCAAGGAATGTAGGAGTGCACTCAGCACTGTTGCCAGATGTATCCAAGATGGCGACTATAACGTCATCCAAGATGGCGGCGTTTAGACTTGGCCACAGTGCATGATTTCCTCCGACATGGAGGCCATGACATCATTAAAGATGGCGGATTTTGGTGGGAAGTTTGAATTTTCGCGGGAAGATAGGTCAATTGGCCTGTCTCTACTAACCTAATAAAATGGCTGGAAAGAAAGGGCACTTCGGCTACCTCCGCTAACCTAAGTCACCTGACCGCCATCTCATCCTAGGGATCAGTGGGATATTTTAATTTTGGCGGTAAAGAAAGGTCACTCGGGCTACCTCTACCATCTTAAGAAAAGGGAGGGAAAGAAAGAGCATTTGGACAACCTCCACTAACCTAAGTCATCCGACCACAACATATTCCTACTGCTTGATGGGAAAAGGACCCAGCCTGCACTGCGCAGCTGGAAAGAGGAAGGAGTGTACTTTATTTATTTTGGAACAATTTATTTAGTGATGGATTTTATAGGATTTCATAATTATCACAGTGATACAAAACACACACTCTGACATGCTTGGGGTAACGCCACACAGCCTACAGACCAGCAAACCACTCATAAATAATGCAATACATTTATGTCCATAGAACCAAACAACTCGTAAATTGTAAAAATAATAATCCATCTAAAAGAATCTGCAAAGATGCTTGCTAATCATCAACTGTCGAAATCATGCACCATTCTTTATTTAAACAATTTGAGGCCCTACCACCACCCAGTGTGTTTGCCACGAGGACCAGAGTCCAGCTGACCTGGTACACAGTATCAAAGGCCACTGTCGTCCATTCTATGATGTAATCCAAGACGGCGCCCGTGACCTCAGGTGATGACACAATTAACATTATCCAATATGGCGGATGTATGTGGGAAGCAGTGTGTTCACCAAGAGGCCTGGTCCTAGTACACAGTACTACCACCAGTGCGCACTGTCATTAGTTCCATGATGTAGCCCAAGACGGCGGGGGGAAAATGGCAGGAAAGAGTGTGGTTGCTATGAGGTCTGGACCTAGTACACAGTACTGTCCCCAGAGGACGCTGTTGTCTCCTCTGTTACATAACCCAAGGTGACTGTCTGGAAGGGGAATATGACTCAGCCTGTGCTGGGCTGCTGGGGAGAGGAAGGAGGGTACTTTATTTATTTTGCAACAATTTATTTAGGGATGGAGTTTGAAAAATAGTATATTTATCACACTGATATATAACACAGGCTCTGACATGCTTGGGCACACGCCACACAGCCCACAGACCTCTAAACTACTCCTAAATAACGCTCTGCAGACACGCAAACAACTCGTAAGTTAACGAAATATTTTCAGTACAGACATGCAAACTACTCCTAAAGAATGCAGTACAGTGATGTGCAGACACGAAATCAACTCATAAACCGTCGAAATAACGCATAGCGCAGCCTACATACCTGCTCGCAAACAACGTGCGCAGCACTGTCCCCCCCCCCCCCCCCTGTCCGCCGGGTTGCTCAGGATCCTACCGCACACACTAACAGAAGTCCAGAAGTCGAGATGCAATGCCACTCCTGCAAATTGACACACAGATGCCCGGAGTCATGATGCAACACACCCCTTACATACTTGACACCTGAGAAATTCCTCTCGGAAAACGTGTTCACCTAGGCACCGCTGCTGCCACGACCGGGCAGGAGTGATTACCTACTTGCAGAGCGTGTCGACGCCGTGAGCCAGCGCTGGGCGCAATCCAGCGCAAGCTAGCCTAAAGGAGGTGCTGACGGCATATGAAAATTCTCCGACTATTATACTCCTGTCACATGTCTGTCTAAATAAACATCAAGTCATCCTCTGGGCCGCATGCAGGTGTGTTTACTGCTGTTGGTGTGTGAACCTTCTCTCTACCTGCGGTCCACCGAAGACCAATTTGCCTAGACACTGACCCTCGCAGACAGTGCAAGAACTGTTTCCAGAATATCACTGGGTCCATTCTTCTGTGCATTCCTGATGGAACATGTGAGCTGTGTCTAGCGATGCTTGCATACCTAGCCTGGCTCACGCTTCACGGCAGGATGTTTAGCCGGCTGTCAATATACCTCTCAGAAATGTTAAATATTCACACACCTAAAAGCCTGTGCACGCTTGCGAAAACACCCTTCATCATAAAAGCATTCTCCTTGATTTGAAATAGATCACTGTCCAAGCACAGGCAGGGGGCGATTCAGAACAATTACGTAAACAGAATTCGAAACACTTTCATACAGAAGAGAAAAAAATGTCATCAATTTTCGGTATTCTACAGCTACAGGTGCGGAGATGTCCTAATGGTACAGTGGTGGATGAGAGACGGCATCCCTGCCAGAGATGGAAGGTCTGCTTCATCCTGTCTTTGAGCACATGCTTTCTCAGAAGTTTCTGTACCTACATTCCATTCATCTTGTTCAAATGGGTTTTTAGATACTCCTACGTATTCGGAGTAGGCATTAAAATCCATGGAGAAGAAATAAAAACTTTGAGGTTCGCCGATGACATTGTAATTCTGCCAGAGACAGCAAAGGACTTGGAAGAGCAGTTAAGCGGAATGGATAGTGTCTTGAAAGGAGGATATAAGATGAACATCAACAAAAGCAAAACGAGGATAATGGAATGTAGTCGAATTAAGTCGGGTGGTGCTGAGGGAATTAGGTTAGGAAATGAGACACTTAAAGTAGTAAAGGAGTTTTGCTATTTGGGGAGCAAAATAACTGATGATGGTCGAAGTGGAGAGGATACAAAATGTAGACTGACAATGGCAAGGAAAGCATTTCTGAAGAAGAGAAATTTGTTAACATCGAGTATAGATTTAAGCGTCAGGAAGTCGTTTCTGAAAGTATTTGTATGGAGTGTAGCCACGAATGGAAGTGAAACATGGACGATAAATAATTTAGAAGAGAAGGGAATAGAAGCTTTCGAAATGTGGTGCTACAGAAGAATGCTGAAGATTAGATGGGTAGATCACATAACTAATGAGGAGGTATTGAATAGGATTGGGGAGAAGAGACGTTTGTAGCACAACATGACTAGAAGAAGGGATCGGTTCGTAGGACATGTTCTGAGGCATCACGGGATCACCAATTTAGTACTGGAGTGCAGCGTGGAGGGTAAAAATCGTAGAGGGAGACGAAGAGATGAATACACCAAGCAGATTGAGAAGGATGTAGCTTGCAGTAGGTACTGGGAGATGAAGATGCTTGCACAGGAAAGAGTACCATGGAGAGCTGCATCAAACCAGTTTCAGGACTGAAGACCACAACAACAACAATGATTGTATTTTTTACAGATCACCATATCGCACCGACATTCTCGTGAATGAATGGAACTTGCCGAGTCCTCGCCCATCCACTGCACAAGATTTCCCCATGTCGAAGAGGTTAGCACCGCTTAACGGTGTGTAGTAACTGATTTCAAAGTGTTGTCATGAAATAGCATGGGGATAATTAGAACAAGAAATGGGTGATTGTTATGTGTAATGTAATTCCAGTCTGATGGAGTTCGAAGCATTTTATTTAGATTAACTACGCTATCGACTCTAAAGTATGGTTTTAGACGCCAGGATCAGTAGCTGGAAGGTATGGTAACACCTGCACTCCTAAGCGCTCATTATCGGTCAGTATTATTTTGTATCGTCTGCAGTCATTTACTGGCGAAGTATTATATTTAGTACTAGGCGGTGCATGATAGATTCGCCTTGAGCATCAGGCTTATAAAGAATGTCTTTGTGTTCCGACATGTTCAAAGAAAATGACTATGTCCAGTCGTAAGGAATGTCTGGATTTGACGTGAAATAGTGTGCCAGCAAAGGGAAGAGTATGTCAGATCATAAAATTGTGCAGATATTTCTATTTCCAGAGCCATAGCCGTCAGCAGGGTGTATTTTCAATACTTCGCTCATTGTCGAATGGCGTTCAACAGAGATCGCCATCGTAACATTTAGTTGCAAGTACAGGGATAAAATATATATGAGGCCGGTTTTTTTCCTAGGACGATTCGGTCTATGCTTGCTTGGCATGCAGCGCCGCTGACTTGTGGCAGGAATGATTCAAGATTCCTGTTAACTGTAGGAGCCGTCCAAATGCAGAGGCCTGTTGGAGTGTTGGAATGTAGCTGACATAACTGATGTCATCTAGACGGCCGAATAGCGAACTAATACTTAGTATGTGTTGGATAGCTTTCGTAATCGCGTGGAAATTTAAAAAGTTTCAATATGGACGTGTATTGGCGCTGGAGCGTTATTCCCTCCGACGTAAATTGTTCTATGACTTCTTCTGAAAATTTCGTGCCTTTATTTAGTTGAGGGTACATCGCTTGTGGTGTGTGCATCTGGCAGGTGAAAGACATCTTTGCTGGTTCTCTAGACATGGGAAACACCATAGTTGACTTTGTAAATTATAGGCATGATACTGAATCTGTTACAGCACCGACATCGGAATTCGCGTGTGGGAATATCAGTTTCCTCTATTTGTTTTGAGTTCTCATGTAATGACGTTTGCAGACCTCCTAAAGTTTCGGGTTTGTAGTGAAATAATTTCCAATCTGTATCTTGAGAATTATGTTGCGCTTGCGATCACTAGGGTACCGCTGTGTGCTTGATATCGAGAAGTACCGCGGATGTAGTATAATATCATGGCAAACCATGGGAAAATACATGTGTTCTTGAAATCCCAGAGTGTGGAGATGGATGTGGAAAAGCAAGCAAGCAAGCAGGTCTGGACCACAAACCGTAACGCATTTCTGCCGAGGGGTAAAGAGTCTGAATTTGTAGCACATGTCTGAGAGTGACTTCGTTACGCTGAGGGTGCTCTAGTCACCTGTCGGGACTTGATGACCGCCGAACCTCGTAGGGAAATATTTAGTGCCGCGAGGAGTATACACGGTGCTGTCTGTCTTAGCAGTGTATATACAAATTATGTAAAAGGGATGATTTTGTATGGCACAGGATGTGAACTGTATATTTACTACATCGACATGGTTGGAGATCGGTTCCGCGCTCTAATATTCCAGTTCCTGCCCTCAGTGGAAGAGCAGTATAATTGAGTAAGAGTCTATCGATATCTGACGATAAGTAGGGGCACTTTGCAGATCTTAATTGTGCAATATGGTGATATGCGAAGAATACAATCATAATGCTCTATAAATTCACAAGACATCCTTTGTCCCTGGACGTAGGAGTGTCTACAATCTGATTCAAACCAGATGGATGCAATGTATGTATGGAAATTTCTGAGAAGGCGTGTGTTCAAACACAGGATGAAGCAGACCTTCCATCTCTGGCAGGGATGCCGTCTCTCATCCACCACTGTACCATTAGGACATCTCCGCACCTGTAGCTGTAGGATACCGAAAATAGATGACATTTTTTCTCTTGTGTGAGACAGTGTTTCGAATTCTGTTTGCGTAATTGTTCTGAATCACTCCAGTCTGTGCTTAGACAATGATCTATTTCCAATCAAGGGGAATGCTTGCGTGGTTAAGGGTGTTTTTGCAAGCATACACAGGCTTTTAGATGTGTGAACATTTAACGTTTCTGAGAGGAATATTGACAGGAGGCCAAACTTTCCATCGTGAATAGTGGGTACACTATCATGGCTAGGTACAACTCGCATCTTCCATTAGGAATGCATGGAACAATAGACCCTGTGATATTCTGGAAACGATTTCTGCACTTTCTGCGATGGTGAGTTGCTAGGCAAATAGGTCTTTGGTGGACTGCAGGTAGAGAGAGGGTTCACACACCAACAGTGGCAAACACATGCGCTTCTGGCCCAGAGAATGACTTAGCGCTTATTTAGACAAACATGTGACGTCAGTATAACAGTCGGAGATTATGCATAGGCCATCGGCACCGCCTCTGCACTGGCTCGCGTTAGATTGCGTCCAGTGGTGGCTCACGGCATCGACGCGCTCTGCAAATAGGTCTTTGCTCCTGTCCTGTCACGTTAGCAACAGTGCGTAGGTGAATACATACTTCGAGAGGAATTTCTCAGGTGTCAAGTATGAAAGGGGTGCCACCGCCTCATGCTTCCGGGCACCTGTGCGGCACTTTGCGGGGGATACCAGCGTGTTGCTACTTCTGGGAGCACGTGTCGTAGGCTCCAGTGTGACCCGGTGGACAGTGTGTGCCGCGTGCGGTTCCTGCACCCGTTGTTTGCAAGCAGGTCTGTAGGCTGTGCTATGTGTTATTTGGACGGTTTATGAGTTTTTTTGTGTTTGCTCAACACTGTAATGCATTCTGTAGGAATAGTTTGCAGGTCTGTACTGAAATTATTTTGGTAATTTACAAGTTGTTTGCGTGTCTGCAGAGCGTTATTTAGGAGTAGTTTAGAGGTCTGCAGGCTGTGTGGCATGACCCAAAGCATGTCAGAGTGTGTTTTATATATCAGTGTGATAAATATACTATTTTTCAAACTCCATCCCTAAATAAATTGCTCCAAAATAAATAAAGTACACTCCTTCTTCTCCCCAGCAACTCAATGCAGGCTGAGTCATTTTCCCCTCAGGCAGTCATCTTGGGTTATGTAACAGAACAGACGACAGCGTCCTGTGGTAACAGTACTGTATACTAGGTCCAGACCTCGTGGCGACCACCACACTGTTTCCTGCCATTTTTCCCCACTGTCTTGGGTTACATCACAAAACGGATGACAGTGCTCTCTGGTGGTGCTACTGTGTACTAGGTCCAGACCTCTTGGTGAACACACTACTTCCACATAAACCCGCCATAGTGGATAATGGTAGTTGCATCATCAGCTGACGTCATGGCTGCCACCTTGGATTAGTCACAGAACGGTGTGTACTGTGTACTAGGTCAATTGGACTCTGGACCTTGTGGTGAACACACTGGATGGTAGTAGTGCCTCAAATTGTTTAAATAATGACTGGTTCATGATTTCGACAGTTGACAATTAGCAAGCATCTTTGCAGATTCTTTTAGATGGATTATTATTTTGACAATCTACGAGTTGTTTGGCTCTCTGGACATAAATGTATTGCATTATTTATGAATGGTTTGCAGGTCTGTGGGCTGTGCGGCGTGACACCTAGCATGTCAGTGCGAGTGATCTGTATCACTGTGATAAATATACTGTGTTACTTAATCCATACCTAAATAAATTTTCCCAAAATAAATAAAGTAGAATCCTTCCTTTCTCCAACAGCCCAGTGGGGGCTGGGTTCTTGTCCCACCAATCACTAGGAATAGGTGGTCATCAGATGACTTAGGTTAGTGGAGGTAGCCCAATTGACCCATCTTCCCACCAAAATTCAAATTTCTCACCAAAATCCGCCATCTTCAGTGTCGTCATGGCCGCCATCTTGGATGATGTCATCCACAGTTGCAAAGTCTACATGCCGCCATCTTAGATGAAGTCATCGCCTTCATCTTGGATACATCTGGCAACAATGAAGAGTGCGCTCGTAGCCTCCTTGCCCCAATACTAGCATTAGCTGCCCCTGTATATTGACCAACTAAGTGAAGCACGCATGAAAATTCGTCCCACAAACTGGCATCTACATCTATACAAGACAATGCATGCTCGTTTTCATGCTTGGGTCCAACATTCTGGTGGTTACATCAGATATTAATGTACCAGCATTGCATATTCCCAATGGCTTCTCTCGCAATAACAGTATCCTACGAAGTTGCAATGTTATCTAGACAAATCTATTTCCATAATTCCACAGCTCTGTATTAATTACTTTTTGGTGTTGCAATTTTTCCCTCGGTATATTTAATTACATTAACTGAATTTGCCAACGGTGGCTGGCTGGTCATGATTAATAATATTACAAATTAAACGCTTTCTAATCTTCTGCAAAATTGTATGTATTTGGTAATTAACCAATTTTTGGCTTCGTAAGACATCTGGATTCTATTATTTAAGAAGTCTTTGAGCCTCTCATACATCCGTAAACTTATTCCATATGCTCATACCTTCGTTAACAGCCTGCAAAGGGACACCATGTCAAATGCTTTGTAGAAATCTAGAAATCTGGAATCTGCCTGTTGCCCTTCATCCATAGTTATAGTTCTATCATGTGAGAAAAGGGCACACAATCTTCTTAGCCTCAAGAATGTTTACTACATTCGAACTGAGGATGTGTTCAAGGATTCTTCAGCAAACAGAAGTTAGGGATAGTGGTCTGCACTTTTGCGGGTCCATTTCTTAACCTTTCTTGTGTACTGGAGTCACCTGTCCTTTTCCCAGTCGCTTTCCTGAGTCAACACTATACATGTAATCATTTCTGTATCGTATCCTCTATGTGAATAACATGTATATCTATATGTCGCACTTCACTTTGTGTTTGCGACATTCGGTTGTGGTCCTTTCAGCTTAGATGGATTATTAGGTCACCATGAGTGGCTCGGTTTCTTTATCGAACATTTCATTTCCTTTCCCAGTACATAGAAGGCTGGTACGCTTGGAACATCCGTATTACCGACATTCCGTCGAATATGATACGAGGGTTGGAACTTTAGTAGTGGCAACTATTTATTCATAGCTCGTACAAAACAGAAACATGTTTAAAGGTTTCACTGACCTTCAAGGTAGTCACCAGCATTGCGTATAAGCCGTTGCCGCGATGTGGGAGTCATAATATACTCTTAGCAGTGTCAGTTGTGATGACAGTTCGACGAATTTGTAGCAGGTCTCAAGCCTGTAGAGTACCATAGTGGCCTTGGGACTGGTTTTGGATAATGCCATTTTGCTATCCACGCTATACATTAACCACTGCTGCACGCGAACGTTTTACAGAGTTAGACGTTTCGCAAATGCTTCCACCCTTGGCCCAAAGGTCAATGAGCATGCCCTTTTGGACGTCAGTTACCTCGCTCCGTTTCCGCATAACAACAACGACTCACTTTTTGCTGCGTCCTCCCGACACGCTTTATATATCCTACATTGCTAGTGCCTCCACCTGCCTTCTGTGAGTGGTTATTGCAAGTTGATGTCGAACATAGGTGGTGGTCACATTAATGTGACTGGACGTATAATATTACTTCGGAGGAAAGACACATAGTGGAGGAAAACCGATGACACAATGGTATAGCAAGGAGAAAACGAGATTATTTCAGTAGTCTGCACAACAAGAAACTGTGTTATGTTTTCTATGGTGTCGCTCGTCACGAATTTGGAAAGACATCTGACATGTTACATGCCTCACGGCCATAGTCATTCTCAAGCTGCCTTGTTGCAATACTCCGTGGACAGACGCCTCATTGAAGCGATAAGCAATCGGCAACGCAGTAACTTAAGATTGCAGAAGATATCTGCTGCCACGGCGATCAGGGAGAAACTCACACAGTTCACAATGGGCGAAACCCCACGGCCGCTCAGTAAACATTTTAAATGTATGACGGAAAAAGTATCTAAAAGACAGTACGACTCCCACTTAGGTCAAGCACTCTGCGATGTGCTGAGCAATTGCTTAATTTACTTGTTTAATTGAAAATACAGACTAATAATGCATTTCATTTTATGTAATGGAAGTGATTACCATTATCTGAAAATCCATCGTGTAATTTGTTCCAAGCTTTATAAGTGTGATCGAATTTCGTTAAACTTCACCAGGCTTGCGTTCAGCCATCATTAAAATGACTTATAGCATAAAAGGATCATTAAACTATACACACCTGTATAAAACAACACCTTAAAAAGAAGCAAGAAGACTCTAAGGAACAATATTTTAAGATTATTTATATACATGCAAATTAGATAGTGTGTTTCGATCTAGCAACATAGCAATGTACCTTTCCTTTCCTATTTCGTCCTGTTTCTAAACAGTAACATCTTGTGACATCACTCACTGGCCTCACTGAGCTACTGAATCATTCTACAGTTGTTTATCTCATGAGGTTTGGAAGATTAACTGAGGCTGGTGACCCTAGTATACAATTTATGAGATGCGGAATGAGATAAATGCTATCAGTCTACTAGACCTTCATAAGCCTTCTGACTGCCTCACTGCTTCTGTCTCTAAGATTTACAACTAGTTCTTTGAATCGGAAAATTACAGAGAAGTGTTCATAACACAAGTCTGATCACAGTAGAACATATTAAAATACTTGAAATAACCTGCAGGGTAGATTAACTACAACGAGGGCAATACACGAATGAAAATAACCTTAAAGGTAAAATAATTTGTTATACTTTTGATCAACTGATGCGGGTTCACTTTGGCAAAACTAAGTTTTCGGTGCACTGCTCATCATCGCAGGCCAGGAACTTTCAGTTTAGACTGAATTAGAAAACTCTATTTATAGAATTCTTAATTACTGTCTACCGCCGTACAGTGTTTGCGAGTGGAACAGAGGGGACGTGGGGCGGGGGGTAGGGGGGGGGGGACCGTGACTTTTGCGCGAATTGTGTCCTCCACCACACACCTCTTGGTGGCTAGCGAATTATATATGTAGATGTAGATGTAGAATGTGTCATTTCGCACCGAACCACACTAGCCTAATACACTGTTACACTTTATAAAATGTAAAGACGTGGCTACACTATTAATGGGTTACAAACAGAGTCAGTTTGGTTCAAAAATGGTTCAAATGGCTCTGAGCACTATGGGACTTAACTTCTGAGGTCATCAGTCCCCTAGAACTTAGAACTACTTAAACCTATCTAACCTAAGGACATCGCACACGTCCATGCCCGAGGCAGGATTCAAACCTGCGACCGTAGCGGTCGCGCGGTTCCAGACTGTAGCGCCTGGAACCGCTCGGTCACCCCGCCCGGCCGAGTCACTTAGGTCATACATATATTTGACAGCGACATTATGTAGTGATATGAAGTGAAACAGGCACGTAGGCTCAGTTTTAGGTAAGGCTAACGGCGTGCTGCGATTCGTTGGTAGTACACTTAGAAAGTAAATATGCTTAGTAAAGAGACAACATATAAATCATGTGTACGACTCTTACGTTAAGTTTCCCGATGTATGTGGGACAGGCTAGCTTCATGTGTGATAGCGGAACGACAACGGAAATTCAAACCTGTGAAACCAATCACTTACCCATTTTGTAGTTGCAGCGTCGTGCTTTAGAAACGGGAACCACTGTCGACTTCAAATCTGCACTAATAAAATTATACTATTTCACCAAACAGAAGATCACTGTCTCATGTCACATGACAGATGTGCATAAAAGAGGGCGTAATTTCCAGCGCCACGTAGAGAAACCTTACAACACTAAACGTGGTGTTCGATTTCGGTTACTATTTCTCAGAATCACCGTGCACTGTGTGCCGTCTGCTTGACTGTGCGTTACCGTTATTGATGTTAGTATTATTAGGGACATCACTTAATGCGTCCGTTCGATATAATAGCAAGCAATCGTGCTCTGTCGGTAAGCGCACCAAAGAATTATTTTTTGTCCGCCTCGGTAACTGCTGAGTCATCGTGATGGGCTGCTAACCGAAGGGCCTCGAGTTCGGTTCCAAGCCGGGTCGGCCATCTCCGCTCGGGGACTGGGCGTTGTATTGTCCTTACAACAGTATCGCCATAGTTGATATTCCACTGTTAATACTGGCTATACGGGCACGTATGGAGAGCGAATAAATTTTTAAAAAATCACTTTTAGAGGAGGCCACATGCACGTGCTAACACCCAAAATACAAACTGACCACATAAAGTTTTCGATACCTTTCGACATACTATAGAGCTTCAGGAACGTTAATTAACTTCAAGAGCTCATTAAACTAGAGCACTACTTTGTGACGTCATGCGACAGCAGTATACCTCACACTATAGACTCCGAAAAGAGGACTTCCATATGACAGCGTTGCCCCTAGTATCTGTCGCTGTTCCGAAGGAATTTATCTCCCATACAGCTTACGGAAACATACAGCTTCCCGCGCGCCAGATACCTGACCAAACTTTCGGGAGACGTAAGTTTACTACTGGCATGCCCACCAACGACGGCCAACTAACCCCTCTACATAAAGGCTCCACGCATGTTTTTTTTTTTTTTTTTTTTTTTTTCACCTGCCCCCTATGCACTACTCAGCTCTACTTGGTGCGAATGAGAGTAGTATAAGCTACAGCTCTGCAAAATACTGTATTCAATTGAGGTGATGTCTTTAGAAAATTACTGTTATGAATATAGGTTTAGCTAAACTATTTAAGCAAGACTTGGAGGAGAGGAACATCTGTGTCATGCGTTTAGTAGAAGTGCCTGCTACGCTACACACAAAATATCACTAAAAATTTTGAGAGAAGAGGGATACTTAATAATCCCAACATGATTCACACTGTGAAATCTCTTGTATAATTATTATCATTTCTCGTCTGCGACATTTTACAGTGCACTCCATCGTTCACTAGTCCGTAAGCGCACCCTTTTGGTTCCTCCGGCGCTGTGGAAGGCGTTGTTGCTGCGTCGGCCACTTCCGTTATCTGTTAGCTTCAGGTTGCAGGGTAAGACTCACTTGGACCCAGGGAGCATCATCGCTGCCGGTGAGGACCGCAGCCGAACACCAACCCGCATCAACCCGGTCCTATACGGTCCAAGGCCACGTTTCCACTTTCATGTACCATAGTTGTCTTCGCTGAGTTGCTTCTCGAACCTCTGTCGCAACACTGTGTAGCGCAGCAACAGCAGCTAAACTGATAAGGTAACACGCTACTCAAGCTTTTTTGAAAGAACGTCGTCAAATTTTTGCAAGATCTACCCCTCTCACTCGCTACGGTATGTCTCCTTGGCATCGAGTCTTCCACACCGATTCATTTCCTGCCGACCAGTGTCAGCAACTTCAGCATAAAGAGACAGGCCAGTATAGCATGTACTGGCGTGCCTTCTTCACAACACGCACATCGGAAGTTTGTCTTTCATCAAATGATAGCTGAGTTACCGAGTGACAAACTGAGGCATCCCACAATCTCCGCGGGAAGCTCCCAGCGGTACACGCTTTTACTTACGAACGGTGCCAAGTTCGCTCTGTGATGTTACGTTATTTATACAAAATTTTGTTCACTAGTACCATCACGGAAGAGCACCGAAGCCACTATTCTCGCCAATTAAGGGCCAACACATATCCTCATTTGTGCTTCTCAACGTGAGCCCCTAAGAGGAGCTCCTTATAGTTTTCCTTTATGTACCCAGCTGTTCTGCCGGCCACTGTGGCCGAGCGGTTCTAGGCGCTTCAGTCCAGAACCTCGCTGCTGCTGCTGCCGTCGCAGGTTACAATCCTGCCTCGGGCATGGATGTGTGTGATGTCCTTAGGTTAGTTAGGTTTAAGTAGTTCTAAGTCTAGGGGACTGATGACCTCAGATGTTAAGTCCCTTAATGCTTAGAGCCATTTATTAAATCAGCTGTTCTATCCATGTACTCGAGCCACTACATGAGTGCTGAATTAAAGCACCGAAGTCGAACTGCAGTACAGAGACAGTACGAGGACGCCGCATAGTCCGGCATCCTTTCACCGATCAAGGAGAGTGAAAGGCAGTTTATGGAACTGCCCAACGAACTGAACTGAAGCGCTTGTGAATACAACTGTCATGTAATCTAGTTCTGGTAAAGAACTGATAACGTCTCAGACTCTCTTCTATTTGAGTTCTGCTCCGGTGCAGACAGACCGTCTGCATTTCCGCGCGCTCTCTGTCTCCCTCCCTCCCTTTCTCTTCCACTCTCTATCTATTTCCTTCTTTCAATTAGTTCGCCCTCGTCCTTGGAATGTTACTGTTTTCAAATAGCTTTACTCTTTTCATCCATCCTTGCTGCCTACGGACTTTTATTCGAGTTAACACAGCTTTCATGGAGGATACCAATCAAATATGTAATTACCGCTTTTTTTTTCACTGTAAAAACACCGGACAGCAAGTTAATGACCCACAAAAGACACCATGCTAATACTGTATAACATAGCCTACAGACTTTATGATGATCTAAATTTGGCGTGTTTCCTTAGGTATGCCCTATCCACCTGAAGCCATTATTGGTAATCGTATCCTGTAGAGCAGCCAGTTTGCGGGGATTTCAATTGCTTCGTTTTACCCTGTGTTACAATTACTTCAGAAACTTTCTGTGATATTAAAGTTAGGTTAATTAGCGGGCCGGTAAAGAATCGATAGGTTGCCTGAGTGATTTTCATCAAATCAGGAAATTACGTGTACCCCATAGTGAAAACGGTAGCTCCCATCGCAGAATAGTCATCCAACACACCTCAGCTTTCATACTGACGATTCTGAATCAGCTGCGTGGGGAGTGTTCACCAAGGAAAGCCGAATAGCCACCAGGAAAGGAAGTGATGATGGTCAGTTCTGAGCTCATATTTCAGGTCACCGAGAACATTCTCTGAACAGTCTCTGTTAAAGGGATAGTATGTGAGAAACAAACAGTAAAACATCAAAACACTTAGAGAATCACAGGATCAAACTGCTCACTTGTGAAGAGGACTTCCAGGCTAGGCAAACGATGATCCACAGATTCACTTCTTCTGTACTGTTTAATACTGAAGTAATTTTATCCTAACAGGTTAAATTATTTTAAACAGACAAATATTATGACAGAAGAAGTAGAGGGGCAAACTGCTCGCTAGGCTGGGCAAACAATGATGCAGAAACTCACTTCATGTGTACTGTTTAACACTGCAGTAAATTTATCCTATCAGTTCATGGTACCACCACTAGTCGACATTGTCATTGCGTGAGATCATCGACATAGTGCAGGTGGAAACCTTAAACATCCAAGATGGCGGATGGCCGAAAGATTAAAAATCGAAGAAAGAGTATGGCGAGAAATTTAGAAAAGGAAGATGATGGTCAATTAAAAAAATTCGACAGAAATTCTAAACAACTCAAACGAATTAAAAAAATCCAAGATGGCACAGGTAGCCCAGCTGCTTTTTGTAATCTCTCCCCTCCTCTCCCATTCTCTCCCACTGATTAGGGGCAAAGACAGTAACAGGGTAAAGAATGTTTTCTAATCACAAGAGTCATAATAAGGAATGTGAGGATGCTAGAAACGTAATGGACATCAGTTGTTTCATTAATATTAAATCATGTGAGAGAAACAATAAAGGGAGCAGGGGGAGGGGGCCAGGCAAGTGTGCCCCAGGCCTGTCCACTTCACGTAAGCCGTCCCTCCCAAAGCTGCCCCACACCGAACTCTTTGTAATCAAAGCGTTAAAGAAAGGAACTGTAGCCACTACTTAACAAAGAGCTAAAACGGGAAATACAGTGCGGCTAAAAAAGGGGCGAGCCTCATCTAACACCAATTAAAACGAAGTAAAACTGGGATGACGGGAGTAGCTGGCTAAGGAGATAACGTCGAGGGTTTCCCAGAGCCAGCTAATGGTCGGAGAAGCCTCAATCACAACCACCTGCCTCGAAAGCGAAGTTAGTTTAAAATGTTATATTTGAGAATAGAGACCACTTTCATGCATAAAACGGAGAACCAGTTCAACTGTGTGTGAGTCGTCCGCCAGTGTTACAGGTAAAGAATCCGAACGATTACGCTTGGCAAGTTTAAGACATCTCTCTATCCTTCAACCATCGCCACGCCGAATTATACAATTAACCTTCCACAAACTGGGAACTTCTTCAGTGCTTTGGCCCGTCGCACGAAATGTGTTCTATCTCGTAGACCATCCGGAATAGGACATATGTTCATACGAAGTTTGTTGCTTCAAAATAGCGTTCCTGTCATACACATAAATGTTGACCACTCCTCGTGGGACAATCTGTATAGCCGGGACGCGGATAGAAACAGGAAACATTGCTGGAGGGGACGCGACTGGCGGCAGAAACGTAGTACCGGTGTACCAACCCCTGTGGGGAGACTCGCACCACCAGGGCGCGTGGAGATCGCTGGAGAGTGGACGGAAAACGGTCATTCCTGTTTATGTGTACTTCTGACTGTCTATCCGAGATTCCCCGAGTCTGTGTAGCTAGTAGTCCACGAAGTCGACTACCAGCGATACATGACTATAAGAAGTTTTGCAGACTCATAGGCAATAGATGTACATATTGCAACTGCATTCCTCCGTTGTGTGTCTTAACACGTCATTCCGGGGCAAAGAATTGTGTTCCTCGCTTTAGGGCGGTACGCGTATTTATGCTTTCCTACATCTGGAGGTGTGTGCTTTATCTGTTTCACGCCGTGAGCCTAGACTACTATTTTAATACAGTTAAAGAAACTGGAACACCTGTCTAATATCGTGTAGGGTCCCCGCGAGCACGCAGAAATCCCTCAACACGACGTGGCATGGACTCGATAAACGCCTGAAGTAGCGCTTGAGGGAACTGACACCATGAATCCAGCAGGGCAGTCTATACATTCGTAAGAGTACGAGGGGGTGTAGATCTCTTCTTAACACCACGTTGCAAGGCATCCCAGACATGCTCAATCATGTTCATGTCTGGGGAGTTTGGTAGCCAGCGGAAGTGTTTAACCTCAGAAGAGTAGCAATTCTGGACGTGTGCTGTGTCGCATTGTTCTGCTGGAATTTCCCAAGTCCGTCTGAATGCACAATGGACATGAACGGATGAAGGTGATCAGACGGGATGCTTACGCATGTGTCACTTGTCAGAGTCGTATCTAGACGTATCGGGGTTCCCATATCACTCCAACTGCACACGCCCCATACTATTACAGAGACTCAACATGATTGAACAGTACCCTTCTGACACGCAGGGTCCGTGGATTCATGAGGTTGTCTCCATCCCGTACACGTCCATCCGCTCGATACAATTTGAAACGAGACTCGTCCGACGAGGCAACATGTTTCCAGTCATCAGCAGTCCATTCTTGGTGTTGAGTGGCCTACGCGAGGTGTAAAGCTTTGTGTCGTGCAGTCATGAAGGGAACACGAGTGGGCCTTTGGCTCCGAAAGCCCATTTCGATAATATTTCATTGAATGGTTCGCACGCTGACACTTGTTGATGGCCCAACGTTGATTTTTGCAGCAATCGGTGGAAGAGTTGCACTTCTGTCCTTTGAACGATTCTCTTTAGTCTTGGATTGTCCCGTTCTTGCAGGATCTTTTTCCAGCCGCATCCATGTCGGAGGTTTGATGTTTAACCGGATTCTTGATATTCACGGTACACTAGTGAAATGGTCGTACGGTAAAATCCCCTAATCATCGCTACCTCGGAGATGCTGTGTCCCGTAGCTCGTGCGCCGTCTATGACACCGCGTTCAAACTCACTTAAATCTTGATAACCTGCCATTGTAGTAGCAGTAATAGATCTAACAATTGATCCAGACACTTGTTGTCTTATATAGGCGCTGCCGACCGCAGTGCGGTATTCTGCCTGTTTACATATTTCTGTATTTCTATACGCATATCTGTACCAGTTTTCTTGGTGCTTCAGTGTCTATTGACCTTTCATCTTAATAACCCACTGCTGCAGAGAGCTAGAGGTCATATAAAACAATTTTCCACCGAATTAATGGCATATGATGTAATATAGCATCTGTATCTCAAAGATCGTCCTGTAGTGACCATTTTAGCGAAGCCATGGTATAGGGGGAAGAGATTGTAAGGTCGTCAATCGGGAAGAAGCCCTAGAAGGCAGTGAAGTCGCTAGGAGTACTATCATTGTGGAGACACAGCTCAGTACTGGAAGGAAGCTGGTCAATCAAGAGGCCCAGACCAAACGAAGTGGTATTTGCTCACACGTGCTGAAAATGCCAAGCAGAAGAAAAGAAGGTGGTGGTGGCCGGGGGAGGGGGGGGGGGGGAGGGAGTTGTTGGATAAGGTGGTCCTGTCAATTTAAATAAAGTTCCTGCCTGGAGATAAATAAACGTTACAAATGGTGATCACTGGAGTCGTTTGTACTCGCACTGTTATTTTTCCCAACATGATACGAAGGGAAATTCACTGATTGATGACATCTGTACGAACTAACACACAGACACCTCTAGATGCCCACATGGGACAGTAAGGCTCCAACAGAAAGCACGATAATATCCAAGCATTGTTGAATAGTAATAATTCAAGTGTGTTTGTTGGAGACCGACACGTTTCACATTGCCGAAGGAGAGTGTTTCTTGTAGTTCCGGATAATGGCAGTAATAGCCGTTACAAGCCCACTGGATCATCACGTTGAGCGTGTCTTGCTTTTGCGTGGAGGGACCTTGTAAGTAGGCTGTTTATGTTTTCTCTATGTAAGTAGGCTGTTTATGTTTTCTCTATGTAAGTAGGCTGTTTAGGTTTTTTTATTGGTAATGCCACCTCTGTATGAAAATCACTGGCTGTGCTGTGTGCAGTCTGTGGCTGCTTTGCATTGTTGTAATACTCGCCATTGTAGTGTTAGGCAGCTGGCTGTGAACAGCGTGTAGCGTTGCGCAGTTGGAGGTGAGCCGCCAGCAGTGGTGGATGTGGGGAGAGAGATGGCGGAGGTTTCTAATTTGTCATGAACTGATATATATATTATGACTTGTGATGATATCAAGGTAAATACATTGTTTGTTCTCTATTAATATCTTTCATTTGCTAACTATCCCTATCAGTAGTTAGTGCCTTCCATAGTTTGAATCTTTTATTTAGCTGGCAGTAGTGGCGCTCGCTGTATTGCAGTAGCTTGAGCAGCGAAGATTTTTGTGAGGTAAGTGATTTGTGAAAGGTATAGTTTAATGTTTGTCAGGGCCACTCTTTAGTAGGGAATTTTGAAAGTCAGATTGCGTTGCGCTAAAAATATTGTGTGTCAGTTTAAGCACAGTCCTGTATAATTGTTGAAAGGGGACGTTTCATATGTCGACCCTTAGCCTAGGATACCTCACTGGAATCTTCTGATTTTTTTCTTGTAGTTTGTGTAATTAGTGTAGATTTTGTTTATTGCTAGCGCGTAATTATAGAGAGAATTTCCTTTGTAGTTGCAGTCTTTCATTGTTGTATAGTAAAACAGTTGTGGCAGGCATGTAGATTTGCACCAAGTATTTCGCAGCTGCAATTAACTAGATATTATTTTCAGTGCTATGTTAATGTGTTCTCTTATTTTTGATCTTCAAATTGTGTTTTTCTGTGTTGTCGTGTGAAATACTGTGACAATAATGGCGTGTGAAAAACGTAATACTAGGCTCCAAAGTAAACTGAGAAATGACAGTGAAAATGAAAGCAGTGTGTTAGCGCCACCGAGTAATGAATTAACTGATGTTCAAAGTAGTAATTTGGTAATCGTGCATAGGGAAATGGAGCGGGCGGCAAACAATGGCGTGGACAGTGAAACAATTAGTGAAGAGGGAAGCATTATCGATCGATCGGTCGGCAACAGCTCGTCTCAGGAATCCGAAATGACAGGACACAACTTTGCAAATACTGTAGATTCAGGTTTTGCGTCCTCACCGTTTTCTCAAATGAGTCAAGACACGTTTTCCGCTTGTCAAAATGTGAATGTTGCCGGTGCAAATTCACTGCCGAAAAGCACTGAGGAACATGTTTCAGACACCAGTGCATTGTTATTACAGTTAATGCAACAAATGGGACAAAAGCTACAAAAGTTAGACACAATGGAACAAAATCAGAGACAAACACAGCAAAAGCTTCAAAAGTTAGACACACTGGAACAAAATCAGAGACAAACACAGCAACAGTTAGACGCAATGGGACAAAATCTTCAAAAGTTAGACTCATTGGAACAAACTCTTGAACAAACGCGTGAAGATTTAACTACTGAGTTACATAACATTGAATCGAAATGTCAAAAAGTCTGTAATGACGTAAAAACTCAAATTTGTGAGCATTTCCAACCTATTTTTTCGCGTCATGAAAATGCATTACAGAATCACGAAGCAGCCATAAAAGAACTGCAAACTATTGTTCATGAAAATCACAACACCTTGCAAGCTAAAATTGACGCAGTTGCATCTACCGATTCGGTTACGCAACTTGCAAAAAGTCAAGAAAACTTAAAAGACACAGTAGATTCGATTTCAACACAAATGGACACTCTGAAACTTGGTTCAGAAAAACACACTGAGGAAATGTGTTCATTATCAGAGAAAGTAGTTGAACTTTCGGATCAGCTAAATAATTTATCTGCGAAGGTAGATGATAATCTGAATGACGCAAAACCGGTAGTCTTTAATGACACAGAACAGAACGCACAAATTAGGAAACTGAAACAAAATCTGAATCAAATTGATACGCAACACCAAAGAGAAATCCGGGAAGTACAAGATCAGCTGACACAGGTAATACAAGAATTACGTATTTCAGAAGACACTCGCGCTCCAACACGGGAAGAGGGACTTAGAAACACGGAAAAGCCGCAAAATAATAACACAGGGCATTTCGGAAGTTATGAAAGAAATTGGCAATGTGCACCGAATTTTGAGATGGAACGGCCGACACGACCTAACAATGACCGATATGCGACTCGCCGACATGATGATTTTGACTATAAGCTGTTCATTACTACACGTAAATTCAAAACATTTAAGAATTCTGGCAACGACATTCATCCACAAGCATGGCTCCATCAATTCTCTCATTGTTTTCCTCCCAACTGGTCGTTAGAACACAGATTAGAATTTATGTGTGGCTACTTGGAGAATGAACCAGCTGTAAGAATGCGAACGGTAATTCACGATTGCCACAGTGAAGGAGAGTTTTACCATGCCTTCCTCTCAGCATATTGGTCTCAAGCTACACAAGACCGTGTAAAACATAACATCATAATGATGAAACACTTCGAACAATCTGAATTTTCCAGTCTTGTGAAATATTTTGAAGACATGTTGCACAAGAATCAATACCTGTCAAACCCATACAGCCCCTCAGAACTCATCCGCATTTGCTTAATCAAACTGCCTGAACATTTACGACATATTATTTTAGCAGGACGTTGCAAAGACGACATTGAAGCTTTTCAGGGACTGTTACAAGAATTAGAAATTGACACTGACAATTGCGGAACGCGAAACCAGGAACACAACAATTACAGGTCACATCCGTCGCAAATCCGCGATGAAAGAAGTAATAACTGGACACGACAAGGCTATTCTCACAACACAAATCGTGACCAAAATAGACACCACCCGTATGACAACCGTTGGCAGAGTAGTAATAACTACAGGGAAAGATCACCTCTCCGTGGTAATGACTATCACAGAGACAATCAGAGAAACAGACAATATGGGAACCAAAATAAATATTATCAGGGGAGACAGAATAACTTTAGACGCAACGGTCCAGCGCGCAGTTTCGATTCAGGGAGAAATTCTCCACCACGTGACCGACAAGAAAGAAACTATGGCATCTACCGACATGACGACAGACGATATGATCGTAACGATAGACCTGAACTGCATCAGAACTGGCGGGATTCAAACAGAGCAGGGCCCTCTCGTCACGGTGAATTTGTAAAAGTTAGGTCTCCAAGTCCCAATAACGACGCGCGCCAACAAAGAGACAGACAATGACTCGCACAGCAGGCAGCCGCGTGCGCCAGGTGGCTCAGAGAAAAATAACATAGACGCTAACCTTGAGAAAAACTCCAGTATTCTTTACCGACGTATACCGCCTGACAATTGCATTCAAGTTCAAACTCTGAGTACTATGAAGAGTAAAGATTGTACCACATTTCACATGTAAAACCGCTTACTGAGAGATAATCTGCTTTTTAACTTAGTCTTTGTCATAAAATTTTTCGCTTCACATTACTAGTATGCTTTGTCAGACTTAAGAAACTGTTAACATACAACAATGTTTGAAGTTAAATATCCAATCAAGAACCAAGAGAACTTATTTAAACAGAAATGACGAATGCATTGTTATAGTAAACAGACGTCACAGTGTTATTGTGTGTGTACATTCTTGCTTGTTTGTTGCACGATTACGTAACGACTATAAGGCTCACATACTTAGAACATTTACCAGTACTGCTAATGAGATTTTAATGCAACATTTTGGTTTATTTGAAAATACATTCTGAATTTAAAGTGCTTTCTGAGAGATACCAGATGACACAGAGGTTAGTTTATGTGACAGCTACACGATTTTTATCACGACGCTACTAATGAGTGACAATTTACAATGTTGCTTTTGCGGTGTATCTGTTTTATATCTGCACAGTTTTCTGAATTCTTCTGGAAATCAAAACATGTTTTATTAGTAACTTTTGTGGTATAGCTACAAGGAGACAGCCTTTTCCATAGCACAACAATACGTTACAGCACAGTACTTTCATCATCACAACAATAAGCGTAATAACTAAGATATCTCTACGCAAAGCATTTCACTTTTGTTTATCATGAGGTAAGTACATTGGCTTCTGCAGAACTTAGCTTTCGGAGGACGATAACTACGACACTTCCACACAGATTATGTTGCAACAAGACGCACATTTAGCGCTACAGTACACGTATTTGAGTGATTAAGTTTGTACTTGAAACATTTATTTTTAAAGATTTTTTAATTACAAAGAAAGTTTTCCGTGATACATTTCATTCCATTGCTGTAATTTGTAACACCTGAGGGCATAATTACATTTATCCTCAGGGGGGTACATGCTTACTTTGTGTACCATGTGTTTGGCAAGCACAAGGAACCCTAGCTAATATGGTATTTGCTTATACAACTTTACACATCGGTACCATATTTCTCTAACACACAAATTACACAGCTATCCGATCATTTAACTGAGAGAGACAAACATTTATTTTTACTATATCAGTGACAGATGTTTACGTAATTATACAGTTGGATAACTTCACACTTATGAAACTGTATTTTGTCTGTACTTTGTAAACTGTTCATATTTTTTCGGAATCATTGTGATACTATGAGAGCTTTGAATGATGTATTTGGTATGAGATCATGATTTTTAAAGTACGTTTGAGGCAGCTGACACTTTTGACATTAGCAGAGAATTATTTTAGGCTTAGAAATTATTGGAGGAAGTTACGACGATTTTGAGATTTGACTGAAGTGTTATGATGTTGTTATTACGACGACGATGTGTATTATGTTGTTGAGGAATGTTTATTATGCTACGTATTTCTCACGATGAAATATTGAAGAAGTGTCGACGAATATGTATATGTATAATGATGTAAGGAATAATGAGTAGTGTTTAGGGACTCTGATTTATGAAAAGGATGTTGGAAACCAAGAAACGTACTTTAAGAGTTATGAAATGTGTGACTGTATCACAATGCTGACGAATATTTTTTTTGGACACTTATATTTATAGGATTTTGTTTCTACAGATTTGCAACGCTAATTCTTGACCTGTGAAATATTTTTAAATGTGACTGCAACGGTAGCAGAAACTGCTGTCGTAAATATTTCCGTACGAAAGTTAAGTGACCACCTGCACGTAATGCGTCGCGGGCACCCAGCTGTGTCAGACGCCTGGAGAAAAAGCCATTATTGCGAGCCCTTTTCAGCGGCACAGGTAGAAAAAAAAAAGAAAGGGAATGCCATTGTCCGCGCTACTGACATCTCCTTGTTGAAAGCATACTGTGGAGCTCGTAATTTATGATATTTACTGAAATGCCTAATGAAACGATGAGAAACATTTCACAGCTATTGCCTTGCTAGTTAAGAAAAATGCCATATGGCTTGCTTAATGTATTTATTTACACATTTTGTTTAATATCAAGTTTCTAGCTGCACTGCAGCATTGGTTAAAATAAAATTTAATATATGTACTAATATAAATATTTTATGCCTACAGATCCAGTAAATAATTTTATGATCTATCCAAAACAAATGAGGGAGCACAAAAAAAAACATTTCCCTTCACAGGAATTGCATAAATAATTTTTTTACGATTTGGTAACTTATCTACTAGCGTAAGTTTTTGTGATGCATCACTCTAATGTTAAGATGTGACATAGGTATTAGACATGGCCATTTTAGTGTAATATTTTTTCTGCTTGCGCTATGTCATGTTTAGGTATAAGTTGCTGCTGTTTGCCAGGCATAGTGTTATTGAATTTGATTTTTGCTCATTTATGCTGCTAGCTTTGTCAATTTGCATTTTTTTGCATTGCTGTTTGTGTTGATTTGTTATGTGATGCTGCATTGCCTCGTCCCTTAGTTTAGCATCTGAGCTCAGTAGATTTAAGTTAGCTTAAGAGGGGGTAGCCTCTAAGAGAATGAGTTGCGATGAATTGGAAGAAATGCATTGAGAAAACAGGTTTAGGTAGGATTTTCTTGGAAATAAATGTTGAGGTAAGAAATGTGTGAACATATAAATACAGAAAGCATGCTTAGATAGAATTTTTTTTGGTGGAAACAAAGGATGAAATAAGAGGAAAGATATATGAAGTTTTGGGTTGGGCTGCAGTACCAAATGTTACACTGAAAACGAACCCTGTCCTTTCCTATTGGTGTTATCCCACTATGTGTGTGTGTACCCTTGTGTATTTGTTTTCTTCCTGTCTCTGTGTACTTTCATAGAATTTTTTCTTCTTTTAATATTAAGCTACATTCACTATGATGAGGAATACTGTTATCCTCAAATATAATTGGCATTAATAATATGTTATTTACTTTGTAAAGATGTTAGACATTATTCATTCTGTTTAAATGCCCATGTGTGAAGTTAATGTTTCAATAATTATTCTGATCTTCTATGTATGTACTCATGTCATAATTCCTGTAACACTGACGTATATGTCTATTTCTATTCTTTTGTAAAGCCCCTATTACTACAAATGTTATCTATATTGTTATGTTTTTAATGATGTATTGTGTACCTTTGTTATTGTATTTTTATGTTACCAAATTGTAATTGTTACCAGTTCTTCAAATTAAGTTACATTTCACTGCACACGTTTCTGTTGGTCATAGTATATGGACAATATGTGAGAAGTAGGGACTGTTAGTGTTTGCACGTGTGTTGATAATTCAGCAAGGGACTGGATAACAGCATTGCTCGTTCTAAGGACAATTCCAAAAAAACTTTGTGAGTGCACAAGTGGTGGTTATGGACTTGCTATATTAACTGCAAGACTCTTCACTGGTGATTGTGCACCTGCACAATCACAACAGATGGCTGCTGGTCATCTCTACCAGGACTACAGTGGGCCTGTCCACACTTTCTACAAGGACTGCAGTGGGTCTGCACCTCTGGTGGCCCACCAATACCGTAATCTCTACCATAACTACAGTGGGTCTGCTCTGTGATGACCTACCTACCAATATTCTTCCATACTACGACTGACTCTGCTGTGGGTTTGCTCTGTTGTGGCCCATTACCTGTATGCATGTCAAGAGTCAGCACTGTCTTTCCGTTGGAAGGACAACACTACTTCTTCAAGACTGCATGGAAATCCACTGCTTCTGTGTGCAATTTCTTTTACTAATGAGACTTTGTGAAAAAAAACCTGTAATTACTGTTATGATGAATGATCAGGACTATCTTTATGGACTGTGAGAAAAATTTTAGCTTTTGACCAACATTGTATCAATAAGTGTGTGCATTTGATTTCTTTGTTATTGTAATTATGAAAAATTTTATCAAATCATTATTGGCCACTGCCCAAAAAAAATTTGTAAAATTTTTTGTGGGGAGCATGGGGGCTATGTAAGTAGGCTGTTTATGTTTTCTCTATGTAAGTAGGCTGTTTATGTTTTCTCTATGTAAGTAGGCTGTTTAGGTTTTTTTATTGGTAATGCCACCTCTGTATGAAAATCACTGGCTGTGCTGTGTGCAGTCTGTGGCTGCTTTGCATTGTTGTAATACTCGCCATTGTAGTGTTAGGCAGCTGGCTGTGAACAGCGTGTAGCGTTGCGCAGTTGGAGGTGAGCCGCCAGCAGTGGTGGATGTGGGGAGAGAGATGGCGGAGGTTTCTAATTTGTCATGAACTGATATATATATTATGACTTGTGATGATATCAAGGTAAATACATTGTTTGTTCTCTATTAATATCTTTCATTTGCTAACTATCCCTATCAGTAGTTAGTGCCTTCCATAGTTTGAATCTTTTATTTAGCTGGCAGTAGTGGCGCTCGCTGTATTGCAGTAGCTTGAGCAGCGAAGATTTTTGTGAGGTAAGTGATTTGTGAAAGGTATAGTTTAATGTTTGTCAGGGCCACTCTTTAGTAGGGAATTTTGAAAGTCAGATTGCGTTGCGCTAAAAATATTGTGTGTCAGTTTAAGCACAGTCCTGTATAATTGTTGAAAGGGGACGTTTCAACCTTCATGACAGGACCACTGTCTGTCACCGGTGAGGGTTGAACGACGTAAACGAACACCGGTTCAGAACACGACAGAGTGGGAAGATATGGCGACTTTGGTGTTGCTAGAGAAGATTTTTCCCGAGACTTCTTCTTTTTCTTCTTCTTCTTGCTCTTCTCACTCGCAACTTTTGATGGTGTTGCGACGGCATATCGTCTGCGGGTGTAGGAACGGAGCAAGAGAGTTAAGCTCTGGGACCCACGATTCGTGGCCGCTTCGGCCGTCGTTCTCTAGGTTTAGAGACCAGTCCTGACACCGCAGACGCTATAGGAGGAAGCTGCCACTCGGGTCCAGGGAGTTCCCGAAGCATGAGAGGAGAGGTCGGTGACAGATTTCCTTTTGGAAAGCTGACGTAGGTGGGTGACAGATGCGACTTTTGAGTAATTTGTCGTCATATCGACTGGTTGCTTGTGTTCATAATATTTCCTTGCCTCACTTTACATCAGGTGGTCATTTGATTTGTTATCTTCCATTTTCTTTTCCTTTTTAAATACTGGGCAATTCGGTGAACGTAGAGGATGCTGTTCTGTGAAGTTTACACACAAAGGTGGTTGCTCACATGGACGATCCTCTTGAAGTGATCTTCCACAGTTTCCACATTTTAGATCTGCTATGTCCAAGGCATGAACACTGCAAATATCTCTTGGGCGATAGGACTTACAAGGCTTCACATCACACCTATAAAACATAACTTTAATTTTGCTTGGATAACATTTCCTTCAAAATCTAAGATGAAACTGCTTGTATGAATGTGGTTATTTCTTCGATCATTTATTACACCTTGTATAAAAGAAATACCTTCCTAGTGTAGATTAGCTCGTCGCTCCTCTTCTGTCTTTAAGGGGGGTAGGACGTCTTGGAGCAGGAGAGACACCACATGACATTTTAATTTCCACTGTCTATACTTTTATAAATAAATTCATAAAAGTTTGTCAGCATGACCAGGAAGGATTTAGGATTCACAATCATAGCAGTGGAAGTTAAAAAAAATAACAAAATAATTTTTTTTTACATGTGAAAGTTCATCATTTTTCCACTTCTATTTGCTGCGTTTGTTGCTATAGGTACACGTTTCTTCATAGGTAAGAGAAATTCTTCGATGAATTTTGCACAGCATACACACCATACTTACAGGTGTATGAAACTCTAGAAATTATTTAATTTATGAAAAAATGAATGTGCTGTTACATTTTAAACTTCATGTTAATAAAAAACTCTAGTTTTATAGTTAACTATCTCAATTTTTACCACAGTTTTTAATAGATTTGGAAAATTCTCGAGTTTCATACACCTGTAAGTATGGTTTGCATGCTGTGCAAAACTGATCGAAGAATCTCCCTTACTTATGAAGAAAAGTGTACCTATAGCAACAAATGCAGCCAATGGTAAGTGAAAAAAGGTGAAATACAAATGTAAAAAAATAAATTATTTTCTTATATGTTTGAACTTCCACCACTATAAGTGTAAATCCTGAATCCTTTCTGGTCATTCTAACAACGTTTTATGAATTTATTTTCAAAAGTATAGACAGTGGAAATTAAAAATTCCTGTGGTGTCTCTCCTGCTCCAAGTCGTCGCGTTTGACGTCCTACACCCCTTAATATAAGGTATGTGTGAAAGATGAATTCTTCTACCATATGTGAAGTAATAGCTACTGGTATGCCATTTGCTTGAGATTGTGGAGCATAGGAGCCTTTAATCAAAAATGGTTAATTTAGGAAGTTTCCCAATGAGACAAATTCTCGAAATTTCTGTCCAATTTGGTCCACGAAAAATAATGGTTTCGTAGCTGTAAAAGTATCTCCATCTGGTCTACTACGCACTAGGTATTGAGTAAATTGTTTCGTTCCTTGTCCTCTGACTTATCACTCTTCCAATGGGGTAGCCAGGGAAAGGAAAGCAGTTGAATTGTAAGTGTACGCACTGACATATATATATGTGTTGAGACATCCGGATGAGTACTACCATAATTGTTGGTTTAGTTTCATGCATTTCATTTTCGAAACACGAGCACCGGTGCCACATACTCGGAAGAAGCGCTCTCCGCACAGGCGACGCCAAGTCACAGCAAAGATCATTTGACATTTCTGCGAGTCCTCATGCCCCCAGAAGATGGGCATCTACTCCAAGGTATGCGTGAGGAGTTAGCCGATCAGTCAGAGAGGTATGTGTTGTTAAGTAGCTTTACCTATAGGGTACATAACGACCCGACCACTTTAGCTTAGCTAGTGCATTGGGTTTTAGGCACACATGGGTCTTCGTAGTTACTGTGCACAAAGGATCTTTAAGGCTGTGGGCAGTTGACGCTATTCAAGGCGTTCTTCCCCAGTCGGTCCTTAATAGAGAAAAAATTTGAAAATTGAGGTCAAACCCAAAAGGGAACCAAAACTTATTTTAGCCAAAAAAGGATGTAAATAAAATGGGTGAAGATGTAAACGAAAGAAAGCATAACCTGGGGCAAGTTTGTAGCGCAGGATAGGAAGTAGGTACTGTTATAGCTTGGAGCCCTAAGATCGCCATGCATGTACTCACGGAAGTCTCGTGAGCTCTCTGAGGGACGATCACTGATGACACGTAGACGGGTTAGCACGTTAGCACGTTTATCGTAACCTGTGAGCTTTCCCGCTATTGTGAAATTCCCACGGTCGATAGAACCTAGGATCCGAAGCAGGGGAATGACCGATGCGTGGCCAAAGTTGGACCACGCTGAAACAGCAGCATTCACAGCTTCAGGGGGGCTTAGTAAATCGTCTTTCTTTCATCACCCACTCTAGTCTAAAGTTTGATTACCAGTTAGAATCACTAAATAATAATGAACGTACTGGCAACTATAACTGACAGCTGTTTTTAAACTTGAGACTTAGTAATGGAACAATATTTCTCTATTAGTTTACTCGAAAGTCTCCCTACAGGACTGAGCCCTGTACAGTGGTGACCGACTGAGTTGTCAGATGCCAAAGATGTGCACGGCTGGCGGGGAAACAAAGACGATGGAAAGATGGGGAGCGAGTGCGAAGAGTAGCCAGGTTTTATGTCCTCACTTCAGGAGCTAGTTACTAGTCCTTGCACCGAACTGATATTTTCTCGACATCTTACTGGATATTACTGCAAGTTTTGCCGGATATAAATTTCTCATACGTGACAGTATGAGCTGCGAAAAGCCAGAGACTGCTACTAATAATATGTAACTCGGCAAAAGATGTATCTCATGCAGGCTCGATGCTAACGCAGTTGGTTATAAAGGTTTCGTATGTAGTTAAAAATACACCATCTCTCTTCCCATCAAACCTGTCTTTACTGTAAACACTTAGTGAAAAACTGATTTATTCTTTTCTAACATAATCCACTTTATCCACTCACTGCAGCGACATTGTAAATTAAAAACCGTTGTTAATACTAATTAGGAAATGCTAGTAGTAAGTTGTCTACAAAAGACTACATGGAATATAGTAAACACCTTCTTCCGAATTCAGTTTTGACAAGATACAATAGGTACTGGTCAAGCTGAAAACAATTTTATTATAAAATGTCACCTATTTAATACACAATAACGCACAACTTTTAAACATTGTCTTTCAATGCAGTTTGTAAACAAATGTGTACCTTGTAGCCTTGCTGTCATCGGACATGTGATCTAAGTAACAGTATCTTCTACTGATAATTCGTTTTATCATATAAAAATATGTTTCCTATGGCGTTTAATCATAAATGTGTAGTTTGGCAAATATTTCCCCTCAGTTAAATGTGTCCAGTCGCATATCCTGGTATCTTCTACGCGACATCTTACTGACAAAAAGAAACATTCTGATTACTCCTTTAAGCACTTCGTAGTGCACTGAAAAATATCACGTCTGCACTGACTTGCCATTTCTTGGTGCCATATTGCAAAAAGAGACGTATCCCCCCATGTTTATACAAAACTCTTCATACATCATTTATGTAACATGTGTCGTCATAGGTTCTCAAGAAAACGCTGAAATGACAGAAGCCACAGTTTAGTACTTTATAAACTGTGATTTTATATCACTTAAAGACGTTGGAATCACAAGCCATAGCCGTTTTGACTGACATTTTCCCATGTCTCCTTCTAGTCATCACTTCACTTCGTAACGTTGGCACCAAAGCGTCGATGAGCGTATTTCCTATTTTGTTTTCAACTCTTATGCAAGAAAATAATAACGCGCAACACTGTACTTCCCTCTTGCAATAAACATAGGAATTCTTTCTAGTGAGAGATGGATTTTCGACATGGGTGGGTACACTTTATGTCAACAGTCGATTTCTTCGTTTTCCATTGAATTCAGTTTTAACGGTTCACAAAATTACTTCAGAGTTTCGGGATTCTTCTCCAAGAAGGCGACGACTGGTTCCTGTTGCTACCACTCTACAACTGAGTTGCTGTATTTCATGTCTAGTGGATATAATATCCAGTCAATATTCAGTACAATACGGGAAACTAAACAGTTGCTTTAGAAATCAACCCGTTGTCCGTAGCTTCGGGGATATGTAGGGAAGAATGTTCCGCACTGTAACAATCAAGATATGATCTAACGAGCTGTTGTGTAGGAAATCAGATCACCTCGTGTGCGTGGCTCAAGCAATAGAGTGCTACTTGGGCTAACGACATTCAGCGATCGTTAAGACTTCCCTTTCTGCAGGCCGCTCTTCCGGTCTTATTTCTGCGAGATAATGACACCCTGCTAGCAGTGGTGCCCAAGAATAGCTTTTGAATAGTAATGATAGTATATCAATATCTATACTTGACCATAGCACTGGTATGTGCTGAAGGCAGTAATTGTACCTCCATCGTGAATATTACTATCAAAGATAGTGTGCCGGAATGAAGGCCGTAAGTACGCCTCCGTATGGGGCTTGATGCCTCCACTTTCACCGACATGATCAACAAGTGGGTAACGTATCTCTTCCACGGCAATAGGAATAATTATTCTGCGTGGATTTCAATCCAGAGAGCAGTTTTAAGTGCTTAAATTGCGTTCCGGCAGGCCACCATGCGCGTAGAGACGGGCGCTATGATATTCCCTTTGTCTAGATCCTCAGTCCTGAGCTTAGTGTCGCATCCTGAAATTCTTTCAAGCTACAGAGTATTCAGAGCGTCTCCAATGACGTCACGATGACTTATCAGATCGTCATTTTCTTAAACATAGTTACGAGCCATGTTATTAGCTGCAGAGGGGCGTGAGTCAATGTGATTGCCCGTGAGGGAAACAAACCAAGTTTTCTGCAGCTACAGAAATTAAAGTACGTAGGATGTGAACTAAGGAAGCGTACTCGGACCTCTTTCCTTCTTAATATAAATAAATGGTACATCAAATAAATGGTACATCAAACAGTATAAGATTGTTCGCCGACGATGCAGTTGTTTACAAAAAAGTATCGTTGTTGGACGATCGAAAGAGAACTGTAGATAAACTTGGACGTAATTTTCTTTTGATATAATGAATTGCAATTCTCTTCAAATAAGGGTAATTGTAAGGTAAAGTTCTTGAAAAATAGAAAGAACCCACTGGTACGCGATTATAATACTAGTAATGAACATAAACTGCACTTCACATTGTATAAGTATTACCGATCTAAGAAGCGGTATGAAATGGTGCGAAAACGTAGAGCTGAATATGTAGTAGGCGTGACAACAGACATAGCAAGAATTCAACAACTTGCTGCAAGGATCGGAACAGGTAGATACAGTCCAGTTCCAAGTATAATAGAGAAGCTCGGGTAACTTAAATGGGAATGCTTGGAAGAAACGTGGTGTAGTTTTCGCGAATCCCTGTTAAATAAGTTTGGAGCACCTGTATTTGACAATGACTGTGTGAACACTCTGCTGCCACCATTCCGCGTAAGGATAATGATTATAAGATAAGATTAAGGCACGTACAGAGCCATGTAGATAATAATATTCCTCTGTTTCAGTTCACGAATTGAACAGTATAGGAAATCCTTATAATGGTACGATGCACCCTCCGCGACGCAATGTAGAGTGGCTTGCGTAATAGCTATGCTGCAGATGTTGACGTAGATGACTAGCTGAAAAGCATAAATGTATAATTGAGGACGAAAGGAAGAAGGATTTTCTACAGCCTCTCGAACGTGAAATGTTATCGGCTATTTTCAGTTACGTAAATACAACTTAATGTATTAATGCAGTAACGTGCAATTTATGGTGGTATGTTTGCCTTAGTAATACCTGATCAGCCGTTGTAACTTTCGAGGTCGAGTGTACAGTGGACTATCCCATGTTTGTGCTGCTATTTGGCGGCAGTGTTGTGTCACTCAATGAAGATAATAGCCTGATAGAGCAAGGGCTGCTTAAAGCAAAAGACGAGGTTAAGTGTGGTGGGAATATACCGTATTGCTTCAGAGGGTAATGCGTTGTTTGATGTTTGTGTCCTTCTGACCTTAAGATCTACATCTACATCTACATTCATACTCTGCAAACCACCCAACGGTGTGTGGCGGAGGACACTTTACGTGCCACTGTCATTACCTCCCTTTCCTGTTCCAGTTCCGCAATGCCGTTGCATAGCCGGATGACCGCATGGATCGAAGGTTTGGAGCGCGCGATCTCAGTACGGGTGTCTTTTACTACATCTGACACTGCAAAGAAGAGGATGTGCATATCGTTGCCTATTGAAATAGCACCAAGTGCTCCAACCTTTCCGAGTTGATCACTGAATAACTTTTCTGACGTGGAACGGAGAGTATGTATGTGCGGGCACAGTTCTTCAGCGTCACAGCATTCTGTCGGTATGAGTCAACGGAAAGAACTGCCTGCTTTCAAAGAGAACTGCATGGTACAGTATTCAGACTGAGATTGTTAATGGAACTTATACATGCCCATCTACAACGACGTAGGCGCCATTGTGAAGTAGGAACGTCTCAAATATATCATCATCAATTATAGTCCTCAGGCACCACAGAAATTAATCGACGTTGACCTGCAGACTGCCGGCGTGAGTGGCCGAGCGGTTCTAGGCACTACAGTCTGGAACCGCGCGGCCGCTACGGTCGCAAGTTCGAATCCTGCCTCGGGCATGGATGTGTGTGATGTCCTTAGGTTCCTGCCCGAAACTAGACACCGAGTTAATAAAAAATCGAAGTTTGCAACTTTGGAATTTTTTTTCCTTTTACTAATTTTTCAGTTATTTCATGAGACCCTGCAGACAGCTGTACGCAAGTTGTTGCCTTCTGTTTTGACTCCCGGGTGGTCATCAGTGATGTTCCGTCTGTTGAAACGAAAACAGATGTACACGGCTCCAACGAGAAGACCTTCACCTACATTTACATCTACATGGATACTAAGCAAATCACACTTAAGCGTGTGGCAGTGGGTTCATCGAACCACCTTCACAGTAATTCTCTGCTATTCCACTTTCGAACAGCGCGCGTAAAGAATGAACAGTTATATTTTTCCTGGCGATTTCTGATTTCCCTTATTTTACTATGATGATCATTTATCCCTATGTAGGTCAGCGTCAACAAAATATTTTCGCATTCGGACGAGAATGTTGGTGATAGAAATTTTATGAGAAGTTCCCACTGCAATGAGAAACGCCTTTGTTTTAATGATGTCCACTGAAGTCCTGTATTGTGTCCGTGACATTCTATTCCCTATTTTTCGATAGTACAAAACGTGCTGCCCTTCTATGAACTTTCTCGATGTACTCCATTAATCTTACCTGATAACGATCACGCACAGCGCAGCAGTACTCCAAAAGAAGACTGGTAAGTGTAACGTGGGCAGTCTCTTTAGTAGAACCGTTGCATCTTTTAAGTGTTCTGCCAATAAAATGCTGTCTTTGGTTCGACGTCGTCACAAAATTTTCTGTATGTTCTTTTCTACACTGAAGAACCAAAGAAACTGATACACCTGCCTAATATAGTGTAGGACCCCCATGAGCACGCAGAAGTGCCACAACACGACATAGCATGGACTCGACTAATGTCTGAAGTACTGCCGGAGGGAATTGATGCCATAAATCCGGCAGGGCTGTCCATAAATCCGCAAGAGTACGAGGGGGTGGCGATCTCTTCTTAACACCACATTACAAGGCATCCCAGATATGCTCAATAATGGCACGTCTGGGGAGTTTGGTGGCCAGCGGAATGGTTTAAACTCAGAAAACTGTTCTTGGAGCCACTCTGTAACACTTCTGGACGTGTGGGACTTCGGCTCCAAAAGCCCATATTGATCATGATTCGTTGAATGGTTCGCACTCTGACCCTGGTTGATGACCCAGCATTAATATCTGCAGCAATTTGAGGAAGGGTTGCACTTCTGTCCGTTGAACGATTCTCTTCAGTCGTCGTTGGTCTTGTTCTTGCAGTATCTTTTTCCAGCCGCAGCGATGTCGGAGATGTGATGTTTTACCGGCTTCCTGATATTCACGGTACACTAATGAAATGGTCGTACGGGAAAACACCCACTTCATCTGTACCTCGGATATGCTGTGTCCCATAGCTCGTACGCCGACTGTAATGCCACGTTCGAATTCACTTAAATCTTGATAACCTGGTATTGTAGCAGCAGTGACCGATCTAACAACACTTGTTGCCTTATGTAGGCGTTGCCGACCGCAACCCCATATTGTGCCTGTTTACATATACACTCCTGGAAATTGAAATAAGAACACCGTGAATTCATTGTCCCAGGAAGGGGAAACTTTATTGACACATTCCTGGGGTCAGATACATCACATGATCACACTGACAGAACCACAGGCACATAGACACAGGCAACAGAGCATGCACAATGTCGGCACCTTTCGCAGCAATGCAGGCTGCTATTCTCCCATGGAGACGATCGTAGAGATGCTGGATGTAGTCCTGTGGAACGGCTTGCCATGCCATTTCCACCTGGCGCCTCAGTTGGACCAGCGTTCGTGCTGGACGTGCAGACCGCGTGACGCGACGCTTCATCCAGTCCCAAACATGCTCAATGGGGGACAGATCCGGAGATCTTGCTGGCCAGGGTAGTTGACTTACACCGTCTAGAGCACGTTGGGTGGCACGGAATACATGCGGACGTGCATTGTCCTGTTGGAACAGCAAGTTCCCTTGCCGGTCTAGGAATGGTAGAACGATGGGTTCGATGACGGTTTGGATGTACCGTGCACTATTCAGTGTCCCCTCGACGATCACCAGTGGTGTACGGCCAGTGTAGGAGATCGCTCCCCACACCATGATGCCGGGTGTTGGCCCTGTGTGCCTCGGTCGTATGCAGTTCTGATTGTGGCGCTCACCTGCACGGCGCCAAACACGCATACGACCATCATTGGCACCAAGGCAGAAGCGACTCTCATCGCTGAAGACGACACGTCTCCATTCGTCCCTCCATTCACGCCTGTCGCGACACCACTGGAGGCGGGCTGCACGATGTTGGGGCGTGAGCGGAAGACAGCCTAACGGTGTGCGGGACCGTAGCCCAGCTTCATGGAGACGGTTGCGAATGGTCCTCGCTGATACCCCAGGAGCAACAGTGTCCCTAATTTGCTGGGAAGTGGCGGTGCGGTCCCCTACGGCACTGCGTAGGATCCTACGGTCTTGGCGTGCATCCGTGCGTCGCTGCGGTCCGTTCCCAGGTTGACGGGCACGTGCACCTTCCGCCGACCACTGGCGACAACATCGATGTACTGTGGAGACCTCACGCCCCACGTGTTGAGCAATTCGGCGGTACGTCCACCCGGCCTCCCGCAAGCCCACTATACGCCCTCGCTCAAAGTCCGTCAACTGCACATACGGTTCACGTCCACGCTGTCGCGGCATGCTACCAGTGTTAAAGACTGCGATGGAGCTCCGTATGCCACGGCAAACTGGCTGACACTGACGGCGGCGGTGCACAAATGCTGCGCAGCTAGCGCCATTCGACGGCCAACACCGCGGTTCCTGGTGTGTCCGCTGTGCCGTGCGTGTGATCATTGCTTGTACAGCCCTCTCGCAGTGTCCGGAGCAAGTATGGTGGGTCTGACACACCGGTGTCAATGTGTTCTTTTTTCCATTTCCAGGAGTGTATCTGTATTTCAATATGCATGCCTATACCAGTTTATTTGGCGCTTCAGTGTATCTATGTTGTTCGTAATTGTAATTCCTAATTTAAGTGAATTTATGTCTTTTAGATTTGATTGATTTATGGCGTAACCGAAGTTTAACGGATTCCTTTTAGCACTCATGTGGCTGGCGTGACACTTTTCATTATTTAGCGTCAATTGCGAATTTTCGCACCATACAGATATCTTTTATTTGTTTTGATCTTCTGTTGACTTTACTGGACGATAAAAGAGAGCATCATCTGCAAACAACCTAAGGCGGCTGTTCAGATGGTCTCCTAAATGGTTTATATATTTAGGGAGCAGTAGAGGGCCTATAAACGTCAGAAATCGCGTCTGTGTTACTTCCTGTCAGTTATTACCAACTGTGATCTCTTTGACAGAACATCACGAATCCAGTTGCATAACTGAGACGATATTCCATAAGCCCGCAATTTGCTTGCAGGACACTTTTGAGGTACAGTGTCAAAAGCCTTCTGGAAATCTAGAAACAAGGAATCAATTTGAAATTCCTCGTCGATAGCACTCAACGCTTCTTGTTCGTAAAGAGTTAGATCTTTTTCACTAGAACGATGTTTTCTAAGGCCGTGTTGATTGTGTGTCAATAGACTGTTCTCTTCAAGGTAATTCATAAAGTTGAAACACAAGATATGTTCCAAAATTATGCTGCATATCGACATTAATGATGTGGGCCTGTAAGTTAGTGGATTAGTCTTACTGCCTTTCTGGAATATTGGTGTGACCTGGCAGTCTTTCTTTACAAATATTTTGTCTAACGACCCGTTATATGTTACTGTTAAGTATGGAGCTATTGCATCTGCATGCTCTGAAAGAAACGTAGTTATTATAAAATCTGGACAAAATCCCCAAGATTGGCTATCCTTTATTGAAGCTCGAAACTTAGCGCGGAGTTCAATGCGAGACGCCTATAACAGTTTCCACAACAAGACTTTGTCTCGAAACCTGGCAGAAAATCCAAAGAGATTCTGGTCATATGTGAAGTATGTTAGCCGCAAGAAACAATCAATAACTTCTCCGCGCGATAACAGTGGAGATACTATCGAAGACAGTGCTGCCAGAGCAGATTTACTAAACACAGCCTTCCGAAATGTCTTCACAAAAGAAGGCGAAGTAAATATTTCAGAATTCGAATCGAGAACAGCTGCCAACATGAGTAACGTAGAAGTGAATATTCTCGGAGTAGTGAAGCAACTCAAATCACTTAATAAAAGCAAGTCTTCTGGTCCAGACTGTATACCAATTAGTATTCAGAGTATGCTGATGCAATAGCTCCATACTTAACAATCATATACAACCGTTCGCTCGACGAAAGATCCGTATCCAAAGACTGGAAAGTTGCACAGGTCACACCAATATTCAAGAAAGGTAGTAGGAGTAATCCACTAAATTACAAACCCATATCGTTAACGTCGATATGCAGCAGGATTTTAGAACTTATATTGTGTTCAATCTTTATGAATGACCTCGATGGAAACGGTCTATTGACACACAGTCAACATGGGTATAGAAAACATCGTTCCTTTATTCACATGAAGTGCTGAGTGCTATTGACAAGGATTTCAGATCGATTCCGTATTCGTGGATTTCCGCAAGGTTTTTGACACTGTACCACACAAGCGGCTCGTAGTATGTGTGTGTGTGTGAAATCTTATGGGACTTAACTACTAAGGTCATCAGTCCCTAAGCTTACAAACTACTTAACCTAAATTATCCTAAGGACAAACACACACACACACATGCCCGAGGGAGGACTCGAACCTCCGCCGGGACCGCGCCTCGCGTGCTTATGGAATATCGTCTCAGTTATGTGACTGGATTTGCGATTTCCTGCCAGAGAGGTCACAGTTCGTAGTACTTGACGAAAAGTCATCGAGTAAAACAAAAGTGATTTCAGGCGTTCCCCAAGGTAGTGTTATAGGCCCTTTGCTGTTCCTTATCTATATAAACGATTTGGGAGACAATCTGAGCAGACGTCTTCGGTTGTTTGCAGATGACGCTGTCGTTTATCGACTAATAAAGTTATCAGAAGATCAAAGCAAACTGCAAAACGATTTAGAAAAAATATCTGAATGATGCGAAAAGTGGCAGTTGACCCTAAATAACGAAAAGTGTGAGGTCATCCACATGAGTGCTAAAAGGAACTCGTTAAACTTCGGTTACATGATAAATCAGTCTAATCTAAAAGCCGTAAATTCAACTAAGTACCTAGGTACTACAATTACGAACAACTTACATTGGAAAGAACACACAGGAAATGTTGTGGGGAAGGCTAACCAAAGGGTGCGTTTTATTGGCAGGACACTTAGAAAATGTAACAGACCTATTAGGGAGACTGCCTACACTACTCTTGTCCGTCCTCTTTTAGAATAGTGCTGCGTGGTGTGGGATCCTTACCAGGTAGGACTGACAGAGTACATCGAAAAAGTTCAAAGACAGGCAGCACGTTTTGTATTATCGTGAAATATGGGAGAGAGTGTCACAGAAATGATACAGGATTTGGGCTGGAAATCATTAAAAGAAAGGCGTTTTTCGTTGCGACGGAATCTTCTTACGAAATTCCAATCACTAACTTTCTCCTCCGAATGCGAAAATATTTTGTTGACAGTGACCAACATAGGGCGGAACGATCACCACGATAAAATAAGGGAAATCACAGCTCGTACGGAAAGATGTAGGTGTTCACTCTTTCCGCGCGCTATACGAGATTGAAATAATAGAGAATTGTGAAGGTGGTTCGATGAACCCTCTGCCTGGCACTTAAATGTGATTTACAGAGTATCCATGTATATGTAGATGTAGAAGACATGCTTTTATTATGTGATTTAAGCTGCTTCACTTCTCTGAGAATAGCTACTTCTAAGTTACTCTTGTGAATAACTTACATTTAGAATCAGGTTACACATCTCGTATCATCTTAGACCTGTGGTAGTTGGACCAGTTCTATCCACGGTAACACCCTCTCTCCTCTCGGATATCATCGTCTAGTCCTCACACCTAAATCAGTTGTGCAAGGTCACCCAAGGGAACCCCCGTCGTATCCACAATTGGATGTGGTACGGGAAGTAATCCAATAGTGGTAATGTTTTCGTCAGGTACTTTTGTGATATAAAACTGGCAGGAAACCGCTCCCATCCCACTATTTACTTGATCCAAGGCGGGTATCTCCTCCTCCTCATCCTTTATAGCCAGAAAAGGTGCGTAGGCCTCTTCATTCATGGTCTGTTGCACCATAGTGAGAAGATCAAGCGTGTTCTAAAGGAATTATTATTAAAAATTATGTTTTGTCTGTAGCTGAATAGTGACGGGCTGAGGAAGTAATAACACCGACGTAACAAATTAAATTGTGGCTAATCGCCAACAACAATTTTTTTGGCAATATAGTCTTCTACCAGCATGGTTTGATTGCTAATTAGCTTATGTTATGTTGCTTTCCTTACAAAGCTATTTTTTTCTTTTCAATTATGTGTATTGGTTTATTTACAATATCATGCAAAGCTATGTTTCACAACTTCTTTTTCAGCTGACATGCATACATTGGTCTATTTACAATACGTTGCAATTCTATTTTTTTACATTTTTCCCCTGTGACTTATATACATAGTAGTTATATCAGATACATTTATTTCTACTAAATCTAGCAGAGGGAAGAACTTAAATACTGTCTCCCTTTGAATTTGTATATGGCAATTGATTTTTTCACTCTTTATACACGTATTACTTTTTATACATTAGGTAATTTTTAATCACTGATTGGGTCGATCATTTTGTGTACAGCATTTATATTTTTCTGTGTAAAATATGTGGAAGATTGGGATATCAGCAGCATGTGAAGAAAAACCACACACAAACCGAAATATATACAATATTTACATGCAAACATAGAGTGGCTATAATTTTCACACACACACATAGTGTGCTGTCATTCACGAATACTCATGCACATAACTATGACAGGCAGGTCATCCAACTGTTCCATATACATCGCTCACACAACCACTATTTTCAAAAAAATTAACCAACCACATGCTCAAAGAATAGTGTGAGTAGGGCCGGGTCCCAATCCCATCCCCACAAAAGAGCTGTTTGTCATCATGATGATACAGCCCAACATTCAGCTGCAGTTAGTAAGTATTCCATTCACGTGTAGATCCAAACCTTCTGCTCTCCTGAGTTTACCTTGTTCCAAACTGGTTAATTGTGTGGTGTACCATTCCACAGTGACCTCATTCGTCGTTGCTGTATCACTCACTCCACTGTGTTATTCAGCTCCCGGACGTCCCCAACATCTGCCGTCCTAAAAACCGTTTTTATAACCTTCCCACTGCATCTAACCAATCTCGCTTACCGCCGTACCATGTGTGGCGCTAATTCCACTGTGTGCTGCATTTGTCCTCGCAATCTGACATATGACTGGTGCAGCTTACCGCCTTCACTCCTCGTTTACTTTACTATGTCTTTCCCTTCCATTTCTCTCTGTAACTCCATACACACATTTTCTAAACCTATTACCTCATAGCGCATTTCCCAAGCGCTCAGAGTCAACAGTAACCAGTGATGACTTAAGAGTATTAATTCTATTGCCTTGCAAAATGGTAGAACCCGCATCATCCCGCTCCACTCCTGGTGAAGACGTTCAGCACTGCTAGGATAAGACTCCCCCTCATCTTTCACTTCTATCACACATGGTGCACCTCGAAACGACTTCAGATGGTTCAAATGGCTCTGAGCACTATGGGACTTAACATCTATGGTCATCAGTCCCCTAGAACTTAGAACTACTTAAACCTAACTAACCTAAGGACATCACACAACACCCAGTCATCACGAGGCAGAGAAAATCCTTGACCCCGCCGGGAATCGAACCCGGGAACCCGGGCGCGGGAAGCGAGAACGCTACCGCACGACCACGAGCTGCGGACCGACTTCAGATGCCTAACATAAACAACACTTGTATGAGTCGGTAACTGAAGCCTGCTGTTTGCCAGCGATATTGTTTCAACAATCTGAAATGACCCATGGCGACGTAAATGTCTTAGTCTTACCCTTCAGAACGTACAGTTTCGATAACATTGCCCATTGACCTGTTTTATAGTGTGGTAACCTGTCCACACGGTTCCATAACCGCTCTTGGTGTTCCAGGGCCCTGGCGTTTGTTTTTTGCACACATTTCTAATTTGTCACACCTTTTCAGCAAAATCTTTAACAGATACCCTGTCCTTCCAATATCTCAGCTCTATTTTGTTGAACGGTAACGGCATGCGCCTGCAGTAAACTACCTCATATAGTGATAACACTGTGGTACAACGGACGTTTGGAGTATATACACTCACAACCAAGGATAAATATACATCCCAATCATTGTGATCTACGCCCACGTAATGACTCAGCATCTTTCCCACTGCGCTTTGTATCCTCTCCTTCCTACCATTACACTGAGGGTGCACTGGATTCATCCTTATATCTTAACACGTAGCAAATTACCCTGCTGCTTCAACAAAACGCACATAAAGTTTGTCCTTTTATCTGTAAACGTAGTTTCTGGCGTCTCAAATTTGAGCAGCCAGCTGTTGATCAGTGCTAGTGTCCCAACGCTGCCTGTCAGCTAGAGATTCCAATTATTTCCTCATATCTAAAGAAAAAAGCAGCAATGATTAATAAAAAACGATTCCTGTGTGGAGTCTTGTTAACGGGACCAAAGTCGTCTAATCCAGTCATTCTGTAAGGCTATGTTGCTTCTGGCAATCTCTGCAAAGGTATATCTGCCCATTGCACACAATGTACACAACCCCTTACATACCTATTCACATCATCTTTCCTAGACTACTACCATTACCACTCCGTTACTCACCAATTCGTTGTTCTGTAACGTCCATATCCTGACAATATGTTGTCATGCAATTCTTTCAGCACTTTCTCTTAGCCTTTAAGACACCACTACTCATGGTCCCAACCTCGTTGTCTTAAACCACAACCAATCCCACACAGTGATTTGCGTGTGCCATTCATACTGTTTACGTTCCACGCCAGCCCATTCGCTGCTTGCCATTTTTCAAGGTCGTGATACAGTGTCTGTACCACTGCTAGTCTCCGGCTTAAACTACCTTCGTCTGTGTGTTTCTTACCAGGCTTTTGTACAACTTCATACTCGGATTCATTTAGCCTCTGTGTACATCTAGTTAGCCCTATACAAGGGTCTTTAACCTACAAGAACTCGCGCCTTAATAAGTCACGCGATCGGTTATGCGTAGAACATTTTGCTCAGAGTCAACAAGCAACCTGAAATGTACCTTATGTGCGTAAATTAGTAAGTTTTTGGTTATTTTTATAATGAATCACTCATATTTTACACTTTAAAATATTTATTTGCAGAACAAAACGATCAGTTTATCTATAATCTATAATCTATAATCTTAGGGCAATTAAAGTCTCCAGTCTTCGAAGGCACTTACAAAATGGATTAACAGACAGAACCAGTATTTCTTGTTATTTAACTGTTTTGACCTCATCTTCGTCATCTATCTCAGCTTTTATCACATGATGTTACAGCACGTTCATTACACAAAAATGGTTGACAATGAATACATGCCTTCTTTGACTTCCAATTTTTGCGTCTTGGTTAGGCTTAGCATCTACCATTGGGTTTTACAGCATTTTAAACTTCAGTTTCATTCGTGAATCGCTTTATAACTTCTTGTAGGTGCTAAGGTAGATATTGTATTGTTCGCCTGCGCATGATTTGTCGTCATGTTAGCTCCAGGTCCTGCGTTTACAGGTATTGCCTCCCATTAATAATCACATTAGGATTTTCTTAATACATTATTTGATTATTTATGCCATTAATATTAAAGATCGAAAAAAAAAACATCTCAGTGATCTCCTACATGGCACTCAAGCCATGGACGACTCTTCTCTCAGTCTTCCAACAAAACAGACACCTCGTTTAGTTCGATTACAATACGTGACGATTTTGGGTTTTGCGTCTTCCCCAGTAGTTGGAGCAATGTGGTCATTTTCAAGGAGTGTATCACCTTTACCCAGGCCAACTTCCCGCTACTTTTCAGTACAATATCATGCGAATTAATCCTTAGTGCTGTTGACTGCATTTTAAGTACACTACTCGCCATTAAAATTGTTACACCAAGAAGAAATGCAGATGATAAACGAGTGTTCATTGGACATATATATTATACTAGAACTGACATGTGATTACATTTTCACGCAATTTGGGTGCATAGATCCTGAGAAATCAGTACCCAGAACAACCACCACCGGCTGTAATAACGGCCTTGATACGCCTGGGCATTGAGTCAAACATTGCTAGGACGGCGTGTACAGGTACAGCTGCCCATGCAGCTTCAACACCATACCACAGTTCATCAAGAGTAGTGACTGGCATATTGTGACAAGCCAGTTGCTCGGCCACCATTGACCATACGTTTTCAATTGGTGAGAGATCTGGAGACTGTGCTGGCGAGGGCAGCAGTCGAACATTTACTGTGTCCAGAAAGACCCGTACTGGACCTGCAACATGAGATCGTGCATTATCCTGCTGAAATGTAGGATTTCGCAGGGATTGGCTCAAATGGTTCAAATGGCTCTGAGCACTTTGGGACTCAACTGCTGAGGTCATTAGTCCCCTAGAACTTAGAACTAGTTAAACCTAACTAACCTAAGGACATCACAAACATCCACGCCCGAGGCAGTACTCGAACCTGCGACCGTAGCGGTCTTGCGGTTCCAGACTGCAGCGCCTTTATCCGCACGGCCACTTCGGCCGGCCGCAGGGATTGAATGAAGGGTAGAGCCACGGGTCGTAACACATCTGAAATGTAATGTCCACTGTTCAAAGTGCCGTCAATGCGAACAAGAGGTGACAGAGACGTTTAACCAGTGGCACCCCATACCATCACGCCGGGTGATACGCCAGTATGGCGATGACGAATACACGCTTCCAATGTGCGTTCACCGCGATGTCGCCAAACACGGGTGCGACCATCATGATGCTATAAACAGAATCTGGATTCATCCGAAAAATTGACATTTTGCCATTCGTGCACCCAGGTTCGCCGTTGAGTACACCATCGGAGGCGCTCCTGTCTGTGATGCAGCGTCAAGGGTAACCGCAGCCATGGTCTCCGAGCTGATAATCCATGCTGCTGCAAACGTCGTCGAACTGTTCGTGCAGATGGTTGCTGTCTTGCAAACGTCCCCATCTGTTGACTCAGGGATAGAGACGTGGCTGCACGATCCGTTACAGCCATGCGGATAAGATACCAGTCATCTCGACTGCTAGTGATACAAGGCCGTTGCGACCAGCACGGCGTTCCGTATTACCCTCCTGAATCCACCGATTCCATATTCTGTTAACAGTCATTGGATCTCGACCAACGCGAGCAGCAATGTCGCGATACGATAAACAGCAATCGCGATAGGCTACAATCCGACCTTTATCAAAGTCGGAAACGTGATGGTACGCAGTTCTCCTCCTTACACGAGGCATCACAACAACTTTTCACCAGGCAAAGCCAGTCAACTGCTGTTTGTGTATGAGAAATAGGCTGGAAACTTTCCTCATGTCAGCACGTTGTAGGTGTCGCCACCGGCGCCAACCTTGTGTGAATGCTATGAGAAGCTAATCATTTGCGTATCACAGCATCTTCTTCCTGTTGGTTACATTTCGCGTCTGTAGCACGTCATATTGGTGGTGTAGCAATTTTAATGGCCAGTAGTGTAGTTCACTCCTTCAGATTGGTGCATCTTGCATTCGTACTACAATGGTGACCATCTCCACCGTTGGAATGTTGACTCTCAAATTGCTGTATATGCCACTTAAAGTTCATTTTGGTTCAAAAATTGCTCTACGCACTATGGGACTTAACATCTGAGGTCATCAGTCCCCTAGAGTTAGAACTACTTAAACCTAAGTAACCTAAGGACATCACGCACATCCATGACCGAGGCAGGATTCGAACCTGCGACCGTAGCAGCAGCGCGGTTCCGGACTGAAGAGCCAAGAACCGCTCGGCCACATCGGCCAGCGCTAATTTTGGCATGCTGTGTTGGCAGAAAGTCCACTCCTAAGATCGTGTAGTAACCGTCACATGCTTGGGGCACGACTTCTTCGCATTTCCTAAAACGCTGCATTCCCTCTTGAAAATCTGTCATTGGTGAACCCAAAGAGTCCGCATTGCTATCTCTAGCACCATATGAATTATAACACAGAGAGTTTAATCGCCTCTGACCCATGACGTCGATACTTGCGATCGACACATGCGCTCCTGCGTCCAATAAAAACTTGTGGTTTCTACTTTCTACTTCTTCTGCTACACTACATTCAGCCTCTGCATTCGTATTAGTTATATCGAGATTTATCGGGAGTTCCGTGCGGCTGGTCTGGGTTTCCCTTTAGCGTTTAACACCTGCTCACTCGACGCCTGTTTCTCCTTACCCTTCTTGCATTCACGTTGGGTCCAACCATCCCACATCTATTACTTGACGTTGGTGATACTTCTTCTGCACATCTTATGCTCTCCGACATCTGTAACCCCCCCCCCCCCCCCACACGTTATTGGATTGTATTTCTCTCTTATCTTGTACTCCTTTTACTACATAAGTTTCTTCCAACTCCGTGGTTATGTGAGAACAAAGAGAAATCCCTCGGGGTCTTCTTCTCACCCTTCTAGGCGCATCAGGCGGCAAAGTCCCTCAGAAATGTATCCGACGCTCTGTTCAGCTTCATGAAGTATTACTACCTGCTTCGTCACCTTCCCTTAATTCATATTCACTTTACGCATACTGTCCAAAAAATTCTTTACTGACTCATTATGATAATTTGACATACAACCTAACTGCTCGTGAAAGAACCTCGCACTGTTTTGCTTCTTGTGCCCCTCTGGCAAGCCTATTTTGAATTCCTCAAATGTCTGTGCGCCTGTTAGTCTTTCTGAACACCTGAGCAATCGTAAGTTTGTCAGCTGTAATAACGGATCCTGTGAGTACCCCCAGATATTAGCTCTTTATTTCAGGTCATCTAATAAGCACATCATATTGTCAGACGACTTTCCAGAGAAGGGCGTGATAAAACAGCCTGTGGCTGCATCTAACAAAGGAGTAGGCTGCTCGGCTAGTTGCAGTTCTTCCTCCCTGGCTACAAGCTTATTATGCAAGCCTGCATTATCCGCTTTCAGTTGAGCCATTTCATTAACCGATGATTGAATTAGGACTCCCTGCTTTCCCGACGATGAGTCGTCATCTTAGAAAGTCGAGTTTTCTGAAGGTAATCCGCAACATAACTCCACTGTATTTCGATCGCGTAACTCTGAATCTTCATCGGGTGCTCCCTGAGACTGAATCCAGTGTGAAACGTTCCGTTCGAGGTACGCGTCGGTCAGTAGCAGCAACCGCAGTATTTTCTAGCCGTAGATGTTACAACAGCTGTGCGCGTACTTCCCGGCTTTTTTTCAGTTAATAATATTATAATCTGACGTTCAGTTCCATTCCAGGGTGTAGCAGGCGTTCAATCTTGCGACTGCCATCATTTAAGCTTTACTGTGGACTATGCTGTTCTATTACCGTAGTTGGCCGTGACGGGCGCCCGCTAGGGGCGGCTGTCGGATTACTGCAGGTATTCATATTGCCTTTCGTTCTCGAAATGATCGTTCTCAGGTACTTGATTTGCTATCTGAATTACCATCGTCTGTGCGCCCTGCGTTGATTGTGTTGGGTTAGCTGCTCTGTCACCACTTCCAAAGTTATTTCACCCGGAGTTTGGATGTTGCTTCCGTTGCGTCTTTAGGAGCTCGAGTGCCGGACTCCGGGTGGAGCTCAGCTGATATTCCATGTCACGGCTGACAAGATTCTGTGTGACCTTTTTCCGCTGGATTCTTTAATGACGCTATCCCATTATCTGGGTGTCTGTGTCAGAATCTTCACATAGTAGTAATTCGTTGAATTTCCAAACAATGTTCCACTATAGCTGAATGTAAGCATTTTTTAGTCTGGTGAGCAGCTGGTGCTCTTAACACCTGACGTCAACGATCCTGGTGATTGTGACCGGTATGCGACGTACCTCATTGACATGGTATGTGGTAAATACCCAGTTTTCGTAGGCTCAGATCATCCTTTGCACTCCATAATACATTCTTAATCTTGGTTGGTGGCCAGAAAACGCTCCTGACGTCGTTTCTGAAAAGAAATACGATGATTTGGGTAGGTGTTGGTCTGGCGTATTTTAAAAAGGCAACATCATCTGCTTCTTCTTTTACTTCTGCTGGCGCATTCGGAGGAGAAGCAGAGTGCTGTGCCGTCTGAATATTTCTGGAAAAACATTCGTTTCTGTAGTACACAGACAGTAAGGGTCCTCTATCCGCCGTCAACTTGTCTGGATCCGAAAGAGTTCGTGCCCGAGGAGACAGAGTGTCGAGTACACTGTCCTTCTGCGTCGGATGGTGCCAGATACTGGCTTGCAGGTACATATAGGTGTGAGTTGATTTTCGGTGAATGCTATGATCAAAAGTGACATCTGCCTCCCTCTGGACAAGAACATCTAAGAATAGGAATTTTCAAATCTTCTCATTTCCCACTGTAAATTTTATGTTAGGGAATCGTGATTTCAGGTGTTTTAGGGAAAGAAGAAGCTTTTCCCTGCCGTGGGGACGAAGAACAAAGGTGTCATCCACGTATCTGAAGAAGCGTTTCGGTTGACTCGGGACCTATGCAAGTGCCTCGTCTTCAGATCTCTCCACAAAGAGGTTCGCCACCACCGGTGACAGCGGGATGCCCATTGCCACTCCATGTGTTTGCTCGCAGAACTGATCCCCATTTACGAAGTCTAGCGATTCCTTTATTGGCGCAGGGGTAAAGAAGCTAACCATAATGTCAGAATCAGTGATGTGTAGCTGCTTCAGAGGATGTAGGAAATCTTCCTGGGTGCGAATGTGGCATCAACATTTGCTCACATATGGTGAGAGCATAGTCTTAAGGCGCTGAGTTTCGACGTGGTTTCCTTGTTTTCAGTGCTTGAACTGCCTCCCGACAAGTGACATCTTGTGCTCATAACTCAGTCATCGCCAACCTTAAACTACAGTATACATTACGGTATGACAAATTTACTCACGAAAGGCCGTACGACACTATACACACTTCTATCTCACTTTATATCATCACTAGTAACAATATGCCTCGAGGTGACAGCACTTAATACAAATTATTCGTACTGATCCAGTACATGGTGAAAATTCCCTCACAAGCTACACTGACGCTACTTCACAGATTGATAATAACGCTTCTTTCCATTACAACGGAGTTGTGGAAGAACTGGCGGTCCTCCTGGCTGTACAGACGTAACCTTCGAATTATTATGCATCACTCGCTTAAACTTCATGTCCTCAACACACAAAGCAGGAGAAAAAACCACAGGAGCTAACAGTCTGTTGACTCGCCTCACTGTTAGGTGAAAATTCGTGCTGTGGTTGTGAAGCTAAGTTGTGTGGAGGTATAATGTTCTGGCACCAGTTGCTAGACGAGGTCCACAATTACTTTTGGCACTACTGTACAGTGACCCAGGGATGGATGAGGTCGCTACACTGCAGAATTGGTTGAATGGCGGATTGTGGAGGCGGAAGTGCTTGTTGGTGTGACTAGGAAAACTCCGCTGCAAAATACAACATATTTTTTTCGTCTTGAATTACAACCTCAGAGTGCTGCTGGGCCTCCGGATACACCCTCTGCAAGATGCGCAATGCCGATAACGTCGGGAAGCTGCGGTGGTATGATGGCTGACTGACGCTCGCGTCCACCAAGCTGACACTGTTTACCTCACACAGCAACGTGTTCTGAATCCCCATAGGCGGCCACGGCAACTGGGATAGGAGCTCTCCCTGGTGTGGTGAGATGACAGAAGTATCGCCCTGACCACGAACTGCTGCCCTCTGAGCTGGTGGAGCTGGCTGCCGACATCGCCTTCGGTTGCTGGCTGACCCATAGCGCTCTGGAAACCAACTTGAACCGGATGTCGTGGAGGCTGCTGCAAGACTGTGCATCACTGTGCTGCAATTAGAGTGTAGTTATAGCGATTAGTAGCATACTCTTTGTGCCATTACACTGGTTCCAGGTATGTATATATCAACTTCCGGATGTCCCAACGGTGTGGAAATATACCACAGGCCGTTCCGCCGTTGCAGAGCCTTTCTGCGATGTGACTGTGATCGCGTGGCTTAACCTGAGCGCCTCGCTGTGTACGAACTGGCTCGCTTGTGAAATTACATATCCGGCGCCTCTGTGCCCACCTGTCCGCGTCACACACGGCTGCCATTCTAGTAAAACACGCAGTTTTGCGAAAGCGTTACGGGAGAAATGCATTCGTCGCCAGGGTGACTTCGTTGAGAAATAAACAAGTAGATATGAGGAATAATGATGTAGAATGTTACTACCATTTGTTTTATTTGAGAAGCCTTAAGAGTTTTCACTTAAAAATTCGGAGTTACAACTTTTCCGCACATCCACGTTTCATCTATTACTAAATCTTTAAATTTCTCAATTGGAGGTATATCATCTTCTAATAAAATCTATTCCTATCTCACACAATCATATGGAAATATGCCTTTCTTAATTACTAAATAAAACTTGCGGGGCCGGCCGTGGTGGTCTAGCGGTTCTAGGCTCGCAGTCCGGAACCGCGCGGCTGCTACGGTCGCAGGTTCGAATCTTGCCTCGGGCATGGATGTGTGTGATGTCCTTAGGTTAGTTAGGTTTAAGTAGTTCTAAGTTCTAGGGGTCTGATGACCACAGTAGTTAAGTCCCATACTGCTCAGAGCCATTTGAGCCATTTAAAAACTTGCGGGTTTGAGGAAAATATGTACTCAGTATCTTGAGATTGCCTTGTTTCATGTATGATACACACTTTTCGAGGGAACACGTCAAAATATTAAGCGAATCTATGAAAATGGATATCTGTTTTGCGATTTCTCTCTCAGTTTATTGTTGCAGAACTCTTCGTAAATGATTTATACCTGTCCATCTTCGATGGCAGCAGAGAAATATGACCCACATTCCGTTTAACTCCATCTGTTTGTGTCACTGTTCGTTTACATATGTTCCTGACCAGGAAATGGCCACCATAACTGGTCATATTTTGATATAAGACTGGATCTGTAAAGTGAGGTCTAGAGTTCAAGTTGCAGCTAGCATGTGCAACAGACCAATTTGCACCACTAACATGGTGGTGGTCTCTACGCTTAACATCTCCTTCCCTACACGGTTCTTAGCAAATATGACAGAAATCTGCTGAGTATAGTAGCAATTCTTTTTCGGCATTGCGCCTGTCTTTTCATTATACTGTAAAAACACATTCACAGTCACGGCAATAACAAACAGCTGTTGAGTGATTCATTTCATCCATCGTTGTCTCTGTACAGATTAAACTATGAACATCATTTGTCATAGCTGCAGTGTATGTAATAGGGTATAGTGAATGCCCTGTGTAAGTGGACTTCATAGGAATACGAACCAGGGTAATTACAGTGACTGCCAGTAGTATCTGGTTCTAACATACATTCTCTATGAGCATAAACTATAAAAGACAGACGTTGCATGTTGGTAGACTTGGTAAAGTACTCATTCCTGATACTTCGCACTACACGGTTCAAATGGTTCAAAGGGCACTGAGCACTATGGGACTTAACATCTGAGGTTATCAGTCCCCTAGACTTAGAACTACTTAAACCTAACAAACCTAAGGACATCACACACATCCATGCCCGAGGCAAGATTCGAACCTGCGACCGTAGCAGCATCACAGTTCCGGACTAAAACGCCTAGAACCGCTCGGCAACAGCGGCCGGCGCACTACACTGTTAAGTGGACTAAACTGAATGCAGTTAAGCGAGTTTGCATCTAAGTTTTCTTTAGAATGAAAACTGCAAATGGTAAGAATCTGAATTATCAGGTTGCAACATTGCTATATTTACTTGTGTCTTGCTGGCTTTCATATAACTACGCACCCTCCTACTCAACGTTCAACATTAAAAGTTTTGGCTGGTTTCGTTCTCTAGGGGCTGGGATACGTAGCTGCCGCATTACAGGCCAAATACTGCTGAGTCTACAGTATACGAAAAGAATACACACATGAATCGAATGGTCGAAGGGTTCTATCACTTGGCAATTGCGAATTATGAATGTAAGATATAAATTTATAAATGAAAGATTGAGATTAAATAAAATCTGCAGGTACTATCTTAACGACTTTAAATGATGAGCACGATAGCCGAAGTACTTTTGAGAATGCGGTATATTTCTGCAAAACACTTATTGGTGTCAATGGTCCAGCAATAAAATAAAATATGAGTTGAATACCAGGGAAACAATAGATTCCTCCTGCACGTAATTAGTTATGGCCACGCAGGATTAGCCAAGCGGTCTAAGGCGCTGCAGTCATGGACTGAGCGGCTGATACTGGCGGAGGTTCGTGTCCTCCCTCGGGCATGGGTGTGTGTGTTTGTCCTTAGGGTAATTTAGGTTAAGTAGTGTGTAAGCTTAGGGACTGATGACCTTCGCAGTTAAGGTCCATAAGATTTCACACACATCTGAAAATTTTTGAATTAGTTATGAACAACAACATATCTCGCGGGATATTCACTTCTAAACGCACACTACGTCTTCACTGTAGAAGCCACGGAAATCTCACAAGTGAGCAAGTCAGCACTACGAAATATTTCTATCTGCCGCGACCACGCGCAAACTGCTCCACTGTCCAAGTCTTTCCGCCTACTGTGCGTCCGCCGCGCTGTATGTCCGCGTCCAGCACTCACTCCCGTGTCCCGCGCCTTCTCGTCCAGAACTCCCTCGTGTCCTCTCCGGAAACGAGGCTCCTCCCCACTTCCATACAGTGTCTCCACTTAACGACCGCTGTGATCGACTAGAGCGCTCCCAACCTGTCTTCAAACCACTGTGCACTTACAAACAGATTGAAACACATTCTAAATACTGGATCTACATTTAAATACTTGAAATTAAATGAATATTCCTACGGATGGACCATAAACGCTCTCTAGCACACATTATTAAATACATAAGCAACTAAATAAACATACATCAAAATAAAAGAAGCAAAAGTTAGGCCAGGAACCTTTCTAAAACACAGTAAATATTTAACAAATTTCCTCATGAATTGTATATATCGGATATAAACAAAAACATAGATGAATAAGTATATTTATAAGCGTGCTGCTACTGTTTTTTCGTGTAACTGTGTGGTACTTATGGCCTGACGCGATCGATAGTAATCGGACACTTTGACCTCGAATAACTCATGTATCATTTAAGTTACATGCCTGTAATTCATACCAATATAGGTTTACACTAATAGCTTTCTAAAGACACGGCGATCGACAAAATCGGATGAAGCGTTTATATTTTGGAAATTCGTGGCTGGGTGTTACTTGTATAATTTGTCTTCAGATACTAAACTTTAAACTAATAAATATATTGAAAATCTGATAACACCATGAGAATCCTCGTGCGAAAAATAGTAATGTACATGTTTCTTTTTGAGGCATGATGATTCATCTGGCCACTATTAATTTCTATTCGAACTGTGAAATGTCTAGCCGGCCGATGTGCCGTGCGGTTCTAGGCGCTTTAGTCTGGAACCGCGTGACCGCTACGGTCGCAGGTTCGAATCCTCCCTCGGGGATGGATGTGTGTGTTGTCCTTAGGTTAGTTAGGTTTAAGTAGTTCTAAGTTCTAGGGGACTGATGACCTCGGTTGTTAAGTCCCATAGTGGTCAGAGCCATTTGAACCATTTTTTTTTTTTTTTGTGAAATGTCTGCCATTAAGGTTTCACAAAATCTGCCATCTTTGGCACTCCCGATATAGACATCTCCTTCGTCTACACAAAGCACCGTCCTCGACACAGAGGAATTCCCAGCCGCGCGGCTGGACTATGCGCTGGGGCTACCCCTCTCGTCCGGCTAAAGTTTACCACCACATGTTTGCTGCCGGGCCCAGGCTGGCCGAGCGGCCCGTGCGGCCATTCCAACTTAGAATATTTTCAGGGTGCCACAATTCGCCCGTTACCTCACAGTGTCACAGTGGATATTTGTGTCATACAGCGGTACAGCTTGAAATTCTTTTTCATTTTTCCCTTCATGTATGATCATCAACTCGTAATTAGAATACTGGACGCCATAGACGTTGACACTGACCTCTTAGTTTTGCTTCTCGAATCTGTAAACATGCTTCAGCTCAGATGTACGTGATACGTTAGCAAAGTTTACTTAGAAACTTCCTGGCTGTTTAAAACTTTGTGCCGGATCGAGACTCGAACTCGGGACCTTTGCCTCTACCACCTGAGCTACCCAAGCACGACTCACTCCCCGTCCTCAATGCTTTACTTCAGTCAGTACCTCACCTCCTGCTTTCCAAACTTCACAGAAGCTCTCCTGCGAACCTTGAAGAACTAGCATTCCTGGAAGAAAGGATATAGCCACAGCCTGGGGGATGTTTCTAGACTTCTGGACGAGTACAAATATCATAACAGAAGGCAGTGCTGTTTTGTGAAAAACTCGGAGTCATAAGCAGGGTTGGCATTTGCTAGCGACAAAGCGATACTAAGGGCGATACGCTAGGGTAACTCGACTGAGTAGGCGCTTGTCGATTGTTTCAGTTCGAAATGGAATACGGCAAGTGAATCGTGACCGGATGAGGAACAAATTACGCCCCATCTGAATCTAATTAAATGCTTACAAAATTAGCAGTCACCGAAAACCAAAAATGCTTCTAACAGGTGAATTTAAAACTACAGGAAGTTCCTAACTTTAGAAATCTGAGCTAACTCCCATCCAAAATCACAGTCTAGGTCCACACTGATGCTGCATACCGTTCTCACCACACACCAGATGAGAGACTCTCCTGTGACTGACTAAACTTGTAAATATCCAGCGTGTTTCGCTTCCTTGGCCGGAGACCGAAAAAGCCTGGAGGAGATGAACTGACCAGTCAATAAGACGAATTTTTCAGTGGTACCGGTCACCTCCTACAGTCAGAAAACAGGAGAGACAACGCCTCTGTCCTCTTGCTGAAAATTTTCCATCGATGCAACAGTGAAATTTGAACAACCACATCTCTTTCCCGTCGGTCTCAAGGAACAAATAGCGAGACCGCCTGTTAAAAAAGGCCGCGCAGATAAAATCACGACCGAGTGGCGTCCCAAGCAAGCGTCGAAAGTTAAGCTCAGCTATAGTTCTGTGGCCTCTGCCCTGAACCAAGAAAGTCCATCTGAATCCACCAAGTAGCATGTGCGTGCAATTACACTCACATTCATTCCATCCACCGATCATCCTTGTCTGAGATAGATGGTTACATATATGTGGTGTGCTGATTAGCAAATGTAATAAAAATGAAATTAATATCCATTCGGATTTAGTTCCCAGCGTGATCTTCAGTGTATAATGTATGTACCAGTGACAAGATGCTTTCAAATGGTAATATATCAGGATAATATGCCAACCAGAACAACTATTGTACACTTTCTGAATCGAGATAAATGAGGACAAGACACGAAACTTGCTATTTCGCGTTTGTTGTGGTTACTGAGACAAACCATAGCAAATAATGAAATGTTACTTATTGCGCATGTACGGTATAATAAGAAAGAATAAATGATTACAATTAATTGTGACTGCATCGTGTGAAAGATGTAAACTTTACTGAAAAACCCTGCAACCCTGGCAGCAAGAAATGCCTCTTGGGTGATAAGCGGACAACTGACCTTCAGTGCTAGATTTGACTACATGACCTGATAGTGTTACAGCTCTAGCTAGAGTTCATCAGTAGTAGTGGCTGGCAAGTGGTGGCGTTCCAGTCTCTCGGCTGCCAGTGATCCGGTGCTTTCAAAGGAGAGAGGTACCGGGAGAAGGTGCTGACAAGAGAAACGTTAGTACACCTTCAGTATCGAGGTAGGTGACGACAAGATGTTCAACAAGCGGTCTTCCATTGTGTTGTTGACCGATAACGTTACAAACATCTCTAAAATAGGGCATAGCTGTCGACCTAACAGTGAGAAACATAAATGTGCATGTTAATTGCTATGCGAACCACAAGCGGTCTGTTTCCGCTCAGAATTTTACAGGCAAGTGACTAAAATGCTTATTGACCGTAGCCCAAGTCACCTATGCATAGTTTTTTGGTGGGCTGCTTCTTACTCTCTGACACTGACGTTTCTAGAAACGCTATAATGTTCAAGTAAATAGCAACATTTCAACATGGAGAGATTGGGTGCCACTCAGTTATTCAAAGTAACACATTCCTGGTAGTACTTGATTTCTGCACTGGAAAGTTACTTCAGTCTGCTGCACTGTACGTATACTAATATGAAGGGTGTTGAATAAGCAATGAAGCACTTTTTTTCTGAAATCAGGTTTGTTTTACTCAGGATTCGAAAAACTGTACTTTTTCCCACTCTTTTTGAACATAATCTCTTTTAAATTCGACGGCCTTACGCCACCTTACTGGGAGGGTCTGTACGCCCGCATAAATACCATTCTACTTGTCGACGTCGGAGCCAACGTTTTGTATCATCAATAATCTCACCATTATCCACGTAATTCTTCCCGCGGAATGCACTCTTCATTGGGCCAAACAGATGGATGTCAGAAGGTGCGAGATCCGGGCTGTAGGTGAACGGGAAATGACGTTTTGTGGGGTCCTCTCGGGTTAGCAGACTTGTGAGAGGCCTTTTGTTGTCATAGAGAAGGAGAAGTTCGTTTACATTTTTGTGTCGGTGAAGTCTTTCTGCAGTTTCCTGAGTGTAGCACAGTACTCTTCAGAGTTGATCGTTGCACTATGAGGGAGGACATCAAACAAACTAACCCGTCACTGTCCCAGAAGGTCGTCGCCTTGACGTTACCGGCTGAGAGTGGGGCTTTGAAATTTTTTTTCGGTAGAGATTTGGTGTCATGCCAATCCATGGATTGCCGTTTTGTTTCAAGTTCGAAGTAATGAACCCATGTTTCATCGCCTGTACGATGTTCGACAAAAAAAAAAGAAAAAAATCTGTCACGATCAGTCTCGTGAGGCTCAGATTGTCATACGTTGCTTTTTATGGTCTTCTGTTGGGCGGTGAGGAACCCAGCGCTCACAAACCTTTGGGCACCGCATCTGGTGGTCGCGTGTGTCAGCACTACCAATATAGATGTCCGGTTGAGCAGCGAGGTGTTTGAGTATGATCCGTCGATCACCTCGAATGAGAGTGTCCACACGTTCCAACATTGCGGCACTCACAGCTGTGTGCGGCCAGGTGGCAAGCGAGAGATCGGACAGGTTTGCGCGACCTTTTTGCGATGACAGACGCCTCACCCATCGACTCAACGTACTTTTGTTCGCTTACAGTTCTCATCAGATATTCTGCAAGCGCCTATTTATATTTGCGACGCTCTGGTTTCCCGCAGAAAGAAACTCAGGAACTGCTCTCTGCTTGGAATGCACATCCGTTACAGACGCCAATCTCACGGCACATATTGTCACCACCTATAGGAAATTCGTCAAACTATAGGGGCTGTTCAAATGTGTGTGAATTCTTAAGGGACCAAACTGACGAGGTCATCAGTCCCTAGACTTACACACTACTTAAACTAACGTAAACTAACTTATGCTAAGTCAAACACACACACCCATGCCCGAGGGAGGACTCGAACCTTCGGCGGGAGCGGCCTATACCGGCTAAAGCGGGAGTTTTCCACCATGCTCCACAGCAAATACGGTATTTTTAAACCTAAATTATCCGAGAAAAAAGCGCGTTTCGTGGTACTTAATCAAATGGTTCAAATGGCTCTGAGCACAATGGAACTTAACTTCTGAGGTCATCAGTCCCCTGGAACTTAGAACTAGTTAAACCTAACTAACCTAAGGACATCACACACATCCATGCCCGAGGCAGGATTTGAACCTGCAACCGTAGCGGTCGCGCGGTTCCAGACTGTAGCGCCTAGAACCGCTCGGCCACTACGGCCTGCTGGTACTTGATCTACGGTCTGTATAATACTCGTATACAAATCATAATTTCTCTCACAGCCGTATCACTTGTGGACAGAGATATTTTGTCCATCATGGTGAGCACACTGTAGGGAAGCAGCCTACTCACGCCGTACAAAATTCACATCAGTCTTTCCATTGTGTGCCAGCCAGTCCGCTGTAACTAGCTCTGACGTCATAAATGTTGCGCAATACTTTAAAAATCAAGCAAATAACCTGAAACGGTTCTAGCATGTCAGGAGTAATACTAAATTAATATGTGTTGAATATCAGTTCGATAACTTTAACCATTTTCGAAATTTGGACGTTTTTCTGTAAAAGTCATTGGCGCAACAGAAAAGAGCTAGAGACTTAAAAATTTATATTTAGATTCCTTTTTCATAATTATTTAATAGAAACAGTACTTTGGATCTCACAAATTAAAATTTTAGTTGAAATTCATGATTTTCTGGTTTTTGTATTAAAAATGAAGGAAGCAAGATAGATTATGTAGGCTAATAAATAAGGCTAGGATGTTTAAGATTAAGTAGAATGGAGATCCACTATAATCTTAAAGATGTGAGAAGTTTCAACTGAATAACTATAAAACTATAGCGATAGCGTATCTCCGAAGGGCAGGTTCAGAGCTCGTCTACTGCGTATAGTGTAATTAAATTAACTCTCTCGCCCAAAATATTTTACTTAGCCACGCAGACTGTTATTATGATTACTTACCTGTGTGCTGAATGCGCATTTAAATTGAGAGCTTCATCCGCCATCAGCAAAAGAAGCTATGATTTATTCAATAACTTAATGTGGTGCATTAGTAGCCCAGCGACTAGTCGGGAGAGCCGATTTGATCAGGCGTTCCCTTAGCCGTCCGCACCGCGGCTTTGTATATATAAGAACACTGTGCGAGGAAAAAGGCCCCAGTTCTCTCCAGACGCTGAATAGCACACAATCTGTGTCGGGAATCGCGTCGCGTCGGTATCATTGCTATAAACAGCCTCGGATGCCGTATTAAGTTACTCGGGATACGCGTAACCATGAAATCATTTTCGAGTGAAGTGTTAATTCTGGGATGACTATAATGATTGATCTTCAGTTTGCGTATGTCGTATTTTCACGTGCCGCCGCGGGACAGACATTCTACCATTATTTAGCGTGGCGTTTGGTGAACCTAATCATCAAATTGTGGCGAGCATTCACTTAAACATTTAATTTGGACAGTTACAGTTGCGTCAGCGCATTAGACTCTGAACTGCCCTGTTAGTTAGATTGTGTGGATTCTTTTTTTTTTATCTGTGACTTTCAGAATATACTGAACTATTTTTAGAAAATCGTTTTTGATTATGAATCCCAGACAATCTCCTAATTTCTCAGAGTTATAAGCTGTAGATATAAGTGTATTTCTCAGATGAAGTGGGCACTAGGAATTCTAATTACAGGCTTCACGTTTTGCTAATCACTTTCTGGTTGCCAATATTGTAGTTAGAGAGCCAGTGTTGAAAACGGCAAAACAACAGCATAAATAATAGGAACACTCATATAACAATTAATTCCACTCGCCGCCCCACATATGGTTAATCGGCCGTGAAGTGTTTCAACATTCAAACATTTATACAACAGTAAATTTTCTAACCGCCGCCCCACATATGGTTAAAAAGGCCGGGAACACTGCAGTAATTTCTACATTCTACATTACATTTATAAAACAATTAATTCCACCAGCCGCCCCCACATATGGTGCATCGGCCGGGAAAGAAACAAACTGAGTACAGTGAAAGTGATTTTTAAATATTCGGATTCGCGAGTGAAATGCGAATACGCAACTGAGTAATAGAACAGTGATAGTGTTACGTGTGCATGTGGACGACGCAATTGGATTAACAACGCATCTGGATTGACGGAGCTGGCACTGAGTCTAACGGCGCTGCCGGCATCGCGAGAAGCCAGTTTCGCCTCACCGCAGTCGTCCGCCGGAGCAACCGAAGTCGCGCCTGCCGTTGCGGGCCACACAACAGCCGTCGGAGTGCCGTCTGCAGTTCAACACGCTGCGTCGCATCAGTAACCCTGGTACGCCGCGCCGGCAACGCCATACGTCGTGCTGAAGGAACTAAGTTTAGTGAAAAGCTCTTAAAATTCTTACTAACCTGCACTAAAAGAGTGTCGGCGATGGAACCGCCAGAAGAAACCGAGGTTAAACTTAAATCAGAACCTATGTCTGTTGAGGGAACTGTAAATCCAGACAATCTTTCAAGTGTAAATATGCATGAAAACAGTAATATTAAAGTGAAATATGAAGTATTGTCTCCTGACAGAAGTGTGGGAAGGGGCAATGATTCAATAATAGAGACTCCTGTAGTAAAACAGAAATTAGAAATTGTTAATTTATTGGATGATAGTTTGATGAGTCAAAAACGAAACAGTCATCAGAGGTGGTAGAGTTTAAAAAGGAGAAGTTAGATATGGCTGATCAATCAGAAGTTTCATTTAGTTTTGATGATTCTGGTATTGGAGCTAGTTTTTCGTCACCTGAGTGTGATAAAAAGCCAGCTAGTGAGCAACCCAAAGATGCTGGGGCTATTGATTTAAATGTTATATTACAAGCAATAGCTGCCAGTAATGCAAAAATGTCAGCCAGTAATGCAAAAATGACAGCTGAATTAAAGTCTGAAATTGTGGCCAGCCAAACCAGTTTTAATAAACGATTGGAGGAAATGGACAATACCTTCAAGGCTGGTTGCAATAAGTTGAAAGAGGATCTGGACAGTTTGAATTATAAAATTGATTACAACCATGAGGAAATTAAGAAAAAGGTTGCTCAACAATTTTCTGAAATGTATAAAACAGTAAAATCAGAAGTTGCTGAGGTTTGTAAAGACTTCCAAATGGAAGATGCGAAGCTGGAGCACAAGTTAACAGAAAAGATCGAGGCGGAATCTGAACTGTGCTCAGATAGGTTTAAAGATGTTAATATAAAAGTAAACATATGTCAAGCAGAAGTAGACGCAATCAAAACTGATACTACTCATATTGTGCAAAGAGTAGATAATGTTGAAATGAGAGTAGAAAATATTAGTGCTAACATTGCTAACATTGAGAGTAACTTCTGCTAATGGTAGTATACAACAAGTTGTAGCTGCAAACGCCGCTTTTATCGGGTGTCGGCAGTTCTTGCGGTTCGATCCAGATAAAAATATCCACCCACTAGATTTCTGGAACGTTTTAGAAGATGTAATTCCACCAACTTGGTCTGAACGAGAGAAAATCTCATTTATTAGAAGCCATTTAGCAGGTGACGCCATGCGTTGGTCAGCTGATGTTATGTTGAAGTGTAAAACATTAGCAGAGTTTAAAACAGCTTTTATTAATGAGTATTGGTCTAGCAATAAGCAAAATGAAGTGTTGAGAGAATGCAGGCAAGGAATCTATTAAAGAGTTTGCTAGGTCATGGATCTCACGTTTGTCACACTTGGCCGAAAAATTAAAACCTGAAATGATAATACTAGGTCTTGAAGCCAAACTGCCATGGTATTGGCAAACTAGAATTATATCTGCCCCTAGAGACAATCTGGATCGTTTCATTGAATATTTGGAACGTGTAGAACGTGTTGCTGCCAATAAAGAGCAAGCACGTAATAACAGAAATGCTAATAACAATAGTAGTAATTTTAAGAACGATCAGAATGGCAATGTAAACATCAGAACAGTAGGTGTTCGCCATCCTAAGAGAGGTAGCAATTGGAGAAATAATTATCAGATCCAACAATGGCATCCAAATGACAGTAATTTTGTTCCGGACAAAATTATGCAGGTAAACAACAGTATGGAAAGCAATGCTGTGCCAGTTAACTATAATGGAAATAAAGGAAACAGTAGTAGGCCGAGGCAGGAAAACTAGTTCCCGTCTATGAGGACACTGGCGCTCACCAGGCGGCTACTTCTCCTAAGCCAGTAGTTACGAGAATTGGTAAGACAGATCAGAATACTCAGACTGAACATGTGGATGAAGGGTCGGTAGCATCTAAGAATACAGCAGATATATTAGATCACTCACAGTATTTGATAGATACCGTGTTAGAGACGCTTTCTAAGTGGGAAGAGAAAGAGAAGGCGCAGCAGTGTAATGGTAGGGAAGAGCTACAAAATACTGAATTGTCAGGTGAAGAAGCAGAAGAAATTCATGCTTATATTAACGATGAGGATGATGTGCTCTTATCTAAAGTGCCTGTGCAGGATGTTGATACTGTAGTAATAGATTTAGGACAGGAGGTAAGTGAGAATGTAGAGGGTAGCCTGTTGGGGGTCGATGAACCCAGTAGCTGTGACCACTTATCACTTGAGAAGGAACCCGACGATAATAGTGAAAGTGGTTTAGCTGTAACTAGTGTTATGCCTGGTCTGAAGGCGCAGAATCGCTCAGACTACAGTAATTTGGGTCATGTTCAGCAAACTAAATGTAATGAAGTCGTGCGGTGTTTCGATTTGAAATTAATAGACCGACTGGAAAAGGCAGCTGAAAATGTAGTTCAGGAAACCCCTACACACTTTGACCTAAATGTAATGAAGACAGATGTCGATCACTTTAGTTGGAGACAAATCCAAAAGGAACTATTGGATGAGTTTGAGGAACCACCTGTACAACCTAGAATAAGCCACCCTATAATAATAGTGAATTTGTTGGGTATCGATGTACGTTGTCTCTTAGACAGTGGAAGTGAGGTGAGTGCGATATCTCAGTCCTTCTTTGATGCATTACCTGGTAAAGACAAGCTTACAGTAATAAGGGTATCAGGACTAAGAATAATTGGTGCTACTGGCAAGGTGTCAAAAACGGTAAAGCAAGAAGCTTTGCTGCCCTTTAACATTAATGGTAATTTTATTGATCATCCATGTTTAATTGTAAACAATCTCAGTATTGAGGTTTTAATTGGCATAGATTTCTTGTCAAAATATCAGAGTGTTGTTGACTTTGAACGAAGCCAGTTAAAAATGGTGTTGCCGATAACCAGAGTAACTACAGTACCTTTTAGTGATAAACATGTAGTAACTAATGATGAAACTTGGGAGCTGCCTATACGAGTTCTGAAAAATAGGAGATATTGAGACGAAGGTGATAATATTAGTAAAAGTAAGCTAAACACAGAAGAAGAAGAAGAAGCAATTATTTTGGACAAAATAAAAGCTAAATTGCAGGAAATGGATAAAATTTCAGCTAATCAGAAGGAAGAACTAAGACAGGTTTTAAAAAGGCATCATAAGGTATTTTCAGATCGACGTGGCGTAGTCAAAGGTTATGAATGAATGCTGTAGGGAGGAGGTTGTTCTGTAACCTCTACACATTGTGGCAGCTGTGCAGTCCCAGCTGTGTGAGATCTTCTTTCCATTTCAGGTCTTACTCATTCTTCATCTTTCCCATCTACAAAAATTTCGACCCCTTCTTTCCAATATTAAAATTTTCTGAAACCAATGAATTCTATAGCGAGGAGGTTGTTCTGAAACCTCTACACAGTGTGGCAGCTGTGCAGTCCCAGCTGTGTGAGATCTTTTTTCCATTTCAGGTCTCACTCACTCTTCACCTTTCCTATCCACCTAAAATTTCGACCTCTTCTTTCCAATATGAAAAATTTTCTGAAACCAATGAATGCTGTAGGGAGAAGGTTGTTCTGTAACCTCTACACAGTGTGGCAGCTGTGCAGTCCCAGCTGTGTGAGATCTTCTTTCCCATTTCAGATCTCACTCATTCTTCATCTTTACTGTCCACCAAAATTTCGGCTCTTACTCTCAAATACTAAAATTTTCCGTTGTGGTTATCAAACCAATAATAAACTAATGAATGCTGTAGGGAGGAGGTTGTTCTGTAACCTCTACACAGTGTGGCAGCTGTGCAGTCCCAGCTGTGTGAGATCTTCTTTCCTTTTTAGGTCTCACTCATTCTTCATCTTTCCTATCCACCAAAGTTTCGACTCGTTCTTTGCAATACAAAAATTTTCTGTCATGGCTATCAAGCCATGAGTTCTGTAATCACTTTATCCAACAGCATAAATAATAGGAACACTTATATAACAATTAATTCCACCCGCCGCCCCACATATGGTTAATCGGCCGTGAAGTGTTTCAACATTCAAACATTTATACAACAGTAAATTTTCTAACCGCCGCCCCACAACACATTTAAACATCAGATATCACGAGATTAACTTCTCAATCGGTATGTACAACACAGCGCAACACACTCGCGGTTAATCTTTGTGGCGTGTGATAGTCATGACTATGAAGCACATGGTATCTTCAGTGCTTTGTGTCTGGTATTTACCACATAAATCACTTCTCGATCGAATTGTTTCAAAATGAGCGTGGAAATGAAACGCCTGTCCTGTTCCGTTGGCGTACACATCCACGGGCCGACAACTTATTATTTACTGCAGTCATCACAGAAACTTCATTATCTCGCTCTGACCATTCCTCGACGAGCGATCAACTTCTGCAGGACTACGTTAGCACGACTACCACGTGTAAACTGGAGCAAACCATCAAACTCCTATTTCCTTTTTGGACTGTTGCGGAATCTGGATAAGAAAACTTCAAAACAAAAACTTTTTCAAAATTTTGAAATTTAAAGTACATGATTAGATTACGATGTATTCGAAAGTTAGACATAAAGTACTCCCCCTTCTCTCCACCCTTGGTATAACCAGGGTCAGTGGAATAGCAATAGGCAGTGGTGACTGGAAGAGACGTTGTTTGCTTCTGATCGGTCACTCACATAAGCTTGTCATCACTGTTAACGTGCATAGTTTACTTACACGAGGAGTCGCTACTTAGACAATAAGCAGTGTATTTTATGAATGTGATATACTGATATCGTATGGACGATATGACTGCCGGTAATATGGTGCCATAGTGTGAACTACTGAGCATAGTGTGGTTCACGTGATATTGTTTAAAGCATTATTTTAAAACATATTATGATCGCGTTATAGTAAAACACTGACGTAAAAATCCGTAACTCTACCAAGGAATTGTTCAACATAGGAGAATGTTGGTAGGCATGTTTTCACATCTGAAAGCTGATGTCTATTGAAATTTACAGCGCCGGCCGCGATTGCCGAGCGGTTCTAGGCGCTTCAGTCCGGCACCGCGAGACAGGTTCGAATCCTGCCTCGGGCATGGATGTGTGTCATGTCCTTAGGTTAGTCAGGTTTAAGTAGTTCTAAGTTCTAGGGGAAGATCTCACCAACTAAGTCTACGTACTTACTCCTAAAAGGACAATTAGTTAGGAATCCGACTGTAAGAATAGATGGCTCACCAGTTCTTCGACGCCATGAGGCGCGATATCTGGGCGTAGTCGTCGATGAGAGGTGGACTTATGCATCACATATTGACACCGTCACACAGAGATCGATAGAAACACTATACAGTCTAATAGCGATTGGTCACAAACGATTCCACCTGCCGCCAGAATTAATCAAACTATACCACAACAGCATACTGACATCAATTGTAGGATATGGGTCAGGAGTCTGGGCCCACAGACTCACGAGGGTTATGCCTGCCATGGCTGTGAGAAGAGCGCAGCGGAACATGCTTCTCAGATCAGTAGGGACATACAGAACAACACCGGGAGAAGCGCTAACAGTAGTAATGGGGCTCTGACCGCTTGACATAAAAATCAGAGAGCAAGCAACATGGTATTGGGTTAAAAGGGGAAACAGGGATAAAATAGTTGATCTAATGGGGATTCATGTGGGAAACAAAATGGAAATCAAACGCAGGGGGGAAGAACTCTGGCAAGAACAATGGGACAATGAAGAAACGGGTCGCAGGACATACGAACTGCTGCCCAACATCAGGGAAAGATTGCAATTAAAACACTTTACACCGTCACGAGGACTGCTGCACTTCCTCACAGGTCATGGACCCTACCCGGCATACCTATGCCGGTTCGGGAAACGGGCTACACCAGCGTGTGACTGTGGGGCCACACCAGGCAGCCCAGAACACGTGGTGTATGAGTGCCACCTCTTCGACGACGTAGCGGCGCAATTACGCCACCAGCTACCCAACCACGACACGTATCACCTGCTCAGGCATGAGGACCATTTGTCAATCCTGAACAAATTAGCATATGAGATCTCACTCAAAGTGATAAAGGAATATCTTAGGAACAATGACTAAGATGTCATCACACTCAATCTGACTCCGCGCACCTGTCCTGTTTCCGCCGAGGCGTGGACTTGGCCAGCCGCCTCACGGCTGGAATCCGCCACGTCTGGGATTAGGGGGAGGGTGCGCCCAATTACCGATCTAGACACTCACCGATTTTGACATTAGGTTAAGTTAGGTTAGATGGAGGATAAGCTAGGATAGCAACGTTTGCAGAGTACTGCAGCGATCAACAACTCCGGCCAGCCCGGTGCCAGGGGCACGGTCACCGGGATTAGCTCGGTGAACAGGGCCAACAACACAGGTTTATACAACGCTGGCATGTCTGTAACGCTGCAGGTAGAAGTAGATTAGCATAATTAGAATAAAATAACACAGAAAGACATAACAGTAGTGCCCATAGTGAGAGCAAAAGATAACTAACATAGAGTAAGCTGTAGTAGTAACAGCCGGCCAGTGTGGCCGTGCGGCTCTAGGCGCTTCAGTTTGGAACCGCGTGACCGCTACGGTCGCAGGTTCGAATCCTGCCTCGGGCATGGATGTGTGTGATGTCCTTAGGTTAGTTAGGTTTAATTAGTTCTAAGTTCTAGGGGAGTGATGACCACAGATGTTAAGTCCCATAGTGCTGAGAGCCATTTGAACCATTTTGTAGTAGTAACACTTGAATTGTATCAACTAGGACCCACTAATTGCATAAGGTGGTGGGTCGTTACGTATCATATATATATTGAAGTTCTAGGGGACTGATGACCTCAGATTATAAGTCCCATAGTGCTTAGAGCCATTTGAACCATTTGAAATTTCCAGCCTTTTGCGTAAGAGTGGTGCTAGTAGCGCCACTATGAGGATGCGACTCCGGTTTGCTTTAAATACTTGCCGTAATGGTCATGAGCGTTTGTTACCTTTCAGACTGTACGTCATTATCAACACCTCATTGGGTTTGAACGTTGTCGTGTAATAGGGCTACGAGAAGCTTGATGTTACTTCTGCGATATTGCAGAAAGTCTTGGCAGGATTGTAGTCACTGTACATGACCGCTGCCAGCAGTGGTCACGAGAATATGCGGTCGCAACGATACTGGGCTCCGGACGACCATTGGGCACTAAAGAGAAGGAAGACCATCGTGTTCGGCGTATGGCTCCCGCACATCGTCATGCATCTGCAGCAGCAATCTGAGTAGCGGTTGATACCATAGTGACACAACAAACTGTTACAAATCGGTTACTTCAGCGACAGCTCCGAACCAGACAGTCTGTAGTTTGAGTTCCACTGACTCCAAACCATTGACATTTGCGACTGCAGTGGTGTCTGGAGGGAGCTCGTTGGACGGCAGTGAGGAGGTCTGTGCCCATATAATACCGAAGATATACTTGCGTAACGACTACATTTCTTATAATAAGACTACCCAGGCACATCATTCTCAAATATTAATGTTGAATGTGAAAGCGGTAAGATTCATTGTCATGCATCCACCTGTTTGTACTGTTTAATATAAACGTATCATATTATGTTCTTTGGGTGCCTGAGATTGGTGGGCCTTGCATTGCTGAGAATGTGAATTTCACGAATTGAGCGTGCGTGCGATTTGGGAGGAGTCGAGTGAGCCAGTAGGTTGCGTCACAACTGGACTTCGGCTGAATTTGAACTTTGCGTGCGTGATGAGGAGCAGTAACTGTCCTACTCGAGGTTTCATCTAAACTTTCACAATTTTCGTGGATAATTTTCCACAAAAGCAGTAAGCAAAGTAAAAATAGTATTGTAAAGCAGTGGCGAGTGTAAATACGAACTGAAGCTTGTAGGTTTGAAGTATTTATGCAATAAACAGCACTCCAACTAAATTACTGAATATAACCCAGGTAGAGCCTATATTCTGATAAAACCTACAATACGAGGTTTGTCCCGAAAATACGAATAAAAGTTGAATAATAACTTTATTTTACAATTATTCAGGTATTACAACATGGTCTCCTTCAAAGTACTCGCCCGGAGACGCGATACACTTCTGCTAACGTCGTTTCCACTGTTGATAACATTGCTGAAAGTCTTCAATTCCGATGTTGTTCAGTTGCCGTGTCGTTTCCTCCTTGATGGCTTCCATATCTACCAAGTGCCGCCCCCGAAGCACCATTTTGCATTTCGGGAACATGAAGAAGTCACACGGGGCTAAACCGGGTGAATAAGGCGGGTGATCTGTCACGGTGATTGAGCTTCGGGCCAAAAACTCGCACACAACGAGCGACGTGTGAGCGGGCGCATTGTCGTGATGAAGGATCCACCTGCCTCCTTTTGCCAACTCCGGTCGAACTCGGGCCACACGAACTCTGAGACGTGTCAGAACTTCAACGTAAAAATTTCCGTTCACTCTCTGGCCGGAAGGGACAAATTCCTTGTGAACAATGCCCCTAGAATCAAAGAAAACAATCAACATTGTCTTCACATTGGACCTTAATTTTCGCGACTTTTTTGTTCTCGGTTCTCCTGCTAGTTTCCATTCCTTGCTTTGAGATTTGAGCACCACATCGAATTAGTAAAACCAGGACTCGTCTCCAGTGATGACTCGGTTCAGAAAGTCCCCTCGTTCCTTTGCTTCCAACCAATCCTCACAACACTCAACCCTCTTTGCTTTCTGTTCTGGAGTCCAGAGCTTCGGTACAATTTTCGCACACAATTTCTTCATTTCAAATTTTTATGTCAGGATTTCGTGAACGATTGTTTTCGGGATTGACATCTCGTCAGCAATCATTCTGACTGTCAATCTACGGCCTTTAAGAACACAAGCCCGAATTCGTTCAACATTTGCATCGGAACTCGATGTCTACGGGCGTCCTGGGCGATGGTCATCGTTCACTTCTTCTCGGCCATCCCGGAACCTTTTTAACCACTTGTTCACGGTTGGTTCCTTCAGATAATTGTCTCCGTAAACCTGTTTCAGACACTCAAAAATCTCACGGCCATTCGTGCCCAGCTTTGCAAGAAACTTGATGTTGACGCGCTGTTCCTCAATCAGAGAGAGCTCCATGCCGACGGCAGGTGAAAAAGGGTGTCAACCAGCTGCCGCACACTCCCACCTTCACGCAGAGTGCTCTGACTCGAACTTGATTACAGCAGTAGTCCCACCTGGCGGTGACTGCAACTTGTAACATAAAGACATTATTCAACTTTTACACATATTTTCCGGACAAACCTCATACGAGGGGAGTTCAATAAGTAACGCATCACTTTTTTTCTGAAAGCTGGTTGGTTTTATGCAGGATTCCTATACACCGTATCATTCCCCACTCTTTTGGTTACAAAAACCTGTTTTCCAACACGATTTCTGTTCAGTGTGTCGGCCTTCTGCCTCCTTACAGGGAGGGCCTTTATGACCGCATGGTACGACTCTACTGGTTGACATTGCTGCGTCAGTAACCTCCCCATCGTCCAAGTACTGCTTTCTGCGGATTGCGTCCTTTCTTTACCCAAACAGACAGAAGTCTGCAAGTCCGAGATCCAGGCTGTAGGGTGGAACAAAAAGAACAATGTAAGGAAATTTGTGAGCTCCTGTCGGGTGCGGAGATTTGTGTGTGGCCTGACGGTTCCGTGGAGTAGCAAAGGTTAATTTGCATTTTGTGACAACAAACACGCCGAAGTCGCTTCTTAAGGTTTCTGAGAGAAGTGTAATACATTTGAGAATGTATTTCTGCACCATGAGGGAGGACATCCAACAGAATAACCCCTTCGTAATTCCAGAAGACCGTTGCCATAGCTTTACCGTCTGAAGACGCAGCTTTTAACTCTTTCTTCGAAGAAAATCTGGTGTGACACCACTCCATGGATTGCCATCTTGTTTCCGGAACAAAGTGATGAACTCATGTTTTATCGCCCGTGACAAAGTTCGACAAAAAATTGTCACGATCATCCTTGTAACGCGTAAGTAACTCTACACAGATGGTCCGTCGTTGATCTTTATGGTGCGTTGTCATGCAGTGAGGAACCCATTCGGCACCCACCTTCGAGTACCCCAACACGTGGGTGAGTGTACCGGCACTACCAACAGAGACGTCCAGTTGTGAAGCAGATGTTTTATTGCCTGCCATCCGTCGGTCACCTCGAATGAGAGTGCCGGCACGTTCCAACGCTACAGGAGTCGCAGATGTGTGCGGCTAGCTGGCAAGAAGGAGATCGGACAGGTCTGCCCGAGCTTGTTACGATGGAGACAGATGCCTCGTCCATCGGTTCACCGTGCTTTTGTTCACTGCCAAGTCTCCTAGACATTCTGCAAGTGTCTATGAATATCGGCGAGGCTCTGGTCTTCGGCCGAAAGAAACTCAATGATAGCTCTCTGCTTGGAATGCACCTGCGTTACAGAGAGCAATTTGCAGGCTACGAATAACGCCGCCGCCTATAGGAACTTCCTGTAACTATAGGGACTGAAGCGGGAATATTCCACGATATTTCACAACAAATTCCGCATTTTATGAACCTTAATTGGCCGAGAGCAAAAATTCGTTACATTACTTATTGAACTCTCCTTGTACATCGAACTTTATTAAGAGATATTAACAGGGACGTGGGATCTATGTTGGGTTCTGACCTTTGTAGGTGCAAGTGAGCTCTTCCCTTCGAACCGTATTAATTACCGATAGCCTATAGTAACAACAAAGAAAGCAAATAACACGGAAATAGAGCGAATCGGGTTCGAAACTTGCGCTGCACACTCCCTTGTCAACTACTGCTTCAATTGGAGATTTTCAATGCTCGGGGACTTGGTGTTGTGTTTTCTTTACGTTCGTGTAGTCAGAAATGGCATTCCCTTGCTGAGATGGCTGTATGGCAACGTGACGAAAGGCAATAAATAACAAAAGCTATTGCTTCCTCCTCATGTCCTCAGACCCTTGTATCTGCAGTCTCGTTCCTATACATACTTTAGATAATTCTTGCTACCTTCAAAATTTCGAAGACTATTTTCCAGTAAATATTGTCTAAAATCTACAAACACGGTAAATTTAGTTCCCTTTTTTCTGTATAACTTCTACGAAAAACCGTAGCGTCAGTACTGCCTCCCGTATTCTTACAGTTCTCCAGAACCCAAAATTATCATCCTCTAGATCGGCTTGGTCAAGTTTTCGCGCTCTCCTATAAATATGCACTAATGATCAAAGTATACCGACACCTGGCAGAAAATATCCTACAAGTTTGTGGCGCCCTCCATCGGTATTGCTGGAATTCAGTATAGTGTTGGCCCAACCTTAGCCTTGATAACAGCTTCCACTCTCGAGGCATACGTTCAAACAGGTGCTGGAAGGCATCTTGGAGAATGGCAGCCCATTCTTCACCGAGTGCTGCACTGAGGAGAGGTATCGATGTCAGACGGTGAGGCCTGGCACGAAGTCGGCGTTCCAAAACATACCAAAGGTATTCTGTAGGACTCAGGACAGGAGTCTGTGCAGGCCAGTCCATCTCAGGGATGTTATTGTCGTGTAACCACTCCGCCACAGGCCGTGTATTATGAACAGGTGTTCGATCGTGTTGAAATATGCAGTCGCCATCCCCGAATTACTCTTCAACAGTGGGAAGCAAGAATGTGCTTAAAACATTAGTGTAATCCCGTGCTGTGATAGTGCCACCCAAAACAAGGGGTGAAAGCCCCTTCCATAACGCCATAACGCCACAACGCCACCACCTACGAATTTTACTGTTGGCACTACACACGCTGGCAGATGACGTTCACAGGGAATTCGCCATACCCACACCCTGCCACCGGATCGCCACATTGTGTACCGTGATTCGTGACTCCACATAACGTTTTTCCACTGTGAAATCGTCCAAAGTTTACGCTCCTCACAAAAAGCGAAGCGTCGTTTGGCATTTACCGGCGTGATGTGTGGCCTATGAGCAGCCGCTCGACCATGAAGTCCAAGTTTTGTCACATCCCGCCTAACTGTCATAGTAATTGCAGTGGATCCTGATGCATTTTGGAATTCCTGTGTGATGGTCTGAATAGATGTCTGCCTATTACACATTACGACCCTCTTCGACTGTCGGTGGTCTCTCTCAGTCAACGTCCAGTACGCTTTCGTGCTGTACGTGTCCCTTCACGTTTCCACTTCACTATCACATCGGAAGCTGTGGATATGTAGGAGTGTGGAACTCGCGCGTACAGACGTATGACACAAGTGACACCCAGTCACCTGAGCACGTTCGAAGTCCCTGAGTTCCGCGGAGCGCCCCATTCAGCTCTCTGACGACGTCTGACTGCTGAGGTCGCTGATATGGAGTACCTGCCAGTAGGTGGCCGCACAATGCACCTAATATGAAAAACGTATGTTTTTGGGGGTGTCCGGATACTTTTGATCACATAGTGTATTTCGAGTTACTATTTTCCAACGTAACGTATTAAACAGATGGTTGCGTAAAATCCCTATACGTCAGAGTTTCTGTTCTTTGTAATGGGATTAGGGCCTATTACATTAATCCCGAAATTTTAAGTTACCTGACGTGTGGCATCTACTGTCGTGACATTAAAGCACAGAGCATTAACTTTAAGTAAGGTTAATATTCAGTCCTGATGCTTTGTTTCGGTCGGTAGCTAGACAGGGTGTCTGTCATAGGAGCTACTAGTGTTCCTTCCGTGGAATAACAGACCACGTTTCTTTGATTGGTGACTTAGTTTAGTGGGGACGATGGATAAATTATTTTTAAAAGAAGTAGCACCTACGATTTTGAAACATCTAAAAGTATTGTACCATCCGTGGTCATCACCTTTACAGCTGCTGCCCATTCACTAACGAAGCAATGAAGTGGTAAAAAAAAAAAAGATTTCCTTCACTTAGTCCTAGTGATTGCTATGAATGGCTTTATTTTGTACAAGGAAGTCACCAAACTAAAGATACCTCTAGTGGAATTTAAGAAAAAAATTAGCAAGGGCTTCGTAACTGCAATAGGGGACATTCGATCATTAGAAACGACATTAGCCTCCAGCCTACACAGAAACTCTGGTCTCTATTTTCCAGAAAATGTACCACCCACTGACAACAAATGAAAACGCCACGTCCTCCTGTAATGTTTACTCAGACAAAGGAAAGAAAGAGACTGGTAAGCTTATAGCGAAAGATAACAGACAGTGGGTGGTCTAAGGACTTCAATGTTGCACTTTTGTACCAGAATGTTTTCAAGACTAACACTTGGTACTAAATTATATATAAATTACAGCTGGCCAGGGTGGCCGAGCGGTTCTAGGCGCTACAGTCTGGAACCGCGCGACCGCTACGGTCGCAGGTTCGAATCCTGCCTCGGGCATGGATGAGTGTGATGTCCTTAGGCTAGCTAGGTTTAAGTAGTTCTAAGTTCTAGGGGACTGATGACCTCAGTAGTTAAGTCCCATAGTGCTCAGAGCTATTTGAACCATTTTTATAAATTACAAGTAACTGTCTTTTGTAGTAAAATAAGAAATAAACTTACTTCCTTGTTTTTATTTCTTCTTGAAATCCTTGTGAGCAAATGCAACTTTTTCCAGTTGGGAAGAGGTGAGTTTTTCCACATTTTTGACAACGGTAATATACCAGTACTCATGCGAATATCCATAAGCAAGCATATTTTCTAATTTATAAAGTATGGGCATTTAGATAATGTTAGATGTGTGCCTCTAAGGTACTTGTCTACTGTGTAATTCTACTTTAATTTTTCTAGAAAATCTCCATTTCACCTATGCAATCAAAGACAGATAGCAGTGTTGAATATGTGAAGTCTATGTGTTGAGTGTTAAGTGTAGACAGAGTAGATTTCTGTAATGTTGTGTGTGTGTGTGTGTGTGTGTGTGTGTGTGTGTGTGTGTGCTGTGAGGTCTAGTGTTTGTGTTGTGTGACAGTGAGAGAGTGGAGCCTGTGAAACCCGTTGCTGGCAGATAGCGCACTTCTCTCAAATAGGACCACCAAACGCAATATACCCATGAGACGAACAGAACAGCAGCAGCAGTGTTTCATCTCCTCACTTCAGGATTCACAGTAAAGATCTTTGGAATCTACGACAGATCATTAGTACAATGTCTAATGAACAGTATCTTTACACCACATCCCTTGACGTCATGTACTGGTGGTGAAATTTTCTTACACCGCAATGATTCGAACCGGCTACGACCAAGATGAGGGCCTCTGCGTTAGCAACAACGGCTACAGATGAAAATTTCTTAAGTTATTACTGTATTGCAACAAGATACCAAATTCTTAATCCGCTGAAAAGTATAAAATTTGATGCAGCTTATCGACGCTATCAACCGCATCCATTTTGCGAAACTGCATGCATATTACAGATAAGAAAACTCGAAACAGCTGAAGAGGAATGTGTGGAGGGCCCCGTCTGCTTTACATACAATTCATGGCTCACCTGTCTCGCCGCATTCTCCTTTCCTTTTTCTTATTTCCTCTTCTTTTCTTCCATCCAGTTGAGACATGACGTCACTCGCAGAACGGATGCAGACAGCCCTGCGCTCACAAAGAGCGCGCCTAACGAGAAATAAAGAAGCAGAGCTGATTGAATAACAAGCATCGCATGAAAAATAGGAGCGATGTCGCAGAGAGTAGACAGCTTCCAACCGCAGTCGCCTTGGGGAGCATAAATTTTGCTGTTCCGTTTTCGGAGGCATCCCAGATCGTTACGAAAGTCAAGTACGGCTGTCAGCCGGCTGCTGAGTGCAAGAAAAGAAAGAGAGAGAGCCAAACGAGAACTAAAAATAACATCCAATGCTCGCAGATACGCGTACAATGTCGAAGTGATCGCTATATAGAGCGTATTTTGTCACGCTTGGGAAGACTATTGTTGGTAAAAGCATTCCAATACGTGTATGTAACGAATATTGGCATTTGCTGCGCCAGTATCTTTGATGAATATATCATGTCACTTAAGCAAACATTCTAATTGTGAGTCGCGTTTTCACTACACTACTGACTGGTTCTTTCGATAAAAGAAAAAAGGAAAATATAAGAGGTAATCGTTCTTAGATAAATCAGATTTGAATTGCAAGAGCCATCTTCATTCAGAAAAACGTGTCGTTATATTAATTTAAATATTTATTCTGTTGTAGGCACAGGCCACCACATATGGTAATCTAAAGCGTGTCATCAAATTTTATTTTGAAAATGTTAAGCTTCAAAGGCGAAATTAGGAGTTGTAATGTAATTGTTTCATTACAAAGCTATTACAAATTCGTAAGAACACGTCCAAACGTAACTACTTGATAGCATGAGAAATTAAAGATAACACAGCAAAATAGTACTGAGGAAATGAAAATAAAACTAATCTCTAAGAATATTGCTTATACATAGATTCCTGACACTTATCCCGTAGGTTATTTGAGTGTCCTGTACATACACCAGATCTGCTCATACATGGACAGAGACCTTTCCTGCCAGAATTGTGACTGTTCTACCTCTAATAAATAGAAACTACTATCATATGTATGTTGCATTACAGTCCGTAAATAGCCTCAGGGTATCTAATACTGCAGGCTGTTCCTAAATCCGGCTTGCTATGTAAGATCATTTCTGTCCCTAAAAATGATTTTAAAATAAGGGGATGGGTCTCTTCTATGACACATCAGCGTCGTTTATCTCTGAATGTCAACATTTATGTAGAATCGATGTCGGAGTATTTTCCAAATTCTGCCAACCGTAGGGTAAATTTTTTGTAGCGTGGAGTGACTGTGTTAGACCAGTTGTTCGTCTTGTAAGATTGAAAGTTGAAATATCGCTGGTCATTTTACATGTTCGACATTCCATCATCCGTATCATTCTGTTATCTATAACTAACTCTCTGGGCCGAGATAGAGAGGAACGACAACATATTTGTGCCAAATATATGGTTGTGAAATTGATATTCCTGTTACATCATTTGAGTATGTGATGACTGTAGGCTACTGCAGTGCGGTTATACCGATAGTGACTTATTCTGTTCACACGTTGCCCTTGTGAAGACATCGTACGGTTCCATTTCGCTGTATTTTAATCGATTCATTAGAACTCAACTTTTGGACAACGATGAAAATTGGGGAAGGACGTAAGAGAAAAAACCTCTGTTTAGGGAAATATGACTTCTACGTAATAACATATACATGTTGTCCTCTTGGATTTTCGAACAATTTTTCCGCAGTCGCTATTTAGATGTAACTTGATTAAGGTCGTAATGAAAGTCTTATCAACACCATACGCGTTTCGCGTTGTTTTGAAGTATCTTCAGTGGTGACCGTAACAATACGGTTTTTTTTCCTTACAAGTCTGTTTGCTAGAATAATGAAGAACTCTCATGTACTAACTTACGTCTATAAAGAGTCTGAAATGCTTGTCAGTACTCATGGTTTTTTCTCCTTACTTCCTTCGAAACGTTCTTCTAAACATATGTGTTAAAGAGTTCTATAGACCGCTCCTTAACTGACACGAAATATGTTTACGTTTTTGTGTTGTGTAAGTCCACAACCATCTCACAATTTCATGTACTTTGTTTTGATATTGCGGGAAGTGATGTTCCTTTATTTTGTTTTGGTTCTAGGTGGAGTGTCTGAAACTACTTTGTGTGTGTATTTACACCTTTTACATTTGTGTCGCATATACAAACAAACAAGGATATATCATTCCCCCACCAAAATTAATACGTAAATGAATAAAAAAAGACACACACTCACACATTCACAGCACTAGTAGGACTAGCAGACGTTTCCACAACCGCCAAATCGAAGCAAAAGAATATCGCATCCTGTAATACCAAAACAAGCTAACTTACATGAAATACTGAGATGACAGTAGACCTACAAACACAAAAACGTAAATATATTTCATGTCAGTGAAGTGCTTTGTGCAAAAATCTAACACAATGTGTAGTATAAGGTTAAGAATGAAGCGAGATAGAATAAAACGGCGCGGAATGATAATAATTCAGTGCTATTTTTGGTACTGTTAGCACTGTCTCTTCACCGACTGTAGTCTTTTGATTCCATAAGATCTGAACATCGAAGTAGTGGATCGGTAATATTTGTAGGCCATGGACCTATTGTTCTACTTATTAGCAAGGTCAAAAGACGATGTCCTCCAAGGTAAGTTACCTCGAAGGTTAATTTTCTTCCTTCTGAGACGGTTGCCTGACTTATCGCAAAGTAAAACCATCCCACCCCATCTCCATTTCCCTCCTTACCCACAGATTCTTCTTCTCCCCTCTCTAAGCCATTTGCGTGACACTTGGTTTCTATATACCAAGAGCAGGAATTGCCTGCAGGGGGAGCAACTATTAAAACAAATTTTTCGAAGACAGCCACAGTTGCACTTTGTATTTTTAAATAGACATTTAAAGATATAAAAAATACGAAGTGTGACTTCTGGTTGTTTACGAAAACTTGCTTGTGTTTTGTGTTGTGTTTAATATAGTGGAAGGCCAAACGTTATGACCTACCATCAGACTGACTACTCCTCACTTGTGTTCTGTGGTGTCACCGCCAGACACCACACTTGCTAGGTGGTAGCCTTTAAATCGGCCGCGGTCCGTTAGTATACGTCGGACCCGCGTGTCGCCGCTATCAGTGATTGCAGACCGCGCGCCGCCACACGGCAGGTCTAGAGAGACTTCCTAGCACTCGCCCAAGTTGTACAGCCGACTTTTGCTAGCGATGGTTCACTGTCTACATACGCTCTCATTTGCAGAGACGACAGTCTAGCATAGCCTTCAGCTACGTCATTTGCTACGACCTAGCAAGGCGCCATATTCAGTTACTATAATCTGAACAAATAATATGGTGAATCATGTACCTCCAAGAGCGACGTTCATCATTAATGGATTAAAGTTAAGTACCAAATTAATTATGTCTGCTTTCTGAACTCTCATTCCTTGCCATGTTCCAGACCCCACGTCAGTATAGTTCTTCCCTCCTCACGTCAGGCTGCGTGAGCTAAAACGCGTGCATTTCGGCCTTCTCTAGTAACACGGTGTTGGCTTTTCTGCCAACACAACATGTTCCATCTCTCATTCTAACCACTCACCTGGCATATACCTAAACCTATTATTCAATTTTGTTTTTACAATTTCTTGCAGAGTTTTGTGCCCAATAGCATCTCTGCAAGCGCTCAGCTATCTTCTTCTGTTGCTATACAATGTTTCGGTTATAATCTTCCAAATTTTCCAAAATACCCACTTTCCAAGATCGTAAATTAGATACGTTAAATGGTGAGCAGTTGCCACAGACTTTAAATGGTGAGCAATTGCCACAGTACATTGCTTAAACATCTATGATATTACACGTTTAAACAATAAACAGCTTATTGTGGCCTTGGAAGTTAATACTTAATATCGATTAGAAGTGTACTAACCTGGTGCTTACGTGTGTTGAAACAGTGGCCTACACACTACCCGGTTGCCTAGGAGGAGTCTGACTCCGAGACTTTGCTGTGTACTTGAAAATAACTGTAAAAATCATGAACTTCTCTACAGCCACATCACACAGTGCAGGCTACTAACACAATGCATCCTGAAATTAAACTCATGTTAACAGTTGGATAGGAATGGAGGAGGAACGCACTTTAAGTGCAACAAGCAAAGAAGGTATTTCTTCCGTGACACACCATACGTGCGCGTGACCTCTGTGCAAGCTGTCCAGGCTACCACAAAAGCCCATCCAGTGTCAGAGTGGCAGCTGGCAGCCGCTACACCATCGTCTCCCCCCCCCCCCCCCCTCCCCAGATTCAATTCAACCCAAGATGAAGTATTCACTCTCGCCAGAGATGCTTCTCAGTTTCTGTTTCTGCCACCTGTGGAAAAAAAATAAATAAAAAAGATCTAACACTGCTGTCACGAGCGGTCATGCCTACAACACACTCAACCAGCTAAGTCTAGTCACAGTGGGGGAGCAGCAGATACATCCTCCCTATTAGTGCAACCATGATTAGGTTAACTACATAACTAATTCAAACAAATTTGTCATACTCTTAGTGACATCCATAAATTATCTGATTAAAAGTGTGTGGACATTTATAAATAATAGTACAGCTATTATACTGGTCGGAAATACAGGCTCTCCCTTGTAAGAGTCATCAGTAGTGTTGTCTCAGGTGTTCTGCAGATATTTGCAATTTGAAGCTGCTGTCAGAGAAAAAAAAAATACTGTTCCTCATGTCTTTAATGAAACGAAAAGAGGTGATTAGCTCCCCGCAACGACCAAAATGATTTTATGTGGTCAAGAAAGCGGCACAGACCATAGTAAGGGCGGAGAAGAAGAAGTGGATGGAAAAATGGACAAGAATGTTAGAAGAGGACAGTGAAGGGAACAAAAAAGTACTTTACACCATGGTAAGAAATAAGAGGAACGACAGAAGCGAGTGCCTGAGGATCATGGATAATAATGGAAGAGTTGTGGAGGAAATGCATGAGCTCAAAAAGATTTGGAAGGAGTACTTTGAAGATCTGTTGAATGCCGCCAAGCGGGTAAATAACAGCGATGGAGAGCCTAAGGAAGCAGACGATTATAATAGTGGGGAAATTGATGATCTAACTTGGAATGAAGTGGAAGAAGCCATAAAGAGGATGAAAGGGGGCAAGGCACCAGGTTGGGACGAAGTAACAGTGGATATGATACGAGCAGCAGGAGAAGTAGGAACCCAGTGGCTATACAGAGTGCTGAGGGTGGTGTGGAAGGAGAACAGAATTTCTGAAGATTGGAAGAAAGGAATTATAGTCCCGATCTTCAAGAAAGGGGATAAAAGGAGATGTGAGAACTACAGAGGAATCACCCTGCTATGCCACTGTGGAAAAATCTATGAAAAGATCCTGGAGAAGAGAATAAGAAGCAGTATTGAAAGTAGACTGCAAGAGGAGCAGTATGGTTTCAGACCGGGAAGATCAACAACGGACCTAATATTTGCGGTAAGGCAATTGCAGGAAAGGCACTATGAGTACGGGAAGGACTTAATCATGGCCTTTTTAGATATTGAGAAGGCGTATGACAGTATCTGTAGGGACAAGCTCTGGGATGTGCTGAACGCAAAAGGGATAGATGAAGAGATAACACAAAAAGTCAGAAAAATGTATGAGGGAAGTGAGAGTTGTGTGAAAGTGGGGAGGGAACGTACTGCATGGTTCAAGCTGGAAAATGGGCTGCGACAGGGAAGTGCACTTTCGCCTTTATTGTTTATTATTGTTATGGATGAAATCCTACAGCAAGTATCAGATGCAATTGGAGATCATAAAATGAAAGCAGTGCTTTTTGCCGATGACCTGATGTTATGGGGAAATTGCGAGAAGGAGGTGCAAGAGCAGTTAGATGTATGGGAGGCAACGGCAGCACAATATGGAATGCATTTCTCTGCAAAGAAAAGTGAAATAATTGTCACAACAAGGAAGAAGAATAGGCCAAATGTGGATATAACTTGTGGAGGGGAAAACTACAAGTGGTAGAGAACTTCAAGTACCTGGGAAGCATGATTGAAAGTAAGGGGGGAAACGCAATGGAAATTAATGAAAGGTGCAGAAAAGCAGGGCAGTTCTACAAATGCATTAGGGGGCTTATTTGGAGCAAGGAGGTGCCACAGAAATCAAAGGGAATTATATACCGAACCTACTTTGTCCCCATATTGGCATACGGAAGTGAGACATGGGTAATGCACAAAAGCGAGAAAAGTAGAATACAGGCTAGTGAAATGAAGTTCCAGAGGAGCAGGTTGAGTGTAACAAGACGAGACAGATTGCGAAATGTGTATGTGAGGGAAAGACTAAAGGAGGAACCAGTACAGGACAGGATAGAAAAATCAAGACTGCAGTGTTATGGACACATGAAGAGAATGGATGAGGGAAGAATTCCAAAGAGGATGTTTGATCTGCAACTGGAGGGGAAGAGGCCCAGAGGAAGACCAAGAGATAGATGGGTGAAGGGAGTGAAGGAATGTGTGACGAGAAGAGGAGAGAACTGGACAAAGGTGGAAGAGGGGGAATGGTGGAAAGACAGAACACGATGGAGAGGCTTGTGTTCCCGACAGACCCAGCCAGTGGCTGGAAACTGTCCAAGATGATGATGATGTTCAGTGGAGTGTATGAAATTTCTCTACGACGATATTCATTTAATCTCCTTATATTAACAAAGACATTAAAATTGCTAGAATAGTCACTAATCCAGCATAGCAAAGCTCACCACACTGTCATACTATCCATGTTAACTTCCTGATTAGATCATCCTCATACAATATTACTCTACCTTCATTTATTGTGCTTGGTGTTGTAGTTATTCACTTGTAACGGCTGTCAGTGTGCTGCGTATAGTTTTGTGTTACCAAGTACTGTTTGTCGTGTACAGGTTGGATACAATATCCTACAACTACCAAAGTGTGATACAACAATTAAAGAAATAGGAGTGCTTATCACAATAATCAAAATACATTTCAAAACCAGAAATAGGAGTTATGTTGTATATCTACAAGACCATAGCTTTAATAGTGGGAACGTAGAGGACCGGAAATTAGTAGTTCTCCATGGTAATTATCATATAAGCTTCACTGTTGTACCCTTAATTACACATTCCTTACTTTCGTCACACATAGACGTACGAGAAATGATATTATTAGTATAATGCCATGTTTCACAGAGACAAGTCAAAAAACAGCAATTTATCCTATTAACTGGAGTTCCATCTGTGCACTTGCAGCTACCGTGAAACTTCAGTGTCCAGAAGAAACACATGTAGATCACTGTTAATAGGATTTTTTTGGCAGTGTAAGGAATTAGAAAATTAATATCTCAGTACGTAAACCTTATTAATCTGTGCAGATACAGATACAACAAAAACCAACTCTATCAGTAAGTTTGATCAGTGTAGATTGAACCCGCAGAATACGAAGTTGTGGGAAGGGGCAGACTTTATGCCTAACTGTCGAAAATATGGTAGTTAGTCTAGACAGGTACTTTATATTTTCAAATCTTAAAAAGGTTTATAATGTTTTTAATAAATTTTTGCATGAAATTCGGGGGATTTTTAAAATTTTTTCTGTTAAACTTAACCAAAAACTGCAAGTACCTGTAGCGGATGTCACATTCTCCATACAACGTCATATTCCATATTTCCAAGTTCAGGGCCTTACTTACACATCAATAACTCCTTAAAAATACACTACTGGCCATTAAAATTGCTACACCTACCGACAGGAAGAAGATGCTGTGATATCCAATTGATTATCCGTTCAGAGCATTCACACAAGGTTGGCATAGGTGGTGACACCTACAACGTGCTGACATGAAGAAAGTTTCCAACCGATTTCTCATACACAAACAGCAGTTGACCGGCGTTGCCTGGTGAAACGTTGTTGTGATGCCTCGTGTAAGGAGGAGAAATGCGTACCATCACGTTTCAGACTTTGATAAAGGTCGGATTATAGTCTATCGCGATTGTGGTTTATCGTATCGCGACATTGCTGCTCGAGTTGGTCGAGATCCAATGACTATTAGCAGAATATGAAATCGGTGGGTACAGGAGGGTAACACGGAAGGACGTGCTGGATCCCAACGGCCTCGTATCAGTAGCAGTCGAGATGACAGGCATCTTATCCGCATGGCTGTAATGGATCGTGCAGCCACGTCTCGATCCCTGAGTCAACAGATTGGGACGTTTACAAGACAACAACCATTTGCATGACCAGCAGCATGGACTATCAGCTCGGAGTCCATGGCTGCGGTTACCCTTGATGCTGCATCACAGACAGGAGTGCCTGCGATGGTGTACTCAACGACGAACCTGGGTGCACGAATGGCAAAACGTCATTTTTTTCTGATGAATCCAGGTTCTGTTTACAGCATCATGATGGTCGCATTCGTGTTTGGCGACATCGCGGTGAATGCACATTGGAAGCATGTATTCGTCATCGCCATACTGGCCTATCAGCCGGCGTGGTGGTATGGGTTGCCATTGGTTACACGTCTCGGTCACCTCTTGCTCACATTGACAGCACTTTCAACAGTGGACGTTACATTTCAGATGTGTTATGACTTGTGGCTCTACCCTTCATTCGATCCCTGCGAAACCCTACATTTCAGCAGGATAATGCACGACCGCATGTTGCAGGTCCTGTACTGGCCTTTCTGGGTACAGAAAACGTTCGACTGCTGCCGTGGCCAGCAGTTTCTCCAGACCTCTCACAAATTGAAAACGTCTGGTCAATGGTGGCCGAGCAACTGGCTTGTCACAAAGGTGGGTGTTCTGGGTACTGATTTCTCAGGATCTATGCACCCAAATTGCGTGAAAATGTAATCACATGTCAGTTCGGGTATAATACATTTGTCCAATGAACACCAGTTGATCATCTGCATTTCTCCTTGGTGTAGCAATATTAATGGCCAGTAGTGTATAATGAGAGCAAAAATCAGCAACAGTGAACTAAATTTACGTTTTTAAATTTTTTGTTGTGGTCAGAAGTCGGTAGCACACATTACTGGAAGTGTGTTGATTTTCCTGAGAGTGTGTTAAAAGGTATTTTCTGCTTCTGGATCCCACTTACATAACAGTTGCTTTTTAAAGATAATGTTGTTATTATGATTCAACAACTGGCGGAGTTAGTTTTTTTTATTTTCGTTTCAGGTTGTGATGTTATGGGTGAGTACGGCGCTCTGAAGATATTCTAAGTTCGGAGTTGGAGCTGCCGCGCTGTGGCCTCTCGGTGGGCTGCGGCTCGTCGGCAGCCACGTGGTGCCGAACGTCAGCTCAGGTCCAGCCACGTGGCTGGGAAATTCCATGGTGACGCTGTGTTGATCAAGGAGACACGCCGGGAGTGCCAGCGATGGTGGACTTTGTGAAACCACCATGGCAGACCTTTCACAGTTCGTATAGAAATTAACAGTAGCCTGATGAATCATGATACCTAAAAACAAACATGTACATTACCATTATTTGCACGACGATTCTGATGGTGTAATCAGATTTTCAATATCTTTATTAGTTTAAAGTTTAGTATCTGACTGTAAATTATACATGTAACACCCAGTAACGAATTTCCAAAATATGAACGGTTCATCCGATTTCGTCGATCTACGTGTCTTTTGAAAGCAATTAGTGTAAACCTAAATTGGTATAATTTACAGGCATGTAACTGGAATAGTACATGAGTTATTGGATGTCAAAGTGGCCGATTACTGTCGATCGCGTCAGGCCATAAGTACTACACAGTTACACGAAAAAACGGTAGCAGCATGCTTCTAAATATATTTATTCATGTATGTCTTTGTTTATATCCGATATGTACTACTCATGAAGAAATTGGTTAAATATTTACTGTGTTTTAGAAAGCACAGAGACATTAGGTTACCTTTTATTGCTGTTCCTATGAAACACGTTTATTTAATTTGATTATGGATTTAATAATGTGTGTTAGACCGTGTTCATGGTCCAACTGTAGGAATATTTGTTTAATTTCAAGTTATTTAATGGTAAATCCAGTATTTTGTATGTGTTTCAAAATGTTTGTGAGTGAAAGTTGGCTTGGAGACATGCAGGAAGCGCCCTAGCCAATCACAGCGCTCGTTACTAAGAGAGGTTGGGGAGGAGCATCGTTTCTGGAGAGAACATGAGGTATTTCAGAACAGTATGGCGCAGGACACTGGCAGTACGGCACAGGACACAGTGAGTCTTGGACAGTATGGCGCGACGGGTGCACAGTGAAAGGAAGACTTGGACAGTGGAGCAGTTTGCGCGTGGGAGCGGGAGATAGAAATATTTTGTAGTGCCGACTTGTGAACTTATGAGATCTCCGTGGCTTCCGCAGTGAACACGTAGTACCCATTTAGAAGTGAATATCCCACGAGCTATGTTGTCGTTCATAACTAATTTATTGCTGTAGGACTCTATCATTTACGTGTTATTCTACTTATATTTTATTTAATTGCTGGACCATCGACAGAAATAAGTGTTTGGCAGAAATATACCGCATTCTCATAAGTACTTCTATTATTGTACTCATCATTTAAAGTTGTTAAGACAGAAAGAGCAGATTTTATTTAACTGTAATCTTTCATTTATAAATGTCTATATTACGTTCAAAATTCGCAATTGCCGAGTGATAGGAACCTTTGACCATTCGATTCATGTGTCTATTCATATTGTATACTGTAGACTCAGCAGTATTTGGTTTTTCATGTGGCAACTGCGTATCGCAGCCCCTAGACAACGATACCAGCCAAAAATTTTAATATTTCAACTCTGAGTCACAGGGTACATAGTTGAAGGCCACCACACCTCATCATTTCATCTATTTCCGAAAGCCCGGAATTAGGGGTTCGTCTGCGATTTTTGTCCTGCAAAGTGGTAATTCCTTTGCTCTCTGTTATTCAGCGTACTATGCGAAGTGTAAAACCTTTGCTAATCCAATAAAGACTTCTGTAGACTGAACCTCTCACAAAACGCAGCGTGAGATCGGTTTTTTTAGCAAATAGGTTTCTGGAAATAGTGAAATTATGCTGTAATTTTGGCAACTAACGCATGCTATCGATAGAGGTTCTGATCTATCACGTTAAAGGCATTTTGGGTGGGAGCTCAAAGTCCAAATAAGGTGAGTGCAGGGAACAGTAGCATTTAGCGCGTTTAACGGACAGAAGTATCAGAGAGCGTTGGAACACACGGTAACCGGCAGTAGCTACTGTTACATCAGGCGACTTCTCCAGTGGCGGACGCTGTTCAACAGCAGTACAACGGCAGCATCTTCAAGTACTCCATTGCAGTCTTCAATGTCGACTTCCACTACAACCTACGGCATCACCATGGCAGAGGGAATCATCTTAGATCAGATAAGTGTCTGCGCAAATAGTGAGATAGTATTTAACTCTGATGTTCAAGCTCCACTTATATATCTCACGAAAATAAAACAGTCACCTAGTATGTGTAATTCTGAATATGGAAGTGAGCCGGTTATTCCGAAATCTGGAGGCGGAAGTGTAACTAAGTAGGAATTTAGGCCACGAGAATGAATGTGGGGAAGATTTCATGTCTCAGCTAATGCGAATAATCCAGGGATTGGAAAATAATTTGAATACAATGGTAAATAATGTCAGTACAATTCAAACAGTTACGGATACAATTCGGACTCATATAGGTACAATGCGAATTGAAATATTTTCCATTGTGAAAGATGAAGTTGAAAAAATTATGGGTAACCTTGAAAAAGCAATTGATGATAACATAAAATGTCTATGAGTGGATATGGGGAAAATTACAGACGAAGTTGTAATAGTAAAATCTTAAATCGAATCAGTGGAAAAAGATCTTGTGGAAAAAGTGGATAAGATAATGACAGAACTTGGGGGCAAGGTAAGCGACTGTATAAAAGCGCAAGATGCTCATAAAAGCGATATAAATTTAACAATTAGTGACGTTTCCAATCATGTAAGTTAGGAGGAGAAAGAAATGGGCAAAATGAAAGATAAAATAGAGTATAGTATCACTAGTGAAAATAAATTAAGAAAACAAATGCAACAGATCAATAGTGATTTAAATTCGTTAGCCTCACAACAGGCCACGGTGGTTATAAATATCCCTTGGGCACATACCGGATCTGTGAAATGTTACACAGATGACGGAGGATATCACCCATTAAATTTCTTGGCTATGTGTAGGGACGCTTTTGTTCGAGGCATGTCGGACGAAGCGAAAATAAAATATGTTAAACGCCATTTGGAGGTAGACCCACAGTCTTGGGCAAATGTTAAATGTAGTTCGTTTTTAACGGAAATCACCACGTTAAAAAGACGATTACCCGAAAATTGGCCGTGGAATCTTGTCCATTGTCCATGTGATTCCGTGAACGAATTTCTAGAGTTAGAGAGGGCTTTGAAGTTCAAACCGCAGAGCAAACTGGGTGGTAGTTATCAAAATGGAAATCCAAATAATCACCACCAAAATAATAATCGTGAGAGAAATCAAAAGAATTCTCAGGGAAGATAGTAGCTGGAGTGAGCAGAATGGTCGGAGAACGAAGAGGAGTGATAACTTCCGTGATCGGGATCCGAATAAAGAACGCAGATTTGACGGGAGAAATTCGCGGAAGTGTAATCGCGAAACAACCGGTTGGGAAACTGATGTTCGCCACATCACAGGTCCGGGGATGGCGATCTGAACAGGCGATGGAAAGGCCTGGAGACAGTGGTAATGGTAGAAATGTTGATAGGTTAGGAGAAGGACAACAAATACGTATTATGGAGTGTGGTAAAGAGGAAGGTTATATAGGTGGCTGTTTCAATAAAAGCAGGCGCGAATTGCGGAAGCATTTATCCGTGAGAGATTTAAGCAAAAGTAATGGGAATAAATTTGCGGGGAATTATGTAAGTTATGAATTCGTGTGTGAATGGTGATGAATGGAAACATTCAGTGGTCCAAAACGTAGTTAAAGAGGAGATGAATTTTGTGAAAGTTCTGAAGAAGTATTAGCAAATAGTACCAATTGCGGTAAGGAAGGTTTTGTAGTAATAAGTATTTGTGAGTCGGCGAGAATCGTCGATGTTAGTGAAAGCGGCGTAGCTTTGGTCTTGCCAGCTGCAAGTGAGGGTGATTGTATTTCGGTGGAAAGCGTCAATATTACTAAGGGAGGCTTAGAGTTGGTTTCGCCAGCAGTTGAAGTTAAAAACGTGTCTGCAGAGGTAGATGATTTCTGTTTAAACGAACAAAGTAATGGTAATTTATGTAATGATATAAAAGTTACTGGTATCGATACTTCGGAGGAAATAATTTACACGTTTCGAGTCGCGAATAAAACCGAAACGAAACTTATTGATGAATGTGTCGATCTAAAACGTTTGTCATAGTGTGAATGTGAGAACGTATGTAAAATAGGATCGGAGGTTAATCTGGATGAAAAGTGCGTGGAAATGGCAGTGTGTGCTGATTTTTGTCCGATCACAGCGGAATGTAGCAAGTCTGGAAGTCCCAGAATTGTACGACGAGGTAGCAGCAATTTGTGTAATGTAGCGACGGAGGATAAAGTTGTGTACGATTCACGTAAAGTTAATTTCTGATGTGAATTTATGTAGTGATTTAAATGCCGTTTCAGCAAACAAGTTTGCTGAGATGAAAATTTATGGTGATTATGGTTCAAATGGCTCTGAGAACTATGAGACTGATCTTCAGAGGTCATCAGTCCCCTAGAACTTAGAACTACTGAAACCTAACTAACCTAAGGACATCACACACATCCATCCCTGAGGAAGGATTCGAACCTGTAGCGCCTAGAACCGATCGGCCACTCTGGCCGGCGGTGATTATGGCTTAGGCAGCGATGTATTATTTCAGGAAGATAAAGTGTTCAACAGTGAATTGATGTGTAATTTTGTTGAAGCTGCAAGTGTCGATATTTTGGAGGGGAAAAACAGTAAAGCTGTGCAGGATGTGGGTAGTGAATCGGCGAAATGTGTGGTAGAACTAACAGAAAATTTATAGAGGACTTAAGTAAATAGAGTGGATGGGGGTAATTTGCCTAATGACGTTCGTACGAATTGGTATATGAAGGTGGAGTGTGATTTTAGTGTGACTGGCGTTGGTACCGTAGAACTTTACGGTCGTTACTGCCGCATATGTGGAAACGAGAGAAGGTTAATATTGCTAGGGGTTTAGAAAAGGGAAGGAAGGAATTTGGGTCGAAGGAAATATTTAATGAATTATATTGGGACGAACAGAAGATCGAGGGATGGATGGAACAGGATGTGTGTACGCTAGAATTGGGAGAGAAGGGACGATACGTAGAAAATGATTTATTAAGGGAAAAATACTTAGAACGAAAAGAAATGGTAAATGTACAGCCAATTATTGAAATTAAAGTTGGAAAAGAAATGGTAGATGCACGTCTAGATCCAGGTAGTAATGTATTTGTGGCGTTGGAAATTTTTATGGACATGATCAAAAATAGGAAATTAGTAATGTTCCCAATCACTGGCGTTCGGATTAAAATGGCTGTTGGTGGTATGAGTAAGCCAAAAAGTCAACCAATACTTCCATTTTTTAAATGCGGAGAAAATAAATTCGAGATAGTGTTTTGTAATGAGTGGTCTAGTAAAGTAGGTAGTTTTACGTAGTGACTTCCTGTGCAAAGACAATACTTCGCTAAATTGTGTAGGGCAATGCCTAGAATTTGAATTTCAGAATGAAAAAAGGCAAATAAAATTTAAAAGACTTTTAACAGGTGGAAATCGGATTGCTCATGCCATAGTTACTGAGGTTGGGAGTAAGGAAGTCGATATGCATAACATAATTAAGGAAGTGATTGATGCAGTCAAAGGTATATCAGAAGGGGGAAAGAAAGAGTTGTGTGGATTGTTGTACCGCTACGAGGTCGTATTCTCCGATCGACCTGGTAAAGTTACCTGTTTCGAGTACTCTATAAAAGTGAAACCTCACGAACCAATAAAGTGCAAACCGTATGTAATACCTATAGCTGATCGGGATGCCGTAAGAGTTCGATCAAAACAAATGTTGGATTGGCATAAAGTCGAACAATGCAGGAGCGATTAGTGCAATCGTATCGTTATTGTTAAGAAACGTGATAACTCTGTCAGAATTGTATTAGATGCGAGAAAAATAAATAAAGTAATAGTAAGGTAATTAGACCAGCCTGGCAATATGGAGGAACTGCTGCAGAATTTTAATAATATCAAGCTAATGTCCAGTGTTGATGTGACCTCGGGATTTTGGCAGATCTCGTTGGCAGAGGAAAGCAGACGGTACACTGCTTTCCTTTCTGGAGGGCGAAGCTACCGGTTTAGGGTAGTACCATTCGGGCTAACAATTTCTGTGGCAGTTTTTGTAAGAGCGTTGAGTCATCTCCTGGGGAAGAGTCTAAAGAGCAAACTCGTGATATACGTAGATAAATCGCTACAGAAACGCGAAACGAGCATTGTCTGGTTTTGGAGGAGGTACTCGGGGCTCTGAGACGAGATAGAATGACGTTAAAGCTCGCAAAATGTGAGTTTGCTCAAGCAGAAATTCAATTAATGGGGCATATCCTTACTTCTGAAGGAATTTTCTAGTGTTACTGTCTGTAAATAGTTTAAAAGTTAAAACGGCAGTTAACGGTTTGAGTAAGTTAATAAGTATTGTTAATAAATATGTGTCTCTGTGTTTATATGATAACATTATTTGGAGGGGTAATTGGCATGTTTTATTTCAGGATTTATTGTAGCTTGTTTGTTTTTTTGTCGCATAAGGATATTTTTTGGGCACAAGGTCTGTGCAATTATAAAGAGATAGTTTCGACCCACATTTGGGTTTGAGGAGGTCAGAGAACTCAATTATTTGGTGAACGGTATGAAGTCAAGAATCAGTGGACAGTATGCATATAAGTTAGGTTTCTGGGGGTATGTAAGGGATTTATTTATGCGTATGTATGTGTTAGGTTTAAGTATTTGGATGGTTTTACGTTTCTTGTAATTTCTAAATTATAAGTTATGGTCGCACCAATTTGGGTGTATAGAGGTTGGAGAAACTTGTAAAATGAAAATTAATAATGTGTACCTAGGAAGACATATGTATGTTTATGCACTTATATGAGAATATTTTGGGGTAATAATTCATTGTTTTATGGAATACCGATTTGCATATGCAGCTTCTCTGCACGGAATAAAATGAAGAGTGAGATTTGTTCATATTTGTTTTGAGTTTAATTGGAGTTATTTAAATTAAAAGAAAATATTAATTTGTCAATGAAGTCGATTGGGAATCTGTCACGAGATGCATGTTTCTAGTGGGACTGGAATAACGTGTCAGAAACATTGAAGAATTTACGAGCATCTTGCAGACACTGTAAATCAGTTGTTTACTGTGTAGTTTAGATCTGTTTGTATCGATTCCACTGGGAGAAGCGTTCATTGCAGATCCTGGGTGGTTTCCGAAAGTGTTAGTTTTCTGATATCTATACCCGATTCGAATTTGAACAGATTTGTTAGTGAAAAACGTTGTCGGTGGAATGCAGAGCCATACAGAATTTCGGCAGGGTACTGGGCTACGAATCTGTGAAGCGCCGCTGGAGACTTCGTTGTGACAAAAAGGTTCAGTGAAAGAGAGCGCAGTGGCGCTGATATTTCTGTGGCATTTCCATAGACAGTCGATTTTGGTAGGTGTATAGTTTTATTTGGCATTTAATTATTTTGCCACAATTAATAATTTATGTTAGATATAAGTTTCTTTAAATTTAAAGCCTGCTGCATATATACCACTACAAATAATTACACTATTGTTCTGGCGCTTAGCATATTTATGTTATTGTATTATGAACTTGTGTCTTATACATTTGGGTGCCACTTCATAACATATATGGCACGCAAAATGTTATGAAGTGGATATGTGTGAGTTAACGAGCATTTCGCTCTCATTCAAGTATATGTGCAAAAGGGTCAACCTTCAGGAATTGTGAAACGAACCCTGTCGTCCAGGAGCGGATGCCAGAAAAGGGCGAAGATTCACCACGAGATGGGGGAACTCATAGGCATCTGTTGTCTCTTGAGGCCTAAGCGGTGTAGTGTGCGAGTGAGACAGACGAGAACCTACGTCATAGAGAAACTGAGTAGAAGGCTTTAGTGGCCAAGGAGACGTAGCAGTGCTAAATATGGCGGACCTAAGATCGGCCATAAAGGGTAACATTTATGAAAACTATTTAATTCTGTAGTAGTGCATGGAATGAAGCCACAGTAACGTTAATCTGCAATCCTCCATAAATTTTCATAATGATCCCAATAAAACTTGAATATTCATCATATCTACAATAGTTTAGGATCTGCTTTTATAGTGAAATTAAAAAGTTTTGGAACAAAGACCTGAATGCTAAAATCAGAACGCTTTGGTCTATCTTAACAATCGATATTTCATATAGAAGCGTATCATTAAAATGACAAACGTTGTAAATATCAACTCTCGAACTTTATTTGTTTAAAAGATATAGTAAATTTAAATTATCAGTATTTTCTGTTAAGCATCTAATCATCATTTCCCCCACACAAAACACATTGAACGATGACAGCATGGCACCTTATTGAATCATTAGGTAATATAATATTTGTTGTAAAATTAGTGCATTAGTGCATAAGAGCTACTTTTTTTATTTATTTATTTATCATAAAGCACATTGGTACAAGGCTAATGGTCGTGAAATTCAAACTTAAGAAGGAAATTGTATTGGCTTTACGTAAAAGAAGTTAACGTATATTATGTAATGAATATTATTGTTACTTTATGTAGAATGTGAAAGTGGTCAAGCTTTGCTGACTTAATTATGTTAAAATGTGAAATAAGGAAGAATAAGCTGTAGCCAGTCAGAGGGACGGCTTCAGGAAAGGGAGCTGCTCTAGTCAGTTGAGCGAGGATATTCGGCGCACCGGAAACGCTGCCGGGGACGGGCATCTACATCTACATCTACATTTATACTCCGCAAGCCATCCAACGGTGTGTGGCGGAGGGCACTTTACGTGCCACTGTCATTACCTCCCTTTCCTGTTCCAGTCGCGTATGGTTCGCGGAAAGAACGACTGTCTGAAAGCATCCGTGCGCGCTCTAATCTCTCTAATTTTACATTCGTGATCTCCTCGGGAGGTATAAGTAGGGGGAAGCAATATATCCGATACCTCATCCAGAAACGCACCCTCTCGAAACCTGGACAGCAAGCTACACCGCGATGCAGAGCGCCTCTCTTGCAGAGTCTGCCACTTGAGTTTGTTAAACATCTCCGTAACGCTATCACGGTTACAAAATAACCCTGTGACGAAACGCGCCGCTCTTCTTTGCATCTTCGCTACTGATGAGCAATACTCAAGTATAGGTCGAACGAGTGTTTTGTAAGCCACATCCTTTGTTGATGGACTGCATTTTCTAAGGACTCTCCCAATGAATCTCAACCTGGTACCCGCCTTACCAACAATTAATTTTATATGATCATTCCACTTCAAATCGTTCCGCACGCATACTCCCAGATATTTTACAGAAGTAACTGCTACCAGTGTTTGTTCCGCTATCATATAATCATACAATAAAAAATCCTTCTTTCTATGTATTCGCAATACATTACATTTGCCTATTTTAAGGGTCAGTTGCCACTCCCTGCACCAAGTGCCTATCCGCTGCAGATCTTCCTGCATTTCGCTACAATTTTCTAATGCTGCAACTTCTCTGTATACTACAGCATCATCCGCGAAAAGCCGCATGGAACTTCCGACACTATCTACTAGGTCATTTATAGATATTGTGAAAAGCAATGGTCCCATAACACTCCCCTGTGGTACGTCAGAGGTTACTTTAACATCTATTGATAACAACATGCTGTGTTCTGTTTGCTAAAAACTCTTCAATCCAGCCACACAGCTGGTCTGATATTCCGTAGGCTCTTACTTTGTTTATCAGGCGACAGTGCGGAACTGTATCGTACGCCTTCCGGAAGTCAAGAAAAATAGCATCTACCTGGAAGCCTGTATCTAATATTTTCTGGGTCTCATGAACAAATAAAGCGAGTTGAGTCTCACACGATCGCTGTTTCCGGAATCCATGTTGATTCCTACATAGTAGATTCTGGGTTTCCAAAAACGACATGATACTCGAGCAAAATACATGTTCTAATATTCTACAACAGATCGACGTCAGAGATATAGGTCTATAGTTTTGCGCATCTGCTCGACGTCCTTCTTGAAAACTGGGACTACCTGTGCTCTTTTCCAATCATTTGGAACCTTCCGTTCCTCTAGAGACTTGCGGTAGACGGCTGTTAGAAGGGGGGCAAGTTCTTTCGCGTACTCTGTGTAGAATCGAATTGGTATCCCGTCAGGTCCAGTGGACTTTCCTCTGTCGAGTGATTCCAGTTGCTTTTCTATTCCTTGGACACTTATTTCGATGTCAGCCATTTTTTCGTTTGTGCGAGGATTTAGAGAAGGAACTGCAGTGCGATCTTCCCCTGTGAAACAGCTTTGGAAAAGGGTGTTTAGTATTTCAGCTTTACGCGTGTCATCCTCTGTTTCAATGCCATCATCATCCCGGAGTGTCTGGATGTGCTGTTCCGAGCCACTTACTGATTTAACGTAAGACGAGAACTTCCTAGGATTTTCTGTCAAGTCGGTACATAGAATTTTACTTTCGAATTCACTGAACGCTTCACGCATAGCCCTCCTTAGGCTAACTTTGACATCGTTTAGCTTCTGTTTGTCTGAGAGGTTTTGGCTGCGTTTAAACTTGGAGTGAAGCTCTCTTTGCTTTCGCAGTAGTTTCCTAACTTTGTTGTTGTACCACGGTGGGTTTTTCCCGTCCCTCACAGCTTTACTCGGCACGTACCTGTCTAAAACGCATTTTACGGTTGCCTTGAACTTTTTCCATAAACACTCAACATTGTCAGTGTCGGAACAGAAATTTTCGTTTTGATCTGTTAGGTAGTCAAAATCTGCCTTCTATTACTCTTGCTAAACAGATAAACCTTCCTCCCTTTTTTTATATTCCTACTAACTTCCATATTCAGGGATGCTGCAACGGCCTTATGATCACTGATTCCCTGTTCTGCACATACAGGGTCGAAAAGTTCGGGTCTGTTTGTTATCAGTAGGTCCAAGATGTTATCTCCACGAGTCGGTTCTCTGTTTAATTGCTCGAGGTAATTTTCGGATAGTGCACTCAGTATAATGTCACTCGATGCTCTGTCCATACCACCCGTCCTTAACATCTGAGTGTCCCAGTCTATATCTGGTAAATTGAAATCTCCACCTAAGATTATAACATGCTGAGAAAATTTATGTGAAATGTATTCAAAATTTTCTCTCAGTTGTTCTGCCACTAATGCTACTCAGTCGAGAGGTCGGTAAAAGGAGCCAATTATTAACCTAGCTCGGTTGTTGAGTGTAACCTCCACACATAATAATTCACAGGAACTATCCACTTCTACTTCATTACAGGATAAACTACTACTAACAGCGACGAACACTCCACCACCGGTTGCATGCAATCTATCCTTTCTAAACACCGTCTGTACCTTTTTAAAAATTTCGGCAGAATTTATCTCTGGCTTCAGCCAGCTTTCTGTACCTATAACGACTTCAGCTTCGGGCTTTCTATCAGTGCTTGAAGTTCCGGTACTCTACCAACGCAGCTTCGACAGTTTACAATTACAATACCGATTGCTGCTTGGTCCCCGCATGTCCTGACTTTGCCCCGCACCCGTTGAGGCTGTTGCCCTTTCTGTACTTGCCCAAGGCCATCTAACCCAAAAAACCGCCGAGCCCACGCCACACAACCTCTGCTACCCGTGTAGCCGCTTGTTGCGTGTAGTGGACTCCTGACCTATCCAGCGGAACCCGAAACCCCACCACCCTATGGCGCAAGTCGAGGAATCTGCAGCCCACACCGTCGCAGAACCGTCTCAGCCTCTGATTCAGACCCTCCACTCGGCTCTGTACCAAAGGTCCGCAGTCAGTCCTGTCGACGATGCTGCAGATGGTGAGCTCTGCTTTCATGCCGCTAGCGAGACTGGCAGTCTTCACCAAATCAGATAGCCGCCGGAAGCCAGAGAGGATCTCCTACGATCCATAGCGACACACATCATTGGTGCCGACATGAGCGACCACCTGCAGATGGGTGCACCCTGTACCCTTCATGGCATCCGGAAGGACCCTTTCCACATCTGGAATGACTCCCCCCGGTATGCACACGGAGTGCACATTGGTTTTCTTCTCCTCTCTTGCTGCCATATCCCTAAGGGGCCCCATTACGCGCCTGACGTTGGAGCTCCCAACTACCAGTAAGCCCACCCTCTGCGACCGCCCGGATCTTGCAGACTGAGGGGCAACCTCTGGAACAGGACAAGCAGCCATATCAGGCCGAAGATCAGTATCAGCCTGAGACAGAGCCTGAAACCGGTTCGTCAGACAAACTGGAGAGGCCTTCCATTCAGCCATCTGGAATGTCTTTCGCCTCCTGCCACACCTTGAGACGACCTCCCACTCTACCACAGGTGAGGGATCAGCCTCAATGCGGGCAGTATGCCGGGCAACCACAGTCGTACTCCGATCGGGGGATGCGTGAGACGAGCTGGCCGTCCTCGACAAACCCCTATCCGTACCCCCACAGTGATGCCCATTGGCAACAGCCTCAAGTTGTGTGACCGAAGCCAACACTGCCTGAAGCTGGGAGCGAAGGGATGCCAACTCAGCCTGCATCAGAACACAGCAGTTGCAGTCCCTATCCATGCTAAAAACTGTTCTGCAAAGAACGTCTGAACTAATCTACAGAGAGCGCAAACAAATCGACACAAAATTTAAACGGTTATTAAAATACAAGATTGCCTAGTAAATGCAGTAATGCTGCTACTTGCGCACTGCTGACACACTGCTGGGCGGCGGAAGGAGACTACGCGATTTTACACTCTTCAGGTACTAAAACGCGATGCTACAACTCTCAAATACTATAATACGCCCGAAATTTATGAATTAAACAATGCAAGTACCAAAAACACGCAAAGAAATTAAGAATTAAACTATATAACAAATGAGTGAGCTAGGAGTATACGACTTGCTGCTGCAGCTGCTTATCCAACGGCGGCAGGAAAGCGGACAGTTTAGCTGGAGACACCAAAGGGTACAGTTCGGATTGAGACGCGAAAGGGGACAGTCGGTCTTTAGGCAGCTAGGAAGTGAAACGACTTAGAAACTTTCGCTTTGTGTGGTATCGCGGGACTTAGTCTCTGAGCGGTGAGCAGCAGCGCGCCTTGTGAGAACTCTTAACATTTTGCGTAGTTAACGAGGAGGTGTTGGACTTTTAATTCACGATCAGATTGTGAATGATCGAACTGTGTCAAATGGATATGCGATCGAGCGTAATAGTAGTTCTAAATACGACCACCTTCGCTACTAGTTTTCTTTCTGAATAAACATTATTCTAACCAAATGGCAGCTGTGTGGCCTAAATCACTTATGGGTCGTTAATTTAGTTTCCGATATTATTATTACTGTTATTATATGTTATATTAACTTCTTATTTCGCAAAGTTGCCATCAGCCAGACAATTTAACCGTAGGGTCACAAGTGTGTAATTGAGTGCGTGTAATGCGACACGTGCGGTTCAACCCCTAGATGAGTTTGAGCCAAGAGATTTCGACGAAGAGGAACCGCATGTGAGCCCGAACATCTTTGGGATGTTAGCTTTCAAGTCTAATTAACATGGAACAGTTTGAAAAACATCAGCAGTCAAATGGTTCAAATGCCTCTGACCACTATGCGACTTAACATCGAAGGTCTCAGTCGCCTAGAACTTTGAACTACTTAAACCTAACTAACCTAAGGACTTCACACACATACATGCCATAGGCAGAATTCGACCCAGCGACCGTAGCAGTCGCGCGGTTCCGGACTGAAGCGCCTAGAACCGCTCGGCCACCGCGCCCGTCATCAGCAGGCACTTTCAGACGGAATGGCCAAATGGCTCTCTGAAAATGACAAACTGATTTAGATGAACTTAAATTTCAAACCTGAAACCAGGAATCTGGTAGATGTGTTGGTGAAATTGACACCACCAAGCTAGGCACATGACACAGGAGCACGATACCCACATGAGAAATCTCCACAAACAAGTAACAGCAATAAAAGATTCACTCACGTCTGATAAAATCAGGTGTGGCATGAGTCGGTGAGAATTACTACCGCCAGGCAGGACTTAAGCCGAATTAATCGGAATGTAGTATTAGGCAATCTGTCAAACACATGTAATTATCTTGTATTTAGGGCAAAACGCTGTCGCTACATCGCGAACCAGACCAAGCCATTAGTCGAGACAACCAACAATGAGGTGTCGCATGGCTCACATACCACTGCACTGACTACAAATGCAATGTTGGAGGACCGGCCGGAGTGGCCGAGCGGTTCTGGGCGCTACAGTCTGGAGCCGCGCGGCCGCTACTGTCGCAGGTTCGAACAGTGTCTTGGGCATGGATGTGTGAGATGTCGTTAGGTTAGTTAGGTTCAAGTAACTCTAAGTTCTAGGGGACTGATGACCTCAGAAGTTAAGTCCCATAGTGCTCAGAGCCATTTGAACCAATGTTGGAGGAAAATACACTCCTGGAAATGGAAAAAAGAACACATTGACACCGGTGTGTCAGACCCACCATACTTGCTCCGGATACTGGGAGAGGGCTGTACAAGCAATGATCACACGCACGGCACAGCGGACACACCAGGAACCGCGGTGTTGGCCGTCGAATGGCGCTAGCTGCGCAGCATTTGTGCACCGCCGCCGTCAGTGTCAGCCAGTTTGCCGTGGCATACGGAGCTCCATCGCAGTCTTTAACACTGGTAGCATGCCGCGACAGCGTGGACGTGAACCGTATGTGCAGTTGACGGACTTTGAGCGAGGGCGTATAGTGGGCATGCGGGAGGCCGGGTGGACGTACCGCCGAAATTGCTCAACACGTGGGGCGTGAGGTCTCCACAGTACATCGATGTTGTCGCCAGTGGTCGGCGGAAGGTGCACGTGCCCGTCGACCTGGGACCGAACCGCAGCGACGCACGGATGCACGCCAAGACCGTAGGATCCTACGCAGTGCCGTAGGGGACCGCACCGCCACTTCCCAGCAAATTAGGGACACTGTTGCTCCTGGGGTATCGGCGAGGACCATTCGCAACCGTCTCCATGAAGCTGGGCTACGGTCCCGCACACCGTTAGGCCGTCTTCCGCTCACGCCCCAACATCGTGCAGCCCGCCTCCAGTGGTGTCGCGACAGGCGTGAATGGAGGGACGAATGGAGACGTGTCGTCTTCAGCGATGAGAGTCGCTTCTGCCTTGGTGCCAATGATGGTCGTATGCGTGTTTGGCGCCGTGCAGGTGAGCGCCACAATCAGGACTGCATACGACCGAGGCACACAGGGCCAACACCCGGCATCATGGTGTGGGGAGCGATCTCCTACACTGGCCGTACACCACTGGTGATCGTCGAGGGGACACTGAATAGTGCACGGTACATCCAAACCGTCATCGAACCCATCGTTCTACCATTCCTAGACCGGCAAGGGAACTTGCTGTTCCAACAGGACAATGCACGTCCGCATGTATCCCGTGCCACCAAACGTGCTCTAGAAGGTGTAAGTCAACTACCTTGGCCAGCAAGATCTCCGGATCTGTCCCCCATTGAGCATGTTTGGGACTGGATGAAGCGTCGTCTCACGCGGTCTGCACGTCCAGCACGAACGCTGGTCCAACTGAGGCGCCAGGTGGAAATGGCATGGCAAGCCGTTCCACAGGACTACATCCAGCATCTCTACGATCGTCTCCATGGGAGAATAGCATCCTGCATTGCTGCGAAAGGTGGATATACATTGTACTAGTGTCGACATTGTGCATGCTCTGTTGCCTGTGTCTATGTGCCTGTGGTTCTGTCAGTGTGATCATGTGATGTATCTGACCCCAGGAATGTGTCAATAAAGTTTCCCCTTCCTGGGACAATGAATTCACGGTGTTCTTATTTCAATTTCCAGGAGTGTATGATTAAACCTCGGCACTTACACGTATTCAACACTGACAAGAAAAGCATAAACCCTATGGTGTTTATCCATTCATTTTACAGGATATTAACGTGCTTGTAGAATGACGTACCAAAAATAAAATTTTTCTGTTATTTTATACAAGGTGATGGTGCTCTGTATGAAACCGAAGCTGTGGATAGCTGTTCTTCTCATGAGGAGTTAAAGTAAGCATTTCCATTAAAGTATCAGTCCCAGGCCATCCATGAGCGCTTCCATAAGGAAGTTTTTAACACCAAAATGATCAGTGAATAGCGATTTAGCTTGCGTCGCTATTTTCAAAATTATCTCAATAATAAAATATACTGGGATAAGTTGATCACTAACCGTGACGTCCTCAGAATTTTAAAGGCTAATGTGTCAGCTCAAGGATGATCTCAACGCATTTCTATCCATTGTAGATGATATTAACCTTATACAAGAAGACATGAGAGCTGGACATTCCATGCGCTCCCCGCAGTTCAATAGTAGTATTCACGCATCTGATAATAACAGTCGCAGTTTTGAGCACTCAGAAAACAGACACCGCCATCAAGTAATCAGACGTGCTCACGTAACCTTATACTAGACCGCGAAGGGTGCGATCGCTGTCTAGACAATCATGACCAAAACAACCGGCATGGGCGTAATCATGAAAATCAGCAGTCCAACAGCAGGTGGTGAGATCTACCTAATGATAGGCATGATCAGAGGTCACGAAACTGTGACCATGGAGTGGCCATAATGGACGTTCGTTCTGAACTAAGCAACTACAAGCTGATAAACTAAGTCAGGCTGGAAGGTGCCATCTGGTGAATGTGCAGGCCATGGTTTGGTGCTTCGACGACCAATCCACCTTCAACCGCACGCGAGCTATGTGCCGGACATCCATCATGTTGGAAGTGCATCGCCATTCTGTCATGCAGTGAAACATCTTGTAGTAACATCGGTAGAACATTACGTATGAAATCAGCAACATTGCTCCATTTAGATTGCCATCGATAAAATGGGGGCCAATTATCCTTCCTCCCCTAATTCCGCAACATACATTAACCCGCCAAGGTCGCTGATGTTCCACTTGTCGCAGCCATCGTGGATTTTCCGTTGGCCAATAGTGCATATTATGCAGGTTTACGTTACCGCTGTTGGTGAATGATGCTTCGTCGCTAAATACAACGCGTGCAAGAAATCTGTCATCGTCCGATAATTTCTCTTGCGCCCAGTGGCAGAACTGTACACGACGTTCAAAGTCGTCGCCATGCAATTCCTGGTGCACAGAAATATGGTACGGGTGCAGTCGATGTTGATGTAGCATTCTCAGCACCGACGTTTTTGAGATTCCCGATTCTCGAGCAATTTGTCTGCTACTGATGTGTGGATTAACCGCAACAGCAGCTAAAGCACCTACTTGGGCATCATCATTTTTAGCAGGTCGTGGCTGACGTTTCACATGTGGCTGAACACTTCCTGTTTCCTTAAATAACGTAACTATTCGGCGAACGGTCCGGACACTTGACTGATGTCGTCCAGTATACCGAGCAGCATACATAGCACACACCCGTTGGGCGTTTTGATCACAATAGCCATACATCAAACACGATATCGACCTTTTCCGCAATAGGTAAACGGTCCATTTTAACACGGGTAATGTATCACGAAGCAAATACCGTCCGCACTGGCGAATGTTACGTGATACCACGTACTTAAACGTTTGTGACTATTACAGCGCCATCTATCACAAAGCGAAAAAAGTGGTCCAACTAAAACATTCATGTTTCTTTACGTACTACACGAATATGTAATAACAATGGGGGTTCCTCTTTAAAAAAACGCAGTTGATATCCGTTTGACCTATGGCAGCGCCATTTAGCGGGCCAACCACAGCGCCATCTGGTTTCCCCCTTCAAGCTAGATGAGTTTCGTTCTTCGTAGTTTTTTCGTTTGATGCTTATTTCGTAAGATATCTGGCCCGGTCACTATCAATGGACCATCCTGTATATAATAGTTGGAGATGTAGGATACACATTTCTGTTGCATTTGTTTCATTCAGGTTAATTGAATATATATTACCTTTCGTGCAAGATTCCTTCAGACGCTGAAGTACTAAACATTCACGCCAACAAATCACTACATTGACGTTGTAAAGTATATGGCTAAAATTCTACTTCATATATAAGTCAGGGGAGAAGTGTTGATCCAGTTACTTATGTATGTATAAAAACTCTCCTCTCCTTGTACCATGAAACTTCGGTGCAATAATACTGTTACACCGCAGAACAATTTTCTCGTACATTCTTAAATTTTTGAAAGTTTTGTCTGGCGAGCTCAGAGGCGAGGAGGCAAGCCAGGGGTCGGTGTGCCAGTCGAAATGTTGCGGCGGCGCGGTTCCTTCCGTCCCTTTACGACGGACCTACACCTACCTGTCAACATTGTCTCAGCATATCATCGGTAGCGAAGCCGAGTGAAACCTACTGTACTTCGACGTGAATCAGGCTGCAATTAAAGTCACTAATCTATGTTTCGGGAGAAACAGGAAATGAATGGTTGGAAATTTTGTCGTCAATTAATATATTCTGGAACGTAGGTGAACAAGTATCACTGCCAAGCCCGTGCTAGTCTTAACACAGTCACTCACAATCCCTTTCACTCATGTTAGCAAGTTTATGGTGCTGCATTTCCCGAAAACGTAATAGCTACAAAAATACTGATTGTTTTTGATTGAGAATGCTCGCCAAATATTAAGTCTGTCGGTACCAAATGTAATCACAGTTTTTTAGTCACCGACCTGCTCAATACGCCACGCGGAATATATGTCTTTTCTCGTCACAAAATTCACTTAAAAATTCCGAAATTTCTACACACACATCGGAATAATTATGTCTGCACTTTCCAACACTTTTGATGTATGAAACACTGCTAGATCCGGCAACTTATTTCCATCAAACTACTACTGCACACGTCCGATCTCTTTAATGGCTAGGCTTCGACTCCTCCCTAGAATACTCTAAGTCTTCTCTACCATCAGAGAAAGGCGCGCGAATAATATTGCTTTACCATTGGTCGGTTTACTCTTCAGCCAATCTCAAAACAACACTCCCCCGCGTCAGTCCTCGCTTTTCATCAATAGCCAATGGCAAAATAGTAAACCTAACGACTGCACTTTTTACCGACGTAATTATCTAATATGCTGAAGTTTTGCTTATGCATAAAGTTGCTTATGCATAAAGTTGTTATTTATACCTGAATTGACTTTCCCTTTACCATAAACTTACTTTACAAATCTATTCTACAAATATCCCCTTTGTCCATATCCATACTTCTTCGAAATGTTCCCATACTAAATCCTACTACATAACTCGTTAAACAATTATCTTCATATTAACCTTAAATCACACTTATGCATCATTCATACTGCTAAAACGCATTTATAACATTTTACATACACAAAAAGACATAATAACACTTTATGAAAATACTAGAACAGTTTATGAAAAACATTCTATTACTTCAGTGGGCACACTCGAAACTAAAATCACAGTCCCCCTATTCAATATTGTCCTCTATCGGCTGATGCATAAACTACGTGCACGTCCAGTCTCGCGTCACCATCTGTCACTCTCCAGTTCTGAGACACATTTCCCACTTAACCGCCTCCAGGGCAGGATGGTTATACGGCGCTACGCCTCAATGTCAACAAGGCATACCGCCGATGTAGTGGAAGCAGGATAACAGGTGATCATTGACATACAACCTCGAAGTGAGGGAAGCAAAGGGACAAACGCCCCGTGCAACATAACTGGGTGGTATGAAGTAATGCTGAGAAACTTCAACGCCAGCCTGAGCCCATTAGTCGAACATTGTAGAAAAATTCAATCTCAGCGCCCAGAATAATACTGAATTACCTCAACGAGGCAAGGAGTGCTCAAGAGAACCTTAAACGAAAGGAAATTCGATCAAGCAGCCTAAGCCACCACATCATCGGCACATGCTCGGATTTTTAGTTAACGAGGCTGTAGGATGTCCATTCATGTCGTCATTTTATCCTTGTCGCTATAACCAGAGACAATTACGTTCTAGAGAGTTTCAGTGAAACCACAAGAAGATAATGTGCCTCTTTCCTACCAGCTTGGTGACTTCAGAACCGAGACGCACTCAACTTTGCAATTCATAGCTGTGTTCTGCCGTTGTTACCCACTGGAACATCGCGGTTGAGGGGGAGGCTGGTATGCAGCCAGGTCTCCTTCACTGATGTGCAGTCGCGGATGAACTGTAAGCTGTTATCTCCACACCATCCAAGTGGAGCGTATTTGTGCAGCCTCAAAGCTGATTCATGATCATCTGCTGAGCTCTCGGTCTACCAGTATTGGATGTAGTTGACATACTGACTTCTACTGCCATAGTAGCTGTTAGCTTCGTGTATTTCTCAGGTACTAAAATGGGTTCACTGTGCTGTTTAAAGTAGCTTATCTGCATTCCTTTTTTTTTCATTACTAGACCTAATCCTGCGTTAACCATTTTTGATTTTTTATTTGTACCCCTGTACTCAGTTGGCCAGAAGTTCGTTTTCTGCTGCCACCGAGTTTCAGTAATGCCCACTGTACCTAACTCCAGTCTACCCACTTCTCTTGTTAAATTTCTAACCCACCCGCCGGATTAAGGGATCTAACAGTATCCCCCCGAGCGATAGAATGCCACTTTTTCCCTATTGACGACATCCTCCTGAGTAGTTCCCACCTGAATATCCTAGCTACGAGGGTGGTTTGAAAAGTTCTCGGAAGGAATAGAAAAAAAGTACTTACACCACTGAAGATTTTCTTATTTTTCAATGTAGTCTCCTTGTAGATTAATGCACTTGGTACAACGATGATCTAGTGCCTTGATCCCATCTCGAAAATGAGTTTCCTCCAGGCCTGCAAAATAGTTGTCTACTCAGACTATCAATTCTTCGTTTCAAGTGGATCTTTGTCCATCAAGAAAAATTTTCAGTTTTTGAAGAGATTCAAGTCTGACAGAGCAATGTCAGTTGAATAACGGGGGTGTGGCAACAATTCATACCTTAGTTCGTGTAATTTTGCCATGGCAACGGCACATGTGTGCGGGCGCGCATTGTCTTGATGGAAGATGACTTTCCTCCTTGCTAGACCTGGCCTGTTTTCGCGTATCTTTTGTTGTAATTCATCCAGGAATTTGGCATAGTATTTTCCAGTAACTGTTTGCCCAGCAAGGGCATGTAGGCTGATGCTGCAAGTCCAGTTAAGTCAACTATACAGACAGTTGCCCATACAGTCACCGACAAGGCTGCTGCCCGTCTTCAGGAGCCATATGTCTGACTGGCCTACAAACAGAATCCCCTTCGCATCCCAGTACACTGATGCCATGACCTCTCCCGCCGAAGGATTTGTCTTTGCTTTCTTTGGAGGCGGAGAATCAAAATTTTTCCAGTGCTTTAACTGTTGTTTTGTCTCTAGGGTATAGTAGTACACCAAAGTCTCATCTGCGGTCACAAACCGGCGCAAATAATCTTGTTCGTTTCTCCTAAAACGGGCCAAACATTGTTACAGGATGTCCATTCCCATGCGTTTTTCATCCAGTGTCAAGAGTCGTGGCACCCATCTCGCAGTTAATGTTTTCATTTCTAATTCTTCTGTTAAAATATGATATACCCTTTCAGATGACATCTGGCAAGCGTGAGCAATTTCACACACTTTCAATCAGCGATCCTCCATGACCAATTTTTGGCACTTTTGCGATGGTTTCTGGACTAGTGACACATCTTGGCCGACCACTGCGCGGATCATCATCTAAGCTCTCCCAACGAAATTTAAATTCATTTGTTCACCTGGCAACAGTTGCATACGAAGGAGCAGAGCCCCCCAGTGTGTGCTGGAAATAGGCGTGAATGTCCTTTGCTTTCATACCTTTCTTTACGAAGTACTTAATCACTGCTCGAATCTCGATTTTTTCCATCTTCGCAAATCACTACGCGGTAACCACAACAGAGCCACGTCATCGCCACAGCTCTCTTCCAAGAGCACTGACGTGGCAAGTGTATACAGGCAACAGTCCAATGAATATCACGTGAAGAACTCGTTGCACTAGCACTGACCTCTAGTGGTGATTCCGAGAACTTTTCAAACCACTCTCATATTTTATCTCTAGAATAAAATTCAAATGGCTCTGAGCACTATGGGACTCAACTGCTGTGGTCATCAGTCCCCTAGAACTTAGAACTACTTAAACCTAATTAACCTAAGGACACCATACACATCCATGCCCGAGGCAGGATTCGAACCTGCGACCGTAGCAGTCGCACGGTTCCGGACTGCGCGCCTAGAACTGCGAGACCACCGCGGCCGGCCTATCTCTAGAATATTTTACCCAAGAGGATGCTGTAGTCATTTAACCATACAGCAGAATTGCATGTCCTCGGAAAAAACAACGGCTCTAGATTCCCTTTCTTTTAGCTATTCGTAGTATCATCACAGCAAGGGCATGTAGGCTATGTTGCAAGTCCAGTTTAGTGAACTATCCAGACTGTTGCCCATACAGTTACTGAAAAGGCTGCAGCCCGTCTTCAGGAGCCATATGTCTGACTGGCCTTTCCACAGATACCCCTGCATTGTGGACACACATATGGTTTGGGCACGCAAGCCACCCCAATGTTTTTAGATCTTCGTTTCTTATAGGAAGATGTGATCTCATCCTGTTTCAAAATTTTTGTGTGCGCTCTTAATTAACTTAACCTTGCTGCGGTATCAGAATACCTAAATAATAACATTCCTGATTGCGAAAGACTTCCACACAGCGGCTGATGACGGCATCACAGTGGCGTGTGCAGTCATCCAGACAGTGGTAGCCTTGTGAACTCAACTCCTGGCGGCATGCTCGGGCATGTCAACGACGGATAATTAGGGGAAAAATTTCGTGTATTCATAAAATTTTGTACAGTGGTAAGGGGCAGTGTCATGAAAAACATGCTGAAAATACCCACTTGTGGGGCGTGAGCGTTGCGTGGAGGGGAGAACGTTAAAAGGTCACTTTTTTATATTTCTCTTGGATAATTAGAAAATCGCGGCTTCTAGTGAAAATTTTTCCAGTTCTAAATAAAGCTACATTGCATTTCCCACGTAAAAGGTCCTGTTCGTTTTTTCTCTGGGAATAATTGTTTCCGCATTGCAGGGGATGGAGATATTGCAAATTACCAAAAATAGCGTTTTAATGGTATAAAATTAGTATTCAATGTCCATCCAACTTAGAAGTAACAGAAAATTTATATTAGTTACTATAAAATATCATCTTATTTTGAATGGGTGGGTACATTTCAAAAGTCAAGAACTGTATCATCATCATCACCATCTTGCAGATCCAGTAACGGTGCACCATTTATACACGTACCATGGCACATGCCACAGACCGTGGAACATGTAATGCCGGCTTTTAGGCATCCACATCATCCCCCACACCCTGTAGAACATCGACAAAAGATGTAGTTCAGTATAGCTTCAGATGCTACTGGGTCTTTGGTTGTCATTGGGTAGAGCAATCCATCCTCCCCTTGGTTCCATCCCCACTCGGCCTAAGGCAGGAGGTTATTGAGAAACTGTTGTATCTATAAAGAAGTAACCTAATACACGTAAAAAGCATTTTATATACACTGGTGTCCAAAATGGAAGCAACAAACAGCTATTTCCACGTCCTGTGTCTAATTAATAATATAATTAATATAATTATACAAACTGTCAATCAGATGTCCGTACGGTCTAGTTCTGCACGGGAGGTGGCATTCCGGTCAACGGACTACCATGCCAACGATGACGTCAGGGCACCTATGAGTCGAGGTAGTGTTTACCGCGTAGCCTCACATCCATAGTCGCTGTATACCCATCACAAACGGTGTAGTGTGGCACAGAGAAGCTGCCCACCAGACTCTCTGCTATGGCGGGGCATAGAAGGAAAGAAAGCAGGACAGTCGCAAACTGATTTCACCCAGTGGCTGAATGTGAATCGTTCTGTTGTTTCTCGGATGTGGTGACAGTTTATAGAGACCGAAACTGCATCCAGAAGACCAGGGCACAACTGATCACGTGTGGCTTCAGAAGAGAGGATTGCTATTTGACTGTATGGGCATGATGGTACCGCCTTAGTACTGCATGGAAACAGGTATGTGAGCTCGCAGCATCCACTTGATATGTTGAATCGAGTCAAACGGTGTGCAGAAGGCTTAGGAATGGTGGCCTTTATTGTAGGAGACCTGCTATAAGTCTCCTCTGACGAGTCTTCACGGAAGAGAACGTCTAGAGTGGAGTCATCAAGATGTCATCTGGGTAGTCAAACAGATTGGTCCCAATTTAGTCTGCAGAGTGATTCTCATTGGATTCGCATCTCGAGGTAAACATGGAACAGGATTTCGGCACCCAAACATTGTGGAAAGAGAACGATATCGAGGAGGATCACTGATAGTGTGGGCAGGGATTATGTTTATCACTCGAATCTCTCTTCATGAAAATTTACGGGTGAACAGGCAAGGTTTAACTGCCATCAGGTGTTGTGAAAAGATCTTGGGACCTCATTTGCGGTTGTTGCGAGGTGCGTGGGCCCAGACTACGTACTGATGGACAATAATTCTCGACCTCATAGAGCACAGGTGGTTGATGTCTTCTTGGAAACGGAAGATATTGCCTGATCAATTTGAATCCCATAGATCAGGTCTGGGATGCACTAGGGAGGCGGCGTGCATCACCTCAGCATCCACCAACCACTTTCCAAGACTGTGAGCAGCTCTGCAAAAAAAAGACGTTATTGCCTCAACATGAGACTGATGGCATCTTTCACAGCATACCCCGTCGTTTTGAGGCCTGTAATACTGCCAGAGGTGATCACATCTCATACTGAGCACATTAAATAGTTGTCAGGATGTGTGTGCAAGCAACACACACATCCATGCCCGAGGGAGGACTCGAACCTCCGCCGGTACCAGCCGCACAGTCCATGACTGCAGTGCCTTAGACCGCTCGGCTATGCAATAGACATTTCAAGTCAGTAATGGAACATTACTGGAATAAACCCTACTCAACACTCTCCCACATGAAGGCGAGTATTTTGGAACGTTTAAACACCACAGCAGAAAACCGTAAGTAGATGAATTTAAACTTCAAGGCTCGTACAAGTGTCCTAGTCGAACTGGACATAGTACAATTAAGATGAAGCCCATTGATGTATATAATAATGGAATGACAAATACATGCTTAAAAGTAATGCCATTATTAACTCTGTTCTCAGTATCGGCTGAGGTATTACATGCAATGCATACTACTCACTCTGTAGACTTCACTGCTTTGCTGACGGAAGTTACAGCCCTCTGGCCCTAGAGGACTCCGAATGGTAGCATGTAACAGGGCTGTATATAACGTAGCTATGTCAGCGCATGAGAAACAGTGTGGTGTAATCGAGTTACTAACAGCAGAAAACGTGCTTCCAATTGAAATCCGTAAAGGAAGAAATTTGTGTACGGCGATGATTGTATTGTCATCAACAACATGCGAAGTAATGAAGGAAACGGCAGTGTTAACCTGCAAATATGTGACAAAGTTGGAGGTTTTCCGAAAATTAAAGAACACTTTCGAGGATTTCACTTTGATAGTAATAAATGTTTTAAACAGAGACTAGGTTGTGTCCCCATCACGAAAATCAAATGTTCTACAGTGACGGTATCAACAGACTGGTCTCTGGTGGGAGAAATGTGTTCGTTGCCAGGGTTACTGTGTTGAGAAATATATATGCAGACATGATGTATACAGAAGTAGAATGCTAACAAATGCCGTCGTACACTCGTAGTAAGACGGTGGATCTGTGCAAGCAGAAATGCTATGTCTGAGAAGTCTCACCTGCCGAAATGGTCAACAGACATATTCACATTTTTCAAGGTGGAGTGCACAAACCCGAGAACTTACATCTTAAAGAGCAGCGATAGCGAAGAAATAGCCAAAAGATTTTACACAGACGAATTATATATATATATATATATATATATATATATATATATATATAAAAGAAGTGAGACGAGGCATTGGTGTGGGGAGAACAGATATGTAAACTCGCTAACGTTCGAGTCGCTTTCACGCCAAACATTTTTTTTTTCAGTTAAAGCATAAAATTTTAATCCAGTTTACACCTCCGCAAGCCGGTATTTCGTGTATTTTTTTCTGTTACTATTACCTTTAGTTAAATATTGAGACATAACATGAACTTTGTACAGACGTAAATGACCACTTTGTTTCATTCATGACACTAATAAAGTCAACAGGTAATAACAATGGATACGGTAACATCGTCTCTACTCAGTGAAGTACAAAGAGCACGAAAGGTAGGCAACACTCGATTGGACATTATGCTTCACACAATAATTCCATTATGTACGTCTAAGATCCAAACCTATCTTCATAGTGCTGGCACGTAAACATACAAGCAACGTTCACTTTAGAGAAGGTGTTCAAAGCGACCACCTTGCATTTTCAAACACTCCACCGTTGGCTGGATCATACTTTGCTCGACCCCACGCATGCAACACATCAGCACAAAGCACTGCCTAAATGGCATGCCGTGAGCTATTATGACGTGTAAATACATTGTTGAAGTACTATAAACGTGTTCCTTTAAGTGTCCCCACAAATAAAACTCTAGTGGATTAAGTTCTGGGGACCGTAGAGGTCAGAACGCTGGACCTCCGTAATCAATTAATTTCCCTTGAAACGCTTCATTCAAATAGTTACACCTGTTCACTCCAAAGATTGGACGTGTATCATCGTGTGCAACCATAGTTGTCGCTGAACATCCAATGCCAAGTTTTCTAATGCGCCAGGTAAGACATTGCTAAGAAACATGTGATACATGGGCACATCCAACTTGTCCACCTATAGGTAAGGGCTCAAACGTAATCCTCCCACGATTCAAACCCAAAGCGTGCCTGAAAGTCACGTCCGCAAGGTAACATGTGGGTTGTGTTCCGACCAATAATGGCTGTTGTGGAGGTCGAAAATACCTTCACGAATGCATCTAGATTCGCCAGCTCATGTCACGTTATTTATAAGATGTTCGTTGTCTTCCACTTGGCGCAAAAACCATTCACAAAACTGTACTATTCGAATGCTGTCTTATTGCCTCTAGTGTTGAGTTAACGTGTAATTATATGGATGCAGGTCTTGATTGTACAAAATTTCAACAGCCAGTCTTTGAGGTATCTGGAGCTCCCCGGCTGTCTCACGGATACTTCTTCGAGATGGGTGGTGAACGATTTTAAGACTCGCGTCCTCTGTTTGTAGATTACGTCTAATACTTGTTCGACTTCTATTCGTAACTTGTGGACGAAAATTACTAGTTTCCCGAAGGTGTGGCTCCAGGTAAAGGAAAACATTCTTATCGGGATGGTGCGTTTGAGGGTATCGTGTACCATATACATGAGCAGTGGCAGCGGCTTGGTTATCGGATGCACCCAGCCCGATAATTATCTCGACGTATTTATCGTTTGTGTACTCTATCTCGAAGCCACCCTACAAGGACTTGACAGGACCAGTTATGGTTGTGCTCCGCATGGCTAGTAGACACTTGCATGCAGTTTAATGGATCCCATTGTCATGTGATAGGCTATTGTCATGCTTACAAATAACGAAAACTAGACACCAGACGTCTAAAAAATAAAAGAAATAAATATCATAGTCCATGGTGCAAAAATGGCTGGTACAGTAGTGAGGCGTGATACACGTTCCCCTGTAGATTCTGATGCACATGTGTTATGAAAATGCACCCAATCCGATTTTGTTACATAAATTTTATCTTGAATCTGGATGAGTAATCGCATCCTGACCTCAAAGTGCGGCATTTTTTTTCACCCTGCATGTAATGTTACAGCCACAAAGTTTAATGTGCTTTTGTGGCCGAAACAGAAGCATAACAGGGGCAAATGAGGTAATCAGTCCCTTATACAAATATTTTCATTAAAACTTAGATAAAAATGTCAAAATATTGTTCCTTTTCCGTGATGTTGCCGCTGGGCGAAACAAAATTCTTACTATGGTTGCATTTCTTTCATCTTTAATAAAAATGGGAAGATTCAAAGGCAGCTCACACATTTCCTATAAAGGGACACAGTTTTCAGCCCTGTAATAGACTTTTGGGCTAATAGAGAAAATGAAGAGAGAGAAGGAAGAAGTGCAGCACCACATGGAGTAGGTAAATAGATCAAGGATAAGTCTTATTATGTTGTTTCAATGAAAGCTCTTGGCATTACAGATTTGAAAACGCAGCTGTCTAGGTTCTTTAAAAAATCCGTTGTCACAAATGGATATGAATCTCAAAATTTCTAATATTATTCTTTCACGTAGAGTTCTGACATTTAAGTGAAGTACAGGTTTCAGGAACAATGTCAGGCATACTAACTTCATATTCTAGACTTATAAAACCTAATTCTGTATCACATGAATCTTTGTACATGTCTGTAGTTCCTGTAAACCTACCAAAACTACAGGATTTAAACAAGCTAAGAATACTTTTAGGACCAGAAATGCCTTGAAAGGTTACAGTACCGCCCGACATTGAAAATAGGTACAATATTCTTCGTTATTCTTGTCCGAACAACATATTTTTTTGTAATAATAACTCAATTTCACGTAATACGCCGAAGCTGGATACAAGTGTAGGAAAGAATGACAATTGCACTCCCAGAAAATAAATCCCTACATCCAATTTGGTGATATCTGTGAAATGAATGAACGTATGGTCGCCTGCTAACCGCAGATAGCGAATGTGCAATATATGGTCATCTTTGAGACGGTCCTTTGGTGGAACCAAAGAGATGAAATGCACCTGAGGTTTGAGCGCCTGAAATGTGGCTGACCAATATGGTAGCAAGGTGCTCCCCCCACCTCGACCGAGTTGCGAGATGACCTGAAGAACGGCCATGTTTCAGCACTCTGGTTCAAAATGGCTCTGAGCACTATGGGACTCAACTGCTGTGGTCATAAGTCCCCTAGAACTGAGAACTACTTAAACCTAACTAACCTAAGGACAGCACACAACACCCAGCCATCACGAGGCAGAGAAAATCAGCACTCTGGCGCTGGATCTTGTGTTGGTAAGACCTGTCTTAGAGTGGAGAGAATGGTATGCATGTGGAATACTTAAGAGTAGTTTGGAATAATTATTTCTCTATTTCAGGAACTTTTGGGGGGAGAATTAAACGACAAGCAGGTAATGTTAAGGGGATCGTAGTAATCTTCGGAAGCGACCAACAGGCGCAATGAAACCACGTGTAGAAATAAGTTGAAATACTTGCGAGTGCTAAAGTTAAGCTGAATTACTGCAATGTGTACTTTAAGTTGGAAATAATTAAAAAATGGCGTGTGCAGGACTTGAAATTAGAGACGAGTACTTCCACGTGGTGAGTACTATGTGAGTCTTTGTGTATGAGACAAAGGATAAAGAGAAGTACTCGTCCATGGTATCAGTTGGGGACTCGCGTGTGTGACGAATATGTTCTTAATATTACTTTGCGTGTTATGTTTCTGTGTGACGCTAGATTCAAAGTCTAATACTCTGAGAGAGAAGCAAGGTGAGTCAGCCGTCTAACCAGCAACGCCACTTGGCTTGCATTGCACAGGAAGACGTGCATATGTCCTCCAGAGTTCGTAGTAGGAAAGAAAAGTGACGAAGTGGGGCAGTGTCGTGTGAAACAGGGATGAATACTAATTGAAATGGGAAAGCTGAAAGTGAAGTGATTCTAACGTTGTGACTATTCTTTGTGATGTATTGTATGTTGCCAGTGTGATGTATTTCATGTAATTTAGGAATGTGTGGTTTGCATGGGAGAGTAGCAAGATAGGTTCACAGGCAGTGGGTTATGAATGTTCCTCTTTGTACCGCTCGGTCTGCGGGAAATTTTCGTGATGATGGGTGTGAGAGTCGAAGTGTGAGATATAGCAAAAGACCCACCATCCTATACAGAAAGTGCACTGTAGCGTTAGATAAATACGAGACTACAAAATAGAGAATCACCAATGTAAAGCCATGCCCACTGGCGGAGTTTCTCATGTGTAATTGTTGTATAAAATGTAATGGTGTGTTTAGGTTATCTGTGAATCATAATAGAATTTATCGTAATAAAAAAGATATTGAAAAGGAGAAGATTGGTGGCCTTGTTCTTCGAATAGTGTGTAGTCATGATACCCGGAATTTATAATGTGTGCGCCATTCATATTCAGTGCGATGGCCACGTGTTGGTCACAGCCGTTGGGTAAGAAAGAAAATGTGGTATTGCCAGAGCGTAGTGAACAATCAGAGTTGTGTAAATTACTAATAGTCAGAGGTGCGTTATCCGTTTCCGTTGCGTAATATTCAAACAGGACAATAATTTGTAGCTTAACTGTGGGTACTAGTGCTCATGATCAGTCATTGATGTCTTTGCGAGAAATAAGAATGAATCCACTCGCTTGGCAGACCACTCATCTTGCAGGCCTGACTGCTTGACGCCACAGTATGAGCAAGGCATGTGGGTGCCTCTCAGCCTGAATAAACAGAAACACTTCAGTCTGAAGAAAATGTTAAATTTGAGGTTGAAGAGGAGAAATACGTAATAAAACCACAAGCTGTTCAGTTCACAGAATCTGTCAACTGTTAAAAACGTATATAACAATAAATATTGCATGTAAAATGAAATTATAGTAAATTTTCATTATTCTGTAAGTTGTTTTAGAGTTTTATTTACTGCCAAAAATTACTTGATTATTCTATAAATACTGTTATTTCAAACTAATTTTGTTTGCTGTGGTATCATATTCGTAGAAGAACCCAAAATTTTTATTTTCAAAAATTCATTTAAACTATGAAAATCCATTTCAAATTCGTTTAAGTTGATATATGAATCATAAATATTAAAATGTTTGTTGAGAATTGTTCTTCAATTTTGTAATACGGACTACTACATTTTTTAAAGTTTTTCTGGATTTCCCACAAAAATTGTCTCATGGGGTTGGATCTGTCTTCAAATCGAGGTTTCGGTTGAGGTCTATATGTGATGTCATACAGTCTTAGTTTAAACGAGCAGTCATTGATGTTAAGAGTGAACTATTTTCCCCAACAAATCTAAGCAAGAGGGAGTTAAATTTTGCATTGCACAGTCTGGAAAAGTATACTTATCATCACTAAGATAAATTACAAAATACATCTGGGAATGGTAGTGTTATGTTAATACTTCCTCGTTCAGACGATACTGATGATTTATCCGTGTAAATAAAGTGACCTGTACAAGGCTTTAAGTTACATGCAAACGTTAATCCACTTAAAAAAGGGATAAAAATAACAACACAAACAATATCCTTTAGCCATAAAGGTTCAATCGGATCACTTTTAGGTTTCTCAGGGGGGCAAGTGTTGCCTATAATACTGATGTAATTTATGAGTCGAATCAAATTGTGAATATTCTACCTGTTGGCACGACCCATGTTGAAAGTAATGTCGCAAGAAATTTATTCCTTAATAGCAGATTAATTCACGCTATCTATGATTTTTTCCCCACAGGGGGCCCACGTTAAAAATTTCTGGAGGTGCCTGGCTATCCAGTATATCTCCCAATGACTGTTCAGATATAAGATCAACTCCAACATGATATCATAGATCAGAACGGGAGTCTAACGGATTCTTGCAATGAATAAATTATAACACTTCTTCATTTGAGGCTGCACCATGGCTTTAAAGTTTAAATACAGCACACACACCCATTGGAAGACCACTTCCTAGTGGAAACATCGCGCGATATCACTTTACAATTGCTAGTTTCTTAAATCGATAGGCCCGAAGCCTCACAATGACATTATTCAAACTACAGTGACAACTCCGTTCACTATGCTCGTTACATCATTGATCAGAAAAGTTCTCTCATTTCTTCAACAACTTTCATATTTTTATGAAACAGCGTTTCCTTTCCTTCAGCTATCAAATTTTGGTTTCTTTTAGAGGACACCGAACTAGCCACTTCTGCCATCTAAAATACACGTAATCTTCCATCTAAAATACATGTAATAGTTGTCTATCCTGACTTCCCAGTGTTGAACGTACCTGCAATGTGATACGCTTATAAGTGTAACGTCCATATTGGAGACTGCTCACGTCCTCTTTTGGTAAGTGGGCGGGTTACCAGGAAATATTCCATGACTGCACGGTATATATTATTAAAGATGCTGTGTACAAAATTGAACCCAAGTGAAAAATATGTGCTGGATCGAGACTCGTATCCGAATATGTACCTTTGAAGGGCAATGCGTTACGTACTGTGGCATCAGACCAGGCAACAAGGAATTAAGCGAAGCGTCAGCTTGCTAGTAATTCATCTCCACTGTTTCGTTTCTCAGTTTGACGCTACGAGTAAGAATGAGAGCCTGTAGAAGCTATCTCACGAAAGGGGTGGTTTCGGACTGAAGTAAGTTGCTGATGAAAATGCATAGATAGATAACTTATGTTATAATACCATGTGAAATTAATTTTCCCCAACGGTTTCAACAAAAGTCGGTGCTACTGCTGTCGGAAAATCGGTTGCTCAAGTTACTTTTACTTAACGAAAGTATATTTCATTAGCTGCGAGGAAACAGGGGAAAAGCCAAAGGGATATTTAGAACCAGAGGTAACTGGCTGTCTCTACACAGAAATGGAATGCAGTAACCATATACAGTTAAACGTGAGTTGATAAAATGGACTATCAGGACGTAATGTTATCCGATGTCTTATCCAGTTGAGAGAAAGTGAGAGCAAACAAGTGTGCACATTTAAAAGCTGAAATTTTTAATTGGAACTATTCATCACTTACTGTCCTAATGGAGCCGGACGCAGTGTAGACATTTTGATAAATAACAGCTGTGCTTGTGAGTTGACTAACACGAATTAACTGCATTCACTCTGCAGGGACCAACACGTATTCTGAAAACAACAGCTGTGTGAAACACAGCTCACTCTGATCGTACACGAGACCCAGAAAGCAGTAGAATCAGGCGCCTAGGTGGAGGCCGTGATCCTTGACTTCCAGAAGGCATTAGACACAATTCTGCGCTGCAACCTAATGAACAAAATACGAGCGTACAGAATATGACACGAAGTGCGTGATGGTATAGAAGAGTTTCTGGCTAACAGCATGTTAATGTGAAGAGAGGGTGCTTTCAGACGTAAAAGTAATTTCGAGCGTGCCCTGGGGCAATGTTATATTAGCATTACTTTTACCAAAGATAGAGATGACGTAGTAGATAACGTCAAAAATTTCATGAGGACATTTCGTGGATGATGCTATTGTATAAAAAGAAATCGTGGCATCATGCCCAAACGCAGACCGCAGACCGGTGGACGCAGTTCACACACATAGGTAGCTTCAGGAGAATGAAAGAAACACATTTTAGAGCCGAAATTAATCATTAACTTTCACCTGGAGTGACTGTAAGGTGTTAACTGGCTAATAGCCAGACAAAGACTTTTACACACAAATGTTCGCGTGTTAATTATTGGGTTCTAAGCAACTGAATCGTGCTATAGACAGACGGTACGAGGGTACGAGTAACAGTTGTACTTGATTAAAACGTTTTAGTTTATAACGAGATAATCGTCAAAATTAGCTACAATGGAATCACAGTACGCCAAGTAGTAATCAAGTTTAAATATGCTGTAGGTAGCTGGGACGACTATATTTGATAATATCATTAATATCATGTAAACGTCCGCGGGTGTTCCTTTTCGAACCAAGTTAAACTAATTTACCTAAGTTTCTGTAGAATAATTAACAAACTTGCATGCTTTCTGAGATTAAGTGGACATATCTGCAATCATCAAAACTAGAGTTATAAAACCAAGTAACTATATTCTGGAAATTAGCAATAGTTCAGGATGGAACATTGTAGACAACGGAAAATTTTGTTTTTATTAACTTTTGGAATATTTGGTTTTTGAAAATGATAATGTGCTTATTGAAAAGAGAGCAAGAGTGATGGGGCCGGAGGCGGAGTGGGGGGAAAGAGGACATTTGAGCTATTTATTAGCACGCTCCATTTTCTGTTCCCATGTAAATTTGACTCCTACATCTTGAATATCTATTCATGCAAATTGTCTTCAAGTGATCATGTTGTATATTGTTCTCAGTAATTGAGAAATTATGCCGTGAATAATACGAGATTATTAGATTCATCTTAAATATGAAATTTCTTGTTTTATGAAAATTCGTATATGCGTCAGATATGATATGAGATAAAATAAAGAAAAATAATATAATATTATAAGGAATAAAATAAAAGAACAAGCGGACGGTTACTGTTTGCTTTGTTTCTAGCTCATCACGATGATGTATCCGAATAAACGCGATCTGAAAAGTGGTAAGACATAAGTTATTACTTAGAAATCTAGTTGCAGAAATAGAAATCAGAAAAGTTACGTCATTTTCTTACCTGCCAGAACGGTGGTGTGTGAAGTTAATAAAATGAAGTCATAGACCTAGTTCAGGGCTATCAGACTTCTTAAACCGGATGTATTCTGTATTTACAGTATCTATACAATCACAATATTTTTGTTTTCTATTTTCATCCTTTGTATTGTGATATTGTATTTTAGTGAATAAGGGGAATTGATATCATATTAGAGGTGGGCCAGTGATGCAGTCGACTACAGTAATCTGTTAAATGTTTCACATCTTTCAAGCGGAAGCGCTTTTGTCGCGCTGTAGGCCTCCAACTCTCCTTCCGCTTTTCCGCTTCTTTTCAATTGTAAAAGTACGGATACAATTAAAAGTTTTCACGCGCACAATGACAGAATGTCACAACCAGCGCCTTCTTAATGCAGTGTTACAATTTCTTTCCAGAGTTGTTAATTATTCATTTACTGCGTCGACGACGTTCTGTACAGTTTAAATAGCTTGTAGTACTGTTAGTATTTGTCCCCCTTCCTTGTTCAAGTCATGACTATTACACGGTAAGAAAGTCGGCATGTACATCTTATGTATAGACTGCAGTATTCGTTACATCATGAATACGCTCTCAGCGTGGTCCCTGCTAAGCGAGGGAATTATATATTTGTATAACATTGCATGGAAACAATTTCTCGATATTGAGAGGATATTCAGGGGAACCAACAAAATATCTATGTGACACTCGTATACCAGCTAAATAAGGGTCACAAATCGTGCAGATCTACTTAAAAGTTTATTTTTCGATATTTTCACTCAATCTCTTCATATAACGGTCCCAGGAAAACGAACAAGACAGCGCACTGATTTGATACGACACCAAGGATCGTGGACCACTTTCTTCATCCCTAAGTCAACGCTGCTTACGATAACCCCTATTAAACATGTTTTGACGGTTTCATTTCCTACTATTAGAGTCTCGAGTTCATCTCCGCTTCCGACAGTCTAAGAAGGATGAAATTTTAATGAAAGAAATTATCAGTTTTACCCTTTATCGCATTTAGGATGCTCTGTTACTGAATAAACTGTACAAGCAACTAGTTTACGTTCCGTTATGAAGTAAATTTTATTGTTACAGTTTGAAAATGTGATGTCATTCCATACTATCCTCGCAGTCTGATTATAAAAACAAAATAAACACAGTCAAATATCGCTCCATCAAAAATTTCATAAGTGACCACGAGAAAATACTCTGATCACACCGCTGACGCTAACAACATTGAAAAATTCAATGTTTCAAGTTAAATTGTTCAGTGTTAATGGCACGATCTGCTGGATCAGTGGATCACGCATTCTGATTGGATACTCCTTTCAAATTATACACGTACATGTAAGACGCCTACTCCGTTTCCTTTCGTATCTTTCCGGTAGGAAATGGAAATGAGAAATTTTTCGTGTAACGAAACTTTCGTGAAGTATAAAAAGGTAAAGTCTGTCGCACACAGCCCCTGAACCAGCTTCTGGCTTGACTGCGGTTAGAGTGCAGTCTGTCGTTCGCAGTGGCTATAGAGGGCGGGGGAGGGGGTTGGTTGGCGAGCCCTTCGTCTGGTGGCCGCCTTTCACCCAAGGGAAAGATCTCCAGCATTCAATTTGATAGCCGGCGGAGTGGACCTGGAGCCGTTCTAGAGGGACTAGAACGAGTCAAAATACACGCTGTGTCCCGGGATTCTACGCGGGATCTCCTGAGCCACAGTCTTATGCTCTACCTGCAAGACCACAGTGACCTCGTGAAGTATGTGGTTTGGTAACTTTAAAGACTACTCGCTCACGCACTGAACTTGTCGCACACGTTCTTAAGTGTATATACGTCGATTTAAAATCGTCTCTAAGATCCAAACTGCTCAGTAATCCAAGGAATTCTGGGTCAGTGAAAATATGTTGGCTCAAATCACCTATGCTGCGAATGGAAGTCTTTATATTTAGCTACGTGTAATTATTTGATTACTTTTGATCAAATATGTTTGTGACTTTCACACAGGTCTTGCCGTTATGAGTAGATGTTGTAGATGACATTTTTAACAGTTGCTTGTCGAGATAGAGTACTGAAGGAGCTTGAACTGAATTCTGAACCACTTGAGTGCCATCTTTGACACAGTTTGGACGTAAACAACACATTCGTACCAGAAGTACACTGACTGCAAAAAACGTCGCATTACCAAGAATGAGGTGTGCGACATAAACGAAAGTTGGTAGGCGTATTTATACATCTGAAAGATGATATATTTTAAAATTTCACGGCAGTCACCTAAGAGTGGCGCTTTTAGTGCCACTATGGGGATGCAAAACATGTTTGCTCTAAATACGCTCTGTAACGGCCGTGAGCGTTAGCTAACTTTGAGATTGAAAGTGGTGAGTTGATGTTAGTCAAGAATGCCCTTAAGGCTACAATGGCGCCATTAGCAACACCTCGCTGAGTGTGAACTAGGTCGTGTAATAGGGCTACGAAGAGCGTCATGTTCCTTCTGCGACACTTTAGACACTTCAGAAAGACTTGGCAAGAATGCAGCCACTGTTGGCAGCGGTGGCCACGAGAGCGTACGGTCGCAAAAAGACCGGGCTCCTAATGGCCATGTGGCACTACGAAGACTGACGTGTTCGGCTTATGGCTCTGTCGCATCGTACTGCATCTGCAGCAACAACTTCAGCAGCAGTTGGTACCACAGTGACACAGAAAACTGTTACAAATCGATTACTTCAAGGAGACATTCGAGCCACACGCTTTTTAGGGTGCGTTCCAGTGACCTCACACCACCACCACTTAAGACTTCAGTGATGTCAAGGGAGAGCTCATTGGAGGGCAGAGTGGAGGTTTTGTTGTGTTTTCTGATCAAAGCTGGTTCTGCTTCGGTGCCAGTGATAGGTGCCTGTCGATTTGACAGAGACCAGTTGAGAATCTGCATTCAACCTGTCTGCATGCTAGACGCACTGGACCTACACCTGGAGTTATGGTCAGGGATGTGGTTTCGTACGACAGCAGGAGCAGTTATCCCACGCACGCTGAATTCAAAATTGCACGTCTGTCTTACGATTCGACCTGTTGTACTGCCATTCGCGAACAGCATTCCAATTGGTGTTTTACATCGGGATAACGCTCACTCACATACTGCTCTTGTAACCCAACATGCACTGCAGAGTATCAACATTTTGCCTTGGCCTGCTCGCTCACCAGATCTGTCTCCAGTCGAGCAAATATGGAACATCATCGGACGACACTCCAGCGTCTTTCACAAACAGCATTAAGCACCTCTGTATTACACCTGTTACTTACGTACCAGCATTTCACATTTGCAATGCCTTTTCTAGCGTTTAAAGTAACCTGTGATCCTGCGATGTTAATCTCTTAAATATGTTACCTAGAGATATCTATTCCACAAATATCATTACTCTACATTAATTATACTTTTGTATTGTGATTTTTTCCGTCAGTGTATATGGATGTCATATGATAACCGTGAGCAGTTATTGTAAATCACAAGAAAAACGTACAAAAAAAGATGAGTTTCATCAGACTTCATCCATCTTCTACGTTAGAGTTATCATTAATAAAGTCCATTACACTGTGTTAGTAGAAGAGTATAATGTCATGTGCACGTACTTAATTCTTTTCTTTTTGCCGACGTTTTAGCTGCTAATAGCTGCTTGTAGTAGATGAAATACTAGGGTAAGTCAATTACCATCCGCAAAGTAGTTACAAAATTTTTTTGTAATCAAATAGGAAACTTATAAGAACATAATTTTTCGACATAGTCTCCTTGCATTTCAACGCACTTTTTCCATCGTTGTACAAGCTTCTTGATGCCCTCATTAAAGAAGGTTCTCGCTAGAGCTGCGAGGCAGGAATGCACCGCTTCTTTCACTGCTTTGTCCGAGGCAAATCGACGGCCCCTTAATCTCTGTTTGAGTGGACCAAACAAGTGATAGTCAGAAGGGACAAAATCGGGACTATATGGAGGATGATCCAGTACTTCTGGTTTGAGTTTCTGCAGCGTTTCAGCAGTGTGGGCAGCAGTATGCGGACGGGCATTGTCATGCAACAACACAACACTTCCTGACAGCAACCATCGGCGTTTGCTTCGAATTGCAGGCTTTAGCCTGGCAGTAAGCATCTCACTGTAACGAACACTGTTTATTGTTGTGCCCCTTTCCCCATAATGTTCCAGTACTGGACATTGTGCGTCCCAAAAATCCGTAAGCATCAGTTTTCCTGCGGGCGGTTGGGTCTTGAACTTTTTCTTGCATGGCGAATTTGGATGTTTCAATTCCATACTCTGCGTTTACTCTTCGGCTCGTAATGATGGATCCATGTTTCGTCACCAGTGATGATCCTGTCTAAGACGTTGTCTCCTTCGTTACCACAGCGATCCAGATATTTTTTGCTGATGCCCAAGAGCGTTTGTTTATGCTACTGTGCGAGTGGTTTTGGGACCCATCTTGCACAAGCTTTGTGAAATCCAAGTCTGACGTGGATGGTTTCGTAGGCAGAACCGTGAGTAATTTGCAGACGATGCACCACTTCGTCAATAGTTAATCGTCTGTGTAGGAGAATCATTTCACGAGAACGCTCAATGGTTTCTTCATTTGTGGCGGTAAACAGTCGCCCGGCTCCTTCATCGCGCGTAACACTTGTACGACGATTTCGGAATTTTTTAACCCATTCGTAGACACTCCGTTGAGGCAAAACACTGTTTCCGTACTGTACCGAAAGTTTTTGATACATTTAGGCCCCTGATATGCTTTCCGACCACAAAAAACGGATCACTGAACGTTGCTCTTCTTTGGTGCAAATAGACAGCGAAGTAGCCATGATTAACAGCACGGCAGCGTTAACGAAACAACCTAGGAACTTGAAAATCGCAAAGATATAACAACAAATAAACAAAGCATGCTTCATCAAAGTAAAACGACAGTACTACGAAAATAAACAAAAATATAACTAAATTGCGGATAACAATTGATTTACCCTCGTAAAATAGAATATATTTTACGAACGCGATCACGTAGGACGTACGCTTATTTCTGATCGAATGTGAAAAACTGGGATAGTATTCGAAACTGATTACCACTCATTACAGCTAAAGTAAGTAAGTCAGAGGTCTTATACCAATGTTTGATGCATCATACTTCCATTATAACAGGGAAACGTGCCGCTTCAGTCGTCGTACTGCATGTCAGTCATTAATCGAGATTTGAGGAACGTCTTGTACGTGGAAAACTGAAAGCGCTTTCACTCGCCGGGGAACAGAGCTGTAGGCGCTAATTCGCAGCTGTCACCGACACCCGTGCGTTTTGGGCCGAGTTCTCCTATGCTTCATCCCTTAGAGAGATCTAATTTTACGTCAGTCTCCCAGGCAGTCTCAATGCCGTTACAACTAGTATCACTCCTTTGAACCACACCTAAATTAATCTTTATTACGCTACTCGACGTTAATATGAAGCCTTTTAGCCCTATTTTCACTCCATGATTCCCCGTGTACTTTGCCTGCAAAGTTTTCTTATTTATTTTATTTTTATTTATTTTTTGTTAAACATCGCGTTGATATTATAGCTTTAAATGTTTCTTTCACATGAAGACGTGAGTGTTGGGAGAAGACCGTTGTCGTCTTTGTTGATTCAATGACAGCCGAATTGGACGTGATGGTAATCAACCTAAACACAGTTCATAGCCATACAACTTGTGTTCCACCACTGTCATCATATTAAAGTTCATGTGAACACTCCCTGTGATACAGGATTTAAAGAAATTGGAAAACAACCTGAAGATCGCAATCAGAAGGTTTATCAGTTCTCTTTAATGTTGGTGAACGACATTTCTTGGCACCCACTCAACAATAGTATCCGGAACACTTAAGTGAGTAGCCAGAATATAGCAAAAATCTGAAGGCCAGCGATGTGATACCCACTGGCTGATAACTTAGTTAATGTGCGGAAAAGTAATTACGTTAGAGCCGAAATCTACTTTAGGATAACTAAAACCATCCAGCTGAATTAACAAAGAGTCATAAACTAAACAAATGTGTTTTGATTCAAAATGTTCCACATGCGGACAAACTCCTCGTAAACTTCTAAAGCTCAGAAGCTATGATACTTCTTTTGCACAATATATCGACTTTTATCGGCAATTAACTTCATTTTAAGATGAATGAAGATAAATGATGTTTCGTCTTATTTAAGTTCCACTAGCAACGTGGTAAGCCACGCAAGCAGCAGACAATAAATCACACAAAGTCTCAAATATCTGAGAGGCTCTTAATTGAAACACTTCACAGTTCCGTAACGCTTTTCTTCTGTTAATTCACTTTGAAGTTTCTTACAAATCCTCACGCAACACGAAACTTTTCTAATACTGTCATACGAAGAAAGCAGACCTCTCTCAAAGGCTAACAGTCACGACTGAGACGACTCTCTGCAGTGCGCACAGCATAAGGAATACCTATCTGAAGTCAGCGCAGATCGTTCTCGCGCATCTAGATCTTCATTTGAGCGCTTATAGTTTCCTCGTTAGGGTGTTCCTACAGTGATACATTATATTTCTAATGCTGATCTTTTTCCACCGAAACCGGAAAGATACCAGCCCCTTCTTCCATAAATTTGATGACAAGAAATAACATTACCACAGTATGTTTCGCATCAACTGTACACTGATATAATATAGATACAAATGTATAGTTTTGTACAGATTTAGTAATTCTTAAAGTGAAAGCTGTTCTGATATTTATAAATTGTAGGTGATCTGTCAAGAGTTTACCTTTTATGTTAGAAAATAATACTTTCTCAATAAATTGAAAATTGATGAAAAAATTCCTTAATAGCCTTTAGGGCTATTGTTTCACGTTACAGCACACGTGGTCTGGAAATTTCAAGTTTCTTGCAGTGACTCTCAAATTAACGACAAAAGCAAAAGCCTTCGAAAATAATGTTAGAAAATAAGGCAAATTAGGTATCATATATTTGATCATAGAGTTGCATTCACTGTGATAAAAATGTCTGTCGGCCATGCACGAATCGTTTTGACGACCTGTTGCTGCACAGTAAGCGGCTCGCTGTGTCTACTGCAAGCAGTCCAGGCCAAAGTGCTCAAGGCTAATTAGCCCCTCCAGCGAGTGTAACAAGCCGTAATTGTTTCTGCTAAACCTCGCAGAATACGTGTTACGATTAAAAATAGAATAGCACTGCCCAGGAGGGACTGTGGTGCACAAAGGCCTGTAATGTACTACAACGTTTCAGAAGGAAAATTTTTGATATAGATGGGCAGTATTAGCTGTGTTTCGTAAATTATACTCTAAACTCCTCCCGAACTGGCCATAAAGGCCCATACCTATTGAATTCGCATGCCTATTCCAGTTTCTATGGCGCTTGAGTGTATGTCCTTCTCTTTGGGGAGCTATTGCTGGATTGAGCATCAATGTTAATTGAAGCTCTGCATCAGACATGAATTGCTGCTGATGTGTCGACCCTCTAATAAATTGTCTTTACACTTTATTTAGCTGACAAAAACGGCTCAAATTCTTACAGCTTCCCAGGGAACGATTTCTGGACGCGCCCATTTCACGCTGCTGACTGTAAGGCACAAATTTAAAAAAAAAATTGTCTATGTATGATGTATTTTCATTCAAATAACCTCCATTCCAAACCTCTGCATGAGAACATCAGTAAAATAAAGAATTACTTGTCATCATTTTACAACATACACAGATCACCCAGAACATCACGACCATCTACGCAATAGCTGCTATGTCCATCTCTGGCACGGATACAGTCTGGAACCGCGCGATCGCTACGGTCGCAGGTTTGAATCTTGCCTCAGGCATGGATATGTGTGATGTCCTTAGGTTGGTTAGGTTTAAGTAGTTCTAAGTTCTAGGGGACTGATGCCCTCAGAAGTTAAGTCCCATAGTGCTCAGACCCATTTGAACCATTTTTTTTTCCTGCACGGATAAAAGCGGAGTCACATCGTGGCATGAAAGCAGTGAGACCTTGGTAACTCGCTGGAGTGAGCTGGGACCACATCTGCACGCATAGGTCGCCTAACTGCCGTAAATTCCGGGTGGAACATTAATCTGTTGAAATATGCCACTACTCTCGGGAAACATGAACACCATTAAGGGGTATACGTGGTTCGCAACTGGTGTAGATACTCCTTGGACGCCATGGTGGCTCTCACGAGCTACACTGGATCAGTGGATGACAACGAGAATGTTTCCCAGAGCATAATGGAGCGGCTACCCTGCTTGTCTCCGTCCTGCAGTACAAGAGTCAAGGAACTGTTCCGCTGGAAGACGACGAATTCGCGTCTCCCCATTGGCATGATGAAGAAGGCACCGGTATCTGGATTCATGAGATCGTGCAACGCTGTGTCAATGCGCCTACGTCCGGTAGTGATGGTCACGTGCCCATTTCAGTCGTAGTTTTCCGATGACGTGGGCCGGCCGAAGTGGCCGTGCGGTTAAAGGCGCTGCAGTCTGGAACCGCAAGATCGCTACGGTCGCAGGTTCGAATCCTGCCTCGGGCATGGATGTTTGTGATGTCCTTAGGTTAGTTAGGTTTAACTAGTTCTAAGTTCTAGGGGACTAATGCCCTCAGCAGTTGAGTCCCATAGTGCTCAGAGCCATTTGAACCATTTGAACCGATGACGTGGTGCTAAAATTGTCACATGCATGGGTCGTCGGCTGCGGAGGCCCACCGTTCGGAGTGTTGCTTGTGTTTGACTAGCAGTTATTCCTCACCAGATGACGCTGCTAACGCCTGGACTGGTTTATATCGATAGCAGGTCGGTTTTCATAATTTTCTGGCAAATGAGTGTGAATCCCCTGTCAGCACACATTACTATTTTTACAGTGAAATATACGGCAGAAACCAACAAACTGTCTATCATTATAAAATGTTACATATTAATTACCAAATTTTACATTTTCAGTCTCTCTATAAGTCATTTCTCCCGTATATCAGATTACACTTTCGGTTTACCACAGTACTAAGTATGACTTTACTTTCCTAATGCAGAAGATATTTACTAGTGTAGAGTTGGAATTCACAACGATACTTCCTTCTGATAACTTTAAAACTTTTTGCGTATTCACTTTTAAGTACACGTTTTATCGAGAAACGTTTGCTTTTATTCCAGAAGTTCACTTGATAGTCTTGTGTTAATGAACGATTTTTCTTCCATTTATAGCAGTGTTTTGGGGTATTTAATATACTGTGGGGGGAAAAAAATTCTATGGTTGTGTCAGAGAATGCAAGAGATTTATATGCATGTAATTCTAGTCTGTATTCGTAAATATTTGTTGTAGTTTTTTACTTCTTTTTATTATTTCTGTAATACGCTGTCATATTGCATATCAGTAGCTGATCATGATTCACTGAAAAACTTAACCATAGAGGTTGCTGTATGATTGTCCAGTATGGGTGTATATACAAACATGTTATTACTGATACTGATACCCATAACCATAAATGAAGATTGTAAGGCGGAGGGTACTCTGTTCATAATTACAATACATTCTGGAACAGCTCAAGAACGGCTATACTCCATAAAATATAAATGTGGGTACCTATTCGTTACTACTGAGTTCTGTCTAGAAGTAAATGAGCTTAATAAAAACTTTTACTTTTTTCATAGATAGCTCTAACCATCCAACTGAAATCTCGTATAATGCGAATTTATATGCTAATTTTTCACGACTGTTGCACTTGGTTAGAACGAGCTTGGTGAATCGACAAGCGTCTCGCGTGGATCTTCACGGAGATAACTTGTCCTCCGATGTGTGATGGAGTTCGCAGCAGTTATTGCTTTGCCTCCCATGCATGCTGATGTAATGCGTCCCCACGTGTTGATTGTCTTCAGGGGTGTTTCCTCAGCACAGTCCTGCAGTGCTAGCTAGGCAGCTTGTAGGTGTGGCCATCTCGTGGTGACGCTGTGCGGCAGTTTGCGGCCCAGCGTCCGGATTTGGTTGTTGTCTGACCGACCAGCACGTTCGTAAAAGGTGCGGGCGGTCGTCTTGAAGAGGTCACGGAGCAGAGGTACTTCCGCGATGTCATGAAGATGAGTGCTTGGGAAGTCGTAAGGCAGGTGTAAGGCCAGCCGAAGTATGCGATTCTGCAGTGCCTCCAGCTTCTTTAGGTTGGTGTCGGCGGCGTTTCCCCAGACGACGGCGGCGTATTGTAGTACAGGGTGGAGCAGCGCCTTGTACAGAGTGGTGACCAGCCGTGGTGGCAGTTGGGAACTGTGGTTCAGCACCGGGAAGGCCTGTTCCGCACTTTGTTCTTCACTTCATGGATGTGGGGACGCCACGTGAGTCGGCGGTCGATGGTGACGCCGAGGTAATGCACCGTTGGACGCCACGGGACAGTGCTTCCACCGACGGTGAGCGGTTGCAGGCCTGCAGGAACGAGTCTTCTGGTGACGATCAGGAGCTGTGTCTTTGCCCCATTGAACTGTAGACGTCACTTGACTGCCAGGCTGCCAGGGTGTCAACGGCGAGCTGCAGACGGCGGCGCATGACGGTGGCGTTGAGGCTTCTCGTATATAGAGCCGTGTCATCCGCGTACAGGGCGAGCCGCATACGGTCGATCTTCGGTGCATCAGAAGTGTACAGCGAGTACAGGAGTGGCTCCAATACCGAGCCCTGTGGCACACCGGCGTTGATGCGGCGTACGGTGGACAAACCAAGGCCCGATCTCCAAGATAGGAACGGATGAGACGGACGTGCGACCCCGGCACCCCAAATTCAAAAAGTTTGAATAAGAGGCCACGGTGCCACACACTGTAGAAAGCACGCGACACGTCCAGGAACACCGGGCCGAAGAACTAGCGCTGCTCGAGTGCGACGAACGCATCTTCCACCAGCCGAAGTAGTTGGTGAACTGCCGAGTGGCCCCTGCCAAATCCGAACTGTTCTTCGAGCAGGAGGCCTTCCTCGTCAACGTGGCGCTGCAGTCGCCTGATGTACGTCCGTTCAATGACCTTGGAGACGGCCAGCAGTAAACTAATAGGCCTGCAGTTCGCGGCCTGGCGCAGATCTTTCCCCATCTTCGGAATCACCACGATCTCTGCATGCTTCCAGGGCTGAGGAAAACTGCAGGACCGGAGGATTTCCTTAAAGATGTTGGCTAGATGAGTAACAACCACTGGCGGCAACTTCTAGAGAAGGGCGTTGGAAACTTCGTCAGGGCCAGCAGCCTTCCTGGGGTGGAGGGCGCGCAGGATGGACGAGACCTCTGCCGCCGTCGTCTCTTCAGTGACGTCATCGTCGTCGCGTGCCTCCAAGTAGCGCGGGAGCCGGTCAGCAACCAGGTCGTCGTGGACAGCGTCGGTCGGGTCTTCTATCGGCGTAAACGCAGCCTCAAAGACGTCTGCTAGGGCATCCGCTTTCGCAGCTGGATCGCAGACAGCCTGACCATTGACCATCAGCGGAGGAATACGTTGTGTGCGGCGTAGGAAACGCTTCGTCGTTCGCCAGGCCTTGCCGTCGTGGTGACCTAGTTATTCCAATCGCGATGGTGATGGTTATCAATGGCGGCTCGGACGTCCCGACGCATCCTGTTGAAGAGGCGCTTGGTGTTGGCATTTTGTGTCCTCTGCCACTCCCTGTAGATCCGGTTCTTCTCAGTGATGCCCGCAAGGATGTCCGGCGGCAGCTGTCGGGAGTAGTCAGGCGGAGTCCGTGGTAGGGGCGGCGTTGCTGCCTTGGCCGCGTCTACCGTGGTGGCCGCGAAGTGCAGTAGTGCTGCGTCCACTCCAGCGTCCGCAGGGGGCTGGGCGGCGGCGAGCGAGTCCGTCACGGCTGCTTGAAACCTGTCCCAGTTGATGCCAGCAAGCGAGATGCCTCTCCTGGGCTGTTGGAGGGCGTCCAGATCTATGTCAAAAACCACGGGGACATGATCAGAAGTCAGTGCCGTCCTCGTCGTGGCAGTTATCTGATGAGGAATGCCCTTGACGACCGCGATGTCTATTATATCCGGTTGGCCACGGGCAGGGAAGATAGTCGGGTCGTGCGGCCCCACCACAAGCGTGTGGTGACGTTCTGCCATCCTGAGCAGGCAGCGTCCAGCGGCATTGGTGATCCTGGAGTTCCAGGCGACATGTTTGCTATTGAAGTCCCCGGCAACGAACACCTGCCTGCTCAGGGAGAGCAGAGCATCGACGTCAGCAGGGTCCAGCGGACGGGACGGCGGTCTATAGGCAGTGACGAACGTCATGGCGCCTGCCGAAGTATGAACGACGACACCAGTGGCCCCCAGCGTTGCCAGTGGTGGAAGTTAAATCACGTGATGACGAACGCCATTGCGGACGTAAACGGCTGTCCCTCCGGCCGCCGCCAGTCGATCGGTGCGGTAGCTGGAGTAGTTCGCCGCCCTGACGTCGACCCCAGGCTTCAGGTGCGTTTCATTGATAAGACAGACGTCGACGGCTTCGTCGCGAAGAAATTGGCGGATTAACTGGCTTGGGTGCGGATGCCATTGGCATTCCATGCGACGACCGTAAGCCCTCTAACGCTTCCCATGGTGCAGCTGTGGCGGGTTGACAGCGGTAGTGGCCGGTGTGGCCGTCGGCAATGCAGTGGTGAGTTGCTGCGACAGGACCTCGATCAACTTCGTGGCGCTGGTCACGAGGACAGTGAGCTGTGCGACGAGGTTGGCCAGGTCATCAGTGGAGGCAGCAGGCGCGGCTCCGTCGCTGGAAGGGGGAGGAGCGGCTGCCTCGCTGTGAGAGGCCACCTGGGGCTGCTCGACTGACGTTGCCGATCGCTGGGTACCCACGGGGGCGTGGCCTGGTCGACGCCGTGGGTGAGGCAGTTCTCAGTTCCGCCAATGTCGTCTGCAGTGGAGGCGCAGTGGCCTCAGGTGCCGGCACGGCCTCGGAGGCGGCGGGAGTAGAAGCGTCCGACGCTGTCGGGAGGGAGGAGGGCACCTCCGACGCTGCCGCTGCGAATGAGACGCCAGGCCGTCTCGTTGCTGGCTTCTTCGGACGCGGCGCGGGTGTTTGGCCACGTTGGCGAGTTATGGCATGCTTCCACACCTCACACCCACGATAACTGGCCACCGCCACAGAGTGCACATGTCGGTTTCTCAGTGGGTGGACGGGGGCACGCTCGTCCTGCGTGGGCGCCGGCGCATTTAACACACCTGTCGGGCATAGAGCAGTGGCGCCCGACGTGATTTATCCCCTGGCAGCGAAACCACTGCACTGGGCCTCTCCTGGAGCGAAGATCTTGGGTCCGAACCTGGACGTCGGCGACCCGTTGCAGTTGGTAGAGCTTGCGGTTCTCCACGGTCAGGGAGCAGACGGCCAGGACGAGCGGCATATCATCATGTGATTTAGGGGACTTCATCTTCACGACTGCCCGAATGTAGAAGCCCAGGTCAGCGAGTTCACGATGCAAGTGATCGGCTTCCATGTTGAATGGGCGGTCACGTATTACAATCTTAAGACCTTGTCAGGTGCGGAAGTGTGGGTATAGAAGGGGATACCACGCTCAGACGCCTCCTGAGTGACCCGGCGATAATCGCCAGCAGTGCGGAGTGTAACCCTGTACAGGTCACGCCCGGCAGGCTTCACGGTGTACACGGCCGTTGTCCAGCTGCGCAACAACTTCTGCGGTTCCCCATAAGGCGGCCGAAACTGGAGGACCACCGGCGGGAGATGGGAGTCATTCTTCCGCGCAGGATCGCGTGGCAGCTGTTCTGGAGCGTCAGCGAGCGCGTCGAATGAGTTGGCGACGGCTGGTGGAAGCGTCAAGGATGACTGCCTGCGTCTTGCAGTTCGCCGGGCCGGGACAAAACCGTCGGCGTCAGGGGCGAAATCTTGCTTGGCCCTCTTCTCGATCGGCGAGCTGCGAACAGCGGACGTCGCGGCTGTTGCCCTCCTCTTCTGTTTCCCGCTTCGTCCGCGTGGCTGAGGCGCGGTGGAGCTCTCATCTTCAGAATCGGGGAGCGGAGCAGCCAGCGCTGTCTTCAAGGTTTCCGTAGCTGTGTCCATCAAATCCATAGCTATAGCACTGGTCGTCCTAACTGGGGGGCCAGATGGGGCCGCCGACGGCGCAAGCGCGGCCGGACGGCGATCTGCCACACCCCTTGCGTCGCTAGCAAGCGCAGGTGCGTCCTTCCCCACGGCTGCACATCTCAGCGACTACGTCGTGCGTCGTGCGTGTGGTCGACAAACGTCGCTCTGCAATGAGTATTAAATCATTACACCAGCCCGAGAAAAGTGTGGGAAGAGTTTCTGGTAATAACTGCTACGCTGTAGCACAGGTACCTCAAACGAAGGCTTCATACATATAATGACGCACTGTTTGTATGCGGTCTCTGCTACGATAATAAATGTGTCCCTTTCTGTCGCTACGGTGCATTAATAGAGAGACACTTCCACAGAACAGAAAGGTACAGCTGTATGGTGTAACGAATCCTCCTGTACCTAAATAAATTGAAAAGGTAAGAGAGGTAGGGGACATGTGGACAGCAGCAGAGGCGGATCCTGGTGAATGAGCAACAACTCTTCATTAGTTCTGTACTAATTCATACAGTTCAGACATTCTTCTGATTGTGCCCCATTCTCTGGAGCGCTCCGAAGTTCCCTCGTAAAAATCCGGCATCGTAATTGCAGACATCGACATCAGACGGGCGGCATGCCCGTGCTGCTCGGGAGACAGAGCGCTGTGCTGGCGTCTCCGAAGTGCGAGGTGAGCTGACAAGGAAACGGCACGACCGTGGGGTCGGGGATTTGTCCGAAATTTTGTGTGGTGAAAGAGGACCCCTAACACCTCAAGTGGTTAAAATATTAGGACACACTACTCGGAAAATCCCGGGAAAAATCGATCGAAAGTTTCTTAGGTGCCTTGTGAGTATAAAATGTTAGTCTATTGGCGACACGCCGTCTGGCCTACATGGTTTGCGCTCCGACCCTTATGCCAGAGGTATCGAGTTCGATTCCTTCTCCGGCACTTTTTTATTTTCTTCTGTTGCTTCCAAAATTGCAGCGCATTATTACAAAGAATCGTGAAATTAATTCCCGGGATGATTGTATAAAAATTCATTCTATAATTCACCGTCAATTATCGCCACCAATATTCCGAGACATGGTTCAGTATGCCTGGTTTGCCTCAGAATTATCAGAAACTCAAAACATTTTCGTAAATGTTAATGGGGCATGTTTCTGTACAGATTTATTGCAAACGCCCTGTGATTGAAAAAAAATCCGCCTTTATATGTTGCGCAAGATGTCGCAAAAATTATTACTTTGTTTGTTTTTACGATAATTATCACTGCGGTTCTTGTTTATAATTATTATATGTATAAAAACTAAATGTTTCCCAATCGATTTTGTTATTCTGATTAAAAACCCAGTGTTTCCTCTCATATAATTTACAATTAAAAATGGAAAACCCACCGCCATGAATTGTGTTGTTGGGCAAAACGAAAATAATTTTTATTCAATAATGTAACTAATTTGTTAAAGACAATGTAGGTTTGGGAAACTTTCTGAATAATTGGTGGAATAACAAAAGAAAATGAAACAGATGAAAAAAGGGTGCCAGAGGAGGTATCAAACCCGAGACCTACGGCATAAGACTACGAGGCCTAAACATCAAGGCCAGACGGCGGCTTGGCACTGGACTAACATTTTATACTCATAAGGCACCTAAGAAACTTTGGATCGAGTTTTCCCGGCATTTTCCAGGTATTGCGTCCTAATATTTTAACCACGTGAGGTGTTAGCGGTCCTCTTTCACCACACAAACTTTCGGACAAATCCCCGACCCCACGGTCGTGCCGTCTCCTTGTCAGACGGACAGATGCGACAGCGCTGCTGTCACGGGCGGCCACCATATCTTCTCTAATGTGGAAGGCCGCGTCGTTCCAGTGGCACGGCGATGGCGCTGCCCAGAGTCGAAGTCTGGAGCGTCGGTGAGGAACAGGGCAGGGAGGATGGCGGTCTGGGCAGAGAGGCGATGGTCCCTCCTTCTCGGACTGGTAGTGGCGGAGTTCACAGCGAGGATTCTCGGGAGTGGGCCTGTCGTGCCGAACATGACGTACTCGGCTGGGCTAGCGTTTAATTGCTGGTTCCTGGCGCTGAATTCGTGGAAGGCCTGCTTTTGTGGGCCGCTGTGAACTATCTGCAAGTGGTTAATGACGGGGCTCTGGTGTAATCGTCGATGACGCAGAAGTCAATTGGGCCGCAATGACTTCTCGAAGGTTGGCCACAGGGCACTGCCACCCGGAGCGGTGTCGCCGAAGCCTTGCTGCTGCTGAGGGGTGCTGTTGAAGCAGGAACGACGGCCGGCTGCGGCCGATGTCCGTGGCTTGTGACCTGATTTCGGCGCTCGTCGTCAAAGACACGAGAGCCCATCGCGCAGTTCAATGACCAACATCTAGTGTCTGACTGCGGCCTCGTTGCAGTTTTGTGCTCTGACTTCTGCTCCAAATTCTCCTTTAGTTTTGTCTCGTTATTGTCTCCTCCCCTCTGCGAAGAAAATTCGCCTTCGACTTTTACTGACATAAAAACACTAGATAATTTATAATTTTATACTTTGTATTTGTTCCTCCACTCACGGTATCACATGGTACATTATTTGTCTGCGTTCACCAACCACTACCTATACTTTCATACAACCACTGATTCCATGTGTTTTCATTTGCACTTTGATGACGTTAGTTAACTTTCAGTTCTGTTAGCTGCTACACCATTCCTCTCGTTAGGGGTATAATGGAAATCAGGAAGGCATTCTAACCTTATTTTCTGCATATTAAATTCGCGTTTCCTACATTCACCTATTCCCACATTCCACTATAACACAAGATACACAAACAATACGACTAACTACCAGGCGCTAATATCAAGAACCCCACACATTTAATGACCGGTACAATTCCCTTTCCGTTAAGTTCTACCGTTAATTTTTCACTGTGACCTAGAAAATAATAAAATCCATCCTATGTGAAAGAGAAGTGACCCTTCTCTGCCTCGTGATGACTGGGTGTTGTGTGATGTCCTTAGGTTAGTTAGTTTTAAGTAGTTCTAAGTTCTAGGGGACTGATGACCATAGATGTTAAGTCCCATAGTGCTCAGAGCCATTTGAATCATTTTTGAAGAAGTGACCTATGCAAACACAATAATTTGTGCACTGCCCTACTGCTACTCGCCTGTGTGAACTCTGTGATTTGCACACTGTCCTTTTGCTCCACATTCTCATTTCTTAGCAATTATATAAAGTTCATTTACAACAGTAGGTGATCCATAGCAACGTTGCTTTGGTCGCGGCTTCAAGATATCGTGACCTGGGAAGGTATCCGAACTTACTTCCTCAGAAAATGGCAATATAAGAACGTAATACTACATGATACTTATAATTCTAGCTTCTCATAGTTCACAATAAATCTCAGTACCTCAACAGACAGATACCTCCCATTCTGAGTGAAAACAAGAATCCAATCTTCTTTCTTCCTTCCTAAAACAAGTAATCCAAGCTTCAATAGCTCTCCGATATCACTGACCCAGCTACAGGCTGTATAACAGGTGCACCTATGCTGTGTACAAACTTAACATTTTCGCAACCACACGCCCTATATCAGTACCACCTGTGGCGTACGATAAAAAATCCCTTTAGTTCCTGCTCATCTCTTCCAACATCTGAAGGATTGTCCCGCTAAGACACTTCTTTCGCCTTGTCGGCTAGTACTGCTGGTTTTACCAATTACCAATGTAATGAACATTACTTTTCGAGCGTTCAGGAGTAGTTTAACTGACGACGTCACGGACAATGACGTATATCGCATTCGTGTGGTATCTCAGCGCTTTGGCTGATTTGATAGGATGCAACATTATGTTAAGACAGTGACTCCTAGCTAAACAATACCGTTGCGACACTTGAATCTAGTTCTGATCCATCGCCACTGTACCAGGACTTACCAATCTTAACGAACTAAGTAATAACTGCTAATCGTTTTGCGTGGGCGTCACATTCTTCAGGTTATGTCTCCTAATATTCCTGGCTTAGCCATGATCTTAAATCCTATATTATACCTATCTTTGATCACTATTAGACATGTTACTCCTATAGTACTTTCTCCTCCTAAAACGGATAATTTTTGCTATAGAACCATGGCGCTGACTGCTGTCTTCCTGACTGACCAACTTCATGTCCACCTTCAACAGTCCGTCTGACAACAATGTGAAGGTGGCACGGTGATGCCTTTTAGGGAGTCGAAGTCTGAACTGACGGTGAGGAGCAGGGGCGGGCCGATGGCGAAGTGTTGCCCGCTCGGGCTGGACAGACATTCTATCGTCCCTCCTTCGCGGTCCGGTGGTGGCAGAGTTCACAGCGAGGATTCCCGGTTTACACATGGTAGGCCTGACGAACATGACGTACTCGGCTGGTCAAGCGTTTAAATGCTGGTTCCCCGTGCTGAATTCGCGGAAGGGCTGAGTTTGTGGGCCACTGCGAACCATCTGGACCAGGGCAATGGCCGGGCTCTGGCACAATGGTCAATGACGCAAAAGTCAATCGAGGCGGAGTGGCTTCTCGAAGGCTGGCCCCAGGGCACTTACACCCGGGAGGCTGTCAAAGAGGTCTTGCTGCTGTTGAGCGGTGATGATCAAGTAGGAGCGAAGGCCGGCTGCGGAAGATGTCCGTGGCTTGTGGCCTGTTTTTGGCGCTCGTGGTTTGACGACAAGATAGCCGATCGCGCAATTTAGTGACTAGCATCTGCTATCTGCTGCGGCCAAGTTGTTGTCCTGGGTTCTCACTTCTGCTCCAAGTTCTCGTACAATTTTGTCAGGTTACTAAACATTGCTTATCCCGGCTGACTCCCGCAACTGTCATGAATCCACCCATAAATGTTCCGAAATAGTTATGTTACTTCTTCATAATAGCTTTGTTACTTAATGTCTCTAATGTTGTAACGATGATTTCTTAGGTTAAATGTGTAATTCATTATATTGCCATAGGAATTTTGTACTTATCTTTTCAAGATGGCTTCGGTGTCTAGGTATCTTCTCCTGCTGGGTAATATTATACAAAGAAGGTCCTAGACGTTACCATAAACATGTTTCAGTTTTCCATAACTGTTTAATTTAATCTTTTACTTAAGCACACATATTTACACAATTATTTCATACAGGTTTTCAAATGCAAGATATGGAAAATATATCTTGTCGGAAGACTTAAATCTAAAAACTGTCCACACCGAACTCTAGAACTGTTAGTCCAACTCCAATAAAGTCTAACACAATCCTGACACGCTTGGCGCCAAAAATATTGTATATGTTACGAAACCAGCTTTCAGTACCTTCTGGAAGAGGTGTTAAGCCTATTGAGCATTAAGGTAACTTTGTAATTGAAATTGTTTATCATTTTTAATTTATATATTGTTTCCTGAAAGTAATTAATTGAATATTTATGAACGTAACGGTTAATAACAGACTGAACATTTTCAATATATGAAAAACAGTAACTTCTTGTTCCTTTATCGAGTTCACTACTGATAGCAAAATTAATAAAATTATAAATGGAGAGAAATATTTTGTGTACAGATGACACTGAAGAATAAAAGTTAATGTAACTAACGTGGACTTCTTTACAGATCATTTGTTTTTAAAATTGTTACATTTATGTGATACATATTTACGGAAAAGCCACATTTGGCAGCTATAAAACATTACAAGCTTTCATAGGTTAAGAAAAAAAATTACGTAAGAAAATCAGCTCGAGCCTGACGAAAATATAGCTGGTATTCAACATTTAGGACTAGATTCATTATAGTGGGATACGACGTACAACTGAATAAGAGCCGTCCGGTGTGGCCGAGCGGTTCTAGGCGCTTCAGTCTGGAAGCGCGCGACCGCTACGGTCGCAGGTTCGAATCCTGCCTCGGGCATGGATGTGTGTGATGTCCTTAGGTTAGTTAGGTTTAAGTTAAACCTTGCCTATTTACCAATATAATTTCATGAAGAGGTGATCAAGTGATAGACATAATCCCTGCAAACACCGTTAGGAATTCTCCTCGAAATCGGTCTCCTTCCACAAAGTTTGGGTCTCGAAATTGTGTTCAACGTTGCCTTCAGATGCGAATCCGTTGAGAAGCACTCTCCAGGCCACATCGGGACTCATCTTTGACAAGAAACTGTCCGGCCGGGGTGGCCGAGCGGTTCTAGGCGCTAGTCTGGAACCGCGCGACCGCTACGGTCGCAGGGTCGAATCCTGCCTCGGGCATGGATGTGTGTGATGTCCTTAGGTTAGTTAAGTTCAAGTAGTTCTAAGTTCTAGGGGACTGATGACCTTAGCAGTTAAGTCTCATAGTGCTCAGAGCCGTTTGAACCATTTTCTATAAACTGTCACCACATCCGAGAAACAACAGAACGATTCACATGAAGCCATCGAACCACATCAGTTTGGGGCTGTCCTGCTTCAAATGTTCAAATTTGTGTGAAATCTTACGGGACTTAACTGCTAAGGTCATCACACTACTTAACCTAAATTATCCTAAGGACAAACACACACACTCATGGCCGAGGGAGGACTCGAACCATCGCCGGGACCAGCCGTGTCCTGCTTCCCCTCTTCCTACTGCCCTCCACCGCAGAGGGTCTGGTAGGTGTGTTCTATGTGCCTCACTGCACCGTTTTTGGCTGTGTACACAGCGATTATGGATGTGAGATTATCCGAAAAACACCGCCCCATTTTATAAATACCCTAAAATCATCATTGGTGTGGTGGTCCATTGACCGGAATGCCGTCTTCCGTGTAGAACACGATCGTACAGACATCTCTTGACATTTTGTATGAGTGTATCGTGAATTAGACACAGGACTCGACAACGGTTTGTTGCTTTAATTTTGGACACCAGTGTACACATACCTCGTGAAAAGACCAGTAAAGTGCAATAGACTGATTCGAGTTCACATGGGAGCTTACCAATAATAATTTTTCCCGCATACCTTTCGCGAGTAGACTGGACATGGTGGAAGGGACAATAGTACACCAAGTATCGTCTGCCACACGCTGTTCAAATGGTTCAAATGGCTCCAAGCACTATGGGACTTAACATGTGAGGTCATCAGTCCCCTAGACTTAGAACTACTTATACATACTCGACTGAAGCGCCTAGAACCGCTCAGCCACAGTGGCCGCCCCACACACCGTGAAGTGACTTTCACAGTGGAGGTATGGATGTAGAAGAATATTCAAAATTAATTCGTATTTTTTTCTCTAAATTATTATATTTGGAACATTCAACTCTCTTACACTGGCACAACTAAAGCTGGCACACCAGTTTTGAGACAGATCCTCTGGATTGATGATAGCGGTATACTACAGAACGAACTAACTTTGACCATTATTACAGATGGTGATTGGGGTGTATACTAGTACACATTTCTGGCAGCAAGTTTAGGTCATACTGTCTGGTGGGAGGCCACGCCCACCTGCAGAAGAGGAATGCAGTATTCTCTCTATCAAGTTGTCCCCAGTGAGGTTCGATGCTAAAATGAAACGTCTTTAGCTCCCATACTTTAATTCCTTGTTGCCACACAAGATAATATTTTTTGAGCAATTCAAATCACGCACAAAGAATAAACGAGCCTCTTGGCTTATACTTGATTTTCATTCTTGAAGTTAAGATGAGCTTCTGTTTAATAAACCGGAGATTCTTACATTAAGGTCACATTATTTCTGCCGTCCCATGAGATGTGTGAAGGCTATCTAATCTTCTTTAAAAAGTCACTACCAAACTGAAAACAATCTTGTGAACTGTGAACAAATTCTTCACTATTGTGTAAGAAAGTGGGCAACACATAGAAACGTATATTTTCAGTATATTCCGCAAAAACGAAAGGTATCCCGGTCGAAGCAGAAACATTTTCTCTCAGAATGTGCAGAATAATTTTTCGCACATTAATTTTTTGTTTTCTTTTTGTTTTGAGTATGTTATTTACTGAAATGAACGAAATACTCATGTACACAGTTTATGCGTTACTCCAGGGCCTGTTTGTGTATGCACTGGAAACTCAATGTAGGGTAGATAATGCTTGCATATCTGATATAGGTGTACAGTACTTCGTATAATCCAAAACGTTAGAGAGTAGAAACATAACATCTCATTACATCAGGCAAATCATATCCAATATGGCCGCATGTAGTTAGTAACACCGAAATAACGAAAACGTTTCATGTTCGAATATCTGTGCTACGACACGAGTTAAGCACTCCGTCTTCAGGCCACGAGTGGCCTACCGGGACCATCCGACCACCGTGTCATCCTCAAAGGAGGGTGCGGATAGGAGGGGCGTGGGGTCAGCACACCGCTCTCCCGGTCGTTATGATGGTATTCTTGACCGAAGCCGCTACTATTCGGTCGAGTAGCTCCTCAGTTGGCATCACGAGGCTGAGTGCACCCCGAAAAATGGCAACAGCGCATGGCGGCTGGATGGTCACCCATCCAAGTACCGCCCACGCCCGACAGCGCTTAACTTCGGCGATCTCACGGGAACCGGTGTATCCACTGCGGCAAGGCCGTTACCACACGAGTTAAGGCTTCGGTAAAAATATAGATGAACAGCAACATAAATTTCAAGTAATATGTATAAAAATTAACAGAAAACGTAACTACAAAAACCCGAAAGGTTACAAAAATAAGCAAGATTTGGATAAAAATAATGGTACTAGACATGGAAGTATGTGGCTGGTGAAGGGTTCCTTTTCCTTCGCGTTCCACTCCCAAATAGAGCGAGGGACAAATAACTTCGTATATGGCTCCGTATGAGCCCCGTTTTGTCTTATCTTAGTGGTCATTACGCGAAATTTACGTTGGCGGCAGTAGAATCGTTCTGTAGTCAGCTTCAGATGACGATTCTCTGAATTTTCTCAATAGAGTTCCTCGAGAAGAACGTCGCCCACCATCCAGCGATTCCTATTTCAGTTTCCGAAGCTTCTCCATAATATCTGCGTGTTGATCGAGCCTACGGGTAGCATATCTAGCAACCCGCCTCTGAATTGTGTCGATATAATCCTTTAATCCAACCTGATGGGGATCACAAACACTTGAGCAGTACTCAACAATGGATTGTACTAGCGTTCTACACGCGGTCTCCATTACAGATGAACCATACTTTCTTAAAATTCTCAGAATCATCCGAAGACGAGTATTCATCTTCCCTACTACAATCCTTAAATGCTCGTTCCCTTTCATATCGCTTTGCAACGTTGCACCCAGATATTTAGTCGACCTGACTGTCGATCAGCGTACTACTAATGCTGTATTCGAACATTAAGGGAATACTATACCTATTCATCTACATTAACTTACATTTTTCTACGTTTAGAATTAGCTGTCATTCATCGCACCAACTGTATAGGTGAGTATTTCGTTCATTTCAGTAACTAACATAACCGAAACAAAAAATTAAATAGATGAAAAATTATCATGCAAGCAGAGGGAGAAGCTGAAGAAGACAAAAAGTTTTCCGCTTTGATTCCACCTTCAGTCACTTAACGACGACACCTCCCCGTACACCACAACGTCATCAGCAAAGAGCCGCAAATTGCAGCTCACACAGTTCGTCATATCGTTTGCATATATCGATAATAACAGCGGTCCTATCACCTTCGTAGGGGCACTCCCGACGATACCCTAATCTCTGATGAACACACGTCGTGGAGGAAACGTACTGGGTTCGATTACTTAAGGTGTCTTAGAACCACTCACTTATAAAGCAACCTATTCCGTTTGCTCATACCTTAGTTAACAGACTACAGTGAGGTTCGATGTCAAGCTCTTTACGGAAAGCTAGGGATAATAATCCGCCTGGTCCCGTCATCCATAATTCGCTGGACATCGGGTAAGAAAAGTGCAAGCTGAAATTCGGAGGAGCGATGTTTTCTAAAAGTGAGCTAATTTGTGGACAGAAAGTTTTCTGTCTTAAGGGAACTTATTACATCCGAAAAATTCTGCACCAACCGATGTGAAAGATATTGGCCTGTAATCCTGCGGATCCTTTCCTTTAGCTTTCTTATATACAGGGGTCTCGTTCACTTTTCCTCTCTCGCTTGGACTTTACGCTGGGCGAGAGATTCGCGATAAATTCCCAATATGTAAGGTGCCTATGCCGTACAATATTGTTTGTAAAATCGATCTGGGATTTCATCTGGGCCGGTGATTTAATTTTTTTCAACTCTTTGAGTTGCTTCTCTACACCTGGGGTGCATATTACTATCTCCTCAACACTGGAATCAGTGCGAGGCTCAAACGACGGTATGTTTGTATGATTCCAATGCCTGATCGATTTCTTAAATGCGGGATTTAAAACTTCACCTTTCCTTTTCCTGTCTTCTATTGCCACACCAGGTTGGTCAACGAGTGACTGAACAGGAGCCTTTGGCCCTAGTAAAGATTTTACGTAGGATCATTTTCTCTAGTTCTCGGCAAGATATCTTTCTGAGGTGTCATGGTGGTAGTAGCTGCGTGCTTCGTGCATCAAAGCCTCTACTAAATTTTCCTGCTGTCATTAATTCCGTTTTCCTTTGAACCGAGAGTCCGACGGTCTTTGATTTCTCAGAACCTTCAGAATATCGTTGTTAAATCACAGTGGGTATTTTCCATCATTAATTAACTTCCTCGGCACATACTTCCTACTGCGCGATTTACAATCCATTTCAACTCTGCCCGCAATTCCTCTACGTCCGTCACACTGGAACTGAATTGTGCCCATTCATTGTGTAGCGGAACAAAACAATAGGAGAATTTGAAGCAGAAGTCAGAGCCTAGAATCGTAATGGAGTCAGAGCCAGACATAAGACACTGCTCATTGATCTGCGTAATCAGCACATGTGTCGTGAGACCAGGAGCGCCCGACGTCGCGTAATCGACACAATCTGCCGACCTACTGCTGGTTACCCCACACCTTCCAGACATCGACACGCTTCAGACGCTTCCTCACGAACCAGAAACACCACTCTTACTGTGGAATAAACAGAGGGAAGCAGTATTTAACCATGGCCCAACCAGCTCGTCATCGTTTGAGTAGCTGGACAGCACGTGACCCCCAATCTGAGTCAGTCTGGGCCGTCTCCATAACTCTAACGCAACCTGGTCGTGAAGCAACGACCGCCACCTGTCTGCCCACACTGAGCAGCCAAAACCGCGCCAGCCGCTCACCCCTAATATCCAGTCGTTGATCCACAGATCTACATCTACATCTAAATCTACATTTATACTCCGCAATCCACCCAACGGTGTGTGGCGGAGGGCACCTTACGTGCCACTGTCATTACCTCCCTTTCCTGTTCCAGTCGCGTATGGTTGCAGAACGACTGCCGGAAAGCCTCCGTGAGCGCTCGAATCTCTCTTATTTTGTATTCGTGATCTCCTCGGGAGGTATAAGTACGGGGAAGCTATATATTCGATACCTCATCCAGAAACGCACCCTCTCGAAACCTGGACAGCAAGCTACACCGCGATGCAGAGCGCCTGTCTTGCTGAGTCTGCCACTTGAGGTTGCTAAACATCTCCGTAACGCTATCACGGTTACCAAATAACCCTGTGACGAAACGCGCCACTCTTCTTTGGATCTTCTCTATCTCCTCTGTCAACCCGACCTGGTACGGATCCCACACTGATGAGCAATATTCAAGTATAGGTCGAACGAGTGTTTTGTAAGCCACATCCTTTGTTGATGGACTACATTTTCAAAGGACTCTCCCAATGAATTTCAACCTGGTACCCGCCTTACCAACAATTAATTTTATATGATCATTCCACTTCAAATCGTTCCGTACGCTTACTCCCAGATATTTTACAGAAGTAACTGCTGCCAGTGGTTTGTTCTGCTATCATATAATCATACAATAAAGGATCCTTCTTTCTGTGTATTCCCAATACATTACTTTTGTCTATGTTAAGGGTCAGTTGCCACTCCCTGCACCAAGTGCCTATCCGCTGCAGATCTTCCTGCATTTCGCTGCAATTTTCTGATGCTGTAACTTCTCTATATACTACAGAATCATCCGCGAAAAGCCGCATGAAACTTCCGACACTATCTACTAGGTCATTTATATATATTGTGAAAAGCAATGGTCCCATAACACTCTCCTGTGGCACGCCAGAGGTTACTTTAACGTCTGTAGACGTCTCTCCATTGAGAACAACATGCTGTATCCTGTTTGCTAAAAACTCTTCAATCCAGCCACACAGCTGGTCTGATATTCCGTAGGCTCTTCCTTTGTTTATCAGGTGACAGTGTGGAACTGTTTCGAACGCCTTCCGGAAGTCAAGGAAAATGGCATCTACCTGGGAGCCTGTATCTAATATTTTCTGGGTCTCATGAACATATAAAGCGAGTTGGGTCTCACACGGTCGCTGTTTCCGGAATCCATGTTGATCCCTACAGAAATGACATGATACGCGAGCAAAAAACATGTTCTAAAATTCTACAACAGATCGATGTCAGAGATATAGGCCTATAAAATGGCTCTGAGCACTATGGGACTCAACTACTGAGGTCATCAGTCCCCTAGAACTTAGAAGTACTTAAACCTAACTAACCTAAGGACATCACACACATCCATGCCGGAGGCAGGATTCGAACCTGCGACCGTAGCGGTCGCGCGGTTCCAGACTATAGCGCGTAGAACCACTCAGCCACTCCAACCGGCTATAGGCCTATAGTTTTGCGCATCTACTCGTCGACCCTTCTTGAAAAGTGGAACTATCTGTGCTCTTTTCGAATCGTTTGGAACCTTCCGCTCCTTTAGAGACTTGCGGTACACGGTTGTTAGAAGGGGGCAAGTTCTTCGCGTACTCTGTGTAAAATTGAACTGGTATCCCGTCTGGTCCAGTGGACTTTCCTCTGTCGAGTGATTTCAGTTGCTTTTCTATTCCTTGGACACTGATTTCGATGTCAGCCATTGTTTCGTTCGTGCGAGGATTTAGAGAAGGAACTGCAGTGCGGTCTCCCTCTGTGAAACAGCTTTGGAAAAAGGTGTTTAGTACTTCAGCTTTACGCGTGTCATCCTCTGTATCGATGACATTTTCATCCCAGAGTGTCTGGATGTGCTGTTTCGATCCACTTATCGATTTATTGTAAGACCAAAACTTCCTAGGATCGACTCGACCAACGCCATCTCCGGGTCGCCGGAAACTCGGCGGCCTGCAGTAAAGACAGATGACGATTCTGACTGGCCTTTCTCTCCAACGCAGCCGTATCAACAGTCAAAGACTCGTGCGACATCCATGGCATCGTCGCCGAGTCACTGACGGGGTCGACACTCCACTGAGTAAGCAGCTCCACTTCTCTACCCCACTGGCCGTGTCGACTCCTGACGCTCAGCGCACAATACTACGTGAAGAAGGAGATGCAATGACTGCACTAGGCGAATGGAATAATTAAAGATTTGTTCATGTTAATGTAGGATTCAAGTTGATTGAATAAAGGACTGTGTATATATCCACCGATGGTCTCCCCTTTCCCCCAAATCATGTATGGACCTTACCACGCTCACAGGACTTGATCCCATTCTGAAAAGCAATAACTGTTTGGCTTCGTTTTTTTCACAGATACACCAATACCACTACAATTGCGTATTTGGGATGCTAACAACTGTATATCTGCACCTCCTATCACAAATACTCTCCTCCCAAAATGGCTCATATGGCACTCATGACTATGGGACTTAACTGCTGAGGTCATCAGTCCCCTAGAAAGTAGAACTACTTAAACCTAACTAACCTAAGGACATTATACACATCCATGCCCGAGGCAGCATTCGAACCTGTGACCGTAGCGGTCGCGCGGTTCCAGACTGTAGCGCCTAGAACCGCTCGGCCACAACGACCGGCACTCTGCTCACATTATGGATTCATTTATTAATCTTCATAGCAATCGTCCTTATGATGACATAATGAACACAATCCCTGTCTTTATACTCACACTGTCGATAGGTTCAGACTTGTTGGTACATGAAAGGTCTGAAACATTTCCATTACGTGTGGGCCTGTTCATCATACTTTTCAGAAAAGTGTTCAAAAGTTCTTTGCAAGACTGCCTGTCAAAATCTCTTGCAAATAAATCTATAGATGTCCAAGGCTGAAGTCGCCTCCAAAGAATACTGCAAGATCTGGATATTTCTATGCTACTGAAGGTACACTTTCTTTGAAGGACTCTAACTCTGTCATGGCAGAATTGAGTCACCGGAAAAAATCCAATAATTTACTTGATTTCGCCTAGACAGTCATTCCCATATTCTATCTGAATATAGACAATATTTTTTTCGATTGTGAGGGGAATTCCTCCTATGGCTTTTAATCCGTCTTTCCGATAAACGTTCCATGCCTCGATAAATGTGTCAGATATGTCTACTTCGGATTTCAGCCACCTCTCGGTCCTTAGAAGAATTTGAGTGCTCAAATTTCCGTGAGGGTAGTAAATTCGAGAAATTTGTTACGATTACTCCAACAATTCACTGATAAAACTTTGACAGTCGAAGTGTCTTTGTTCTGTACGTGGTCTAATTTCGCTATCTGCATCCTGAGTCGCAAGTGCCGACCGCAGTGGCCGAGCTGTTCTAGACGCTACAGTCTGGTACCGCGCGACCGCTACGGTCGCAGGTTCGAATCCTGCCTCGGTCATGGACGTGTGTGATGTCCTTAGGTTAGTTAGGTTTATGTAGTTCTAAATTCTAGGGGACTGATGGTCTTGGAAGTTAAGTCCCATGGTGCTCAGAACAATTTGACACTTTTTTTTTTTTTGAGTCGCAAGTGTTCATCACAGTACCTCTATCACCTAGCCTAAAAAAGAAAGAAGACCTTTTACATACCTCAAGAACTCTACAACCCGAGTATCTGCTTCCATTGCCTATTGTACCCCTTACCTATCACAGGGAAAGCTACATTTCCACACCCGATACCGCAGGTATAGAAATCTGCAGCCAAGACCGTCACAGAGTCGACGAAGCATTTAGTTTAGACACCATACTCTGCTCCACATCAAACAAACCCAATCATCTATGGGAACAATGCTACAAACTGCGAGCTTTGTTGGCACCCCGTGTGCCAGGCCATCTGCCTTCACCACTTCCGCCAGCCTCCTGTTGAACTGAGGCCAACCTCAGAACCCAATAGATATGTGTCATTGGTGGTGACGTGGGTCAGAACTGCACCATCAATAGCCTCAGGCCTGGCCCCCTCCACCTCTCGGACGAGACTGCTCCTGGCAGACATACCAAGTGCACACTGGCTTTCCTCCTGGTCGCCGGCCGCGGTGGTCTCGCGGTTCTAGGCACGCAGTCCGGCGCCGCGCGACTGCTACGGTCGCAGGTTCGAATCCTGCCTCGGGCATGGATGTGTGTGATGTCCTTAGGTTAGTTAGGTTTAAGTAGTTCTAAGTTCTAGGGGACTGATGACCACAGCTGTTAAGTCCCATAGTGCTCAGAGCCACGTATCCTCCTGGTCCTGGACGCTATTTCCTTGAGAGGCTCCGTAATGCACCTAACACTGGAGCTCCCTATAGCTAGTAAACTCCTACCCACGTGTGTCTGCAAGGTCCTGCTAAATGAGCGGCCACCTGCTCACTCGAGGTTAATGGGCTAGGCCAGACGACAAGCCTCCACAGTCGTTTCCCAACTAGAGCGACGAGAATGAGTTACTTCCTGCCACATACCGTGAGGTGAGGCAGATCCGCTGCTTTGGGTAGACTGGAAGGTGCCTCGGTATCAGAGCCTGTGAGCGAAAAAAGCGACACCTCAGGGGATCCATGCGACGCCCCTGATTCTCCGCCACCGCTACATCCCGAGGCGGCAGATGGAAGACAGCTGACAGTAACCAAAAGCTCCTTCAGCTGTTCATGAACTGCGACCAGCTCCTCCCGCGTCCTCACACGGTATGGACACATCCTATTCATCACAGCAAGACTAACTTAAGAAGTAAACAATAAATCACACAGACATACCTAAAGATACAGCTTGCTACCCTCCTGACGTGTCATCAATGGAAGCAGACTCCTTAATGCACTGTGCAGCTGGTAGTTCACAGGAAATAGCAACTGTATCACAGACTGCGTGACTCTACTCTTGAAAATAACAAAAACGTGAGATTACATCACCCTAATAGAAAAACTTGCATGGAATTTAAGAAATAAACTGCCGAGAAAACGCACAAAAAGCTAAATACGTATCATGGAGCTCCACAGAAGTATATCTGGCGACAATTGAAACTAATTAGTTGGTTCAAGCAGCAGTGTTGTCATTCTTGTACAGAGTGAAGTGTTGGATGAGAAGGGATTTATTTACAAATGAAAGCTCCCTTCACAGCGTATATTTACATGCTGTTAACGACGAAATAGCAGAATAAAGAGATAGGTGGAAACAGCATGGAGATAGAAGCGGGAAACCCTGAACTACGAGCCGAAAGCAAGGAGAGACACAGAGCGCCCAAGGAGACAATGAACATAAGATTTGTGACAGCGGTACAGGTAATGCTAAACCACCGCATGGAAGACGACGATTATTGTTATTGTTGTTTCCACTGTTCTGACGTTTCTTATGCTATATTTTGTTATTATTAACACTAGCCTTCATATCTAGGATATCATCTGCCCATGTACTTCAACAGCTTTCTGTATATGCCCTTGTCTGAAAACTATCATGACATGATAAACTGTAGAGAACATTTTAATTTCTTGAAAAGACTATTTGTATATACAGGGCGGTCCCTTGATCGTGACCGGGCCAAATATCTCACGAAATAAGCGTCAAACGAAAAAAACCACAAAGAACGAAACTTGTCTAGCCTGAAGGGGGAAACCAGATGGCGTTATGGTTGGCCCGCTACATGTCGCTGCCATAGGTCAAATGGATATCAACTGCGTTTTTTTTTTAAATAGGGGACCCCATTATTTATTAATATAAATATGAATGTTTTACTAGGACCACTTTTTTCGCTTTGTGGATGATGGCGCTGTCATAGTCACAAACATATGGCTCACAATTTTAGACGAACAGTTGGTAACAGGTAGGTTCTTTAAATTAAAATACAGAACGTAGGTACGTTTGAACATTTTATTTCGGTTGTTCCAGTGTGATACATCTACCTTTGTGAACTTATCATTTCTGAGAACACTTGATGTTACAGCGTGATTACCTATAGCCGGCCGGAGTGGCCGAGCGGTTCTAGGAGCTATAGTCTGGAACCTCGCGACCGCTACGGTCGCAGGTTCGAATCCTGCCTCGGGCGTGGATGTGTGTGATGTCCTTAGGTTAATTAGGTTTAAGTAGTTCTAAGTCTAGGAGGCTGATGGCCTGAGATGTGAAGTCCCATTGGGCTCAGAGCCATTTGAACCATTTGATTACCTGTAAATACCACATTCATGCAATAAATGCTCAAAATGATGTCCGTCAGGAAATCAGCATACAGTGCATCATTTAGATTGCCATTGATAAAATGGGGGGCAATTATCCTTCCTCCCATAATGCCGCCCCATATATTAACACGCCAAGGTCGCTCATGTTCCACTTGTCGCAGCCATCGTGGATTTTCCGCTGCCCAATAGTGCATATTATCCCGGTTTACGTTACCGCTGTTGGTGAATGACACTTCGTCGCTAAATATAACGAGTGCAAAAACTCTGTCATAGTCCCGTAATTTCTCTCGTGCCCAGTGGCAGAACTGTACACGACGTTCAAAGTCGTCGCCATGCAATTCCTGGTGCACAGAAATATGGTACGGGTGCAGTCGATGTTGATGTAGCATTCTCAGCACCGACGTTTTATAGATTCCCGATTCTCGCGCAATTTGTCTGCTACTGATGTGTCGGATTAGCCGCGACAGCAGCTAAAACACCTACTAGGGCATCATCATTTGTTGCAGGTCGTGGTTGACGTTTCACATGTGGCTGAACACTTCCTGTTTCCTTAAATAACGCAACTATCCGGCGAACGTTCCGGACACATGTATGATATCGTCCAGGATACCGAGCAAGATACATAGCACATGCCCGTTGGGCATTTTGATCACAATAGCCATACATCAACACGAATCGACCTTTCCCGCTATTGGTAAGCGGTCCATTTTAACACGGGTAATGTACCAAGAAGCAAATATCGTCTGCACTGGCGGAATGTTACGTGATACCACGAACTTACACGTTTGTGACTACACTCCTGGAAATGGAAAAAAGAACACATTGACACCGGTGTGTCAGACCCACCATTCTTGCTCCGGACACTGCGAGAGGGCTGTACAAGCAATGATCACACGCACGGCACAGCGGACACACCAGGAACCGCGGTGTTGGCCGTCGAATGGCGCTAGCTGCGCAGTATTTGTGCACCGCCGCCGTCAGTGTCAGCCAGTTTGCCGTGGCATACGGAGCTCCATCGCAGTCTTTAACACTGGTAGCATGCCGCGACAGCGTGGACGTGAACCGTATGTGCAGTTGACGGACTTTGAGCGCGGGCGTATAGTGGGCATGCGGGAGGCCGGGTGGACGTACCGCCGAATTGCTCAACACGTGGGGCGTGAGGTCTCCACAGTACATCGATGTTGTCGCCAGTGGTCGGCGGAAGGTGCACGTGCACGTCGACCTGGGACTGGACCGCAGCGACGCACGGATGCACGCCAAGACCGTAGGATCCTACGCAGTGCCGTAGGGGACCGCACCGCCACTTCCCAGCAAATTAGGGACACTGTTGCTCCTGGGGTATCGGCGAGGACCATTCGCAACCGTCTCCATGAAGCTGGGCTACGGTCCCGCACACCGTTAGGCCGTCTTCCGCTCACGCCCCAACATCGTGCAGCCCGCCTCCAGTGGTGTCGCGACAGGCTTGAATGGAGGGACGAATGGAGACGTGTCGTCTTCAGCGATAAGAGTCGCTTCTGCCTTAGTGCCAATGATGGTCGTATGCGTGTTTGGCGCCGTGCAGGTGAGCGCCACAATCAGGACTGCATACGACCGAGGCACACAGGGCCAACACCCGGCATCATGGTGTGGGGAGCGATCTCCTACACTGGCCGTACACCACTGGTGATCGTCGAGGGGACACTGAATAGTGCACGGTACATCCAAACCGTCATCGAACCCATCGTTCTACCATTCCTAGACCGGCAAGGGAACTTGCTGTTCCAACAGGACAATGCACGTCCGCATGTATCTCGTGCCACCCAACGTGCTCTAGGAGGTGTAAGTCAACTACCCTGGCCAGCAAGATCTCCGGATCTGTCCCCCATTGAGCATGTTTGGGACTGGATGAAGCGTCGTCTCACGCGGTCTGCACGTCCAGCACGAACGCTGGTCCAACTGAGGCGCCAGGTGGAAATGGCATGGCAAGCCGTTCCACAGGACTACATCCAGCATCTCTACGATCGTCTCCATGGGAGAATAGCAGCCTGCATTGCTGTGAAAGGTGGATATACACTGTACTAGTGCCGACATTGTGCATGCTCTGTTGCCTGTGGTTCTGTCAGTGTGATCATGTGATGTATCTGACCCCAGGAATGTGTCAATAAAGTTTCCCCTTCCTGGGACAATGAATTCACGGTGTTCTTATTTCAATTTCCAGGAGTGTATAACAGCGCCGTCTATCACAAAGCGAAAAACTTCCAGCTAAAACATTCATACTTCTTTACGTACTACACGAATATGAAATTAAAAAATGGGGGTTCCTATTTAAGAAAACACAGTTGATATCCGTTTGACCTATGGCAGCGCCATATACCGGGCCAACCATAGCGCCATCTGGTTTCCCCCTTCAAGCTAGAAGAGTTTCGTTCTTTGTAGTTTTATCGTTTGATGCTTATTTCCTGATATATTTGGCCCGGTCACTATCAATGGACCACCCTGTATACTGCTGGTAATTTGCCGTTAAATTTTACGTTGGTTTACGCATGTAGTAGAATTGCATTACATATACGTTTATGCTATACTGAAAATTGGGTGTTGAATACTAATTTGTCATTAGATACTATATAGGTGGTCTTAGAGCGGATGGTTACAATTAAAGTGTACGCACTGACAGAAGTCCAGTGTGGGGCTGTAATTATCGTATAGCAGCTTAACTTCTTAGATATTTAAAAGCGTTAATGTGGGAGCGATTTACGTTGGAAAAATTTAGCTCTAATTTTGACTTCCAGGTGCAAATCTGGCGTTATGAATGCAACAAGAACGTACTAAAATGTTTCCATATGTACTGGAGAGAACGGGACGCCGGAGCAAGAAGTCAAAAAAGTGATGAACATATAATCTTGATTTAATTGCTAACCGCCACTTACACAATTTGTTCATTAGGAACAGCGAAGATATCGGCAAGATGCTACACCCGTAAACGACGGGATGGACAGATGCTCGCAGCAGTTCCGTTCGAACCTGAGCAACGTATTCTTGTTTACTGGCCTTCAGATCAGGTAGAGACCGAAAGTGTCCCAGGTAAATGCATCCTTTTGGATATCCGCGGAGCCGAAGGTCACATGGATTGAGATCGGGTGATCTTGCGGGCCATTCATCCTGAAACCTCTGAAGATAACATTTCCGTGGAACGTTGCTGTAGGCAGATATTTCACTGGGCGAGCTACGTGAGGTGATGCCCCATCTTGCATGAAAACAGTAGTTTCCACACAGATTCCCTAATCCAAGGCAGGATTCGCGTGCTGTACAGGGAAGTCTCGAAAACGTGGAGCGTCACGGTAGACCTGAGAGACACTCTGGGTGTATGCTCTTGAAAGCACAACGGACTGAGACTATAGGTGCTTATGAATCCACAACTGCCATTTGGCAAGAAGGCAGCTTGGAGGAGGAGGTATTCAGACAGTTACACTTCGCGTATATGCAGTAGGTTTGACCAGCTGTCAGAGTTTACTGGAGAGGAGCCTCTTGTAGCTGTAGGTGTAGGGAACATGTAGCAGTCCTCAGAAGTTAGGAGGTCTAGGTCAGTTGCAAAGTCTAGTAGAAAGAAGAAAGTTCTGCTTCTATGTAGTTCGCACAGCAGAGATGTGAGCCAGCAGTTGTAGGAAGTCTTGGGAAGTGAGTAGCAGGTCACCAGCATCATCTAGCCTAGTGCAGCGTTGGCTCAGGTTATAGGGGAGTTATGTAGGAATTTTACGAAGAAGGATCAGGTAGTGAAAGTGGGCGGAGCAGGGAACAATCTTAATAGGGACGGGGAATATGATGTAGGTGGCAACATGATAAAGATAGCTATTAGATCTACATCTACATCTACATAGTTACTCTGCAATTCACACTTAAGTGCCTGGCAGAGGGTACATCGAACCATTTTCATACCACTTCTCTACCATTCAACTCTCGAATGGCGCGTGGGAAAAAGGAACACCTAAATCTTTCCGTTCGAGCTCTAATTTCTCTTATTTTATTACTATGATCATTTCTCCCTACGTAGATGGGTGTCAACAAAATATTTTCGCATTCGGAAGAGAATGTTGGTGATTGAAATTTCGCAAATAGATATCGCTGCAAAGAAAACCGCCTTTGTTTCAGCGACTGCCACACCAACTCGCGTATCATATCAGTGACACTCCCACCCCTATTGCGCGATAACAAGAAACGAGCTGCCCTTCTTTGCACTATTTCGATATCCTCCGTCAACCCCACCTGGTAAGGATCCCACACGGCGCAGCAATATTCCTGCAGAGGACGGACAAGTGTAATGTAGGCTGTCTCTCAAGTGGGTTTTGCCGCATCTTCTAAGTGTTCTGCCAACAAAGTGCAGTCTTCGTTTCGCCTTCCCCACAATATTATCTAATATTATCAATGTGGTCTTTCCAATGTAAGTTGTTCGTAATTGTAATTCCTAGGTACCAAAATGTTCAAATGCATGTGAAATCTTATGGGACTTAAGTGATAAGGTCGTCAGTCGCTAAGCTTACACACTACTTAACCTAAATAATACTAAGGACCAACACACACACATGCCCGAGGGAGGACTCGAACCTTCGCCGGGACCAGCCGCACAGTCCATAATTCCTAGGTATTTAGTCGAATTGACAGCCCTTAGATTTGTGCGATTTATCGTATACCCAAAATTTATCGGATTTTTTTGGTACCCATGTGGATGACCTCGCACTTTTCTTTGTTTAGTGCCAATTGCCACTTTTCGCAGCATACAGAAATTCTCTCTAGATCATTTTGTAATTGGAATTGATCGTATGATGATTTTACTAGACGGTAAATCACGGCGTGCAAACAGTCTAAGGGTGCTGCTCAGATTATCACCTAGATCATTTATGTAAATCAGGAACAGCAGAGGACCCATGACATTACCTTGCGGAACGCCAGATATCAGTTATGTTCTACTCGATAATTTACCGTCATCCCTACGAACTGTAACCTCTCAGAGAGGAAATCAGGAATCCAGTCACACAACCGAGACGATACTCCATATGCACGCAATTTTATTAATAGTCGATTGTGAGGAACGGTATCAAAAGCCTTCTGGAAATCTAGAAATATGGAATCGATATGAGATCCCTTGTCGACAGCACTTATTACTTCTTGGGAATAAAGAGCTAGCTGTGTTGCACAAGAGCGATATTTTCTGAATCCGTGTTGGTTATGTATCAATAAGTCATTTTCTTCAAGTTGATTCATAATGTTCGAGTACAGTATATGCTCCAAAATCCTACTGCAAATTGAGGTCGGCTATATGGGTTTGTTATTCAATGGGTTACTCCTATTTCCTATCTTGAATATTGGTGTGACCTGTGGTACTTTCCAGTCTTTAGGAACAGACCTTTCGTCAAGTGAGCGGTTATGTATGATTGCTGAGAAGGGCGCTATTGTGTCTGCATACTCTGAAAGGAGTATACCATCTGGACCAGAAGACTTGCCTTTCTTAAGGGATTTGAGTTGTTTCGCAACACCTAAGATATCTACTTTAATTCTGGAATATTTAATTCGTCTTCTTTCGTGAAGGAATTACGGATAACTGTATTTCCATCGCTATCGCGCAGTGATGGTATTGACTGTTTTTTTTCCGCTGGTGTACTTTACATACGACTACAATCTCTTTGGGTTTTCTACCATATTTTGAGACAATGTTTCATTGTGGAAACTATTAAAAGCATCTCGCATTGACGTCCGCACTAAATTTCGAGCTTCGGTGAAACTTAGCCAGTCTTGGGGATTTTGCGTTCTTCTGAATTTGGCATGGAACAGTGTTCTGACGTGTTTTGTTGTTCCAAGGTGGATCAGTCCCATCTTCCTCTCTCTTATTAACTTGTGCGGTATGAATCTATCTATTGCTGTCGATACTGTATCATTGAATTTGAGCCATATCTGGTCTACACTAACATAATTAGCTTGGAAGGAATGGAGACTCTCTTTTAGGAAGGCATCAAGCGAATTTTTATCTGCAGCTTTAAATAGATATATTTTGCTCTTATTTTTAGTGGTTCTAGTTAATATGGGTTTGAGCCTCGCTACAATGACTTTGTGTACGCTAATCCAGGTATCCGTCATGACGCTCTCTATTAGATCAGGACTATTTGTGGCTAAGAGGTCATGTGTGTTTCCGCAACCATTTAAAATTCGTGTGGGCTCGTGATATAATTGTTCGAAGTAATTATCAGAGAAAGCATTTAGTACAATTTCGGAAGTTGTTTTCTGTCCAGCACGGGCTTTTTACATTCATTTTCGCCACAAGTCGAGGGTAGATTGAAGTCTCCACCAACTGTATGAGTGGGATACTTATTTGTAATGAGATTCAAGTTTTCTTTGAACCGTTCAGCTATTATATCATCTGAGTCGGGGGGTCGGTAGAAGGAGCCAATTATTATTTTGGTACAGCTGTTGAGTATATCCTCTACTCATAGTAATTCGCAGCAACTATCTATTCCAACTTCACTACAAGATAAACTACTACCAAGAGACACATACACACGACCGCCTACTTTATTTAATCTCCCAATGACAAACAATCCCACCCTCTGCGCTTGTCCGGACCTCTCAGGTTGACCGGCCACTGCCGCAACCGGCGAGGCCGCCCTTGCTGGCTCAGAAGTACTTTTAGTAGTGGGCAGTACCTCAAACCTGTCACGGAGGCGTAAGGGTACAGCCTTGCGGCCAGCACCAACTTTCGACTTCCGCTCAGGGATTCGCGATCCTGCCACGGTTCGCCATCACCGTCAGGCAAGAGTCGACCGTCAGGGACGTCCGATCTCGAGGGCGCAGTGGCATCAGAGATCCCAGGCGATGCTACAGGTTCCAGAGGCACCAAAGCGCTCGCCTCGAGTGTCCCACTGCCACCGCGGCCCAGGGCAACAGCCTAGATCCTGTCGACCAGGGCCAACACAGCTTCCAGCTGTTTACGGACGGTGGCCAATTCCCCCTGAATCCGTACACAAGAGGCGCAGTCCCTATCCATCACTAACAATTTTTTTCCTCTCTTATACCTCACAGGTGGTTCAAATGGTTCAAATGGCTCTGAGCACTATGGGACTTAACTTCTGATGTCATCAGTGCCCTGGAACTTAGAACTACTTAAACCTAACCAAGCTAAGGACATCACACACATCCATGCCCGAGGCAGGATTCGAACCTGCGACCGTAGCGGTCGCGTGGTTCCAGACTGTAGCGCCTAGAACCGCTCGGCCACTCCGGCCGGCTCAAGCGGTTCAAAACAAACAGATGACTGACGACTATGCGAATTTACACTAGTCAGGTACTAAATAGCGATGCTACAATTCTCAAATACCATAATACGCCCGAAATTTGTGAATTAAACTACGCAAGTACCGAAAAACACGTAAAGAAATTACGAATTAAACTATGAAACAAATAAGTGAGCTAAGAGTACGACTTGCTGCTGGCTGCTGGAGGCACTAATGTGCATTTCGTGCAACTGCTTCAGCGTCATGATCGGCCTCATCTTAATACGGCTGTTAGGCGCGTTAATATGGGGCTGGAGAAGGCACTGATGGCAGAGGGCATGGGTCACATTTCAGTGGTGCCAGTTGAGGCTAACAGTATGGGAGGGGAAACTGCCAAAGTTTATAGTTAACAGTGTAGTAGGTGGTGGTGGGATCACTCATGGAAAAATTCCTGTAGTAGTTGGTGTTAGAGCTGCACTTTTCTTTTAAAGTCAGCTGATAGGTATACCTGCTTGAAGGAAGTCCCTCTAACTAAGGTCCCACCTTCAGAAGACGACTTGTCTCCAAGCAGAGAAGGAATTAGCATATTTCATGAAAATATAAGAGGTATTAGAGATAAAGTTAATGAACTGCTTATAGATGTTGACTCTGAAATTTTTGATATATCGGAGTACCACTTACGTAATTTGTCGATTCAGGAGGCTTCCTTTATCAGGATACAGATTAACCGGCTGTTTCTCAAGAAGTTCCTTGTGGTATTCCATTTGAGTCAGTAAACGTATCACGGCACTGAGCTGAAGAGATACACTCCTGGAAATGGAAAAAAGAACACATTGACACCGGTGTGTCAGACCCACCACACTTGCTCCGGACACTGCGAGAGGGCTGTACAAGCAATGATCACACGCACGGCACAGCGGACACACCAGGAACCGAGGTATTGGCCGTCGAATGGCGCTAGCTGCGCAGCATTTGTGCACCGCCGCCGTCAGTGTCAGCCAGTTTGCCGTGGCATACGGAGCTCCATCGCAGTCTTTAACACTGGTAGCATGCCGCGACAGCGTGGACGTGAACCGTATGTGCAGTTGACGGACTTTGAGCGAGGGCGTATAGTGGGCATGCGGGAGGCCGGGTGGACGTACCGCCGAATTGCTCAACACGTGGGGCGTGAGGTCTCCACAGTACATCGATGTTGTCGCCAGTGGTCGGCGGAAGGTGCACGTGCCCGTCGACCTGGGACCGGACCGCAGCGACGCACGGATGCACGCCAAGACCGTAGGATCCTACGCAGTGCCGTAGGGGACCGCACCACCACTTCCCAGCAAATTAGGGACACTGTTGCTCCTGGGGTATCTGCGAGGACCATTCGCAACCGTCTCCATGAAGCTGGGCTACGGTCCCGCACACCGTTAGGCCGTCTTCCGCTCACGCCCCAACATCGTGCAGCCCGCCTCCAGTGGTGTCGCGACAGGCTTGAATGGAGGGACGAATGGAGACGTGTCGTCTTCAGCGATGAGAGTCGCTTCTGCCTTGGTGCCAATGATGGTCGTATGCGTGTTTGGCGCCGTGCAGGTGAGCGCCACAATCAGGACTGCATACGACCGAGGCACACAGGCCAACACCCGGCATCATGGTGTGGGGAGCGATCTCCTACACTGGCCGTACACAACTGGTGATCGTCGAGGGGACACTGAATAGTGCACGGTACATCCAAACCGTCATCGAACCCATCGTTCTACCATTCCTAGACCGGCAAGGGAACTTGCTGTTCCAACAGGACAATGCACGTCCGCATGTATCCCGTGCCACCCTACGTGCTCTAGAAGGTGTAAGTCAACTACCCTGGCCAGCAAGATCTCCGGATCCGTCCCCCATTGAGCATGTTTGGGACTGGATGAAGCGTCGTCTCACGCGGTCTGCACGTCCAGCACGAACGCTGGTCCAACTGAGGCGCCAGGTGGAAATGGCATGGCAAGCCGTTCCACAGGACTACATCCAGCATCTCTACGATCGTCTCCATGGGAGAATAGCAGCCTGCATTGCTGCGAAAGGTGGATATACACTGTACTAGTGCCGACATTGTGTATGCTGTGTTGCCTGTGTCTATGTGCCTGTGGTTCTGTCAGTGTGATCATGTGATGTATCTGACCCCAGGAATGTGTCAATAAAGTTTCCCCTTCCTGGGACAATGAATTCACGGTGTTCTTATTTCAATTTCCAGGAGTGTATTTGAGTGTTGTGTAGGAGCAGTAGAATTTAGTGAAACTAAACATTTAATTGTTGTTTATAGGTCCCCTAACTCGAACTTCAGACCATTTCTGCTCAAACTAGAGAGGGTTCTTGAATAACTGTATAATAAGTACCAGAAATTAGTTACACGTAGTGATTTCAATATTAATTTTGTATATGACTGTGCAACAAAGATGATGTTGGTAGATCTCCTAAATTCATATGATCTGATGCAGACTGTCTTTTTCCCAACTAGGATGCAGGAGAACAGTAGCACAGCCATAGACATTTTTTTTATTTATTCTTCATTACTAGATGGGCATTCTGTTAGTAAAAGAGTGAACGGCCCTTCAGACCATGCTGCACAGATTTTAACACTGAAAGGCTACTCAAACAAATGTCACATATATTTACAAACTATGTAGGAAAGTTACTCCAACAGAAATAGAAGGTTTTTTAAACCTCGTCAAGGAACAAAGTGGCAGAATGTTTATAGTGCCGACAACATAGATGACAAATATAATGCTTTCCTTAAGGGGCTCCGGAACGCCCTATACTTGCAATGTTAAAATAACACTTATAAATTACATCTTTCCTCACAAAGTATTTGAGGTAGGAAGTTGAACTTTTTACAGATTATTTATTGGAATATGGGCTACAACTTAACACAGGGATTTTACAAAATTTTAGTTCAGTTATTAAAGATGATTTTTTTTAATTATAATGAAAATTCACAACATTTTGTTGCAATTTTTTATTTATGTATTCAAAAATATACAGATTTTTGGAAAAAGGCTGTGTTAAATTATGCACTGTGTAACATTTACTGAAATTTTGAAACAAATATGTTTGGAAGATCCTTAGAAAACATGTAATTAGTATGAGAAAATAAAAGTTTTGGGAATCGAGCGACAAAGATTGGATTAACGTTTCAGTGCATTCCAGGTCCATAGGATGGATTATCTTTATCCTCTGCAAACTCCTCCTCCAGCTTCCGCTTGTTCCTCCTCCTGTTTACTCTTGCTTGTATTTCTAGACTCTTTACAGCCCTGTCTGCAGCCCGAAGGCGTTCCTTGTCTAAAGCAAGCATCGCTCGTTGTTGTGTTCGTAGATTTTGCTACCATTTTCTTCAGTTGCAGTTACTGCAACACTGTTCCAAAAGGTGGTCATGTATGAACACTTATCACATTTCAGTTGTATTTCACTAGCAAGTCCTACGTGCTTTATTATGGAGCGTTCCAGACCAAATTCACTACAATGAATACATCTTACAGAGTTTGAAAAAATTCCTTTGAGAACCGACATATCAAATATTTCATTCACATCCGATTCGCCCATAAAACATTCATAGTTTTCACTCATTGAACCAAGCTTCTTCTGTGAAGTATTTTCTTTCCCACTTTGACTGCTATGGGCAGGTGTACTTGAGAGGTTAGGTTCACTCACTTGGTTATCGTCTTTATTGTTTACAGTAATAACACATACCTTTGGCTTTCCAGCATTTCTCCTTTTCTTAAAAGCCTTCAGAGGATTTCTAATAACTTTACTTTTATTCATTATTATACTTCAACAAAACAGAGACTCAAGAAACAGAACTAATTACGAATATTTTCGAGTAAATAAACATGAAACAATCGACAATCACACCAGCGATATATATTGAACCATCACAGGTTAGCCACAACACATACTTTATCTCACATCACTAAAATGTACCTGACGAACACGGACGTTAATAATAACACCATTTGACAGCAGTTTAACAGCGCCACAGTGGGTCACGCCCATGTAGAACACATTTCAAAAAAAATTTAAAAATAGTTGTAGTCTTCGGAATTGAATAAATTATATATTAAAAGGTAATAGTCTGCAGATTCAGAAAACACAAAAAAGTAAAAATTGAAGTTTTCATGATTTTGAGCCTTTCCGGAGCCCCTTAACACATTTCTCATGCTGTTTGAGAGTTGCTTTCCATAGAACGTTCTAAACGAGGTATTAGCAGTAAAAGGCAGCCTGGGCGGCTGACTTGTGCAATAAGGATATCCTGTAGAACAAAGCGGGAATTATATCAAAATTTCAGATTCAGTCACAATCAAGCAACAATAACCCATTACAAACAGTATTGTATAGTGCTTAAAATGTTATAAGGAAGGCAAAGAGTATGTGTTATGCAACTAGAATACCTAATTCACAGGATAAAATTAAAAACATATGGTCAGTTGTGAAGGAAGTGTCTGGTCACTGATATAAAATCAGTTCGCAGTAAAAATATTTCTGTTATATAAGTACAGTAATTAACAATCATTTTGAGAGCATTGCTGGTGAATTAAATAAAAATTTTGTTTCTACAGGGGATGATATAGCTCTCTTGCAAATGTCTTTCAGAGATTGATGTCTGAAATACTCCTCTGTGACACAGACACGGGGGAGACTGAGTCAATAATTAAATCACTGAAGACTAAGTACACTCATGGACATGATGGAGTGCCTGGCAGAATGTTAAAGTACTGTGCTGCGCATATTAGCCTGTATTTAGCCGTATTTGTAATTTTTCCTTTAGGAACGGTCAGTTTTCTGAACGATTAAAGCACTCAGTTGTAAAGCCGCTCTTAAAAAATGAATAAGGGGATAATGTAGACAATTTACACCTATTTCTATGTCATCAGTGTTTGCTAAAGTTATTGAAAACGCTGTGTATGTAAGAATAATTGATCATTTTATATCACACGATTTGCTATCACATGGACAGTTCGGCTTTAGAAGTCGTTTAGCGACTGAAAGTACTATTTTCTCTTTTCTCTGTGAGGTATTGTAGGCATATTTTTTGATTTAACTAAGGCGTAGATTGCGATGATCACAAAATATTGCTCCAGAAGTTGGACCATTACGGAATACGGTAGTAGCTCACAACTGGTTCACCTCTTACTTTAGCAACAGACAGCGAAAGACCATTATTCACAGTGTTGAGAATGGCTGTGACGTGGGGTACGGTCAAATGGGGGGTGCCGCAGGAATCAGTGTTGGGGCGTCTTCTTTTCCTTATTTCTATAAATAATATACCCTCTAGTATTACGGGTAACTCTAAAATATTTCTGTTTGTTGATGAAACTAGCTTGGTAGTAAAGGATGTTGTGTGCAACATTGGCTTGGTTTTAAGTAGTGCAGTTCATGACACAAGCTCATGGCTTGTATTAAATAAATTAACGCTAAATAACAGTAAGACTCAGTTTTTACAGTTTCTAACACACAATTCAACAAAACCAGGCGTTTTAATTTCACAGAGTGAGCATATGATTAGTGAAACTGAAAAGTTCTGATTTCTAGGTGTGCAGATAGATAGTAAACTGTCGTCGATAGCCCACGTTCAGCATTTTGTCCAAAGACTTAATGATGCCATTTTTACTATTCGAACAGTATCTGAAGTGAGTAATCGTTCGACACGAAAATTAGTCTACTTTTCTTATTTTCATTCGCTTACATTACCTTATTCCCAAGAACGAGCAGCTTTCACTCAGTTAATACTCGGCAGAAATCAAACCTGCGTTTGGATCGGACTTCCTTAACTCTTGTGCAGATAGGTGTGCAGTATACTACTGCATCCATTTTCAATATGTTACCAACAGAATTCATAAATCTTAGCAGTAATCCACGCGTCTTCAAGTCGGAGCAGAAGAGTTTCCTCATGGGTTACTAGTTCTATTCTGTCGAGGAACAATTTACTTAAACTAATGGCGTTACATTTTTCGGTTTCATAAGCGTTTTATTTTTGTCTGTTATTACTTTTATGTTGTAATTTCATGTACTGACACGTTCCATGACCTTGGAGATTTGCTCCTCACTTTGGTCCTAAATAAACATAAAAATAACATGTGGCGAGCGGAGTGGCTATTGGTGCACAGCACACTGTCTAAAAGTACCCCAAATTCGGTATTTCTGTGAATTCATTGGAACCTGTCGTGTTGTCCCTCGTCCTTCCATAGAACACTGCCCGGCCCCAATGATGATGATGATAATGATGATGTTTGGATTGTGGGGCGCTCAACTGCGCGGTTATCAGCGCCCGTACAAATTCCAACCTTTGCTCAGCCCAATCTCGCCACTTTCATGAATGATGATGAAATGATGAGGACAACACACACCGAGCGGTTCTAGGCGCTACAGTCTGGAACCGCGCGACCGCTACGGTCGCAGGTTCGAATCCTGCCTCGGGCATGGATGTGTGTGATGTCCTTAGGTTAGTTAGGTTTAAGTAGTTCTAAGTTCTAGGGGACTGATGACCACAGCAGTTAAGTCCCATAGTGCTCAGAGCCATTTGAACCATTTGACAACACACACACCCAGTCATCTCGAGGCAGGATAAAATCCCTGACCCCACCTGGAATCGAACCCGGGACCCCGTGCTCGGGAAGCGAGAACGCAACCGCAAGACAACGAGCTGCGGATCCCGGCCACAAGTCATCAACTTCGATCCGTGCCAGAAACCGAAGAGCAGATTCAGAACATTCCTGCGGATCATGAGGTTTCATTAGCTGCACCAGTCTAAATAGACCGCAAACTTCCTGTACTGTTGGCCATGGTGTGGACAACTCTCGTCACAATGCACGAACACTAGCAGCACTCGGGGCACGTACTGCGTGGTCAATTACAGCAGAACCAACCTCGTCAATACCTTCCACTTGAATACGAAGCCGTCCTCTTCCAGATGCCACACTAAGCTCACCCGTCTTTTCAAATTTAATTATCGTCGTCTTTAAAACATTTAATTCCATCGGGTCTCTCCCCTGACCTTTCAGTCGGTGACACTCTGTCAATACAGCACTGTCATTGCTGGTGTTCACATAAAACAATTTCACTAGCAGCGCACTGTCTCTCTTCTCGATAGTGATACTGTTCACTCACGTTATGGTTTGTAAAACGACAGCGTGGATGCCATACCGTTATACAAACAGTGTACTTCGCGAGGCTTGCACCTGGAGGCCAAAATCGGAACTTTTTTCATCGTTTTCCGCATTAATGCATTAGCATATCAATCAAGTTTCGCTGCCATACCATAACTACAGTTGCCACTGAACCTCCGTGAGTAGCTCAACTTTAATTATAACCAACCAGTATCTCTCAAAACCGTCAGTTACTTTAGGCTCTTAGTTTTGAATGCCCCATGCATTCTACAGCATGTCCTCTGTCAACAACCTAACATTTATCTTTCTCGCTTCTTCATCTATTAGTGACGGAAAATCACTCTATCGGAGCGCGTTTTAATTGCTGTTCTTGTACGAGGACTATTCAGAAAGAGACGTCTGACAGGTCGCGAAATGGAAACGACGGTGAAAATTCGATAAAGCTACGCGCGGATGTGTTGGGCAGTGTCTCTAGTATGCCTGTCGATCGCGTCACGTCGCTCTTTTCAGTTCTGAGCGCACATTGAGCACATAAAGATGCCTAGAACAATAGAGTCTCCCCACCAGGTATGGATGCCCTCTACGAGGTTGTGCCTGATTCCATGCAACCCCACATAACGTATAACTATTCCCGTTCGCGCTTTACAGGGGCAATGAGGACACCCCTGCAGAGAATTAAAGGGGAAGTGTTTGATCACCGACTATACAGGCCAAATTTGTCTCACTCTGATGTTCGTCTCTGCTCACATAAACCGCTGGCTATGAAGACAACATTTTGCCACAGACAACGAACTGTAGACCATTGTAGAGATGCGGCGGAGGGCACAGCCTTCTATGACGAGGGTACTGGAAAACGGATTCAGTGTTACGACAAATATTGAAGTCGGTGTAGCGACAATGTACAGATGTAGCTTTAGGGTGTGGCAAATTGTTATAAAATGAAACATTTCTGATTTTCACTGTGGTTTTACATTTCGTGACAGATCGGACCTTACATTCCGAATAACTCTCGTATAAAAGTCGCGTAATGTTGGGAACATGACGTGGAGAGTCTTCCCGTTGGCTGTGAGTCCTGACGCGTGAGCCATGCCTCTTTAATCAGAAAGCGCGTGCAGGTACTGCATCCTCCGCCGTTTACAAAGAACGAGTTCATCAGACTCGCAGAGCATAGCTACGAAAATGCAACGCAGCCCCGCGCCGATCATCCGCGACAAGCAATATGTGCGTTCGCCATTCCGCCACTCGCCACATCGATTTCCAATGCGCCAGGCCGGGCGACAGGAAATTATTCCGCGGCCACAGTTATCAGCAATTAATCCGGCTGCATCTCAGTCGCTGTCATGTCCCACTATCGGGACACACTCTGGCTCCGACCAATGGTGCGGGAAAAAGTCGGCAAGGGGTTATACGAAGAATTAATGTGTCCCGCAACATAATAAAACAGAGGACTCCAGACGACGACTTATTCGGTCGGGTCTGCCGAAGGTTTCGGAACATAGCCTTATCAGGTCATAAAGAATTGCGTAGATATCAAAATCAGCTGTTTATGAGCAATAGGCTTTTGCTTAAGCTTATCAGGTATTTCCTGTAAGACTGATTTGGTTAATAGTCTCTTTGACAACGCTTTTATCTTTTCCTATATTAATATTTTATGTATGTTTTACGGTACAGGTATGTTGAGTATTGTAAACTGACGCGCATATTTTAATGATTTTCTTTTTCTATTTTTATTATTTAGTGTTTTAACCGATGCTGCCAGCAACATGCGGTGTTTTACTTACCTCTAATGAGCCAGCTATTTCGAAGGCGGTGAAATTAGATAATTAGAAGTAATGAAACCAAGAAAAATAAGGAAACATTGTACTAAGGAAATATTTTCTTTCAAAAAATGATGTTTAACAGATCAACAAGATAGCAATGTTCTGTGAACATGTTTACTCTAACAGTGTAATTATTATATGACAAACAGTAGCATCTTGAAATATTCTGTTCTAAATTTCACGGTGCATATCACAGGTCGAACATGACACGATTTCCAAAGGTAACAATTGAATATGTGCTCAGTCAAATCACGAAGTCAGTAGAGACTGTGCGCACGTTCAGTTGTTATCTAAGGAAATGGTGTCATGATCGATCTATGAATTCAGAACAGGGTAGCTAAAGTTTATATGGCTTTGTGATAAACTGCCCAGTCACATTAAAATGACAACCAGTCAAAAAGCCGAATAACCATTTTTCGTAACACAGATCGCTGCAAGACTTTAAGAAATACAGTGTGTGAGGTTCTGGAAAGTACCAACAGGGATCTGGCGCCATTCTAACTCCAATGCGTGACTAGCTGCGCTACGTTTCTCGGATGAAGATCCATGGCGCATACAGCCCTGTCGATATGGCTCCACAGTTTCTCGATTGGGTTTCATTCCTGGGAGACTTGTGGCCAGGGGTGTACCGTAAACTCATCCTGCTGCACTTCGAACCACGCACGTACACTGCAAGTAGTGTGACACGCTGCATTGTCCTGCTGGTAGATGCCATAGCGCCGAGGACAAAAAAGTGCGTATTGGGAAGAACATGGTCTCCGAGGATAGACGCATAGTTATGTTGATTCACTGTGTCTTCCAGGCCACCCAGGGAATGCCACGAAACATTCTCCAGACGATATCGTTCCCTGCTCCGTCCTGGACCCTCCCGTCAATTTTTGCAGGGTGTTTGCTTTCAAACGTTCAAGTCGTACGCGCCAAAGGCCATCTATCCTATGGAGCATAAAACTTGATTCAAGTCTTAAGTCCACCTGTCGCCACACAGTGGACGTCCAGATTATCAGATGTTCCTTACTCAGTCCACGAATTCCGTATTTTTAAGCTCAGTCTTTTCATTCAAAATGTACCCTGGCAGGTATCTGAACGCCCTATAAACTTCGATCTCTTGTAAGTAATGAAGTTGTTTTCCTTACCGATTCTATGGAAAATTTCTAAAGAGTTTTCGATGTTGTCTACCTATTGTTCAGTCACTCGGGTATGGTTCGCAAACGATTATTAATTTACGGTTACCACTGGTGTTATTGCGTGCTCTAAACTGAACGCTTAAACCTATACTCGTTTGTCCTATATAAAAGTTTTGGCTTTCTCCACAGTTTCCACAGTTGATTTTATAAACTCCAGAATATATGAAAGATTTAGTATGTTGGATATATGTCATACGGTCAGACGTAATGTGTTTTCAGTAGCGGACGATCTGGCGCATTCGTTAGCACACTGGGCTCGCATTCGGCAGGATGATGGTTCATACCAGCGTCCGGCCATCCCGATTTACGTTTCCCATGATTTCCTTAAATCGCTCCAGGAAAATTCTGGAATGGTTCCCTTGAAAGGGGACAGCCGATTTCCTCCCCTATCCTTTACACAATCCGAGCTCGTGCTCCGTTCTTCCTTCCTTCTTGTTGTCAACACGGAAGACTGTCCTCAATCTAACGTTACGAAATTGTTAAGCTATTCTTTCAGAAACAGCTATATAGTAGTCACAAATTTTTATTTGTAGGGTCTTCTGCAATGTGATCTCATCAGTAACACTGTAGTTAAGTATTTCTCAAGAAAACATTTTATCAATCATTTGTGCAGTGAAACCTTTGTCCAGTGCTATAAGTCTAAGGATCGCTAGTTTTGTCAATTTCGTTTTGTTCTAGGGGATGAACTGATTAGTCTTTCAGTCATAGAGTGGAGAAACGCCTTCTTGTGGTTCATGGGTGGCAGGAATTACTGTGGATGACATCATCAGTGCAAGCAGCCTGCTTCAGGAACATCTTTTAATCTAATGTTTTTTGAAATGACTGACTTCAACCGTGTTAATCCTGGCAAATATTCCACATCATGCTACACTCATTATTACTTAGCACGTGTGTCTCTCCTCCTTTTGTGTATTACTTGGGCTTGATCTGGATCTGTGAACCGCTACTTTTATCTATATCTAGGAGTTTAGGCCCTCTTCTGTAAGTGTATATTGTGGGTACCGTTTTACTGCGACTTGATAATCATGTCATATTTTTATCTACTTTTAATCTATATTCTCAGTGTCATATGTGGATTACGGTTTTATTTAACACCTATTCCCGTCACTTTCCTCCTTTATGAGCACACATTTTACAAACCACATGATGTCGACTCCATATACCTGCATCTTTGAACTCCATAACTCATACTCATTGAATGTTTACATCTTTGCCGCATTTGTGATACACTTACCAAGCATGCTACACGAGATTTAGAATTAAGTATTATTTCACCAGCTTTCTGAGCTGTAGGGCATGGGGAACAAAAGATAAAACCACACCACCACGTTCAACAGTTCTCACACAGCACGTGACACATTTATTTTATTGAGTAGGCTACAGCATCCCACTTAAGTTGCTTTGAAATTTTCATTTTCAACGTTTTTCAGTTTAATATCTATGCGTATTACATTTGACGAATGATTGCTTTCAAAACGCTTGAAAATGACCATGTGCCGAAATGGCAGTCTCAATCAATAATGTTTCAACAGCCTAAAGCGGAGTGATTTCATATACGAAGTTTACTATATATTCTTATTTCATTCTTAAATAAAGACGTACACTTTTTGTGTGCTGCAATCTTCTGCGAAAACTCAAAAATTATATAAGAAATTTTTCCAAACGTATCTAGGAACAAATATTCGATTGAAATTTAAAAGTGTTGCAGTGGAGAAAGTATTAATGGTCCATCGGTTATATTATTACTGTTACACATTACTAATCAGTACGAAATCGGATTAAACAGAATTATTATAAAAGACGATTTAAAAGTTATATACTCTTTGAAGTAGACTAACACAAATTTACATTTCCAAGACAAGTGAAATTGTTAAGACATTAAAAATCTCATTTAATTTGCAAGTATCACACGTTATATGACGAAAGACCTCCTTCTGTGTCAAGATACAAGGTGATGGGCGAGTGAAAAAAGCATTTATTAGGTGTCGTGTTACAAAAACAGATCTTAAATTGTGTAGCATTTTACTCACCATAAAATTCTGTAGCTAAAGAATTAGTAAAATATCGCAAATGGCTTTAATGTGCTGTACAGCACTTAAACGCGTAGATGCCGGAAAGTTTACGAATCTTTCACAAATTACAGCCTCATATCTAACAACAATAGTAACTGTAGAAAGTGTTGAAAACTGATTAGGACGGTCAGTAGTGCGCTTTCATTCATAGAATTCTTAAACCAGACACGAGAATGAAATACCGACCCCTTCCCCACGAAAAAAGGCTGTTCGTTGGTAGACTGTCTTTTAGGTACAACACTCTTCCCTACATGCAAGCAACAGAATATCTGTGCCACAAGATCTCCCGATACCCTGATATTAAAGTTAGTGTTAACTTTAAAATAGTTATTAAAATACGACGGTTAATAACTATATTTAATAAATGTTGGAGTCATAGTGGAAAAATTTGCTTTTACGTTAACTGTAATCGAATATCTGATATGAACTGTGAAAGGTATAAGTCCTACTGCAGCGCACAACTGAAAAACTCACATGTTCCCATCTAGCAGACCAGTAATTTCGTTTATGCCTCCCGATATCTTGGGACTGATTAATAGTTTCATTCATGATGGTACAGCGGTAAGCTGAATATTTGTAGCATGGTGCTCTCGTCAATTTCATTAGACTTCACTCAATATTTTTTGTAAGATTTCTTCATGTCTTCACCTGCCATTCTCTTTATTTCACGTACGATTGTACAATTTCGGCCTTAGGCCATTTTAAAGTATTTTGTGGATGATTTTTTTAGTAATAAATTATGTCATGTATGTCTTTGTTCCTATGACTCCATTTTATACTCATAAAATAAATCCGAGATGATTACGCTGTTTTAGGAGCATATCTCGTGACCATCTCGGATTTATTTAATGAGTATAACATGGAGTTATAGGAGCAGCGACATACATGACATAACTTACTACTGAAAAATCATCCATAAAATACTTGAAAATGGCCTAAGGCCGAAATTTTACCATCGTACATGAAATAAAGAGAATGGCTGCTCAAGGCAACAAGAAATCTATTAAAAAATTCATCACAGTGGCGGACCCTAACGCACTGAAAATTAATCGGAATATTACCTCCTTCGACCAGATAAGTTAATGGCCGGCTGCGTTCTGACTTTTAGACTAAAGTTTAACATGACACAAGTTTGTCGAGCTGAGCCTTTATTTCGCTTGTACCTTCTCTTCTGTACACAGGCTCACACGAAGATTTAATTCCTACGGTAACTTCACAAAATGTTTTCAAGCCGCTTCGTTTTTTACACTGAATTATTATTACTCTCTCGTACCTATCTTTCTCACGAATGTAGCAGAGTCCGTTAACGAAATCGCCGCCGGCCGGAGTGGCCGAGCGGTTAAAGGCGCTACAGTCTGGAACCACACGACCGCTACGGTCGCAGGTTCGAATCCTGCCTCGGGCATGGATGTGTGTGATATCCTTAGGTTAGTTAGGTTTAAGTAGTTCTAAGTTCTAGGGGACTTATGACCACAGCAGTTGAGTCCCATAGTGCTCAGAGCCATTTGAACCATTTTTGAACGAAATCGCCCAATCGCGATTTGACAAAGGTTTTGTTTTTTAGTTTTATCGGTTGTTTCGAGTTTCTTCCTGTCATTACCACAATCAGTTATCCACCGGGAAGAGAGCAGTGTGGGCCATCTGTCTCTGGATTTTAGAAATACCGTTCTGTATACAGGGTGTTACAAAAAGGTACGGCCAAACTTTCAGGAAACATTCCTCACACACAAAGAAAGAGAATATGTTATGTGGACATGTGTCCGGAAACGCTTACTTTCCATGTTAGAGCTCATTTTATTATTTCTTTTCAAATCACATTAATCATGGAATGGAAACACACAGCAACAGAACGTACCAGCGTGATTTCAAACACTTTGTTACAGGAAATGTTCAAAATGTCCTCCGTTAGCGAGGATACATGCATCCACTCTCCGTCGCGTGGAATCCCTGATGCGCTGATGCAGCCCTGGAGAATGGCGTATTGTATCACGGCCGTCCATAATACGAGCACGAAGAGTCTCTACATTTGGTACCGGGGTTGCGTAGACAAGAGCTTTCAAATGTCCCCATAAATGAAAGTCAAAAGGGTTGAGGTCAGAAGAGCGTGGAGGCCATGGAATTGGTCCGCCTCTACCAATCCATCGGTCACCGAATCTGTTGTTGAGAAGCGTACAAACACCTCGACTGAAATGTGCAGGAGCTCCATCGTGCATGAACCACATGTTGTGTCGTACTTGTTAAGGCACATGTTCTAGCAGCACAGATAGAGTATCCCGTATGAAATCATGATAACGTGCTCCATTGAGCGTAGGTGGAAGAACATGGGGCCCAATCAAGACATCACCAACAATGCCTTCCCAAACGTTCACAGGAAATCTGTGTTGATGACGTGATTGCACAATTGCGTGCGGATTCTCGTCAGCCCACACATGTTGATTGTGAAAATTTACAATTTGACCACGTTGGAATGAAGCCTCATCCGTAAAGAGAACATTTGTACTGAAATGAGGATTGACACATTGTTGGATGAACCATTCACAGAAGTTTATCCGTGGAGGCCAATCAGCTGCTGATAGTGCCTGCACACGCTGTACATGGTACGGAAACAACCGGTTCTCCCGTAGCACTCTCCTTACAGTGACGTGGTCAACGTTACCTTGTACAGCAGAAACTTGTCTGACGATGACGTTAGGCTTATCGTCAACTGCACGAAGAATTGCCTTGTCCATTGCAGGTGTCCTCATCGTTCTAGGTCTTCCCCAGTCGCGAGTCAAAGGCTGGAATGTTCCGTGCTCCCTAAGACGCCGATCAATTGCTTCGAACGTCTTCCTGTCGGGACACCTTCGTTCTCGAAATCAATCTCGATACAAACGTACCGCGCCACGGCTCTTGCCCCGTGCTAATCCATACATCAAATGGGCATCTGCCAACTCCGCATTTTTACATTTGTAAACATTGCACTGACTGCAAAACCACGTTCGTGATGCACACTAACCTGTTGATGCTACGTACTGATGTGCTTGATGCTAGTACTGTAGAGCAATGAGTCGCATGTCAACACAAGCACCGAAGTCAACATTACCTTCCTTCAATTGGGCCAACTGGCGGTGAATCGAGGAAGTACAGTACATACTGACGAAACTAAAATGAGCTCTAACATGGAAATTAAGCGTTTCCGGACACATGTCCACACAACATCTTTTCTTTATTTTTGTGTGAGGAATGTATCCTGAACGTTTGGCCGTACCTTTTTGTAACACCCTGTATATTCGCCTATAACGCTTATATATACTGTTCCAAACGCGGAGCCAAAAGCCGGTCGCGGTGTTAGACACAACAACGACCAGGCTAACTGGCGTATCTGATCAACCGTAGCTGAAGGGAATGACGCACATTTATTTAAGAAATAGCTGTCGGCACAATCCACACGTTGTTCTCAGCCTCATCGTATCCAAATATTTTAAATGTTACTTGAACAAGACATAACGTTTAACTACACAAGGGTCGTACTTTTTGCCTTAACACAAATTTTGGACTAACTCGATTTGTGGCTACCCGATTCGTCCAAGTTTACTGGCATATACGATTGTTTCAAGGGTCTCGTACACACACGTACCGGTACACAGAATTTATCTCAATACGAAGTTCTTATCACATTACATTCATTGCAAAACAAGGCTTGCATGTCACTTTAATCAAAATGCCAACCACATGAAAATCTACTCGCCCGATATGTAACATGTAAATTTTCTATATCGAAGAGTATGGCAAAAAATCACCCCTCAACTCAGTGATCATGAATTCGGGCTCGAAAAGGCAGTACTTGGAACATATGTGAATAGATTCATGTCCCTAGTCTGCGATGTACCGAGTAAACACAGACACATATTGAAAAATGCATTTTTGTTTTTCTTAAATAATTTTATTTATTCATCAATATCAACTTCGTCTTCTTCAAAGTAATCCGTTTCAGATATAATACACTTGCGCCAGCGCCTTTCCTATCTTGGAAGCGCATCTGCAATTCACTTTACGTTTTGGTGTTCAGCTCCCTCAGCGATTCTGCTTTTATCTAATCGGTGGTGGCAAAACAATGTCCCTTCATGGTTCTTTTCAGCCTCGGGCATAGAAATAAGTCGCACTGGGTTGTGTCTGACAAATACGATATCTGAGGCTAAAAACTGTTTTTCTTGTTTTGTTTTGCCAGGAAAACACGAACAAGCATCGAGTTGCGAGCGTCAGCATTATCTTGATACAATTTCTACATCTACATCTACATCTACATTGATACTCCGCAAGCCACCCAACGGTGTGTGGCGGAGGGCACTTTACGTGCCACTGTCATTACCTCCCTTTCCTGTTCCAGTCGCGTACGGTTCGCGGGAAGAACGACTGTCTGAAAGCCTCCGTGCGCGCTCTAATCTCTCTAATTTTACATTCGTGATCTCCTCGGGAGGTATAAGTAGGGGGAAGCAATATATTCGATACCTCATCCAGAAACGCACCCTCTCGAAACCTGGCGAGCAAGCTACACCGCGATGCAGAGCGCCTCTCTTGCAGAGTCTGCCACTTGAGTTTATTAAACATCTCCGTAACGCTATCACGGTTACCAAATAACCCTGTGACGAAACGCGCCGCTCTTCTTTGGATCTTCTCTATCTCCTCCGTCAGACCGATCTGATACGGATCCCACACTGATGAGCAATACTCAAGTATAGGTCGAACGAGTGTTTTGTAAGCCACCTCCTTTGTTGATGGACTACATTTTCTAAGCACTCTCCCAATGAATCTCAACCTGGTACCCGCCTTACCAACAATTAATTTTATATGATCATTCCATTTCAAATCGTTCCGCACGCATACTCCCAGATATTTTACAGAAGTAACTGCTACCAGTGTTTGTTCCGCTATCATATAATCATACAATAAATGATCCTTCTTTCTATGTATTCGCAATACATTACATTTGTCTACGTTAAGGGTCAGTTGCCACTCCCTGCACCAAGTGCCTATCCGCTGCAGATCTTCCTGCATTTCGCTACAATTTTCTAATGCTGCTACTTCTCTGTATACTACAGCATCATCCGCGAAAAGCCGCATGGAACTTCCGACACTATCTACTAGGTCATTTATATATATTGTGAAAAGCAATGGTCCCATAACACTCCCCTGTGCCACGCCAGAGGTTACTTTAACGTCTGTAGACGTCTCTCCATTGATAACAACATGCTGTGTTCTGTTTGCTAAAAACTCTTCAATCCAGCCACACAGCTGGTCTGATATTCCGTAGGCACTTACTTTGTTTATCAGGCAACAGTGCGGAACTGTATCGAACGCCTTCCGGAAGTCAAGAAAAATAGCATCTACCTGGGAGCCTGTATCTAATATTTTCTGGGTCTCATGAACAAATAAAGCGAGTTGGGTCTCACACGATCGCTGTTTCCGGAATCCATGTTGATTCCTACATAGTAGAATCTGGGTTTCCAGAAATGACATGATACGCGAGCAAAAAACATGTTCTAAAATTCTACAAGAGATCGACGTCAGAGATATAGGTCTATAGTTTTGCGCATCTGCTCGACGACCCTTCTTGAAGACTGGGACTATCTGTGCTCTTTTCCAATCATTTGGAACCCTCCGTTCCTCTAGAGACTTGCGGTACACGGCTGTTAGAAGGGGGGCGAGTTCTTTCGCGTACTCTGTGTAGAATCGAATTGGTATCCCGTCAGGTCCAGTGGACTTTCCTCTATTGAGTGATTCCAGTTGCTTTTCTATTCCTTGGACACTTGTTTCGATGTCAGCCATTTTTTCGTTTGTGCGAGGATTTAGAGAAGGAACTGCAGTGCGGTCTTCCTCTGTGAAACAGCTTTGGAAAAAGGTGTTTAGTATTTCAGCTTTACGCGTGTCATCCTCTGTTTCAATGCCATCATCATTCCGTAGTGTCTGGATATGTTGTTTCGAGCCACTTACTGATTTAACGTAAGACCAGAACTTCCTAGGATTTTCTGTCAAGTCGGTACATAGAATTTTACTTTCGAATTCAATGAACGCTTCACGCATAGCCCTCCTTACGCTAACTTTGACATCGTTTAGCTTCTGTTTGTCTGAGAGGTTTTGGCTGCGTTTAAACTTGGAGTGGAGCTCTCTTTGCTTTCGCAGTAGTTTCTTAACTTTGTTGTTGTACCACGGTGGGTTTTTCCCGTCCCTCACAGCTTTACTCGGCACGTACCTGCCTAAAACGCATTTTACGATTGCCTTGAACTTTTTCCATAAACACTCAACATTGTCAGTGTCGGAACAGAAATTTTCGTTTTGATCTGTTAGGTAGTCTGAAATCTGCCTTCTATTACTCTTGCTAAACAGATAAACCTTCCTCCCTTTTCCACGAATGGTTTCGCCACACTCTAGTCGTTTTAGTCAGACTGCTTCACGCAAACGGAACATAACATCTAGATAGTATTTCTTATTGATCGCACAATCATAAGGCAGGAACTCACTGTATTCGAAGAACATACTGAGGAAAACCTTCACGTGTGATCAGCCTTGTTGAATATTTTTCGGTTTTGGCTCATCAGGCGGTTTTTACTGGGATGATTGGGCCCTGGTTTCGAAACCATAGCCGTATACCCATGATTCGCCACATGTTATACCCTTCTTTAGAAGTTCTGGATCGTTGTTGACTTCATTCATCAATTCCAGAGCGATGTCTGCGCGACGTCGTTTTTGGTCGAAATTCAACAAGTCCGGAACCAACTTTGCTGATAATCGTCTCATGATCAAAACACACGAAAAAATTGCTTGCCTTAAGCCAAAGAATATGCCGAAACCATCAGTAACAATTCTGAGTGTAATTCAGCGATTTTCCAGAACTGTTTCCTTTAGTTCCTTCCACTTTTCGTCAGTAACTGATGTGCTGGGACCCCTAGGGCGGTCATCATATTCAAAGTCTTCACAACCCTCTTCGAAACGTTTATACCGCTCGGCAAACTATTTTCTTACTTATAGCAGATTCGCCCAAAACCATATTCAACATTTTGAATGCGGTGCTGCACTTTATTCCACTTTTCAAGCCAAATTTAATGCAAATTCTTTGACCCATCTTGCTCGAAAACAAGTATAACTTTTAGATATTCAGCAATGAACTAGATATTCAAAACAGCTGAAAATGCAAGCTTACATCAAGAAGATGAGCACCAAAAGATAAGAAGCTTTTGAAAATCGGTTGTACGAAGCCCACGAAATTAAATATTTCCTGTTGCTTTTTGATCACACTTCGTATATTCAGGATGGGGAAAATAAAAGTAGCTCGGACGGATGGATACTTTTGGGCATGAATGTATCCATATAGCCATACCCCGTGACTCACACACCAAGTGTACGCCCACCACTTGATCCACACCGGCTGAGGGCATAGTGCGGGTGGTGTCAGTGTGAATGGAGCAGTGCAAATGGGACGATGGTACTCACAGTGGAACAGCGGGTGCTCATTGTGGTTCTAATGCATCAAATGGCTCTGAGTACTATGGGACTTAACTTCGGAGGTCATCAGTCCCCTAGAACGTAGAACTACTTAAACGTAACTAACCTAAGGACATCACACACACCCAAGCCCGAGGCAGGATTCTAACCTGCGACCGTAGCAGTCGCGCGATTCCAGACTGTAGCGCCTAGAACCGCTCGGCCACACCGGCCGCCTGCTCATTGTGGAAAGTTACGTGACAACAAAGTCACGGAAATAGTGTGATCGGTTGTTTTTCTGAAAAGTTTAAGAGTGCCATGCAACGTTTAGTCCGAAAAAGGCATCACAAAGGATTTGTTTTGAACATGTCAAAAAACATTCCGAAGCGTGGCCGCACAGCAGAAAATGTGGCTGCACTTCACCAGAAAATGCTTCTTTCAACATCTGCTACAATCAGGTTAATACTGCATTTCCTTTCCTTTGCTGTGTTCCTTTGTTCCCTGAAACTGTTCTCCGGGCCACTTTTATTTGTCCCATCTCGTATACATATATATGGTGTCCCTCCTGGAAACGCCAGCCTCATTTTCTCTTGTTTTTCATAAGATATTTCCAGTTTCGTTTCGGCACTGTGACGGTGGAGTTAGGCCAAACATACAGCACTCATCACATTTTTCCTGTGACGCCCAGTGGTGACGGAAAGCGTCGGTTTCTTTTACGATGCAAATAAAATGATTTTAAAAGCGGAATTTTACGTGCCGTTTCGATAGAGCGGTACCGGATTAGTCTAGTGCGACATTTGTTTTATATCTATGTATCAACACAGAAAAGCTTCAAAGAGTAACAAGTACTCCACCAGCTTCAGCACTGGTCCCCGCCCGAGCTAATTGCTACCGCCAAGCATACAGAGCTACTGAGTCGCCGCTGACTTATTGTTTATTCTTCCTGTTTTACTGTCCGTTTTCATACATACCGATAAACCAAACATCGAACTAGACTAAAATGAGACCGCCATATCGTATGGGCACGTGAAATCCCGCTATAACGGGAAGCAAATCAGTGCTTTCCGTCGATATTCGGCGTCACATGAAAGACATGATGAGGACTATATGTTACACAATCAAAAAATGGAGTTGCAAATATCTGCTGAAATACCAGAGGAAATACGCCTGACGACTCTTACGAGAGACAGTCACTATATAAAATATTGGTAGTAACCGACACAAGAATTTTTAGTCGCCACATTAAGAAATAAAACTTAATGTCCTCAGTACTCAATGCTGGGAAAGCTAAGGCCCATATAACTGTTTCATCAAGAAGCAGACTGAAAAGCAAACAAGTATTTGCTTGAAACAATAGAAATCGATAGCTATAACTCACACAAGAGAATGAGCGTAGTACAATTTGTGGTGTCACCGCCAGACACCACACTTGCTAGGTGGTAGCCTTTAAATCAGCCGCTGTCCGTTACTATACGTCGGACCCGCGTGTCGCCACTATCAGTGATTGCAGACCGAGCGCCGCCACACGGCAGGTCTAGAGAGACTTCCTAGCACTCGCCCCAGTTGTACAGCCGACTTTGCTAGCGATGGTTCACTGACAAAATACGCTCTCATTTGCCGAGACGATAGTTGGCATAGCCTTCAACTACGTCATTTGCTACGACCTAGCAAGGCGCCATTACCAGTTACTATTGATTCTGTAAAACATGTACTGTCAAGAGCGATGTTCACCAATTATGGATTAAAGTTAAGTATTCCAGCCGCTACGTGCGTTTTTTGTTAGTCTCATTTTCTTGACCTGTTCCAGACCTCACGCCAGCCTGCGTGAGCTAAAACGCGTGCCTTTCGGCTTCCTCTCATAGTGGGTTGGCTCTCTTGCCAATCCACAACAATTTGGCGACGAGGTTTTCTGCGTTCTTAACTATATTGCCCTGATTTACTTGTGTAATGGCTTCGCCACCATCTCCAGATGTACTGTCCGAATTTTATCGCTTACAGAATCAGCAGACTACATATTCAGGTCACGGGCTCCCTCTGTTAGGACAGTGCAGCCTTCTTGCAACATACAAGGGACAAACAAAACTTGTGTTATTGTACGTCCTTCGTTCTTCTTCTGCAGTGAACTTGTTTGGTTTCGATTTGTTTCAGTTGTTTAACTTGTCTATAGTCAATCAGGTCCTATTGGTGAACCAGACTGTGCCTTCAGACAGTGTTTCTCGTCTATGTGACGAATTTGCAGACATTTTTGCACCGGGCCTTGGTTGCGCTAAGAACTATAAAGCACGTTTGGAACTGAAAGTAAACGCACAAACGAAATTTTTCAGAGCGCGCAATGTTCCCCACGCATTGCGTGATGAGGTCGCAAAAACATTACAAGATTTGGAATCACAAGGTGTAATTGACCGTGTGCAGGTTTCTCTCTGGGCATCACCCTTAGTAATTTTGCAAAAACCTTCCGGACAATTGAGACTTTGTGTGGACTTCAAGGCAATAGTGAATCCACAACTAGTGACTGCAACTTTTCCTTTACCCCGCCCGGAAGATCTTTTTGACAAACTGTGCCCGGGTAAATATTTTTCGAAGTTGGACCTAGCAGATGAGTACTTGCAAATACCGGTGGACGAAGACTCCCAGCGCGTTTTGGTGGTTAACACGCATCTTGGTTTGTATCGATTCAACCGACTGCCATTCGGGTGTGCATCCGCCCCTGCATTGTTTCAGCAATATCTACAAACTGTTTGTGCGTCGGTCCCTACCGCAGCAAACTATCTGGACGATATTGTGATCTCCGAAAAGACGGAAGAAGAACATTTAGCCAATCTCAGGACATTATTTCAGGTCTTGCGACAAAATGGTCTTCGCTTACAGAAGGACAAATGTGTGTTTTTTGCTCATGACTTACCCTATCTGGGACATGTACTCAGTGCCCAAGGCATACATCCCAGTCCCGAGCACCTCCGTGCCATACAAGACTTGCCTTCGCCACAGAATTTGAAGCGGCTACAGAGTGTGCTGGGAAAAATTGACTATTATAACAAATATGTGCCCCACGCCTCTTCCATTTCAGCTCCGCTTCATCGCTTACGCCGTAAAGGTGTTCCGTTCGTCTCGACGACGGAATGCGAACGCGCCTTTCGCCAGTTGAAATCGGCGTTGCTTTCCAATACTTGCCTTAAGCCATTCGATCCCCGGAAGCCCCTTTTGTTGATGGTGGATGCATCGGATTTCGGGATCGGTGCTGTGCTGGAGCACAAAGATGGTTCGCACGATCGCCCTATTGCCTTTGCGTCCAAATTGCTCTCGTCTGCACAAAGAAATTATTCACAGATCGAGGAAGAAGCATTGGCTCTCGTATTTGGTGTTACTAAGTTTCATGATTTCTTGTATGGTCGTCACTTTACCATCATCATAGACCACAAACCTTTGACATCGCTTTTTCATCCGAACAAGCCTGTACCTCCACGTACAGCCCAGAAATTCATTCGTTGGTCTATTTTCCTCTCGCAGTACCGCTACGATATCTTGTATCGGTCCACTGCTAAGCACGGAAACGCCGATGCGTTGTCCCGTTTGCCTGTTGCTGAGGACAGAGTATTGGATTCCTCCGAACTTGCTTGCATGTTCATTGATGCGGAAACCGATGACGTGGTCGAATCGTTTCCGATTGATTTTCGTCGTGTAGCTACAGACACAGCTGCTGACCCTGTCCTTGCTATGTTCTGCGTTTTGTTGCCACGCAATGGCCCTTGTCAAACTCACGGATCGAGGATCCGTTGGTTCGCCGATTTTTTGCTCACAATGAGAGACTTTTTGTACGACGTGGTGTTTTGCTGTTGCGTTCTGATAATGATCAGTCCAGGGTCGTGGTCCCACGTTCGTTACAGTCTTCTGTCTTACGGCTTCTCCACCAAGGACATTGGGATATAGTGAGAACGAAACAACTTGCTCGCCAGCACTGTACTTGGTTCGGACTCGATGCCGCGATAGCAAATATGTGCTCTTCTTGCATGGCGTGTGCCGAACAACAATCCGCACCACCGCGGAAATTCTTTGCATGGCCGAAAGCCACTTCCCCTTGGAAACGCTTACACATTGATTTTGCTGGTCCATTCTGGAATTCTCGATGGTTGGTTCTGGTCGATTCATTCAGTAATTTTCCTTTTGTTGTCCGGATGTCTTCCACGACGTCATCTGCCACCATCCAAGCGTTATTTGCTGTCTTTTGCATTGAAGGTCTTCCGCAGACTATTGTTTCCGACAATGGCCCACAATTCATGTCCGCAGAATTTCAGTCATTCTGCAAGGCCAATGGTATTCAACATCTGACGTCCGCGCCGTTTTCGCCACAGTCAAACGGTGCCGCTGAACGTTTGGTCAGAACTTTCGAGTCACAGATGTTGAAGTTGAAAGAGTCGCATTCTCGGGAGGACATGTTGTTGCTCTTTTTGTCCTCGTATCGCTCTCAGCCCCGAGATGGTCGCTCACCGGCTGAGTTGTCCCACGGTCGCCCTCATCGAACCTTGATGTCTTTGCTACATCCGCCGCAGCAGGTTCCTGTGCAGCGGCAGAAACCTGCTTTTGCTCCAGGCGACGTTGTCTACTATCGCAACTATCGAGGTTCACGGCGTTGGCTCGCAGGGCGCATTCTTCGCTGCCTCGGCCGCGCTATGTATCTGGTTTTGGGGGCCTCTGGTGAGGTGCGTTGGCATCTCAATCAGCTGCGCCTCTGTCGCCGCACGGGATCTGCCGCTCCCCGTCTGCTTTCAGCGACAGTGCCGTCCGGTCAGCGCCCTGGGAACCCATCTACTGGCTCGCCTCAGTCCCAGGTGTTACCGACGCTGCCTTCCATTTTGCCCCATGGCGACACGCCGCCGCCGCCGCCTGTTCTCCCGCCGGCGACGCCTGCAGTGGACGCGTCGCTGCAACCGCCGGGCGCCTCCCAGGGTCACGCGTCGCCGATCGCTTCCCGTGACCAGTTGTCCTCCGACATGGAACTCTTGCCCGCTCCGGACCATATGTCGTCTTCGCCCGTCGGGTGCCCCGGCCCGATGGAGGTCGACCCTTCGGCCCCTCCTGTCTCTCTACAGGCGCATACACCGCATGTTGGGGTGCACCCTGGGCTAGGTTTTCAGGCGTTTCCTAGCTCCCCTCGGACCGAACGGCAGCCTCGCCTGTTGTTAGGCTCCCCCCTCGTCGCATACGTCAACATGGGGTCCTCCCCACGGCGGGCGGAAGCCTTATAACACAACCGTACGCCGATTTGCGGGGGAGGAATGTGGTGTCACCGCCAGACACCACACTTGCTAGGTGGTAGCCTTTAAATCGGCCGCGGTCCGGTAGTATACGTCGGACCCGCGTGTCGCCACTATCAGTGATTGCAGACCGAGCGCTGCCACACGGCAGGTCTAGCTAGAGAGGCTCCCTAGCACTCGCCCCAGTTGTACAGCCGACTTTGCTAGCGATGGTTCACTGTCTACATACGCTCTCATTTGCAGAGACGACAGTTTAGCATAGCCTTCAGCTACGTCATTTGCTACGACCTAGCAAGGCGCCATATTCAGTTACTATTGATATTGATATTGTGAATCATGTACCGTCAAGAGCGACGTTCATCATTAATGGATTAAAGTTAAGTATCAAACTACTTACGTCCGCTTTCAGAATTCTAATTCCTTGTCATGTTCCAGACCTCACGTCAGTATAGTGCTTCCCTCCTCACGCCAGCCTGCGTGAGCTAAACGCGTGCATTTCGGCCTCCTCTAGTAACACGGTGTTGGCTCTCCGGCTAACACTACACATTCAGTATGCCATAATTCAGCCATACACACGTAGTGAGACTTCTGCATAATATAAGCATATACAGGGTGTTTGCTTTAAACTGAGACAACTAAATATCTCGAAAACGGCCCATCGTTCGATAAGTATGTTTTAGATAAAAAGTTAATAGTAGTAAAGGGGACTTCGGTCTGTGCTAGATCTGGTCTCCTCCTAATCCTAACCTCCCTTTTTGCGTGGGCGTGATCAATTTTGTATTTTAAAAATGGAAATACCCATTTTATTGCATATTCGGTTTCTACGCCAAAAAAATCGTACCGTTTACTCAAACCATTGCTTTCAATTCGTGACAGATGGCACTGTAATCGAAAAATATCAAGTGTGTCTCTTTTTACAATTAAGAACCGACGAGAATGAGATTTTCACTCTGCAGCGGAGTGTGCGCTAATATGAAACTTCCTGGCAGATTAAAACTGTGTGCCGGACCGAGACTCGAACTCGGGACCTTTGCCTTTCACGGGCAAGTGTTCTACCATCTGAGCTACCGAAGCACGACTCACGTCCCGTCCTCACAGCTTTACTTCCGCCAGTACCTCGTCTCCTACTTTCTATACTTCACAGAAGCTCTCCTGCGAACCTTGCAGAACTAGCACTCCTGGAAGAAAGGATATTGCGGAGATATGGCTTAGCCACAGCCTGCGGGATGTTTCCAGAATGAGATTTTCACTCCGCAGCGGAGGGTGCGCTGATAGGAAACGCGAAAGGCAAAGGTCCCGAGTTCGAGTCTCGGTCCAGCACACAGTTTTAATCTGCCAGGAAGTTTCAAGAGCCGACGAATTTGATTCTACATTTCATTTACGATGTAAATGTAAGCCTTTGTGACTTGACGCTTGATATTTGTGTTCAAACGTTACTTGAGTGTGATACAGGTAGTACAAGCCTCCTTTTAGCTGACCGTGCTACAGTTCAACACAGCTATTTTTGCGTGTGTCACTTGGACTTAAAGTCAAAACATCGAACGCATACGCTGGAATCAGAAAAAGGTATAGGCAGTAGACTAAATTTACGTCGGATTTTGTGGCCTGAATATGTAATTTGGATTCAAGTAACAATCGCAGCAGGGTACAAATACTGAAGTTTAATTTCCCGTGTTGCTGGAACATTTCATGAATCAGGACAACTACAGTGGTCATGTTAGGCTAGTATATAACTATATGAATGGACTTGTAAGATACAGTGCATTAAGCGCCGGTCCGTTACTACATCATGAACATCATACAGTGATACGAAACGTATGACTTTTAGGTATTTTAGAATCAGTCTGGGTAACACGAACTGATACAATCTGGCCAAACTACTGCGTCAGGTCTTGCAATTCAGTGTAATAAATAACATTTATTTGGCCAGTACTGATAGCAAATACACAAATAATGAGTAACTATATTCTGTCGAGCTATTAACACGTCTCACTTGCTCTTGCACGTTGTAACCTGTAATTTGTAGATAGATTACCTGCATATGGCACATTAACTTGCAATCTAGGAACATTTATTGGTATAATAAGGGATGGACGTGAGGGTGTGTGATACGAGCTTCCGACAGTAGTGACGAGCCATCATCATTCACTCGACTTAGGTAGTGGTGCAAACGGAAATCAGCCGTAAAATATTTAAATACTTTAAGACCCCATATTGCGAATTAAGGCCGCTTTATTTACTCCACCACTATTTTGGACCAAAACTAAATTTTAACAACCACAGCAGACAAGAACAAGATTTACATACCATGAGTCTCATGTAGCCTGCCTTAATCGTCATTGGTGTAGATGTAAATAAACTACTAATGCAAATGTACACGCATTTTTCTTCCATATTTGGTCAAAATAAATTAGTGATGGATGATGAGATACTCCAGGCAACACAGCAGCCGTTCCCGTAGAACTAACGACAGTCATAATCCTAAAAATAGCGGTAAATAAGATTCAGAACCATCACCTGATTATACAGTATAGCTTAATGCCTACTCCGAAACCTTAGCAAGGTTACTGAACGACAGATTATTAACCTTTCGTGCCCAAGTCGGCTTAGAAGGCTAGGGTAGCAATAGGTTCTTTACTTAACTATTAATTCATGAGGTTTGGTCTCTCCGAATTTTGTAAGAATACACGTGCATTACCTATCTATCTAGTGTTGAACTATAAACGCTATTTCGTCTAGGAATTCGTAGACTTCAACACTGTCTATGGCTAAGGCATCTATAAGTTTCTAATGCAAATATTGACGGAAATGAGATTCGTGAACAAGTTATCCACATCATATTTGTGTATCAAGATCGAAGTCTTTCTAAGTTTAATTTACAATTATCTGAATGTATCTAACACAGTGGGCTATATGGCACAGTTGTCCTTGTGTCACCCATTCATACTAGTATTTGAAAAAAGTATCTGTTTGAACTTATGTATTCAAAATTGGTGTCTTACAATATTTATGATAATAATGATAATAATAATAATAATAATAGCAATAACTTTTCAAACTATTTTCGTTACTGGGTCAGATTCGAATCTTTTCGTTTCTAACCATGAAAAATATGACCCTGAAAATATGATTTTACGCCTCAGGAAGTAATTAACCCAGGTTTGGAAACATTGATGTAAGCTGACCTCCCTTACCCCACCCATTAAACTGACTATCATTGCCGCATCCTGTAAACTTAGCATCATCGCACCACCCAGTAAACTGTCTTTGGTCCATTGGCACCGCACATCAAGTGACCATCTTTGTCCCAGTAGCATTCAACATGCGTTATGGATAATGGTAGTCACCTTATCGACTAATTGTTATTGTCCCCACTAACATGACGATTTGTAGGGTAGTTTTTTAAAATACTAATTTAACAAAAAAATGGTTCAAATGGCTCTGAGCACTATGCGACTTAACTTCTGAGGTCATCAGTCGCCTAGACCTTAGAAATAATTAAACCTCACTAACCTAAGGACATCACACACATCCATGCACGAGGCAGCTAATTTAACATGGCAATGTATGTGTCAGTTCCTTGCAATTTTGCTGAAACTTAGTGATGTATGGTGCAAATAATTGCCGTTTTCCTATAAAATGATGATGTGTTGTACAGTTTGCTCTTATTTATCTGTAACATGGGGCTGTATGGATTATTTGCACCAATATCACCGTAACAGTGTTAATGTACTGGGAAATTTGTTGTAATTTTTAATAACATTGGCGAAACGTTATAGTTTTGCCGATGAGGGGAGACATGCGCAGCAATCTGTTACAGTGTACCTATAAAATGATGTATGCGGCACTTTATTAAATTTTTTACAATTTCGTTGTAACATGATGATGTGTTGTACAGTTTGCTCTTATTTATCTGTAACATGGGGCTGTATGGATTATTTGCACCAATATCACCGTAACAGTGTTAATTTACTGGGAAATTTGTTGTAATTTTTAATAACATTGGCGAAACGTTATAGTTTTGCCGATGAGGGGAGACGCGCAGCAATCTGTTACAGTGTACCTATAAAATGATGTATGCGGCACTTTATTAAATTTTTTACAATTTCGTTGTAACATGTCACTGTGCAGTGCCTTTTGTTATAATTTTGTGTCACATTGTCAATGCATAGGGCCAATTGTCAGAGTTTTGCTGTAAATGTAATGTGAGACGCAGTTTGTTGCAATAATGTATATCAAGCACACATACTGATGAATGGGCCATTTGTTACTGTGTTTGCAATAACAGGGGTAATTAGTGGCCATCTCATGTTGTTTCACTTATGTGGCAATTTGTTAAAATCTCTTCCATCAGTCATAAAATATGCAGTTTTAATTGTATTCAACGTGTCAGCTAACCATCATTGCCCCACAACAGTATGTGGGGTAATACTAGTCACCCTGCACAATGGCCATTATTACCCCACCGTCTAAATTGTCCATAAATGTCCCACCTGACAGTATCCAGAGGTAATGACAGTCACCCCTAAATCTAATTAGCTTTGCACCACTCTGTAAATGTATTACCATTCCCCCACCATGTTAACTGACCGTCATCGCCACACTTGGGAACTGACCATGATTACCTTACCCTGTAAACCGACCGCCAGTGTTCAGACTAGAAAACTGAGCACATTGCCCAATGGACTATAACATTGAATGGACTATCACTGATTCACCCAGTAAATTGACCATCATTTCCACACCCTACATACTGACCATCATTGCCCCACCAGTAGAGTGACACCATTGCCCAAGCCATTAAACTGACGACCGTAGCCTCACCTGTAAATTGATCAGTCGTTTCCCAACTGTAATAGCCACCAGTGCCCTACCCTGTAAACTGGTTATCATATCCCTCCTATAAACTGACCGTCATTGCGCTACCCTATAAACTGACCATAATTCCCCTCCTATAAACTGGATATCATTGACCTAGCATGCAAGATGAACATCATTGTGCCAGCACTATCCACAAGACGTTTGGGATAATGTTTCTGTCCATATCAAATGGCTCTGAGCACTATGGGACTTAACATCTATGGTCATCAGTCCCCTAGAACTTAGAACTACTTAAACCTAACTAACCTAAGCACGTCACTCAACACCCAGTCATCACGAGGCAGAGAAAATCCCTGACCCCGCCGGGAATCGAACCCGGGAGCGGGAAGCGAGAACGCTACCGCACGACCACGAGCTGCGGACTCTCTCCATATCATCTCATCGTCACTACTTGAATATAATCTACCAATGCGTGAGTAATTATTTAAAATTCTGCTGTAAAATGGTGATGTAGGCAGAGATGCGTCAAGTGTGCAATAGCATAAGTTGTCATTACGAACAGAAGGTGACTAGCGTTTCGTATTGCAATTTAAAATTAATAACCTAGCCTAGGGCAACTATAGTGTTTGGCTAACTTCTAAAATTAGTAGACAGCGTAGTACTTCTAGCTCTTACATACACAGCTGTGTATTTCTATTGTTTGGTTTGCAGTTTCGAAGAAACGTAATGTATTTACCACTGTGTGATAACATGTCTGTGTTATCAGCAGAAAATGATTAGCATTTTTTTCTTCAAGATGAAATTAATACCCAGGCATGATGGTCACCATAATGTTTAGCTGACTCTGATATTGGTTTTAGCCAGTCTAAGACCAGTTTGTGAAAAGTGGCACAGTCAATTTAGATATGGAAATAATACTGTTTACTTTGGCATCAGTATCATGTTATTCTCGTTTGTAAGTGCACTGTCAGCTCTAAGTTAGATCAACATTAGTGTCCATGTGGGCTTTGGAATGTTATAGAAATATTATTTGCACATTTTAATTCTTTTATGCCTGGTACCTAATCAAAGTAAGCTCACAGACTAACCAATAAATTATATCACTAGTGTTAATAAATGAACCAGCTGTATTTTCAAGAGAAGTACAGGCATTCAGGTGTGGAAAAAGTTTAATTTAGTATCCCTTGTATCTCGTCAGTTGTGGACAGATATTGGACTTTTGTCATCAATAAGTGCAGCTTAATCTGTGAGTTTTATCAGTAGTGATAGTATAAGAGCCACGTGGATTTTTGGTCAATATTGGAGAACAATATGATTACAGAGGTAGCGCCGTATTTGTCTTGTGCTCAAAATCGTCACGTGTTTGAGATATTATTTTATTTTGATTTCAGATCAATTTTTGTTCGCTATCAAAGTTCTGTGATTAAACTTGACTTCTGCGATAAGCAACGTCCATCTGTTTTGTACTAAAATTTTTCCTTATCTGATAAATAATTTCATTTTGGTTCAAAGAGCGTGTTTTCGAGATTCGAACTTTCATATATGCGCGTTTCGTCACTGTCTTTGTCTCCATTGTATTTCACGTAAACATTTCGCATTTCGCATATTCTGAAGTTCTCTTTCAGTATCACAGAAATATCTAATTTAAGTGATATAATAGATTAACTTTCTGACTGCTACAAACAAGCTCGCTGCATTATGTGCTGAGCGCGGCTTTGTTGTCACCACATACTGCAACCTGCACTGAGAGACCGTGTCCCGGCCGCTACCTGTTTGCTGGCTCTGCAGCACAGTCCGGCTCTGCAGCACGGTCCGGCTCGCCTGTGGTGAATAATTCTGGAGTGTTGGGCTTGACGACGTCGTCTGTCGCTCTGGGTTTCACCACCCTCGGTACAAAATAGACTCAGTTACTCTGAAAAATAAAGTATTTCATTTTTATGGTCATGTGAAAACGAATTACTGCGTAAACAAACACGCAAGTATATTATTAGAACAAATAAGCGCCGCGGTCACAAATATTAAGTCAAAATTGACCAGGTTTCGACGCTACTATGAGCGTCGTCTTCAGTATTAAACTAACTGTTCTAAAACGTATTAGGTATATAATACATTAATAAAACTAAAGTTTGTACTGACTGGAAAGAGAAGCAGTACTTACAAGTCACATTTTAAAAAATCTAAGCCGGAAAGGTGACGTCATGAATAGTTGTAAATAAGATGGCGAGTCGCTAAGGGCTCCTCGTACTTGAATGAACAAGGGTTGCAAGAGAGTCCTATTGCAACAAGAAATAGAATAGCGCTCGGTACTTTAGAGAGAGGTTAAGTACAATGTCAAAGAGACAGGGGAAGACAATAGAGAAATTTGCGGACAGAATAAGGGAAATTAATGAATACACTTAGGAGTTGGGGCAGAGCGATGAAGCGAATAGTGTTCTGTTGCAGGAGGCTGAGCAAAGGGCACTTGATGTACACTCCTGGAAATTGAAATAAGAACACCGTGAATTCATTGTCCCAGGAAGGGGAAACTTTATTGACACATTCCTGGGGTCAGATACATCACATGATCACACTGACAGAACCACAGGCACATAGACACAGGCAACAGAGCATGCACAATGTCGGCACTAGTACAGTGTATATCCACCTTTCGCAGCAATGCAGGCTGCTATTCTTCCATGGAGACGATCGTAGAGATGCTGGATGTAGTCCTGTGGAACGGCTTGCCATGCCATTTCCACCTGGCGCCTCAGTTGGACCAGCGTTCGTGCTGGACGTGCAGACCGCGTGAGACGACGCTTCATCCAGTCCCAAACATGCTCAATGGGGGACAGATCCGGAGATCTTGCTGGCCAGGGTAGTTGACTTACACCTTCTAGAGCACGTTGGGTGGCACGGGATACATGCGACCGTGCATTGTCCTGTTGGAACAGCAAGTTCCCTTGCCGGTCTAGGAATGGTAGAACGATGGGTTCGATGACGGTTTGGATGTACCGTGCACTATTCAGTGTCCCCTCGACGATCACCAGTGGTGTACGGCCAGTGTAGGAGATCGCTCCCCACACCATGATGCCGGGTGTTGGCCCAGTGTGCCTCGGTCGTATGCAGTCCTGATTTAGGCGCTCACCTGCACGGCGCCAAACACGCATACGACCATCATTGGCACCAAGGCAGAAGCGACTCTCATCGCTGAAGACGACGCGTCTCCATTCGTCCCTCCATTCACGCCTGTCGCGACACCACTGGAGGCGGGCTGCACGATGTTGGGGCGTGAGCGGAAGACGGCCTAACGGTGTGCGGGACCGTAGCCCAGCTTCATGGAGACGGTTGCGAATGGTCCTCGCCGATACCCCAGGAGCAACAGTGTCCCTAATTTGCTGGAAAGTGGCGGTGCGGTCCCCTACGGCACTGCGTAGGATCCTACGGTCTTGGCGTGCATCCGTGCGTCGCTGCGGTCCGGTCCCAGGTCGACGGGCACGTGCACCTTCCGCCGACCACTGGCGACAACATCGATGTACTGTGGAGACCTCACGCCCCATGTGTTGAGCAATTCGGCGGTATGTCCACTCGGCCTCCCGCATGCCCACTATACGCCCTCGCTCAAAGTCCGTCAACTGCACATACGGTTCACGTCCACGCTGTCGCGGCATGCTACCAGTGTTAAAGACTGCGATGGAGCTCCGTATGCCACGGCAAACTGGCTGACACTGACGGCGGCGGTGCACAAATGCTGCGCAGCTAGCGCCATTCGACGGCCAACACCGCGGTTCCTGGTGTGTCCGCTGTGCCGTGCGTGTGATCATTGCTTGTACAGCCCTCTCGCAGTGTCCGGAGCAAGTATGGTGGGTCTGACACACCGGTGTCAATGTGTTCTTTTTTCCATTTCCAGGAGTGTATTTTTGAGACGGTTACCGGCGCATATGGCACGGAAAGTGCGTGAAGGGAATCCGAAAGATTTGTATTCGGCCATTCAGCTGGCAGTTCAGTGGGAGGAAATAGACGTGGCAATAGGGGTACGCGAGAGGCAAACTGTATTTCCAGCAGGTATAAAATGTTATAAGTGTGGTCGTAAGGGACATGAGCAGAGACAATGTACCCAGTGACCAAGGAATAGAGGAAGCGTGGAGGATGCAGAAGTGGAGATAGCAGAGGTAGACAATCGTTAAGTGGCAGAGGGAGCCCCAAGGCTTACCTAAGGGAGCTCCCGTTTAATTTCAATGCTACGAATACGTATGCTGAGGTGGAATGTTCAGTGGTAGGATCCGTAGGAACTAAAAAGTTTAAGATTTTGTTGGGCACACGGGCGCAAGTGTTAGTGGCTACTAAGAATACAATGGGATGAAGGACGTTAGATCCACCACGTTATAGGTTGCGTGGAGTGGGGGATAAGGAGGTGTGCGGCTGGTCCCGGCGCAGGTTCGAATCCTCCCTCGGGCATGGATGTGTGTGTTTGTCCTTAGGATAATTTAGGTTAAGTAGTGTGTAAGCTTAGGGACTGATGACCTTAGCAGATAAGTCCCATAAGATTTCACACACATTTGAACATTTTTTGGACAAGGAGGTCACGCCTTTGGGGTCGGTGACAGTTGACTTTCGCATAGAGAAAGTCCGATTTAGTGCGTGCATGGAGGTGGTGCCATGGGAGAGCGAGTGCTACAACATGATCCTAGGAGTATATTTCTTGCATCAACATCATGCCAAAATTGACCTTGGACAACGAACTGTAGAACTTGCTGGAATGTTATTTCCGCTAGGGGCAACTGTTGTCAACGCAGAGCTGTCGCGAGGGGTGTTTAATGTAATGAACAAACCAATTGAACCGCGTACATTAGCATTAAGGCTTACTTCGCATGAGTGATTGTCTAGAGGCACCGGGAAGTCGCTTTGGGTAAGTGTGGAGTCGAATCTACCTGTGGGTACAGTATGTGTTATTGAGCCATTGAAGGATAATGAAGATTTCGGTTCACTGGGTTGTTTTGTGAAACGTAGTGTTGTACGCGTACAGGAGCAGAACGACGGGCTAGTAGTTCCCGTGAACGTGGATAATTTTAGCGCTGTAGATGCGAATTTGAGGAAAGAGTTTTGGTAGCAAATTTGGATGTGCCAGATGAGGAAGACTCGTGTTTGAGATGTAGGCAAAGCGATCAACCACTAACTGCCGATAGAACTGCATTGCGTAACAAAATTAAGCATTTGAAAGGAGAAGAAAGAGAGCATATGGAAGAATGATTGTGGGAATCTAAGAATTTGTTTTTTCCGCAAGGGCCGTTATCAGAACCTCCATTAGTTCAACATAGGATACCAACAGGGAATGAAGCACCGGTTTACCGCAAGCCATACAGATACCGAGGTATTTGGAGCCGATTGTGGAGGATTTCATTGATCAGCAACTTTCAGACGGTAATATAGAGCATAGTAATAGTTGCTGGGGAGCAGGCATTCTCGTTGTGCCTAGAAAATCTATGGATGAAACTAAGAAATACAAGTTCTGTGGTGACTACCAGTACCTCAATAATAAGACAGTAACGGACGCATACCCCACTCCAAACATATGGAGACCTTGGATCACTTAGGACAGTTCCAGTACTTTTCTACGACGCATTTGACAAGTGGTTATCATTAGTTAGAGATGCCTCCAGAGGATCGTCCAAAAACTGCTTTCTCTACACCTATAGGCCACTACCAGTACATTAGAATGACATTCGGTTTGAAAAACGCTCCGGCAACGTCTCAGAGGTTGTTAGAAAGTGTCTTGAGCGATTTGAAACCACGGTAGTGTCTTGTCTATTTGGATGACATTAAAATGTTTTCAAGTAGTATAGAGCAACATAGACAGCGGTTAAGGGAAGTCTTTATGAGGTTAAGAGTAGATCGTTTGTCTTTGAGCCTGGAGAAAGTAATATATTTTGGTCATATTGTCAGTAAGGACGGAGTGCGAAAAGATTCGAGGTTGGTACAGGCTGTAAGGGATTTTCGGGAACCGAAAACCGTTAAGGAAGTGCAGTCATTTATCGGATATTGCAATTTCTATCGGAAGTTCGTGAAGGGTTTTGCAGATTTAGCACAGCCGTTGACACGATTGTTACGGAAGGGTGTGAAATCTGAGTGGAGAGAAGAATGTCAGAAAGCGTTTGGTAAACTAAAATAAGTGTTAACATGAAGTCCGGTTCTTGTGCTTCCAGATTTTGAAAAGGAGTTTATACTAGCATGCGATGCGTCGAATCAAGCATTAGGGTGTGTTCTTAGGCAGGAAATTGATGGGAAAGAACATCCTGTAGCCTATGCGTCTAGGCAGTTGAATGCAGCGGAGAGGAATTACTTAAAAACAGAGAGGGAGATGCTTTGCGTAATCTATGGAATAACATATTTTAAATGTTATTTATATGGGAGGAGATTTCGAGTAGTGACAGATCATGCCCCGTTAAGTGGTTGTTGGGGTTGAAGGATCCGTCTACTATACTCGCTTGATGGGCTGTGAGGCATAGTGAATTCGACTACGAGGTGGTGTACAAGCCTGGGAAGAAGCACGGTAATGCGGATGCACTAAGTAGGAAGCTGGCAAAAGTACACGTCATAGGTTATAACCTAGCAGTATGGCAAAAATTACAGGACGCAGACAACGATTGTAAATTGTATCGGATACAGCCACATTTTAATGTGTACGACGGTCTTCTGTGTAGGGAAACGAAGTTAGGGCCAAGGGTAGTAGTGCCAGCGAAGTTCAGGGATTAGGTTTTAAAGGAAGCACACGATCACGTGTTATCCGGCCATTGAGGGTGTAGAGCTACGAATAGGAGAGTGGCGGAGAGGTATTGGTGGAGAGGTAGGAAAGGAGATGTGGATCAGTATGTCAGGAATAGTATAGCATGTGCGCAGAGAGTAGATTTGAGTCGGAAACAGATACAGCTACGCCGGCCGGGGTGGCCGAGCCGTTCTAGGCGCTACAGTCTGGAACCGCGCGGCCGCTACGGTCGCAGGTTCGAATCCTGCCTCGGGCATGGGTGTGTGTGATGTCCTTAGGTTAGTTAGGTTTAAGTAGTTCTACGTTCTAGGGGACTGATGGCCTTAGAAGTTAAGTGCCATAGTGCTCAGAGCCTTTTGAACCATTTTGAAGATACAGCTACAACGATTACCGGAAGCAACATGTCAATTCTATTTTCTGGGGATTGATGTCTTAGGATCTTTTAGGCGAACACCATCGGGGAACAGATTCGTTCTCACAGTACTAGACCATGTTTCGAGGTATGTTTAGACGGTGGCTATGCCAAATCAACAGGCAGCAATTGTCGCCCAAGCGTTAGTAAATAACTCGATTTTGAAGTTTGGTGTACCGGAGATAATAATTACTGACCAAGGAACCAACTTCATGCCGGATTTAATGAAACAACTATGTAAAGTGTTGAACGTAAATAAGTTGAGGACGACCGTATTGCATCCACAGGCGAACGGAAGGACATAACAGGGAAAAAACCATCCAGATGGCAGAATGCTGCGGTCTGGAGAGACAGATCGGTCAGATAATTGTCACATTGCTATAGATCATAACAATATGCAGTGATGGGAGTGATTAATTCATTTAATAATGAATGTAACTGTATTTACAAATGGAACACTTTATCCATCGTAGCGTTCAGTGTGGCTTACACAGTAACTTATTTGATATGTTGTAAAAAACTTGCAGTCCAAGACTGCAACCATGGACTGCAAGTTTCTTACAAAATAATGCTTCATGGTCATTCACAATTAATAAGTGCCTCAATGCATCAGAATTGTATTACAACAGCCTTACCTCAATTTCACAAAAAAATGGTTCAAATGGCTTTGAGCACTATGGGACTTAACTTCTGAGGTCATCAGTCCCCTAGAACTTTTACTTTTGTATGTAAAATATAAGTCTTAGTCGCAGGTCGGTACCAGGCATACAGGCATCCGTGGATGACTAGCACTGGTTGTCAAATTTTCCTAACCATCCTCCCTCTCACCACCCTTCGCCCTGTAGGCGCCTTGCTAATTATTTTCCCACGCCTCGATCCGTGCCTACTTTCCGTAACCAAACGGTACGACACTTATATCGCTCGGAAAGCTTGAAAATAAACGTTGCGATAATCTACAGTGTTGTCAACCTTAACAGGACTGTCTGCGGTTCTTTTGTACAGAGCCGAGTGGAGTGTCTGAATCAGAGGCTGAGACGGTTCTGCGACCGTGTGGGCTGCAGATTCCTCTACTTGCGCGACAGGGTGGTGGGGTTTCGGGTTCCGCTGGATAGGTCAGGAATCCACTACACACAGCAGGCGGCTACACGGGTAGCAGGGGTTGTGTGGCGTGGACTGGGCGGTTTTTTAGGTTAGATGGCATCGGGAAAGTACAGAAAGGGCAACAGATTCAAAGGGTGCGGGGCAAAGCCAGGACATGCGGGGACCAAGCAACAATCGGTATTGTAATTGTAAACTGTCGAAGCTGAGCTGGTAAAGTTCCGGAACTTCAAGTGCTGATAGAAAGCACCGAAGCTGAAATCGTTATAGGTACGGAAAGCTGGCAGAAGCCAGAGATAAATTGTGCCGAAATTTTTACAAAGGCACAGACGGTGTTTAGAAAGGACAGATTGCATGCAACCGGTGGCGGCGTGTTTGTCGCTGTTAGTAGTAGTTTATCCTGTAGTGAAATAGAAGTCCCCTAGAACTTAGAACTACTTAAACCTAACTAAGCTAAGGACATCACACACATCCATGCCCGAGGCAGGATTCGAACCTGCAATCGTAGCGGTCGCGCGGTTCCAGACTGAACGCCTAGAACCGCTCGGCCACAAAGCCGCCCAACACGACAAAGGCTGCATGCTATTGGAATGACGGATTCCCCCCTTTGCCCACGTTGCCACCTCGTGAACAATGACGAACACCGTTTAACATGTGGATCGGCGTTAGAAGTATGGCTTCTAGTGCAGAAGATCCTCGCCTGCTACCTACGTATCGCGCCTCGCACAATTCAGCCACGACTCCTCCTTTGTCCGGATGATACTTATTTCCCGCCTGCGAAGACTCACGCTCTCACGTGGTTTAGAGGCATGTAAGAGATGGGGCCCCTCCACGCCCGCACCAACGTGGTGACTAAACCAAAAGTTCTACTGTCACCTCCGTAAACATGTTCGTTATCTAGTAAGTGGATCACAGGAGGCTGGGCTGTGATGTTGTCCGTGCGTCTGGGTAAGACTACGCATTAACACGGTCCATCAGGTGATAGATAGTGGACGAAACGCGAGTGAGGGTAGCGATTTGAAGAGCGGAGGGAAAAAAGTGCCATGGCTCGTGCCGTGGGAAAAAAACCTCTGCGACAGTGGGATGGGTAGTAAGAGCAGTAGTGGCTTACTAGCTGCGATAGCTCATGCAAGGTTGGATTTGTTAGTATAGGTATCATGCATCATTACCGTGACAAGCGATGGCGATGTGTCCCAGTTGCTGCAGCTGCTACATTCCTGGAACAATCAAGTTCGTTATACAGAAGTCGAAGATCGGCCATAGATCATCTCACTGTGTGGGGGATGTTTGGAGCTTGTTTGCATGCAGTGTACGGTACGGCTTCCCTGTGTGGTGCCAGTTATTCGGCAGTGTATTTCAGCTGGATATCCAGTAATGGCGTCTGATTAACAGGGGCTCGCCTGTGCCGTTATGTTTGCGTATGCTTCGCCATAGATGTTATGTCCTTACAAGTATGTCTTTTGGTCTTCTATATTTCCATCTATGGTTGTGGTCGTAGTTCCCCAGATGCAGAATAAACGGGTTCTGCGAATGTCTGGAGTTTCTGTATAGTCTTGTGGTGAGTTTGTGGATTACCTCCGTGAGAGTCTCAAGTCGGTATTCCCGGTGAAGGTCCGCGATGCGTGTGTATCGTGGAGCATTGCTTATGATTTTGAGTACTTTGTTTTGTATGAGCTGCAGACGGCGCAGGCGTGTAGGCGCAGCGTATCCCCAGACAGGAGCTGCGTACGTCATCAGGGGTCGGATAAGTGTCGTGTACATGGACCTCGACACCCATCTGTTCAGTGTGCTACGCCTGTTGAGCATAGGATAGAGCTGTTTGAGCCTCGCGCTAGCTCGGTTGGTCATGTGTTATATGTGGTCCCCCCAGAGTAGTTTCCGGTCCAGCCAGACACCGAAGTATTTGACTTTCTCGCGGAAACGTATTGGACGTGCATGTAGAGTTATTGGTCTGCAGTAGCGGTGTTTGCGCAGTTGCTTAGGTTTTCTAGTGAACAGAACGGCTTCGCACTTGTCGACGTTTACTCTAACACGCCATTTCTCCAACCAAGGCTCGGCCACTGTGAGTGCAGTCTGTAGGCGTGACGTAATGTTTGATGGTTTCCAATCTTGCGCTAGGATGGCTGTGTCATCCGTGTAGATTGCCATCATTGTGTTTTGTGTGGTTGGGAGATCGTTTGTGTAGAGGTTAAACAGTAGGGGCCCTAGGATGCTTCCCTGGGGTACTCACGCGTATATACCGTGTCGTGTTGATTGTTTTCCCTGCACGTCAGTGTTGAAACTCCTGTCTGTGAGGTATGACTGTATTAGACGCAGCAGCCCGTCGGGGAATCCCGCGTCGCTGAGTTTGCGGATGAGGCCGTTGTGCCATAAACGGTCGAAAGCCTTTTCGATGTCCAGGAACACTGCCCCTGTAGCTTTATTTATGTTGAAGCCATGTGTTATATGGTCAACGACCCGTAGGAGTTGTTGTGTTGTGGAGTGGTGATTCCTGAAGCCGAATTGCTCCGGTCTCAGGATGTCATTTGTTATGCAGTGCCTAGTGATGCGTTTGAGGATCACCTTCTCAACAATCTTACTGAGCGAGCTCAGAAGGCTGATGGGTCGGTAATTTTGTGGGAGGCTGTGGTCTTTCCCCGGCTTCTTGAACATCAGGACCTTGGCCGTCTTCCAAAAGGCGGGGAAGTGTTGATGTTTCAGTATGGCATTCGTTATGTGTGTTAGGTACTCAGTTGCTTTATCCGTGAACTCCTGGAGGACACGGTTTTGAATGCCATCATGACCAGGGGCTTTCCTAGCAGCGGAATGCATTATAGCCCAGGAGACTTCGGCTGTGCTAGCATGTCGAATGTCGTCGCGCGATGGTTGGGCTAGAATGCGTGTAACCTCTTGGTCAGTAGCAAGTGTGAACACTGGATTTGATGGTACCAGGTTCGGTGTGAATGATGCTGCGAGTGTTCGGGTCATTAGTTCTGCTTTCTCTTCCGCTGAGTATGCAGGTCCGTCAGGCCCTTGAAGCGTTGGGGTGTATATTTTCTCCCTGGTGAAGTGTCGGGCTAGTTGCCACACGCGAGGTCGTGCGGTGTCCAGCCCTTCGAGTTTTTGGTTCCACTGTTGTGTTCTATGTGTTTGTATTTTATCGTGTATGATGCCCTGTAGTCTGTTAATGTCCTGTTTGAACTACGGTCGCCTGGTGCGCTGCCATTGTCTCCTGAGGCGATTCCTCATTGAGATTAGGCCCAGGATTTCCTGGGGCAGGGCCGCACTGCGTTGTTGTGAGGTGCGATCAGGTATGGTGCCTACCATTGCGTCCTGGACGGCGTTAGTGAGGGTTTCTACTGCCTCGTGAATTCGTGCTGTTTCATTAATTTCGTGTATAGGTGGGATGTAGCCATCGAGCGTTTGCTTGAACAATGTCCAATTCGCACGCCCGTACTCCAACATCTTGCGCTGTTCCATGTGCTGCAGTGTTTCCTCAATGTATAGTATTACAGGTTGGGGGTTTGAGGGCAGATCGTTTTCAACGGCAACGTTGAGTGTCGCTGTAATGCCCTTGATGAGGGCCATGTCTATCACGTCTGGCCTGTGTCCCCTCTGATAGGGAATGTGCGTCGGTTCGGTCGGCGCTAGTATAATGTAGTTTCTGCCTAGTGAATGTTCGTACAGTTTTTTGCCGTTGGGCGTTGGGATTTCGTATGCGTGAATTCCATTCTGGGTGTTTTGCGTTCAGATCTCCAGCGACTATTACTCGCGGTGAAATGTTGAGTAATGTGCTGATATCGCGTGTTGAGATGCCTACAGGGCTGTTGTATACCGATATCAATGTGGTGTAGGCTCCGTTGAACTTGACTCTGACGGCCGTAGCCTCGATTTTTTCCAGTTCAGGGAGCTCTATGTTTGTGTGCTCAATGTCTTTGTGTATGACGATTGCAGTTCCACCTGCCACGGCGTCGCCCGGTCGGTCAGTACGATAGACACAGTAGCCAGGAAAGTTTAATTGTTTGTGCGGTTTAAGCTTAGTCTCGCTCAGTAGCGCGACAAGGATTCCCTTGCGCTCCATGAACGCGGCAAATTCTGCCCTTTTGTTGTGGATCGAGTCTGCATTCCGGAACAGGATCTGTGATAGTGTGTGCGGGTCTGCGTTATGGGCCGGGTGTGGCATATTATTCATGTAAGAGTGTGAAAGAGTTTTGTGATGGCAGTGTGTATGACAGCCCAGTATTGCCCGGGTTCGGCGCTCATGAGCTGGGTGATGAGTGTAGTGACGGCCGTCAGCACCTTGGTAAGGATTTGAACGATCGTGTGTCGAGGGAACAGTGTTTCCAGTATTCCCCAAGGTGGTGTGTTGGTGTTGGGTGTGGCAGCCTGAGGTGCTGTTGTGGAGTTAGCGGCCGCTTGTGCGGGTATTGGTGTGTTGTTAGGAGCGGCATTTGTGTTTTGTGACAGAGGTTGTGGCGCCTGTGTTACTTCTGTGGTGAGGGGGATGGTAGTGTGAGTTACAGTCTCGGTGTCTTGTTGACTGTTTTCCTGTGTGTTGCTGTTCTGTTGTTGCTGCGTGGCCTGTTGTGGTGATTTCGTGTTCCCGCCCTGTGTTTGCGTGTACGTCTATTCCTCCTCTGGGCTTGGGGTTCGGGGGGTTCTTGTGTGGGTGTGTTTTGCTGTATATGGTGCGTTTCTTCGCAGCACGTGATTTCCGGGAGTGGGGTCGTGTTGTTTGGGAGCATAGGTGTTGGTACCGATGCTTGTTGGGTTTCAGGTGTTGTCTGTGGCTGTTGTGTGGCTGTTGCAGCGGTTGTTTCACGTGTGTGTGAAGGGCGCTGAGGTTCTGCGGCCTGTGCCGTTCCGCCAGGGCGTGCAACCGTGGCAAACGTTACGCGTTCCTTACTGGGTTCGGCGCTGGCCTTGGGCGTGGTATGTCGTACAGTACCCTGCTCTTGTCTTGTTTACGCTTCAGCGCCTGTTTGTATGAGCTGCACTGTCTGAAGTTTGCCGCATGGGGCCCACCGCAGTTGGCACAGCGTCGCTGGTTTGGCTGTGTTTGTGTGCAAGTGTTGGATCTGTGATTGCCAGCGCATCCGCGGCAGCGAGTTGCCAGACCGCAGCGGAGGGCCGAGTGGCCGAACCGATGGCAGTTGTTACATTGTTGGGGGACGTTGGGTGGTTCGTAAAGTTCTACACGTACGCCCATCCGCAGAAAGCTCTTTATCTGCAGGATGGCGCGGGAATCAGCCGTGTCGGCTAACTCAACCATGTAGTGTGGTAACGGTGCGTGTGTACGGAACCGTCATCCGGGAGGCACTTTTACAGTCGAATCCCAGATAACACAGGGCCGCCTGTACTGTCTCGTTGGGGGTACTGGGATCCACTCCCTTGATCACGTACTGCTGGGTTCTCTCGTCCAGCGTTCTGTACGTGTAATGTTCGATCTTCCGATCTTTGAGGAAGGTCAGAAGATCTTTGTATTCGTTGTCTGTGGCAACGTACAGTGAGGCCATATCCGCCGAGTACTTTGCATGTAATGTGCTGTTTATGTGCCTTTCCGCGAATGCAGAGTTAAGGGCACTAAGGTCCCCATAGTTTTGTATAACGACTGGGGAGAAACCAGTCTTGTGTTGTGTGGGCACCGCTGTGGCTTTGTGTGCCTTGTTGTTGTTCGCCACAGCTGTGTTTGCGTTTTGTTTTGTGTTAATGTTGCTAGCCTGAGATGAGCTAGTGGGTGTAGGCAACAGCGCCTTTCGGTTGCCTAGCGAGTTTGGTTGCTCGCTTGTTTGTGCTGGTGTTTTTCTGGGTCTGCGTTTTGGGCCCTCCACCTGCCAGGGCTCTGTGTAGTGGTTTTCTGTGTCCACATCCGCCGCCGCTGCCTCGATCTCTTGAGGCTGCGGCGTCGGTGGGACAATGGTACATGACTGTCCAGTGACAGGTGAGTGTAAGGTGATGTTGAGTGTAGTTGTTTTGGTGGGTGACACGTCCGCCCCGCAAAGTTCGGTGATTAGCCGGCGCGACTCGAGCTGCTTTTGCGCTTTCGCGCCAAGCCGTCGAGCGTCGCCAGCCGCTCCCTTGCCTTCGGTAGCGGGAGCAGTCGATCCTCGCGCCTCGTGTGTTGCAGTCTTGCTGCGGGTGACAGCAGGGGAAGCGCTAGCAGCATCCGCCATCTCGCACTTAGGATTATTTATTGGGTGGGAGGGGGGAAACGACAGTTTTGCTTTTCTCGATAGGCGAGAGAAGTGTCTCTTGTTCCCTATTGAAGTGGGTGGTCCCTACTTTACGCTAACATGCGCTTTTCGTGCAAGTGCGGCACCTAAAGGAGGTGCGGGAGAAGAATGGCCTGCAGCGGCATGTCCATAACTACCTCTTTCGAGATGATGAGAAGACGATATTTGATTACTGGAAATTTCTCCAGGTCAGTCATAGCACACTTGAGCGGACACCCCGATACCAACAGCTATTTTCGAACTATTTGCGCAGTGCCTTTGACAACCCCCCCCCCCTCCCCCTCACAGTTGGGGAGTACCGGGCAGAGGATGACCGCCGTTATGGAGTTCCACATGCTGGGAAATGTTCATCAACATGGAACGTGGACTCTGTACGCAGATAGGCCATGCAAATGCAATTGTGTGCAAGACTTGCTTAAATTTTTCTTTCTCTATCATTATATGACTAGTTTCAAATTCCATTTCATTGTTTCGTAGGTACTCTTGTTCTGTTATTGCTGTGGATGTTAACTCCAATTTTTCTTGTCGTAACTAACAGACGCCATTTTCCTAAATAAAAAAGTCTCTGGCACGAATTACGCCACTGCAACTTTTTTTTTACTCCCATGTAATTCCAAAAAAAAAAAAGTGGTCATCTCGACAGAACGTCCATCCTAAGAGCCCTGATTCGATCCCCGGCTGGGTCGGAGATTTTCTCCGCTCAGGGACTGGGTGGCGATCTTCTCATGGAGAGCGATTGGGGAGGGGGGGGGGGGGGGTTATATTTGGAAGTTGCCAGTCCTATGTTGAGGTGTATTTCTCATGTGTCTTTTCTACATTTTGCCAGATGGTAAAACAATCCCACTTGCGCTAACGGCCATAATGGTGCCATGTTCAAAAGTATCCGAACTTCCTGTATTACATATGAAAATAGGTTAGCGTCACATAAATAGCCTAAATTGGTGGTGTGTTCAAAAGTACCTGCACACCTGACGTTTTCGTCATGTTCAGAATTATAAGAACACCCTGAGTTATTCATCAAAAAATATATGAAGCATGGAACACAGAATATTTGCATTCCCGTGTCTAAAATTGTAGGTAAGGAGCACCTGTGGTCATCTGTATTTCGATCTCCGTATTACACTGGTGTATTAAAACAAACACCGTCCGAACAAATCGTGAAGGCCCAACGGTACCGACCGGCCGCTGCATCATCCTTAGCCCTTAGGCGTCACCGAATGCGGATACAGAGGGGCATGTGGTCAGCACACCGCTCTCCCGACCGTTGTCAGTTTTCGCCACCGGTGCCACTGCTTCTCAATCAAGCAGCTCGTCAATCGGCCTCACAAGGGCAGAGTGCCCCCTACTTGCCAACAGCACTCGGAAGACCGGGACAGTGTCCCATCCAAGCACGACAGCTTTTGACTCCGGTGGTCTGACGGGAGCCTGTGTTACTACTGCGCCAAAGTCGTTCGCACACTTGATGTAAGGCACAATAAAACACTACCGGATCTTAACTGTCTATCATAAACTTCATTAGCGAAACACACACACACACACACACACACAATGTTTATGGCCTTGAAGTTTAACCAGCCCGAATAGCTGTGCACGTTAAACCGCCGCTTCACGGATTGGGAGACGATACACTTGCCCCAGCTCGAATACGTCCAGTGAGTTAACGATGAAGGTTGGTGTATTGGTCAGCCTGGATGTAGTTTACAGGAAGTTTCCAACATTCGACGAGATGAATACTGGACTCGTACCCAATTTACGCTTCGGTTACACGATTCGCAAACATTTAGAAGACTTCCACGCACTTTCGCAACCATCACACCACGCGCAGACAAATGAGGTACACACTATCTTTACCAGAGTATAGCGAGGTGGCGACACGAGGAGCATGCGGCCACCCCTTGCAGAATGATGCCAAATCCACTGATAACCATACTGACCCTCAGCGGAATCAGGGCAAAGGCACAAACAATAAGAGGATCCTGAACTAACACACTAAGTAGAACTTGCAAAAGATCATTGTTCGATTTCTACACCACACTTTGTGAAAGACACAATTAAAAATTTCCACGTCAAGTATTATGCTTAAAACATCACTGCTGGATCTGAAATTAAGTGCCCCAGTGCTGTTCCAAAGCATAAATGGCACCATAACTGTACAAAAGAAATGAACCAGGTGATGTACGAGGGCAGTTCAATAAGTAATGCAACACATTTTTTTTCTCGGCCAATTTTGGTTGAAAAAACCGGAAATTTCTTGTGGAATATTTTCAAACATTCCCGCTTCGTCTCGTATAGTTTCATTGACTTCCGACAGGTGGCAGCGCTGTACGGAGCTGTTAAAATGGCGTCTGTAACGGATGTGCGTTGCAAACAACGGGCAGTGATCGAGTTTCTTTTGGCGGAAAACCAGGGCATCTCAGATATTCATAGGCGCTTGCAGAATGTCTACGGTGATCTGGCAGTGGACAAAAGCACGGTGAGTCGTTGGGCAAAGCGTGTGTTATCATCGCCGCAAGGTCAAGCAAGACTGTCTGATCTCCCGCGTGCGGGCCGGCCGTGCACAGCTGTGACTCCTGCAATGGCGGAGCGTGCGAACACACTCGTTCGAGATGATCGACGGATCACCATCAAACAACTCAGTGCTCAACTTGACATCTCTGTTGGTAGTGCTGTCACAATTGTTCACCAGTTGGGATATTCAAAGGTTTGTTCCCGCTGGGTCCCTCGTTGTCTAACCGAACACCATAAAGAGCAAAGGAGAACCATCTGTGCGGAATTGCTTGCTCGTCATGTGGCTGAGGGTGACAATTTCTTGTCAAAGATTGTTACAGGCGATGAAACATGGATTCATCACTTCGAACCTGAAACAAAACGGCAATCAATGGAGTGGCGCCACACCCACTCCCCTACCAAGAAAAAGTTTAAAGCCATAACCTCAGCCGGTAAAGTCATGGTTACAGTCTTCTGGGACGCTGAAGGGGTTATTCTGTTCGATGTCCTTCCCCATGGTCAAACGATCAACTGTGAAGTGTATTGTGCTACTCTTCAGAAATTGAAGAAACGACTTCAGCGTGTTCGTAGGCACAAAAATCTGAACGAACTTCTCCTTCTTCATGACAAGGCAAGACCTCACACAAGTCTTCGCACCCGAGAGGAGCTCACAAAACTTCAGTGGACTGTTCTTCCTCATGCTCCCTACAGCCCTGATCTCGCACCGTCGGATTTCCATATGTTTGGCCCAATGAAGGACGCAATCCGTGGGAGGCACTACGCGGATGATGAAGAAGTTATTGATGCAGTACGACGTTGGCTCCGACATCGACCAGTGGAATGGTACCGTGCAGGCATACAGGCCCTCATTTCAAGGTGGCGTAAGGCCGTAGCATTGAATGGAGATTACGTTGAAAAATAGTGTTGTGTAGCTAAAGATTGGGGAATAACCTGGTGTATTTCAACGCTGAATAAAACAACCCCTGTTTCAGAAAAAAAATGTGTTGCATTACTTATTGAACTGCCCTCGTAGTAATACTCGACGTTTCATTTCATTACTAAATGAGGCTATGAACGGAAACCAGCTCACGAAGCCTAAGCAGGGAAGCACCCACATGAATATGCAGTCTGTATTACTGTTTTGTAACTGCGAGCTTCTGTAAGAATGCAATAAATTATTGTACTACGCCTACAACATGATTTAGGATTCTCAAAGTAAACAGAACATGGCTATTTCCTCCTCTAAATTGTGTCTATTATTTTTATATAACAGTAAAAGAAAAACTTGTGGCTATAGTATGATGCTAAGCAGGCTATTAATAGTTCCTCGTAAACCTAACTGAGATTACCCTACTGACTGTTCAGAGGTTTCATTGACGTTAACCATATCTGGGTATCGAAATGTATCAATGGTAACAGGTGAAAATTTGTGCTAGACCGAGACTTCAACCCAGATTTCCTGCTTACAGCGAACAGTTCCTTAGCTGCTTCAGCAATCCAAATATGCTTCCCTTCCGACCCAAATTCCAAGAGTATTACACACTAATGATCTAGTATAAGTGATTACCCATGAACCCCCAACTCGCATGTTCCCGATTCCAATAAGAGACTTGGGCTGGTGTGAATTTGCAATGAAAGAAAGGATCATTGATCGTCGTCACCTATACATCGATTATTTTACTGGTCATAAAGGCGAAACGTATTATTCATCAAAAATATGTAAGCAGAAACAAAATGATTATTTAAGTGATATTACCATCTTTAAACTGTTTTATAAAACTCATGTTTTGTTAATATAGCGTGTAAACGACTCTAAGAGTGCTGTTAATGTGTAAGTTAAATTTGCCACGAAAGTCATGACTGTGAACTCGGAAACCATGTGCCACAAGCTGCACCAGTTGTACGAAGATTGTTTAAGTGTGCTTTAAAATATAGTTAGAACTAAACACGTTGAAAGATAAAAGAGTAGCCATCGAGACTTAATTCGCCAAACCTGATGCAACCAGTCGGAAAAAGCTAACTAAATGGAAAAATGGTTGAAGAAGAAAAATAACTTGAAAACCGCCATAGAACAGTAAAAAGAGGTTTCCTTTAGCCCTTTGACAATCGATAACCTTGAAGGTGTACTTCAAAACATGTGTCTGAACAAAAAAATTGCAATGGTACTGAAAAATTATTTGCGAACGGCGCACACAACAATTAAAGTTGATGAGACATACATGTGTTGCATTCAAATGCAACGGGACTTGACAAAGACATGTCTGATGTCAGCCTCTTTGATTGCCATTGCAACAGAACTCTTACTAAGAAGATAAAAAGGGCAGCCCGAAGGCATCCACATATTTGGACATTAAATGGTCGCACATTCATGAGCCAACTGCCTTAGAACCATTTTAAACGACTGCACTGCCGAAACCCTGGGCCAAATATCGGCAAGTCATTAGGGCTCTAATTAGCAAGAACAAATCTATCATTTGCACCTCAGGCCAGATATATTTGATACTCAGTTACAACTGGCTATATCCCGCCAGCATGTCGTGATCATTAGGCATGTACGTTATGGCGAAGCCACAAGAAATGCTAAAAAAGAATTTGAAAGAAAAAATGGAAATAACCCAGGGGGTAACTGCTTACGAATTCTGACAGGCTGTAAGGAGCGTATTACGTAAATACGAACATTTATGGAAACCTCAATTACATCGATACGGTGCTGGGTAGGACAAAAGATATGTCATACAGCTATTGGCTGTAACAGTTTGCAATCGCGGTTTGTTAAAAAAGTATCGACGGAACAGCCGACGACCAGTAGATATTTCGCTCGTATATGGAATCCTCCACCAGAATCTATGATTACAACCCCCCCCCCCCTCCAAAAAAGATAGTCACGGAAACCACGGGAACACCCCTACCTCCCCTTATGGGGAAAAAAGAAACAAATACGTAAAGTAGCTCACGTTATAAGTGCAATAGTGTAGGAAACGTGACCCACATTTTTTGTAGGCATCAAAATGGTTATGCTCTAGAAGTGGACACGAAAAATAATCCTGTGGGCGACCGGTGCAAATAACACAACAGAGAGGACCGTGTCGAATACTTAGAAGTACAGAACTGTCACCATGAAAAACATGTGGGCAATACTCACCTCTCTCCAACGACTACACTACCTGACTAAAATGGCACAAAAACACATACATACACACTCACACACACACGCATTATATATACAGGGTGGTCCATTGATCGCGACCGGGCCAAATATCTCACGAAATAAGCGTCAAAAGAAATAACTACGAAGAACGAAATTTGTCTAGCTTGAAGGGGGAAACCAGATGGCGCTATGGTTGGCCCGCTAGATGGCGCTGCCGTACTTCTAACTGATATCAATTGCGTCTTTTTTTTTACATAGGAACCCCCATTTTTTATTACTTATTTGTGTAGTACGTAGAGAAATATGAATGTCTTAGTAGGACCACTTTTTTCGCTTTGTGATTGACAGCGCTGTAATAGTCACAAATATATAGCTCACAATTTTAGACGAACAGTTGGCAACAGGTAGGTTTTCTAAATTAAAATACAGAACGTAGGTACGTTTGAACATTTTATTTCGGTTGTTCCGATGTGATACATACACTTTTGTGAACTTATCATTTCTGAGAACGCATGCTGTTACAGCGTGATTACCTGCAAATACCACATTAATGCAATAAATGCTCATAACGATGTCCATCAACCTCAGTGCATTTGGCAATACGTGTAACGACATTCCTCTCAACACCAAGTAGTTCGCCTTCCGTAATGTTCGCACATGCATTGACAATGCGCTGACACATGTTGCCAGGCGTTGTCGGTGGACTACGATAGCAAATATCCTTCAACTTTCCCCACAGAAAGAAATCCGGGGACGTCAGATCCGGTGAACGTGCGGGCCGTGGTATGGTGCTTCGACGATCAATCCACCTGTCATGAAATATGCTATTCAATACCGCTTCAACCGCACGCGAGTTATGTGTCGGACATCTATCATGTTGGAAGTACATCGCCATTCTGTCATGCAGTGAAACATCTTGTAGTAACATCCATAGAACATTACGTAGGAAATCAGCATACATTGCACCATTTAGATTGCCATGGATAAAATGGGCGGCAATTATTCTTCCTCCCATAATGACACCATACATTAACCCGCCAAGTTCGCTGGTGATCCACCTGCCGCAGCCATCGTGGGTTTTCCGCTGCCCAATACAGGTAGTGCGTATTATGTCGGTTTACGTTACCGCTGTTCGTGAATGATGTATCGTCGCTAAATAGAACGCGTGCAAAAAATATGTCATCGTCCCGTAATCTCTCTTGTGCCCAGTGGCAGAACTGTACACGACGTTCAAAGTCGTCGCCATGCAATTCCTGGTGCATAGAAATATGGTACGGGTGCAATCGATGTTGATGTAGCATTCTCAACACCGACGTTTCTGAGATTCCCGATTCTCGCGCAGTTTGTCAGCTGCTAATGTGCGGATTAGCCGCAACAGCAGCTAAAACACCTACTTGGTAATCATCATTTGTTGCAGACCGTGGTTGACGTTTCACATGTGGCTGAACACTTCCTGTTCCCTTAAATAACGTAACTTTCCGGCGAACGATCCGGACACTTGGATGATGTCCAGGATACCAAGCAGCATACATAGCACACGCCCGTTGGGCATTTTGATCACAACAGCCATACATCAACACGATATCGACCTTTTACGCAATTGGTAAACGGTCCACTTTAACACGGGTAATGTATCACGAAGCAAATACCATCCGCACTGGCGGAATCTTACGTTGCACCACGTACTCATACGTTTGTGACTATTACAGCGCTGTCAATCACAAAGCGAAAAAAGTGGTCCAAGTACAACATTCATATATCTTTACGTATTACACGAATATGTAATAAAAATGGGGGTTCCTATTCAAAAAAACGCAGCAGATATTCGTTTGACCTATCGCAGCGCCAACTAGCGGGCCAACCATAGCGCCATCTGGTTTCCCCCTTCAAGCTAGACGAGTTTCATTCTTTGTAGTTTTTTCGTTTGATGCTTGTTTCGTGACATATTTGGCCAGGTCACTATCAATGGACCACCCTATATATAACTTCGTCAGGCACGTATATGATTATAGTCGCATTACTCTGACAGATTATTCTATGACAGACAGAACGGCCACCAGAGCGTGTAAGTGTCTTTTGCGTTTGTTGTTGTCGCCACATCACATCTGCGCCTGCCATCCGAGAGTAAGTAACTCGTCTGGTCCTGACGGAGGTTCGAGTCCTCCCTCGGGCATGGGTGTGTGTGTTTGTCCTTAGGATTGTTCAGGTTAAGTAGTGTGTAAGCTTAGGGACTGATGACCTTAGCAGTTAAGTCCCATAAGATTTCACACACATTTGAGTAAGTAACTGGCTCCCTGCATTCGTCTGTGTCATCACGGATCATTTGCCGTAGTCTAGCAACAACCAGACTGGGAAATTACCATTCCATACCTAAACGGTTGTTAACACCGCAACATAAAGTACTGCACTTTGAAGTTTTCCCACGACTGGGTAGCGCGCAACGCTTATGAATGGCGTCGCATTGTGTTCAGTGACGATTCGCAGATCTGCACTATCCTGAATGACCACCATCGGTCAGTATACCGACCAACTGGATACATGTAGCATTCTTCCATTTATTTGTAGAGGTACGTCGGAGTTACTCCTGGCGTCTTACTATGGGGAGCCACCGGGTATGACTTCACGTCATGGCTACTGTGATTGAGGGAATTCTGACTAAACTAGATCATGGACATCATGTTTCTACACGTATTACTTCTTATGTGACAGTACTGTGGTGACATTTCTCAACAGAGCAATGCTCGTCCACACATCGAACATTCGTCTACGAACCGTCTGCGTGATGCTGAGGTACTCCGTATCATGCAATATCCCTCGATGTGTACACGATGGAACATGTGTGGAACCTGCTCAAACGTTAACTCCATCCCAGTGTCATTTTCCAGGACATCTGTCAAACTGCAACAGTTATGGATCAGATTGCCTCAGGAGGTAGTACAACGGTTTTATGACATCCTTTCCCAACGAGTCACCTGTCAAGAACTTTTAAGATTTGACTCGATTTAGTAAACACTGCAATAACATCACATACTATCTCAACCTGTGAGATTTCATTTCGTTTCCACCTCCACTTGTAAGTAGGCTGTTTATGTTTTCTTATTGGCAACGCCACGTAGCGCTCTGTATGAAAATCACTGGCTGTGCTGCGCACAGTCTGTGGCTGGTTTGCATTGTTGTTGGCCATTGTAGTGTTGGGCAGCTGGATGTGAACAGCGCATAGCGTTGCGCAGTTGGATGTGAGCCGCCAGCAGTGGTGGATGTGGAGAGAGAAATGGCGGAGTTTTGAAATTTATAAGACTGGATGTCATGAACTGCTATGTATATTATGCTTTTTCAACACTATTAAGGTAAATCATTGTTTGTTCTCTATTAAAATCTTTCATTTGCTAACTATGCCTATCAGTAGTTAGTGCCTTCCGTAGTTTGAATCTTTTATTTAGCTGGCAGTAGTGGCGCTCGCTGTATTGCAGTAGTTCGAGTAACGAAGATTTTTGTGAGGTAAGTGATTTGTGAAAGGTATAGGTTAATTTTAGTCAGGGCCATTCTTTTGTAGGGATTATTGAAAGTCAGATTGCGTTGCGCTAAAAAATATTGTGTATCAATTTAAGCACAGTCTCGTTTAATTGTTCAAAGGGGACGTTTCATATCACTTCTACGTGACTCATTTTATCTTTTAGGTGGAGTATTTAGATGCAGTAATTTAAAAGTGCACGCAAGTAGTGGGTTAGTAGTTCATATGAGCAAAAAATGGTTCAAATGGCTCTGAGCACTATGGGACTCAACTGCTGAGGTCATTAGTCCCCTAGAACTTAGAACTAGTTAAACCTAACTAACCTAAGGACATCACAAACATCCATGCCCGAGGCAGGATTCGAACCTGCGACCGTAGCGGTCTCGCGGTTCCAGACTGCAGCGCCTTTAACCGCATGGCCACTTCGGCCGGCTCATATGAGCAACATTGGAGGTTGACAGGCAGGGTAAAAAGTCTTTAGAAAGAAGAGTGTGTTACAAAAACAAATCCATACATATTGAAACACGTACGTTTGAAGTATGACTGAAATTACATAACTGACAGTAGTCTGAAACACAGCTGTTGGAATGGCATGTGAACGTGTATTTTGTCTCATCTCTTATACGCTTTGCCCTGTACTGAACTTCTCCTACTGCAAGAATGTAAATTTAATTCAGTTGCGAGAATGTAAACTGTCTATGACTTTAAACCAAACCAAAACTGCATGGATTTATACAACACAAAAACTGAATCTGCTGCAACACTATTGATTATAATTGGCCCTAGCAATTAAAAAAAAACTTGATCAATCTGAAAATAGTGGTCCCCGTGCTTAATGAATGCTATCTCTGAAATAATAAAACTTCTTACCTTTATCTGTGCAATGGTAACGCTCTTCGCACGCTCTCTGTTAGTACTCTAAATTGTATAGTTAGCGAACAGCTACTGTGCACGGCTGTTGCTTAGCATGCATTTTAGTTAAATCAAATATGAATGAGACAATAACTTCTCGATAAAAATAGTTAATCAAACATGACATGGATCTAGAAACTGGTATTGATTTGGGGTAAGGACAATATCGCACAAACTTTAAAACTAGTATTTTGACTCTTTGAAAATTAATAATGCCCGCAATTAACACACTCAATAAACTGATTATGCGTTAACAATTAGCTTTACAAAATCACTGAATGTGAATGCTATACATTCTCTCAATCATCGCTTATGAATACACGCGTTGGATTAGTAACAAAACAACTTTCTTTGCCGTAATTAATTCCAACTTCTGTTGAGATTCCTTTTACAATTAGCAAATATCATAGTGTCTTGCAAATAAAAAAATCATTTCTGCCCGTAGCGAGTAAGCATATATCCAGCACACATCAGATACAACACTTTTTTACACTTGAGAGTCCTCCATACGTCTTTCTATCTAAAGTTACTGTAACACATTACCCGCAACACCATGAATCAGCGATCGCTGTTCAGCAGCGACGCTACTACGCAATCGATATCACATTTGACCACCTCTGGTTCAATATAATATTTTCTTAAAAAACTTGAATTAATTTACCCTGTGTACATACCTTTCAATATTATCAAGGTTAATACATGTACATACGTCTGTTTGTATGCATGTTCAATACCTCCTTCTAAACCACTGGGATTATTTCAACTAAACTGAGTACGCCTGCCACATACTGTCTGGGAAGAACCACTGCGCAGCTAAGAACCACATACATTTCACAGGGGTGGGGGAAAAAGAAGCGTAGCTCGGGATGCACAGACAATCAGAATATTTTCATCTAGTATTTGAGGAACAGAGCACTCAGTGACTTGCAACCAACTTTACGCGAAATTTCATATTTTAAGAGACTTTGTCTCTGACATCCCCACAAAACGAAGAACGAAAAACAATTTGTAGCTTACTATATTTTCGCTGTTCATTCACTAAAACTGCCGCGTCAGGCATGATCTCTTCAGGAATACTCCTTTACTTCTAATCCTATTTGCAACACGTTTTTCAGACGGTATTCACATACATCGTTGAATGTACTTGCACAACTGTATCATTGTATATGTACTTCAAGATATATGACGTCATAAACAATGAGACGCGTGAAAAACTGCCGCATCATACATGACCTTCTTAGTCTCTTACACCTTTACTATTACTCTATTCGCAACAGGTTTCACAAACAGTATCCACGTATACCACTAGATGTAAATTCAAACAGCTAGTAACGTACAGTACTATGATCCAAGGTTGGTTTTGTAATAGCTGTTTAAGTGAAGTGGGTACTGATGGTAACCAGGTTTATAAGAATTCTGGAGAAGGATGAGCGGTGCTTGATACTCTGGTTTCAAATTTGCATAACCTGTCGCAGGACAGTTTGAATGAGTGTTCTCAATTGTCGTTGGATCAGTTGGTAAGAAAGTGTAAATTTTTAACTTTACGGTGGAATTTCAGTATCAGACGCTATCTATACAAATAAGGAATGTGGACACAGTACCAACACATTACCATTAATAACCACTACTGAGAAGGGTAAATTATGGGAGAAAGCAGTGCGATCCATGCAGCAGACTAATACATGGAAACAACTAAGACAGAGAATTTTGGGTTAATTTTGGCCATAGCCTTTGCAAGAACTGATCTGTCGTCAATACTGGGGTGAGAAAGGTACTGCTGAAACGTTAGTGGAATATGTTGAACGGAGGAAAAGAAGTGTGCTAGTATTAGAATAGGAGTTCTTGAAGAAACAAGTGGTAAACCATATTTTAGTGGGGTGTAGTCTGGAATTCCCACGACATTTGCTCAGTTAGAGGAACTTGTAAGAAATATATAAGCCACTGAATTAACAGATCCTCGTAGGAATAGAGGTAATAAAGGAGTTTTGTGTGAAAATCAGCAATCATATTAAAATTTGGGGGGAGGGGGGGAGGCGATATGTCTAAGAAATCTTCCATAGGTGGCAGGAATTTACAAGGGCGGATGGGGAAAGTGAAGCGAAGATACGTTGTCGGAATTATGGCATACAGGGGAGGGAGTGCCCCAACACTATATTAATTAGCGCAATAAGACAGGGTGGACTCCGAGTTTGCCATTTGTTTCCGCAGCCCTCAATAACGAGACAGTCTGCGGCTTAATTGATTCCTTTAGTTCAATATCTGTCGTCGATTTGTCGAGTATAATGGTGTGTGTGGGTCTGGGAAGTTAATAATTGATATTGGGGAATATCTAGCAGCAGAAAGGCCGAATCTACTCTTGAAATGGATGTTACAAGATAGGATTTATTTTGGCAACTATTCCTAGAAGATTGTCGTGAGGATTGTGGAAGGTTCAGCTACTGAAAGAATTTTGGGATCGGAATTTATTGGTATGACAGCACTGATTCCAGATTGAGCAGACCAGCAGTTTTGTTTCACGGTTAAGCCTCAAGTTCAGTTTCAGTTTTTACAACGTGGGCAGAAGGAGATGATCAGCTTGCCATGTGATAACCACAGTAATAAGTGGGTAGTGAAGGAAACTAACAATCGAGTGCTCAACAGTTAGGTCAGTCGATGGCTTCCTAAAGAAGGAGATTAAAGCTGTATGTGAGGAATTTCCGGATATGTTAACGGAATGGAGGACGACGGATTTTGTTGAACATTGTCTGGAGTTAACGGTTCAGATTCCCGTTAAAATGGAGCCATACAAATTATCGGCTCCTAGAATGAAGGAATTAAAGGGGTATATAGCGAAAATGATGCATCGACGTGTGATACGACCATCTAGATCGTCATACACTGCATCAATATTCTTGGAACCGAAGGCTGACGGGGGCTCGTCCACTTGTCGACTATAGGGACTTAAATAAAAAGGTAATAGTACGATTTAAGTCTCTGCCGGACCTAAATTCATGTTTTGGGTGGTTTAAGGGAGGAAAGATGTTTACCACGTTAGATCTTGATCAGGCACAAAATCTACATCTTCATCTGCAAATCACATTTAAGTGTCTGGTAGAGGGTTCATCGAACCACCTTCACAATTCTTTATTATTCTAATCTCATAAAGCGCTCGGAAAGAACGAAGACCTATATCTTTCCGTGAGAGCTCTGATTTCCCTTATTTTATCATGATGATCGTTTCGTCTTATGTAGGTCGGCGTCAATTAAATATTTTCGCATTCGGAGGAGAAATGATGGCTGTGATGTTGATGTAGAGGGTTGTATGGGCGCACGGCGACAAGGTCTTCAGCACCCGCTCAATAACACATTGAGACGAGTGTCAAGAAAGTACTCAGAACAGGAAGATAAAACAGAACGTAAAACACGGGTAACAAGGTTGGAAAAATGTGGGTCTATCCTCACTGAAGTGTGGGACGAAGAATGCCGTCAGCAGTAAAACACGGACAACACAGAAAGGAAGTTGTAGAGGGAGCTAAAACAATATAGCAGATGGAAGTGGCTGGCTGACCGCAAGGAAAAAAGGGAGGAGCTAGCCACTCAGAAGTTGGTTGGTTGTTTGGGGAAGGAGACCAGACAGCGTGGTCATCGGTCTCATCGGATTAGGGAAGGATGGAGAAGGAAGTCGGCCGTGCCCTTTCAGAGGAGCCATCCCGGAATTTGCCTGGAGTGATTTAGGGAAATCACGAAGAACCTAAATCAGGATGGCCGGACACGGGATTGAACCGTCGTCCTCCCGAATGCGAGTCCAGTGTCACTCAGCAGTGCACTAAAACCTCCAGCCTAAAAGTTCAGGCCAGAGTCCAGACACATCACAAAACTTTAAAACCCTAGACACATGCGTCTCATCATTAGCTAAAATACAAGGCAGATCCCCATCAACTTGTGCTTCTGCCCTTGCATTACGGTATAAAATGCAGTCTGTTAAAATGTGGCGGACAGAGATGTGCACACCACAAGCACCAAACAACAAGGGATCCTCCAGCCGTAATAGAAAGCTATGTCTGAGAGGACAGTGCCCGATCCGAAGACGCGTGAGGGTCATTTCTTCCCGCTGGAGCAACCGGCAGGAGGATTCCCAAGGCCGAGTTCTTGATTTCACCAACCGCAGTTTATTGGCCGTCACTGCCAACCATTCTTTCTCCCACAACTCCATGCACTTCTTGTGGAGTGAACAAATGACAGACTGCAAAGGAATAGGACACTGGACCACATCCTGCTCTTTGCAGGTCTCCTTGGCAGCCCGATCGGCCTGTTCATTGCCCCATATTCCTACATGACCAGGCACCCAGCAGAAGGACACCTGCTTACCCCGCTGTTGGAGCAAGTACAGTTGGTCATATATCAGCTGGACCTTCTCCTCAGTTGGGTATAAATTCTGCTTTGATTGTAAGGCACTAAGAGAATCGGAGCAGATGAGATACCGATTGCCCCGAATACGCTTAATCTGCTCCAGTGCCTTCAGGATCGCATGGAGCTCCGCTGCGAAAACGTTATATTCAGCAGGGAGGCCAATCCTAGTAACATGGTCAGAGAACACTATAGAACAGCCAAGGAAATTCCCTTGTTTTGAGACATCAGTGTAAGTGACGGTGAAACCGTGATACACATATAAAATGTTAAAAAACAGAAATTGGAATTTAAAACCTGGCTCCGGGTCTCCGGAGGAGCCAAGGTGGAAATCTGCCCCAACCCCGACAGAAAACATGAAGACCAGCCATATCCGTCACAGAGAGGCAACCCTGTGCGCGAATCCCATAGGGCCTCGTTGCTCGTTGCTCGTTGCCGGTTATGAAAAAGCCATGCCAGAGGAAGCTGAGTAACGGTATGGTATGCAGGTGTGAATGGTGTGGACATAGTTTTATACTCCTGCCGCACGTAAGTAGCCGTCGCCGCATATGAAGTGGCGATTCACCAGCCTCTGCACAGAGGCTTGGTATAGGGCTAGTTCTGAATGCCCCAGTGGCCGACCTAAGCCGTTCATGGTACACAACGTCCAACATCTTTACGTAAGAAAGCCTTGCAGACCCATACACCATGCACCCATAATTGAGCCGAGATCGCACAAATGCCCTGTAAAATTGGAGCAGACAAGTCCTGTCTGCTCCCTATGTACTGTAGCTAAGGCATTTTAAAATACTTAAAGCCCTAAGTTGCCGTTGTTTCAGGTCTTTAAGATGAGGTTACCACGTAAGCTTCGAGTCAAAAATGAGCCCAGAAATCTCACCGTGTCTTTAAAAGCAAGGAGAGTGTCCCTCATCCTCAACTCAGGGAAGATTAAAATCGAACGAGAACGGTGAAAAAGAACACACACGGACTTCTCGGTGGAAAACTTAAAACCACTCTTCTGCGACCATCCATCAAAACGAAAAAGAGTAAGTTGCAACTGACGCGTTGTCGTTGCAAGGCTTGAAGAAGAGCAAAACAAAGAGAAATCATCCACAAACAAGGAACACTGGACAGGACATTTCACTATGGAGGTAATTCTATTAATAGCTATGGCAAAGACATTCACACTTAAAACGCTACCCTGCTCAAAGCGATCAGACAGAAGGTCACCAATTCGATATCTAAAATATAGTGGTGAGAGGAAAGACTGAATAAAAAGAGGAAAACAACCACGAAAACCCCATTCGTGAAGCTGCTGCAGATTGAGACTCTTCCAAGTAGTATCGTAGGCCTTCTCGATATCAAAAAATACACCTAGAAGGTGATGATGGCATAGAAAAGCTTGTTGTATAGCCGCCCCAGGAGGGCAAGGTTATCGAAGGTGGAACGAAACCTCCGGAACCCACACTGAAAGCGACTAAGGAGTAGACGGGATTCTAACATCCAGGCAAGGCGGCGGTTGACCATCCACTCCAACGTCTTTCCCATGCTACTAGTGAGGGCAACACTACGGTAGCTACTTGGGCGTGTGTGGTCATTCCCAGGTTTTAAAAAAGGAATTAAACTGCCGCACGCCACGATTCAGGAAAGTAACCTGACGCCCACATGGCATTAAAAAGTGCGACGATGATTTCTTTGTTGCGCTGTGTGAGGTGCCGTAGCATACTGTAATGGATCCTGTCGTGACCAGGGAATGTGTCACGAGCTGCAGACAATGCAGAATCCAGCTCTCACATGGAAAATGGGCAGTTGTAAACTTCATTAGAGGTGAAGTCCAGACTACTCCTCTCAGCAACAGCTCTATAGCGCTGGAAACCCGGATCCTGACTGGCTGTTGCAGTAACCATGGCAAAATATGCTGCCATATTCTGGGCATTGTCTCGCGGATCCGTGTGCAAAGTGTCGTTATTCATTACAGTAGCCATAGGGCACCTCCCTCCTCTCCCAGAAATTCTCTTGATGGTCTCCCACACAATGGAACTTTTCGTGGAACAGGTATTGGTATTCAGGAACTGCTGCCACGACCTCTTCTTGCTCTCTCGAATAATTCGGATACATTTTGCCCTCGCCACCAGAAAGGCTGCAAGATTCTCAGCAGTCGGCCGACACTGGAACCTATGCAGAGCTGCACGCCTAGTCCTGATCGCAGAGCGGCATTCGGCACTCCACCAAGGGACACGTATCCTCTTCTGGTGGCCTGTGAACTGTGGAATGGATGCTGGACCGGCGTGGTGGACCATTTTGGTAATATGATCCACCCACGCCTCAACATTCGCACAGTGTTCGAACTGGGCCAACTCGCTATAAAGTGTCCAGTCGGCACCACTGAGCATCCATCGTGGAGGTCTCCTTTCGGGTCCCACGTCATCTGGCAAGTGAATCCAGATTGGGAAGTAATCACTTCCGTGCAAGTCGGCGATCACTACACATTGAGAACTGACGGAAAGAGCTGGAGAGCAAAGTGAGAGATCAATGGCAGAGAACGACCCAGTCGCTGTGCAGAAGTGAGTGCTCTGTCCTGATGACAGGAGAAGCCTCTCAATTGCTCTACTCCTGGAACAGGTAATTGCAGAGCCCCAAAGCACATTTTAGGCATTAAAATCACCACAAATAATGAACGGCTGGGGGAGCTGTGTAAGAAGATCGGCGAGGGCCTCTACATCAAGTGCACCATGTGGGGGCAAGTAAAGAGAACATACAGTCAATGGATGATGCACGGGCACGGACACAGCGACAGCTTGTAAAGTCGTCGTAAGCGACAGAGGCGAGGAGTGGTAGTCCGTCCTGACGAAAATACCTACACTTCCTCTAGCTCTCTCTCCATGCAGGTCGTCCTTTTCGTGGATTGTATAGCCTCGTAGCTCAGGGGAGTATGATGGATGGAAATAAGTCTTCTGGAGACACAGACACAGTGGTCTACCCTGAGACAGTAGACGAAGTTCCTCTTCATGCGTCCTGAACCCCTCTAAGTTCCACTGAAGTATATTAGCCATCTATGACGGGGGTAGCACCTTCATCCTGTCACTCCGACGGGGTGGGGAGACTGCAGCAAGTGGAGGGGCAGTCTTGGTGCGAGATGATTGCCCCATACATACGTCATACTCCATCAGCTCTGGGGAAGAGTCAAATGAAGCATCATGTAAAACGACATCTGTATGGTCAAACGGTTTACCATGTGATTTGACCTGCTGTTGCTGCTTTATAGGAGCTTTTTGCGGTTTGCTGGGCTTTGGTGGAGCCGACGTGGGAGTCGTAACGGCCGTACTGGGCTTCTGAACAGCGTCAGCTGTTGGAGGCGCCACAGGCTGGCCCAAGTTCGCCACTGTACCTTTGTCTGCCATTCGAGTAGGGCTACAGGCTCTGAAACACTGGCTGCGTTGCAAGTGCACTGACATCGGCAGGTGTTAGTGCCAACATTCCCCACCTCCGTTGCGTAGAGGCATCTGCTTTTGGAATAGGCTTCTGAACCACTGATGCAAAAGATGTAGTAATTGTTGGAGGTTGCATCGAATTGTAGATCTTTCTGGCCTCACCATAGAGGACACGCTTCGTTGTTTTTATTTCCTGGACTTTGCATTCCTCTAAATACAGTATATTCGGCAGTCCCTACTCCAAACAGGGTGGTTTCCAGAGCAATTGACACATTTGGCTGGAGACGAGCAACCAACTTCTTCATTAGAGGCCTTACCATAGTTGCCACAAGTCGCTTTGCCTTTACACCCTAAGGTGATATGCCCAAAACGCTGGCATTTAAAACGGCGCATTGGGGTCGGGAAATAAGGCCTCACACCAAGGCGAAGGAAACCATCCGTAACTTGCTCAGGACATTTTGTGCCACTGAAGGTCAGAATAAAGGAGTCGGATTTGATAAGATTGCCGTCAACTCTGTCCATGATATGTTGTACGTCAACTGTACCTTCCGGAGCCCACTCACGTTGCAGTTCTTCCCTGGGAATGTCGACTAGATCCCAGCATGTCACAACAACTTGGCTATAATTCAAGGTGCTGTGCAGTCCAGTGTCTATGGCATATTCCCCAAGGCATTTAGCAGAGTGGAGGTTAGTTGCCTGCTGGGAATTGGAAGTTTCCACTAGCAAGGTCATAATACGCAAGCGCCGGCCGAGGTGGCCGAGCGGTTCTAGGCTCTACAGTCTGGAGCCGCGCGACCGCTACGGTCGCAGGTTCGAATCCTGCCTCGGAAATGGATGTGTGTGATGTCCTTAGGTTAGTTAGGTTTAAGCAGTTCTAAGTTCTAGGGGACTTATGACCTCAGAAGTTAAGTCCCATAGTGCTCAGAGCCATTTGAACCATTTTTGAACTGAACTTGTCAAAGAAGTGCCGGGGTCAGGGGGACTAACTTCACGAGCCCTCTTGAAAGACTGGGTGTTAGAACCTTGCAGCGGCTCTCCCTTTCCGCTGGGAGGAGGAAAAGAGGATTTCGGAGGAGCCATTGCGGTCGCAAGAGCAGCTAGGGAAGTAAGGGTCCACTCAGAGCCCCGCGTGCCTGAGTAAGCCTTATACAACTGAGGAGCGGCAGGTTCCCCAGAGGGTGCCCGCTAACTACCGTTCCATCTCTACAGCCATGCATCTCATCAGCGCACAGCACACCATGAGATTGAGGGTTTTTATATAGAGGTTTATTCCTTCCTCGCGATCCAGGCGGTCACGCCAAGATCCCCATGCCCTGAGACACACCACGTTCCACCGCCGCGCCGCACGGTGGTCGCTGAAGCATGCCCAGAGCTTACGATGACAGGGGACTGGTGGCGCGTACCAGGCCCCAGCTCAGGAACCCCGGGGTTGCCAAGCCCCCGTACCCAGCAAATGAATGCCGAGCCCTTGGGGCCACAGGAGAAAGTTCGTGATTGAAATTGCGTGAGAAGTTCCCGCCGCAACATAAAACGCATTTGTCTTAATGATGATCATCCTAAATCCTGTATCGTTTCAGTGACACTCTCTCCTGTATTTCAAGATAATACAAAAAGTCCTGGCCTTCTTTGAAGTTTTTCGATGTACTTCGTGAGTCGTTTCTGGTAAGGATCCCATACTGCGCAGCAGTATACTAAAAGAGGACGGACAAGTGTAGTGTAGGCAGTCTCCATAGTAGATCTGTTACATTTTTTTAGAATCCTGCCAGTAAAACGCAGTCTTCGGTTGACCTTCCCCACAACGTTCTCTGTGTGTTCCTTCCAATTTAAGTTGTTCGTAATTGTAAATCCTAGGTATTTAGCTCAATTTATTGCCTTTAGATTTGACTCATTTATCATGTAACCGAAGTTTAATGGGTTCCTTTTAGCACTCATATCGATGACCTCACAATTTTCGTTATTTAGGGTCAATTGCTCATTTTCTCACCATACAGATATCTTTTCTAAATCGTTTTCCAATTTCTTTTGATCTTCTGGTGACTAGACGATAGACGACAGCATCATCTGAAAACAACCTAAGAGGGCTGCTCAGATTGTTTCCTAAATCGTTTATACAGTTGAGGAACAGCAGAGGGCCTATAACACCGCCTTGGAGAACGCCAGAAATCACATATATTTTACTGGATGACTCTCCGTCAATTACTACGAACTCTGAGCTCTCTGACAGGAAATCACAAATCCACTCACATAACTGAGACCATATTTCATAGACACGCAATTCACTACAAGCCGCTTGTGTGGTACAGTGTCAAAAGCCTTCCCGAAATCCAGAAATAGGGAATCAATTTGAAATCTCTTGTCAATAGCACTCAACACCTCCTGTGAGTAAAGAGCTATGTGCGTCTCACAAGATAGATGTTTTCTAAATCCGTGTTGACTGTGTGTCAATAGACCGTTTCCTTCGACGTAATTCATAATGTTCGAACCGAATATATGTTCCAAAATCCTGCAGCATATCGACGTTAATGATATGGGACTTTAATTTAGTTGATTACTCCTATTACCTTTCTTGAATATTGGTATGACCTTTGAAACTTTCCAGTCTTTGGGTACGAATCTTTCGTCGTGAGAACGGTTGTATGGGCTATTCCATCAGCACACTCTGAAAGGAACCTCATTGGTATTCAGTCTGGACCAGAAAACTTGCTTTTGTTAAGTGATTTAAGTTGCTTCACTACCCGAAGATATCTACTTCTATGTTACTCATCGAATTCTGGAGTATTTACTTCGTCTTCTTTGGTAAAGGAATTTCGGAAGGGTGTGTTTAATAACTCTGTTTTGACAGCACTGTCTTAGATAGTATCCCCATTGCTATCGCGCAGAGAAGGCATTGATTGCGTCTTCCCGCCTCCATGCTTCACATACGACAAGAATCTCTTGGGATTTTGGCCGAGCGGTTCTAGGCGCTACAGTCTAGAACCGCGCGACCGCTACGGTCGCAGGTTCGAATCCTGCCACGGTCATGGGTGTGTGTGATGTCTTTAGGTTAGTTAGGTTTAATTAGTTCTAAGTTCTAGGGGACTGATGATCTTAGAAGTCAAGTCCCATAGTGCTCAGAGCCATTTGAGCCATTTCTTGAGATTTTCTGCCAGGTTTCGAGACTAAGTTTCGTTGTGGAAACTATTATAAGCATCTCGCATTGAAGTCCACGCTAAATTTAGATTTTCTGTAAAAGATCGCCAAATTTGGAGATTTGCGTCTGTTTAAATTTGGCATGTTTTTTTCGTTGTTTCTGCAACAACATTCTTACCCGTTTGTGTACCATGGGAGATTAGCTCCACCGTTTGTTATTTTATTTGGTATAAATCTCTCAATTGCTACCGAAACTATTTATTTGAATTCAAGCCACATCTGGTCTGCACTTACATTGTTAATTTGGATGGAGTGGAGACTGTCTTTCAGGAAGGCGTTAAGTGTATTTTTATCTGCTTTTTTGAATACATACATTTTTCGTTTATTTTTGGAAAATTTGGGGGTTACAATATTCAGTTTCGCTACGACAACCTTGTGTTCACTAATCCCCGTATCCGCTTTGATGCTCGTTATTAACTCAGGATTACATGTTGTTAAGACCTCAAGTGCGTTTCAACAACCGTTCGTGTGGGTTCATGAACTAACTGCTCGAAATCATTTTCAGAGAATGCGTTTAGCACAATTTCGGATGATTTTTTATGCGTACCTACGGAATTAAACATGTATTTCCGCTAACATGTCGAGGGTAAATTAAAGTCACCACCAACTATAACTGTGTGAGTCGGGTACGTGTTTTCTTTGAACCATTCAGCAATTTTATCATCTGAATTGGGAGTTCGGTAAAAGGACTCAATTATTATTTTATTCCGGTTGTCAAGAAGGACCTCTCCCCATACTAACTATAACGATTTGAACATCAGCGCTTTCTATTAGCGCTTTGAGCTCTGGTACTTTTCCAACACAGCTACGACAGTTTACAACTTTTATGCTGATGGTTCGTGACCCTACGTTCTTCCTGTGTTCGGCCTGCGACCTTTGTGACGGAAGCCCTTTTTGTGTTTTCCCAAGAGCCTGTAATCTAAAGAGTGTACTCCTGGTTGTGACATCATTTCATGACTTTACATTTTTATGGTGTACTGTTGTTTGCTCAGTAAGCTGTTCGTATACATTTCATGCGCTACGTGGGCTGTAGAGATTCACCATTTTCGTGTCCACACTTTGTTACAGAAGCATTTTCCTGATTCAAACTATTCAGTGGTATCCGCCTTGTGTGTGGGGTATTACAGATAGTTCATTAAAAAGTGTATAATGTATGCCTACTTATTGCTTAGTTCATAAGATGATTGTGCAGAGCCCATGCGTCAGTAAAACATTGTAGTTAATGTTTCTAAGACTGTACAATTTCGGGTACAATGTGAGGTATTGTATTCTGTCTGTCATATGAAAAAACTCGAAGTTTGTTGATATAAACACAGCATGTAACGGCGCAGTGCCTCAAACCTACACAAGCTACACAAAAGGAAAAAAAATCGTTCCAGAGATTACTTCTATTCTATGTTCACTAATGGGCATTATACCAAGCCGTTTAAAATATTTATTTCTTAGTTAAGTAAAATCTGAAGGGCTCTGTTCAACTTACTGTTATCCTTGCAGTGTTTCAGCTGAGAGTACAATCTTCCATTCTTATGCTCCTTAAAGTAATTGAAACAAATGTAAATTTCTGTAGTTGTCTTAGGTTTCACAGTACGTAATTGTAATGTTTAGTTATCCGAACCATACTGAAAGTTTGCTTGCTTCTGGATTCCTGTATTGAATAATTTCCATTGTTCTTACTTATTATTTGGCTACTTTTTGGATTTTGCGTGAGGGGCAGGGAGAAATCGTTAGAAAGTGAAGATGAGGAACAGATAGAAAGATGGGAAAGGAGGAAATGGACAGAGAAAGAATTTAGGAGGCGACGTACAGAGGAATGAGGGAGGAGGAGATGGGCAGCACGAGGGGGGAAGAGGACTGAAAGAGGGAGCAGAATCAGATGGGCCAAGAGAGGTGGAGGAGAAGATAGAAGTAGACGAGAAGAGAAACAAAGACAGGTTTAGGAGGAGATAGAAGTTGAGGAGGAGATGGACAGAGGTGGAAGGAGCCGATAGACAGAGGAGGGAGGAGTAGTTGGACAGGGAAAGAAAAGAGGAGGGGATGGAGAGCATGAGGTGGAGGAGGAGATGGACAGAGTGAGCGGGAATAAGAGATGTACGGTGAGAGTGGGCAGGAGCAAATGTACAGACAGAAGGGATAGGATAAATGAACAGAGAAAGGGAAGTTGCGGTGATGGACAGAAAGAGGGGAAAGGAGGAGGTGGTGAGAGAAAGAAAAGACGATAAGGTGGACCGGGAGGGGGGGGGGGGGGCTATAGGAGATGTACGGAGAGAGGGGGAAGTAGGAGATCAACTAATAGAAGACTGTAATCAATAGATAACTGGGTAACTCCGGGTACTCAGCTAGTACATTAGTAAATAAGTAAAGAGGGAAAGTGAGAGTGAATGAAAAAGACGGAGAAAAGTGCAAGCTGAAGATTCAGCACGACCCAATTACAACAAATAATCTGGAGAGCTTAAGACACGAGGAAGTAGGCTTGACTAGAGCAGCTGAACATCATTTTGGATGAGGCATAAACCTTTCACGTCGTCCTGACGAGAGTGAAACACGTGGACACGTGGACTTCGACGTCATAGGACCAACATGAACTCTTTTAAACAAAAGAAAGCCCATAGAAGAAAAAGAAATAGAATTATCTTTTAGCTACAATTTACGTCTTGCAGATGAGGAATTAATTTTATTTTACGGCATTTCTTCTTTAATTTCAAATCATGGGTGGCTATTTACTTTAATTGATCGATCGAAGAACGAGAAAGATCTTCGACAGAAGAAAAAAGATGAGTCTCTTTAACGACATCTCTTAGAGAAGTCTCAATCACGTACTGGGCCCGAGGATGGTGATACTGGCGATTGAAATGCAGGGCTAAGGGTAAGGAAGGAGGCTCTAAAAATGTAGTTCAGTGGTCAGCATGTCTTACTGCCGTAAGGAGATCGCAAGTTCAATTCCTGGTACTCCCAGGGATATTTTGCTTCATGGGTAGACTGGAATATGGTGCACTCAGCCTAGGAGTGATAAGTGAGAAACTACTTGCCGGACAAGTAGCGACGCCAGTGTCTGGAAAGTTGACACCATGCAAGTGCATACTGGCAGAGAATAACACGCAGGCCCGTCGGCTCCGAAAGACCTGTTGCATCCGGAACACTTACGACAGTAAGAATATGCATAGCTGTAACGAAGAAAACTATATATGGTGACATAACACGCATTTTATCTAATCGATTCCAGTCCGTCCATTTCAAAATAACTTAAATTGAATGCCAGTATTATTTCTTTCGGAACGACCCAGTCTATTTCCCCCATCATCGTTACCCAAGCCGAGCTCGTACTCCGTGTCGAAAAACCACATCGTCGACGAGACTTCAAATTTAATCGTCCTTTTCTTTTAGGACTCCAAACGCTAGAACATTATATTATTACAGGTCACTATAGCAGGACGTACACTGTTACTAATGACCACCACAAAAGCAGACACTACCACCAGTTTCTCCTGACGAAGAGGATGGTTGATTTCGTCGAAAGCTCAAGATTTTACCCAGATTTAACGCGGGAAGTAAACCTAGAATGTTTAATAAAATTCTGTTATAATGACATTTTTAGGGAACGAAAATATCCACAGAAACTTAAAATAGATTGCGTAAACAAAGAATTTGAAATAACTCACCTCGTTCTGTTCGTTCATGAAATTCGGAGCACCGTTGGTAAAGGTATCCACGTTCATACAGTGTCCCTTGAGTTCCCGAAGACATTATTACAGTTCCACATAGTCGTTTAGTGAACAAACAGCAAGCTTACCAAGTTTGTAACCAGATTTGTGACTGAATGCAAGACTTCCTTGCAGATAGAACTCAACATGTGATCTTAATGCAATGACATCGACAGATGTAAAGGTAACTTCGGCAGTAAGCGAAAGAATTGTCATAGAGCCGTTGATATTTGAAATGTATTTAACTAGTGGGTTTAGTGGATAATGTCGGAAATTCCATGAGGGTCTTCGCAGGCGATGCTGTTGTTTATGCGGGGGTAACTAAGCCAGAATACGAGTGAAATGCAGGAAGACACGAAAACAATCTAAGACCGGTGCAGGAACTGGTTGTTGAACCTAAACGCGGATAATTGTATCGTATTCCATATAAATAAGCGAACAGACGCATTACAGTTAGATTACATCGAAGACGATAGATCGCTGGAAACTAGAATCCGGGAAACACTGAAGAATAACCGTCCAGAGCGATCTAAAAGAGAAAGACCAAAATGAAATACATTGTCGAAAAGGCGGATACTATACTGACTTATTTGAAAAACCTTAAGGAAATGTAATTCATCCAGGAAAGAAATGAATTACGAAACACTTGTAAAACTTACTGCTGAGTATTGTTTATTAGTATTGTACCCTTACCTCTCTGGATCAATATTCATCTTTTGGATTTGCAGCTCTAGTATTACTTCCGTGTTTACAGTTAAAATTATTGGATATAGGTTCCACCGTTTATACAAACCACTGTTTTTTCTTGTTACCCAAACACGTTTCAGCACCTCTATGTCACCATCAATGGGTTTTATTCACTGGGAATCTGTAAAAGTCAATATATTTTAGGTTGTAACTAATTTAACGAAATGAGGCCTGGGAACAAAAACGAACAAGAATTGTCCTTACACCTATTGTTTTAGTTATGTCCACTTTTACAGTTGTCCAATAAACAAAGCCCACTGATGACGGCACAGAGGTGCTGAAACAGGTATGGATAACAATAAAATACAGTGTTTTGCATTAAAGGCTGAACCTACATCCAATACTGGATCAATACAACAGATACAGAGGATCTATCGAAGAACGCCGCGTTTCGTCACGGGATAGGGGATAGATTCGTAAGCACTAGAGCGTTACGGACATGATCATCTGACTACAGTGGCACACGTTACAAGAGAGGTGGTGTGTATCATAGGTAAGATTTCTCCAGTATTTTGGGGAGGTACGTTGTTTCCTTTCTCTTACATTCCTCTCGAAATAACCAGAATCAGAAAATCGGAGATATTTGGGCTTATACGGACGCTCATCGACAGTCGTTCTTCCCACGTACCATTCGCGAATGATACGGGGAACGTGGGAAATGGTAGTGGTTACAGAAGTATGCTCCACCATACGACATAATGTAGTTTGCGGGGTATAGATGTAGACGCAGATGTATAACGTAAACCGGTCCGTCGGCCACTGTATATATTCGATTTCTAGCATTAGCAGGCTTCTCAATACTGCGGAGCAATTATTTCACTTCACTTCATTGATTTATTCTGTATTTTGAGCAACACTGCACATCAATTAGGAAGCCCGTTGTTCTCGCACAATACTGTTTCCCCAACGAGTAGAGCTGTATAACTATAACCCGTTTTCCGCGAGCAGTTCGCTCTTACGCGCAGGACCAAAGCGTCCATTAATGGAGACAGCACTATGCCAAGCCGACAGGAACAGAGTCCGTTTACGGTGCGAGCACATTAAATTAGACGTCTAAACAAGAGGAGCGCATTGTCGCGCGGACATCAAAGACCCCGCAGCCGCCGCCCTCCCTGCGCTACCTGTCGGCACTGCGGCCATTGTAAACACCGCTCACTCACTTCGCGCTGAGCGCAGCCACCACCCGGCGTTTCTGCAAGCCATACGTTATCGACAACATAAGAAACCGCACATCGCATAATTATCACACGAAAAGGCCACGCTACGGGACTACACTTCGGCAGTAGATTACCCGTGCACTTGTGCACGGTGCCGCAAATATTAAAGATCGCAATTACATAAGCAGCAGCAACTCTAAACTCAATCCTATACTTCGAGACAAAGAACTACTGCTTCGAAAAAAATATTTTTTTATTACTGACAAAAATAAGTTAAGTATTACGGCAACAAACTAAGCAATAGAATTTTCCAAAGTGCTACCGCTATGTAATGTACAGTGAGAAAGACAGCCTGGGATGCGTGCCGAGATGTTTAGCATACCCCTAAGATGCTCTAATTCCGGCACCCGGTGACATACAGAGAAGGGAAGCTCCCCACTAAGACCGCGCAGTTTTAAGAGGAAGACTATGTCGCTCAGCGGAAGCATACACGATGACAGTTATTGAACTATATGAAAACACGTAAATTAGTTACATATTGCGGCGTGCACACACTTTACTCAACATTTAAACATCACTACAGATTTTCTGATTTCTATTATGATATGTTCGATATACTTACCATCATTGGCGAAGATGTGACGCAGACGAATAGCGAAATTCTGCGTGACCCTCTGAAGCGTCGGAACATCGACGCTGTCGATGACCTCCTGAATGACTGTTTCCGGCTCAGCAATTGTTTTCGGGTTGTTGCTGTACACCTTGTCTTTAATATAACCGCCGGTCGGTGTGGCCGAGCGGTTCTAGGCGCTTCAGTCTGGAACCGCGCGACCGCTACGGTCGCAGGTTCGAATCTTGCCTCGGGCATGGATGTGTGTGATGTCCTTAGGTTAGTTACGTTTAAGTAGTTCTAAGTTCTAGGGGACTGATTACCTCAGATGTTAAGTCCCATAGTGCTCAGAGCCATTTGAACCATTTAATATAGCCACACAAAAAGGAGGCGCATATGTTCAGATCCTGAGAATATGGTGGCTAATCGAGGCCCATCCCAGTGGCCTCTGGATACTCCAGAGCCAGAAAGCGATCCCCAAAGTGCTCCTCCGGGACATCAAACACTCTCCTTCTTCGATGGGGTCGAACTCGGCCTTGCATGAATCATATCTGGTCGAAATAAAGTTGCCTTGGATAATGGGGATGAAGCTATCGTCTAGAACCTTTACGTACCGTTCGATAGACACCGTGCCATCAAGGAATACAGCACCGATTATTCCTTGCCTGGACTTTGCACACCACATAGTCATCCATTGAGGGTGAAGAGACATCTTGATCGCGAAATGCGGGTTCTCAGTTCCCCAAATGTGCCAATTTCGTTTGTTGACGAACCCATCCAAATGAAAGTTGGTTTCGTAGCTAGACCAAACCATACATATGCCTACTAATTCCCATCATGCCCCGCAGCCAATGGTGCAGTTTTAACGTCCTTACGGAAGCCGCTCATAAGTTATGACGATTTTATTTCACATAGTTCAATAACTGTCACACTGTACAAAAAAAAAAAAAAATTCAACTGTGTGTGAAATCTTATGGGCCTTAACTGCTAAGGTCATCAGTCCCTAAGCTTACACACTACTTAAGCTAAATTATCCTGAGGACAGACACACACACCCATGCCCGAGGGAGGACTCGAACCTCCGCCGAGACCAGCCGCACAGTCCATGACTGCAGTGCCGAGACCGCACGGCTAACCCCGCGCGGCTGTCACACTCTACGAGGATGTACTGAATAGTAACGCCTCAGGAATATTATGTGAAAACTCTTAAAGCTTTGTAAATAAAACAGTCGTTACCGTCATTGTACATCCATACTCTTCATGCTCTCATATTTGCAGCCCTCTGTCACTAGATGGCAGCGAGTCGAAGCGTGTAACAGCGCGGTGTGTAAAGTAATTATGTCGGTGCTTGAGAAACAAAGTGCTGTAGGCGAACCTCAAATTCCAAGACTTCAGCCACACATAGGGCACCTTCTCCTTCAACCCGACAGTGCCAGACCACACGCGAGACCTGCGACACTTGCAACCATCCGACATCATTGGCTCATTGTCATCGATCATCCTCCATACTGTCCCGACTTGGCCCCATCCCATTTTCATCTGTTTGAAAAACTTAAGGAACACCTTCAGGGACTTCACTTCGACAGCGGTGAAGCCGTGCAAACAGAGCTGAAGTTGTGGCTTCGTCAGCAAAGGCAAACAATCTACAGTAATGATATCAACAAACTGGTCTCCCGCTGCGAGAAAAGTGTTCGCCGCCAGGGTTACTGTGTTGAGGGACAACTATGTAGAAATGAAGATTAATTATTGGAATGTTAATACCGTTGGTTTTACTTAGAAACGTTTCAGAGTTGTCACATAAAAGGTTCTGACGCATTACTTTCCAGCACGTCCTCGTATTACTGAGTAATAACTATTAGGGTTACATAATCTGGAATGAAAACACGGGCACCACACCACACATGGATATACACTGATGTGACAAGAATCATTGGAAAGAAATATGCACATATTCAAATGGCGGTAGTATCGCGCATACAAGATACAAAAGGGCAGTGCATTGGCTGAGCTGTCATTTGTATTCAGATGCTTCATGTGAGAAGGTTTGCGACGTGATTATGACCACACAAAGGGAATTAACAGACTCTGTAAGCGGAATGGTAGTAAGAGCTAAATCCATGGGATATTCCATTTCGGAAATAGTTAGGGAACCCAATATTCCGATATTTACAGTGTTCAGAGTGTGCCAACAATATCAAATTTCGGGCATTACCTCTCACCACAGACAGCACAGTGGCCGACGGCCGACCGAGAACCGCGGCGTTCATTTAGAGTAGTCAGTGCTAACAGATAAGAAACACTGTGTGAAATAACCGAAGAAATCAACGTGGGACGTACGACGAACGTATCCGTTAAGATAATGCAGCCAGCACGACATCGCATGTAGCGAAAAAATGGTTCAAACGCTCTAAGCATTTGGGACTTAACATCTGAGGTCATCAGTCCCCTAGACTTAGAACTACTTAAACCTAACTAACCTAAGGACATCACACACATTCATGCCCGAAGCAGGATTCGGACCGGTAGCCGTAGCAGCAGCGCGGTTCCAGACTGAAGTGCATAGAACTGTGGTGTCGATAGTAACGATGCCACAGTTTCAAAGGTTGGCACTACCACAAGACACCGACGGCAGCGCCCTCTAGCTGGTGCTGTGCAGCTCTACGAGCTCCGCGACTGCTTCAGCCCATTTCATCAGGTGCAGACAGCCAGGACACTTCGCTTCAACTTCGCACCACCTTGCAAACTAAGTAATATGTCTGCATATGTTAATCCACTAGTAAAGGTGCTTAAACAGTATTTGCAGTACCGAGAGATTAGTACCTTTTCCTGTTCCTGTTCCCTACCCACGCGCCGCCTCCCCGGCGGGATACAAATAGAGCCGGCCAGCTCGCCTGTAGCGCCTCTTCTTGGCTAGTGACGATATCGGTTCGACCCGAGACAGCTGGAAAACAGTGGCCTGCTCAGAAGAGTCCCGATTTCAGATGGTGAGCCCTGATGGTAGGACTCGAGTCTGGCGCAGACCAGACGAAGCCATTGACCCAAGTTCTCAATAAGGCACTGAGTAAGCCAATGATGGCTGCTTAATGATGTGATGTGGGCTGTATTTACGTGGAACGGAGTGGGTCCTCCGGCCAAACTGAATCGACCATTGACTGGAAATTTTTCTGTTCAGCTACTTGGAGACCATTTGCTGCTGTTCATGAACTTCAAGTTCGCAAACAGTGAAATTTATTCGGATGACAATGCACCATGGCGAGGGTCCACAATTGTTAGCGACTGATTTGAAGAACGTTAGAACAATTTGAACGAATGACTTGACCATCCTGATCGCCCGACAGGAATCCTATGAAACATTTATGGGATGTAATCGAGAGGTCAGTTCGTGCGTCAAATCTTGACCCCGGCAACACTTTCGCAATAGTGGACGGCTGTAGAGGCAGCATGGCTGTAGGATACGACTTGTTGAGTCCATTCCATGTTGAACTGCTGCGCTACGCCGGAGAAAAGGAGGTCCGACACGATGTTAGAAGGTGTCCCATGACTTTTGTCATCTATTTTGTAGAGGGTGGCCAAGGAATGAGTTCTCAGCTCCAAAATTAAGTATCTCGAAAACTAAGAGCGATAGTCCAGTGCAACAAAAGGCATGTTCATTGTGAAGGGTGTCAGAATTTTATAGAGAAGTTTCGCAATAGCTCGGAAAGCTGCTAGCAAATAGCGCTGTACTCTGTGCAGCACGTACGCTATAAGCGTGCATATTTAAACTCGTACTCTGAAATCAGACTTCCCAATCACATCGCTATCTTAACGAAATGTTCACCACTCGCAGAACAGAGAGGGCCTAAATGAACAATGAAATTTGCCATCACATCCTATAGTGTCTCAACAGAAATGGATTCAGATGCCCACACAGCTCGACGATTGAAGCTCGTCCAGCGTGGTGGGATGGATCTTGGAGACAGTGTATTTCGATGTGTCCAACAAACAGTAGTCATATGAAGGCTAATCGGGTGAATGTGGAGGTTAATATATTCATGCGCCATTAAATTTACAATTATGCAATACAATGACTCTATCCCAAAATTTTCATCAAGAACGCGAAACATCTTTTCGGTAAGATGTGGTCTGGTCAAATCTTGCATTAACCGCTCGGTGCCAGGTAGATCCTCCAAAAAGAGCTACGTGGCGACAAAATTGCCATGTTACGTTCACCAATGATGGTTTCCCATATGAAAGAAGGGTCATACCGCAGCCCAAACAGTAACTTTAGGAAAATACAGCGTTTTCCCTTCGTATAAATAGTGTTTTCGGAACCCCAAAAGCACCAGTTTTATTCATTCACGACTCTATTCAGGTAGAAGTGTCCTTCATCTGTGCACTAGATGCCACCAACATCAAATCTTCATTAGCAATCATTGTGAGACTCCGCTTCGCAACGTAAGCCCTATTTCGCACAGCGACTACAGATGTGGCTTTGTGGCCCTGGAATTTGAATTGAAATATGTGTAAGCTCTGTCTCAAAATTTTCTTCGTGCTAGAACGCTTCAAAACAGTCTCTGCTGCAATTCTTCGGAGGAAATTCCTTGGAATTTGCTGACTAATTCTAGGACCCGTGGTGACACATTCAAGGGTCAATATTCGTTCAAGCATGCATAAGAACAATACAGGAACTGCAACTTACTATTTAGTTATGGAAAACACCTTTGTTTTAATGATTGGCACCCAAATTCGCGTATAATATTCGGGATACACTCACCCCTAAATCACAACAATAGAGAAAGAGCTGCCCTTCTTTGAACTTTTTCGATGTCCTTCACCAATCCTATGCGATGCGGACCTACACTCCAAAAGAGGACTATCAAGCGTGGTGTCGGCATCTATGTAGTAGATCTGTTGCTTTTTCTAAGTGTTCTGCCAATAAACAGCAGTATTTCGTTCACTTTGCCAACAACATTATCTAAAGGGTGCTCCATTGATCGTGATCGGGCCAAATATCTCACGAAATAAGCGTCAAACGAAAAAACTACAAAGAACGAAACTTGTTTAGCTTGAAGGGGGAAACACAATGGCCCTATGGTTGGCCCGCTAGATGGCGCTGCCATAGGTCAAACGGATATCAACTGCGTTTTTAAAAACAGGAACCTCCATTTTTTATTACATATTCGTGTAGTACGTAAAGAAATATGAATGTTAGTTGGACCACTTTTTCCGCTTTGTGATAGATGGCGCTGTAATAGTCACAAACATATGGCTCACAATTTTAGACGAAGAGTTGGCAACAGGTAGGTTTTTTAAATTAAAATATAGAACGTAGGTATGTCTGAACATTTTATTTCTGTTTTTCTAATGTGATACATGTACCTTTGTGAACTTACCATTTACGAGAACGTATGCTGTTACAGAGTGATTACCTGTAAACACCACATTAATGCAATAAATGCTCAGAATGATATCCATCAATCTCAATGCATTTGGCAATACGTATAACGAGATTCCTCTCAACAGTGAGTAGTTCGACTTCCGTAATGTTCGCTTATGCATTGACAATGCGCTGACCCATGTTGTCTGACGTTGTCGGCGAATCACGAGAGCAAATATCTTTCAACTTTCCCCACAGAAAGAAATCTGGGGACGACAGATCCGGTGAACGTGCGGGCTATGGTATAGTGTTTCGACGACCAAGGCTGGTCCAGGCGGAGGTTCGAGTCCTCCCTCGGGTAATGGGTGTGTGTGTTTGTCCTTAGGTTAATTTAGCTTAAGTAGTGTGTAAGCTTAGGGGCTGATGACCTTAGCAGTTGAGTCCCATAAGGTTTCACACACATTTGAACATTTTTCGACGACCAATCCACCTGTCATGAAATATGCTATTCAATACCGCTTCAACCGCACGCGAGCTATGTGCCGGACATCCACCATGTTGGAAGTACATCGCCATTCTGTCATGCAGTGAAACATCTTGTAGTAACATCCATAGAACATTACGTAGGAAATCGGTATACATTGCACCATTTAGATTGCCATCGATCAAATGGAGGCCAATTGTTCTTCCTCCCATAATGCCGGACCATGCATTAACACGCCAAGGTCGCTGATGTTCTACTTGTCGCAGTCGTCGTGGATTTTCCGTTGCCCAATAGTGCATATTATACCGGTTTACGTTACCGCTGTTGGTGAATGACGCTTCGTCGCTAAATAGAACGCGTGCAAAAAATCTGTCAGCGTCCCGTAATCTCTCTTGTGCCCAGTGGCAGAACTGTACACGACGTTCAAAGTCGTCGCCATGCAATTCCTGGTGCATAGAAATATGGTACGGGTGCAATCGATGTTGATGTAGCATTCTAAACACCGACGTTTTTGAGATTCCCGATTCTCGAGCAATTTGTCTGCTACCGATGTGCGGATTAACCGCAACAGCAGCTAAAGCACCTACTTGGGCATCATCATTTGTAGCAGGTCGTGGCTGACGTTTCACATGTGGCTGAACACTTCCTGTTTCCTTAAATAACGTAACTATCCGGCGAACGATCCGGGCACTTGGATGATGTCGTCCAGGATAACGAGCAGCATACAAAGCACACGCCTGTTGGGCATTTTGATCACAGTAGCCATACATCAACATGATATCGACCTTGTCCGCCATTGGTAAACGGTCCTTTTTAACACGGGTAGTGTATCACTAAGCAAATACCGTCCGCACTGGCGGAATGTTACGTGATACCACGTACTTACACGTTTGTGACTATTACAGCGCCATCTATCATAAAGCGAAAGAAGTGGTCCAAGTATAACATTCATATTTCTTTACATACTACACGAATATGTAACCAAAAAATGGGGGTTCCTATTTAAAAAAACGCAATTGATATCCGTTCGACCTATGGTAGCGCCATCTAGCGGGCCAACCAGAGCGCCATCTGGTTTCCCCCTTCAAGGCAGACGAGTTTCGTTTTTTGTAGTTTTTTTCGTTTGACATTTTTCGTGAGACATTTGGCTCGGTGACTATCAATGGACCACCGCGTATATGATTGTTACAATGTAAGTTATTCATAACTGTAATCCATAAGTATGCCAACGGCCTTGCCGCAGAGGCAATACCGGTTCCCGTCAGATGAACGAAGTTAAGCTCTGCCGGACTGGGCTAGCACTTGGATGGATGACCATCCGGTCTACCGAGCGCTGTTGGCACTCAGTCCTTGCGAGGCAAACCGAGGAGCTACTTGATTGAGAAGTAGCGGCTCCGGTCTCGGAAACTGACATACGGCGAGGAGAGCGGTGTGCTGACCACATGCCCGTCCATATCTACATCCAGTGGCGCCTGTGGGCTGAGGATGACACGGCGGTCGGTCCGTGCCGTTGGGCCTTCATGGCCTGTTCGAGCGGAGTTAAGAATCCGTAAGTATGTGATTGTATTTACAGACTTTCGATTAGTGTGATTTATTGTGTAACCGAAAATTAGCGCATACCTTTTAGTGCTCATGTGGATTGATTTACACCATTCTCTAGAGTCATCTGCCACCTTTGACACCGTAAGATTTTTACAATGTGCATGAGTACGATTCGACAGATTTAAACTCGCTGTTTGGCGAATACTCTTATTAATCGTTGTCTTACGGTGTGCACTAAAATTTCAATAACTGCTCACAATCTCCGTACCTTCATTGATAAAATGCTCGCTGATGATAAATGGAGATTGGGGGGGGGGGGGGTATGGCAACCTGAATATTTATTTCATCAATAACTTCCTTCAATCTTGAACTAAACAACTTATTACATCGGATAACGCTAAAGGACGGAACGAGCAATCTAAGGAGATGATAATTATAACCATAGGATTCCATTTTAATTAGTGACTCAGTTTACATTACTTCACGAGGTAGACCTCTTAAGGATTGTTTTGTCAGGTGGGGCGCCGGGTAATGAAATTACTAGCGTGAAGAATATGAGGGTAACTCTCATTTAAAGATACAGTTTCTTACAACACGGTGGCCCAAATCTCACGTGAGGACGAAACATAAAAAACCTATTTCATGTGCTGATAGCGCTCAACATCTATACCCAAGCGGTTATGTAATTTACTGTCAACGGGGTTGGGGAAAAAGTATGTTGCTACCGGGATACTTGTGCCCCCAACGTACTAGTCAGTGGCTACCGTTTATAGTAATTATGTAAACAACATCACTACTAGTGGTCTGAATAAAACTGGCGGGAACAGTGAGTAAATAATAGCAAGATATCATTGCGTGGCAAGTGAAGATCAAACAGACAAAAATACACGTTACAGAGCATCCGAAACAACAGTACATCCTAATAAATCTTCAGGTGATTACACGTTATCCTGGCATAAAATTCTTCATGAACGACCGATACTAAAACTTCCTGGCAGATATAATCATACATATAATCATATAATACCATATATATATAATCATATCAGCGCACACTCCTCTGCAGAGTGAAAATCTCATTCTGACGACCGATACTCATTGACTACGTATGGAACATCATATGGGTGATTGGAAGTCAATTGCAAAATTTTGTAAACACCATGCTGGATCGTTCTTGGATTATTAGAAAAATTCCACACGCAACACTTCTACTATGAATATCCGCAAGAACCATCATCAGTCATTGGCTGTGTGTGCCAACACCAGGTGGGTGACTGGAAGATAATACCAAAATTATGTAGTCACCATATTGGATCTTTCTTGGATTACTAACAAAATTACACGCAAGTGCTACTCTTATTTAACTTAGGAGGCATATGGTCCTTTCTACGTATAGTATGTCCTCGTGGGAGCATAGAGACAAATTCCAAACAACATGAAACAAATATAATCAAATAATTCAACTTGCAAGAATCCTTAAACACTCGTATTGCGCACTATTCACTTTACTGTAAGTTGAAGCTACAACAAATAAATGAAAGTACCTGCTCTTTGTTACAACTGTTGCAATGACATGGATGGCGTATATACAATGGCTAAGCCCCATATCACAAAGAAAAAAACCTTAAGGAACCTGAAAAATTGTTAACGAAACTCAATAAACGAAGCTCATTGTATCATCAAATCGTCAAACATTAAGTGCTCTGAAAGCATGACCATCTCACCTCATTCCGGTCGACTCAAATGAGTACAATGTGCTTGCTAGTAATCTATGTCCTAACTACTTAATTTACTCGAAAAAAGTTGATCGCAACATAATCTTGACTATTAAGGTTGTGTAAAAGGATAGATAATGCTTTTACGTACAACATACTTCATACTATGAATTTGCCATTCAGTCTGATGGAGACATGCACAGAATCCGTCCACCCTCTAAGCCACAGCGACTCCCAACCTTAGACCATTACCTCTGAGCGCAGTCAGACATTAAGTAGTACCCCCGCCGTACCCCACCTTGTCGCCCATTACCCCTCCCCCTCCCCCTCCCACAATATAACCCACTTTATCTCGTAACAAAACTGCAGAATTAAAGACTCTTCTTGGGCGACTTTTATTTTTAAAATGATGAAAAATGAGTGATATTCAGTTTGTGTGTGGAGGGAGGGAGGGAGGATGATGGGGGGGGGGGGGGGGGCGGAAGAGAGGAGGGATTATTAGAATGAATCACGAAGAAATTACTGAGGCGTCACAAGTGCCTCGCACAACTCCTTCTCAGATTCGAAACCTAACTATTGAAAGTGAGGGTATACACTTGTTACAAAACGTACTTCCCCTGCATTACTCCTCTCCATTGCGGCACTTGCTTGACATGCACACTGAAACCCCATTTAAATAACCCAAGTTAAAACGTGTGCACAGTATTTACCGTTTGCAAATCACCTGAACTGGCAGAAACTTCTGTGCAGTGGGTGGACTATGTAAGGAACCTGTAACCACCACCACGTTAATGCTACAAACTGAGCCGGCCGGGGTGACCGAGCGGTTCTAGGCGCTACAGTTTGGAACCGCGTGACCGCTACGGTGGCAGGTTCGAATCTTGCCTCGGGCATGGATGTGTGTGATGTCCTTAGATTAGTTATGTTTAAGTAGTTCTAAGTTCTAGGGGACTGATGACCTCAGACGTTAAGTCTCATGGTGCTCAGAGCCATTTGAACCATTTTTTTTTTTTTTTGCTACAAACTGAGAAAAAGTAATTATTGATAATTTATATAATCAGTATTAGAGTCTTACAAAATTGTGATAGTAGTAATGATCTTTTGAAAAGAGACTCGAATCGTTTATTTTTTACCGCTCATAAAATTTCATTTTACCCCTCACGGATAATTACCCCCAGGTTGGGAAAAACAGCTCTAAGGCAGTCGGAAGCCGAAAGCTAAATAGGCGGAGGGCCTACTAACGGTCACTCTGCTTTTCCCAGTGGAGGAGGGGAAGTGGCTGTATGAAGTCCTAAGACTCCCCCACCACATGTGCATATTTGAACGTTCACCCCAAATATTAGGTTGGCCGCAAAGGCAAAGTAAAACATGTATTTCTGCATTATAGCTATCCAACTCACGAAAACACAACCACATCACAAACTTACTACACAACTGATGGCAGCATATAAGGCCAAATATTAGGTTGGCAGCAAAGGCAAAACAGAACATGTATTTCGGATCTGTAGCTGCCCAACTCACTTAAATACAACCAAATCACACACTTGTATTGTACTGTATGTTAACCGTGGGCCTAGAAACGACGGGGAGGCTCCGTCCCCGCCGCAGCCGCAGTAGTCCTCAACCCCACGACGACTGCCGCAGTCCACTTCACCCCTCCACCGCCCCACAGCGAACCACTCTTTCAGGGCTATTGTGCGGTTCGGTCCCCGATGGGCCCCCACGCCCCAGGGAACGTCTCACACCAGACGAGTGTAACCCCTATGTTTGCGTGATAGAGTAATGGTAGTGTACGCGTAGGTGAAGAACTTGTTTGCGCAGCAATCACCGACATAGTGTAGCTGAGGCGGAATAAGGGGAACCAGCCCGCATTCGCCGAGGCAGATGAAAGACCACCTAAAAACCATCCACAGACTAGCCGGCTTACCGGACCTCGACGCAAGTCCGCCGGGTGGATTCGTGCCGGGGACCAGGCGCTCCTCCCACTCCGGGAGCCCGTGCGTTAGATCGCACGGCTAACCAGGCGGGTAATCACACATTTAATACATAACTGATAAAACATATAAGGAGTAGGAGAAATGGATGTGCGTCATGAAATAAATACGTAAAAACAGCCGTGTCCATCCCTTCGCCAAAGGCTGTTGATACCTGAAGAAAATGTGAACGTGATCAGTGTGTCATTGACAATAAAGAACACGGGCTACTTCGAGAGAAAGTAACGCGGCGGAACTAACACTTCTCTTTCAACACATCGTCTCTGAATCATTTGGCAATTGGTTTACATCTACATATATACTCCGCTAGCCAACAAAGTGTGTGTGGTGGAGGGCACAATTCGCTCCAAAGTCATATTTCCCCCTCTCTGTTCCACTAGCGGATCGCGCGAGGTAAAAACGACTGTCTGAACGCCTCAGTACGAACTCTAATTTCCCTTGTCTTTGAATGGTGATTATTGCGCGATTCGAAAGTTGGTGGTAATAATATATGCTCTACATCCTCGGTGAAGATCGGATTTCGAAATTTAGTGAGCAGCCCCTTCCGCTTAGCGCGCCTTCTATCTGCAAGCGTGTCCCACTTCAAACTTTCTATGAGATTTGTAATGCTCTCGCGATGGCTAAACGTACCAGTTACGAATCTTGCCGCTCTTCTTTGGACCTTCTCAATCTCTTGAATCAGACCCAACTGGTAAGGGTCCCATACAGACGAACAATATTCTAAGACTGGACAAACTAACATAATGTAAGCTATTTCCTTTGTTGAAGGACTGCATTGCTTCAGTATTCTACTAATAAACCGCAATCTAGCGTTTGCCTTTACCGTTACTTGTGTAATCTGATAATTCCATTTGAGATCATTTCGAATAGTCACACCCAGATACTTTACTGGGTATTTATTTCGTACTCGTACATTAATGGGCATTTTCGCCTTGTTATACGCAGTAGGTTACACTTAGTAATATTGAGAGGTAATTGCCAGTCATTACACCACGCATTTATTTTCTGCAAATCTTCATTGATCTGTTCACAACTTTCGTGTGATACGAATTTCCTGTAGACTACAGCATCATCGGGAAACAGCCTAATGCCGCTGTCAATACCATCAGCCAGATCGTTTATGCAAATCGTGAGAAGGAGCGGACCTTTTACTCTGCCCTGGGGCACACCTGATGTTACTCTTTATTCTATTGAAGTCACCCCCTTCAGGACGACATACTGCTGTTAGAAAACTTTCTATCCAACCGCATATGTCATCGGACTTTTTGGAGCAAGCGACAGTGCGGAACTGAGTCGACCGCCTTTCGAAAGTGGAGAAATATGGCACGCCCTGGGAGCCGGTATCTAGATCCTGTTGTATATCATGCACAAAGAGGGCCAGCTGTGTCTCGCATGACCACTGTTTTCTATAACCGTGCTGGTTTCTGCAGATGAGCTTCTCAGAGTCTAGAAAGGTCATCATGTCTGAACACAAAATATGTTCCATGATTCTACAACAAATCGATGTCAGTGAAATTGGCCGGTAATTATGTGCATCCGATTTTCTACCCTTTTTATAGACTGCTATGACCTGGGCCTTCTTCCAGTCCCGCGGAACTTTCCGCTGTTCCAATGATATCTGATAGATGATGGATAATAATGGTGCTATATTTGTAGCACAGTCAACATATAATCTTACGGGGATACCGTCTGGGCCAGATACCTTCCTGGCGTCTAAGGATCTTAACTGTTTTACAATCCCAGATACACTGAACACTGCCGGCCAGAGTGGTCGAGCGGTTCTAGGTGCTACAGTCTGGAACCGCGCGGCCGCTACGGTCGCAGGTTCGAATCGTGCCTCGGGCATGGATGTGTGTGATGTCCTTAGGTTCGAATGGCTCTGAGCACTATGGGACCTAACATCTATGGTCATCAGTCCCCTAGAACTTAGAACTACTTAACCCTAACTAACCTAAGGACATCACACAACACCCAGTCATCACGGTCCTTAGGTTAGTTAGGTTTAAGTGGTTCTACGTTCTAGGGGACTGATGACCTCAGAAGTTAAGACCCATAGTGCTCAGAGCCATTTGAACCATTTGAACACTGAACACTATGTTAGCCATCCTTGCGTTTGTTCGATAATTGAAAGGGGGAATGGTGCTGCAGTCCTCAACCGTAAACGAGTTTTTGAAACCTAGGTTTAGAATTTCGGCCTTCTGTTTATCATCATCAGTTACATTACTCGTACTGTTAGCAAGAGAGGGTATTGAATTATTTGTAGCGTTCATAGATTTTACGTACGACCAAATTTTTTAGAACCTGCAGATAAAATATTGCTTTCAAGTTCGTTAAAAGAATCTCTCGTTGTCCTTCTGACAGCTGCTTTCATTTCACATAATTTCTGTTTGTCTGCGAGGCAGTGACTACGTTTTAAACGACTTCGAATTTTCTCTGCTTTCTCAGCAACTTCCTAATATATTTGTTGTACCAAGGTGGATCCTTTTCCTCCGCTATATTTATCTAGGCACATACGTCTCTAGCACATGACTTTACAAGACGGTAAATAACACACTCCTAAGCAAATAGCCTAAGAGGGCGGCTCAGATGTCTCCTAAATCGTTTATCTAGATCGGGAACGGTAGAGGGCTTACAACACTACCTTGGGGAATGGCAGATAATATTTCTGCTTGACTCGATGACCTTACGTCCATTATTACAAAATGTGAGATTTCTAACAGGAAATCGCAGATCCAGTAGCGTAACTGAGACGATAATCCTTAGGCACATCAATTCATTAGAAGTCGCTTGTGAGGAACGGTGTCAAAAGCATTCTGCAATTCTACAAATATCGAATCAATTTGATATCCTCTATAGCACTCATTACTTTGTGAGAGTAAAGAACTAGTTCTGCTTCACAAGAATGGTATTGTTTGAATCGGTGCTGGCTGTATATCAGTAAATCGTTTTTTTCGAGGTAATTCATAATGTTTGAACTCGGAATATGTTCCAAAATCGTACAGCAAACCGCTGTTTGTGAGACGGGTCTGTAATTCAGCGGATTACTCTTATTTCCTTTATGAGTATTAGTTTAATCTTTAAAAGATATTATATTATGTTTGCGATCCAGACAAATAAATAATTTTTTCTCAATCTACATCTTTCAATAAACACAGATCGCTTATTTCCAATTTGACGATGCCAAATAACCACGAAAACGAGCCCGATGGAAAAAAGTAAGTATACTACTTATTATTTCAAAAGTAGTCGACATAACTCAAAACATTTATCCCACTGTTCGACAAGACTGTCAATACCTTCAAGGAAAAATATATGCCGTTGCCTATGGAGACACAATTATACCCAGGCGCGTTACTCTTCGTCTGAAGCAAAGTGATGACCACGAATATTTTTCTGCAGCGCTCCGCCCACATGTTGCTAGCGTTATTTCGACTGCGCTGTGGAAGTTACGCTGGGTAGCTCTTACACATCCTGCACACAGTCTTGATCTCTACCCATGCGATTTCCATGTTGCTGGAGCCGTGGAGAAAGACATTCGTAGGCATCGATTTGCTTCGGAAGAAGAGGTACACTCCTGGACACAATTGTGGTTCCCTAGGGAACCGCAAATATTTCTCCACGAAGTAATTGGCTGTCTTGTCTCACAGTGGAATACATTTATTAACAGTTATACCAATTAGTTATTTTATATGTATAAGTTTCTTGTGACATTAACCTACAATCAGAAGTGTACAGTATCTAAACAATTGGTACACACATGCAGAAAAAACATTAAATGAGAGATATAGCAATTAATTACTAATCAGAAGCCTATCTGCAAGGTGGCTACTCTGTTAGTAATGTGACTACGAATGCAACCAGTATCATAAGCCTTGATTTAATGGCACTGATTCTTGTAATGAAGAAACTCGTGATCCAATAATCAATTTTATGATGCTATCTGACTTCGAAAAATGAATGAGCAAGTAAATGCTTAACCTACACGTACAATAAATAGGGTAACTAGTAAACGGCAGGCATAGCGTGTTTAACTGAACGTCAAACACCGTGAAAATCATTCGTAAGATTCTACAAAAATGGCAAGAGCGTAATAGTGCTGATAATACTTCTCGAGCCGGCCGGAGTGGCCGAGCGATTCTAGGCGCTACAATCTGGAACCGCGCGACCGCTACGGTCGCAGGTTCGAATCCTGCCTCGGGCATGGATGTGTGTGGTGTCCTTAGGTTAGTTAGGCTTAAGTAGTTCTACGCTGTAGGGGGCTGATGACCTCAGATGTTGAGTCCCATAGTGTTCAGAGCCATTTGAACCAACTGAATACTTCTCGAGATCATTTGAACAATGGCATCGCTCGAAGAGACTGGATATACATGAACTATTGCGGAACACACAACGCATCAATGCACTCCTGTGTGTAACTCATTTCGTGGAACATGAGAATACACACTCTATATTATCTTTCGCAGCAATTCTGCTTCAGTACTCATGACAAAATTTATCTAACACCTGACAATTGGCCTGCAGAGAATGCGATATTTACCAGTGTTGAAGAAATGAAGCTATCTGAAAACTGAAATGATTCATTATCTGTGTTTTTTAAAACCATTACGAAGACAAAATGTCTACTTTGCAACAGGCGTGCACAAGTTGGCGTCAGCCAAATGTGCACCAGAAAGCGGTGGTCTAGCGGTTCTGGCGCTGCAGTCCGGAACCGCAGGACTGCTACGGTCGCAGGTTCGAATCCTGCCTCGGGCATGGGTGTGTGTGATGTCCTTAGGTTAGTTAGGTTTAAGTAGCTTTAAGTTCTAGGGGACTTATGACCTAAGATGTTGAGTCCCATAGTGCTCAGAGCCATTTTTTTTTGCACCAGAAATACACGTGAATATTCAACAAATGACTTAGGAAAGTAGGGACGAGTAACAATAAAAGCAATTTAATTACTTTTATTGACTTCAAATCGAGCAAACAAATCAAACGAGCCACTTGGCTTTCAAGGTAGAGATGGAATGGAAGTCGAGAATTATAGTACTTACACCGATTATAATTTGTATTTACGATTTTCAGTAAAATACAGAATGATCTAAATCTGATGGGAGAGTGATGAAACTGAACACGTAATCCTTGGGATTGAATGCGCACGACATAATCTTGTAAGTAACTTGAAGCTCACTGTGCTCAGAAAATATGTAACACCTCTCGCCAGAATATCACCTCGCTTCCCAAATTCATAACAAGTTTAACGCTCGAAATTACTGACAAATAATCTGCTCAACACGAATTCCATGCGAAAGTATTGACTGTAACACGTTGCATGTTGGCAACCACTTCGAATGAATGGAACATTTTCACCAAATCTGTCGAACTACTACCACCATCTCTGATCTGAATATACTTACGGCACGTCTCCTGGAACATGACGGTTCAAACTTCCTAGTGACCACACCCATCTAATGGCCAGTGATCAGACCGACTGGGAGCGCGCTGAAACGCCCAGAGCTAATTACGCTTCCGCAGCAACATATCAGAGACAAATAGAGCAGCTTACACTGCATATCCACACTTGTTACAATCATCCTTCCAACAAGGTAGCAAAGACAGGATCTTGAGTCCGTGACAGTAAAACTATTTAAAAATTGAATGTAACAATTAAAACGCAACTTTCAACTTATCCTGCATTTCCCATAAACTGTAATCTGAACAGTCCATTATAGCACATCACTTAGAACCGTGACCTGCCATTCACAGGTCTCTTTCAAGAGCTTTCCTCCCCGACACAGTGAGATTATTCCAGCAATCTATTCATCCTACCGAATGAAACAAATCGCATCCGTGCCGTCTCAGAAGTATACTCCAGCCACTGCCTTCAAGCCTAATTAGAATACGACTATGTGCTAATTCACGCACCTCAACAATCCGTCATTTTTCCCATAAACAACACATATATATATATATATATATATATATAAGCTTCTGTAAAGTTTGGAAGGTAGGAGACGAGGTACTGGCAGAAGTAAAGCTGTGAGTGCCGGGCGTGAGTCGTGCTTCGGTAGCTCAGTTGGTAGAGCACTTGCCCGCGAAAGACAAAGGTCCCGAGTTCGAGTCTCGGTCGGGCACGCAGTTTTAATCTGCCAGGAAGTTTCAACTTCTTGTTAATTTCTGCTGGTAAATCGAAGCCTGTATAGTGGCACCTCGGCCACTGTCAGCACCACAACATGAACAACGTAGATAATTAATAAATAAATAATATACAATTTTTCATCATCCTCTACTCGTCCCTGTTCTGGGTTCCACCAACTACTCGCATTCAAGTGAATATTCAGATTCTCCCGGTATAGAGTTCCATTCGCTTCGCTCTTCATACAGTCATCCTCTTTCTATATGTGCCATACTTACGCAAAATCCACCTTATTACATAATAATATCTAAAGCCCAAAACTGAGATACAACGTCGTTATTCACATCACAGCACCAAGCTCAACACTGTCATCAGTATCTTATCAACAGAAATTGCCCTTTATAGTTCTTAATACTCATTTTTATCTGTCTTAAAATGCAAAATTTACTCATCTTTTAAGTTGTATTGGGCAGACCAGCAGCTATTACCAATCCCCAACCATCCAAAAGGTGGTGGGGGAATGAAATGATGAATAGACAACAGGAAACCGAACTATTATGAGACGTTTACACAATGCTCCAGCATGTAGCCTTTAAACTTCATCTAGTGTGCCAGTCTGCAATATTCTTTAGTATACAAAGACAATGCAAACTACTGTACAGAGAATGGCGGAGGCTACTTGTACCACCTCTCCTACGTGTGCAGAACACTAATACTACCACACTCCACAGTCGCAGCTCGTATATTTCTTGGGAATGAGCGGCTACATCCTGGAAGTAAGCCGCGGCCGTTGTCTTCCCCATTACGACCACTGAATCGATAAAGCGGCGGCCGGACTACTAAGCACTGCCGTGCGAGGCGTAAAGCCGGAGAGGGCTTAGGCAGCCGCTCCTGCAACCAATACACAAGTTTTCATCACCTAAACTCACTCGTTCATCCCTTACATCCCGAAGAAAGCAAAATCGATCAACATTGGAAAGCCTTTGTTAGGAAGTAGTAAGCGTAAACTCAAAACGATGGGGTTCATTAATTGTTTAGCATAAAACTGCAAGCGAAGGTGATGGAATCTTGTGTTACACTTGTTGTTTTCTTGGGGACTGATGACCTCAGAAGTTAAGTCCCATAGTGCTCAGAGCTTTTTTGTAGTTTTATTGGTTATTTCCCTTTTATTCTCGTCAAAGTATAATCAGCTTTCTGTAGTGCCTAAGCTAGTTAGAAAGTCAGTCACTTAATCGGCAGATTACGTTGAGACTGCCTCCCACAGCATATTAATTAGTGTACGAATTGCAGTAATAGTCTGAGCGTGGACGAGAATTACTCTGCCTGAATGAACGTACTGCATACAGGATACGGTATTTCACTGTTATGACGCAGTGTGTAAAATTTTATACGTGCGTTAAAAATAGCCTGATGCCATCGGTTAAACATAATAACACAGAACCACTAACTTGTGTTGTGAATCGCAATTTTTTTTTTTTATGAAACACTTTTCGTTCTGTGTAATATCTGGGAAAATATTGGTTTATTACGCTGTGGTAAGACAAGCAAATGAGACATCGTGGTTAAAAAATTGAAGGGAATAGTTTACCATTAACGTACTCGCTTCCGGAAGGGTCAGAGACAAACATTCCGATTACGTAATTTAATGAAAAGATGAGAACCACACATTACTCAAAACCCAGTCCTCCCCGATGTTTAAACATAGATCGAAGAGGGAAATAGCAGTGCAGTCGCATGTATTTGGTCGTTAGTCTCAACAACTAATTATAACCATTAACACTCCGATGCTGGAGTAAGAATACAGATAGATGAAATGAAATATTATGGCAACCTACATTCTTAAGCTTTTTATACACTTTGCAGTTTTTGATAGAGATTCAGTTCCATGGCAATACTGCAAAGTGCTTTTCGACGAGACTTAGATTACGCATTAGTCACTTTTGCACTATCTAAAGGCTGACAGTATTATTTCGTTAAATTACCCGCCCGGATAGACGTGTGTGTTTAAAGCGCTGCTTTCGGGACAGCTGGGTGCACCGGCCCCGGGTCGAATCCGTACGGCGAATAAACGACGAGGGGCTGTGAGCCACCCAGCCTGGCTGTCGCTTTTAGACAGTTTCTCACATCCCACTTAGTGAATATCGTGCTGGTGCCCAATTTACGACTCAGTTACACGTTTCACAAACATTTAGAAAACTTTCGGTCACTTTCAAATGAATAACACTACACACAGACAGCAGGGTACACATATTCCGTCGTGGGTGGTAACGGAATGGCAACAGAAAGGGCATGTGGCCATCCGTTAACTTAAGCATAGAAAAATATATAGGTGTAGGATCGTGAGAAGAACTGTGTGAGTACATGTCTTGCGAAAAACTCATTTTAGCCAGGAGATCTTTGAGATTATCTCGCAGGCTCTGCTTCTTGGCTTGAGATACTTCACTGTTCTTTAACACCAACCAGAGAGGACGTGCGACCTAAGGAAAGACACAGATGTGAACAATCCTTGTCCCCCTGACGAGGAAGATGTGCAGACACTCTCCACAAGTGGGGCAAATCTTCATCACCATCTTGTGTCTGCGGTGCGAAATGACAGATAGGTGCTCGTGTTGTATCATTATGTGCTGTATGAGCCTACAAAGATCATTTCGAAGATTTCAGGACAGTGACAAGTGATGTGATAAATTACATAAACGACCTAAATATTCGCATATGAGAGTTGACATTTGTGCTACCTTGTTCAGGGGAGTTGTGTTTAAATGTTGACATGTAGTGGATTTGTAATCTTTGTATGTATAGTGCCATACGACAAATAAGCAGATAACCACGCAAAATCTGTTCACGACCACGCTGGCCCTGCGCCGACGTGGGACAAATACGTAAAAAAATGATGATGATGTTATCATTTTGTTAAGATATTTCTACTTCAGAAACTTCTTGCTTTCAGCAAAGGCATCCGGCGCCGCCTGCAAGAATGCCAAACATTCATCAGCGCAGGGTCCCACGAAGCATGAAATAGATGAAAAATTCTTAAATGAGATATTCAGTGCTCCTAAAATACTTCACCAAGCGAGGTTAAAACTGTTTAATGCACTTAATTCTTATTCAGGAACGTAAAGGTTAATACTCTGTTCTGTCATACTGATTTACGTTTCGAGTGGTTTTTCTAAATCAATTGCGAACGTGTCCTGTTTTGTCCCCCACCCTTGATGTTGTCATCAACGGGACTGTACTCAACAATTCTATTATTTTTTCTTTGATATATATGTGACCATATATATACACTCCTAGAAATGGAAAAAAGGACACATTGACACCGGTGTGTCAGACCCACCATACTTGCTCCGGACACTGCGAGAGGGCTGTACAAGCAATGATCACACGCACGGCACAGCGGACACACCAGGAACCGCGGTGTTGGCCGTCGAATGGCGCTAGCTGCGCAGCATTTGTGCACCGCCGCCGTCAGTGTCAGCCAGTTTGCCGTGGCATACGGAGCTCCATCGCAGTCTTTAACACTGGTAGCATGCCGCGACAGCGTGGACGTGAACCGTATGTGCAGTTGACGGACTTTGAGCGAGGGCGTATAGTGGGCATGCGGGAGGCCGGGTGGACGTACCGCCGAATTGCTCAACACGTGGGGCGTGAGGTCTCCACAGTACATCGATGTTGTCGCCAGAGGTCGGCGGAAGGTGCACGTGCCCGTCGACCTGGGACCGGTCCGCAGCGACGCACGGATGCACGCCAAGACCGTAGGATCCTACGCAGTGCCGTAGGGGACCGCACCGCCACTTCCCAGCAAATTAGGGACACTGTTGCTCCTGGGGTATCGGCGAGGACCATTCGCAACCGTCTCCATGAAGCTGGGCTACGGTCCCGCACACCGTTAGGCCGTCTTCCGCTCACGCCCCAACATCGTGCAGCCCGCCTCCAGTGGTGTCGCGACAGGCGTGAATGGAGGGACGAATGGAGACGTGTCGTCTTCAGTGATGAGAGTCGCTTCTGCCTTGGTGCCAATGATGGTCGTATGCGTGTTTGGCGCCGTGCAGGTGAGCGCCACAATCAGAACTGCATACGACCGAGGCACACAGGGCCAACACCCGGCATCATGGTGTGGGGAGCGATCTCCTACACTGACCGTACACCACTGGTGATCGTCGAGGGGACACTGAATTGTGCACGGTACATCCAAACCGTCATCGAACTCATCGTTCTACCATTCCTAGACCGGCAAGGGAACTTGCTGTTCCAACAGGACAATGCACGTCCGCATGTATCCCGTGCCACCCAACGTGCTCTAGAAGGTGTAAGTCAACTACCCTGGCCAGCAAGATCTCCGGATCTGTCCCCCATTGAGCATGTTTGGGACTGGATGAAGCGTCGTCTCACGCGGTCTGCACGTCCAGCACGAACGCTGGTCCAACTGAGGCGCCAGGTGGAAATGGCATGGCAAGCCGTTCCACAGGACTACATCCAGCATCTCTACGATCGTCTCCATGGGAGAATAGCAGCCTGTATTGCTGCGAAAGGTGGATATACACTGTACTAGTGCCGACATTGTGCATGCTCTGTTGCCTGTGCCTATGTGCCTGTGGTTCTGTCAGTGTGATCATGTGATGTACCTGACCCCAGGAATGTGTCAATAAAGTTTCCCCTTCCTGGGACAATGAATTCACGGTGTTCTTATTTCAATTTCCAGGAATATATATATATATATATATATATATATATATATATATATATATATATAGGTGTCGATCACATCAGCAACAAATCTAGCAGTTCGCCTCTGAGTTGCTTCTATGTCCTCCTTCAAACCTACCTAGAAATCGACAGTGCTCAAATATATATATATATATATATATATATATATATATATATATATATATATATATGCGAGCCTCCACAGCCTAACAGCACACAAGAGAGCAAGGTTTCAAACATGTTTGCTGACAAGAATTTCAATAGACAACTGAATTACAGGCACCTATCACGTAGGGTGTAGCTTCCTTTCTCCCATATTTACGACTCTGACACATGAGAAATATGCTGAAAAGGATAAAGGGGTAGAGAAACAGCTGCATGTACTTGTAGTGGAAGTAATAGAATGGTGCAGTCATGCTGAAGAACTTTTGTCTGTGCGGGTGCTGAGGACGATCAAATGGTTACAAGCAATATACATCTACACAGATATTCCGCTAGCCACCGTACGGTGCGTGGCTGAGAGTACCCTGTACCAGTACTGGTCATTTCCCTTCCTGTTCCACTCGCAAATAGAGTGAGGGAAAAATGACTATACATATGCCTCCGTATGAACCATAATTTCTCGTATCTTATCTTTGTGGCCCTTACGCGCAATGTATGTTTGTATCGCCTTCAAAAGCCGGTACTCTAAATTTTCTCAACAGTATTACTCTTGAAGAAAGTTGCCTTTCCTCCAGGGATTTCCATTTGAGTTCCTGAAGCATATCTGTAACACTAGCATGCTGATCGATCACATCAGCAACAAATCTAGCAGTTCGCCTCTGAGTTGCTTCTATGTCCTCCTTCAAACCTACCTAGAAATCGACAGTGCTCAAGAATATGTCGCATTTGCATCCTATATGCGGTCTACTTTACAGATGAACCACTCTTCCCAAAAATTCTGCCAATAAATCGAAGTCGACCGTTCTTCTCTCCTACTACAATGCTCACATGCTCGTTGCGTTTCATATCACTTTGCTGCCATTCACCACACCAGCTAGAAAGTCGTCTTGTATCTACCTACGATCATTCAACTTCAACAGCTTACCATACACCACAGCATCATCAGCAAACAACCACAGATTGCTGCCCTCCCCGTCCGCCAAAACATGTATGCATATAGAGACCTACAGCGGTCCTATCACACCTCCCTGGAGCACCAGGGACAACATCCTTGTCTCTGATGAACACTCATCGTCAAGGACAACATACTACGTTTTAGTACTTAAGAAATCTTCGATCCGCTCAGATACCGTTTGGCTTAATCCATATACACGTACCTTCGTTAACAGCCTGCAGTGGGGCACCGTGTCAAATGCTTTCCAGAAATCTTTGAATATGGGATCTGCATGTTGCCCTTCATCCATAGTTCGCAGTGTGCCATGTGAGAAAAGGGCAAGCTGAATTTCGCACGAGAGATGCTTTCTGAAACCATGCTGATTCGTAGACGTAAGCTTCTCGGTCTCAAGAAATTTTTTTTATATTTTGAACTGAAAATATGTTTAAGGACTCTGTAGTAAACCGGAGTTACGGATATTGGACTGTAATTTTGCGGATACTTTCTTTTACCCTTCTTATATACAGGAATCATCTGTCCTTTTTTCAGTCGCTTGGGACTTTGTGGGCGAGAGATTCGCGACCAATGCAGGTTAGGTAAGGGGCCAATACCGAGCTGGCGGGTACCTATAGGTACTAGTTTAATGAGATTTATGGCTGAAACACATGTCTTTTTGCGTACCTATACCCTGACTTTGCTACAGAATGCCCCACCTTTACTGTTCTTCTAGCCAGTGCGACACAATTGTGGGTGAGAGGGTGGTGCAGAGTCTGTTGTAGTTGGGTATTGTTAATGGCCCACATCTCATTAAGAAATGGATGCTCATGATCAGACAATAGTTGCCTGCAAACAGTTTTCTAGTAAGCCTTATCGCCGAAAATAACTCTCTTAGCTGTCTGTATGGAAGATTCTCGTCCAGCCTGGATTCTTGTCAGATTTGTGCTACCTGTTCTTATATGCAGACGGTCCTCCCATGTTTAAATCGTGGCAGCAACAATTTTTGGTATTTCACACTTTGTACGTACAATTTCTCTTTCACAAGTGACAATTCCTCTGTATGAGATATAGTGCCCGCATCTCGTGGTCGTGCGGTAGCGTTCTCGCTTCCCACGCCCGGGTTCCCGGGTTCGATTCCCAGCGGGGTCAGGGATTTTCTCTGCCTCGTGATGGCTGGGTGTTGTGTGCTGTCCCTAGGTTAGTTAGGTTTAAGTAGTTCTAAGTTCTAGGGGACTGATGACCATAGATGTTAAGTCCCATAGTGCTCAGAGCCATTTGAACCTTTGAGATATAGTGTTGGTATTTTATGTTTTGAAGGCTGAGAAATTTTAAGTCAGGCCTATAGTGGCTTTAAATGCGGAGTATCTAAAACAGATTGATGTTATTAACTCATCACAAGTGACATTGTGTAGCAAGGAAATGGGTTACAGTGCACACCCCATTCCATTTTTATGCAACTTGTTGAATAAAAATTTAATTGCTCCAGAGAATTATGAAAATGTACCTGGTGAGGTAGATTATGGAGTTTATGAGTTTATTTGTAGGTATCTAAGGGTTTTCACGAGTTAAACTGAATCTAACGGACGCGCAGAAAGGTATACTACGGAGAAGAGTGGTGGAAGAAAAAATGGCCGACATTAGGGCGTTTCCTGTTGGAGTGGCTTTAATGGCTGGTGGAACATAGCTGCATGCCACCGGTTTCACAGTCTCGTATATTGACACACTGATGCTTCCCCTGAATGACTTTGTTACGCTGTAGCATAGCTGCGAGAAAACCCTTTGAATAAAATAATTGAACCTTTTATTTGGCTCTGAGCACTATGGGACTTAACATCTATGGTCATCAGTCCCCTAGAACTTAGAACTACTTAAACCTAACTAACCTACGGACATCACACACATCCATGCCCGAGGCAGGATTCGAACCTGCGACCGTAGCAGTCGCGCGGCTCCGGACGAACCTTTTATTTAGCAGAGCAGAAGAGGACGTGAAACATTGTACATGATTTTTATAATTTTTGAACATGCTGGTCAGATAGGTGTAACGGGACGAATGCTACGTACTTTAAAGAACGGTTTTTTTTGTTCCAACATATGCTCTGGAGAAAGATCACTGGACAGTCACGGTTGATGACAACTTTTCGGAAGTGATAAGTAGTGCTTTGACCCACATTTTACGGCAGGAGGCATTTTCATGGAGAATAATGCATAATGCGTGGTGTCGGAGTGTTTAAAGAAAACGTCCTGAATAAAAGACATACGTCTACGGGAGGTTTTGGCACCTACAGGTAAAAAAAAGCTACTTGGTTATTTGACACTGTTTTTACGACTAGAGCAGTTGAGGTTCTATTGACTGTATCGTGACTATCTAATCGCTGATGTAGCGTAGCGGACTACGGCAGTCTCAAATAAGCCTCCAACACGGGCGTGCCTCGTGTCTGGAAACAATCTTGACGGTAGTTTCCGAATCGCTGATGGGTAAATGTTCGCGATTACTATTGCCAGAAAGGAAGTGCTCCTATTCTTACTGCTGTTTTACGAGTGTTAATTTACAATGTATTACGGACAAGTACTAAAAACAGTTTTTTCTTTGGTTAATGTGTATGACGCACATGACAGGATACAACTCGATGTGACAGTAAATTTGATGAAAAAATCCTGCAAACAGGATATAGAACTTTGTGCCACGTTAGCTGTACTAACAAAATGCGCCTCGGAAGATACACGCTTACCACTGTTTTGGTCTCTTGGAATCGCTTTGCTCTCGTACCGCAAACAAGAGTTTCTTGGGAAGAGCGTATTCTGCAACATATTGCTTTATGAAACCACCACTCTGTTAATTAAGGTCTAGTAATTTTTATGTGGTAACTCAGTTGCTATTCATCTAACGCAGCAAATCCTCTAACGATTAAAACGCTTCGTATTGATTAACTATTCGTGTTGCGACGGTACCTAATAGATATTGCTGCGCAATTGCTCCTCCTAACAGCATGTCATGCGAGCAAACCAGTTGCGTCTTAACCTCCTGTTATTCGTACTTTAGGAGCTGAGGCTATGCACAGTTCCCTGTAAAAAGAATAGTTCGATGTACTCATAGGATAGAGCCGTGCTCGTCTGCTTTCCTATCCTGCAGCTGATTCACTGCAAGTAGTAAACTGTAGCTGTGGTCCTGTGGTCATAAAGTCTATGCATTCGCTATAGTTGTGAGTTCATGAAGTACAGAGAAATACAAACTTAAATTAACGAATAATTTTATAAAGAGGGCTCTATTCTAATGTCTATAATTGCTGTAGATGACAGAAAATTACACTGAATAACGTTTATACCTGAAACGACCTCTCAGATTAATGCAAAGTGGTCCTACAATATTCAGTTAAAATTCAGACAGAAAATAACTTTATGAAATGCAATGCGATGAGCGCGTTATGAGAATAGTAGAAAATAGTAGTCATCAAAGACACGCAAAAGCTACTTCTAATTTGCCGTCACAACACACGAACTATTCACCAGCTCCAAACAGTTCAGAGTTCAAAATGATGATTTAAAAAGTAATACTCATTATGTAAAGAATAGTAACTCATACACTGTCTATCCTCAGCTTCTTAACACAACCGGAAAAAGTTATAGTCCTGCTCTGGAGCACATTCACACAACTCGCTGCATAGAATCAGTCATCTGTATGACTGAATCACACACGTTACTAAAGGCAGAACTACTTTCTTCCACCGCTCAGTGACCACAATTGCTCCCTTGACCTCTTCACTCCAAAAGTTCCAGCCTCCACTTGACTCCTGTAGTGTTTTGCTACAGTCTGCTTTTCCACTGCCTGAAGGCCACCCCCACCAAAAATACACCATTGTTACGCACTACAAACATGATAAGCTTCATCTTGACCACTTCCTGGGCTAAACGAATGAACTACAGTATTTAAATAAAGAAATGTTGTAAACATTCAGTCACACTCAAATCATTCACAATATAGAAAAGTAAAGGCTTCTCCATAAATAAAGAAGACAATGTTCTTGTGCGAGTGCACTCACTTTAAATGACAACAAATTGTTGTTAAATATTATTTAAACAATTATTTATGCCTTCGTGACAGAACGGTCTTATGGTTTTCTTGTCAATTGTGGCATCCTATAACACATGCGATTACCCAGTTTTACATTAGCGCAGTTTTTTAAAAGCATTTGCAATAATCAATATTTGAATAAAGTTACCAGAAAAGTAATAAACTGTTCATTAAATAAACACACACGTATGATAAACTAAGAGGCATTGCTGGTGTGTTCATTTGCTGTGTAAATGTGGAGAATACGATGTTCTGACAAAGAAATGCGTAATGAAAATTAGTGGAATGCTATAATCTGAGATATCGTTAGCTGAGATGGTATCGAACGATTAAAAGTTGTTTATTCAGAGGTTCACTGTGAAATGTTTATTCACTGCGTAATATTAACTTCTGTAGTTTTAAAGATGTTGAAGTATTGTTGCATCACTGGATGCATCTCATTTTTCTGCACTCGCATATGTATTCGGCTTCGCCAACTTCGACAGTTTACCATACATCACAGCGTCATTAGCAAACAACTGCATATTGGTAAGTATGCTGTACAACAAATCATTTATATGTATGGAGAACAACAGCGGTCTTATCCCACTTTCCTGACGATCCCCTTGTCTCTGATGAACACTCGCCGTCAGGGACAACACACCAGGTTCTATTACTAAAGAAGTCCCACCATGTCAAATGCTTTCTGGAAATCTAGAGGGAACCTTGTATCTTCCTGGAGTCACTATACTTCAACAGCTTACCATACACCATAGACACACTAGCAAACAACTGCAGATTGCTGAGTACCCTGTACACCAAATCATTTATGTATATAGAGAACAAAAGCGGTGCTACCACACTTCCCTGGGGCACTCATGACAATCCCCTTGTCTCTGATGAATACTCGCCATCAAGGGCAACATAACAGATTCTACCATTTAGGAAGTCTTGGGGCCACTTGCATGTTTTTGAACTTAATCCATATGCTATACCTATGTTAACATCCTGCAACTGGGCAGCATGTTAAATGCTTTCTCGAAATGTCGAAGTATGGAATCCACCTGTAGCCTTTCCTTCGATAGTTTGCAGTATATCATGCGAGAAAAGGCAAGCTAAGTTTCGCATAAGCAATGCTTTCTAAAACCATGCTGATTCATAGACATAATCTTCTCTTTCTCAAGAAAGTGAATATTCAAACTCAGAATATGTTCAAGGATTTTGCAGCAAACCGAACTTAGAGATAATGGTCTGTTCTTTTGTAGGATCCGTTCTTCTACCATTCTTATACACAAGAGTGACCTGTTCTTTTGCCTGTCACTTGGGACTTCGTTCTGGGCGAGAACTTTGCGATAAACGCAAGCTAGGTAATTGACCAAACTGAGAGTCCATCTGTATCTGGAGACTAATTTGCTTTCAAATCTTAAAGTTGTTTCGCTACACCAAGGTATCCATATTGGACTCTGTCCAATGGTCAAATGATGGTATGTTTGTACGATTCTCCTGCATGGACGGTTTCTTGAATGCAAAGTTTAAAACTTTGGCTTTTGTTTTGCTACCTTCAACTGCCACAACAGACTGGTCAGTATGGGACTGAATGGAACTCTTAGATTTGCTTACTGATTCCGCATAGGACTAGAAATCCAATGGGTTTTCTGCCATATCTTCTGCTAAGATATGACTGTGGTAGTTGTATGCTTCGTGCATAGATCTTTCCACAGACACACGAAGCTCTACTAACCTTTGTATGTCATCATCTGTGCGTTCTCTTTTGAACCAAGAGTGCAAAAACCTCTACATCCTTAGTATGCTCCGAATTTCGTAATTAAATAATGGTGGGTCTTTTCCATCGTTTATCCACTTACCAGACACGTAGCTCTACAGACCTCGATTTACAATATGCTTGAAGTTTGCCCATAATTCCTCTGCATCCATCTTACTCGAACTAAGTGACGTCAGTTCACTCTGTGAGTAGCCAACAACTGCCCATCTGCTCTATCTCGCAGACACACTATCCTTGACTGACTTACTAATTTTCATAACGATAATTGCTATGATGATGTCATTATCGCGAATCCTCTTTTCTATACTGACATTGTTGATAAGGTTTGGGCAGTTTGTAGCTGCAAGGTACAAGATATTCCACTGCATGTGGGCTACCAAACTAGCTGCTGATGACGTTTTAGAAATCATGTTCAAAAGTAGTTTGCATGACAGTCTGTCATTATATCTCCTTCTCACATTACGTCTCTATCATCTTAAAAAATACTTCTTTATATTTCTAATCGCTAAGGAACTTCCAGACAAATTTTATCGGAAGCAGAAAAAGTTAAACTTACTGAAACTGATAAACAAACAGAAGGATATTATACTCTTGGTAAAATGTTATTTCAAATGAAATAACTATACAATGCAGCTAACAATTTTTCCCATCATATGTAAAGTAATCTGAACCATCAGTTTCAATAATTTGTATTTCATATATAAATGAGCATGATTTGGATGAACACAGCCATCACAAATATTTGTATTAATTTCAGCATCTTTACTAGGAATACGTAATTTTTTTACCTTCCTCAAACAGTGGAAAATAATACAATTCTTAGTTCCTAATTTTGTACATTTATAAAGATTAAAATATATTACATTTTTAATTTAAAATAAACTTTTTTTATCAGCATTACTAAAATATATCCAATTATTATTCTCATCAGTAACTCAGTTCTCATGACCATGGACCTTGCCGTTGGCGGGGAGGCATGCGTGCCTCAACAATACAGATAGCCGTACCGTAGGTGCAACCACAACGGAGGGGTATCTGTTGAGAGGCCAGGGGCAGCCTTTTCAGTAGTTGCAGGGGCAACAGTCTGGATGATTGACTGATCTGGTCCTGTAACACTAACCAAAACGTCCTTGCTGTTGTGGTACTGCGAACGGCTGAAAGCAAGGAGAAACTACAGCCGTCATTTTTCCCGAGGGCATGCACCTTTACTGTATGATTAAATGATGATGGCGTCGTCTTGGGTAAAATATTCCGGAGGTAAAATAGTCCCCCTTTCGGATCTCCGGGCGGGGACTACTCAAGAGGGCGTAGGAAGAAAACTGGCGTTCTACGGATCGGAGCGTGGAATGTCAGATCCCTTAATCGGGCAGGTAGGCTAGAAAATTTAAAAAGGGAAATTGATAGGTTAAAGTTAAATATAGTGGGAGTTAGTGAAGTTCGGTGGCAGGAGGAAGAAGACTTTAGGTAAGGTGAATACAGGGTTATAAATACAAAATCAAATAGGGGTAATGCAGGAGTAGGTCTAATAATGAATAAAAATATAGGAGTGCGGGAAAGCTACTACAAACAGCATAGCGAACGCATTATTGTGGCCAAGATAGACACAAAACCCACGACTACTACAGTAGTACAAGTTTATATGCCAACTAGCTCTGCAGATGAAGTAGAAATTGATGAAATGTATGATGAGATAAAAGAAATTATTCAGGTAGTGAAGGGAGACGAAAATTTAATAGTCATGGGTGACTGGAATTCGACAGTAGGAAAAGAAAGAGAAGGAAACGTTGTAGGTGAATATGGATGGGGGCTAAGAAATGAAAGAGGAAGCTGCCTGGTAGAATTTTGCACAGAGCATTAGTTAATCATAGCTAGCACTTGGTTCAAGAATCATGAAAGAAGATTGTGTACATGGTAGAACCCTGGAGATACTAGAAGGTTTGAGATAGATAATATAATGGTAAAACAGAGATTTAGGAACCAGATTTTAAATTGTAAGACATTTCCTGGGGCAGATGTGGACTCTGACCACACTCTATTGGTTATGAACTGTAGATTAAAACTGAAGAAACTACAAAAAGGTGGGAATTTAAGTAGATGGGGCCTGGATAAACTGAATAAACCAGAGGTTGCACAGAGTTTCAGGGAGAGCATAAGGGAACAATTGACAGGAATGGGGGAAAGAAATACAGTAGAAGAAGAATGGGTAGCTTTGAGGAATGAAATAGTGAAGGCAGCGGAGGATGAAGTAGGTAAAAAGACGAGGGCTAGTAGAAATCCTTGGGTAACACAGGAGATACTGAATTTAATTGATGAAATGTGAAAATACAAAAATGTGATAAGTGAAGCAGGCAAAAAGGAATACAAACGTCTCAAAAATGAGATCGACAGGAAGTGCAAAATGGCTAAGCAGGGATGGATAGTGGACAAATGTAAGGATGTAGAGGCCTATCTCACGAGGGGTAAGATAGATACTTCCTACAGGAAAATTAAAGAGACCTTCGGAGGAAAGAGAACCCCTTGCATGAATATCAAGAGCTAAGATGGAAACCCAGTCCTAAGCAAAGAAGGGAAAGCTGAAAGGTGGAAGGAGTATATACAGGGTCTATACAGGGCCGATGTTCCCGAGGACAATATTATGGAAATGGACGAGCATGTAGATGAAGATGAAATGGGAGATATGACACTGCGTGAAGAGTTTGACAGAGCACTGAAAGACCTAAGTCGAAACAAGGCCCCGGGAGTAGACAACATTCCATAAGAACTACTGACAGCCTAGGGAGAGCCAGTACTGACAAAATTCTACCATCTGGTTAGCAAGATGTATGAGACTGGCTACATTCCCTCAGACTTCTAGCAATTCCAAAGAAAGAAGGTATTGACAGATATGAAAATTACCGAACTATCAGTTTAATAAGTCACAGCTGCAAAATATTAACGCGAATTCTTTACAGACGAATGGAAAAACTGGTAGAAGCCGACCTCGGGGAAGATCAGTTCGGATTCCGTAGAAGTGTTGGAACACATGAGGCAATACTGACCCTACGACTTATCTCAGAAGAAAGATTAAGGAAATGCTAACCTACGTTTGTAGCTTTTGTAGACTTAGAGAAAGCTTTTGACAGTGTTGACTGGAATACCCTCTTTCAAATTCTGACGGTGGCAGGGGTAATATACAGGGAGCGAAAGGCTATTTACAATTTGTACAGAAAGCAAATGGCATTTACAAAAGTCGAGGGACATGAAAGGGAAGCAGTGGTTGGGAAGGGAGTGAGACAGGGTTGTAGCCTCTCCCCGATGCCATTCAATCTATATACTGAGCAGGCAGTAGAGGAAACAAAAGAAAAGTTGGGAGTAGGTATTAAAATCCATGGAGAAGCAATAAAAACTTTGAGGTTCGCCGATGACATTGTAATTCTGTCAGAGACAGCAAAGGATTTGGAAGAGCAGTTGAACGGAATGGACAGTGTCTTGAACGGTGGGTATAAGATGAAAATCAACAAAAGCAAAACGAGGATAATGTAATGTAGTCGAATTAAGTCAGGTGATGCTCAGGGTATTAGATTAGGAAATGAGATACTTTAAGTAGTAAAGGAGTTTTGGTATTTGGGGAGCAAAATAACTGTTGATGTTCGAAGTAGAGAGGATATAAAATGTAGACTGGCAATAGCAAGGAAAGGGTTTCTGAAGAAGAGAAATTTGTTAACATCGAGTATTGATTTAAGTGTCAGGAAGTCGTTTCTAAATGTATTTGTATGGAGTGTAACCATGTATGGAAGTGATACATGGACGATAAATAGTTAAGACAAGAAGAGAATAGAAGATTTCAAAATGTGGTGCTACAGAAGAATGCTGAAGATTAGATGGGTAGATCACATAACTAATGAGGAGGTATTGAGTAGAATTGGGGAGAAGAGGAGTTTGTGGCACAACTTGACTAGAGGAAGGGATCGGTTGGTAGGACATGTTCTGCGGCATCAAGAGATCACCAATTTAGTACTGGAGGGCAGTTTGGAGGGTAAAAATCGTAGAAGGAGACCAAGAGATGAATACACTAAGCAGATTCAGAAGGATGTAGGCTGCAGTAGGTACTGGGAGATGAAGAAACTTGCACACGATGGAGTGGCATAGAGGGCTGCATCAAACCAGTCTCAGTACTGAAGACCACAACAACAACAACAACATAAGATCTATTTCTAAATACTGAATTCTTATATCATGAACTGGAACAAATAAAGGCTGTTTTGATTCATGAATTATGGGAGCACCAATTTATAGATTATATTTCAAAGAAGCACTAATATGATTTTCTTGAAGAATATTTTTCCTTTTCTACAAACACCCCATCAGCTAAATTACAGTCTACATCTATTAATTCTAATGGTATAATTTTCAGTAAATTATTAGCAACAGTTTTTATTCTTAGCTTACATAATTTGCTTATTAAGCTTGCGGACGGAATTGTAGAGCATAGTAATAGGTGCTAGGGAGCAGGCATTTTCGTTGTGCCTAAGAAATCTATGGATGGACCTAAGAAATCAAGTTCTGTTGTGACTACCGGTACCTATATAGTAAGAGAGTAACGGACGCATACCCCATTCCAAATATATCGGAGACTTTGGATCACTTAGGACAGTGCCAGTACTTTTCTACTATGGGTTTGATAAGTGGTTATCATCAGTTAGAGGTGGCCCCAGAGGATCGTCCAAAAACTGCTTTCTCTACTTCTGGAGGCCATTACTAGTACATTAGAATGCCATTCGGTTTGAAAAACGCTTTGGCTAGGTTTCAGAGGTTGCTAGACAGTGTCTTGAGGGGTTTGAAACCACGGCAGTGTCTGGTCTATTTGGATGACATTATAGTGTTTTCAAGTAGTATGGAGCAACATAGACAGCGGTTAAGTGAAGTCCTTATGAGGTTAAGATCAACTCATTTGACGCTGAGCCTGGAGAAGTGTCATTTTGCATTAGAAGAAGTAAAATATTTGGGTCATATTATCAGTAAGCACGCAGTGTGAACAGATCTGAGGTTGGTACAAGCTGTAAGGGATACTCGATAACTGAAAACATTTAACGAAGTGCAGTCAATAATCGGAATTTGCAATTTCTATCGAAAGTTCGTGAATGGTTTTGGAGATTTAGCACAGTCATTGACGCGATTGTTATGGAAGGGTGTGAAATTTGAGTGGATAGAATCGTGTCAGAAAGCGTTTGACTAACTGAAAGAAGTGTTAACATCAAGTCCGGTTCTTGTGTTTTCAGATTTTGAAAAGTAGTTTATACTAGCATGCGAAGCAACAAATCAAGCATTAGGGTGCATTCTTAGTTAGGAAATTAATGAGAATGAACATCCTGTAGCCTATGAGTCTAGGCAGTTGGATGCAGCACTGGGAAATCACTCAATGACAGAAAGGAAGATGCTTAGCGTAATCTATGGAATCACATATTTGAAATGTTATTTACATGGGAGAAGATTTCGGGTAGTAACATATCATGCTGCATTGAAGTTGTTGTTGGGGTTGGGCTCCGTCCGCTAGACTTGCTAGATGGGCTGTGTGGCTTAGTGAATTCGACTACGATCTGGTGCACTAGCCAGGGAATAAGCACGGTAATTGTGGATGCACGAAGTAGGAAGGCGGCAAAAGTAGAAGTTATAGATTATGACCTAGCAGTATGGCAAAAATTGCAGGATGCTGACAACGATCGTAAATCTTATCGGACAGAGCCAAAATTTAATCTGTATGACAGTCTTCTGTGCAGCGAAATGATGTTAGGACCAAGGATAGTTGTGCCACCGAAGCTGAGGGATGAGGTTTTAAAGCAAGTGTATGACACGTGTTATCTGGTCATGGTGGGTGTAGAGCGACGAATAGGAGAGTGGCAGAGTGGTAACGATGGAGAGGTAGGAAAGGAGATGTGGATCAGTATATCAAGAATTGTATACCATGTGCTCAGAGAGCAGATTTGAGTCGGAAACATACAGCTACAACGGTTACCGAAAGCGACATGTCCACTTCCTTTGTTGGTGATTGAGGTCTTAGGACCTTTCATGCGAACACCATTGGGGGACAGATTGTTTCTGACAATAATAGACAATTTTTCAAGGTATGTGAAGATGGTGGCTATGTGAAATCTACAGGCAGAATGGTCGCTCAAGAATTAGTAAACAACTGGATTTTGAAGTTTGGAGCACCGGAGACAATAATTGCTGACCACGGGACTACTTTCATTTCAGATTTAATGAAGGAACTGTGTAAACTGTTGAACATAAAGAAGTTCAGGACAAGCGTGTTGCATCCACAGGCCAATGGAAAGACAGAACGGGTACACAGAACAATCGGGAAGATGCTGAGTTTTTGTGTGGATTCTCATGACCATCAGTGGTACGAGTATTTTAACAATATTGTATGCACTAACGATGCAAAAGTCCATACAAATACCGGTTTGTCTCCATATGAGGTAGTGGCCGTCACCATTTGATTTGGTGTGGCTACAGAAAGGAAGAGCATGTGAATCTGTACGTTAATTCGCAAGGACAATTTGGGATGTTTGTAAACGGGTACAAAAGGCCAATATAAAGGGTTTGGAAAGGCAGGAAGACGCAGTAGAGCGGAAAGGAAGTTCACCGCAGCACAGAATGGGGCAATGGGTAATGCAGTCTATCCCCTATATGCAAAAAGGGGAGGCGAAGAAGTTCATCACGAGGTATCAAGGGCCATACCAAGTTTTTGAAAACACATCCCCCGTTAATGTTAAGCTTCAGCTGTCAACTAGATCAACGATAGTACATATTGGGCGGTTACCGCCCTTTAAGGGTTGCCCAGTGTGATTCCAGGCGTGTCGCAGGAAGGAAAGAGGAAGAAAGAGAGAGTGAAGAGAGGTGCTAAGCACAGAAAAAAAACAGGCAGATAGAGTTCAGCATGAAGTACCGTATGCTTTGCGATCCAGAAAGTAGTAGATTATTTGTAGTTGTTTTTGTTTCCGTGTCATGTATCACTGGGTTTGCGTAGAGTAATTAGGCATTGTATTTTCATATGCTGTATGTATTTTCGAATATAGCCTGCTGTGGACAACAGTCCTTCTGAAGAGAGAGGAAGGGTGATGGTGATCCCTGTCCTCAGGTCACTGAAAGGGAGATGCCTTGGATCTTCTCCATCTGCAAGAATTTGGTAGTAGCACCAACCTTCCAACAGCGTCAATTTCAGGAGTCATTCAATTGAATGTTACGCAGCCACAGCTGTACTGGCCAGAAGCCACTTTAGAGTTTTTGCCACGGCAGAATCTGACCTTGTTAAATAAAACTCTGGAGACAGGTCTGTTGAGATCAGTAAACCAGTTTATTTTAGAGCAAGAGTTACGCATATCAGCCAAACAGCTTGTGCAACATGTCGCTCAGTATTGGGGAAGGCAACAGCAAATAACGATCGTTTTGAACACCACTGTGCCAAGTGTCATCCCAGCCTTAACTTTGCTATGTGTTGTTTTCTTTCTGATCAGGCGGAGAGCTAATTCCAAAAGGGAACCAAGGGTAGTCCCAGTACCAGTGGATTGGATACCGAGGGCGTGAGACTAGTGGGTAAGGGGGACCGAGCAGTGGTCGTCCAGTCAGGAATTTTTACGTTTCGTTTCATGTCATGGTTCTAAGGGGCACTAGACCACATTTGAGTTTTCTAATAGTAAGGAAATATGCCATAGGTGCCGACCCAAACAAGTTAAGAGCTCTTTAAGCGATGACCCAGCGACCGTGTCTTTCCAAAGGGGGAATAACGTAGCGGCACCACCGTTTAGGATAGGGAAAGTTAGACTTGTACAATAATCTGAGCACAGGTTACAACTAGGTGCGGCCCGGGTTGCAGTGGGTTACGCATACCAACAGTTGTGAAGTAAAATAGAGGCTACAGGGCAGTCAAATTGCTGAAAGAGTATACATGGCAGTTTTGCAAGTCACAAATCACAGGCAGAATGGGCCCACTGGCTAACCTAGTGTGGTATGAATATGTGACATGAAGTGGTACATATCGCAAAACAGAGGCGCACAGCCACGTATAAAGAGGTTTGGGTTTCTAACGAGATTCATTCAAGTGTGGCAGCTCTCCTGGATGGCGGAGCGTGTCACACCACCAGCTACACACAGCATCAGATGGGGCGCAAGCGTTCCAGTCTACAGTGGGTCACTGGTTCAATACTCTGAGGCCAATGCAGGGTCTGTAGCCAGCCAGCAGTGGGCCACTCCATGGCTCGCTACCACGGGCAAGCCAGAGGCATCCTGAGGAGGCATCCTGAGGGGAGGGCCACAGATTCAGACGCCGGGTCGCAGGCGCTTTTTGTCGCTGCGATCTCAGCCACACCAACGAGAAGCATGCAGCTGGCTGCCTGCAGCTCACCCCAAGCGGCGCTGAGTCGGCAGGGATGCAGACCGCTGCGTCAACTGCCAGCATCCTGACGATGCTGCAACACCACTGGCGTACAAGGCTGACACACAGTGCGTGCACGGGTCACTGAGGCAACCATTCCATGCTAAGCCATTTCACGGCAGCAAAGTGGTGTCCTCAGCATTGCGGGACCCAGTAACACAGACCGCGGAGAACACAGCACTGTAGTTGGAAACAATAAATCACTTGGAAAGCTCAGACAACTCTTAAGATGGTGCCTTCTACATCTTCCCGCTACATTTAGTTATTCTGATACATTCGATGGCCTAAGTTGGCACTACAATAGAGAGATATTTATTTATTTAACCTGATCTGATCAGTGTCATCAGGCCCTCTCTTACATCAGACTAAGTTTTCACACATAAAGTACTTTTTTTACATCGTTACCTAAGAAATAACAATATTAATATGACAAATAGCATTAAAATTATTTTGGTGTCTGAAGTGACGTTGCAAGTAAGGACTGTGAACTACTGAAGTTAATATTTGCAGTACATGTACTACTGCTGTTGCCACCAGTAACAGCGATAATAGTGTAGGGTCCTCCAAGCTGGAAAACCTACTGCAGGATGGTGGACATGTGTGTCATCGTTAGACGGAATAAAACAATATTCGAAATTATACCATTTATTAATGAAAATACAAGTCTTTACTCTTTCCTGGGTATCGATTGGGGGCTATGTAATCCAGAGAAAATATTGCTGAATAGAGTACTGGACTCACGGCTGCTGAGGACGCCATGTCAGCTCGGAGTGGAGGTTGATGAGACTCTGATACGGTAGTTTTACTACACGCTCGTGAGGTAGGTACGCTCTGTCGGTAGCTCGGATTGGATGTGACGGTGATCACCATATGTGTTTTTTGATTCACACGCTGTTTTGGGAAGTACTCAGTCTCTTTCAGATCACTGCCCATGTTGACTCCTCAGGAGGAAAACGATGGCTGATGGTGTCTTGTTGTGCTGAATACTGAATACTGCCGGAAGGTAGGCCCTCAGATCTGTGCGACGCTGGAGGTTAGGGCAGCTTCTGCCTTGGATCAGAGCCATGTCGGTAAATCGTCAGACAACACACCAGAATAAGCTGTTGGGCTTATGTTAGTACTGGACACTGGACTCCATCAGCCATGGCTTGGGATGGCTGATCGTCTTGTAGAGCAGAAAGTGCAAGAACATCAGTAGAACAATCTCACACACGAGATTTTACAGTGGCATAACCAGGGAATCGAGTGTGAACGATATGAAGGGCATCTATCCTGCTGATCGAGTGCCAGAAGTTAGTGGGGGTGGAGTGTTTAGGTCGCAAAGGTGAGGCTCTGCTCTACGACGTCATTTATAATGATAGAATTGATTCTGCTCTTCCAGAGTCGTCAGAAATCTTCAGTTCCGCTACATTTGCTTAACAGAATCGTTAGAGGATCTTTACTGCTGTCTTTGTGACTCAGCATTGGGTTGAAGTGTTTACTTTTCCCGGATGGCTGCTGGCGCCACTTCCGCCTGATTGAATAACACTGGCTATTCTAACTTAAGCAAAACAGTTTGTTATGTAACGATAGTAATTATAATAATAATAATAATAATAATAATGTAAGTAGGCTGTTTATGTTTTCTTATTGGCAACGTTACGTAGCGCTCTGTATGAAAATCACTGGCTGTGCTGTGTGCAGTCTGTGGCTAGTTTGCGTTGTTGTCTGCCATTGTAGTGTTGGGCAGCTGGATGTGAACAGCGCGTAGCGCTGTGCAGTTGGAGGTGAGCCGCCAGCAGTGGTGGATGTGGGGAGTGAGATGGCGGAGTTTTTAAATTTGTAAGACTGGATGTCATGAACTGCTATATATATTATGACTATTAAGGTAAATACATTGTTTGTTCTCTATTAAAATCTTTCATTTGCTAACTATGCCTATCAGTAGTTAGTGCCTTCCGTAGTTTGAATCTTTTATTTAGCTGGCAGTAGTGGCGCTCGCTGTATTGCAGTAGTTCGAGTAACGAAGATTTTTGTGAGGTAAGTGATTTGTGAAAGGTAAAGGTTAATGTTAGTCAGGGCCATTCTTTTGTAGGGATTATTGAAAGTCAGATTGCGTTGCGCTAAAAATATTGTGTGTCAGTTTAAGCCCAGTCACGTGTATAATTTTTCAAAAGGGGACGTTTCATATGTCGACCCCTAGCCGAGGATACCTCACTGGAATCTATTGATTTTTTCTTGTAGTTTGTGTAATTAGTGTAGCTTTTGTTTATTGCTAGCGCGTAATTATAGAGAGAATTTCCTTTGTAGTTGTAGTTTTTCATTGTTGTACAGTAAAACAGTTGTGACATGCATGTAGATTTGCAGCAAGTATTTCGCAGCTGCACTTGCAATTAACTAGATATAATTTTCAGTGCTATGTTAATGTGTTCTCTTATTTTTGCTCTTCAAATTGTGTTTTTCTGTGTTGTCGTGTGAAATATTGTGACAATAATGGCGTATGAAAAACGTAATACTAGGCTCCAAATTAAACTGAGAAATGACAGTGAAGACGAAAGCAGTGTGTTAGCACCACCGTGTAATGAATTAACTAATGTTCAACATAGTAATTTGGTAATTGTGCATAGGGAAATGGAGCGGGCGGCAAACAATGGCGTAGGCAGTGAAACAATTAGTGAACAGGGAAGCATTATCGATCGATCGCTCGGCAACAGCTCGCCTCAGGAATCCGAAATGACAGGACACAATTTTGCAAATACTGTAGATTCAGGTTTCTCGTCCTCACCGTTTTCTCAAATAAGTCAAGACACATTTTCTGCTTGTCAAAATGTGAATGTTGCCGGTGCAAATGCACTGCCGAAAAGCGTAGAGGAACAGATTCCAGACACTAATGCATTGTTATTACAGCTAATGCTACAAATGGAACAAAATCAGAGACAAACACAGCAAAAACTTTAAAAGTTAGACACAATGCAACAACACCAGAGACAAACACAGCAAAAGCTTCAAAAGTTAGACACAATGGAACAAAATCTTCAAAAGTTAGACACAATGGAACAACACCAGAGACAAACACAGCAACAGTTAGACGAAATGGAACAAAATCTTCAAAAGTTAGACACCACACTTGAACAAACACGTGAAGATTTAACTACTGATTAAATAAAATTGAATCGAAATGTCAAAAAGTCTGTAATGACGTAAAAACACAAATTTGTGAGCATTTCCAACCTATTTTTTCGCGTCATCAAAATGCATTACAGAATCACGAAGCAGCCATAAAAGAACTGCAAACTATTGTTCATGAAAATCACGACACCTAGCAAGCTAAAATTGACTCAGTTGCATCTACCGCTTCGGTTATGCAACTTGCAAATACTCAGGAAAACTTAAAGGACACAGTAGATACGATTTCAACACAAATGGACACTCTGAAACTTGGTTCAGAAAAACACACAGAGAAAATAATTTCACTAACGGATAAAGTAGCCGAACTTTCAGATCAGTTCACTAACGTATCTACAAAGGTAGATAATGATCTGAATGACACAAGACCTGTAGCCATCACTGACACAGAAGAGTATGAACAAATTAAGAAATTCATACAAAATCAGAATCAAATTAATACGCAACACAAAAGAGAAATCCGGAAAGTACAAGATCAGTTGGCACAAGTAATACAAGAATTACGTATTTCAGAGGACACTCGCGCTCCAACACGTGAAGAGGGACTTAGAAATACGGAAAAGCCACAAAATAATAACGCAGGGCATTTCGGAAATTATGAAAGAAATTGGCAAGGTGAACCGAATTTTGAGATGGAACCGCCGAAACGACGTAACAATGACCGACATGTGACTCGCCGACATGATGATTTTGACTATAAGCTGTTCATTACTACCCGTAAATTCAAAACGTTTAAGAATTCTGGCAACGACATTCATCCACAAGCGTGGCTCCATCAATTCTCTCATTGTTTTCCTCACAACTGGTCATTGGAGCATAGGTTAGAATTTATGTGTGGCTATTTAGAGAATGAACCAGCTGTAAGAATGCGATCGGTCATTCACGATTGCCACAGTGAAGGAGAGTTTTACCATGCCTTCCTCTCCGCATATTGGTCTCAAGCCACACAAGACCGAGTAAAACATAGCATCATGACGATGAAACACTTTGAACAATCTGAATTTTCCAGTCTTGTCAAGTATTTTGAAGACATGTTGCATGAGAATCAATATCTTTCAAACCCATACAGCCCTTCAGAACTCATCCGCATTTGCTTAATGAAATTGCCTGAACATTTAAGAAATATTATTTTGGCAGGACGTTGCAAAGACGATATTGAAGCTTTTCAGGGACTCTTACAAGAATTAGAAATTGACACTGACAATCGCGGAATGCGAAAACAGGAACATAACAATTACAGGTCACATCCGTCGCAATTCCGCGATGAAAGAAATAATAACTGGACACGACAAGGCTATTCTCACAACACAAATCGTGACCAAAACAGACACCACCTATATGACAACCACTGGCAGAGTAATAGTTACAGAGAAAGTTCGCATTTCCGTAGTAATGAATATGTCAGAGACAATCATAGAAACAGACAATATGGCAACCAGAACTATTATTATCACGGGAGACAGAATAATTTCAGACGCAACAGTTCAGCGTGCAGTTACGATTCCGGGAGAAATTCTCCACCACATGACCGACAAACAAGAAACTATGTAAACTACCGACAGAACGACAGACCTGAATTCCATCAAAACTGGCGGGATTCAAACAGAGCAGGGCCCTCTCGTCAAGGTGAATTTCTAGAAGCTAGGTTTCCTAATCCTAATAACGACGTGCGCCAACAAAGAGACAGACAATGACTCGCACCGCAGGCAGCCACGTGCGCCGGTTGGCTCAGAGAAAAATAACATAGACGCTAACCTCGAGAAAAATTCCAGTATTCTTTACCGACGTATACCGCATGATAATTGCGTTCAGGTTGAAACTCTGCGTACTAGGAAGAGTAAAGGATTGCACCACATTTCACATGTAAAACCGTTTATTGAAAGATAATCTGCTTTTTAACTTTGTCTTTGCCATATAACTTTTCACTTTACATCGCTAGTATGCTTTGTCAGACTTACACTCTGTTAACATGCAACAATGTTTGAAGTTAACTATCCAGTCAAGAACCAAGAGAACTTATTTAAACAGAAATTACGAATGCATTGTTATTGTGAACAGACTACACAGTGTTATTGTGTGTGTACATTCTTGCTTGTTAGTCGCACGATTACGTAACGACTATAAGGCTCACATACTTAGAACATTTACCAGTACTGCTAATGAGATTTTAATACAGCATTTTGGTTCACTTGAAAATACATTCTGGATTTAAAGTACTTTCTGTGGGATACCAGATGACACAGTGGTTAGTTTATGCGACAGCTACACGATTTTGTCACGACGCTACTAGTGAGTGACAATATACAATGTTGCTTTTGCGGTGTTTCTGTTTTATATCTGCACAGTTTTTCTGTATTATTCTGGAAAGTAAAACATGTTTTAGTAGTAACTTTTGTGGTATAGCAACAATGAGACAGCCTTTTTCGTGGCACAACAATACGTTACTGTACAGTACTTTCTTCATCACGCCAATAAGCATAATAACTACGATATCTATACGCAAAGCATTTCACTTTTGTTTATCATGAGGTAAGTACATTGACGTCTGCAGAACTTAGCTTTCGGAGGACGATAACTACGACACATCCACAGAGATTATGTTGCAAGAAGATGCACAGTTTAGCGCTACAGTACACGTATTTGAGTGATTAATTTTATACTTAAAACATTTATTTTTAAAGATTTTTGAATTACAAAGAAAGTTTTCCATGATACATTTCATTCCATTGCTGTAATCTGTAACACCTGAGGGTATAATTACATTAATCCTCAGGGGGGTACACGCCTACTTTGTGTACCATGTGTTTGGCAAGCACAAGGAGCCCTAGCTAATATGGTATTTGCTTATACAACTTTACACATCGGTACCATATTTCTCTAACACATAAATTACACAGCTATCTGATCATTTAACTGAGAGACAAACTTTTTTTTAACTACATCAGTGACAAATGTTTACGTAATTACACAGTTGGATAACTTCACACTTATGAAATTGTATTTTGTCTGTACTTTGTGAACTGTTCATATTTTTTTGGAACCATTGTGATACTATGAGAGCTTTGAATGATATATTTGGTATGGGATCACGATTTTTAAACTACGTTTGAGGCAGATGACACTTTTGACATGAGCAGAGAATTTTTTTTAGGTTTTGAAATTATTGGAGGAAGCTACGACGATTTTGAGAGTTGACTGAGGTGTTATGATGTTATTATTAAGATGACTATGTGTATTATGCTGTTGCGGTATGTTTATGATCAATAAGCTGACGCTATATGAGTTATTTGAGAATGCTACATATCTGTTATGATGAAATATTGAAGAAGTGTCGACGAATAAGGTAAGGAATAATGAGTAGTGGTTAGGGACTCTGGTTTGTGAAAAAGGTTGTTGGAAACCAAGAATCGTACTTTAAGAGTTATCAAATGTATGTAAATGCGTGAATGTATTACAATACCGCCGAAAATTTCATGGACTCTGTTATATCAATAGGATTTTGTTTCTACAGATTTGTAACGCAAATTCTTGACCTGTTAAATATTTTTGTATGAGACTGTCACTGTATTGCAAACTGGTGTCGTAAATATTTCGGTAAGAAAGCCAAGTGACCTTGACGTAATGCGTCTTGAGTGACCAGCTGTGTCAGACGCCTGGAGAAAAAGCCATTAGTGTGTGCCTTTTCAGAGGCACAGGTGGAGAAAAAAAAAGAAGCCATTATCCTCGCTGTTAACATTCCTTTGTAGAAAGCATCGCAAATACGACATGCTCGAACTTGAAAATATATGATTACACTGTGGAGCTCTTAATTTATGATATTTACTAAAATGCCTAATGAAATTATGAGAATCATTTTACATCTATTGTCTTTCTAGTTGAGAGATTACTCATTTTGTTTAATATCTAGTTTCTAGCTGCACTGCAGCATTGGTTAAAATAAGATCTTATAGTTGTACTAATATAAATATTTTATGCATACAGATCCAGTAAATAACCATTTTATAATCTACTTACAAAAAAAGAAAAAAAATGAGGGAGCACAAAAAGACATTTCCCTTCATGGGAATTGCATACATAATCTTTGTCAATGACTGGGTAACTTATTTAGTAGTGTAATTTAAGGTGATGCATCACCCTTGTGTTAAGTTGTGACATAGGTATTAAACATGGCCATTTTTACTGTAATATTTTTTCTGCTTGAGCTATGTCATGTTTAGATATAAGTTATTGCATTTGCTGCTGCTGTTTGCCAGGCATAGTGCTACTAAATTTCACTTTGTATTACTCTGTTAAGCTAGTTTTACTACTGATTTATTTTCCTTGTTGCTGCACATTGGCTCATATTAGTTGTAATGTTGCATTGCTTGGTAATTTAGATTTACTGCAGTTTGCTTTGATAATTTCCATTTTTTTCATTGCTGTTTGTATTAATTGTTTTATGCTGCTGCATTGCCTCATCCCTTAGTTTAGCATCTGAGCTCAGTAGATTTAAGTTAGCTTATGAGGGGGTAGACTATATAAGAGAATGAGTTGCGACGAATTGGAAGAGATGCATTGAGAAGTTATACGAAAAAAGTACGGAAAGCAGGTATAGATAGGACTTTTTGAAATAATGAAGAACGAAGGGAGATCTCCATGAAGTAAAGAAAGTTTTGTTTGCAAGATACTGCAGTAAAACAAACCCTGTCCTTTCCCTTTCTGTTATTCCGCTATGTGTTTGTGTACTCTTGTATATTTGTGTTCTTCTTGTCTGTATGTGTTTAGCTGATGAGAGTTATGTTGTAGAAATTTTCTAATACTATGTTATTTACTTTGTAAAGATGTTTAGACATTATTTATTCTGTTTTGTTTTAATGCTCATGTGTGAAGTTGATGTTTCAAAAGTTATTCTGATCTTTATGCATGTACTTATGTCGTAATTCCAGTAACACTGATGTGTCTGTTTATTTCGATTATTTTGTAAAGCCTGTACTACAAATGTTATCTGTATTGTTATGTTCTTTAATGATGTATTTTGTACCTTTGTTATTGTATTCTTATGTTATCAAATTGTAATTGACACCAGTTCATCATATTATTAACTTGTAAGTTCCATTTCACTGCGCACGTTTCTGTTGGTCTAGTACATGGACAATATGTGAGAAGTAGGGACTAATAGTGTTTGCACATGTGTTAATAATTCAGCAAGGGACTGGTTAACAGCATTGCTGGTTCTAAGGACAATTCCAAGAACTTTGTGAGTGCACAAGTGGTGGTTTATTGACTTGCTATATTCTCTGCAAGACTCTTCGATGGTGATTGTGCACCTGCACAGTCACAACAGATGGCTGCTGGCTATCTCTACAAGGACTACAGTGGGTCTGCATATTTGATGACCCACCAGTACCATTATTTCTACAAGGACTGCAGTGGGTCTGCACCTCTGGTGGCCCACCAATACCGTAATCTCTACTAGGACTACAGTGGGTGTGCTCTGTGATTTACTCTGCTGTGGGTTTGCTCTTTTGTGGCCCATTACCTGTCTGCATGTCAAGAGTCAGCACTGTCTTTATGTTGGAAGGACAACACTACTTCTTCAAGACGGCATGGAATTCCACTACTTCTGTGTGCATTTTCTTCTACTGCTCAGCGTTTGAGAAAAACACTGCTATTTTACTGTGATGAATGATCAGGACTGTCTTTATGGACTGTGAGAAAATTTTAGCTTTTGACCAACATTGTATTAATAAGTGTCTGCATTTGATATCTTTCTTACTGTAATTATGAAAATTTTTTTCAAATCTGTATTGGCCAGTGCCCAAAACAGTTTGTAAAATTTTTTGTGGGGATCATGGGGGCTATGTAAGTAGGCTGTTTATGTTTTCTTATTGGCAACGTTACGTAGCGCTCTGTATGAAAATCACTGGCTGTGCTATGTGCAGTCTGTGGCTAGTTCGCATTGTTGTCTGCCATTGTAGTGTTGGGCAGCTGGATGTGAACAGCGCGTAGCGCTGTGCAGTTGGAGGTGAGTCGCCAGCAGCGGTGGACGTGGGGAATGAGATGGCGGAGTTTTTGAATTTGTAAGTCTGGATGTCATGAACTGCTATATATATTATGACTATTAAGGTAAATACATTGTTTGTTCTCTATTGAAATCTTTCATTTGCTAACTATGCCTATCAGTAGTTAGTGCCTTCCGTTGTTTGAATCTTTTATTTAGCTGGCAGTAGTGGCGCTCGCTGTGTTGCAGTAGTTCGAGTAACGAAGATTTTTGTGAGGTAAGTGATTTGTGAAAGGTATAGGTTAATGTTAGTCAGGGCCATTCTCTTGTAGGGATTATTGAAAGTCAGATTGCGTTGCGCTAAAAATATTGTGTGTCAGTTTAAGCCCAGTCACGTGTATAATTTTTCAAAAGAGGACGTTTCAATAACAATACCAAGAACAACAGTAGTAATAGAGGCCGGCAAAAAAAAGATTTATAGTTGTACAAAATAGATGTTTTCTGACATAGCGAGCTATGAGAAAAGGAAATTTAAGGAGACTGCACCAGCTAATGTCGAAGATCTGGTTGGGAAAAGGGTTGTCTGTACACGTACAGTGGCAATAATTATTGTTGCTTTAGCGGATATGTCATTAACTTTCTTCTGACTCTGAAGATGGCATTTATTTTTGTAATATACAACAGCAGGTTATTCCATAGTCTGGTTCCCCCTACTGAGAAGGACTTCGAGGAAGTGACTGAATGATGGAGTGACACAGAATGGAGTTTGCTCTGATGGGAACAAGTGTTTCGGCCATGCTGGTCAGACAAGAGCGTTAAGATCGAGGAGAGATATAAGGGAAGTAGTTGGCTTTTGGGGTTTCTGGCCCACGTCAAAATTTATATATAAATTAGCTCAAAATCGTTTTAAATAAAAAAAATAAAAGCTTCCCGTCGCACGCCAAAATTTATCAAATTTTTTGCACACTTCGTCGAACATTCCATAGTGAAGAGACATCTCTACACAACCACAAAGCTAAAAGCGCGCAATTTTTTTTTCTGAACCGACATTTTCCCATTCCAACTACATACTTAGACTTTTACAATAGACTATTAAAAATTTATCCTTTATAAATGCAAAAGACTATAAAGAAACGCATGCAGTGTGGAGAGGAGAAGCCACTTAGCGGAAATCATTTGCAAATGGTTAAAAAAGATAAACACATATGCAAAGAATGTGCAATAAGGTATACCCGAAATAGGTATTTTGTCATTTGTGAAAACTGATGGAACATTAAAAAAGTGCAACACAAGTCAAGACATTAAAGATATCGATTGTTTTTATGCAAATCCATCTAATAAGGACAGACATGCAGGCACATGCATATCTTGTGTACTTGAAGACAGAAAAAATAAAGTGATGTGTTAAATAAGCGCAGATTTATATTACATCTTCTTTCTAACAAGCATCGAAATTTATCCAACTATCTTCGCTGTTGATCTCCAATTTCGTAAAACTAATAAAAATGTATCCTTCATAAATCAGTAGCCAACTAAAACAATCTTCGCCGCTGATCTCCAGTTTCGTAAAACTAATAAAAATTTATCCTGTTAAATGAGTAGCCAACTTCAGCAAATCACTGTTTCCGATCTTTGCTCCTTTTGTAGGAGCAAAGTTTGGAAAGGATATAGTACGATGAGATAGTCAGAGTTAATTGATTTTATAACTAAGCAAATCATTCAAGAAAGATGGACTAGCTGAAGACTCTGGAGAAAACTGCCTTTCTCTAAAACTGAAAGTACTGATGATACTTTTAAAACTGTCGATGATAAACCACTGAAATAAGTATTTCCATTTTCTACCAATGGGTTCAAGAGACAAAGAGACAGGGCAACAGTTAATCAATATCTGGCTAATAAAGCATTTGCAGAGAGATTTCAAACAATAAATTTCGAGAACAGTATAAACTTGCTTGACCCAAAATTCTTCTTGCACCCATCAAAGCAAAAAATTATTGAAACCATGAAGGAACAACTAAAGATTCAAAGGGCAATGAAGATTAATTTCACCCTCTTCTGCGAATACCAGATGCAAACAGATCAAAAAATGGCAGAGTTTATATTTCAAACACCATACTACCCTATCATTACAGAGATGGATTTAATTAAACAATTCAAGCGTGGAAAGCAGGATATTCTAGTAAAAATTACTAATTTCCAAGCTCGTGTATCATATAGGTCATTAAAGAGAATTTTTGGTCGACAACTAGGAGTTAATCGATATGTTCCATTCAGAGGATAGTCGTATATTGAATTACCATAAAAAAATAAGTGTCAAGAAAGCTCACATTAATGTGAAAACTAATGATCAAAAATTCTTCCTGGGGTCAATAAAATCTGCATTATATCTATCAAAGAAACATCCAGAATGTGTAATCAAATACCAAACCATTGGTCTTGAAATTGATACAAAACTCGAAAATATTGAATTTCCTATAACAGTTGACAATATTCCAAAAATTGAAAATAGAATTTATGTAGCCATCAATGTATATTCGTTTAGTGAATATTATGAAGTATATCCACTGAAAGTTACGAATGCAGAAAAGAGAAAAATGTAAATCTGCTTTATTTTTAAAAAAAGGTGAAAATTCGCAATACTGATGGATAAAAGACTTATCTCCTCTTGGTTCGACTCAGATAACAAAGCATAAAGAATCAAAATTTATCTGTTATATGTGTTTACTCCACATCAATAACAAAGAAAAATTAGCTGATCACACGCTAAACTGCTTAGTTAACAAGCCATTAAAAGTAGAATTACCACACAAAGGTTCATATGTAAGTACTGAAAATTATCGAAATACATAGAAAGTCCCATTCGTAATTTATGCCTATTCTGAAAGTATACTCCGAAAGATGGACAGCTGTCAACCAAATCCTGAAGAACAATACACTATGAAATATCAAAAACATGAGCTGAGTGAATTCTGCTACTATATCAGGTACATTAATGGGCATTATAAAGATCCAGTTGTATATAGAGGGCCAAATGCCCATAAGAAATTTATTGAGTGCATGAAAAAAGAAGTTGAAGAAGTCGGAAGAATTTACTCTGAAATCGAAGAAATGAAACCACTTACACCTGAAGAACAATCAAGACATGCAAGAGCAAAAGTTTGTGAACTATGCAGATGTCACTTAAAGTCCATCACCATGATCATCTGACTGGTAAATACATTGCCCCATTGTGTAATAATTGTAATTTGCAACTAAAGCACCCTAGCTCTATGCCTATTTATTTAAATAATTTATCTGGATATGATTCTCAGCTCTTTGTGAAAGAACTTGGTTATGAGGGAAAAAGAGACCGATTTCATCCTCAACAATGAAGAGAAGTATATCAGCTTTGGCAAGAAGACAGAAAATCTGCAGATGAGATTTATTGACACATTTAGATGCATGGCCTCCTCACTCGATAAACTTTCATCAAATCTGAAGAAGGGAGAAATGGAAAACATTAAAAAGTTTTTTTTCAGAAGATTTAGTCAATTTCGTGATCAGAAATGGAGTTTATCCCTACGATTACGTGGACAGTTGCAAGAAATTTGAACAAACACGTCAGGAAGAATTTTACAACAAATTGAACGACTGTGAAATAAGTGATGAAGATTACAAACATGCAAAAATAGTCTGGGAAAAATTTGGCATGAAAAATCTTGGGGAATATCATGACCTGTACCTTAATTGTTGGTAAGGCGGGTGCCAGAGTCCTTAGAAAATGTAGTCCATTAGCAAAGGAGGTGGCTCACAAAACACTCGTTCGACCTATACTTGACTATTGCTCATCAGTGTGGAATCCGTACCAGATCGGGTTATTTGGTAAGCGTGATAGCGTTACGGAGATGTTTAGCAAACTCAAGTGAAAGACTCTGCATCGCGGTGTAGCTTGCTGTCCAGGTTTCGAGAGGGTGCGTTTCTGGATGAGATATCGAATATATTGCTTCCCCCTACTTATACCTCCAGAGGAGATCACGAATGTAAAATTAGAGAGATTCGAGCGCGCACGGAGGCTTTCCGGCAGTCGTTCTGCCCTGAGCCACACACCGTTGGATGGCTTGCGGAGTATAAACGTAGATGTAGATGTAGAAAACTGGTGTGCTGTTACTGGTTGATGTCTCCGAGAATTTCAGAAAAACTTGTATAAAAGCCTATCCATCTTTGTATTTTACAACTCCTGGTCTGTCTTGGGATTCAATGTTAAAAACTACTAGACAACCACTTGATTTAATAAACGATTACGATAGGATTTTGATGCTCGAAAAAGGAGTTAGAGGAGGAATATTACAGTCTTGCAAAAGATATGTCAAGATAAACAACAAATATCTGAAGGATTTTGATGCGGCTCAGATAACAAATTATTTAGCTTATTTAGATGCAAACAGTCTCTATGGCTGGGATATGAGTAAATATTTACCAAATGCAGGATTCGAGTGGGATGATCCAAAAAGCTTTGACTCTGAAAAAATAAGCGAAATGTCAAACACTTGTCGATATATATTTGAAGTAGATCTTGAATATCCGAAGGATATGACAAACATAAATATGTGATCCACTATAGAAATCTCAAACAGTGCCACTCTGTGGGAATGAAACTCACAAAAATACACAGAGTCTTAAAATTTAAGCACTCTGACTGGCTGAAGAAATATATAGACCTGATCACACGGATGACACCTAAGGCTACAAACGACTTCGAGAAAGATTTCTATAAGCTGATGAATATCTCAGTCTATGGCAAGACGATGGGAAACATAAGAAACAGATTAGACATAAAATTAGTATCAAATGGAGAAAAATGTGATAAAAGTATAGCTAAGCCAAACTTTAAGGGAAGAACTATATTTAATGATAATCTGGTTGCCATCCATATGAATAAGACAAAAATCACGTTTAATAAGCCTATCTATGTTGGAATGAGCATACTCTATCTGTGTAAAGAACTGATGTACGATTTCCACTATAGAATAATGGAAACAAAATATGGAGAAAATATTGAAATTCCATGTACGGATACCGATTTATTCATTTCAAAGATAAAAACGGAAGATTTCTACGAAGACATAAAATCGATGATTGATTGCCTTGATACAAGTGACTATCCGAAAGATAATAATCTACAGCACTCCTTAAGTAAACAAGAAAGTTTTAGGTAAAATGAGGGTTGAATGAAATGGAAAATTAATGGAAGAATTCTGTGGCTTAAGAGCAAAAACGTATGCCTATAAGGTTGGTGAGAACGAAGAGAAAAAATCAAAAGGCATCCAGAAATGTGTAATAAAGAACAACATACGCTTTCAAGACTGCAAGGACTGTCTGTTCAACAATATTGAAAAATATAGAACGCGGAACCTGATTCGAGGCGAAACACATGAAATATACACACCTGAAATCAATAAGAAAACGTTGAGCCCCCATGACAACAAGAGATATGTCTTGGATAATAGAATACCTACATTACCATATGTGCATTACAAAATCTAAGTTCATTATCGTCCTGTTTCTTACATTTGTGTACAAAAATTTTTAGTAGTTTTATGAAAATTAAGGGGGACGAACCGTTCCCCTTAAGAGGTAATGAAAAATAGGCTATTTTTATCAATGAACCAGAGATAGCGAAAACAGTTTTAGACTGCATCATGTTAGAGAAAAAATGGTTTTGTGTGCAAAAATTTTAAACTGAACGAATCGTTCTCCTTAAGAGGCAACGTCATTCGCCCGTTTTAGACTACGTCATCACGAACGACATTCTAGCATTTTTGTACGGGATTCCCGAGGGAGAATATTCTCCCCCTACAAAATTCGCAACAATTTAAAGTCGCCTACAGACTTACGACAATTTCGATAGCGGTGAAATGGCTCTACCAAAATATATGAACAAATTTATTAAAAAAAGTTTTTCTTAAATGGAGTCGATTGTAGATCTCATCAACAACAAGCTTACATGCAACAATAAGCAAGTGTTCATAATTATTGATGAAAAGAATAATCCATTGTTTTATGCAAATCAAACTGCTGATCTGTTAGGATATATTAGAGCTAGGAAAGCAGTTCAAGACTTTGTTAAACAAAACTACTGTAAAACATTCGAAAATTTCAATAGCACTGAAATGCTGCTATTGAAAAATATGCATCAATGCACAAAATTTATCAATGAATCTGGTCTCTATTCTCTAGATATGAAATCCAAGATGCTTTTTGCAGAAGATTTTCAAGATTGGGTTTATGAAGAAGTTTTACCAGGCATTAGAAAACATGGAGAATATAAGATAAAGATTGATGTAAAACAGCTCTATGAAGATCAAATAAATCACTTAAAAGCACTGAATAAGACTGAGGATGACTACATAAAAAACTCGAATGAAATACATGACAGAAGTGTAGAAACTTTACGAAAAAGAAATGAACAAATTAATACATTATTACCCTACGTTGTTCCTCAAACAGTTAATGAAAATTTAAGGCCACCTTTTATTCTTTTAACATTATTTGACGATGAACGTGAATATGATTATTATGTGATTAGAACAAAGAGGAAAAATTTACGAAAACAGCTATATAGAATCGAAGATCGACATCCAAATTGTGAAGAACTGTTAATACTTAATTATAACCCTAACTTAGTCAATTTATACCAAAGGATGAAAGAAAATTTGAGAATTATTTATTGGCACGATTAGTTTAATATTTTGAATGATTACACTCAAGAACAGTTGATTAACGATGTAATGAATCTTCATCAGATTGGCGGTGTCTAAAGATGGCGCAACCGCTGCTTCAACAGTCGCTGATTTGGTAGTCCCATTTCAGTATTACCTAAATATGTACAAAAATCATTTTCTTTGTGGACTGGTGCAGTCTTCGACAACTTTAGCTGTCCCTGAATTAATAGCCCTATTTCAGGACTATCAAAATATATACAAAATTAACCTTTTTTCGTCCGCTTACGCAGTCTAAGACTGGCGCAGTTAGAAAGGCTGGTGACTGCCGTCAATCACCGACTCTTTATTCACCTAACTGTTGTGCGAATTATCGAAGTCCAACCACCTAACAACAACTTTATCTCCCTTCTTTCTCAGAACTTTTGTCAGCGAGAGACGCAGCTGGATATTTTGTCTTCTGCAGCTCATGCTCATAAAAATTTACTCTCACTTCTTCACCACCTAGAGCCTTCAATTTATATGTGACTGGACTGGAATGGACAAGAGATGCAATTTAAAAATTTTCGTTGACCAGTTTGCTGTGTAATCCTTCTCAAAAGGCCTTTCAGTTTGACAACATAGGTGAATGAATGAAAATAAATAAATGGAGACTGATGAAAAAAAGAGAACAACAAGAAATGGACAACATAGATGAATGAATGGAAATGAGTAAATGGAGATTGATGATCGCTATCTGGGCGATTCACTCAATCACCAACTTTTTCGATGGTTAATTTTTTTATGGAATTCCAGGCGCTAAATATTTACTACCTGAAAAATTAACAGATTGCTGTAGAATTTCAGCGTTCATACTCCAAATGCAGAGGCAGACGCAATCTGAAGACTGAAGCGACAGCGTGTGAAGCAACTGTAGATAAACTCATTTCTGCAAACCGAAGAAAGAAATAAAAAATTCGGAGCGCGCGCCCATTCTACTTTGAACTTACGTGTTCAGTCCAATTCATATTTTAATCTATTGTTGCTCCTAGACTCATTTCTGACGGAAAGCATTTGATATTTGCCTCGTTTTGAGATAACAACATCACGGATTCCCGAAATTCCGGCTAATGAGCCTGCAGTGGCCAAGCAGTACTATTTGGATTAGGGATGAGTTAACTGTCAAAGGGGTTGCTGAAGTCTAAAATGCACATGATAGTCCCTTATAGTGCATCCATGGCAAGCTTCATGTTATCTCTTGCCTTTATTAAGGCGATGGTGTGCTACGGTGTTTACGGAAACCTCATTAGTATTCGTCTTGGTTCAAATTGCTCTGAGCACTATGGGACTTAACATCTGTGGTCATCAGTCCCCTAGAACTTAGAACTACTTAAACCTAACTAACCTAAGGACATTACACACATCCATGCCCGATGCAGGATTCGAACCTGCGACCGTAGCGGTCGCGTGGTTCCAGACTGAAGCGCCTAGAACCGCTGGGCCACACAGGCCAGCAGTATTCGTCTAGTAGATTGTTTCTGGTCAGGTAGTTTTTTGCCTCTTTGTGGGCATGTATTCTAATGCCTTGGACACTGTAGGTTAGAATGCAAATAGTTCTGTCATCAGAGGGTGTTGTGGCAAGGTCCTTTCTAGGTAGCTGTTTAACTAGTCTCTGTTTCAGGGTTTCAGGGAAAACACTTGTGATTAAGGAGTAGTTGAAGATACCTCCTATACTGGGAAGCAGCGGGTCAATAATATGCTTCATCATTTTCACTGTGATTTCATTGTTTGCAGTACATACTCTGAACAGTCAACGAAATGTACATCTTACCTTTCCTGGGGAGGAAAATGACAGAAACAACGTTCACATACTACAACTGAATGACAACAAGAACTTATGAAGCTTTGTGTGACCTTTTAGAAGCTTTTTACGTAATAGAAATGATATGTAATACTCAGGCATTCCTGCACATTAACCGACAACGGAAACAGGCCAGCTGTCTTATGGAGAAACCAGCGTAGGAAGATAATGTAAGGCCCTGAGGTATCTGTCATTTCACACGTGTATACTGAGGTGCAGTATATCCCGGGTGCGGTGTGAATAATAAGCATCACCGCACTGTGTCCCTCGTACTATACAATCTGAGTAATTACGACGGGCGTTGCTTGATGTCGAACCTATGTGAATAAGTCACGGCAGATGATATTGAAAAAGAAGTGAAGCTAAACACAGGTCGAGTTTCCTTTCAGCCATCGAATACGCAAAAAAATATAAATCTTATCCTTGAAGTATTTCAGTAATACCAGGAGAAAAGTTACAAACTCTTTTCCACATTTATTCATTCGCTAAATTTTCTTACGTGTTTATTCAAAAAGCGCGCAGAGTACTTAAAATCGGATGAAGATGAAGAGTTAAACGTGCACGATCATTAGAGACGGAGCACAAGTTCGGATTAGGGTTGGGATCGAGTAGGAAATCGATCATGCCATTATGAAGGAAAAATCCTGGTATTTGCCCGGAACAATTTGGGAACTCACGAAAAACCCAAATTTAGATGGCCGGACATGGACTTGAACCGTCGTCCTCCAGAATGCGAGTTCAGTGTGCTACATACCGCGTCAACTCGTTCGGTAAAAGCCACATGAAGTCAGGTTAATGAAAAACTTTTTCCTGCTGATTGATAGCTGAATGATGTTAATCAGAAGAAAGGTTTTCCGCACGAGTATGTGAGTGACAAAACGATGCTGCTGGAAGATCGCCTGGCCTCTATCAATAGTTTCAAAGTCTTTTAAAAGGCAAAATGTTAAAAGAGACTGGGTACCAAAGAGCCTACAGTGTATTGTGCGGGCCTACAGTGTATTGTGCAGAAGCACTGGGACCAACAGACTAGGAAAGGGTGGAAATCACTGAGCGTCAGATACGTTACATAAAACAGATTTCTTGAAAATTTCACACCTCATCAAATGGGTGTTCCCTGGCAAAATAGCCTTTTATTATCAAACCTCTCATAAGAACAATTATTACGTCGGAATGTGATGATTATGTAGACCAGCAGCAGCCCAATATTTTTAAATTGCTCTTAAAACAATTCCTGATCCAACACTAAAGAAGTTGATCCGAATTAAATATCAGTTGCACTCAACAAACAGTTATTTACAAGAGCATGAAGTAAGTTGCCTCAATTGAAATTACAGTAGAAACACTAGTATATTCACAAGTCCCAACCACTGGCTATCGTAAGTGCACAGGTGATAATTCTGCCAAGGTTACAATTTTAAAAGATAAGGTTGACCGTAAATCGAGGTAATGGTTTCACTAAACAGATTTTTAACCGTCACCATTTGACACCTGTTGTACTCAGAACACCAATCAGCAATGACCATAACCGTGTATCAACCAAATTCTGCCTACTTCATCCAGCAGCGAGATCAACATTAGAAATCATTATAATCAACCAAAAATACCAGAAATGATTCCCCCCCCCTTTTCCAATGTTTGTTCAATTTCCATGTGTCGTTCGTTACACGTAAATACTCGTTTGATCGGTTTTCGCGTCCTTAATACTGTATACAAATTATCTCATAGTTTACGTGAAACAACGCACTTTTAGAAAAGACATTGCCATATTTCACAAATGTATATGCTCACAGCAAGTTTCAAGTAAATCAGCAGAATCAAGTAAATACATTGAACATGTTTTAATGTAGTGCCTGCAACGGTTACCATTGAATAAATAGCAAATAAATATCACAGTAATGCAGGTGAGCCTAAAGGAACACGAGCAAATTGTAGATGACTCAGAGTTTATCAGTTTCATTCGAATTAGCAACAAACGTAAGAGGCAGTAACGACGAAATCACAACTCGTAAGAAACGCATCTTTAATCCAAATGTACTTGAAAGTATCGTGTGGGGCACCAATTCTAGCAGCTGCGTCGAGAACAATTACAGCACTTGACAGCAAGAAGCCATAACCAGGGACACAATGATCAATACACGGTACCTGAAAACACCGAATCTCCAACACCGTTAAGGTGGACGATTTCTACACATCTTATTCCTTCACGAAATTCAATGCTCAGTACACTCGTGACAGATATGCACAATAAAGACGTCTAGTGAGACAGTACACGCCCCTTCCGTCTAGAGCCAAGTAAACAAGCTGTCTGCGCTGACCGTGCGTAGGAGACGCGCACTTGTTGCTTACTCGCTGTCACTGTACCGAGTCTCTCCCCTCCTTCTACATCTACGCTGGCACCGATAAAGCCTCACTTCAGTCAAAGAGGTCATCTCAGCATCGATAGAGAGTGTATCCAACGTAACCATAGTGTCGAACATGGCACGTACACCACCGTCGTTAGGCAATACGCCTAAGGAACTAAGTTACCAGCTCCGAGCATCCTCCTTCATCTTCGCCCTGATACCTTCCCTGTCGTAAACGGCTCCAAAACGGACGGTGATACGTGTCAGAAATTTTTCAATCTCGTAAGGCCCACGGAATCTGATCAACAATTGTTTGGTTATTCCTTCCGAAGCCTTACTCACAGCTTGGAAATTCTGGAGAAGTATTGTGTCCCCAATTCGGTAATGGTTTGGACACCGCCCCTCGCTATGCTGTACAGTTTTTTTCCTATGTGCCTTCTGTTTATTCCTCTTCGATCTCTTTCATTGTGCAATCATCTGCTGAATATTCTTTCTTTTTGGCGCAACCAGTCATATATATGCGATAAATTGCATAGTGGAAGCGCGATTCGGTAACTTAGGAGAAAGCTAACAGGTGTGGCCTGATGATGCTCGTGGCGTGCGGTGATGAACGCCAGGGTTTGCCAAGGAAGCTTCGTCCTCGCTATCATATGCTACAGGGGCTGACCGACGATTTCTGTTAAACCTTTAAGCATATAATGGATTGCGATGAGATGGAATAGTGGTGTTGTGTCGTGTACCCATCCCAAGATAGAATTTCATAAATTGGTCTGCTGTGATCGACATTGCATTTCGATAACTGTGGACTGTGGGGAGCCAAAGGTGCCATATATACATTGCAACTTCGTAATAACGACTTGTGCGGTTGTCCCTTTCATCGGTAGCAACCAGACAAACCGTGTAAACGCATCCGCACACACCAAACTGAATTTATTGCCGTCTTTGGATCGAGGTAGACGGCAGACAAAATCCATATACATACGATGAAAAGGTCTGTCTACCGTCTTGGAAGCTAGATATCAAGCACTGCTATGCAGGTTGGGCTTGATGACCGCACATACTTCCCAATTTCGTATCCCCTTTCGAATGTCCTTTTTCATAACTAACCGATAAATTATTGCCAAATCCTTCCTTCTGCTTTATATGAACCTAAATGGCCACCGACTGGCGAATCATGAAAATGTCTAAACAGTAGTGGAACCAATTTGCAAGGCACAACTATCTACATGTCACCCTTATCCCTTTTCTTACAACAAACACGCCTTCCATCGAGGTAGGGCCTAGCATTCTCCCCTCTCAGTAGGCTCTCTTTAATTCTCTTAAGACGTTTATCAGCGTCCTTAAATTCCTTGATGTTGCCAAAATAGCTGAGGTATTTCTGTTAAGGTAGAGGTCACTATTGCTTTCCGACCATCCTCCTGTTCTTCGTTTCCTTGCTCCCTTTTCTCTTCCCCGAACATACGGCTTAAATCATCAGCAATCATCTTCTCTGACCATTATATATTATTTACCTTAAACTTGGATGTTAATATCCGTGTCGCCCATCGGGCTTTCGGGGCCTCGCCAGCGTCTATATAAGCGCCTGGTACTCCATTTCCAAGGTGAAGTGTCAATGCTCAAGGTAGTACCTAAATTTCTCCATCCCGAATAATACCACTAACTCTTCTAACTCACAGATTGAATAGCGTTTCTCAAAATCATTCAAAACCTCCGGAAGCACCGTCAGCAACCTTTTTGCCTTCTTCTTGTTGTTGCAGTAGGACGGCTCAAAAGCCAAAGCTGATGCATCAGTTTGAAAGATAAACTCCTTATTGAAATCTGGCGAGACTAATACTGGTGTTGACCGCAAGACTTCCTTTAATGCGACAAACCAAGCCTGCATGGGTCGGACAACACCACTCAAACTAGTAATTCCTCTTCCTAATTTCATTGAGGGGTACTGGCTTCCCCGTGAATCCACAGACACATTTTCGCAAGAAATAAGCCATCCCAGAAAATCTGGCCGCTTCCTTCACGTTTCGTAACTGGGGATAATATCTGATTTCTTCCACTCATTCCGGAATGATGGGAACAATTCGCCAGAAATCATATAACCTACAAACTTCATGCTAGAACAAGCAAACACGACCTTTTGCGGATTAACGGTAAGTCCTGCCTCCCTTTCCCTTAGGTGTTGAACATGCTCGTGATCGATTTACTGTAAGTGACCAGAGAGTGAAGATAACAACAACTATACTGAAATTTCGTTTCGGAGAAGATTGAATCCACCAAATGAGACAGCACAGCTGCACCTGTAGCCAACTCAAATGGCACACCATTAAATTCAAATAGATTCCAATCTGTCACAAATGGCGTTACATTCTTAGATCCTTCCCCTAACAGCATTTGACTGTTTACTGATTAATATCTAATGTGGTAAATATCTTGGCTCCCATGAACCAACCAAAATGTGAATGAAAGTTTGGCGTGGGTATGAAACGTAAAGTTTATTTCTCATTCAAGTCTCTATAGTCCACCACAGGACGATATCCCCCCCCCCCCCCCCCGATGAGTTCTGAACCAAGAATATTAGTGCCACATAGGGTGATTTAGATGGTCGCATCACGCTCTGTTGCAACATTTTGTCTACATATTCTCCTAATTCCTTTATTTTATGTTGTGACAGCCTATATGGCCCCTTTTAACAGGAATCTGATCCGTTAACTCGATATGGAATTCACTAAATTAGCTACCCACAATTCTTCTTTTGAGATGTCAGGAAATTCGTCACATACGCCCTTCATTTTCTCCCTCAAAAAACCGTCCACAGACCTAATTGCCGATCAGCAGAATTAGATTGGCTCTAGTAGTCTACTCCAACATCCTATTTATCATAGGTTACAGTGATCATCTCACTCTGTCCATGTTGGCAAAAATTTAATTTGATGTGAGGCCTGAACTTAAAATAATACTATCGGTCCGCCAAATCCTGGATCAATCCTGTTCTAGCAACGATATCAGAGCCCAAAATGCAATCAATAGCAAAAATTCTATCACTTCGTGGCGATTTTCCATTATTACTTTAAAATAAAAGTTTTAACTTGTAAAATGAGTGTGGCACCCAAATGTGACCTACCTGCCGTAAGACATTTAGCAGCATCACTTATTAACTCCCCCCTCCTACACAGACTCTTTACGTGAAAAACCATTTGTAATTAACAGCAGAAAATGAACTCCCAGAATCAGTTAAGGCGCAGAACGATGTGTTATAATGGCTGCGCACGCAGATGGCTAACATGGAGTTCCACCCTCTCTGATTGTGTTAATCAAATTTCATGGGTCTTGCCACAATTGTCATAAGTGTTGTTCTGCATGCACTGTGTCGCTGCACTGTCTCCTTACATGACCCTATTTGCCACAGTTCCAGTAAGTTACCCTCCCTATCTGTTTTCTCATCTGCCCTAGTAAATTTATGCCTTCTGCATACATTGTCATTGTCATAGATCCCTCCACCTGTTTTTTATTTGATTGCTGCCTTTCACACTGCATGCCTTGACTGCCATTACTAGTACGAAAATCTGTTAACGCTGAGGCCTGTATATGGGGAACTAGTTCATAATCGCATTATCGTATAATAAGCAAATTCTGCCTATTTCATCCATCAGTCAGATCAACATTTGAAATTATTATTATCAACAAAAATCATCAAAAAATAATCATTCCCTTTTGCAGTGCTCGTTCAATTATCAGATGCCGTTCGTTACGTACAAACACTCCTCTGATCGGTTTCCAAGTCCTTCAGTGGTATACAAAATATCTAATAGTTCACCTGAAACAACGCAGTATTAGAAAAGGGACAGCAGAATGAAGCAAATAATTGTACATGTCTTAATGTAATCCTGGCACTGGTTACCACTGAATAAATAGCGGTGAGATGAGCAACACAAACGCCGGACGAGGTTATGACTAGAGCACAAAAGGTAAAAGAATGCGTCTGCAATCAAGGTGTGTATCAGAGTCTCAAGTGAGGTATCAAATCTAGCAATTTCTTCAACCTCAATTAAAGTACTTGGCAACAAGAAACCATAACCTGGGGCACAGAGTGAGAAGCACACAGAGAGGAAAGGTGTACTGGGTCTGGCTAAGGTGGTTCGACCAAGAGGAGATGCAAATAAGGCGAGAAATAGAGCACCAAATCCGGGAGAATGTGAAGGCAGGGCATAACATCGAGACCCAAAACAAGGAGGCATTGAAGAACATGGTACAAGACAACGCAGTAGTACTTCTGCCAAAGTCGGGTTCAATCAAAAACTTGCAACATAAATTCGAAGATGCAGCAACAGAGACTCATTTAACACTGTTTCCCATCCCACTGTCAAATAGACAGGAGGTTTGCTAGGCATTACATAACATGTTAAATGACAGCAGTCCCCTGCATGCTGTGGCAAAGACGGATGAATCGATTCGCCTTATACTAGATTCTCAGCAGATCGCTGCTATAATTGCACCTGAGACAGAGAGTCTCCATCATACCACAAAGACGCAGCATTTCTCGCGTTAGGCAGGTGTTATCAGTTCTGACATTTGCTATTTGGTCTGAAAATCTCGTCAGCTGCCTCATTCACAGTTTGGAAGTGATCCTCGAGAAGTCATTGAAGCGATACATTACCAGATATGTGAATGGCCTGCTCACATGAGAGAGCTCGTGAGAAGACCATAATCGGGTGCTGAAAGCGCGGCTCACGACATTAAAAGACCACAATGTCACTGTAAACATCGAGAAATAGTGTTTTTGAAAGTCATACGTGAAATTCTTAGGGCACGTTATTACAGCTCAGGGAGCAGCGCCTGGCCCGTATAAGACAGGCTATGGCTCACCTTGCACCATCCAAGACACGAAAGGGACTGAGAAACATCCTAAGTCTCAACACCTTCTTTAAGAGATACATGAAGATAGTAACATTACCATCACCATGCCTCTGCGAGCTAACGGGGAAGAACACAACTGAGATGTGGGATCAGGCTGCAGAGAGGAGTTTGACGCTCTAAACACAACACTAGTTATGCCTCTAATATTGTCACAACCAGAGTTATCACAGGATTTTTGTATGGCCACAGACAGCGGCAAGACAGCCTTGAGAGTGGAAATTTCTCAAGAATACGAGGAGAATGGAAAGACTGTCAGAAAAACGATAGCAATCGACAGCCATGTTCTATCGAAAAGTGAAAGGAATTATTTGGTAACCGAACTGTAGATGCTGGCAGTAGTCTAGGCCTTCCAAAAGCTTCGTTATTTAATGTGCGAGAAAAAGACAAGAACATACACCGACCAGAAGGCACAGCAATTCATACTCATATCTAAACAGCTAGCAACGACGACTGGCAATATGGATTTCGTACCTCCAACAGTTCTATTTTTCGACCACCTACATACCTGGATCCTCAGACATTGTAATAGGAGCATTTTCATGAACTCCTATCAGATTAACATCAAATATAAATGAATTCTTTGAGGAAAATCACTTCTACCTTTTTTGTCTCAAGAATGTGGTCTTTGAAAATTTCATAATCACATGCATAAAAGATATTGCCAAGTAATGAGGTAAAGATCTGGCGTTTCTTGCAATAAGGAGCAAGTGGTAGGACGGAAGTCAAGTAGACACTGTGTAATATTACTCAGTAAGGAAGGGAATTTAGTTGTATCAAAAGAATATAATTGAACTGGTAAGATTACTTTGCTTTCATGAAGAGAACAAATGCAGACTAGTGCTTTTCATTTATTATAATGTTGTTCTACCAAGGACTGACGGAAGATTCAGTTAACGTGATTTGCCACATAGTTACACCAATCTGCCACCCATCAACGTACTGAGGAATCAACAGCCACAAGATTGCGTAAGGGAATGGAAAAGAATGCACGGGAAACAAGACGACACTGAGACATATACATGTTGAGCAGAAAGTTCTGGTGAGATAGCACTGTCTCTTCAGCAGTCAGAAATCATTATGTCAGAAGCTTTTCTCAAAGTATAAGCGGCGTCTGACAATCTTCATAACTATACATACAAATGCTGTAGACCTAGAACAGTGAAATCAGGGAGGTCAGTTTGTGTTAATCAGGTGAGCAATAGCAAACCATTTACTGAATAATGAACAGTGTAGTATATATGGGACAAGAGAGGATGTAAAATTTAAATATATGTCAGGAGTAATAATTTTCATGTGTATCAGGTTATAAATGAAAGGTACATATCCGTTTTGCAGAAATAGTTAGTTGTAGGGTATTAGAATATTTTTGTTAAATATGTCGAATGGCTTGATGAGGATAATAAATGTTTTCGTAATAATGTTAGTGATCGATTGCTCTGTTTTTCTCTAACGATATTCGTTATGTAAGAGGTCATGTTAACTCTCTCTCTCGAAATTAAGGAGTCATGAGAATGGTGGAAGTTGTATTGGATTTGTTGTGACATAAGGGCATGAGCATGAATTCTGATGAAAATGTTTATTTTGGGGCTACACAGTGGAGGTGGAAGTTTGAGGAATAAGTAAGGAGTAGTGGAGTGTTACGAAAATTTGGAAAGCCTCTTATGAGCATCGAATGTAATGTGGGAAAGTTTTACCGTTCAAGGTATCGTGAGAACTTAACAAACTCAGTGTTTAGTTGGTTGGTCTTAGATTGCAGCAGGCCGGTGTGGCCGTGCGGTTCTAGGCGCTTCAGTTTGGAACCGTGTGACCGCTACGGTCGCAGGTTCGAATCCTGCCTCGGGCATGGATGTGTGTGATGTCCTTAGGTTAGTTAGGTTTAAGTAGTTCTAATTTCTAGGGGACTGATGACCTCAGCTGTTGAGTCCCAAAGTGCTCAGAGCCATTTTAACCATTTGCACCTTAGATTGCAGGAGAGTTAGAGTAGTATAGTATAGAGTATATGGTGTCCAAGCCATGGAAGGATTTGGGTGAGAGTTACTGAGGAAGGTTATGCGTATTTTATTCACACTGAGAGTGTCAGGACTGTATGCTGGGAGATGATTATGATTTAGGATATTCAGTATTGTGTGCCGGCACTCGTAATAGGAATTCGGATACTTTTTAGTGCAATTTTGTTTAAGCAGCGTAGAAGGTGTCAGAAGAAGTGGATCCGAAAGCTCAACGAAATACGGCAATTGTGTTTTGGGCACAAATGAGATTTCGGGAAACACCAGTCGAAAACCAAAACTCATATACATGGAACTTTAATTTAAGTAGGGGGTCATTGCCTTGATAATTGTCTTGTCTTGTGAATCCAGTTTACATATAGTTACGACGTCAGTAAATATAGAAAGGGAGATGATGAATTCAAGGATAACATGGACATGTCAAAGAGGGCTCATGAAGGATGAAATTGTAAGAAAAGAATCAAAATCAATATGATGAAGTATGAAATTAGATCATGAAAGTGTTTGACAAGCAGTAAAGGTCTAAATCAGTCTTATGATAATTAGGAAAAAAGTTAAATTTTCTTGATTCCATGTTTCTCGGATGTCCATCCGGATGCGCTCGTTGACGTGCCACGATATGTCGGACCTAATCTTTCCGCCATCATCTGGTGGTTCTGACGGAACGGTCTGTCTGCATTTCTCTCTCTCTCTCTCTCTCTCTCTCTCTCTCTCTCTTACTATAAGTCTTACTTGAAGGCTGATTTTGCTGAAGTGTTTTGTCTTTGTGACATTTGCTTCTGCTTTTTGGAGTGGGTGGGTAATGGTCCTGGCCTTTATTTCTGTGGGGTCCTGTCGTTTGTGAGAGAAGTGTTTGGATTTCCTGGGTTTATCTGGGATCAGGTGGTGGGTTTATGATTTTTCATGTTAGTAGTGATTTGGGGATTTTGATCCTGAATTCTCTTGGATTGTAGTTACCAAGAGAACTTACCAGCGCATTCGGGGATTGTCTGGCTCTATCGTAGAACGCTTGGGCGAGATTTTTGAACCTCGTTTTAAGTGGTTCTATATTGACGGCAGCGTACAAGTCTGCAGTGGGGAAAGGGGCGTCTACGTGTATGGCTCTGTTGAAGGCTCTCTTCTGTATTGCTTGCAATCTTTTGATGTGAGTTTTTGCAGCGTAGCCCCATACAGGGCAGGCGTATTCGAAGATGGGACGCACTAGACTGCAGTACCCACTTACCCTTACACTGGCTGCTAGGCTGCTCTCTCTGTTTAGAATGGGGTGTAGTACATGGAGCCTTTGACTGGCTTTTATCCTTGAGGCTTCTAAGTGACTACGCCATGTGAGGCGTTGGTCCATAGTCATCCCCAGGTACTTTACGCCAGGCCGCCACTAATTGTTGCGCCTGTTGAGACGGAGGGTGGGGTGTGAGTTGCGCCGTGGAGGTCTCTTTCATTTTCTATGCGTAAACATAATGGCTTGGGTTTTTTTCACTGTTCAGGGTTATGCCCCATTTCTTGGCGCATCTGTCTGTTTTGTCAAGGACGTTTTGTAATCGTCATGTGACGAGATTCCTGTTTGAGCTCTGTGCGAAAAAGGAAGTGTCATCATTGTACTGTGCTATTTCCACTGGCGGTTCCGTGGGGGTCTCCTCTGTGTACAAATTGTGTAGAATGGTTCCTATGACGCCACCTTGGGGTACTCCTCCCCGGATGCGCCTTTTTGTTGAGTGTGAGTTGACTTTTACTGCGAAACTACTACCTGAGAGGTATGGCTTTTATGAGTTTGACTATGGGCCCTCGGAAATCCTGCGTGTACAGTTTATATAGTAGTACCTCGTGCCAGACCGTATCAAAAGCCTTGTCTAGGTCTAGTAGAACCATTTTACAGTAACCTCTGCTATTTAGGGCTCATTAGTTGCTGTGGAACAGCGGGGCCTATCTGAAAGCCAAACTGCGTCCTGGGGAGTATCTGCTCTTCTGCTATGTGCTGAGAAGCAGGAGGAGTTCGTATAGTTTGCTTAGTTATGGTAGCAAATTTGTTAGCCTGTAGTGTTGTGTAAAGATTGGATCTTTGCCTGGTTTCGCGATCGCGTTCACTTCTGCACGTTTTCATTCCTTAGGAAACTTGCGGGATCGTGTGATCTCATTGAAGATATTCGCGATGTGCGTAATCGCTACCGGGAAGGGGGGGGGGGAGTTGTTTCAATAGTTCGTTTGTGACTTTTTCGTGGCCAGGCGCCTTGCTAGTTGGTAGTGATTTTATGACTGCTACGACGTCTTCTGCGGTGAAGAGCGGTAGCGCGTCATTCTCATCGTCTTGTGCTGCGAGGAAAGCGGCCAGCTGCCTCCTGACGATAGCGTCGTGTTCCCTATCCTGTGACTCTGCCGCTTGGAATTGTTTTCCGAAAACGCGTTAGCCTTGTCAGCAGCCCTGAACGCGAGGCCTCGCTCACCGGGACACTCCACAGGATTCTGCACCTTCCACCACCCAGCGCGACGCGGGGGCGACGCGGACCTGGGTCGGCGCCCGAAAACGGATTGTAGGCGGCTGCAATCGAAGCATCGGCGCTCGAAATCGGAATGTCGGCAGCCGCAATCGGACCGTCGGCGCACGGAATCGAGGCCCGACTGAAGGACATAAGGAACACCGACAATGAGCAGACAGAGGCACGCACGCACGCACGAACGCAGTGCGGATCGAGATGTCGGAGAGTAAGGAGTGTATTGCAGCGAAGGGTGTGGCAGATCGCCGTCCGGCGGCGGTTGCGTCGTGGGCGGCACCATCTGGTCCTCCACCTACGACGACTCGGCAAGGAAACTCTATACACGCGAGGGATGTTTCTTTCGAAATTCATGGACTCACGCCCCAGGAACTGCACTCAATCATGCATCGCCTTAGGTGCCTCGGTGACTACTACAGGCGTGAGGCTGATGAGCGCACATGGCGCGCATACCAAAAATTCGCTGCCGCGTCGGCCTCTGCCAGAGAAGAGGCTATTGTGCCGCTGAGAGCCCCGCCTGGCATGTTGACTCAAGACAGCACGACCCAGCCGGAGGCGGCCTCAGCGGGTGCTGCACAGCCACGCCTGTGACACCACCGGCCGTCGTCAATGAGGAGGCCGCGGTTCCGACAGTGTTTAGCCAGCCTCACGTGACAATTCAAGATGTCACTGTGCAGCCGGGTGCGACATCTCTTCCTGCCGACCAAAAGACGGCTGAGATAGCAGAGGCAAATCTAGGAGACCCGTTAGGGGAGCAGGAGGCAATGGACACCTCTCTGTCATCACGAAAGAGGCTCGCTGCCTCCGAGGACGCTGACTCTTTACGTAACTGTGACTCTGCCCCCGGACTCCGGCAGGAAAAGAAACCAACGGCGGCCACTGCCGCTAATGCGACTCAGCTGTCCGAACAGGATGAAGATGGGGAGTTTGTCGTCCCCAAGCGTAAGCACACTGCCCGTGCAAGACAGCTCGAGCAGGTGCAGCCGCTTCCGACGTCGAACACTTTCGAGCATGCCACGGTAGAGAACGAGGTTATAAACACAACACCCGAGCCTCCCAAAAGAGTTGTCCTTCTTTGGAAGGACACCTATTGCGCCTTCCTACGGAAATTTTTCGAAGGTGTGTCCACACCTCCCAAGGTCAAAACAGTCGGGCGTAAATTACTGCGCATCACACTCGCCATCACGGAGGACTATCGCGCAACCATGAAAAAAATTCGGGATGAGGGGTTGTTTTGCTAAGCTCACGACGCAGAGCGACTTCCTCTCCTGAAAGTAGTCTTCCCTCATCTCCCCGTTAGTATGGAACCATTTCATCTTAAGGACGAACTCTTTGCTTTGGGGTATGGGGCCTCATAAAGTCACCCAGGTCACGGCGGGACATGCCACTGTTCCTCGTAGTCCTGGTTGACAGCATCGAGGCTAGTAAGATATTTCACTTAAAGATAGCTGCTCGAATCAATATCGAAGTCGAGCTGCTCAGGTCCAAGGGAAGGCGAGCTCAGTGTTTTTCTTGACAAGGCCTTAATCACGTGGCTCGTTTCTGCACGTTGCCAGCTCGTTGCGTGAAATGCGCGGGCTCGCGTCAAATTAAGGATTGCAAGAAGGCAAAACATGAGCCACCCAAGTGCTGCAATTGCAGAGAACCCCAAGTGGCTAGTTACAGGGGCTGTCATCTCTTCAGGAAAACCAAAAACCAACCGTCGCGGTCGTGCATCTTCTCGTTCAGTCCAACCACGGACCAGTTACGGTGCAACCGCAAAGAGCTCGGACACTGTCCGCCAGCGGCGGCAACAGCCGCCCCATGTCCCTGCGAAAACACCAGCGGCAGCAACCCCATTGTTGCCCGCCAAGGCTAGTTCCAAATCGGCCTCATCGGACACACAAGGTGGCGGACGGCGTCCCCAATCTTCACAAGCAGTCGCACAGGCAGGCGGTTCAGAGGCCTCTGCCTCTCCGCCGCCCTCGGCTGTGTCTATTTTGATGACTGGTCCTGAGACTCACCTCACTCTTGGTTTGGATACATCGGAACTGAATGCGCTTCTGCGCTCACTTAATTCGCTGTTGCAGCAATTGCCTGTCCTTGTCCAGGTAGTCATGGTGGCCCTTGAGGCAATAACCGTTCAGTTTTCGAAACATAACGGATAATCTCCATATACAGGGCCTATCAGTTTGCGACTGTAACGCAAACGGCCTGGTGAGGCAGCAAGGTCAGTTTCGCAGCTTCCTGCAGGAAGAAGCAATCGACATCTGTCTCGTTTGCGAAACTCACCTTAAGTCTGGCGTTCAAGTTGGGGTATCGAACTATGCCTGTTGTCGGTATGACAGGCCGACTGCCAGTGGTGAAACGGCTGCCTAGGTTCGGCGCACGCTGCGACACCACCCCATTCACCTCCATGGCTACGGGAGTCAGCGTGTACACCGCTATAGGTCAGATTACCTTCGTTGCTGCCTATATGCCTCCTCGCACTACTCTCGAAGTACAAGATGTTGACGCGCTACTGACAGTTGGGGGGCGGGTTTTCACTGCAGGTGACTTCAATGCGAAGCACTCTGAAATGAATTCCCGTCTCACGAATGTCAGTGGCCGACGCCTACTCCAGGCTGTCCAGAGAAATGGCACCCTTGCGCTTGGACCATTTGATCACACGATCTTTCCTGTGCGCCACTTATCTGGTGTGCTTGACATTGCCCTTATTAAGGATATCGCACAGCTCATCTCTGCCTTGACACGTTGTGCACTGTCGTCACATCACGTGCCAGTGATTTATGACGTGGACACCGTTGCTGCTGCTCTTCCGCCGCGTCGCCTGAACTTTAAACGCCTAGACAGCGAACGTTACCAAGAGGAGGTCCTCTCTCTTTTGGTTGACGCCCCAGACCCTGCTGTAGTTGGCACTGACACTGCCACGCAGTTTCTTACTCAACAACTCCTCCGGGCTGGGGAGGCAGCTTCTCCGCGTCCCCCACAGCACCCACCGGTCTACTCCCGTCGCCTTCCGCTGGATATTAGGGAGACGATTCGGGAGAAGAGCGACTCTTCCGTGAGTGGCAACTCACGCGTCAGCCACGCACCAAAGCTCGCCTAAACCGTATGCGCCGCGAGATCAGGGCGGTGGTTGAGGCCCACGAAAATAGGGAATGGGCAGATCTGGTGGCAACACTGGATCCTGCGGGTGGCAACGCATGGCGTGTTGCCACATCATTACTGAGGCGTCGGCGCCGCGTTCCGCCTATTCAGGTAGGACGAGACGTCATCAGCCACCCCGATGAAAAGGCGAATATGTTGGCAGACCACTTTGCGGCGTCTTTTTACGCCTATGGAAGACATTGTGGACTTGGAACACGTTCGCCTAGTCGAAGCGCATCTACCCACCTTCCTGGCTGGCAGGGAGATGGAGACGACATTGAACCGAAGTGGCTTTGCAGTTGCGGTCGCTCATCCCGAAAAAAGGCGGGAGAGGACGACGGTATCGTCGGTATCCTCTTGCGTGAACTGCCGGCAGGGGCCTTACAGACATTGACAGACATTTTTAACGTAACTCTGAACACGGGGATCTACCCTTCCCTGTGGAACCACGCGGAAGTGGTAGCAATCCCCAAGGCAAACAATGACCCTCGTCTGGCGGCAAACTACCGCCCTGTTATTCTTCTACCGTCGCTCTCGAAAGTATTTGAGCGTTTATACGCCGAAAGGCTCCTCAGTCATGTGGAAGCCGAACGTCTGCTTCCCGATAAGCAGGTCGCTTTACACAAGGTTCACTCCACAGTGCATCAACTCATGCGACTTGTGCAGGAGGCCATGCGAGCCCTGCAGACCCGACGATACCTAAGGGCGGTGTTCCTGGACGTTTCTAGGGCATTTGACTCTGTGTGGCTTGGTGGCCCCATGTATAAACTTTTTATGCACGGGGTCCCGACGTCACACGGGGTTCTACATAAGTCCTACCTGGGGAACCGAACTTTCCACGTGCCTCTGGGCGATGGAGTGTCGACGCAACGACCGATTCAGGTTAGGGTGCCGCAGGGGTTTGTCCTAGGATCCCTGCTGTACTCCCTTTACACCGCGGATGCTCCGCGGGTGTCGCGGGTGTCGCTGGCGCTTTATGCCCACGACACTGTGCTACTTGTTTGGAGCATGAACGTGTTCGAAATGCGACGTCGTCTCCAATTATGGTGCGAATCATTAGGGACGTGGTCCACGAAATGGCGGCTTAAATTTAATGCTGCCAAGAGCCAAGCAGTAATTTTCACGAAAAGACTGCTAACACCATATTTCGAGCCGGTAACGATCGCGGGAGGCCCGGTCCTGTGGAGTAGAATGTCGAAATACCTCGGGGTCACCCTCGACCAGAGGCTAACGTGGCGTCCCCACATTCAGGAGGTAAAGGGTAGAGATGCAGGGCGTTTTCATATCGCGTATCCTCTCCTCAATCCGACGTCGACGCTTCCCCTTCGCCATGGCATCACCATGCACCATCACTGATTCGTCCGGTGCTGGAGTATGCTGCCGTGGTGTGGGGGAATACTGTCGATACACACGTTGCTGAGCTCCAGAGGGCGCAGAACCGAGCACTTCGGCTCGCCCTTCGATTGCTTTGGCGTTACTCGACTGCACAGTTACACGAACAGACCGGAAATCCTCTTCTCAAGGACCGTTTTAGTAATTGGCGTGAAATTTCTATCAAGAGACCGAACGGTCTCAGAATAGTCTCTTTCAGGCACTGAGCCGTTCAATCCACCGAAGGTCAACGACACGTTGGCCTCGCCTGTTGCGAGCCCAAAAACTCGTAACAGTTAATGGATGCAAAGCATCCGACAGGCCAGTCCAACTCAACCAGTTCTCTCTCACTCTCACTCTCACTCTCAAAACCACTCACGAGCTAAGGATTACTCGTAAGGAAACTTGTAGTGTAGTGAAGTTAGCGCAGACAGAGGCAAGGGCTTTCTATGAGAGCTCTACCAGATCTGGGAATAACCTCATCCACTCCCTAGGTCGGTATGACATGCCCCTTGATAAGCACAAACGCCTTATGACGATCTTCAACGACTAAGTTGAAGAGAAAAATCCAAAAATCTCCAAGTCCTAATACCAATCCTTAATCCTTAAAATACCCAACATCTCGCCAACCTCAGGGAAGTACAAGACACAACCAGAGCACCATCAGAATACACAGACAGCAAAAACTATCCAAGAAATTCACACACACACACACACACACACACACTTACAAGCATACAATGTGGAATAAAAGCCAACAGGCTACAGACTCCTCCATATACTTCCCCAAAGAGGGTGAAGTAAAAGGTGAGAGCAGGCAGACCATTCCATCAGAATTGCCTGATGATGGCGGAAAGGTTGTTTGCCGAAACATCGTGGGACTTCAATGATCGCATCCGGCTGGACACTCGGGAGCCCTGGAAACAACATATACGCTGAGAAAGCCTCCGATCACATATAAATTTTTTTGCTTCAGCAGTATGAGTGTAAATGAGAATAATACCATACTGTAAAATATATGCATGTTTTCGCTTTGAATAGTGCCGGCTACATATTCGGAATGAAGTGGAAGGCCAGAAAAATAAAAGGATGACTGAAGAAACTGCGATAACTGATAGAGAGGCTGTATGACTGATGAGAAGAAGCTGACAGAAGGAAAAGCAGAAGACAGAGACAGACACATATCAGATCATGAACATGATATGATATTAGTTACTAATGTCCACAATTAACATAGGAAATACTAGGAGAAGACCACGGATCATCAGATCTTTAATACCATAATATCGCTCTGCAGTAAACCGTTTATTTCAGTAGACAAATGAATATTGTTGAATTACCAAAGATGTACAAAGAGCTACGAAGTTTCGCGATGTAAGCAAGAGATTTCAGCTGTGCGCCAGTCTCGCCAGTCAGCGACAGGATGTATTCAGCGTCTGTTCCTATGTGATAGACGGTCTTACAGTGCTCTTGAATGTTATTAAAATTTTGAGAGGAATGATTACCACTTATAAAATTATTACTGTTTTACGAAGTTTACTAATAAACGCATCGTAAAGTCATTTCGAGACTAATTTCAAGTAAATTAGTTATCCGCATGTCCACTTATAATCATAGATATCCTGTGTGCATCTTCTGAAGAATCCAACGCGCTACAGGAACTGCTTTGAAGGACATCTACGAGATATCCACAGATGATAGGTAGGAGGATATTCAACGCTCTCACTCATTAAGGTAATGTACAAGGCATAAGCAGTTGTACTGTATGTCACGTTACAACTTCCTATGGGATCGGGTACAAACTGACAAACATTTATATCGGTTTGTTACAGAAAAGATATTTTGCGAACGTACCTAAATGATGAGATTTGGCTATTTTTTAAATTCTAAATTATTTTGTAAATATTGTTTTAGATTTCAAGAATAAGAGTGATAGATTTTTTTGCTATTCAAGTATGTAAACATTACCTTAGAATTCTTCCTGTATGATTGTGGCTACATTTCTCGATGGAATAGGTGTAAATCTAAGTGCTAATCGCGAATACATTCAGAGTATTTCAAAACTACTTACAATATTAACCCTATGTTCGAAACGTCTGGTATATCCTCCACCTGGAGGAAGCCCTTAAAACTAGAGACAAGAAGATGGTGCGACATCAGCTGTATAGGTTATTCATATCTAAAGGTAAGATGTAAGATTCATTGATTTCTTTCTCATAATCGAATATGTTATTGGCGATTGCATGTCTGCAACAACGAACAGTTCTACCTCTGATGCCTCGTCTACCAAACTGGAGTTTTTCAATATCGGTAAGAAGCTGCAGTTCTGCTTTACTTATTATCAGCATCGCATCACATGTCGAGTCAGGTGAGGTAATATATTGCGCAGGATCCAGTTCATACGGCAAAGAACGCAAATGTTTGCAAAATTGTGTGCTACGGGCAGCAAATCAATTTTCAAATACATTTTGGTGTACGAAGCGTTGTATATCTGAATCCGTTCAATACTGTGCCTTGGCTATACTCCCTACCGAAGATGAGGTGACCTTTCTGACTGAAGTGAGCATTTATCTATGCCAGCATAGCTGTAGGAGGAGGTACAGCGACAGCGAGTAAGCAACAGGTGCACGTCTCGATACAGTCGGTGCAGACAACTTGTTTACATGGCTCTAGATGGAAGGCGGAGTGCACTGTCTCACTAGATGTCGTCATTGAGTGTATTTGTAATGGGCGTACTGAGCATTGAAGTTCCAGATGGATAAGACGCGTGGTTATTGTCTAGCATACGATGTCGGAGACTCAGTGCTTTCAGGTACCGTGTAATGATCATTGTGTTTCAGGTTATGGCTTCTTGCTGTCAAGTACTCTAATTGTTCTCGAAGCAATTTCTAGAAATCGTGCCCCATGTGATGTACACTTGGATTATAGGTGCGTTCTTTTACTTGTTGTGCTTTAGTCATAACCGCCTCCAGTGCGTGTTGATAATCTGAGTAAAACTGATAAACGCTGCATTAGCCGCTATTTGCGAATGTGCCGTTAGGCTTACACTCATTACTGTAACTTTTTTTGTATTTAAGTGATAGCCATTGCTGGGGGGACCTGGCAGAAAATCCTACGAAATTTTGGTCTTACGTCAAAGCGGTAGGTGGATCAAAACAAAATGTCCAGACGCTCTGTGACAAAAATGGTACTGAAACAGATGATGACAGACTAAAAGCCGAAATACTAAATGTCTTTTTCCAAAGCTGTTTCGCAGAGGAAGACTGCACTGTAGTCCCTTCTCTAGATTGTCGCACAGATGACAAAATGGTAGATATCGAAATAGACGACAGAGGGATAGAGAAACAATTAAAATCGCTCAAAAGAGGAAAGGCCTCTGGATCTGATGGGATACCAGTTCGATTTTACACAGAGTACGCGAAGGAACTTGCCCCCCTTCTTGGAGCGGTGTACCGTAGGTCTCTAGAAGAGCGTAGCGTTCCAAAGGATTGGAAAAGGGTACAGGTCATCCCCGTTTTCAGGAAGGGACGTCGAACAGATGTGCGGAACTGTAGACCTATATCTCTAACGTCGATCAGTTGTAGAATTTGGGAACACGTATTATGTTCGAGTATAATGACTTTTCTGGAGGCTAGAAATCTACTCTGTAGGAATCAGCATGGGTTTCGAAAAAGACGGTCGTGTGAAACCCAGCTCGCGCTATTCGTCCACGAGACTCAGAGGGCCATAGACACGGGTTCACAGGTAGATGCCGTGTTTCCTGACTTCCGCAAGGCGTTCGATACAGTTCCCAACAGTCGTTTAATGAACAAAGTAAGATCATATGGACTATCAGACCAATTGTGTGATTGGATTGAAGAGTTCCTATATAACAGAACGCAGTATGTCATTCTCAATGGAGAGAAGTCTTCCGAAGTAAGAGTGATTTCAGGTGTGCCGCAGGGGAGTGTAGTAGGACCGTTGCTATTCACAATATACATAAATGACCTTGTGGATGACATCGGAAGTTCACTGAGACTTTTTGCGGATGATGCTGTGGTATATCGAGGGGTTGTAACAATGGAAAATTGTACTGAAATGCGGGAGGATCTGCAGCGAATTGATGCATGGTGCAGGGAATGGCAATTGAATCTCAATGTAGACAAGTGTAATGTGCTGCGAATACATAGAAAGAAAGATCGCTTATCATTTAGCTGCAATATAGCAGGTCAGCAACTGGAAGCAGTTAATTCCATAAATTATCTGGGAGTACGCATTACATTAGGAGTGATTTAAAATGGAATGATCATATAAAGTTGATCGTCGGTAAAGCAGATGTCAGACTGAGATTCATTGGAAGAATCCTAAGGAAATGCAATCCGAAAACAGAGGAACTAGGTTACAGTACGCTTGTTCGCCCGCTGCTTGAATACTGCTCAGCAGTGTGGGATCCGCACCAGATAGGTTTGATTCAAGAGATAGAGAAGATCCAACGGAGAGCAGCGCGCTTCGTTACAGGATCATTTAGTAATCGCGAAAGCGTTACGGAGTTGATAGATAAACTCCAGTGGAAGACTCTGCAGGAGAGACGCTCAGTAGCTCGGTACGGGCTTTTGTTGAAGTTTCGAGAACATACCTTCACCGAAGAGTCAAGCAGTATATTGCTCCCTCCTACGTATACCTCGCGAAGAGAGTTTACAGCCCACACAGAGGCATACCGACAATCCTTCTTTCTACGAACAATACGAGACTGGAATGAAAGGGAGAACCGATTGAGGTACTCAAGATACCCTCTGCCACACACCGTCAGGTGGCTTGCGGAGTATGGATGTAGATGTAGATGTACATTAAAAATGGTTCAAATGGCTCCGAGCACTATACGACTTAAACATCTGTGGTCATCAGTCCCTTAGAACTTAGAACTACTTAAACCCAACTAACCTAAGGACATCACACACATCCATGCCCGAGGCAAGATTCGAACCTGCGACCGTAGCGGTCACGCGCTTCCAGACTGAAGTGCCTAGAACCGCACGGCCACATCGGCCGGCGATTACATTAAAACATCTAGAATTTATGCACTTGATTCTGCTGATCTATGTTGGGGTTGGCCTGCATGCACACATTAGTGAAGAATTGTAGTGCTTGCTTTGTTCTGACTCACGAAACTCATACCGATGAAGTCTGAGCCAAGCTTTCGTAACACTTGAAGATTTCCTCTATTGTGTGTCCCTGACATGTGAAATCTAACCTTGTCTGCCTATTCGCCGCTGTACATTTTCCTATACTCGCACCATTAATTTGGATCTCCAATAATAACAGTATTAACAGCCGATGTTCTTCTTCAGGTCTTCTAAATGCAGAATCAAAGATCGCCGAAATCTCGAATAGTACATTCCCGACGATTGCTTCCATAACTGGGTGCAGATTTTGTCTGGTCACTGCCTAGTTTTCCCTTATTAAGTCTTCTGCCACGTCTTCATATTTGATCAATTTAGTGTCTCCCATCTCCTATGCATCTAAAGTCGCAGTACCTTCTGATCCTTGAACTGTTTCTTCTACCTAGTCATTTCATCGCTACTGTGGACATCTACTCTAACGTCTTGTGCAACGAGCTCCCACAATGCTGTTGTCAGCCTAGTACAAATGTCTGGAAGAACCTAAAATTGGTCCTTCATCTTCTTCTCTGTCTTAATTTGGAATGGACTACAAATCTCTGTCTTCATTTTTCTCTGCATCCTGTCCTCCCGTCTCATCTTCTTGATGGTCATCTGCTAATTCATACTCGTCATATGCTCTAATTTGCTCGTCGTCCACATCATTACTATCGTGATCTGTGCTTCAACATCAGCATCTTCCTTCTCCTCCTTTAGCAATGTTTCCATCCGATTTACATATCCAATTACGTCAGTTTGGCTCAGCCAGATGTCTTTGGGGGTGTTCTTACAGCCATTCCCGCATCTGTTAGCACTCATTGCTATGATGGATGCTTGATTTTGTCTGGCTCTTGCCAGTTTGCTACGAAATTTGGCTAAATATTTCACTGATAGCTACTCCCTGCTCCTCTATTTGCTGGATAAGGACTGAATGGAATGCCCCCTTCTGGTTGTCTATTCCTATTGTTCCTCCTTTCGCTCTTCCATTGCAGCGACTCACAAAAGTTATTGTGAATATTATTGTTCTCTTGTTCTCTCCTCTGCCATTCTTGATTCTCTTCTAATGCTAATTCTAATTTTCAAACACGTTCTTCAATGCTTCGGAGTAATCATGACACCTACCTACCCCTACTTTTTGGTATCTAACTGGTGATTTCGTGTAGCAAAATCTGATGATTCCACTAACGCTACAAGGTACATCTAAGAACTGGTTCTTTGTTAACAACGTGTCGAAAAACTTCACTGGGCTCCTCTGCCCCGTCACTTCCAAAACTTCACATATTGCTATTTCTAGCTTAATTCGTTCCAGTGATTCCTTTGACCAATAGATCACAAGGAAAGCATCCCTAAATTCTCCGTATGACGCGCAAGTTAGTGCAATTGTCTTGATCCTTACAGCTTTGTCCCTTTCTAACTGTGCACACAGAAGTCTAGTCTGTATTGAGGCTGCCACGATGCTGGCAATGACAGAACCAACTGAGAAATCTATGCTATGGGGTTGAGTGCACCGTCCTTGTAGATCTTAAATCAGCGTATAGGAAGGAAATGTTTAGAATCAAACACACCTTCCTCCAATGTGCATGTGCTGGTTGCCGCTGGTAAATCTCTGTTCTGTTCCTCCCATCTTGCATTCGCAGCGGACACATTATTAAAGCTTGCCCTTGTATTAAATTCATTCGTTTCCCCCACATGCGTCCTTCTCAGTGGTACACAACTGTATATTTTACTCACACAAACTGTAATCCTTGCATCAGTGTTACTCGTTCTCTGGACCAGTCACCATTTTAATTTTTTCGGTCGTGTGCTTTTTGAACTGGAGCAGAGCTCTGTCTGAGCTGTCTAAACCCATACCTCTACTGCACTATTCTCGCTCCACCATTTTTCGATTACGCATCTCCAACTATCCCGTAGCTTCGTCTAGTTTGCCGACATTATAGTCATCAATGTTACCTATCTGCTCTTCCGTGTTGCCTATACATTATTCCTGCTCTTCCGGCTTATTGATAACCTTTTCAAAGATTGGTTCTACGACTGGAAGTTGTGATATTCAAACATTCATTTCTTTCTGTGCCATTTTTGTCTCTTCTGAAGAAGAGAAATTTTTGTTAACATCGAGTATTATTTAAGTGTTAGGAAGTCGTTTCTGAAAGTATTTGTATGGAATGTAGCCATGTATGGAAGTGAAACGTGGACGAAAAATAGTTCAGACAAGAAGAGAATAGAAGCTTTCGAAATGTGGTGCTACAGAAGAGTGCTGAAGATTAGATGGGTAGATCATATAACTAATGAGGAGATTTTGAATAGAACTGGGGAGAAGAGGAGTTTGTGGCACAACTTGCCTAGAAGAAGGGACATGTTCTGAGGCGTCAAGGGATCATCAATTTAGTACTGGAGGGCAGCGTGGAGGGTAAAAATTGTAGAGGGAGACCAAGAGATGAGTACACTAAGCAGATTCAGAAGGATGTAGGCTGCAGTAGGTACTTGGAGGTGAAGAAGCTTGCACAGGATAGAGTAGCATTGAGAGCTGCATCAAACCAGTCTCAGGACTGAAGACGACAACAACAACAACAACAACAGCCATTTTTTAGCCGTTTACATCTCTTTCTCAGCTTGTATAGCTTCTTCTTATGCTTCCTTCGCTACTTTTCTGATCTCTTTCGTTTCTAATGTTGCTATTATCAATTTTTCCTGCATTTATTTTCTAGTTGCTTTCGCTTCAACTATGATATCTTTCCTTATTACTTCTAATTTTGCATTCGTTTCTCTTTTCGTCCTTTATTCTTCCTTTCTTCAAAACCGCTTCTCTTCCGTCTTCTGCTACTTTCCTCGTTTATTTTGCTTCACTCCCAGTCTTCTCTGCTTCTGCTTGGTTCCTTGCTTGCCTTTTATTGCCTCTTCTTTCGTTTCTTTCCTAAGCTCTTCTAATTTTTGTGTCAATGTCTTTACGTCGTCTTTCGTAGCTTTACTATTCCACTCATCCATATGCCTCAAAAATTCTAGTATAACAAAACCTCCACCTCCTCGGTTGACTCTTCTTCCTGGGGTTGGACCCAGCCGAGAATACGTCTGTGGTAGTGTGTCCAGCCTATCATTCTCCTCCACTTCATAGTTTCTGTTATTTACTATAGCATCAACGTGCTGTGGAGCAGTCATGACCTCTTCCTCGCTATCATAACCCACAGTGTTTGCTAATACAGTGCTGTGTTCTTGCCCTCTTTCAATGTCGAATGCACAGTGAGATGCGCGTTCCGTAGGAAAAGTTACCTGCACCTCCCCATTACCTGCCTCTTCCCTATTCTGACTTCGCTCGATGTTTATTGGTTGATTTAACTTAGACTGATTCCTTGCTAGCCTGGACTGGTTTCGCTTTCTAATAAAAACCACAAATTACTCAAACATGTTTGGGGAAACCCACCACAACGAAACAGCATATTATAAAAATGTCTAAAACACGAATATAAACTTATACGATATTTACGACGGTGTTATCAACGCCAATATTCAACAGGATGTAAAACAGAATCCACAAAACAAGAGGAAAACGGTAAGAAAAAGTATATATGTTTACTATTGGGACCAGCAACTTAAACTAAAAAGAAAAAAGAGCGTTTCTAACCTGACTGCTTCACAAGAGATCACAGACTCATCCGAAATCATTAGCAAGGTTTGTCAAATTATTCAAACGCCACATACTGTTAAAGAAGGACTGATGATGCTAACTAGTTGTCTACCAAGATATCTGCCGAATGAAACACTTTTAATTAAACTGTGCGCAACGAAATTAACAAATGCTAATTTGCGGTCCGGGAGTGGTTTAATTTTCACTAACACTGCAAAGGGATGACTAACTATAAAATGAAATTCAAAGGTAATTTAATCGCTGAGTTAATTAACAGTAACTGATTATTAAAGATTGTCAAATAATTATATAAAGGCTTACTCATGATATGACAAACGTTAATAATCAAAATTAAGGAACCAAGTTTGACTGAACTGTCGTTCGCTAAAGTTTGGGATAGGGAAGTATGTGGTAGTAAATTCAGTGTCATAACATATTAACTTTGACTGACCAATATCTGCCACTACACAACAGTGATTGATTATCATGTTTAAAAGAGAAATGAAGCCAATGTACAACAGCACCACGAATCTAATCTTGAAATTATGGTGCTTCATTAAATAATCTCGCTATCTTTTAAGTATGAACGTGTTGGCTGCAGGTGTGCACCTATTTGGGCACAGCTGTTGCATTATCCTCGGGTGAGGTCTCAAACGGAAGTCCTCTAGGTGTAGTCTCAACCCGAAGCAATCTGACAAAAGTGTCTCATTACAGAGCTGAAACATGAGTGTCTCGTCTCAAAACAGAATTCAAAGTGTCTCAAGTCAGAGCAGAATCCGATGTCTCGAAAGACCGCAGCGTGCATCATTTCTGCGACAGTTTTCTCGTACCTCAAATACCAACTGCTTATGAGCAAGTTACATTTAGCGCCCAGCAAATGAATAAATTAAGATGCTGCTGCACTCCAACCAAAGCAGGAAATTGCGGCTACCCTAGTTAAGTGTAGAGATGTCCCCTTCCTCAACCTTGCATCTAAAAATTTACGTCATAATATTCCTGCCGATCCTAAAGTCTTATTTTTGACGCCTCTATCAAGCTGTTTTCTGGCAGGGGCACAAAAAAATGTGGAAAATGCTGGGTTAGGTGCCGAACTGGCGAGCGAACTGTCCGAGCATTATTGTCAGAAACCTCACGTATCTTTTAGAATGTTTCCTAATCTCTATTTCACCTAGAAAGTTTCTCTTTCGATTGGCTCATAAAATCACCCATGAGTTTAAGATTCCTCACCCCATCAAGAAAGCGTTTTGCAGACGTCCAGAGCAGTAAAACAGAGTAGCCGTCGTCGTCTCTCCGGGAAGTGAGTCGCAAAATGGGCGCCTAGAGGCCACGTAGTAGTATCATGTTACAGCGGTCCGGCGCTTCGCCCACCTCCTGCGCTCAGAGGGGGGTTTGGGATAGTCTCTGTGTTGGAACGTCCTTTCTGTTTTGGGGCGGACATAGTTCGCTGGAATCGTGTTAAGCCATAACCAACACACATGCAAAGTCTTGCTGCAAGTGCAGAAATGAAAAAAGAAAAGAAATTGTGTACACAATCACTGTCGTTATATTGTAGAGTAGAAATATATTAAATAGGCGTTTATGCAGCTTCCCCCATTTCGATAGGATTTAACTGAGATTATATTACTTTCCTTATCAAACGGCTTCTAATTTTAATATCAAAAATGTCGTTAATTTACATATTAAAGTATCGCGGAATGAAGAGGTGGAACGCACAGCTTTGACGCTTCTCAGATGCTACGTAGTAATCAGCTCATCTGAAGTTTCCGCAAAGATGAAACTAATCATTATGTTCATTAACGGAGAAACTAAACAGTAGATGTGGGCCATATGCAGTTCTACACCCTCCACCTTGAGATCTGTACATATAATGCGTACTTGCTAGCCTGTTCCTTCAAATGTTCAAATGTGTGTGAATCCTTAAGGGACCAAACTGCTTAGGCCATCGGTTCCTTAACTTACACACTACTTAAACTAACTTATGCTAAGAACAACACACACACCCATGCCCGAGGGAGGACTCGAACCTCCGGCGGGAGGGGCCGCGCAGTCCGTGACATGACGCCTCAAACCGCGCGGTCACTCCGCGCGCCGCCTGTTCATTACATTCTTAATGTTTCCCACCTCTTCCGTGTTCGCCCCCGGTAGCTGAGTGGTCTGCGCCACAGAATGTCAATCCTAAGGGCCCGGGTTCGGGGTTCGATTCCCGGCTCGGTCGGAGACTTTCACCGTTCAGGGACTGGGTGTTGTGTTGTCGTAATCATCATCATTTCATCCCCATCGACGGGCAAGTCGCCGAAGAAGCGTCAAATCGAAAGACTTGCACACGGCGAACGGTCTATTCGACGGGAGGCCCTAGTCACACGACATTTACAGTTTTACCTGTTTCGTCCATAACTTATAAAAAGACTCTAAGTATATGTCACTGATGGTCCTTCGAATCTTTACAACTACTTTTTTATGTGTTCATGCTTGGTATTCGTAAAGGGACGACTATGACTGCTGCGCGGTATTGAATAGAGGTTGCCAGAAGGCTTACGAATTGTGTTCTAAATCGAATGTCACAGGTAAATCGCGCACTTGATTAACCAGAATTTCCGTGTTAGTTTTGTAGCTGGTAAATAAAAGCAAGATGAAACCCTAATTTCTCAATCGGCATAATTCATTAGAACAGCAACAGAACAAAATTATGAAACACAGCCTTCCATTTACAGTTGTAACACTGAAACCAGCGGCTGAGACAATGAGATACCACGGTCGTGATCACAAATTCGTTGCTACCTCTAGCAGTGACAGGGCCCATACTACATACTCGGTTGTTGAGCTATATACTGAGACACAAATTCATCTGTCGTCACGGTGTTAAACTAACAGAAATTGTTGCACAGTTCTGTCTGTGTCACTGGGCTCCTGGTGTCGTCTTTCCTTGTTGGGCCTCTCCTGTTGCACTGAAAACAAGTCTCTAATGTAAAATAACAAAGTAAAATTATTGACCAAACTGTCAATAAACAGTAACACACTACCTACTGTTGAACTCAAACACACTTTATCCAGACTTGTATCACACACAAATAGAATAACAGGAATAGAAACAAAATGTGGAGATTCTGTGGATAATAGACTAATTTATGGAGGCCTTCGAGTAATAAGCCAAGGCGTGGATTCATTAGAAAAAATGAATTTTGAAGCACAAGAAACAGAAGTAGGCAATTGTGTAGTGGTGTACTTTCGTAAGTTTTTCACCTCCATATCTACCATGGATATTGCATAATAAAGTGCTTCTTCGTTGTTTCCGTAGCTTTTCCCCGTCCTGTTTCATACTGAGATCATAAACAAAATATAGATTTGTGTCAGTGATAGTTGCTTCTAATCTGCTCAGAGACTTTCTCTCTTGCCCGCATCTCGTGGTCGTGCGGTAGCGTTCTCGCTTCCCACGTCCGGGTTCGATTCCCGGCGGGGTCAGGGATTTTCTCTGCCTCGTGATGGCTGGGTGTTGTGTGATGTCCTTAGGTTAGTTAGGTTTAAGTAGTTCTAAGTTCTAGGGGACTGATGACCATAGATGTTAAGTCCCATAGTGCTCAGAGCCATTTGAACCAGAGACTTTCTCTAGTTTTCCAGGTGATGCAACTTGGTATTCATGATGAAAACGACTATGGCTACTCCTGTAGCCTCTAGTAAAGTGTTGCTTCAACACTGAAACGCTACACGTGCTGCAGGAAAATAGCCAGCCGGTTTGCTTTTTGTTCGGTATTCAACGTCCGGAGTATCCACTTGCTGCAGCAATTGAGGCACCCAAACTCCTGCCGGATAATGTGTTGCACACTACCGAAGCTTGTGTCGAGGTGCTCTGCTAGCGCAAGAACGGCTATGAGCTAGTCCCCCCTAATCGCATAATAAGTCCAGTTGTTCAAAAATGGTTCAAATGGCTCTGAGCACTATGGGACTTAACTGCTGTGGTCATCAGTCTCCTAGAACTTAGAACTACTTAAACCTAACTAACCAAAGGACCTCACACACATCCATGCCCGAGGCAGGATTCAAACCGTAGTGGTCACGCGGTTCCAGAGTGTAGAGCCTAGAACCGCATGTCCAATCCAGGCGGCAAAGTCCAGTTGTTGTTCTCCGTAATGGATGAGTCAAGCCTCCCAGATCGACCGGCTTATTTTGTGGAATCGCGACCAGCACGTAGCTTTGGGAACCATTCCACAATTTTGGTTTTCGACACACATGCTGCCTCATACACTTTCTTGATTATCCGATGAGTGTCTACCTGTGTTTGTCCTTCGGCAGCAAAGAAAAGCACCTGGGTCCTCTTCGGAAGCATCTGGAATTAACGTAGCCATAGTTCACACATTTAGCGCACACACGTCGGAAGGACACGAGTGCCACACTAACCCCTTTCCCATATGTCGGTGCTTAAATACCCGCATCAGAGACGCGCTGTGGTGCATATGCACTGCAACAACACCCTCAAACGAAAATTTTTTCATCGCCCCTTGCAAATGAAAGAGAAAATCTGAATGTTAGGAAGCCTTTTCTGAAAGCATTTGTCAGCCCTCCTGCTGTTATTTAATGGAGTAGATGCTACGCCTGGTTAATCATTACCCTTGGTCAGAGAAATGGAAGTATAAGTCGTTGGGGTGTTGATTTCTGAAAGTACACTACTGGCCATTAAAATTGCTACACCAAGAAGAAATGCAGATGATAAACGGGTATTCATTGGACAAATACACTCCTGGAAATGGAAAAAAGAACACATTGATACCGGTGTGTCAGACCCACCATACTTGCTCCGGACACTGCGAGAGGGCTGTACAAGCAATGATCACACGCACGGCACAGCGGACACACCAGGAACCGCGGTGTTGGCCGTCGAATGGCGCTAGCTGCGCAGCATTTGTGCACCGCCGCCGTCAGTGTCAGCCAGTTTGCCGTGGCATACGGAGCTCCATCGCAGTCTTTAACACTGGTAGCATGCCGCGACAGCGTGGACGTGAACCGTATGTGCAGTTGACGGACTTTGAGCGAGGGCGTATAGTGGGCATGCGGGAGGCCGGGTGGACGTACCGCCGAATTGCTCAACACGTGGGGCGTGAGGTCTCCACAGTACATCGATGTTGTCGCCAGTGGTCGGCGGAAGGTGCACGTGCCCGTCGACCTGGGACCAGACCGCAGCGACGCACGGATGCACGCCAAGACCGTAGGATCCTACGCAGTGCCGTAGGGGACCGCACCGCCACTTCCCAGCAAATTAGGGACACTGTTGCTCCTGGGGTATCGGCGAGGACCATTCGCAACCGTCTCCATGAAGCTGGGCTACGGTCCCGCACACCGTTAGGCCGTCTTCCGCTCACGCCCCAACATCGTGCAGCCCGCCTCTAGTGGTGTCGCGACAGGCGTGAATGGAGGGACGAATGGAGACGTGTCGTCTTCAGCCATGAGAGTCGCTTCTGCCTTGGTGCCAATGATGGTCGTATGCGTGTTTGGCGCCGTGCAGGTGAGCGCCACAATCAGGACTGCATACGACCGAGGCACACAGGGCCAACACCCGGCATCATGGTGTGGGGAGCGATCTCCTACACTGGCCGTACACCACTGGTGATCGTCGAGGGGACACTGAATAGTGCACGGTACATCCAAACCGTCATCGAACCCATCGTTCTACCATTCCTAGACCGGCAAGGGAACTTGCTGTTCCAACAGGACAATGCACGTCCGCATGTATCCCGTGCCACCCAACGTGCTCTAGAAGGTGTAAGTCAACTACCCTGGCCAGCAAGATCTCCGGATCTGTCCCCCATTGAGCATGTTTGGGACTGGATGAAGCGTCGTCTCACGCGGTCTGCACGTCCAGCACGAACGCTGGTCCAACTGAGGCGCCAGGTGGAAATGGCATGGCAAGCCGTTCCACAGGACTACATCCAGCATCTCTACGATCGTCTCCATGGGAGAATAGCAGCCTGCATTGCTGCGAAAGGTGGATATACACTGTACTAGTGCCGACATTGTGCTTGCTCTGTTGCCTGTGTCTATGTGCCTGTGGTTCTGTCAGTGTGATCATGTGATGTATCTGACCCCAGGAATGTGTCAATAAAGTTTCCCCTTCCTGGGACAATGAATTCACGGTGTTCTTATTTCAATTTCCAGGAGTGTATATTATACTAGAACTGATATGTGATTACATTTTCACGCAATTTGGGTGTAGAGATCCTGAGAAATCAGAACCCAGAACAACCACCTCTGGCCGGAATAACGGCCTTGATACGCCTGGGCATTGAGTCAAACAGAGCTTGGATGGCGTGTACAGGTACAGCTGCCCATGCAGCTTCAACACGATACCACAGTTCATCAAGAGTAGTGACTGGCGTATTGTGACGAGCGAGTTGCTCGGCCACCATTGACCAGACGTTTTCAATTGGTGAGAGATATGGAGAATGTGCTGGCCAGGGCAGCAGTCGAACATTTTTTGTATCCAGAAAGGCCCGTACAGGACCTGCAACATGCGGTCGTGCATTATCCTACTGAAATGTAGAGTTTCGCAGGGATCGAATGAAGGGTTGAGCCACGGCTCGTAGCACATCTGCAACGTAACGTCCACTGTTCAAAGTGCCGCCAGTGAGAACAAGAGTTGACCGAGACGTGTAACCAATGGCACCCCATATCATCACGCCGGGTGATACGCCAGTATGGCGATGACGAATACACGCTTCCAATGTGCGTTCACCGCGATGTCACCAAACACGGATGCAACCATCACGATGATATAAACAGAACCTGGATTCATCCGGAAAAATGACATTTTGCCATTTGTGCACTCAGGTTCGTCGTTGAGTACACGATCGCAGGCGCTCCTGCCTGTGATACAGCGTCATGGGTAACCGCAGCCATGGTCTTCGAGCTGATAGTCAACGCTGCTACAAACGTCGTCGAACAGTTCGTGCAGATGGTTGTTGTCTTGCAGACGTCCCCATCTGCTGACTCAGGGATCGAGACGTGGTTGCACGATCCGTTACAGCCATGTGGATAAGATGCATGTCATCTGGACTGCTAGTGATACGAGGCCGTTTCCGGACACATGTCCACATAACATATTTTCTTTCTTTGTGTGTGAGGAATGTTTCCTGAAAGTTTGGCCGTACCTTTTGGTAACACCCTGTACACAGTTACAGAACATTCCAGTACAATGATTATTGACATTTGTGGATACTTCTGGAATGTACTTGAACCGCATACAGAAATTAAAGTTTTACAGTTCAGGTGAGTTTTGAACTCCCGACCGTCTATGCAACAGTGTATCGTAACCTCTGCACCACAGACTCTGCTACTCACAAGGGAACCTCCCCATCGCACCCCCCTCAGATTTAGTTATACGTTGGCACAGTGGATATGCCTTGATAAACTGAACACAGATCAATTTAGAAAACAGGAAGAAGTTGTTTGGAACCGTGAAAAAATAAGCGAAATATACAAACTGAGTAGTCCATGGGCGACATAGGCAACATCATGGACAGCGTGAGCTCACGAGCGCCGTGGTCCCTTGGTAGCGTGAGCAGCTGCAGAACGAGAGGTCCTTGGTTCAAGTATTCCCTCGAGTGAAAATTTTACTTTCTTTATTTCTGCATAGTTATTATCTGTCCGTTAGTTCATTGATGTCTCTGTTCACTGTAATAAGTTTAGTGTCTGTCTTTTGCGACCGCATTGTCGAGTAACCACTCCGCCACAGGCCGTGCATTGTGAACAGGTGCTCGATCGTGTTGAAAGATGCAATCACCACCCCCGAATTGCTCTTCAACAGTGGGAAGCTAGAAAGTGCTTAAAATATCAATGTAGGCCTGTGCTGTGATAGTGCCACGCAAAACAGCAAGGACTGCATGCCCCTCCATTAAAAACACGACCACAGCATAACACCACGGCCTCCTGTTTTTACAGTTGGCATTACACACGCTAGCAGATGTCCACCGGGCATTCGCCGTATCACAGCCTGCCATCGGATCGTCACATTGTGTACCGTGATTCGTAACTCCACGTATCGTTTTTCCACTGTTCAATCGTCCAATGTTTACGCCCCTTACGTCATTTTGCATTTACCAGCGTGATGTGTGGCTTATGAGCAGCCGCTCAACCATGAAATCCAAGTTTTATCACCTCCCTCCTAACTGGCATAGTACTTGCAGTGAATCCTGATGCAGTTTGGAATTCCTGTGTGATGGTCTGAATAGATGTCAGCCTATTACACATTACGACCCTCTTCTGCAGTCGGCGGTCTCCGTCAGTCAACAGACGAGGTCGGCCTGTACACCTTTGTTCTGTACGCCTCCCTTCACGTTTCCACTTCATTATCACATCGCAAACAGTGGATCTATCTAGTGTACAGATTTATGACACAAGTGACACCCAAACACCTCACAACGTTCGAAGTCGGTGAGTTCAGCGGAGCGCCCTATTCTGCTCTCTCACGATGTCTAATGACTACTGATGTCATTGATACCCTAGTACCTGGCAGTAGGTGGCAGAACAATACCCTTAATATGAAAAACGTAGGTTTTTGGGGGTGTCCGGATACCTTTGATCACACGGTGTAGCTGTGCTACCAATACAGTCAGGACACCACCATTCAGACGAAAGGCGCTATAAAAATGTAGAGAACGAGTGGCTTTGACCGTCGGAAGCTGCAGTTAGACGATGGTCTATTCACCTGTAAACCACAGGCGTAATTGTGACGTGATATGTCAAACAGGAAAGAAGACCTCCTACAGGAACTCCCTGTGTTGCCTGTTTGTGCAGCTACCTGGACTTAGAGAAATATAAAGGTTGCAGTGTTATTTTTACGATTTCACGATCGGAAATAGACTCTTCAGCGGCCGGACATGTTTTATGTCAAAGAGTCTATCTAGGGTATCAAGAAACAAGGTACCGCATCAGAACTCTTGAATGAACCTTTAAGTATGGAGAGCCTTCCTTTACATGACAAGATGAATTTTACAGTTCGTGGAAGAACGATGACTCTGATTCTTCTTCAGTTTCCCTTAAACTGAAATCAGTGTCATACAATACGTAAATCCACCTCTTAACCAAGCTGAACGTAAAAATCAGAACAGCAGAGACACTTCCTACGGACTACTTGCTATGAAGTTAAATACGTCTTGATTTATTAGTATTAAATATTTATGTGTTGATATGAATTACTCGTAAAAGCATTCACATTTGTGGACGATTATTGGTGGCTGTGGTGACAATTGCCTGTATGAATTACACGTATGTTAACCTGGAAGATTACTTGGTCACTAGAGTAGCATGTTGTCCGACATATATGTGTTGTGGGTCTGTATGTCAGCTGACTGCGGCGAGGCAAGTGGCTACTCGGCAGAGGATGAATGGCTTTCTGTGTAATAGAGCAGTATGTAATTGGTGTTCCATTATGCTGTCAAGTTGGTGTCAGTTTGGTCGCACCATGTGTACAGGCACTACGTGGGCCGCACTCTCCCGTCCGTAATGCAATAATCTGCTCCGCATAAGCAACGACAGGGCAGCTCAAATTACACAGAAAGTACTCTTGCCTGTCTGGTAATTGTATTACCCGCGCCATCAATTTTGTTTCGCTTCATTAAAGGCCGACCGTTGTTTGAGGTAGCGAAAGGGGCGAGGGTCGCCAGCTTACCCTCTACATGCAGTTTTTGCCTTTCTCTCCTTGAGCGCTCCCCTCGCAGCAGTGCGTGTTTGCTTCCCCCCAGTTCCAGTTTTCTCAACAACACGCTTTTCGTGGCAGAGGAGGAGCGTTACGTGTAAAGTGGGAGAACGCTGTTGCAATTTACGTGGCTTCAGTGCAGTTGTTCCTGAAGCCGTAATCGCGCCCCTGCTTTTCATTTCTGAAGTGCAGAAAACGAAGACGCGAAACGTAGCACCTAGCACTAGCGACCTATAGAAAACACATCCGTCTCATATTTACCCCCCGAACATTTCACTCCTTTTAAAAAGAGAGGAAGTCTTCTTACTGCCTACTATACACGTTTGGCTCTTTATAAGGCCGACAGTTTCTCATTTAGCTAGTGCAAAACAAATAACGTTCAAGTGTGCATCACAAACTTTGATTATGTAAGAATAGATCATTGGCACGTGAAAACAGTCAACGTATAACCGAAACATATCCATACGATTGTAGGAAGATGGAGAGTCCTGTATTTTGATTTATTTTATTTCCTGACACAGTCACATTCTTATTTTTTGTGCTACTTCAACAATTCACATTGACCTGATGACCACTGGACACCGTTGGTATTGGACATTCAAAACTACATATTTAATAGTGTCAGGAAATTTAAAAATATTGCACCTGTGTTACACTACTAGCACTTTTTTATTTCACGTTTTACGTTATGAATATTGTTGTTATTATAGGCACTTGGAATAATTTTAAGAAATTAATCTTCCATGTCTGAAACTGAGTACATTGTAGCAAATTGCCGGCCGCGGTGGCCGAGTGGTTCTAGGCGCTACAGTCTGGAACCGTGCGACCGCTACGGTCGCAGGTTCGAATCCTGCCTCGGGCATGGATGTGTGTGATGTCCTTGGGTTAGTTAGGTTTAAGTAGTTCTAAGTTCTAGGAGACTGATGACCTTAGAAGTTAAGTCCCATAGTGCTCAGAGCCATTTCAACCATATTTTTGTAGCAAATTCCTTATCATTTTCAGTGGAAGGGAAATTATTGTCAAGACACATTATTGTTCATCCATGCTAACACCATAAGTTGTTCTCTACATGAATTTACGTGAGGAGGGCTACGTAGGGTGAACTTCAAGAATAAATCGTAAGAAGTCTTATCTGGCACACTCTGTAGATGTCCTGACGTCCCACTGGTTATCATCTCCATTGGCTGCAGATTCGTAGCTGACAAACACTGAAATAGAGGATGGCAATGCGGACCATAACTTTTATCTCGAATGATGAACTAAAACTCATATTTTTGTCAATGTAATGGGAAAATACATTTCACATTTCAAGATGTTGCCGATCGAGATACAATACATTCAACAACGTGTTACGAAGCTAGCTGGGATAATTTTAACTCCCCTCTTGTTTTGCCATCTGCCTCCTTACATTCGTTTTTTTTTCTTTTGACAATTTACCATTAACATACGTGAGAATAATCTGTATTTTCTTAAAAGAGAAAGGTTGACCCTCACTTCTAAGGGATTTAACACCAGATCCAATTTTGTGCTTAGTTTTATGTATATAATTGATTTTCTAATTTATTTTGAGTATTACTAGTTAGTATCTTTCATTAGAGGGGCAAAGCAGTGATTTTTTCGTAACTTAAATTCTATTGTTGACATATAAACAAGTATAAATTCTGTAATAATTGTAAACATTTGGAAGACGAAGTACTAGTAATCTTAAACGATCTATTTAGCTCTATTCAAAAACATGTTATCAAAACCAGCCCTTCATTAATTCCAAAGTAATTAACAGGTTTGTCAAAAGTATTGTTTGCGTAACTATATTTGTTAATTTAATGATTTAAATAAATGATTGGGCCTAAACCCCTGCAGTAGAAGAAACTGCTAAAAAGAACCAATGTTTCGATGTATTCCGTTAATTTAATGAGTTAAGTTTTAATTGTAATTTCTGTAAATTTAACTTCAAACAATGTGTAGTTTCAGTACCTATTATTGTGATGATATATATAGGCCCGATTTTTCGTCACGAAACAGTCAGTCAACGAGTTTCTGACGTGTAACCTGTGCTGGTTAGAAGAAAAACAATGCTTCAAATTAGCTGTGGAATAAGTGTTAAACAGTTAGGTCGTGTTAAAAACAGTGACAGTGTCTGCTCCATACGTACCTGATTATTCTTCAAGAACTGTGAACTTTGTAGTTAGGTTTTACTGCTCGTAGACGTTCGACAGGAAACTATTGTAGCAGCATGTGGAGGTTCGCCTGCAAACTACTAATGGGGCTTATGAAAAGTTTAAACAATAGTGCACTGGCCATATAACTGTGTTATATTGTGGGTTATGCAAAGTGGAGTGCACTGGCCATATAACTGTGTTATATTGGGGGTTGTGCAAAGTGAAAATTAAAGTACTGCAAAACGTAACTGTGCATCTATCGGCTACATCATTTAAAGTAGTCAGTGTCGGAATCCACAAACCCCATTTTTCAGCCAGTGTAGCAACGCAGTACGTCGACACCGAGGGCAACAATCAACAAATGAAGAATTAAAAGTAGGTGGAACCGTCACAAACGGGAGGTCTACCGGCAGCTCCGAGCGCCGTATCAAATTATATATTGTTCACGTAGACTTTACTCATATTAAATCTTTCTGTCTGTCTCTCATCAATGTCCGAGGCATCTTTAATGCTAAAACGTACACTACAGCAGACTAGTTAAAGGCAAAATATGTTCCGCAACTCCTCAGACGTCGTAACCCAAGATAGTTCCATGTTCAAAAGTATCTGCATGACCTGAATTATTTATCAAAAATACGAAAGGATATTGACAATACAAATGTACGATACAGTATTTACGTGACTAAAATATTACTTTCGAAAAATACCAAAGCTTCACTTGAACTGCATGAATTTATGCAGTGCTGGATCTGTAATGGATATACGAATCAACTTATCAGTATGTACCCCAGAGTCGCCATCCTGGCCATGTTCAGAGGAATCCGAATGAGCTGAATTGTCAAACAGCAGCGCCTTCTTCAAATGTAATTGGATAACCTGTACAACATACTAAAAATACATGAAAGTATTGACAACAGTGACGCAAGTTACAGTATTTCCTAGTCTAAAATGTCTGTATTAGTTACGAAAAATACGAAGCTTCACCAGCAACAAGTACAATGTTTGTGTCAAGTGTCACAATGTTACTTCCATGGCATAAATATCTGACAAAAATACATAATGATACTGGCAATACCGATATAATTTGCAGTATTTCCACATTTAAAATTTCTGCATTATTTATCAAAATACACGGCACACTACAGCTCTAACGTACAGGTCAAGATGCTCTGGACAATAAGCAAACTTAGATATTTTTACAATACTTGGTACAAAGCACAAAGGAGACCCAAATTAAACTTTTCCACATCCAAATATTCCTTATTTTTGTTCTATAACTGTAAAAAATACATGTTAGCTAAGAAAAATGTGTCATCTACTGGAAGAGTGCAATTACTGCGGAACCAAATGAGTAGCTATACTTGAACCAACACTGCTATTTTCGCATCTACATTGTCTGTATTTATCTTCTACGAAGCGAGGTGGCGCAGAGGTTAGCACATTGGACTCGCATTCGGGAGGACGGCTGATCAATCGCGCGTCCGGCCATCCTGATTTAGGTTTTCAGTGATTTCCCTAAATAGCTCCAGGCAAATGCCGGGATGGTATCTTTAAAAGGGCGCGGCCGACTTCCTTCCCCGTCCTTCCCTAATCCGATGAGACCGATGACCTCGCAGTTTGGTCTCTTCCCCCAAACAACCCAACCCAACCCTCTTCTATAACAGTACAAAATACTTGTGAATTTTAAAATGTTAAACAGGCATTGTAGCAATAGGTGACACTTCCTCTTAAGCCCAGATAAGGCTATGGTACTGGTGCTAGAAAGACCAATTTTCATCACATGACCTAACATCATTTCCTCACTAGAAAAGTGTTAATGGTGGTACTGACTGGCTAACATAGATCTTCTTATTACTTTTGCTTCTGGACCTACATGAGGTTATGCTCGACTGGTGTACAAACATGAACCTTCAAGGCTGTAACATTTATTGATTGCAAACGTAGTACCAATGCTATCTAAAATAGATCACAAACCGTACTACCATAATCAGCTACTAAATAATAGACTCATCTATGGCATGTTTATCCACCAACGTCACAATTTCGAAGACTTTAGCACAACATACGGTACAAAAATTGCTGCGTTTTGGTGGCATGTGGTCACTCAAACTACATATTTTCGTAATATGCAATAAAAAATTCGAATTCCTCCAAATTCAATATATTATCTACAATGTTCGCTTGCTTATGTCACCGGCAATTGTGGACAGAGATCTGACCATGAAGGAAAATTCGACCTTCCCCCAAAATAACACAGCAAACAATACATGGCTTGCTATTTGGCTCTGTTAATAAAACTTACAGGTTAATGAACACATGGTGAGGACTGACTAAAGCAATCTCACAGTGGAAATTACATGGTACTTCTATGAAATTTGTTACAAGTCGTTACAGTATAAAAAAATCTGCGACATGTCATTTTCATGGCGACGTAAGTAGGGGGAAAAGATTGTTCTGACGCACGTTGAGTTGTTGGCAGGCATCAGCACAACCGACACTCTCGTCAGATCTCAGAAGAGCCTACATGATTACGTGAAGTGCCCCCTTTCCTTCTCGTCAGCTCTTCCCCCTTCCCCCCCCCCCCTTTCTAGGACAATTAGGTTAAGTACAGATGAGGAGAAATTCAAAAACTGAGGTAGGGTGTTTTCCTGTTGGCTAGGGTTACTAAGACAGTTTTCGTGTTCTCAGGATATCCCATCTATATTTAGCTCCAATTTATTACCTTCAGGGCTATAGTTTATGACCTAATTAGCTAGTCGCTATAACTTACGACACAAAATAATGACCAGATGATCAACTGTGCATTCAGACTTATCTTAATGTCTGTACTTTATTTACAGCACATTTATCTCCATGGCTACAAGTTATGACAAAAAATGGGCCATAGAGTGTTTTCCCTTTTTTTCTTAAGTCAACCTTACCCTTCTTGCTATAATTTATTACTGAAAAATGCGTGGCACAATCAATAAATCCCTACCTGGGATGAGTCCTTCACCATACTGTAGCAGTAGAAATGTAAAAACGACTGGAAATTTAAAAAAAAGTAGCAACATTTCTCCAGACATGTATGAACTGTATTAATTTAAAAAAATAAAGTCCATTTCACACAAGATATCACCAAATAACTTTGTGTATGTGGATAAACAACAAATTACACTGCAGTTGCAAGGTTCCATATTTAAACAGTTCCCCCTACCCCTCTAACATCACAGTTTGCACAAATTCACCCACAAAGCTATATGACCACTTGTTCTGTTACCATCACTGGTGGGATCAGATAGCTACAATACATATTTATTATTTAACCGAACACTACAGCGTGGAGTGTCCCCACATGCCACATCACACCATCCAGGTCACGTTGTGCTGGAAAGTCACAGCCTACGGCTCTAGAGAGAAAGAAATTAAGCTGAGTAGAGATTAACCTGATCAATACGACTCCGAAGAATAACGGCTGAGCCACTTCTAGCAGACCACATACCAAGTAGTAAAACGACTAAAAAGTTTTCACTGCTTGGTGGTAATAAAAGGAAGAAAAAAGGGAAAACGAAAAGTTTACTTCAGTACCTTTATTGTGTTGTCATACAGGATTAGCAGCCTCCTAACTACAAAATATGGCTGTAAGGTCACATTGCCAAGAAAAATCCTATGCACACGCGTGGGGTGAAAGAGGTTCGTAAAACCAACTCAAGTGCTTACAGTATCTTGCGTGATAATTATCCGAGGCATTATGTAGGATAACCTGTAAGTGCACTCAGAGTTAGGTATAAAGAGGTCTTGCTAAGCAGGGTAGGTAGGAACGTACATAACTCCAACTACACAGAGCATTTGTCCAATTCTAAACTCTCTCTGAAAAAACTGGAATAAACTGTAATTTTTCGTGAAGTTAGAATTTTTGGAGTAACTCGAAATGTTAAAACATTTAGCTCATAGGGATTGTTCTATCCTGCATGTGCAGTTGCCGCTGAGTAATAAGAATTTCTTCGACGGCCTTCATCCCTTACTCAGGGCTGCTTAACGGTAGTTTACTGGCAGCTTTTGCTGCATCTAGGATGTAATTTCCTCAAGGACACTAACTTGTGCCCCTTATCTAGCACTGTACTGTATTGCCTGAGTACAATCTAGCTGCCATACCGCAAGAAAGAAATCCTATATGCTTAACTATTTTAAATGTCATGGTTTGTTTTACATCGTCAGAGGTTTCAATTAAAATATAAAATGTTTTTATCTATTATTTTTCATGTACATCAAGCAACAGTCTTTGTTCCCAAAGGGGAAAGTATTTTCGACTGTGCCTTTAATTGTTCTAACGACGATATGTTTATGTAGAAGTTTTGTTATAAATTTTAAGATAATAGTTTTAAACAATTTTATTAAAATCATTTAATCTGTAAAATATTTTTTGTACTAGATTGCACTGCTTACGGTAGGCTTGCAACGTATGTTAATGAAGTAATATTTTTATTTGTTGATTATTAAACATAAGGTATTTAGAATGATTATTCGCACCTAATCAAAAGCAAGTCTTATTTGTCAAATAATGTCATGTAAGCCACTCAGCATGCGTATTTGCTTTTTGCTTGTGCGTTACACACGTAGTGCACTACATACGGTGTCATTTAAATTTAAGCGCCTAGTATGTTAGTCAGTTGGCAAAATTATGTCCGTGAAGTTCACACTGATGTTGGCTGATGACCATGACTTGATATTTCATTATTTTGAGGTGAATTTTTACTTAATAAGAATCAAAAGGCTTTATCCTAATGTCCCTTTTCAATACAATATGCTACAAGTAACCAAAGCTGGCGCAAGCCTAACTGCCGACCCATACGTGCTGCAAAATTATCGCCCCTCTACTCTAAAAAGGATAGTGTAATGTTAAAATCCATCCATTTTTTGTAAGTTAGTCATATGATTTAAGTAAATCCAGCTCTTAAAAATAATAAACGGTTACCGTAAATGAACATTTTTTACAGTTGTGTACCGATAAATATTTTCTGCGGAAAACAGATGTAATTACAGCGCAATTTAAAACTCACATGTTAATTTGCTTTGAAAAATATTCTCCACAATAACAATTTATTTTGCTTTGAACAAAAAAAAAACACTGTAAAGAACTAAGGAACTGAACATTTGACAAAATACTAGACAAATAAAACCTTCCTGGCTTTCGCTTCAGCTCTGTCACTCAATCAGCGTAATTTGAGTCCCCTGCAAGCTCGTGCTCAATAGATACTGTTGCGAGTTCACTTAATCGAGTTTAGCTCATCGTTGATCTGAGATATCTTTTTGGCAATTTTAGCTTTTAGGAACTTCTCTCTCTGCTAGTAACTGTCACCGGGAGTCTTGGGAAAATTCCGGAAGCAATGTAGTTCCTATAAATTTTAAAGTCTCCGTTGGATCTGTTCCGGGTTTCACCAACGCATAAAACACTTGAAGTTCTTGGCTCAACCCCAGTGCATCAACGTCGCTTCACTCGTTGTTTTGCAAAAACGCTGCGAGGTTTGTACACTTTTCGTCCAAGCTATCAGGAGGAGGATTATTCAGCTTGCCGATGTACAGAAAATGAAAATGATCGCAGTGAGACTTCAACTGAGTGAAGCTCTCGTCCAAATATATGGTGACTACGTCTAATATATAAGAATCAATATTGTAAAGTTTCGTTGGATCCTTTATTGTCTCATTTCTTCCTTCAGAGGTAAAGTGTCTTGCTTTTTGTTTTGTTGTCGCGATACGCTTACCGCGCTAACGTTAGATCTTCTAGCTATAATTCTGTGATCTGCGGTTCTCAAAATATGCATTCGTATATTCTAGCGTTAGGTTAGCTTAGTTGTGCCATGTTCCGTAGATCATTTTCCCCATTATTTTATCGATATGATGTGGTATAATTCAGTTTACAAGATATATATACGGTTTCAGGTACATTTACGTCTTTGCTTTGGAGGAACAGACTGACTACACTGGATTGAAGCAGTACGCCGTACCAGATTACCAGAGAAGTAAGAAGCGAGTAATTTTTTATTTGGTTCGCAAGTATCAAGGCTTCGTGAGTTCTCATACCTTCGAATTCTTCTGATATGTGAACAAGTGCGTCATAAGCTCCTCAGATTTGAAACCTCAGGGGAGTAAGTGCATAGATGCGGCTTTCCCACCTAGTACCCCTGAGCCGTTTAGCTTCACGTTATGCAGATACTGCTTAAAGACATTCTAACGACGAACAGAGGACGAGAAGAAATCTTAAAAGCTCTTCACTATCGAGATCTGGAAACAGCATATTGGGACGATGTAGCAGTATTGTTTACAAGATTCAATGAGTGACTGCTACATAGTACATAGAATGCTCTCTTGTTCAAACCTAAAATTCTTTTCAGGAGATCAGAATGCTTTCCTTTCATGTTCACTCCATTATTGTACCCTTGACCTCTCATATAACAAAACAGGATTATTTTATCTTCCTAGAACTGAAGTGCAGCCTGCATCAAAATGGAGTTTGAAGACTCAGACATTGGAAGAAATCCCAGAAAATGCTAGCGAGTTCGGACATCGTATACCCCTTCGAGTCGTGTCTCCTGGACGAAGCATACCACAACTGTCGACTGCTCAACTTTTAAAATATCTGTGGTGCATTCCAGAATGATACTGTAATACTTTCATCATTAATAAAATAGATGAATCAGTAAGATGAATTGCTCTGCACAAGTGTACCAACACCACAGCGTCGAACTTTCCAAATAATTCAATGTGTTGCAAGAAGTTTTCGTTGTCACAGAGAAAGTGTTTATATGTACGTCCTCTCAAAGGCAGATATTGCTGAACCAGGAAATTTTTTATCGTTAGTAAACGCTGAAGATCATTTTTCCAATGTTTACTATCAATATTCAGTATCCTTTGAAGATGGGCGTGACATTTCGTAAATTTTTCAGTTCTTCATGAAACACGATCCGTTTTTTGTAAGAATTCAAATGCTCGGTAGACTTCCCATGCCTTTCTAGATAAAAAGCAAGCTGCTGCCAGTCGCTTGCACCGTTCTCTGTAAGTATTTTTTTCTGGATTACAATTCCGTAAACACGTGCATTAATAAATCAAACCAGACTATTATAGAATTCGTATCGTGAATTGTTAATGACGTAACAGATCAAAATTTATACAACGTGAAAGATGAAGGGCAGTCAACAAAATAAGTACCTTGTTGATATAAATCTGAAATTTCGCTCGAACAACTATGTTGTTCATTCTGATTTTAGCACACTTTTTCTCTGAAAAAACACACGCATACGAGTAAGGATACATGTTCTTCAGTGAAACACTTTAGAAGAAATATTAGCCCTTTTACAAGTTATATTCTTGGTTGACTGGAAATAGCCGGTCGGGGTGGTCGAGCGGTTCTAGGCGCTACAGTCTGGAACAGCGCGACCGCTACGGTCGCAGGTTCGAATCCTGCCTCGGGCATGGATGTGTGTGATGTCCTTAGGTTCGTTAGGTTTAAGTAGTACTAAGTTCTAGGGGACTGATGGCCTCAGAAGTTACGTCCCATAGTGCTCAGAGCCATTTGAACCACTTGATTGGAAATGAACAAATCTAGAGACAATTTTACTGTTGGAAAGGTATTGAAGGTAATACTACAGGAATGGCTGGATCATTCAGCAATGTTCACAGCGCACGTATTTATCATACTGTATACAAATGGAAATCAGTTGTCGCATGTGTGAAAGATCATCACCTGAGAACGGCTTGACGGAACTGGTTGATATTTTTTTATATTGTGTTCATTAGTGTCTGGACAAGGTTTCTATGAACGAAAATTTTTGGAAAATCCACCAGAAAAGTCGGAAATTAAAATCAGTTGTGGAAGATCATTACCTGAAAACGGTTTGACCTATATGGTTGATTATTTTTTTGTTGTGTTCGTAGTTGTGGATGGTAATGATATTTTTTATATAAAAAAGCTATTTTAAAAAATTTGCGTTCAGTTTCACAGTTCTGCTGTCACACGTTTTCATAACAAAAAAAATCTGATTCGAGAGTGATACATATAATATAAAAGTGCATACGTAATACTTAAAGGGGAACGGTTGTTACCGAAATCTCGAAAAGTTCTTGGCCGGTTTACTACAAATTTTTACCCGACACTCTGATGAACGTTCGGGCGGACACATTCTACATACCTTCGTAATGTATATAATATACTAATATATGTAATATATAAAGAAGAAGCATAGTTCCACAAATCTTGGGAAGTTCTTGACCGATTTACTTCAAATTTTTGCACGATACTCTAACAATCAGACGGAACTGTCCACAGAGAAAGAGAGAGAGGTGGGGAGGGGGGGGGGGGGAGGGTAGGAGGAGATGGACAGAGAGAGGGGGGAACGAGGTTATGCAGAGAGAATTGGAGGAAGACGAGATGTACGGAGAGAGAGGGGAATGAGAAGATGATGAGAGAGTGGGGAGGAAAGGAAGGTAGGATATATATGCAGTTCCAATACATACTGCGAAACGTTGTTGGGTTCGCTAGTAATATCCATAAATATACGAAATTACGTGTTTCTCAACTAAATACCCTGGAAGGAATAACCGCTTGAAGTTATCACTCCAACAGGCTGTTGATTGACTTCAGATGAAATAAAATTTGATTTCTGTAAAGCAGAGTATGTAATATGATTATGTTAAAATCAACTTAAAACCCTCTCTCTAGTTGTAATTTTGTCTGCCCTGTGAAACGTAGCGTTTCCCTACCTGTTTCTATGATATTTTTTAAATTTTTAAACTTTTCATACAACAGCTTTACAAGCGATACAGGAAAGTGCAGTCCGCTGAGGGGACTTCCTTCATGCTTTATTTTTATTCTAGCTATTGGGACGATGCGTGCTTACTTATCGCCCTGCCAACTTTTGAAGTACTGCATCATAAGAAAACCAATTTTCCTTTCTGCATCCTTGACGGAGAAAAAGTCTAACTTACTAGCAACGTGCATGCGCAACACTAATTGTGCCGTACCTGAAATACACATGCCTATTACATCAATGTAAATTATAATATCCCAAGTTACAACAAATCAATCATGCGTTTGACATCTTGCGCCCTTGCCAACTGAATTTTTTCAAGGATAATCACATTTTCCGTTTGACCACAACATTTCACCAGACTATCTTGCTCGGATCTCTGCAGCATTGCGCGAGACAATCCGCCCATGTCGTGGAGATGACATATCGTAGCGCTGCATGGGCGAGAATAGAAACATTTGGGCTCCACGGAACCCCATGCCATTTAGTATGCTGTTTGGCTAGATTTATCGTGACACAGAGGGCGCAGTGGTCGGAGAAATTAGCCGGAATGGCATCGGCGTTGGCAAATGTTCCCAGTGATGTACAAACGGTCTAGACGGCAACATGCGGTGGAGGTCAGGTACATGTACTTTACTAGGGTAGGAAATTTATGTTCCCACGCATCCTTCAGTTGCAGGTGACGCACCAGATCATGTAGTTCCCTAGAGTAATTAAAGTTTGGCGATTGATCTTTCCTGAGGATCACACAGTTAAAATCACCACTAATTATCAGCTGCGTTGGGTTGCGGCGTAACAAGTAGATACTGTCTTGTTTAAAGAAGTTAGCTCTTTATGATTTTAGAGTCGTTCCAGATGGAGCATAGATATTGACGAGGGTGACGTCAATAATTTGGCAAGCTATGCCTCTATCGGAGTCCAACATTTCGATAATGCTCACTGGGATTCCGTCTCGTGATAGAATGGCCGTACCTGTACCCTCGTCCTCCGCGGTCTTTACGATTGTTGCAAAATCCTGATACATGAAAACTTAAGATAGTCACTTCCGGTAACATAACTATATCAGCTTCGGACTCATAGATGAACAGTCGGAACATTGCTAATTTTAAATCTGTCCTAACTCTATTAATGTTCAGGGACAAAAAACTTATAAGCTTGACTCATAATCTTCAGAGACCTGTGGGTGTTGGGAAGCGTTAGAAGCCCAGTCCATCTCACCGTCGGACTTCGAAACTACATCCGCAGGCTTTGTACCAGTTTTTGCGCTGACTTTACTTTTCGACCTACCTACAGCCACGGAGTCATTTGGTTTAACTTTATTTTGCCGTCGTACAGTCGTCCGAAGTGCCATAGAAGACGGCGGAGTTGACGATTCAGGGCTGTAAGCAGTATGTGAAAGTCCTTGCTTCAAAAAATGGTTCAAATGGCTCTGAGCGCTATGGGACTTAACTTCTGTGGTCATCAGTCCCCTGGAACTTAGAACTACTTAAACCTAACTAACCTAAGGACATCACACACATCCATGCCCGAGGCAGGATTCGAACCGGCGACCGTAGCTGTCGCGCGGTTCCGGACTGAGCGCCTTAACCGCGAAACCACCGCGGCCGGCAAAGTCCTTGCTTCGAAATGGGTGACGGCTAGTCCGAAGACGCGTCTGCAGTAGGCTCAATATGTTTGTTTGGAATCCCACTGGCTGTTTGTACACAGCTTTCCGGTTCCTCGCGTTGTTTGGAAGCAGTTCTGAGGTGGCGCGTGTTTATGTTATGCTCTACACTGCGTGCATCATCCTCTGTGTTTACGGTTAGCATTTGACTGACTTCCACCTCTTGTATGTTGACCACCTGTGGCGAGTCGAGAAGCGGCATCGCAACACATTGCTGTAAACACTCGACTGCACTCGTATTCACAGTTTCTGCGTCGCGAGTTTCAATGTGAATTTGGCGGTGCGTAACTGAGCGTGTCCTCTGTGGAGGCCCGTGACTCTGCGTCATCGGTTTGATTTTCTACGACATGGTCACCGGAGCCACCACCGTCACTAGTACGGCGTCGGTTGTTACCGACGGATAATGCAACGCTGACGGCTAAGGGGTGACTAGCCACGGTTATCTGACGTAAGGGTGGGAAGGTGCCTTCATCGAGATCGTTGTCCTCTGACGCAGACGCACTAGGCTGGGAGTCAATCGCAGAAAGCGTCTGATTTTGAGTTAGGACATCAGCCAATGTTAATCTCTGTCGTTGTTGTAGATTGTTTCGAAGTACGAAAACGCACCGTGGGAAATCACCGTAAATGACCACTCGTGTTACAGATATAACAAATGCCTACTTGTCCATAGTAAATGACATGAGCCTTATAACCACAAACCATTATATAGGATGGGATATTGACTTTAACGGCCATGTCAACTAAGGGAATCCCACTATAACACTGGAGTTTGTGACGACTCGACCATTTCACGTTTCTAATCTTTAGGATGCCACCGTATTTGGCAAGGACATCTCTAAGAAAACATTTCTCAACCTCAGGTGGCAAATTGAACACTCGCACTTGTTTATGTTCGATGTCAGCTTTAGTAATTGAAACTGTACTCACCCACTGATCACGATGTCGGAACACTGCTTTCCCACCAGTATTCACCAAAATTTTCTCCAGTTGTATCTGATCTAAAAATTTCACAAAGAAACAGTATTCCGCCATGTCATAATATGCTGTGTGGACCTGGTCGGACGTGATGCCAATAATATCTACTATCCATTCATGGATTTCTAGAGAACATGGTTGCACATTCCTGGAAGATTTCTCAAATGGAAAACACAGGGTAATCTTACGGGATACACTGGGAGCCACAAGTGTACTATATGAGCGGCCGAGACCGCTGTGAGTTAATGAATAAGCGTATGTACGACGGTAGTGAAGAAGCACTGAGAATTTCACAGGTCACAATCCAAGAATGTCTATAAATGCGGCTTGTGGCGCTACGACTAAGCGGAAATACCGGCACGTTCGGTCGCTGTCGTGCCCCAAGCGGAACGGCGTACTACTCAGCGTCTTCTGCTACAATATTACTAAAGTGGGAATAGTAAATAATTATACAGTATAATTTTTTATGTTATGGAGGGTTTGTGTGGTCTCTGAATAAGATATTCTCCATACTATACATACCGCTGAATCGTCGTGTTGTTACTGCGTTGGCTCCTTCTTATATACTTTAACTGGATTCATAGGGTGTACTATTCTCACATCTCGAAGCACGAGTGAACAAATGACAAGAATCAGTTTAGTATGGTCCTAAATGTCGTACCAATCGTACTCTGTAGGGAGTAAAATGGTGTTTCTTAACCCTGTGGGAGACCGTCATCATCAACAAATGGTGGTATTGGGCAGACTTTCGTCTGAAAATTTTGTGTTTTGACACTAAAATCATGGTTCTTTAATGAGATCCAGTATTTTCGGAGGAACTGTGAGAAGCACAATGTAATCACCTTATCTGTTGACGTGTCTATGTACTATCCGTCTCAGTTCTGAATGGTTGTGTTATGCTTCACTTGAACCAAAAACCCACTTCTGTTTGGTGTATATGTACTTATACAGTATATTAACTAATACAGGAAAAAGACCATGCCATTACGGATGGGAAAGTAGAGTCCCAGACTACTTTAAACACACTGTGTGGAAAAATTTGGATACAGAAGAAAAAATACAAGATATCTTTGATTTTATCCATACTGGATGAGAGGTCGTGGTTGTAAATGTCAATGTTAAAAAATATATCGGCTCAACCACTTGTTTATAGTGTAAAACACTAAGATTGGCGCGTTTCGGAAGTCAAGCTTCCATCATGAGAATAATAAAAAGTAAAAGAACGTGTTAAAACTCGCTAAAATGGAACATGCACCAGGCACAATAAAATTGATACTAAAATTAAAACATCGTGGCTACTTCCCTTGTTGCAGCCGTTTCTTCGAAGGTGCATCTCCACATAGTCGTCAAAATATAAGAAACTCTAAAATGGTGTCGCCTATGGTGTTCGACATCTAACCACATGGCTCTCTCCTCTATCGTCGTAAACCACCCGTGTGTCTTCGTTGATACCACACACCACGTAGCCAAACACGACACTGAAACGCGAGTGAGATCACGCGCAAGTAAACAAGGAAGTTACAGAGATGTCTATACAAACAGATAACGTATACATGTTCCAAGGACCTCATGAAATGATGGTATCCTGCCAATTGCTAAAAATGTAGTTGCTAAAAGAAACCAGTGAAATGTTTGAAAAACACATGAACAAAATTATAGTGCAACGCTGTAAAATGAAAAACAACAGAACAGTGAAAAATACAAATGAATTCATGACAGAAATTAAGGACTTACACAAAAGTGGCTCTGAGCACTATGCGACTTAAAATCGAAAGACTTGAAGCAGTCGAACGGTCTACCCGAAGGGGGGCCCTAGTCACACGACATTGATTCGTTTTTTACTTAGATGAACATCGTGAAACAACTAGCCAGAGTAAACGGATATCACCAAAACGTTGTCATTAAATTAATACGACAGAAACAACGCGCGAATGCAAGGAATAATACCGCAAATAATATTACGAGAGTCACAATACCATACTTCGGCGATATTTCGCAAAAAGTGGCTAACATTTTCAAACCTTTTAAAGTTGATACCACTTTTCAGACCAATAATACGCTGCGATTTAAACTAAGAAATAATTTACAGCGGGAAAGTGATAAATATGAGAGAACTGGGGCCTATAAAATTCAGTGTAACACGTGCAAGGCAAGCTATGTAGGCCAAACTGGTAGGTCCTTTAAAGTACGTTACAAACAACTTAGCGAAGCTTTCCGGCTTAATAATTTCGAAAAGTCAGCTGTAGCCACGCATATTTGGGAAACGGGACACCCCATGTTGGGAATAGATCAGGGTCTCGTTATTTTGCATAGACAGGACAAAGGTAAAAAGCTGCATCTACTAGAACAGCTGGAAATTAAGATACACAGCGTGGACAATCAGAACACACTGAATGAACAGCTAACTGGTGATACAAATAACTTTTTCAAACATTTCACTGGTTTCTTTTAGTAACCACATTTTTAGCAATTGGCAGGATACCATCATTTCATGAGGTCCTTGGAACATGTATACGTTATCTGTTTGTGTAGACATCTCTGTGACTTCCTTGTTTACTTGCGCGTGAGCTCACTCGCGTTTCAGTGTCGTGTTTGGCTACGTGGTGTGTGGTATCAACGAAGACGCACAGGCGGTTTACGACGATAGAGGAGATAGCCACGTGGTTAGATGTTGAACACCATAGGCGACACCATTTTAGAGTTGTGGTGTCACCGCCAGACACCACACTTGCTAGGTGGTAGCCTTTAAATCGGCCGCAGTCTGCAATCACTGATAGTGGCGACACGCGGGTCCGACGTATACTAATACGTCGGACCCGCGTGTCGCCACTATCAGTGATTGCAGACCGAGCGCCGCCACACGGCAGGTCTAGAGAGACTTCCTAGCACTCGCCCCAGTTGTACAGCCGACTTTGCTAGCGATGGTTCACTGACAAATTACGCTCTCATTTGCCGAGACGATAGTTAGCATAGTCTTCAGCTACGTCATTTGCTACGACCTAGCAAGGCGCCATTATCATTTGCTATTTATCTTGTGATGCATGTATCGTCAGACCGATGTTCACCAATTATGGATTAAAGTTAAGTATTCCAGAAGCTACGTACCTTTTTTGCTAGTCTCTATTCCTTTAACTGTTCCAGACCTCACGCCAGCATGCGTGAGCTTCAACGCGTGCCTTTCGGCTTCCTCAGAGTGGCTTGGTTGTCTTGCCAAGTCACAACAAGAGTTTCTTATATTTTGACGACTATGTGGAGATGCACCTTCGAAGAAACGGATGCAATAAGGGAAGTACCCACGATGTTTTAATTTTATTATCAATTTTATTGTGCCTGGCGCATGTTCCATTTTAGCGAGTTTTAACAGGTTCTTTTACTTTTCATTGTTCTGATGATGGAAGCCTGACTTCCGAAACGCGTCAATCTTAGTGTTTTACACTATAAACAAGTGGTTGAGCGGATATATTTTTTAACATTGACAAGATATCTGTATTTACTGTAAATGTCAGCGGAGAATGAGCATAGAATTTCCTCGCTAATTACGTGAACATAGGCATGTTCCTCGACGTAATGCACAAGTATGGTTACAGATCTCTGACTGTATGTAAAAAAAAAAAAAAAAATTAATCCGACATTCGCACTTCGGCTGAAACTTAATTGTTTGGCAGCAGTAAGGATTCCATATAGCTCACATATTGACACTACTGACATACCTTATACTGCGACAGTCTTGTTACTGACATTGGCAACATAAATTACACCAAGAGATGGTACGTTACTTAGAAGGCAGAGTTTAATTGTAATGACGCTCATTACAGATTCTTTTTCTGGCAATATTATGGTATTCAATTCTGTCATAAAGTTTACTGGCAGGAGCAAATAAAGAAGAAACGTCCTGTAATGTTAAAGAAGGGAATTTGAGGAACATTTTACAATTATTTATGTGGTGGATTCTAGAAGCGCAGCTCTGAGAGACGTGGGTTCCAGGCGAAACTACAGTTTCTCTTACATGGGAATAACAATGTTGTACCAGGAGGAATATAGGAAAAAGTTGGAAAGGAAGTACTGGAAACCGTTTTCATGATAAGCAAAAATTCTGTAGCTTTAACATATAAAATGGAATTGGCCGACATTAAAATGGATCTTCTGATGGAGCAAATACCCTAAATATTGGAGCTTTGTGTACATTGCCTTATGTGTGCGGATATAACACACGACTTCGCTGGGTTTATTAACAAAATAGAGATGCGTGCCTACCTAATATCAAACCACAACTTCTGTGGACAAAATGGTAATTTATTGTAAGCAATGATATGACCATTTAACGTAAACGAGCTCTAATTATAGAATAAAGATATACAGGGTCCTGGGTTGAGACACCTACTTTTGCCGGGATGAGACAGCATGGACTGCTGTGGAGCGGGCTGATCGGCGTAATGGGCACAGACGATACAAAATCAGCGGATAAGAAATTATTACTTTAAAGTTTCCAGTAACGCGTACTTCTCTGTGGAGGCGCAGAGTCCAACGGTAGTGCATTGCATGGCCTTGGAACGTGCTGACGCGATCGCAACAACCTTCGGAGGACGCCGCCCCCGCTGCGTTCAGTCACTAACATATGGCGTTTATTGGCTGGCACGTGTTGTTGGTGCCCGGAATAGTGACTGTGCGTTACCAGTGCACTCTCGTGGCATAGAAAGGGGTGTGCTTGGGTAATCTCTCAACAGCTCTGCATGGTAAGGAGATTGACAACAGCACAGACCTTCCACCAAGGAAGACTGGGATGGTCGAAGGGTGCTTACAGGTTTATCTTATTAAATGAAACAACAAGTTTACTGTTACCAGTCACCGTTTTATTTTTTCATGACGCGTTTCGAAGGTTTAAACCTCCATCATCGGGTGGATTTGCATTAGTTAGTATTACATATGTGTGTATGTTGTGTTACGACATTTGGAGGAACTTGTGGCACTGCCTAGTGGAGAAACAAGTCACTATTTCAGAATATGGTTTTGGATAACTTTTGACAAAAAATTAAACCGATATTTAATGGTAAACTTTAATAAGTAAACTAGAGTACCTCCAGTGGTCACAGGTTCCTTTTTCTTGTCGTAACACTTCACATGTATACTGCCACATTTGTAAACAAATATGGCGTCTGGAATCAGCTGGGTGCAAGGTTCGTACAGCAGAAGAGAAGACATACTCGCAAAGTCCAAAGAATATACAGCTAGGTGCAAGGTTCGTACAGCAGAAGAGAAGACATAATCGCAAAGTGCAAGGAATATACATTGTAACAACATTATTACAGAATAACCGTTTAAACCATTTGGATGTGTTTGTTTTGAGGTGTCAAATATATGTGTGTGTACTTCAGGTGGTATATAAATCCAATTTTGAAAGGTTGAAACTGCTAAACATTCGTACTCGTTTATGCAATCAGGTGAAATGTTAAAATGGCTTAAACTTCATACTTGCTAATAACAATTAGGTAAAATGTTACAGGCTTGAATTACAATGATCATATTGGCTACAGCAGTAAAATCATACATAGATGACACTCTTTGAAGAAAGAGAGAGAGAGAGAGAGAGAGAGAGAGAGGAAGGAGTGATTATATGAGAGCAAACATTTACATGGCAAGGAATCGTAAGATTACATGTTGCATATATTAGCTGCCTAAAAGTTGGGGTAATACACTGGTTAATGTTATAAAATATGCAGATAGATATACATTTGTGCCAGTAGTTGATGTACATACAGTTTTAAGCTGACATGGGGTACAAGCTGTTGGTGTGTTGAATTATCTGTGAATGAGGTCAATCTCTTGTACTCTTGGCGGCTGTCAATAATTATGGTAAATATTAGGATATGTGCACGTGTGTGCGTGTGTGTGTGTGTGTGTGTGTGTGTGTGTGTGTGTGTGTCTGTGTGTATTTTAAGAGTGTAGGCAGTTGCTGAAAACAGAGATGATACTATTGTAAATATTGTCATTTTTGTCATTTAAGATGGATTCTGGTTGTTTCATTTGGTGTTTGTATATTTGGAGTGTTTCAAGGATGTCTAGTTTTCTGCCTTTAGGTTGGATGTGTAGGATGCTAATACTTGTGTTGTTAACATGGTGTTTTGTTTCATGTAGGTGGGTAGCTATTGCTGATGTGTGGTATTTTTTGTTTTTTAGTGCTGCCATGTGTTCCTTGAACCTAATTTCAAATGATCTGCCTGTCTGGCCTATGTAGAAGCAGTCACAGTCCAAACATTCAATTCAAAGAGTGTCATCTATGTATGATTTTACTGCTGTAGCCAATATGATCATTGTAATTCGAGCCTGTAACATTTTACCTAATTGTTATTAGCAAGTTTGAAGTTTAAGCCATTTTAACATTTCACCTGATTGCATAAACGAGTACGAATGTTTAGCTGTTTCAACCTTTCAAAATTGGATTTATATACCACCTGAAGTACACACACATATATTTGACACCTCAAAACAAACACATCCAAATGGTTTAAACGGTTATTCTGTAATAATGTTGTTACAACGCATATTCTTTGCACTTTGCGATTATGTCTTCTCTTCTGCTGTACGAACCTTGCACCCAGCTGATTCCAGACGCCATATTTGTTTACAAATTTGGCAGTATACATGTGAAGTGTTACAAGAAAAAGGAACCTGTGACCACTGGAAGTACTCTAGTTTACTTATTAAAGTTTTCCATTAAATATCAGTTTAATTTTTTGTCAAAAGTTATCCAAAACCATATTCTGAAATAGTGTCTTGTTTCTCCACTAGGCAGTGCCACAAGTTCCTCCAAATGTCGTAACACAACATACACACATATGTAATACTAACTAATGGAAATCCACCCAATTATGGAGGTTTAAATCTTCGAAACGCGTCGTGGAAAAATTAAAACGGTGACTGGTAACATTGAACTTGTTGTTTCATTTAATGTCAGTAACAGTCACGGTAAAGCCTAACCTAAAAGTGTTCGCATTTAAAGGTTTATCTTATTTTATTTGCTATTTTCTTTCATTCTGTTATCTCTATATAAAAAGAGACCGAACGTTGGACATGAGTTAGCATGAGTATAGCGCAAAATATTTTAACATAGTTTCAAATGTGTTAGTAATAACTAAGCATTACGCTATTTAAGAGGGAAAAGTTTACTTAGGAGAGCTACACAAAGAAAAATAATTTTAAAAAAAGAAAAAATTCGACATACTACCATTTGACTATCTGGCGCACAGATATCCACTCATCCGGTATCTAGAAGGCATCGTCTACTAGTCCATTAGACTATTCTTAACTACACTACTATAGAAAATTTCGCTGTACTACACAATACTACACTACACTACTGTACCCACTGTATCCACTGTACTGGATTTCTCATTTCTCTGGACGGTTAGCCGCCGGCGCGCTGAGATGTAACTCAGGATTTACAACAGCGGCTGCGCTCCTGTTCCATCCAAGGCACGGAGATTGGGAGATGGCTACCAGGGTCTCAGGAAATCCTTCCTGGTCCTCACCGACGCTTATCTTATCACTAGTTCCAGGGGGTTGTGGCAGTCTGAAGCCCTGCAGTGGCGCATCTCGTTACCATGATGTACAATCTCTTCTTGGTTGTCCCTCAGCCATGTAGGCTTGCACTTCATAGGCTGATATTTTAGCTCTCAGAGAGTTAATCTTATGCCACAGTTCCTCATTCATTGCTATATTATAGGCTGATGCATTTCCAAATGCGTTCCTGTCGTCGTCTGTAAATGTCATCTAATGGCACATTCCCAGACGATGTGATGCTGGCTGCCGACTGATCCACATTCAACAGTGTTTGTGATGCTCTGTTGTATTCTTAGTAAGTCTGTACCTTATCATATTCGCGATTTTTGAGCCAATATTGTGCACCTCTTTTATCTTACTGGGAGGTCTAGAGGTAGCAACACTAAGATCATCAGCAGCGTCTCAGTCAGTGTTGTTCTATAGATACGCTCCTGTCAGGCGCAGGAGTACACTCTTCTGTGCTCGCCGTAGAACCTGTGCTATATTTATCTTTCTGCCTCTGTGAGCCCAAACGCTCGACCTGTAGCCCACAATAGCAGATAAGATTACGTTATGTACGTTCTTATTGCACTTAGTAGCAGCCAAAAACTTCTTTGGCCAGTTTTTGTTATTTTATTTAGGATTTTAATGCCTCTCTGGCAGTCGATTTCTGCATGTGCATGAACGTTTTAGTTTTCGCTTATGTTAATTCGATAGTACCTATATATTGCTCTTCTTCTCACGGGTTGGTCATTTATTCTGATCGTGGGATTTCTTGTTCTTGAGTTCTTGATAATGTTCCTTTTTCTAATATTTAAAGTGTTTTGTGCACTGAATCGTCATTTTTCTTTTCTACGCACCAGTTACTCAGTCTTTCCAGAACTACTCTACTGTTTTCCTCTATTTTAGCCCTTGTGTTAGCAGATATAATTAGCAGATCGTCAGCGTAAACGATGCAGCCTCTACCGCTTTTAAACTCTGAACCTGGTTCGGTAATGACTTAGTGCCAACATCCCGGAACACTGGATAACTTACAGAGCCCTGTGCGCAGCCTTTTGTGATGTTTTTCACAATTTTCCTTCCACAGCATTCTAATTGCACCTGCCTGTCTGTGCAGAAATCTCGTTAGACTGTTAAAGAGACACCTGAGACAGTTAATCTGTATCAGTCTTTGAAAAGGGCAGGCCACCATAAATTATCAAACACTCCAGCTGTATCAGTCATTATAGCTATAATATACTTGTTGTCTGTTGTGTTCACAACATTCATTGCGTGATTTGTCGCATCCTCGGAGGATTGCCCTTTTCTCCATCCATATTGCAGGGACTTCATGCCTGCTATCTGACTGTGGTCCATTTGAAGCCTTTCCTGTACTTTGGCTAGAGCATTTACCAAACAAATTGGTCTGTAAGATTTCTATTCCCTTGGGTCTTTGTCGTTCCCCTTTTTAGTACAATGATATTCGATACTTTCCAGGTTCTGGACAACCAATCCTGCAAAAGACATTCGTTTAATAACACTATTATTTTGGCACAATTTGGTCCACTAGCTGCTGCATCGTCTCTGCCAATATTCTGTCAAGTATTGGTGCTTTCTTCATCTTTAACTTCATTATTGCCAGTTTCACTACATCCTGGGTAAATGGAAACACACCGCTGTTATTCATATACTGTAGTAATTCAGGGGTTGCAAGTACTAGCCGGGGACAGCAGTAGTAAGCGCACTTCCCAAATGCTGTGACAGCTGGACAGTGCACCAAGCACCATCAGTTCGGCTCAGCAAGAAGGAGGTACAAGGCTCAGTCTTTTGAGAAGTTTCTGCTAGGTTGGCAGCTCACAGCGACCCAGTACAGCAAACCAGACAGGTAGCAGTTTCGAAGGTCGAAGTCATCTTGGTGACTGGTAGCAGAACATTACGGGTTCAGCCTAGTGGCTGGTGTATTGCATTGTAATAAATGAGAACGCTCGAAAGCAAGGGTATTTATTACTGCTTGTCTGAGGCCATGACATTATGCTTGGCCGGCGATGGCCGGATGTGACCTACTTCTCCGGGCTCATCAGTGGTCTTCGCAAAACCTATATTTCACAAGAACGGGATTCAGGGATGCACATTGTTGCCTTTCCACCATCTCAGCAGGCTGAAGGTGTTCTCATGAAACCTATGCTCTCTCTTACAAAATCAAGCTATGTTGTTAGAATGACGTTAAGTTTTCTCTCCACTGGGGTCATGTTGCTGAGTTTACCATTCAGACCACTTGATCATGCGCGGAGAGGCAATTTCTTCTGGTTTTGCTCTGTTATTTGCAGTGTCAGCTTTCAGTATGTTTGTCGTTCTGATTGTCACAAGGGGCGTTGATCTGGCTCGCCTTGTCTGGGACTTTGAGGAAATTTTACATTTGCCCATAACACGTTTCTGTTGTGTAACAAATATGCAACGAAGTTATACGTAATATCGCAAGCTCAGGAGTGATCAAAGTTGTGCGTAACCATGCTATCGACTTTTCGTTATATATTCTGACATACATTCTCCTCAGCTAAAGAACATATTACCAGGTGATAGCATATAAAACGTATGCTGTGTTGTAATTAAGTATTCTGCAATTTGTCTTGTGGGATGATAAGGACACACGAACGTAGACCAGTGTACAAGTAAAACTATCAAAGAATCAGAAAACGCGAAAAGTTATCAACTATATTGTGTGTATCTACACCTTTAATTACCTACCAACCTACCTTTTTAACACTGCTCCAATGATGACGATATTAATTTTATAGAGAAGTGTTACCCTAAATACGGAGAAGCACAGTTTTCTCAATCTAAGACATTATTCTCTGCAATAGCATTAAATGGAGATATTTGCAAATTACGATTGGTTCTCACGAACAATGCTTATCCTAAACGTCTTAGGAAAAAGATCCTGTGTGTCAAGTGGTCTTAAACGATTACCGTTTTAAGGAAGTTATTCCTCTCAGTACAGTTAATGTATTATGTGTACCGAAAAAAATTAACACGTAAGAAAGTAAAAGAAACAAAGAACTGGAAATGGAAAAGAGAACCAAGTTTAATAACAAAAGGTGGAGTATACAGGGACAACAACTGCCATATTGGAGGAATAAAATCTGCTACTGGAAAAAGAGCACGCTATTGCAGAATTGAAACCAAAGCTTACAAATTACTTTAAACGCAGTTAATGGAAAAAATTGGATGGGCCTGTGGAATATTGATTATCAGCCGTTACTGTATATATCAATGGAAAGTGGCCATATAATTGCCTAGGCTTCCGCGGCCAGAGTCAGTCGACATAAACGTTTTCTGGTGTGGTACCGCGTCATATTGTGTAAAACTACTGCTGGAGAAAACCAACGTTTCGACCGCGGTTGTAGCGACCTTCTTCGGGGTCTACAGGTCAGTAGCCTCAGAAGAAGGCCGCTGCAACCGTGGCCGAAACGCTGGTTTCCTCCAGCAGCAGTTTTATACAACATGACGCGGTACCATACCCAGAAAACTTTTATGTCGAGTGGCCATATGTTGGTCATAGATCAATGAATCTATGGACATGTACTACAACTAGTAGAAAGCAACGAATCTGTGGACATGTGCTAAAAAAAGAAATACACGAAAAAAGGTTTTCAAACATCCGTTCTTATTTGGATTCACTTAAAAGTTTAGTTACACTGTACCCCAATCTGGTGGAAACACGAATGCCACATAATACCTAGAAGTAACCATTCGAAGTGACAAAAATTAGAATGACAGCATAAAGCAAACAACAGGAAAAGCGAATGACAAGATAAGTGAAAATTTAAGAAATGTCATTCACCCACGAAGTGGTTTATAAAGCACATATTCGAGGGAAATTTTTTAGCATTGCTCGTCAACCTGGCACCCTTACCAGATTGCATTAATACAAGAAACAGACAACATCCAACGAAGAGCAGCATGCACTCTATCATTGTACAGTGTGAGAATATTACAGCAGCTAAGCAGCAAACTCTTTTCGTAGTCGTTACGAAAGAGGCGTTTCGTATCATGCGTTGTTCGCTGTTGAACTTTCGCGAGAATATGTTCTGGGTAACATATTCCTTCCTTTCACACATGACTCGCGAAATGACTACAATGAGCTAATACGGAAGATTAATGATAGTACACTTCAGGTTCAAGCTAGGGATCCCAAGTATGGTCCGGTATACATGAAGCTTACGATGTCGATCTTGAAGTACTGAATCCACTTTTAATCATATATGTGATAGCGATAAGCACATATACAGATGGCGATAGTATCACGTACGCAAGATATGAAAGGGCAATGCACTCGCGGAGCTGTACTCAGGTGATTCAAGTGAAATTGTGTCCGACGTGATTAAGGACACACGACGGTAATTAACAGACTTTGAACGCGGAATAGTGGTTGTAACGAGACGCATAGGACATTATATTTTGCAAAACGTTAGGGAATTCAATATTCCGAGATTCAAATGTCAACAGTCTGCCGAGAACACCAAATTTCAGGCATTATCTCTCACCACAGACAACACAGTGGCCGATGGCCTTCATGTAAAGACCGAGACCATCACTACTTGCGTAGAGTTGTGAGTGCTTACAGACAAGTAACACTGCGTGAAATAACCGCAGAAATCAATGTGCGACATACGTCGAACGTATCCGTTATCACAGTGCGACACAATTTGTCTTGAATGGGCTATGGCAGCAGGCGAACGACGCGAGTACCTTTGCTAGCAGCACGACATCGAGTGCATAATCTCTCCCAGGCTCATTACCATATCGGGTGGGCCTTAGACGGCTGGAAAACCGTGGCCTGGTCAAATGAGTCCCAATTCAAGTTGGTGAGGGCTGATAGGGTTCGAGTGTGGTGTAGACCCACGAAGCCATGGACCCAAGTTGTCAACAAGGTATTGTGCAGTCTCGTGGTGGCTCCATACTGGTGTGAGCCGTGTTTACATGTTATGGACTGGGTCCTCTTTTTCAACTGAACCGATCATTGACTGGAAATGTTTATGTTCGCTTACACGGAGACCATTTGCGGCCGTTCGTAGACTTCATGTTCCGCCGGCCGAAGTGGCCGTGCGGTTAAAGGCGCTGCAGTCTGGAACCGCAAGACCGCTACGGTCGCAGGTTCGAATCCTGCCTCGGGCATGGATGTTTGTGATGTCCTTAGGTTAGTTAGGTTTAACTAGTTCTAAGTTCTAGGGGACTAATAACCTCAGCAGTTGAGTCCCATAGTGCTCAGAGCCATTTGAGCCACTTCATGTTCCCAGGCATTTCACTGGACTACATTTGTTCGCGATTGGTTTGTAGAATATTCCGGACAGGTAGCGTGATCGATTTGGCCACCCACACCGCGCAACATGAGTCATGTCGAACATTTATGAGACATAATCGAAAGGCCAGTTGGTGCACAAAATCCTACACCCGCAACACCTTCGCAGTTGTGTTACTGCACTAGACTGGGCAAAAGAAGGAACGACATGGTATTAAGAGGTATCCCGTGACTTATGTCACGTGAAATACTTCATATAAAATGTCGTACATTGAGGTACAAACATGAATTCGTTTTCCCCGCGTTCCTTTGCCAGGAATTGGCAATACAATTGAATGTTATAAGATCGAGAAACGTGAAGGAGGCCTTTTGGCGCTCGTGTAAGCCAATGTAGGCCAAGGAGAAAGATTAGCAACTCTGCACAACATGCGAGTGTTGTAGGTACTCGACGTCGTCGATCAGAAGGCGAGCCAAGCCGCAGTCTGTGTGCCAGTGCGAGCAATGGCAGTGTCCACATGTATCTCGTTCCGTTACCGTCAAACTGTATTACGTATCGTGGATAGTTGGCATAGGGGAGGAAACCGAGGACGTACCGTATTACCGTATGTTAATGTTCTATTACTTGGTTTTTGTGTCCTTGGTGTAGTCTTAAAGAACGAGTACAAGGAATCACAATACAAAACACGGTTTCTCATTTACGTCTCAGTCAATCTAAGCGAATATAGCACAGCTGTACAAATCTAAACTAAGATAGGAACACATGACCAGATGCTGCAGTGGCATTCCATAAGTACTGTTCAAAATGACGGCCACAGTGTGTGTGCGCCAAAGTGCGACTCTTCGCAGAAATGGTTGCTGAACACGATCCATCATCCCTGTATCTCTTCGCCTAATATCACACACATGTTGTATTCTGCGTCAGAGGTTGCTGAAATCAACAATCCCCCCTTCATAAACCACAGATTTCATATTGCCCCACGAAAAGAAATCCATTTAATTAAGTTCTGGTAATCTATCTGGCCATGTTATAGGGCCTCGACGACCAATTCACATGGAAGGGAAGGAATTGTCCAGGCGGCGCCGCACTGTGGCACTGAAGTGAGTGTGGGCACCATCACGCAGGTACCATAGGTTCATGCAAGAGACCTAACAATTCCGGTAACGTAGCATCCATGAAACGCAGATATCGCTCTTCTGTCAGCCCTGGTGATAGCACATGTGGCGCTGTGAGATGCTGATCAATAACACCACACGAGATATTGACACCACGTCTTCGTTGGTACCCTCGTACCATTGTGCTCTTCTGCCCACACGTGCCAATTACACGAATTCAATACACCCCCCCCCCCCCCCAGCGTTAAATAGGCGTCGTCGTTGTACAGTATTGTTGGTGAAAAATGCTCATCGTATCTCTGACACCATAGGATGAATTTGTATAGGTCCAACTTCTGCTGGTAGTCTTCCAGCGACAATGGTTGATTCGGGGTAGGGGACCAAAACAACAAGGTCATCGGTCCCATGGATTAGGGTAGGACGGGGAAGCAATTAGCCCGTGCCCTTTCGGGAACCATCCCGACATTTGCCTGAAGCGATTTAGGGAAATCACGGAAAACCTAAGTAAGGATGGCCGGACGTGTGTTTGAACCGTCGTCCTCCCGAATGGGAGTCCAGTGTGCTAACCACTGCGTCGCCTTGCTCAGTCCCAGCAATAATACTCGTACCTTCTGCATGAGAAAATTTATGGTAATGGTTTCTGTGCAGTACCCGCTTAACAATAGTTTGTGACATTCCGATGGCAGTGCCGACAGGCCTAGAGCTTATTCTTCGGTTATCCGCAACAGTTTGCAACAAATTCTCTTCGTCTTCGGTTGTGAACATCGACGGTTGGCCCTGGCCAATAAATCTTGGATGTGCTACACAATCACCATACTCCCTCAAGCGCCTGTCCACAAGATAAAATATTTTGCAAATGGAAGGCACCAGTTAGGAAACCTCTTTTGAAAGAGTTGTCAAGCAACCAGCAGGGAAGCAAATTTGTATATGTGAATTAGACATGGTTTTTGAAGCATTATACATTGTTTTCGAAGTGTCAGCGTTTGTTTAGATGCTGCCCTGGTCTGGTGGTGCAGTTCCTGGAGAGAATCCTCTTATCTTCTGCCGGATGTGGTGAGGTGAGAAATTTGTTAATCCATGTGCTTCCAGCCGCTCCCATAGGCCCGCACAGTGTGTTATCTGAACTATTAAATTCACTGCACAGTCATTTCATGATTTGGCTGCAGTCAGTGGCTGCTAGCTGCCGCTACAGCACTCATAGCAGGCACAGCACGGCGGCAAGTGGCGCAATGAGAAGGCTGGTAGCTGCCGTAGCCTCGTCCTCCTCTGTCGTTGCAGAAGTCTTCAGCTGCATCTCTTCAAGGAGACACAATCCAGACTGAAATGATACTGGTTGCCAGGCATTACATGCAGCTGTGTTTATTTACATAATTAAGATGTAGTTTTTCCTGTCCTAACAAATGCGTGGCAGCAACAGCGCAAATGATCCGACAGCTCTGTGGCGACTTTTTTTTAAGTTCTGTCATCAGAGGGTTGAGGGAACTGTCACACTATGGAATCGTGAGATATCTACATCTACATCCATACTCCGCAAGCCACCTGACGGTGTGTGGCGGAGGGTAACTTGAGTACCTCTATCGGTTCTCCCTTCTATTCGTCTCGTATTGTTCGTGGAAAGAAGGATTGGCGGTATGCCTCTGTGTGGGCTCTAATCTCTCTGATTTTATCCTCATGGTTTCTTCGCGAGATATACGTAGATAAAGGATCTTTCTTTCTATGTATTCACCCCACATTACACTTGTCTACATTGAGGTTGAATTGCCATTCCCTGCACCATGCTTCAATTCGTTGCAGATCCTCCTGCATTTCAGTACAATTTTCCATTGCTACAACCTCTCGATATACTACAGCATCATCCGCAAAAAGCCTCAGTGAACTTCCGATGTCATCCACAAGGTCATTTACGTATATTGTGAATAGCAACGGTCCTACGACACTCCCCTGCGGCACACCTGAAATCACTCTTACTTCGGAAGACTTCTCTCCATTGAGAATGACATGCTGCGTTCTGTTATCTAAGAAGTCTTAATTCCAATCACACAATTGGTCTGATAGTCCATATGCTATTACTTTGCTCATTAAACGATTGTGAGGAACTGTATCGAACGCCTTGCGGAAGTCAAGAAACACGACATCTACCTGGGAATCCGTGTCTATGGTCATCTGAGTCTCGTGGACGAATAGTGCGAGCTGGGTTTCACACTACCGTCTTTTTCGAAACCCATGCTGATTCCTACAGAGTAGATTTCTAGTTTCCAGAAAAGTCAATATACTCGAACATAATACGTGTTCCAAAATTCTGCAACTGATCGACGTTAGATATCAGTGTAATCTATTGTTTATGTAGTAGCTGTCTATTGTAGTAGCTACAGTATGTTTTTAATGTAATAAAGTTACTGGACAAAGGTGCGGAAACATCAAAAACAGAACACATCAGCTTCCACAGTACGTTTTAGGAATCTCATTGGAATTTAAAACAACATGCAGTCGTTTCGGAATTTGTAAGTACAGCTGCTGTGTGGTTTTCAGGGGTATCATATATTATTCTTCCTGCAAATCAGTGGCAAGTTCAAGTAACGATGGTGGACGTGTATAATGATCATGTAGCCTTCTCTCAAAAGTTGACCACAAACGATCACTAATATTGAAATATGGTAGCTGTGGTGACCAGAAGTGATAAGAAAATTCATCCTCATGCTCAAGAAATAGTCTTTGTCAGTGCAACATTTGTACACAGCGCCTTGTCGTCTTGGAACACTGAGGAACATACACTATCCGTGGGATGCGTCTGATCAACGACAATGGTCTCAAAATACTTGGACGTAATGTGAGCTTGCTGAGTAACCATGTGACTCATGGAATAGCTTGATACGGCTGCAGCTTATCACAATTTTTTACAGTGTAATACGCTATCCATGCCATGTGATTGGCAACATATGGGGAAATCTGTCACAATTTGTTACAGAGTACCTTTAAATAGAACTGTGACAGACATTTTAGAGGTGGAAATAAATTGGTGGTACTTGATAAAGACACTGAGTATTGCTAACTAACCTTACTTATTTTAGATGTGAAAATACAGAAAGGTACAGCAGTGTGGTGAATATCTTTGTTTTTGACAGAAATTTAAGATGTGGCAATAACATAAATATATATGTTGTAAGTCATTAAAGAAATTTACGTATTTTGGATAAATATTTGAGACATTTCTGATGTGTAAATACTGTAAGTTACACCAGTGCTGTTGATACCTTTCAGTATTTTTGATAAATGATTCGGATCGTTCAAATTCTTTTGAACATGGCTTCTACTTATGCAGTTCCGATCACTTGGGTACTTCTGAACATGGGGTCAGTTTATGTAATTTCGATCATTCAGATGCTTTTGAATTTTTGCAATTCAGGTTGTTCAATCATTTTTACGCATGGAGCCAATTCTTGCAACTCAGGTTAATCTGATACTTTCCCACATGCCGCTAATTTACACAGTTCTGGTCGTTAGTATACTTTTGAACAAGGTGCAATTTATGCAACTCAAGTCATTTGGATTCTTTTGAGCATGGCATCAATTTACACGATTCAAGCTGTTCGGGTACTTTTGAACCTGGTACAACTTAATGCTATTCAGGTAGTTTGAATGCCCTTGAATGTGGAGATAATTTATACAATTAAGATATTTGAGTATTCTGGAAATAGCGCCAAATTATGCGATTTTGTATCTCCCACCAATGCAATCTAGGTTTCCGCCGTCTGTGATTTTGATGTCATAGCCCTGTCTCTGCATCAGGGCAACATACATGTATGACGTGATGCAGTCATGTTGAACGACGTATGCATATGAATCACGAGGTTTAAATGTCAGTCAGTGCTCCTGAAGCCGTGTAGCTCTACTACTAACATAATCTATGAAAATATGATAAAGGTCTAAGATTCGACCTCACATGGAGGCTTACCCAAAACTGTTATTTCCGCATACTGTAAATGATTAGAACACAGAAGGGATAAACTGAAAGTGATACACGAAGCACCCTCTGTCAGACACTCTCAAGTGGCTTACAAAGTATAGCTTTGTATGTAGATCCTGATCAACAGATAGTGCTAGACTGAATTTGAACCTTCGTACAGTTTGTCACAGTGTTAGCGCATGTGATATTCTACATCTACATGTAGTTAGTACAGATTCGTGCTGCTGTAAAAAGAGCGATGCGCGAAGCATAGTACCACTACCACCGTCATACCTTAGCAAAAGATCTTGCTGAAAACCCAAGGAAATTCTGGTCTTACGTGAAATCGGTAAGCGGGTCGAAGGCTTCCATCCAGTCACTCACTGATCAGTCTGGCCTGGCAACGGAAAACAGCAAAATGAAAGCTGAAATTTTAAATTTGGTATTTGAGAAATCTTTCACGCAGGAGGATCGTACAAATATACCGCCGTTTGAGTCTCGTACAGATTCCCGTATGGAGGGCATAGTGATAAACATCCCTGGGGTTGTGAAGCAGCTGAATGGGTTGAAAATAAATAAATCGCCAGGTCCTGATGGGATTCCAATTCGGTTTTACAGAGAGTACTCTACTACATTGGCTCCTTACTTAGTTTGCATTTATCGCGAATCTCTTGGCCAACGTAAAGTCCCGAGCGACTGAAAAAAAGCGCAGGTGACGCCTGTATATAAGAAGGGTAGAAGGACGGATCCTCAAAATTGCAGACCAATATCCTTAACATAGGTTTGTTGCAGGATTCTCGAACATATTCTAAGTTCGAATAAAATGAATTTCCTTGACAGAGAAGTTTCTGTCCATGCATCAGCACGGCTATAGAGAGCATCGCTCCTACGAAACGCTACTCACCCTTTTTTCACGTGATATCTTGCGAACCATAGATGAAGGGTATCAGACGGGTGCCATATTCCTTGACTTCCGGAAAGCGTTTGACTCGGTGCCCCACTGCAGACTCCTAACTAAGGTACGAGCATATGGGATTGGTTCCCAAATATGTGAGTGACTCGAAGACTTCTTAAGTAATAGAACCCAGTACGCTGTCGTGGATAGTGAGTATTCATCGGAGGTGAGGGTATCATCTAGGATGCCCCAGGGAAGTGTGGTAGGTCCGCTGTTGTTTTCTATCTACATAAATGATCTTTTGGATAGGGTGGATAGCAATGTGCGGCTGTTTGCTGATGATGCTGTGGTGTACGGGAAGGTGTCGTCGTTGAGTGACTGTAGGAGGATACAAGATGAGTTGGACAGGATTTGTGATTGGTGTAAAAAATGGCAGCTAACTCTAAATACAGATAAATGTAAATTAATGCAGATGAATAGAAAAAAGAATCCCGTAATGTTTGAATATTCCATTAGCAGTGTAGCGCTTTACACAGTCACGTCGATTAAATATTTGGGCCTAACATTGCAGAGCGATATGAAGTGGGACAAGCACGTAATGGAAGTTGTGGGGAAGGCGGATAGTCGTCTTCGGTTCATTGGTAGAATTTTGGGAAGATGTGGTTCATCTGTAAATGAGACCGCTTATAAAACACTAATACGACCTGTTCTTGAGTACTGCTCGAGCGTTTGGGATCCCTTTCAGGTCGGATTGAGGGAGGACAAGAAGCAATTCAGAGGTGGCATGCTAGATTTGTTACTGGTAGGTTTGATCATCACGCGAGTGTTACGGAAATGCTTCAGGAACTCGGGTGGGAGTCTCTGGAGGGAAGGAGGCGTTCTTTTTGTGAATCGCTACTGAGGAAATTTAGAGAACCAGCTTATGAGGCTGACTGCAGTATAATTTTACTGCCACCAACTTATATTTCGCGGAAAGACCACAAAGATAAGATAAGAGAGATTAGGGCTCATAAAGAGGCATATAGGCAGTCATTTTTCCCTCGTTCTGTTTGGGAGTGGAACAGGGAGAGAAGATGCTAGTTGTGGTATGAGGTACCCTCCGCCACGCACCGTATGGTGGATTGCGGAGTATGTATGTAGATGTAGATGTAGCCATGTGCATTAGTATGCTGCATTAGCACAATGTTGGACCCACATGGATCTGCCCATTGGATTAAAGATCGGGGCTGATGTGCCGGGGATCTGCAGGCTGACTTTGTGGTTGTAAGACCTATTGGAGCTTTGGGCAACCTATGAATCGGCACCAGGTCCGAGCCGTAACCATGCTACCAGTCGGATCCCTGGGTGATGAATGGGGGAATGCTTCCATAACAGGAAGCTGTTGCAGAATGTATTGAATAAGCGATTGTGGACGAAGGCTCTGGACTGTGGTTCCAATTTTTGACCCTCTGTGCTGGGAGCGTACCGCTGAGTATAATGTATAAGAGCCACCATGTTCTGGGGAGGCGTCGTGTAGTATGAGGTCGTCACAGATATATTGAGTAAGTGATCTCAGTCTTTGGGTATGAAGCCACTGTAGTGGGGGGCTGCTACCGAATATGTTTAATAGGTGGGTCTGAGTAGTACCACGTATTTGGGCATTTCGTCAGCTCCATCATCGGAAGAGTGAGGGCACATTTGTTTCTTAAGGTGGGAATCACTATTATCTGAGGTCATCTGCTTTTGGAGTATGTGCACAATGCAGCCCTGACGACTGCATATCCGTGATCTTTACAATATGTTTTGAATTACCCAGTTCCTATTTATAATACCGTTCGTAGCGTTCTTGTTAACAATTTTAGTACGGTAGAGGTTTGTCTAAGAATTCTCGTTGGTTACACGCCACATGATGCAAGAGGAACACAGCAGACAAGGATAGCATGGTGCTTTTCACTATGCGAACGAACAGTAAACACTGCAACAGCCGTTAGCAATGCCAGTTCAGATTGTGATGTGATCTTGTCCGATGATTCTCGGTAGACCACATGATGTTTACCCAAAAATCTACCGGATATTAAGCAGTCGCTTTTCCTGAACTCAGGCTAGAAGGCGTTTTCCGGTGCAATATAAGATATGCGTCAGAGGCTCACATAAGTTCCCTAGTCAGTTACTCGTCAAGGTGGAGAGAAAAATTTTACGAAGAGGAGTACCTTGCTCCGTCAAGGAACACAGTGGGCAATTGCCGGTGAAATCATTTAGATTTCGGGCCCTGGGTGGTCCTACTTTCTTTTGTGGAAAGGATGTAGCCCCCTGTCTGACCACACCGTAGATGCCCATCACGCTGCCTGAAACTACCCTATCCCTGGCAACGTTCGGACATTTTAATAAGTGTTCTCAATCAGTATGAGATGTGTGGCAGTAGCTGTGGGGCATCCTCGGTGTTTACTCATCAAACATGATGGTCTTCAAGCAGTTGGTACGAGTAGCAAGATTTTTGTTCCTAGTACTGGCTATCTGGAACTTAGCATTATGGCGTAGAAGCTATGGCTAACTCGTATCCAGCTGGGCTAAAACCTAGTGAACCTGAGGGTGGGTCTGGCCATCTGTGAACTGAGCCTTCTATAGGTTACAAATTCGAACGCGTCACTCACTGTATGGGTACCAATGCTGAGTGATCAACTACGTGGTGTTTGGTCCATGCCCGTCAACATGTGCACAATCCGGTTTTTTCGACTTCAATTCGGTGGCTAAGGGAACTCCTTCAATTTGAGAGACCGAACCCCAAGGTAGAGAAGAGTTTTTCTAAAGCCAAGACACAGGGGCTGTATTTGGAGCTAGGCAGTGAATTTTTCCACCATCAGTGAATAATTCGTCTCAACCGTGACATGTCAGTTAGCAGTTCATATGGATATTTCAAGAACGGGGTAGCAGGCCTCATGTACAACTTTGAGACTATTTATAAATGTTGTCACTTACTACTACTTTAGTCGTTATCAAGAAACTACACTCCTGGAAATGGAAAAAAGAACACATTGACACCGGTGTGTCAGACCCACCATACTTGCTCCGGACACTGCGAGAGGACTGTACAAGCAATGATCACACGCAAGGCACAGCGGACACACCAGGAACCGCGGTGTTGGCCGTCGAATGGCGCTAGCTGCGCAGCATTTGTGCACCGCCGCCGTCAGTGTCAGCCAGTTTGCCGTGGCATACGGAGCTCCATCGCAGTCTTTAACACTGGTAGCATGCCGCGACAGCGTGGACGTGAACCGTATGTGCAGTTGACGGACTTTGAGCGAGGGCGTATAGTGGGCATGCGGGAGGCCGGGTGGACGTACCGCCGAATTGCTCAACACGTGGGGCGTGAGGTCTCCACAGTACATCGATGTTGTCGCCAGTGGTCGGCGGAAGGTGCACGTGCCCGTCGACCTGGGACCGGACCGCAGCGACGCACGGATGCACGCCAAGACCGTAGGATCCTACGCAGTGCCGTAGGGGACCGCACCGCCACTTCCCAGCAAATTAGGGACACTGTTGCTCCTGGGGTATCGGCGAGGACCATTCGCAACCGTCTCCATGAAGCTGGGCTACGGTCCCGCACACCGTTAGGCCGTCTTCCGCTCACGCCCCAACATCGTGCAGCCCGCCTCCAGTGGTGTCGCGACAGGCGTGAATGGAGGGACGAATGGAGACGTGTCGTCTTCAGCGATGAGAGTCGCTTCTGCCTTGGTGCCAATGATGGTCGTATGCGTGTTTGGCGCCGTGCAGGTGAGCGCCACAATCAGGACTGCATACGACCGAGGCACACAGGGCCAACACCCGGCATCATGGTGTGGGGAGCGATCTCCTACACTGGCCGTACACCACTGGTGATCGTCGAGGGGACACTGAATAGGGCACGGTACATCCAAACCGTCATCGAACCCATCGTTCTGCCATTCCTAGACCGGCAAGGGAACTTGCTGTTCCAACAGGACAATCTACGTCCGCATGTATCCCGTGCCACCCAACGTGCTCTAGAAGGTGTAAGTCAACTACCCTGGCCAGCAAGATCTCCGGATCTGTCCCCCATTGAGCATGTTTGGGACTGGATGAAGCGTCGTCTCGCGCGGCCTGCACGTCCAGCACGATCGCTGGTCCAACTGAGGCGCCAGGTGGAAATGGCATGGCAAGCCGTTCCACAGGACTACATCCAGCATCTCTACGATCGTCTCCATGGGAGAATAGCAGCCTGCATTGCTGCGAAAGGTGGATATATACTGTAGTAGTGCCGACATTGTGCATGCTCTGTTGCCTGTGTCTATGTGCCTGTGGTTCTGTCAGTGTGATCATGTGATGTATCTGACCCCAGGAATGTGTCAATAAAGTTTCCCCTTCCTGGGACAATGAATTCACGGTGTTCTTATTTCAGTTTCCAGGAGTGTATTTAGTAAAGGTTACAGTTCCACACCAGCGTTCTGATGACTGTGCTGGCTTGCCTGTATGTGGTTTGCCGGGCGGTTTCACATATCCGACTACGTGAATACTGCCTCAGTTGCACGATTCACAAACATTTTGAAAATATTCTCACACGTTCAGGTGGGATAACTCTAAACCCAAGCAGATGGAATGCGCAGACTCATTCCCGGGAGAAACAGGAGTGGCAACGTGAGCATCTGGCCAACTTCTACCAGTAATATTGGCAATCCAAATTAACATGCCACCACGGTGAAGATACGGGATAATATCACGAAAAAGAAAAATATCAAGGGCAATCCACTACAGTTTCTACCCGTTCACCACAACCAACGAAAATGAACATTTAAACAACTGGACACGCAAAGCACCAAATGACGTAAAATCAAAATCCTTGGCGCCACTCAGCATTATTTCTTTGACACAGAACAGTTCATGTAATGACATGCAACGAAAGTAAACAAAGAAATAAAGAAAAACTGCTGCTGATACAAAATCTGATACTGTAATTAGTACGTGGGTGCGAAAATAAGAAGGCAATTCATCCATAATGAAATGTTTTTGTTTCCGGAGTTCCGCTCTCTACAGCCAGCAACGCTGGAACCAGAATGGAACAAAACATTTCCTCGGCATCCATTACCTTTATTTCGTGATTCACACAATGTGTTTGGTGGTATGACCGTCGCCATGACGTTTCCTGTCGAACGCATCGGTGCCGTTACGCCGGATATTGCAAGTAGGAAGCGCCATTAATTTCGGAATGCATTTTTCATGGCACACATTAAGCGTAACTGTCTGCTTTGCAATGTTCCGCAGCGGGTTTACGACTAACACGGCGGCCGTACATTACAAAAATTGCGTTAGTAAACAGACGTCACTTTTAGGAAATATTAAGCTGTTTACGACTGAGTTCAAGTTTATAATCTCCTACGCAATTGTGTCCCATATTTTGACTATTTCCTTCTGTAAAATGTGACGGTAAGTTTCTACCGATGATTCGTGCGTTACAGGTATCAAGTTAACAGTAAATTTAGATCGTTTATCATTCGAAACAAACTGGCTACATCTGAAATTAGTGTCATAAATTCAGATTTCAAATAAAATTACTTTTCGCCGAAAGTCATCTATGATTATCTTACAGCAAAGGAAGCTTCAAATTTAATGTTTCATCAACGACAAGTTCATTACAGCCGAATCATGCACTGTCGAAATTTTTTAAAAGGATTCGGAAAGGAACATTTTCAAAGTAACGAATCTGGCATTTTCCTTAAGAGATTTTCGGGAAACAATGTAAAAATACAAATTTGGATGTCTGGATTGTCTTACAATATAACTGAAAGAGGTCGAAGAGAACTGCTCAGTTCGAGGACTATGGTTAGCTACAATGATTCATTGTGAGTAGTATCAGAAATGCTTCCTGAAGAAGAAGGAAGGAAGATAAGGTTTAATGCCCTGTCAACGTCGAGATTATTAGAGGCGGAGCACAAGTCCGGATTGGGGAACAAAATGGGACGTGTCCATACAGAGGAACCACCCCGTCATTCATCTGATCCATTGTCTTAAACGCTGCGTTTCCGCACTCGGTGTTTCCTAATGCCCTACTCAACACTTTAACAATCTAGATGGCATTTGTTTGATTTAGGTGTACAGTGCTTAGCTCCGTCCCACACCAGTCGTGTATTCATTGACTCACTGAAATGTTGCATCATAGAGTCGTCGTGATTTTCTCATTAATGATGGTGGAAGAACGTAGAGGTGGAAACGCAGTGCCAGCTCGTAGCCTTCATATATGATGCGGCTGCAAATGTGACACCGTCTACAGTTTCCTCGCCAGACAAGCGGATCACAGTTAACAGTGTACCATACATTCACCAGGTTAGTCAGTGAGAAGTGATTTATAGCCGAGACACAGCTGTTCGTCTAAGGCTGTTCACCACTTCCATAGGTGGTCCTTTGTTTGTTTTTTTTTCGTCAGTCAAACCTCCAGTTATTGTCAATGCTGGTCACATGATTTCGCCGCCAATGCAGACCGGTTCAGAAACATCTCATAAGGACGTGATAACTTTAGTAAGGAACAGTTCCAGTCACCATGGCGTCCAGGTGAGTCGCTGTCGGACAACATGGTGGACAGCGAGAGAAGGTAGGGCACATGGAGTGTGAAAGAATGCAGCTGCATGGAGTTATAGAGACGGCTATGGCATTTACTGTTGCGACTCTTCTCAATACGATGCGTGTACCTTAATGCTTCAGTCACTTCATGTAGTAGTAACTACTCTCCAGGTGGCCTCCACACTCGTAAACTACCGACACCGATTGCTCTCGTCAGTACACAGAACTTGTAGGATTCTCGTATGTTTTCTTCTAATTCACCTTTACTTTAGTGAGACAAAGATGAATGAGCGCACTACGTGAGTAGTGATAAGATCCTTGACTCTGTGTTTACCTTTATCTGTGGTACACTTGTTAGTCATAGAGTTGTGCAGCGCTGGGGCACTCTTATTTAAGGTAAAATAGCGAGCAGCTGGATTTTGCGCAGAATGAGATCTATTATTTCTGAATTTGGGAGAAATTATCTGGAATACTCTTCATTCTGACGCAGTTCTTCATACCGACGCAGAAGATTTTGTAGGAATTTTAAAGATAACGAAAGCACACACAAGAACGAAATGTTGAAGCAAATATTTATCCCTCATTAGTGTTAATTTGACCTCTTTGTTTATCATTCTCAGTTGGTTGAAATATTTGTAGTTTTTTGTAATCAGAGAATTTTGTAATTATTAGACTCTTCTTACGCTGTGGAGTCTTTTTGTCAATAACCAGAGTCATCGTCAGAATGGGAAGAAATTACATGTGGTGTCCCACAAGGATCCATTTTAGGGCCATTGCTTTTTCTTGTGTACATTAATGATCTCTCATCAGTTACGCTGCCAGAAGCAGAGTTCGTTTAGTTTGCAGATGACACAAGTATTTCAATAAATAGTATGTCGAGTGCAGTTCTAGAAAGACCTGCTAATGATATTTTAATGGACATTAATAAATGGTTTAAAGTCAACTCGCTGACATTAAACTTCGAAAAGACTCACTATATGCAATTCAGAGCCTGTAAGAGGTTTCCACTCAGCATATGCATAAACTGAGAAGAAGAGCAGATAGAAGAGATTGACAGTCTTAAATTCCTGGGATTACAACTTGATAATAAATTCAGTTGGGAGGAGCACACCACAGAACTGCGGAAACGCCTTTACAAATCTGTATTTGCAATTCGAGTGTTAGCAGACATAGGTGACATAAAAATGAAAAAGCTTGCATACTTTGCCTACTTTCATTCCATAATGTCATATGGTATAATATTTTGGAGTAACTCTTCAAGTCAAACAAAAGTTTTCAGAGTCCAAAAGCGTGTAATACGTATTATTTGTGGAGTAAATTCACGGACGTCCTGTAGAAACCTCTTCAAAGAACTGGGTATACTAACAACTGCCTCTCAGTATATTTACTCTTTAATGAAATTTGTCCTAAATAATATATGTCTTTTTCCAACAAACAGCTCAGTTCATACATATAATACCAGGAACAAAAATGATCTGCACAAGGACATAAAAGCTCTTACTGTAGTTCAAAAAGGGGTCCACTTCTCAGGAACACTCATCGTCAATAATTTGCCAGCAAACATAAAATATTTAGTTACAAATAAAGATTAATTTAAAAGGAGCCTGAAAGACTTACTAGTGGCCAACTCCTTCTACTCCACTGACGAATTTTTTAATAGAAACAAATGATGTATTGTATATAGTCATACTATTGTTATTGTTATTTCAGCTTAAAAAAAATTAACATGTTCCACATCCACGAGGATCTCCTCAGCACGGATCTATGGAACGAAAAACTAATCTAATCTAACCATCTAAAATAATCTAATATAATTTTTCAAGAATGACTTTCTTTAAAGTAAAACCAACCTCTATGATTTATAGTAAATGTTTTAATATTTTGTCGTGTGTGCATTACACCTTAAGCCACATGTAGGCACAGATTGTTCCTGACAAACATATATAAAGATATAATTAGTGAATAGTTCATTTTCCTCAAGCTGCTGCATCTGCTGATTTGTACTTCCTTCCGAGAACGTCAATACCCCCTAAATAAAAACAGTATGCTGAGCACGTGGTAAGTCACTTTTATTTCAGGATAGATTTCACCTAGCATCCTTGAGCAAACAGTGTGTAGTCGGGATAGTCAGACATCTTGCTTGCAAGCAGGTAAATTTGCAGTGAACAATATTGATAACTTCAACAGTTATTTTCTACCGAGTAGAGCAGTAATTTACGTTTATGGATATTCCAAGTATAAAATTGTGCTTCATATCACGCAACGTTCATAATGTATTTCGGTACTGAGTTTTCGCTGTATAGTTTTCACTGAGCACACAGTTAGTTTCTTTCCTCATTTAATTAGATTCATTTTCTTTATTTAAATTTTGTATTTCATGAAGTTTTATTTCACGACATTGTTTACATGCCCAACACATTGCCAAACAACAGGCAGTTTTGTTCAGAAATTGAATATGATATCTAAAGCACAGGTTACATGAGGAGGAAGTTGGTACTAGGCTGAATACCATAACACCCACAACCATCAAAATGAAACGTGTGGTACATTTATTTAAAAGAAAACTAATAAAAATACTCTTAACGCCTTCTTAAGATAGTCTCCACTGCTTCCGATCTGATCATATAAGCGTAGAAAAGAGGTCGAATAAATTTCGAAGAGATAAATAAAGAGATAGTATCGACGGCAATTAATAGAGATATACCACATAAATTAATAATTATTGATGGTACTGATCATCCGTGGTACACAAAATGGGTCGTATCACTGTTGGAGGCGCAACGAAAAACGCATGCCAAATTTAAAAGTACTCAAAATCCCCAAGATTGGCAAAGTTCTGCAAAAGTTTGAAATATAGCGCGTACTTCAATGCGAGATGCTTTTAATAATTTCCACAGCGAAACTCTGTCTCAGATTCTGGCAGAAAACCCAAACAGATTCTGGTCATTCATAAAGCACACCAGTGGCAGGACGCAATCAATACTTTCACTGCGCGATAACAACGGTGAAGTCACTAATGACAGTGCCACTAAACACCGTTTTTCTAAACTCCTTCGCCAAAGAAGACGAAGCAAATATTCCACAAAATCAGTCAAGAACAACTGCCAAGATAAGAAACATAGAAGTAGATATCCTCGGTGTAGCACAGCAGTTTAAATCACTTAATAAAGGCAAGGCCTCCGGTCTAGATTGCATACCAGAGAGATTCCTTTCACAGTATCCCGACACAATAGCTCCATATTTAGCAATTGTATACAATGGCTCGCTCATAGAAAGAGCCGTACATAAAGACTGGAAAATTGTTTAAGTCACACCAATAACCAAAAAGGGAAATAGGAGTAATCCACTGAATTACAGGTACATATCAGTAACGTCGATTTGCAGTAGGTTTTTGGAACTTATACTGTGTTTTATCATTATGAATTACCTCGGAGAAAACGATTTATTGACAAATAGCACGGATTCAGAAAATATCGTTTTTTGTTAAATGCAACTAGCTCCTTATACTCATGAAGTAATGAGTGCTATCGACAAGGGATGTCAAAGTGATTCCATATTTTTAGATTTCCAGAAGGCTCTCAACACCGTTCCTCACAAGCGTCTTCTAAGCAAACTTCGTGCCTATGGAATATCCCCTCAGCTGTGCGACTGGATTCGTGATTTCCTTTCAGAAAGATCACAGTTCGTAGTAATAGACGGAAAGTCATCGAGTAAAACAGAATTAAGATCCGGCGTTCCCCAAGGAAGTGTTATAGGAACTCTATTGTTCCTGACCTATATTAAAGACATAGGAGACAATCTGAGTAGCCCTCTTAGATTTTTTGCGAAGGTGTCATTTATCGTCTTGTAAAGTCATCAGATGACCAAAACAAATGGCAAAATCATTTAGGTCAGATATCTGTATGCTGCGAAAAGTGGCAATTGAACCTGAATAAAGAAAAGTGTGGGGTTATTCACATGAGTACTAAAGGAAATCCGCTAAATTTCGATTACGCGATAAGTCACCCAAATCTGAAGGCTGTAAATTCAAATAAATACTTAGGGATCACAATTACGAATAATCTAAATTGGAACGATCACATAGATAATGATGTGGGTAGAGTATACCAAAGACTGCGATTCATTGGCAGAACACTTACAAGGTGCTACAGGTCTACTGAAGAGACTGCTTACATCACGCTTGTCCGCGCTATCCTGGAGTATTGCTGTGTGATGTTGTGGGATCCGCATCAGGTGTAACTGACGGGTGACGTAGCTAAAGTGCAAGGAAGGGCAGCTCGTTTTCTATTATAGCGAAATAGGGGAGATAGTGCCACACACATGATACGTGAAGTAGAGTGGAAATCATTAAAACAAAGGCGTTTTTCGTTGCGACGGGATCTTTTCATGAAACTTCAATCACCAGTTTTCTCCTCAGATTGCGAAAACGTACTGTTGGCACCCACCTAAATAGGGAGAAATGATAATAACGATAAAGTAAGGGATATCAGGGCTCGCACAGAAAAATTTACGTGCCCGTTTTTCACGTGCACCTTTCGAGAGTGGAACGGTAGAGAAACAGCATGAAGGTGGTTCATTGAACCCTCGGCTATTCACTTTTTTGTGAAAATCAAAGTAATCACTTATGTATAGATGTGGATGGACGATCAGAATCTCTTTGGGTTACTGCCAGATTTCAAGACAGAGATTCGTTGTGGGAACCGTTAGAATCATCTGACCTCGAAGCTCGTGCTAGATTTCAAGGTTCTGTAAAACGTCGCCAATCTTGGGGATTTTGCGTTAGTTTACATCTGTTTTTCGTTGCTTCTACTAAAGTGCTCTGACCTTTCGCGTGTGCCATTGGGGTTCAGTACGATCTTTTACTAATTTACTTGGTATAGGTTTCTCGATTGAGGTCGGTACTATTTCTTTGTATTTAAACCAAATCTGTTCTACGCTTCCATAGTCAGACTGGAAGTAGTGGAGACTGTCTTTTAGGAAGGCGTAAAGCGAAACTTGATCTGGTTTTAAATAGATATATTTTGCGTTTATTTTTTCGTGGATTTGGATGTTACAGTATTCAGTCTTGATACAACGACTTTGTGGTTACTAATCCCTGAATCTGTCATGATGGTGCTTACTTTGTCCTTATTATTTGTTGCTAAGAGGTCAAGTATGTTTTTCAAACAATTGCATTTCGAATGGACTGCTGAACTAAACGTTCAAAATAAATTTCGGAGAAAGCATACAGTGCCGGCCGAGGTGGCCGAGCAGTTCTAGGCGTTACAGTCTGGAACCGCGTGACCGCTACAGTCGCAGGTTTGAATCCTGCCTCGGACATGGATGTGTGTGATGTCCTTAGGTTAGTTAGGTTTAAGTAGTGGTAAGTTCTAGGGGACTGATGACCTCAGAAGATAAGTCGCATAGTGCTCAGAGCTATTTGAACCATTTAGAAAGCATTCAGTACGATTTCGGACGACTTTTTCTGCTTACCATTAACTTTAAACGTGTATTATCGCCAACATATCGAGGGTAGATTTAAGTCACTATCAACTATAATTGTATCAGTGGGGTATCTATTTGAAATAAGACTCACGTTATCTGTCAACTGTTCAGCAACTATATTCTCCGATCGAGGAGTCGGTGAAAGGGACTAATTATTAATTTATTCCAATCGCCAAATATAACTTCTACCCACGCTTACTTGCAGGAACTAAATACTTTAATTTCACTACAAGGTAAAATATTTCTGACAGCAATAAACACTTCACCACCAACTGTATTTACTCTGTCCTTTCTGAGCACGTTTAGGACCTTCGTAAACATTTCGGCTTGATTTGTATACGGACTTAGCCAGCTTTCCGTATCTATAACGATTTGAGCTTCAGTGCTTTCTATTAGCGCTTGGAGCTCTGGTTCGTTCCAAACACAGCCACGACAAGTAAGAAGTAATTTAAAAACCAGTACAATACCGATCGTTGCCTAACCTAGACTCGTCCTGTTTTCCCTGCACCCTTTTGGAATAAGGCCCTTCCTTTGGTTTCCCGGGACCCTGCAACCTAATAAATTGCTCAGTCCCCTCCACACAGCACGCGTTAGCCTTGTTCCGTTAAACGGAACCCGAAACCCATTCCTCCATGGCGCAAGTCGAGGAATCTGCAACGAACCTCTGATTCAGACCCTCCACTCGGCTTTTTACAGATCGTGAGCTCCGCCTCCATCTCGCGAGAAAGGCGGGCAGTCCTTACCAATTCAGCTAGCCACCAGAAACCAGAAAGAATGTCTTCCCATCCAAAGTGACACACATCTTGGTGCCAACATAAGCCGCCACATTTAGTTAGCGGCATCCTGTGTCTCCATGGCATCTGGAAATACCTGTTTGACATCTAGAATGACTCTTCTCGGCATACACACAGAGCGGACACTAGATTCCTTACCATCCTAGGCAGCCATACCCTTAAGGAGGCCCATTACGCTCCTGACATTGGAGCTCCAACTGTCAGCAATCCCAACCTGTGTGACTGCCCAGATCTTGCAGGCAGGTCGGCCGGTGTGACCGAGCTGTTCTACGTGCTTCAGTCTGGAACCGCGCGACCGCTGAGGTCGCAGGTTCGAATTCTGACTCGGACATGGCTGTGTGTGATGCCCTTAGGTTAGTTAGGTTTAAGTAGTTCTAAGTTCTAGGGGACTGATGACCTCAGTGATATAGTGCTCACAAGGGAACCTCCCCATCGCATCCCCCTCGGATTTAGTTATAAGTTGGCACATTGGATAGGCCTTGAAAAACTAAACACAGATCAATCGAGAAAACAGGAAGAAGTTGTGTGGAACTATGAAAAAATAAGCAAAATATACAAACTGAGTAGTCCATGCGCAAGATAAGCAACAAGAAGGAAAGAGCAAGCCCAGGAGTGCCGTGGTCCCGTGGTTAGCGTGAGCACCTGCGGAATCAGAGGTCCTTGGTTCAAGTCTTCCCTCGGGTGAAATGTTTACTTTCTTTATTTTCGCAATGTTAAGATCTGTCCGTTCGTTCATTGACGTCTCTATTCACTGTAATAAGTTTAGTGTCTGTGTTTTGCGACCGCACCGAAAAACCGGGCGATTAGTAGACGAAAGGACGTGCCTCTCCAATGCGAACCGAAAACATTTCATCACAAGGTCATATGTCAACCAATTCCTCCACAGCAAAACACGTCTGATATATTCTATACGACACTGGTGACGGCATGTGCGTCACATGACAGGAATATGTTGTCGACTTACCTAACTTGTACACTTGGCGAATGGGTAAAAAGATTGTTCTACCTTGCCCGATTTAGGTTTTCTTGTGGATGTAATAATCACTCCCAAAAAAGTGACGAATACATAAGCGTTTGTCACATAAACTGAAAATAAAAACTTAAACTTGTCACCTGAGGTAAGGCATGAACCAAGGACCTCTCATTCCGCAGCTGCTCACGCCAACCACGGGACCACGGCACTCCTGAGCTCACTGATTCTTTGTTGTTGCCTATCTTGCGCATGGACTACTCAGTTTGTATATTTTGCTTATTTTTTCATAGTTCCACACAACTTCTTCCTGTTTTCTCGATTGATCTGTGTTCAGTTTTTCAAGGCCTATCCTCTGTGCCAACTTATAACTAAATCTGAGTGGGGTGCGATGGGGAGGTTCCCTTGTCAGAGCCAATCAGATCTTACAGGCTGAGAGGCTTCCCCTGAAACAGAGCAAACGACGCACGTGGCTCATGATGTTTATCAAACGGTGCCTGAAACCTGTTTGTCAGACGAACCAGGGTGGCCCTTAGATAGGCCTCTCACAATGTATTTCGCTGCCTATCTCAACTCTGAACGTCCTCCTACTCGACCACAGGTGAGGGGATAACCTCAGTGCGCGCATTACCAGGGGCGGTCACAGCAGTGGACTGATTGGGGTACACTTAGGACGTGCTGAGCATCCCCTGGATCCCCACGTCTAGCCCGGCACGGTGTTGTCCATATGCAACAGCCTTAAGCTGCGTGACTGCCTGGCGTTGGGAGCGAAGATTCAGCGGTTCAGCTCGCACCTGAACACAGTAATCACTGTCCCTAACCATACTAAACACGGTGGAATTATACTCTAGACAGTTATGAAAACGCAGAACTCTGCCTGAGAAATATGCACGAAGTATGCACGAAGTATAACAGTTTAAAGAGCACACAACTTCAAAACAAGTCGCTTCTTGATTGGTTGATTCGAGGAAGGGACCAAACAGCGAGGTCATCGGTCCCATCGGATTAGCGAAGTATGGGGAGGAAGACGACCGTGCCCTTTCAAAGGAACTATCCCAGCATATGCCTTGACCGCTTTCGGGAAATCACGAAAAACATAAATCAAGATGGCTGGAAGCAGGTTTGAGCTGTCGTCCTCCCAGTCTGAGTCCAGTGTGCTAACAACTGCACCACCTCGCTCGGTAAGACGCACCTTATGAGAGGCTATGTCTACTCACAAACTAAACGACGTGCTTCGTTGTGCTGCTGCAGTGACAGGAGCTGCCACGCTACTGAAGAGACCAACAACTGTGACTCTTCAAACAAAAACCAATGCCTGTCACGATGTCAACAGCGGTTATTTCGTTAATAAATTTTGTAAGCTCCCTGTTAGGATTTTGAAATCGGATTACTCGTAAAAACGAGTGTCAAATATGTCCAGAACTACAAATGCCATCTCGCATACAATGTTCCGACTCATAAAATTAACAAGTAATGCGAACTGACTGAAAACTTAATAAAATAGCACCTGGACAGGAAAGACATACTTTGCACAAAGATATCTAATGGGCATAGCAAAAGAAAATAGATTTGTGAGAGCCTGATGGGTCGGAACGAACATCTGACTTTACTCGAGTAACATGTACGCAACGTCACTTAACAGCCCCGTGGCATGCAGTGGACAAGTGTATCCACACTGTTACCTTAGTCCACAAATAAATGACAGCAAATTATCGCTCGTTAGATTAACAATCACGTCTCTGATCATGCTATGGACATACGGAGCAGAGGAGTTGAATGACTTCCTGAAACATCTAAACAGCATTAATCCGAAAATACTATTTTCTATGGAGATGGAGAGTAATGCACAACTCAATTTTCTAGAAGTGTCTGTGATTTATCGACGGGACGGAGCGTTGGGCCATAAGGTGTATAGAAAGGCCACAGATACTAATCGTTATCTGCATCAAGATTCAAACCAACACCCTAGATAAAAGAGAGGTTTAAAAAATATCTTGGTAGACATGGCCTACGAAATTTGTGAAAACTGTGAAAAATGAGACTGAACAGCTACGGTCGACTTTTGTGAAGACTTTTCTAGCAAGGAGATAGATCGAGAACTTCGCTCTAGGCAGAGAATCAGGAGCAACGACGAACAACATTCCCCCAACGGCAAGGTTTTCCTTCCGTTCATTAGTGAGGACACAATTCGCAATGGGAAAGTGTTAAGCAAGTATGGGGTGGTAACTATTTTCAGACCCACCAGGAAAATCAAAGAATATTTAAGATCGGTGAAAGATGCACGACACGCTTTGGCTACACCGGGGGTATATATAATTCCTTGTAGTTGTGGACAGGTTTATATCGTTACCACAGAGACAAGTGTGAACACCCGTCTCGTTGAACATAAGAGGAATTGCCGCTTGGGTAACAAGGATAAATTGGCCGTAGCAGAATATGTTCACCAGGAATGTAATCACGAAATAAAATTCAGCGAGCCGAGCGTCATATCTAAAACCTCGCATTATTATGCGCGCATGTGTGGAGAGGCTATCGAGATTGACAAACACCGCAACAATTTTAACAGGAAGGAGAGAGGTTTTAAACTGGATAAAATTTGATGTCAGCGATGCACCAGAAGCGTGACGATCAATTATTTTCTATCGAGAATGTTGGCATTACTAGAGTCAGTCTCATAACCAACTCCACGTGATGGACAGTGGCGCACTTTGCACTGCCTATATAATCAGCGCTTCCTCCCGTTCTCTCTGCAGTTCGCCGCTTTATCTCGGAGGATGTCTCCCACAGTCGGAGACGAAACGTCAGGGGAGAGTTTTATACATCGACCATGGCCTATCAGCCCGGAAGTTTTAGTGAATCACGACTCTGCCAGATGGGTCCAATTCTGACACCTATCTTCTGTTTTGAAAAATCACACATAGAAAATCGGTTTATAATATTCACCACGAGTAACTCAAATTTTGATTAATCGTAGTGTAAAGTGTCAGGCAAATCCAACACCTTCCATGAAAACCCTGACACGATAAGCAAATCCAGTAGTATGTCACATAGCTCCGAATAAATCGTCTCATTAAATTAACCAAAGTAATACGAGTAACGAGTGAGCAAATGGAATACCACAGACTAACACAAGAATGCCTAAATGCATGTCATACCTTCCCACCTGAGACAGACGCAGTTCCGAGTGGAGAAACGAGAACAGAAGCCGAGAGCAGAACCGTGTTAAGCTAGAAGGCCCTACGATAAGGGACGGACACCCACGTCGCCAGCTAACCACCAGGACCACCCCCAGCCCATGGTAAAAGCTAGAACCCTCCAGAAGAACAGTATAGGTCTTACGATAACACAAAAAGGACCACACCAGCCGCAAGTTTTAGCGTGAGACTTTTTCGCGTCTCTGTTACGTTTCAAACGTTAAAAACATTGCCCCACCACGAAAAGTATAACGTTTCTCATTGGATAGACTGAATTTTTGTGGGCAGAGCTTAAGGTTAACATTGAGACCCTGATTGGTCAAATGAAAATACAGCCAGATAGTTTTTTTTTTTAAACCAACTTCGGTAAATTGTAGTAACGATAAGTTAGGAGATAATTGCTTCCGAGTCGGCGAGGTGCGTGGAGCTGAGCCGACCGACGCCCCTTGACACTGCCTAACCAACGACAAGGTAATGAACGCACGCGATGCCGCATAACAGCGCATAAAGCTTCACTCAGAACTGCAGAAGTCTCATCTGTTACACCCCCGTTTTGTATAATACTAGTGTCAATCGTCAATTAAAGCTCATGGTATTCACGTTTGCTACGTAAGTTAAAATCTGAAACGCGATGATTTTTCTGTTATATAATTATTGAGAAGCCGCATCAGCCACTGTAATTTACGACAAGTTAGATAAGTAATTAAAGATAATTGAGGGTCACTGTAGACCACTTTGATAGTTTTGTCTTTTGTGAAACTTAATGTAAATCTAGATTATAGATGTGATATGGCATAGGTCATCCTTCGGTCCATGTAGAACTTGGAAACCCACTCAGGGAATACTCGTTTACATTTTTGTTGAACGCAGTTGGTTTTTATCATCCTGTATTAAAATATTTGCTTTTATTAATAGTGCAATTTATAAACAATGTTTTGTGAGTAGAATAAAATTTCCAATGGTAAACTTAACTGCTTTTTCGACGTTATTTTACCAGCTAACTAAAAATAGGAAAGCCTTGAACCCTTCCACTAAATTTAGTTTGTATTAAGATTCTTTTACAGGGAGTGCAATGGAGCTGACGCTGAAATCATTAAGTATTTGATTATATCATCGCTAGTCTCAGTGAACTCTTCTGAACTCTACATGTCATGTGTGGTCTGGCGTCTCCTTACCAGCAACAGGTCCCAGGTTCAAACTAGTCAATTCCCTAAAAAACACGCTCAAAGCGTCGTTGAGCGAAAGTGGTAGGGAGACACGACATAGAACAACAGACACCACGCAGAATGTTAGAGTAGCAATCATTTTAGAAAAATTCTATTGTTACTGATGACAAAGGAGAGCTCCCTGCATCAAGCCATATTACGTTTACTGCTGAGAACAACACTACGTAAACTCCACTAAATAGGAAATTGGTGACAAGTAAAAGTTACTGATTTAGAATGTTTTTGTATAGAGCACCATATTAGTATTATTATTACTCAAATGGAATTAAGCAACGATGGCACATACAACGTCGGTGTCCCGAAACATATGGTACAAATATTTTCAACATGCGAGAAAATTAAACAGAGTAAGCTATATACGTAGCGAAAAACAATGAATAAAGCTCATTGGTAAAAACCGTGACGCATATAAATGTCCTTCCATTCAGATGGATTAAAATCAGACAGAAGCCTATTATATTCACAAATGGAAAAGTCTATTTCTCCACAAGGAACACACGCTTTGAAGCCATGAAAGCTGCAGTCAAAGTCTCCACCTCAAAACTCGCAATATGAACCAAGAAAACAGATTCTTTTCACCTCCTTGGCTCTGTGAATGGATGATAGTTTCGAGTTACAAATGCACTCATCCTGCACACAGTCAGACTGCACATTACGATACCGTCGTGCCCCAAACACCAAACCGCGCCATCAGAGTGCCCAGATAAGACCTCACGCTAGGCTACGCCAGACTGTTCCTAGAACCGCTCGGCCACGGCGACCGGCGTGCAAATGTGACAGAGAGCTTTCAACTGCACAGAATAAATTATGTTACGATAAAAGTATTGGGTCAGTGCCATTAAAAGAAGACTTGAAGGTAGCTGGAGTAATACAACATTTGATATACCAAACATAAAAATATATTTGGTGAAAAATTCATCACTGGAGATCTGGCCAGGTATAATAATCCAAGAACACCCGAACAACTTGGTCTGACGAGTGGACAGGAGCTCATTCGAGTTGGATTTCATGCAAATATAGCTTTTGAATTGAGGTTGCCTGAGTTCCCGTCGAGCCTTTGCAACCAACTGTGTGATGCGCAGTTCAAGCGCAACCGCAATTCTACAACTGGCATTACAATAGTGCTGCTTCAAGCTGCCATCAAGTCTCTAGAAACCAGGAACGCTGCATTGTTACCGGTGGCTCGCCCTATTCCTAAATGGTGTAGCACAACGCAGGGTTTCCACAGTCGTGCATTCCATCAGCACGGTCTCCTGCGCAACCATTGATCGAATATTCGGCTAAATCACACCAAGCCGGCCGAAGTGGCCGTGCGGTTAAAGGCGCTGCAGTCTGGAACCGCAAGACCGCTACGGTCGCAGGTTCGAATCCTGCCTCGGGCATGGATGTTTGTGATGTCCTTAGGTTAGTTAGGTTTAACTAGTTCTAAGTTCTAGGGGCTAATGACCTCAGCAGTTGAGTCCCATAGTGCTCAGAGCCATTTGAACCATTTGAAATCACACCAAACCCTATTGGAGCAGCGTCATCCAGTAATCAGAGCCGCTGGTGCACAAGAGAACAGCCACCCACGTTCCAGGTTTCTAACGAAATCCGGTGGACCGAGTCTATTCAGTCAGCGTCATCGTCTGACACGTTAGCTAGTAACCGAGGTTCTTGTGTTCAGCTCAGGGTGCCTCCACGCGTTGTGGTAGCCGCCATCGTGGTGGTGTCTATATGCGCTAACTTCCTGAATTTGCGCTGCCTGCGCTGACACGCTACTTCGTCAGTAAGGACGCAGCTGCCGCCAACTGCTGTTGCCCTGCCAGCTTCGAGTCAGTAATACGCCGCGAGGACGCCACACGCTGCTAACGAGCGCTGCACCGTAGAAGCTAGCACTGTAGTGCTTCATGGAGAGCATCGGTCAATATATGGTATAACGCAGAAGTTGCTCATTGCACTTCTGACTCAATGCCCGCTGCTTTACTGAAAAAGCCATCCCCCATAAGTGCCACTGTAATCAGATATGACTGCGCTGCAATATAGCGAGTATTCTGTTTGAGAATATTGTGTTCTATGTCCAATAAAAAGGAGAAGCTTCTGGCAGCACATTTGGAAATTCTACAGCACCAGGATCGTGGCCTATCAAGATGCAGTTTATCGTTGCGCATACTGCTGCTCACTTTAGTCGGGATACCACGACTCCTATGTGTATATAAAATTGGTGGATTCAGGAGGGCCATAATCAGCGCCATGGAGAACTTCAATGACACTTCATGAATAGCACCAAAGAGGAAAGACATATTGTTCGCTCGTCAACACAGCATTTTACAGACACATGACGTAAGGCAAGAAATGGGTTTTTTTGTAGCAGTACAAATGTCCACAAAAACAAGTTAACGACGTCGGGATCACCAAAGACCACCAGAACAGCGACCATTGTTGGAGCTTCCCTTGATATGGCAGCAGAGAGACGCGCACCGACAGTGTTACACCCCACGACTACACTAGACGCGGTGTTGGTACCGCGCCTTCTATTCCGAAGAGTCCCTGTTGTGCATATGGCATCACGTTGGATGTATGAGTGTTTGGAGGTGTTGAATAGAACGTTAACGTATTGCATTTGTTATCTTCATATGGGCCTAGTACCTGACTTGAAGGTATGGCTATTACTGGGTAACGAACACCATCACCTTCGTACGCATTTCCAGTAATACTGACAGCTGCTGTAACATCTCTGAAGTGTTAATACCGATCGCTGTGACATCTCCTCGAAGTCTTCGTGATATTATACTTCTGGAAGGTATTGCAAGATCGCATGTTGCCTATGACTCCTGACCTAACCTGATACAAGGGGTGCTCGACTCGACTGTTACCCTGGCCAGCGCCCATATATCTCACCCACTTACAATGTCTGGTCGCGCGAGGCCGAATGACTGGCCACCACTCGCCAGCTACTGCGATTGTTGAATTCTGTCATAGAGGTGCAGTAGCATGGAATAACGTACCCACATCTGTCCTCAAAGTTTAGTTCGATTCGATGCACAGCTGGCTTAGAGCCACAGTTTCTGCCAAAGGTGATAGCGCTGTGTAGTGTTTTTTAAGTAAGCACCGTTTTTAAATTTAAAAAAAAGACTTGCTAAGATATCTAAATAATTTTATTTTTACCTGAAAGCCTGACCTTAATCTACGCACGGACTCCATTGCAGTCTGATTCTTCCTTGTTTACGTTGTGTACCGAGTGTTTAAGATGCATCCGATAGTCATGAGTCCCGCCGACTGTGACGTACGGGCTGTTATAAGATTTCTTAGTGCTAAAGGCCTAAAAGCGATCGATATTCATCGTGAGATCTGTGCAGTTTACGGAGAAAACATTATGGGTGATGGAATGGTAAGAAAGTGGGTGAGAGCATTTAAAGATGGCCGCACAAATGTGCATGATGAACAACGAAGTGGGCGTCCTTCAGTCGTTAATGAAAGTTTGGTGCAGGAAGTTGACAATAAGGTGAGAGAAAGCAGATGCTTTACGATTTCGTCCCTGCGGGATGACTTTCCTAATGTTTCTCGTAGTGTTTTGTACGGCATTGTGACCGAGCACTTGAATTAACGAAAATTGTGCGCGCGTTGGGTACCGTAAATGTTGACGGATGTGCAAAAAACCAAACGTTTAGACAGTGCACTGACTTTCCTTGAGCGGTGCCACAACGACGATGATGATTTATTAAGCCACATTGTTACGGGCGATGAAACATAAGGGCTACGTCACACCAGAGTCAAAGCAACAGTCCATGGAAGTTGAGCAAGGGCATTGTTTTGCTGCAAGACAATGCCCGTCCGCATGTGACGAATCAGACCAAAGCTCTCATCACATCTTTTCGATGGGAAACTCTAGATCATCTTCCGTACAGCCCCGATCTTGCGCCCAGTGACTACCATCTGTTCCTGCACTTGAAGAAACACCTGGGTGGTCAGCGTCTTCAAGTCGATGACGAAGTCAAAACAGTGGTGATGCAGTGGTTAACAAGTTAGGTGGCAGACTTCTATGAGGATGGTATTCAAAAACTGGTACAACGTCATGACAAGTGCCTCAATGTTGACGGAAATTATGTATAAAAGTAGATTAAGGTACAGGATTTCATGTAAAAATAAAATTATTTAGATATCTTAGCACGTCTTTTTTAATTTTCGAAACGGCACTTACTTAAAAAAATACGCCTCGTACATGAGGTGACTGTATCACATACAAACATAATCATGTATTTTTCCTAATATGAAAATTAAAACTCCATTACTTCCTGCCCTTCATGGTGTTTCAAATTTAATGGTGAGCATGTATGAATGTGTGGTTTCGCGGCGATATGAATTGATAAAATTTTCTCGGGCTTCCAGCCGCGTCGGGTGGTTAAAATCCCACGAGCTTTCGACAGAGCTCTCCTCAGTCATTGTCAAGTGATAAGAGTGACTGCTGTGTCGCCATGGACGCGTCGTTAAATAGCCGCACTGCTGGCTGTGACGTCACTAGCGCTCTCTTCCTCGCCTTACACGGTAATGTTTTCATCTCGCGTCTGTCGCGCCCATTTCAACCTTGCGATGGCCGGGTCACAGGCTGTGCTGAGCTGCAAACCGCCGTCCTTGTTGATGGTGTTTTCAGACGTTTTTATTTCAATAAATTCTTTTGACGCCATTCCAAAATCCCTTCGTCCTCATACCGACACTTGTTTCATCGAATAGAATTCGGTGTCCATTTTTTAAGGCATGTTCAGCCACGGCCGGTTTTTCTGGATGACGTAGGTGTAAGTACCGAGGTAGTAACAGCCACACTGACATGGTATCTGATACACTCCAGGCGTTCTAAGCCCTAGATCGTTCTACACAGGCCCCATGAGCTGTAGAAATTTGCTTGGGGGCCTGAACACCGATGAAATGTTATATCTCTTCAGGAGCCGGCTAATCCTTCCCGACACCGTACCACAGAAAGGGAAAAACACAAGTTTCTTGCTTTCTTCTTCGGTGGTGTTCTCTCCTCTGCTGGTGTGCTTCTTGCGTGTCACACCACATATAGCTTGTGACACTTGTCCGTAGCTGTACCCGTTTTCCCCGAAGACTTTTCGGAGCAGGCTCAGTTCTAGTGGCAGACTTCCAGCGTCTGACACGACTTCAGCTCGAGGGACGACGGTATTTAGAACGCCACGTTTTTGTGCCGGATGGTGGTGGCTGAAAGCGTGCAGATACCGATCTGTGTGTGTCGGTTTCCTGTAGACACTGTGGCTGAGGTGCCCATTGGTTTTCCGTCGAACGAGAACATCAACGAAGGGCTATGCATAATCTGTCTCGACTTCCATCGTAAACTTGTTGTGGCTGTGAATGCTGTTCAGGTGTTCTAAGACTTCTCCTAGTTTTTCACGACCATGGGGCCAAATGATAAAAGTGTCACCGGCGTAACGATAAATGCAACCTGTCTTAGCTGGAGCCGTGTCCAAGGCGATGTTTCAAAATTTTTCCATAAAAAGGTTGGCTAAGGATGGAGCTAGTGGGTTTCCCATAGCCACGCCGTCCTACTGGTCGAAATACTGGCCACCCTGTAGGAAATACGACGATGTCGACGTGTGTTTAAACAGTCCCACAATTGTGCTATCAAATAACTGGGAGAGGAGAGCTATACAGTCTTTGACGCCGGCCGATGTGGCCGAGCGGTTCTGGGCGCTTCAGTCTGGAGCCGCACGAACGCCACTGTCGCAGGTTCGAATCCTGCCTCGGGCATGGATGTGTGTGATATCCTTAGGTTAGTTAGTTTTAAGTAGTTCTAAGTTCGAGGGGACTGATGACCTCAGATGTTAAGTCCCATAGTGCTCAGAGCCATTTGAACCATTTGAACAGCCTTTGACCGGAACACGCGCAAACAAGGAGACCACATCAAAACTAACCATTATATCTTCTTGACTAAGACGTACTTGTTTAATTCTGTTGATAAAGTCGTCAGTATTCTTGATGTGATACACACAATGACCCACATACGGTGCACCGCATGTGTGTTGTTGTGTGCATCACATCAAGAACACCGACGACTTTATCAACAGAATTGAACAACTTCGTCTTAGTCAAGGAGATATAATGGTTAGTTTCGATGTGGTCTCCCTGTTTGCTCGTGTTTCGGTCAAAGCCTGTATAGATCTCCTCTCCCAGCTATTTGATAGCACAATTGTGGGACTGTTTAAGCACACGTCGACATCGTCATATTTCCTACAGGGCGGCCAGTATTTCGACCAGTAGGACGGTGTGGCTATGGGAAGCCCACTAGTTCTATCCTTAGACAACCTTTTTATGGAAAAATTTTAAAACATCGCCTTGGACACGGCTCCAGCTAAGCCAGGTTGCTTTTATTTTTACGCCGATGACAATTTTATCATTTGTCCCCATGGGCGTGAAAAACTAGGAGAAGTCTTAGAACACCTGAACAGCATTCACGGCCACAACAAGTTTACTATGGAAGTCGAGACAGATTGTGCATAGCCGTTCGTTGACGTCCTCGTTCGACGGAAAACCAATGGGCACCTCAGCCACAGTGTCTACAGGAAACCGACAAACACAGATCGGTATCTGCAGGTTTTCAGCCACCACCATCCGGCACAAAAACGTGGCGTTCTAAATACCACCGTCCATCGAGCTGAAGTCGTGTCAGACGCTGGAAGTCTGCCACTAGAACTGAGCCTGCTCCGAAAAGTCTTCGGGGAAAACGGGTACAGCTACGGACAAGTGTCACAAGCTATATCTGGTGTGACACGCAAGAAGCACACCAACAGAGGAGAGAACACCACCGAAGAAGAAAGCAAGAAACTTGTGTCGGGAGAGATTAGCCGGCTCCTGAAGAGATATAACATTTCATCGGTGTTCAGGCCCCCAAGCAAGTTTCTACAGCTCATGGGGCCTGTGAAGAACGATCTAGGGCTTAGAACGCCTGGAGTGTATCAGATACCATGTCAGTGTGGCTGTTACTACGTTGACCAAACAGTACACATTGTGGAGCAACGCCGGACGGAACACGAGAGGTGCTTACGCCTACGCTATCCAGAAAAATCAGCCGTGGCAGAACACGCGTTAGAAAACGGACTCCGAATTCTGTTCGACGAAACATCTGTAGTTATGAGGACGGAGGGATTTTGGGATAGTGTCATAAAAGAAGCTATTGAAATAAAAACATTTGAAAACACCATCAACAAGGACGGTGGTTAGCGACTCAGCACAGCCTGTGACCCGGCCATCGCAAGGTTAAAACGGGCGCGACGGACGCGGGATGAAAACATTACCACATATGACGGGGAAGAGAGCATTAGAGACGTCACAGCCAGCAGTACGGCTATATAACTACGAGGCCACAGCGACACTGCCGTCCATCTTACCACTTGATAATGACTGAGGAGAGCTCGGTGAAAAGCTCATGGGATTTAAACCACCTGACGCGGCTGGAAGCCCAAGAAAATTTTATTAATTAATGGTGAACAGTATAATTTATTAGGATGGTTTCCTCTAGAGAAAAGCAGGTAGTACGTAATTTTTTCCTGTTAATCTCAAAATTAAATTCACTTAAATAAGATCACAATAAGAATTGGGGATGAAATCAGTATTCATTAAAATTTATGACATAAATGATATTGAAATTAGCTTTGAAATTTTGAACCAACAGTGTAATGAATACGAAATGGGAAACAATTCGTGTCGGCTTGAGATCCGTATGTTAATAAGTTCCTTCAGTTTTTGCAAACATACAACCGGCTTTCCTTTCGTGAGCCGACCGGAGTGGCCGAGCGTTTCTAGGGGCTTCAGTCTAGGACCACGTGACCGCTACTGTCGCAGGTTCAAATCCTGCCTCGGGCATGGATGTGTGTGACGTCCTTAGGTTAGTTAGGTTTAAGTAGTTTTAAGTTCTAGGGGACTGATGACCTCAGATGTTAAGTCCCATAGTGCTCAGAGCCATTTCCTTTCGTGAATAGCAGTGACGTATGAACAGCAACTGTGGCTTACGCTGTCTTAAGGATCCATAAAAACTAAACTAAATTGTTGAACCGAAAATAACTGACTCACTGATGGTGAATCCATTCAAATGTAATGATGCATTACAGTACACGTTCTGCGTACCAAATTGTGCACTTCATGTGTGCGAAAGACAGTTCTCAATAATTATCCTGTAGACGCTGCCTGTGTAGCATGCGCCACGTTGGATGCCAACTGACCAAAGAATCTCTGTGATATATATCTTCATCTACTAGACAATGAAACCATAAGCAGGGCGTTACACATTTTAGTTACACAGAATGGCAGGTAAAGTAAGTAAGCACTGCAGAATTTATGAAGAATTAAAAACTCTTTTTATCGTGAATTATTTCTGGTAGACAGCAAACGGTTTAATTAGTGGTGCTTCTTCTTTCTACAAGCCGGTTTCAGTTAAAGCTCCATTCTCAAGTAAACCTGTAGATGTTACAGTTGGTGAGTATCCTGGAATATTCCCCGTGGCTTCATATGACTTTAATGTCAGTATTTTCTTTTCGGCTGGGCCCGCAACATAGAATACGTCATGATAGGATATTTTATAAGAAATCATTCCAGGTAAGCTGCAGATAGTTTAATCAGTAATGCTTCTTCCTCACTACAAGCTTGTTTCGCCTATAGCGCTAGTTTCGTTAAAGCTGCAGATATTAGAGTTGCTGAGTCTCTTATAATGTTCCTCGTAGTTTCATATGACATTAAAGCCAGTGTTTTCTTTTCGACAGGGCCCGCAGCAATGACATTTTATAATGAATGTTTCCACGTTTACTATAGAATGGTACTATAACCCAAATAAGCTTGTAGTAAGGAAGATACACTAATACTTAAAATATTTGCAGCTTATCTGGAAAATAAAATGTCACATTGTGACGTATTCTATGCTGCATCCAGACAGAAGAGGAAACAATTAAAAACTCATTTACAGAGATATGTAAACTTGCAGAATACGGCGCTGCAGTCGGAAAAGTTTATATAGGACAACCAGTATCTGGAGCAGTTGTTAGGTTTGTTACTGCTGCTACTAGATTTAAGTGAGTTTGAACGGGTTGTTATAGGCGGCGCACGAGCGATGGAACACAGCTTCTCCGAGGTAGTCATGAAGTGGAGATTTTCCAGTAGGACCATTTCACGAGTGTACCGTGAATATCAGGAATCGGGTAAAACGTCAAATCTCCGATATCCCTGCGGTCGGACAAAGATCCTGCAAGAACGAGACCAACGATGACTAAAGTGAATCAGTCAACGTGACAGAAGTGCAACCCTTCCCCAAATTGTTGCAGATTTGAATGCTGGGCCATCAACAAATGTCATCGTACGAACCATTAAACGAAACATCATCTTTATGACCCTTTGGAGCCGAAGGCCCGCTAATGTACCCTTGATGACGGCACGACACGAAGCCTTACGCCTCACCTGGGCCCGTTAACACCAACATTGGACTGTTGATGACTGGAAACTTGTTGGTTGGTCGGACGTGTCTCGTTTCATATTGTATCGAGTGGATGGATATGTACAGGTATGGAGATAACCTCATGAATCCATGGACCCTACATGTCAGCAGGGGACTGTTCAAGCTGGTGGAGGCTCTGTAACGTTGTAGGGCGTGTACAGTTGGAGTGATATGGGACCCCTGATCGTAGAGATACGACTCTGACTGGTGGCACGTATGTAAACATCCTGTCTCATCACCTGCATCCAATCATGGCCATTGTGCATTCGAACGGACTCGGGCAATTCCAGCAGGACAGTGGGACGCGCCACAGGCCCAGAATTGCTACAGAGTGGCCCCAGGAACACTCTTCTGAGTTTAAAGACTGGTCACCAAACTCCCCGGACATGAACATTATTGAGCACATCTGGGATGCCTTGCAACATGGTGTTCAGAAGAGATCTCCAGCCCCTCGTACTCCTACGGATTTATGGACAGCCCCGCAGGATTCATGGTGTCAGTTCCCTCCAGCACTACTTCAGACATTAGTCGAGCCCATGCCACGTGTTGCGGCACATCTGCGTGCTAGCGGGGGCGCTACACGATATTAGGCAGGTGTACCAGTTTCTTTGTCTCTTCAGTGTATGAATAAATAAAATGCAATGCATTTAGTCGTAGTGAAGAGAGAGATCACTTATTGTCAGCCATGTACTGTTCATATTAATTGCCTCGTTTGGGATATATTCTAACACATTCGTTACAGAACTTGGCATCCGAGACAGGATAAAGTTAAAAACACAGTAACATACGTACCGATGTATACCTTGTGCGTTGGAAGCATCTGTATTGAAGGCGTATATTTGGCTATAAGGTACCTTTCGTTGTTTTCAGTTTAAGAAAATCGTAACATGGCTAGCCAACTTTCTCGAGAGTCTTACGGTTATAAAGTTACAGTCTTCTGCATGGTAAATCTCCTGCCCACGTAGCTCAGTGTACCATTGTCGGTGCTATGTACGAGGGCTGTCCAGAAAATAAGTTACGATTGATCGCGAAATGAAAATCACAGTGAAAATCAGAAATGTTTGATTTGTAACAGTTAGCTACACCTTTCAGCTACCTCTCTACGTAGTCGCCGTTCTGACTCAGACATTCGTCGTAGCTTTGTACCAACTTTCCAATACCCTCATCATAGAAGACAGCAGCCAGTGCTTTCCGCCAATTCTCTACGCTGGCCTAAAGCTCGTTGTCTGTGCCAAAATGTTGTCTTCATAGCCAGCGGTTCGTTTGGGCAGAGATGAAACTCAATGGGAGACTATTACGGGCTGTATTGTGGGTAACCAAACATTTCCAATTGAAACGATGCAGGAATCTCTTCATTACCCCTGCAGAATGAGGCTGAGAATCCTTTTGAAGAAGAAACCGCACGACAGTTATGTAATGTTGGTTGCATAGCTTCAGGGGAAACTTCTCACCAGGCCCTCGTACTTGGCGGGAGACACTATTTTCTATAACATCTTTTCGCGCTCACTAAGAGCTCAGGAATGAAAAGAGCGACATCATTCTACCTAGAGTCATACTAGAGACACTGCCCAACACACCTTAGCAAAGCTTTATCGGATTTTCATAGTCGTTTCCATTTCGCGACCGATCGTAACTTACTTTCTGGACAGCCCTCGTATAATCTATGCGAATAGATTATGGTACTGTGGATCAATATTAGTATTTCTGTCCTCATCCATACGTGTTTAAAGCAGGGAAAAACAGCTCTCTGAGTGCCTCGTGACAAGATTTAATCAATCGTATCGTTTCGGTTTAGACTCTACGCGAGATATACAATGAAAACAGTAGACGTTTTGATGAAAATAATGATGATGACAGTGCTGACAATGAAGGCAGAAATGGTGATGATAATGTCTCGCACTTACAGGAGACTCTTCGTCTGGGACTTCAGTGCTCAAACTAAAATGCAAGTGGCAATCGTGTTTAAAATGAGAAAACATTAAAAGTTAAAATTAAATAAATGTGAAAATAAGCTTACATACCCACACACAAACGCAAATACATATCTTACATATAATAATGACGTCAGTTTTGAAAATTCTACGCAAAATTAAATTTGGAATTTTGTAGACAAAACAGTATAACAGTAGAGCAGATATGTGTGTTTGATTGACTAATAAAATCTCCCACCACAAGGCTTGGTGCACTATTTGGAAGATGACGAGGCTACAGTATTTTCATATTGTTGGAGTGTTCAGTAAGAAGAGTGCCACGAACAGACTGTGAGCTCTGTCCCACACAGATGCCTGAGGGAAGTGAGAGCGCATTGTGTTCCGTTGTGATCCCTGAAAATATCCTTCACTGCTACGTCAGCTCGGTGATTCCTCTGGATGTCCATGACCCCTTGTACCCAGCTTAATGACTCATTCCACCGGGATGAAATTCTCAGCACGTCTGAGGCTTCTGCCAAATAATGAGCACCTCAGGGAACTCAGCATCTGCGTAGGTACGTACTTGGCGAACCCATGTTCATGTTTTCCAGTCTTTGTATTGGTGAGTACGACAGTCCCCTAAGTATCCACGGAGATTACTATTACAAATATCACCGTGCAGAGCTGCGGGAGAACGCAACGTCGGAGGTAACTGACCAGAGGCTGCTTGTCAGAATGTGTTTATAATCGAAGTAGTGTCGTCTTTCTACATCTCAAAGGATTTAAAAATAATAGCTGGTACTTTAAAACTAGCAAAACAGTTGAGAAACGTTACTCTCAGTGTGAACATCCAGTTCCAATCAACAGAACCCGAAGTAGTTATGACTGACGTTCTTGTTTTATAAATTGGTTCCTCAAATAACACTAACAAGGAGACCAACCGACAACCGGTTTTCTGTACTTTATTCTATTTATGGTACGTGAAGTTCATAATTCACGTATCAATCATCCGTAGTGTACGTAGTGTACTGTCTGCCATCGGGTTCCCCTATATTGCAGGCAGCATTGCATAACAGCCACGCTATGAGGGAAACAAACCAAAAGCCACACAGGCGAAGACATCAGGCAAACACGCCGAAGATTCCAGTCGATTAAAAGCCTTCCAGAGGTCGCCGCTACATACCCGGCCACGGATTCCTACGCCAGGTTTCTATCGGCTCAAGCTCACTATACAGGGTGTTACAAAAAGGTACGGCCAAACTTTCAGGAAACATTCCTCACACACAAATAAAGAAAAGATGTTATGTGGACATGTGTCCGGAAACGCTTAATTTCCATGTTAGAGCTCATTTTAGTTTGTTCTTCCACCTACGCTCAATGTAGCACGTTATCATGATTTCATACGAGATACTCTACCTGTGCTGCTAGAACATGTGCCTTTACAAGTACGACACAACATTTGGTTCATGCACAATGGAGCTCCTGCACATTTCAGTCGAAGTGTTCGTACGCTTCTCAACAACAGATTCGGTGACCGATGGATTGCTACAGGCGGACCAATTCCAAGGCCTCCACGCTCTCCTGACCTCAACCCTCTTGACTTTCATTTATGGGGGCATTTGAAAGCTCTTGTCTACGCAACCCCGGTACCAAATGTATAGACTCTTCGTGCTCGTATTGTGGACGGCTGTGATACAATACGCCATTCTCCAGGGCTGCATCAGCCCATCAGGGATTCCATGCGACGGAGGGCGGATGCATGTATCATCGCTAACGGAGGACATTTTGAACATTTCCTGCAACAAAGTGTTTGAAGTCACGCTGGTACGTTCTGTTGCTGTGTGTTTCCATTCCATGATTAATGCGATTTGAAGAGAAGTAATAAAATGAGCTCTAACATGGAAAGTAGGCGTTTCCGGACACATGTCCACATAACATATATTCTTTCTTTGTGTGTGAGGAATGTTTCCTGAAAGTTTGGCCGTACCTTTTTGTAACACCCTGTATAGGCCCGGCCGGTCGAAGACAGACCAGTCTTCGTCCGCTGCTAATGGCAACCGCTATAGCAGAGTCTCCGAGAAGATGTCACCGAAGCCGCCGTAGTGCACCGCCGATAGAAGTACCAGCCGACCGAGAGGAACCACATCTCCGGCTAGATCGGCGGACGTCTACATCTATTGTACAGCCAGCTATTGTATTGTAGAAGAAGTTACGTTCAATATACTGTTGGAGAATTCGATGTTACTTTCAAAAGTCTCAAGAAAATCGACTTTGAAATTTTCCGTGGTACGTTAAGCCACTAAAATAAAATCGAACTTTATGTTTGGACGAGATTCGACTCTTCTCATTGTCTTTTTGTTTGCTGTATTTTTTTTCTATTAGAATACTTTCATCATTAAAATACAGTATACATTTTATCAAATATATGCTGATTAACAAATATCTAATAAATAGTTCTTATGAAAAACGCAAATTATTTGGTTTCTAATTAAATATCGTACACAAAAATCAAATTTTAGTTGTAAATATAAATTTTTAATTATTGGTATGTTATAAAAATTAGCAAATTTCTGATATTTTTAATTGAAAGAATATTTATTAAATATCCTTTATAAAATATCGGTAAATGAGAGTATATCGTATTTACGTATTAAATTAGAAAATATGAGATGTGCGTTTTTCATAAAAATGATGAATAGATATGTATTAATTAGCATATATTTGAATAATTTTGTATTTAAATGATGTTGGTAACAGAACTGAAACCGTAAAATATGAAACGAAACAGAAGACCAAAGGAGATTCGAACCACCAATCCACTATCATAATTACCATTCCCAAACGTTACGAGATCAGCCACGTGGTCTGTTGTGAAAATTGCCTTAACTATAGAGAATTAAAACTCCTAGGAAACTTTTACGAGAGTAACGACGCAAAACATGCTACTTTTGACTGCATTATCCACGCGAATGCTCGAAGAAAGAGGGACCATCCATCTGTGTGAACTGTGGTTGTCATTCTTCAACAAGAGACATAGTCAGACGCCGTCAAATAGGTGATCTGCATGCCAGAAGTCCGATGCTATTCGAACCATTCGTTCAGTGTCACAACAGGGAGCGTTTACACGGAAATAGGATCCCACTCTCATGGAATTCACTCCTCTACACAGATGAATGAGTGTAAGATGTTGGCTGTGAGTTTGGCCAGACAGTGATGTTGGGAGTATTTTTAACACTCGTTGGGGCTACCAAATATACATTACTTACTTCCTTGTTTTCTAAAACGGTTTGTAACGACTTACCTCCCATAATATGGCTGTAATTTACGTGTAAAAATTTGTTTTCAACCTAATGAAACATTAATAATAATAACAATAATAATAATAACGATAATGATAAAGGAACAAAATGATTATAAATGAAAGTAAAATACAATAAGCTCAGATATTCCAGTTGTGCTCCAACAATACTGTGTGTAAGCTTTCCCCAGTTCACAAGTTCATTCTAAGCAAAAGTTTAACACGCCCCTGCTTTCATCCATTTGCTAGAAATGCAAGTCATATTTCTGTGAAGCAGTCCAAAATGATTTAGGGCTGGCTCTGAGCACTATGGGACTTAGCTTCTGAGGTCATCAGTCGCCTAGAACTTAGAACTACTTAAACCTAACTAACCTAAGGACATCACACACATCCATGCCCGAGGCAGGATTCGAACCTGCGACCGTAGCGGTCGCGCGGGTCCAGACTGTAGCGTCTAGAACCTCTCGGCCACTCCGGCCGGCAATGATTTAGGCTTAAAGCGAATATCAGAATGGTTCCTTCCTCATCTTCACTCTACCTTAGCTTGTGGTGTGACTCTTAAGACTTCGTCGTCGACGGTATATGAAGCTCTAGTCTTAGTACTTTCATTCTTTCCTATGTTGTTCGCCCAAAAACCGGCTACGTCTGAAACAACACCCTACCCGACTATGTATGTGTTGAACACAGCCTCAGTGTGGAGCAGATAATACAATGGAAATGGCATTTCATGCTACACAGATACTTAGATTTGCGGTAGGTGTAGTATTTTTGATACCAAAAAGCAATTTTCTCAGTAACAGACCAATGCTTACTAATGAAAGTACAATCAAAAGGGGAATCAAATTAATACTGTGACTGCAGTAAAGATTTCTTGCCAGGGAGGATGCAGCACGTTATCGTAAGTAGACAGTCATTGATTAATTCAGGCGTACCTCGGAGAAGCCCTTGCTGTTCACGTTGTATATTAATTATCTATTATTATCACTACTATCATCATCATCATCATCATCATCATCATCATTTAAGACTGATTATGCCTTTCAGAGTTCAGTCTGGAGCATAGCCCCCTTATAAAATTCCTCCATGATCCCCTATTCAGTGCTAACATTGGTGCCTCTTCTGATGTTAAACCTATTACTTCAAAATCATTCTTAACCGAATCCAGGTACCTTCTCCTTGGTCTGCCCCGACTCCTCTTACCCTCTACTGCTGAACCCATGAGTCTCTTGGGTAACCTTGCTTCTCCCATGCGTGTAACATGACCCCACCATCTAAGCCTGTTCGCCCTGACTGCTACATCTATAGAGTTCATTCCCAGTTTTTCTTTGATTTCCTCATTGTGGACACCCTCCTGCCATTGTTCCCATCTACTAGTACCTGCAATCATCCTAGCTACTTTCATATCCGTAACCTCAACCTTGTTGATACGGTAACCTGAATCCACCCAGCTTTCTCTCCCATACAACAAAGTTGGTCGAAAGATTGAACGGTGCACAGATAACTTAGTCTTAGTACTGACTTCCTTCTTGCAGAAGAGAGTAGATCGTAGCTGAGCGCTCACTGCATTAATTTTGCTACACCTCGCTTCCAGTTCTTTCACTATTTTGCCATCCTGTGAGAATATACATCCTAAGTGCTTGAAACCGTCCACCTGTTCTAACTTTGTTACTCCTATTTGGCACTCAATCCGTCTGTATTTCTTTCCCACTGACATTACTTTCGTTTTGGAGATGCTAATCTTCATACCATAGTCCTTACATTTCTGATCTAGCTCTGAAATATTACTTTGAAAACTTTCAATCGAATCTGCCATCACAACTAAGTCATCCGCATATGCAAGACTGCTTATTTTGTGTTCACATATCTTAATCTCACCCAGCCAGTCTATTGTTTACAACATATGATCCATAAATAATATGAACAACAGTGGAGACAGGTTGCAGCCTTGTCTTACCCCTGAAAGTACTCTGAACCATGAACTCAATTTACCGTCAACTCTAACTGCTGCCTGACTATCCATGTAAAGACCTTCAATTGCTTGCAAAAGTTTGCCTCCTATTCCATAATCTCGTAGAACAGACAATAACTTCCTCCTAGGAACCCGGTCATATTCCTTTTCTAGATCTTTTCTGTTCCACTCATAACACTTCTCCATTATTTGCCGTAAGCTAAAGATCTGGTCCTGACAGCCTCTAAGAGGCCTAAACCCACACTGATTTTCATCCAATTGGTCCTAAACTAATACTTGCACTTTCCTTTCAACAATACCTGAGAAGATTTTACCCACAACGCTGATTAAAGATATACCTCTGTAGTTGTTACAACCTTTTCTGTTTCCATGTTTAAAGATTGATGTGATTACTGCTTTCGTCCAGTCTGATGGAACCTGTCCCGACTCCTAGGCCATTTCAGTTATCCTGTGTAGCCATTTAAGACCTGACATTCCACTGTATTTGATGAGTTCCGACTTAATTTCATCCACCCCAGCTGCTTTATGGCACTGCAGTCTATAGACCATTTTCTCCACTTCCTCAAATGTGATCCTATTTCCATCATCATTCCTATCCCATTCTACCTCGAAATCTGAAATATTACTGATCGTATTTTCACCTACATTGAGCAACTCTTCAAAATATTCCCTCCATCTGCCCAAGGCATCCACAGGATTCACCAGCAGTTTTCCTGACCTGTCCAAAATACTTGTCATTTCCTTCTTACCTCCCTTTCGAAGACTGCTAATTACACTCCAGAATGATTTTCCAGCAGCTTGACCCATAGTCTCCAACCTGTTTCCAAAGTCTTGCCAAGATTTTTTCTTGGATGCTGCAATTATCTGTTTGGCTTTGTTTCTTCCTTCAACAATGCTGCAATTATCTGTTTGGCTTTGTTTCTTTCTTCTACCTGAGTTCTAGTATGTAGCCATTTTTGATACGCCTTCTTTTTCCTTTTACAGGCTGCCTTGACTGTGTCATTCCACCAAGCTGTTTGCTTCATCCTACATTCTTTAGCCACTTCTAGTACTGTGTCCCTGTACCTTGTCCATTCCTTTTCCAATGACTGTAATTGTTTACATTCAACTAGCTAGTACCTTTCTGAGATTGCTGTTATGTACTTGTAACTGATTTCCTTATCCTGAAGTTTCTCTGCTCTTATCCTCCTACATATGGACTTGACCTCCTGGACTTTCGGCCTCACAATCCCAATTTCACTGCAGATTAAATAATGATCAGTGTCATCAAAGAATCCCCTGAATACACGTGTGTCCCTCACAGCCTTCCTGAATTCCTGATCTGTTATTATATAGTCAATGACAGATCTGGTTCCCCTGCCATCCCAAGTATACCGGTGAATGTTCTTATGTTTAAAAAAGGAGTTTGTGATTACTAAGCCCATACTGGCACAGAAATCCGAGAGTTTTTTCCCGATCCTGTTGGCCTCCATATCCTCTCCAAATTTACCCATAACCTTTTCATACCCTTCTGTTCGATTTCCAATCCTGGCATTAAAATCCCCCATGAGCAGAACACTGTCCTTGTCCTTCACTCTAACAACTACATCACTGAGTGCCTCATAAAAACTATCCATCTTATCTTGATCTGTCCCTTCACAATGCGAATATACTGACACAATCCTAATTTTCTTGCTAGACACTGTCAAATCTATCCACATCAGTCGTTCGTTTACATACCTTATTGCAAGTACGCTGGGTTCCATTTCTTTCCTGATGTAAAACCCTACACCCCATTGTGCTATTCCTGCTTTGACTCCTGACAGGTAGACCTTGTATTCTCCCACTTCCTCTTCTTTCTCACCCCTTACCCGAATGTCACTAACAGCTAAAACGTCCAGCCCCGTCTTACTTCCAGCCTCTGCCAGCTCTACCTTCTTCCCAGAGTAGCCCCCATTGATATTAATAGCTCCCCATCTCATTACCATTTGTTTGCCAAGTCGTATCTTAGGAGTCCCTGGTTTGTCAGTTAGAGGTGGGACTCCGTCACCTCCAAAGGTCCGAGGCATTTTGCTCTGATTGTTGCCAGCATCATATTTAAAGTACCAGGGAAGCAGGTTGCTAGCCTTACTTGCCCCGAGTCCCATTGGGTTTTACCCCTAACGGTTGAGGGACTAACCAGTGGATTTGGTAGTCTTTGCCGTATGAGCACAAAGGTGACCACGACTCAGAATATGTCCGAGATGCCCAGCCTTATTCCAAAGTAACTGGTATCCCGACTGTCGGGAGGACCACTTACTTGGCCACTCATACGTTGCCCGTGGTTCATGAACTAGGACATGACTACAGGAACCCACACCATGAACCACATCACTACTATCGTATTCATCAAATACAATAACAAAACTGTTATAAATTTTCAGCCAAAAAATACAAAAGTACAACTATTAACACTACATAAACATTAAACTGTCCATGTTACGCACGTCGTCGAATACTTCATGCAGGTACCAGTAACGGAAAGTCTGTTGGGGTACTGACTTACAATATGACTCATTGTGTGAATATCACCTTACTGACATATGCTGTCAGCACACAACTGTCACATATTCAGGCTGCAATTCCATATGCCTTTTCCAGTTCGTAATCGGTTAAGCTGAATCCATGCTTCTCTAGGATGATAAAGCCTTGACCTTTAACAATTGGGTTGTCAATCATTCTGTCTTTCCGGGTTTTCATAGCTTGACACTCATGTTTCCTTTCCGCTTCTCGTTTGAACGCAGTGGGGAGGATTTGGACTGTCTCTTGATATGTTGGTGTTGAAAATTTGAGACGTTTCATGGGCAATGAGAGTAAATTTTCGTGAAGAGGAATTGATTTATTCTTAGAAACTTGCTCTCAAAGGTTGTAGAGACCCGGTTTTCGAAGAAGGTGAACTGGACAGGTGTTCAATAGTATTGTTATCCAGCATGTAAGTGTAGAACTGACTTTGCCACTAATGGTCCCTATAATAGCATTCAGATGAACGTGAGCTTTCTTCATATAAGCGCTGCAGATCCAAACTGGTGCGCAATATTCTGCTGCAGAGTATACCAACGCAAGTGACGTTTCGCTGAGAACTGAGGTATTTGCTCCCATGTACTACCTGCCAACTTCCTTACCGGATTCACTCTTGTTGTAACTTATTATTTGTATTGGAATAATGTAAATGGTGTGTCACCATTCTTTGTAATTGTATATGACTATGCCAAGAGCGCCAAACCGAGGGCTGATCTCTGCCGATGATAGACGGTTAAAGGGATGGAAACAACATACTTTAGGTTTAGAAACATTAAGTGTAATTCTCCACGATTTAAAATATTCATAAAATTACAGAGGCCGTCTGTTAGTTGTTCTTCACTTTCAAAGAGATGATCACACAGATATTAAATTGCGAAGTCATCTGCACACTGGAAATTCCGGAAAATCAAGTTTGCCAGGTCTGTGGTGTAGAGACTAAATAACACCGGAAAAGCACAGAGACTTGAATCAAGCCATCGCTGAGTACGTACCGTCTGCGCTCCATTGTACTGTGGTGTACTTCAAAGCGCCGACTGCTCAGTGCGTCGCTTAAGAGGTTAGCTGGAGTCTTACAAGGCATTGTTTTCCGAAATGTTAACACTAGACCCTCGCACCACACAGTGTCATAAGCTACTGAGAGATCAACAAAAACTACAGCTGTCTGAATTTCTTCTCGTAAGCAGTTTCTATGTGAGTAATAGTCAAGGATAGCAGTAGGTCATAGCAAGGGGATTTTTGTAGAATAGAATTGTAAAGTAATTTTATAGTAAAGAGAAAGTTAATTCAGGTATAAATAACAATAGTAAATAACTTTATGCATAAGCAAAACTTCAGCGTATTAGATAATTACGTCGGTAAAAAGTGCAGTCGTTAGGTTTACTATTTTGCGATTGGTTATGGGTGAAAAGTGCTGACTGACGCGGGAGAATGTTGTTTTGCTATTGGCTGTTGAGTAAACTGACCAATGCTAAAGCAATATTCTTCGCGCGCCTTTCTCTGCTGGTAGAGAAGACTGAGAGTATTCTAGAGTAGAGTGGGAGCCTAGCCCTGAAACAGTTGGGACGTGTGAAGTAGTACTTCCGATGGAAACGAGAACTTTCCGGATCTAGCAGTGTTTCATACATCAAAAGTGTGGTAAAGTGACGGCATAATTATTCCGATGGGCGAGTAGAAATTTCGGAAACTTTAAGTGAATTTTGTGACGAAAAAAGACATATTCAGTGTGGTGTATTGAGCAGGTCGGTGGCTAAAAACTGACTGCATATGGTACCGACAGAATTAATATTTGGCGAGCATTATCAATCAAAAACAATCAGTATTTTTGTAGCTATTACGTTTTCGGGAAATGCAACACCATAAACTTGCTAACGTGAGTGAAAGGGATCGTGAGGGACTGTGTTGAGACTAGCACGGGCTTGGCAATAATACTTGTTCACCTAAGTTTCGGAATATGTTAGTTCAGGACAAAATTTCCAACCTTTCATTTCTTGTGAAAACTTTCTCCCGAAACGTAGATTAGTGACTTTAATTGCAGCCTGGTTCACATCGAAGTACAGTAGGTTTCACTCGGCTTTCCTACTGATGATCTGCTGAGACGGTGTTCACAGGTAGGTGCAGGTCCGTCGTAAAGGGACGGAAAGAACCGCGCCGCAGCAGCTTCTCTGAATTTAGAAGCAGAGATAAGTAGAGATATTGCGCGAAAGTGTTCTGTAGCTGTTCTTTCTTTGCCTGGATTTTTCGCACGTATAACATTAGCTCACTTAAATTTTGCTGGTAATGTTCGATCTCGTTAAAAAGGCGAACTTTCCAATGCAGATATGTATAATGAATAACTGCTTAAAAAAAGCTACACAAATATTCAGTCAGATACTGTTCGGATTTTAGAGAGGTGAAAAAACGAGCAACTTCTTTTCATCGTTCATAAATCGTTCCTGAAAACGAAAAACCTTAGTATCCTATGACTACAATATCAGGGAATCACTGTTGAAAAAAATCAACTGATACGAATATCTGGGGGTAGCAGTTTGTAGGGATATGTATAGGTATGATCACTTACGCTCAGTCGTAGGTAAATCAGGTGACAGACTTCTGCTCATTATTAGTTCATTGGGTAAGTACAGTCAACCTATAAAGGAGATAGCTTACAAAACGATAGTGTGATAATACTAGAATATTTCTCAATTGAGTGTAACCCGTACCAAATAGGTCTAACAGGGATATTAAACAAAGAAGGGTACCACGAATGGTCACAGGTTCGTTTGACGTATGGTAAAATGTCGCGGAAATGCTGAGGAAACTGAAATGGCAGACGCTTAGACGCATACTACCCGAGAGCACCTATTTAAAATGTTTCGAGAAACAGTATTAAATTATAAATCTACGAATAAAGTTTAGCCTCCTATTTGTCGTTCCCGTAGGCAGCGAAAAGAAAAGGCAACTAATTAGTGTGTGCAGAGAAATGTGTAACAAGGGAAGCTCCCATTACCATCCCCGTCAGATTTAGTGATAAAAGGGCCCAGTGGACAGCCAGTCAAAAACCTAGAACAGATCAAGTATGAAAACAGAAAGAAGGTGCACTCATCTGTGAAAAAAGAAGCAAAATAGAAAGTGAACGGTCAAAGCTCAAATCTGCAATATTGAGCAACACTCAGCGTCATGTTTGTGTGATTAAGGTGTTGGAGTGCAAACAGCGAGATCTGTGTTCAAATCTCTCTCGAGCGCTCAACTTTTATTCCACAATATTATGAACTTTCCATCCGGTCATTGATGTGTCTGTTCTTTTTCTGTAGGTTTGGCAATAGTCATACTGTACGTTGGTTATAGAATATGTTTCATGTGATAAGAATGTATTACCGTCGCAAGAACATGTTATGAATAGTGGGAGCAGGCGAGATGGAGCATAGACTTCTCACAGAAATGAAAACAACAAATAGATGGATGTGAACTATATTACAACAAAGGAATTCAAGAGGAAAAACTTCCAGAACGGAAAACAAGAGTAATAATATGTGGTACTTGTGTAGAACAAATCGAAGGTACTTACATCTGGAGGTCCCTTCCTTATACCTCGCTGTTGCAAACGGACGTTACACCACGACATACAAAAATTGGCGCAAGAAGGATATTTGAACACGGATCACCCCCCTTCGCAGTTCAACACCGTGACCAAATAATCACGACACCGTCGCTATTCAGCTTCGCTAGCTATACACATCTTTCGCTTGGGCCGTTCACTGTTTCTGTTTTCTATTTCACAGTTTAATATATCTACTACTTGTTGTTTTGGCTTCATCTGTGTTCATTTTCTTACGGATTCTCCACTGGGCCATCTTATCATTAAATCTGAGGGGGGTGCGACGGGGAGTTTCCCTTGTAAGAAGTAATTCTTCCACTGCTGCCTTCGCAAAGGAGCGGAAGAAACCTCATTACGTAGAACATGGAAGGTGCCCTCTGTCATGTAGTTCATATGGATTGATAGTATGAATGCAGATAAGGTTCCAACAGAGCAGGTCGACTGATTTCCATGATTAGATTAGATTAGATTAATTTAGTACTTGTTCCATAGATCATGAATACGACACTTCGTAATGATGTGGAACGTGTCAGGTTAACAAAAGGTGTCTATGCAAGATATTACATTACACAAAATATTACATGGCACTCAATATTTTTTTTTTTTTTTTTGAGTGGGTTGGGAAATTACCCACTTACTATATTCAAAAATTCATCTAATGAGTAGCAGGAGTTGCCATTAATAAATTCCTTTAATTTCCTTTTAAATGCTATATGGCTATCTGTCAGACTTTTGATGCTATTAGGTAAGTGACCAAAGACTTTAGTGGCAGCATAATTTTCCCCCTTCTGAGCCAAAGTTAGATTTAACCTTGAGTAGTGAAGATCATCCTTCCTCCTAGTGTTGCTGCCATGTGCACTGCTATTACTTTTGAATTCGTTCGGATTGTTAATAACAAATTTCATAAGTGAATATATATATATATTGTGAGGCTACAGTGAAGATTTATAGCTCTTTAAATAAGTGTCTGCAGGATGATCTTGGATGAGCTCCAGCAATTATTCTGATTACACGCTTTTGTGCAATGAACATTCTTTTACTTAATGATGAGTTACCCCAGAAAATGATGCCATACGAAAGCAGAGAATGAAAATAGGCGTGGTAAGCTAATTTACTCAGATGTATATCGCCAAAGTTTGCAATGACCATAATAGCATAAGTAGCTGAACTCAAACGCTTCAGCAGATCCTCAGTGTCTTTTTTCCACTTGAACCCCTCATCAATGCATACACCTAGAAATTTTCAATATTTTGCCTTAGCTACCGATTTCTGATCGAAGTCTATATTTATTAATGGTGTCATTCCATTTACTGTGTGGCACTGTATATACTGTGTTCTGTCAAAGTTTAATGAGAGAGCCCATTTGCAGAGAACCACTTAATGATTTTCTGAAAAACATCGTTTACAATTTCGTCAGTTAATTCTTGTCTGTTGGGTGTGATAGCTATACTAGCTATGAAACTTATTACTCACAGTGACTTCTCAGCACTACTAAGACCATGCTGCAACGATAGTTATGATGTGTGGAACGATTGGATAAAATGTTTAAATGATATGGCTTTGTAACGGAGGAGACCACCGAGGGCTTGTTCTACTGTATAAGTGGAATGGCTTTTCTTGCTTGCACAGAACGACAGCTATCCCTCGCGAAGTGCGAGTACTGGGTATCTGGCTAGTGTAGTTAACTGCAGTGGGTATTTGTAGAGTTTGTTGTCATATTTGTGTTGTTGGCGACGATCTGAGAGCGAAGGGTGTCTGTGAAACGCGGTGCTGGCACGCAGTTTGCTCCTCTAGAATCGCTAGTGTAAAGGACGGATCAGCATCCACAGTGTCACATGCCCTCGCCCCATGACACATTTCGGAAAGAATGAGAATATCTCCCACAAAATTGATGCGATGTCTTATCATAAGGGCCTATACGCCACCACGCCGCACTCCTTACTGGGCAAATACTTTCGACGACGATTCGTTATATCAAAAGGTTTCGAACCGGTTACCATTGTGTCGAGCGCCACTGCAAAATCGTGTTTTAGTGAGCTGGGTCGGAGGAAAGGGGAAAACTGGTATATAGGAGAGCATTGTACGTAGCCACGAGAGTGTGCCGGACAGCTGCCCTGAATGACCACCGTCTTGCCCACGGAGCGGACAGCCTTTTTTTTCTTTTTTTTATCGCATTTTGTTGTATCTGCTCTGGGCGGACATCGAAAGACACCCGTTTCAGTTCGTTGTTGATCCATTAACTCAGTTTTTTTATTACAGATAGCAGTTAGCCCACTGACCGAACACGCTGAGGTACCCTGTCGGCTAGACTGTGTGCCGGACCGAGACTAGATCTCGGAACCTTTGCCTTTCGCAAGCATGTGCGTTATCATTTTTTTTTCTTTTGTTCGTTGTGTTTGGTCGTTGTGGACGTCACATGACATCCGTTATAGTTCGTTTGTTGATCCTTCCACTCAGTTTTTTATTACAGAGGTCAACCAGCTCTCTGACCGAACACGCTGAGCCACCGTGCTGGCAGCTTAGTCGCTGCAGCACTGCAATCGGTGCGGTGCGCACGTGTCTACTGCCGATTGCGCTGCTGTCTTGCATGCCGTTGCGTCGCCTTCTGTTGTTCAGAAACTACTAACTGTTTGGCCTACAGTCTACAAACTGTTTGGCCTGCAGTTGTGAATGATGTGGTAATAGGAAGTGTTATGGGATGAGAAGCACCTCAGCCCGTCCAGCAGTAATGACTGCGTAAGTGTTAGAAGCTAAAAACTTCGCAGTTGAATGACTTAAGTCCTTATCCCGTAATGCAGGTTACATACAACTGTGATAACAACGAAATTCTGATTGATACAGTTGACTGGCTCACTGAGTGTTCATTAGTGGCACCGTTGCGCAAAACTTTTGATATCGGCTCCTACGTACAGCTAGAAAACTGTGCAGCAGTGACTACACTAGAACACCAATCGTTACAGGCTACATTTCATCGGACAACGCTCACCCACATTTTGAAAGCACCGTGCAAACCTACATCGATGAACGAGTCGTACCACTTTCTGGCCTGACTTGTGCACATGCCAAATTTGCTGTCAGTCCCACTTGTCAAAGCTGTGTTTCATCGAAAACATGTTGCTCACAGCGCACTGGTAACCAACGATCAAGCTGTGAGGAGTTTCATGCAAACCACATGGATTGACACTTCCCGAAAACACACAAACGCCTTCTTTGACTTCACGCGACACTGTCTTCAGGTCCTGACTGTAACCTGTATGAGCTTCTCACCATAGGAATTAGAAAACGACGCCAATACTTCCAGTCTTAAGAAAGTTCGCAGGTAGTACGCACCGTACTAGATATCACTGATGTTTATTTATAGCGAATATCTAATGTTTGACGGGAGGGATGACGTGAGTCGCGATTATTAAGTGAGATTTAGGACTTGGATGTCTTGCCAGCCGACAAAGGAAATGCCACCGTGATTCCGAACACTGAAGAGAGCCCTATGAACGTACTACATTTATTAGAATTGACGTGAACTCGAAGCTTAGTCGCAATACGACACGGGCCATCGTCAGAAAAACAGGTAAGTTATTGAAGGACTCTGGCTTTTCAGAAAAGTGGTGTAGAAATTAATGCCTCTTGTCACCAGGCCTCCCTGGCCTTATATATTGCCGAAGAGACATAAGGAAAAGGCCCCTCTTGGGCGCATTGTCAGTGCAATCAGTTCGCTCACCTACTGACTGACAAAACATCAGGCAGCATTATAAGCACCAATACTGGCACATTGCGAGCACCCTGTTGTAAACTCGTAGACATTTATTGAAACACTCAAGAAAATGAAAGTAGCCCGAAAAGAAGTAATGGCTAGTGTGGGCGTTGTATAATTTTTTTTTTTTTTTTTCTCCACGAGGCCACCAAAAGGCACGCTGCAATTTGAGGTGCAGGGTCTAAACTTCGCGGCGTTGCGTCCGTCTTGCTTCCTAAACACCTTTCTGATATAGAATAATGGAGAAAGTGTAGTACAGCTACGGTTTGGCGGCGGGTCCACGATTTAACCTACCTAAAGGGCAGCTGCTCTCATTTGGACGTTGACAAGGCCGAGGCCACCATCTAGAGGAGGAAGTGTTAGTGTGTCGTAGCGGACTTTGAAGATAAGACCCGCGCTTACAAAGTAGCCGAACGCCTCCAGCAGTCTGTGCGCCATTGCCTTTGGCATCGGTAAAATCTGTGCTAATTGGGGCAGTCACGGGAAGAGGTGAGTGTTAACAAAATCTACCTGTTGTAGCATGTCCAATGTTCTCCGGAGGTTGCCACGAACGTTCTTGCGGATAGCTTGTAGCAGGCGTTTATAGTTAATTGATATCGCGCGCTGTATATCATGCGCGAAGGTGGTCCCCAAACATTTGAGTTTGTCCACTAATGGCTATGAAGCCACACTCTCTGCTGGAAGACCTCTACCGACGAACATAGCACTGGATTCCGTCAGGTTCACACGGCTGCCCGCTGCAGTCCCGTACTGGTTGATCCATGCCAGAGCCTCTCGCACTTCATCCTCGGATAGAACCAAGACAGCCACGTCGTCTTCATAGGCGTGGCAGATGACATCATGTCCCCTCATTGCTATTCCTGTCAACTGGCTCCTCAAACCGTGTAACAGTATGTCAAGGGCACTAGCGAAAAGGTGCATCGACAGCGGACATCCTTGACGCTCATATTAATGGCCACACGCCCATTGACCAGCACTCGCGACGTGGCACCTCGGAGGAGCCGCACGACGATGTGTATAAATCTGTGGGAGAAGGTCATCCGTTGGAGCACGTTTTCTAGAAAGACATGACTCACTCTATCAAAGGCGTGGTCGAAGTCCACTGCCACTAAGGGACCGCGGCACCACGACTGCGGCAGATCGCGGCCAGGGCTATGACGTCACTGCAATCTCTGAGTGCCGTCTGAATGTTACTGTCACCACGAAACCACGTTTGATCTAGAGAAATGACTTGAGGGATTACTCGTCAAAGGCGAGCGGCAAGAATCCGAGCAAAAATCTGGAGGTCACAGTTTACAATGGTCAGCGGCTGATAATGTCCAACTTCCCGACCTCCCGATGGCTTGGGGACCGGGATAAGCAAGCCTTCTACAAATTCGGGTGGGAGGAGAAGGTCAGGGTTCACCAATTCTTCATACATCACAGTCCAGCGTGAGACCATGATGCCGTGGAATGGACGGTAAAACTCCAGCGGAAATCCGTCGGGACGTGGGGCTTTGTTCGCCGCACCCATATGAAGAGCATCAGCGACGTCATCAGCCGCAATTGTCGCTGTGAGAATCTCCGCAGCAGCCCTGTCAAGGAGCGGAGGACATCTGTCGTTACAGCCATGTTCAGGTCCTCTGCTGCATAGAACTGTTTCTAGTGATCCACAAAAGCGTTTACGATATCATTCTGGGACGTCAATCGGCGACCATCTGGCATGTCGAGGGCGTTCAACAGCTTACTCCGACACTGCTGCTTCTCTCGGATAATTTGATGCATGGACGGGGCTTCTCCCAGTACACAGTCATGACATCTTGCGCGTACTATTGCGCATTCAAGGCGGTGACGCATAAGAGAAATTATCTTCGCCTTAATCCGTTGAATTTCAACCTGTCGTTAAACAGAGGGGGCATTGTTGGAGAGTTCGCGGAGAGTTGTGAAATAGTATTCCATGGTATGTCGTTACCACAGTATTTTGCTGCGACCGTAATTCAACACCGAACGACGTAAAGCAGGCTTGGTGCAGTCGAGCCACCATAGGATGTTGAAGGATACGCTGGAAGGCGTCTCACACAGTTGTTCCACGTCGTCTCTACGACCTGTCTGCATTCCGGATCCTTGAGACGGGCGACAGTCAGCTTCCACAGGCCTCGACCGCGCCACACCTTCTGCCTCTGGAGCGAAACAGTTCAGATGTAGGCGATATGGTCGGAGAAGGCGGTAGGCCATAACTCAGGGTCGAGTGTAGCAGTTACGATTCCTTTGGAAACGAAGACACGGTCAAGACGATTTTCTGAACAGCTGGTAACGTACGTTTGTCCAGGTCGATCACCATGCGCCCGGTCCCAAGTATCTGTGTGGTTCAGTTCATGCGCGAGCAGCTTGACTTTCTGGCCTTTGGTGAAATGGGGATGTTGGTTCTTCTGGGATAGAACACAATTGAAGCCGTCGCCAAGAATAATATGGTCGTAGCGGCCCACAAACAAAAGAGCAACCTGTTCTCAATAGAATCGCGACCGTTCCCGTCGCTTGGCCGTGTCCGAGGGAGCGTAAAAATTGATGATTCGGATACCGTGGAAAGTCACAGCGAGTCCCCCAGCCGATGGTAGGTAAATCACGTCGTCTACCTCAGTGCCTTCCTTTAAAAGAACAGCAGTCCCACTGCCACCGTCAGCACACGGCGTGAGGTAGGAAACATAGCCAAAGATATTGGGAAACGTCGCTAAGCCAACATCCTGCAGAAGGGCAACATAGAGGTCCGACGCCCTCAACGTTTCATGGAGCAATTGTAGTTTGACAGGGGTGCCAATGGTGTTGACATTGATGGAGCCAATCCTGTAACCTTGTCGCGGAATTGGGACTACTGGGACTCTCATGGAGGCACGATGAGGAGCAGCGAACGAGAGTGTTGTCCCAGTAGGCTGCCCATCCCCATCCAGTAACCCTGTGGATTAGCAATCGTGAGTCGGAGCAGCAGCATTCGCTGCTGTCACAACGCTGGGTGTTTGGTCGTCTACATCGTCAGACCACGCAAAAGTGCGTGGATGGTGTGCGTCCAGTGGAGTACCTGTGGAGCCCGAAGGAGGTGTCACGTCGGCGGTGGAAGATTGGCGTTGGCCCGGCTGCTGTTCAACGTCCATAGGTACAGCGCCTTGTGCATGCGAAGATGGTTGTACTTCCGACGGGTGGCAGGCTGGTGCTTCCACACGGAATCGTCCGTCGGGGGAACATCTTGAGTGTTGTGATCCGCATCGTCTTGAGACTGCGTCCTGCAAGCTTCAGACGTGGCGATCTGCCGTATCCGACGTCTCTTCGGCGACCATTGCTTGCGCACGTGACCTTCAGTGTCCAAAGACGCCTGGGGATACGGACGTTCAGGCTCAAAAGCATCGGTAGGCACAACCATGGAGTCAAGGGCCGTCCCATGCACTAGAGATTTCTCACCACAGCACACGACGGGAGGAGGAGGCAAGGGCGTCGGTCCGTCCGCAACAGCCTAAGGCATTACAGGAGATGATGTGCTAGTAGTAGGAGCCAGTGGTGATTGCGGTCGGTGGTCGTTACGGAGAACTTAGACAAACGTCGGCGAGTGCGTCGTCGGAACGGCTGTGGCCTGCAGATCCCAGGTGATAACTGTGTGATTCTGCGTTGCAGACAGCTGGAACCTAGGTGTCCTTCTTTGCCACATCCCGAACGTGTCTACAGCTGGCCATCATAAATTATAATTGCACGCCAACGATCAATATACAATTAGAACAGCACATGTTTGGTTAGCTCTATGCGGATATTCCATTGAGAACCGGGTATGTAGTGAACTGAATTTTCATATGGGCGGAAAGCAGATACCACTACCTCTAAAGGTTCCTCCAAAGGGAGCCGGCCGCAGTGGCCGTGCGGTTCTAGGCGCTACAGTCTACAACCGAGCGACTGTTACGGTCGCAGGTTCGAATCCTGCCTCGGGCATGGATGTGTGTGATGTCCTTAGGTTAGTTAGGTTTAATTAGTTCTAAGTTCTAGGCGACTGATGACCTCAGAAGTTAAGTCGCATAGTGCTCAGAGCCATTTGAACCATTTGAACCTCCAAAGGGAATTCAAATACATAGATCTTCCGCAGTCCAAGTCCTGCATGTTCCACAATTATGTCACCGATGGGTTCATCAGAATGACGGAGCTTAAGACCACTTCGAGTTGAACTTAGAATTTTATCTCTGTTAACCAATTTGACGTATACCACACTGCTCACTATAGACAGGTGGATGCCAACAATATCGTTGCAATCAATCCTGACTTCATCTCTGATAAAATGTTCGATTTCAAGTGCTTTTGATCGGGCATATTCAGATGAAAAGCTAACCCTCAGTGTCGATTTTCTGTGGGCACAAACCATTCTCTTTCGAAGGAAATACAGCGTGTTAGGCCGGCCGGAGTGGCCGAGCGGTTCTAGGCGCTTCAGTCTGGAGCCGCGCGACCGCTACGGTCGCAGGTTCGAATCCTGCCTCGGGCATGGATGTGTGTGATGTCCTTAGGTTAGTTAGGTTTAAGTAGTTCTAAGTTCTAGGGGACTGATGACCTCAGAGGTTAATTCCCGTAGCGCTCAGAGCCATTTCTAAAGAGCGTGTTAAGATGGCAGAGTCACATAAACAACTCCGCGAGCGAGCTGCGCGGCAAGGACGTAAACTAAACGTCCGTGCCGTTAGCATGCGAAAGGTGACTGGATGATGGAGGCAACACAACACCCAGTTCCTGAACAGAGAAAATCTCCTACCCAAGTTCGTCGGAGTTTCGAGCCCTCCCATGGGCACGAGTGTGTGTATGCGTGTGTGTGTATGTGTGTATGTGTGTGTGTGTGTGTGTGTGTGTGTGTGTGTGTGTGTGTATGTGTGTGTGTGTTGTCCTTAGCGTAAGTTAGTTTAAGTTAGATTAAGTAGTGTGTAAGCCTAGGGGCCGATGACCTCAGCAGTTTGGTCCCATAGGAACTTACCACACATTTCCAAATGCTGCCGGCACGGTAGCTCAGCGTGTTCGGTCAGAGAGTTAGCTGCCTTCTGTAATAAAAAACCTGAGTAAGTTGGTCAATGATGAACTTCAGTGGGTGTCATGGGACATCCGCTCCGAACAAAAGCGACGAACAATACCTAACCAAAGACAATTTTTAATAAATGGACGGTAGAGTACTTTCCCGCAGAAGGCAAAGGTCCCGGTTCGAATCTCTGTCCGGCAGACCCAGGTTTAATCTGCCAGGAAGTCTCGCTTGAGAAAGTATTTTGTAAAGTATGTCAAATGGTTCAAATGGCTCTGAGCACTATGGGACTTAACTTGTGAGGTCATCAGTCCCCTAGAACTTAGAACTACTTAAACTTAACTAACCTAAGGACATCACACACATCCATGACCGAGGCAGGATTCGAACCTGCGACCGTAGCGGTCGGGCGGTTCCAGACTGAAGCGCCTACAACCGCTGGGCCACTCCGGCCGGCTGTAAAGTATGTCATATGGGAAAGAATAACAATTCACAAGTAGCTCTGCTCCCAAATATTTTTTTTCCGTCTTTGTAGTAGAAGAAAACAGACAAATTTCATTCGAACTTTGACCATTTTGTAGACGATGCCAAAAACGATTTTAGCTAAGAGACTTCCTAACATCTACAAAGACATGTAACATGTTTGGAAACATTTTATAGACATAATTATACAAATAATTGGTCATGTACACACAAAATTATATCGAAATTGCTCTATACTTCTTGACTTAAGCTTTTGTGTTATGCCCTTTCATCCGTAGCCCAATGGTTAGTTAGCGGTCCTTACCCCTACATATAACTTCGAGGGTACGGGTGCAAAAAGTCAACAGCGTTTCATTACGTTTGATGAATGATAAAGGAACGCGTAGAAGACGAACAAACATTTAGTTTCATATATTAGATGTTATAAAATTTCATTCGAACTTTGACCATTTTGTAGACGATGCCAAAAACGATTTTAGCTAAGAGACGTCCTAACATCTACAAAGACATGTAACATGTTTGGAAACATTTTATAGAGATAATTACACAAATAATTGGTCATGTACACACAAAATTATATCGAAATTGCTCTATACTTCTTGACTTAAGCTTTTGTGTTATGCCCTTTCATCCGTAGCCCAATGGTTAGTTAGCGGTCCTTACCCCTACATATAACTTCGAGGGTACGGGCGCAAAAAGTCAACAGCGTTTCATTACGTTTGATGAATGATAAAGGAACGCGTAGAAGACGAACAAACATTTAGTTTCATATATTAGATGTTATAAAGTCTAAGGTTGCACGACAGCTTCTCATTCACAATCGACGCCTTGGCATTCGATACACTGGATAATATGATCGGACTAGAGTCGACTTGCGATTTTTAGTTATCGTTCGTGTATATTAATCATATTAAGCATTGTTTTCAATCAATAGGAGTCGCAGCACTAACAAAAGGGTGACTGAAGATGTCTGGCACAACTGGAATAATAATATCCGTAACGTTTTTAGTCATACTTAATCTCACTCCATTCATATCCAACGCCTCAGAAGAAATTTTCCTGACTGCTTTCCATGCTTTGCTCGTGAAGAAATAAGTTTTAACAAACATGCAACAACCAATAATTATGTTTGTAATTCCTCCCTCACTGACCAACACTGAGATAAAATAAAAACGAAATGTGAACACGAGCCGGCCGCTTGTGGCCGAGCGGTTCTAGGCGCTTCAGTTTGGAACCACGCGACCACTACGGTCGCAAATTCGAATCCTGCCTCGGGCATGGATGTGTGTGATGCCCTTAGGTTAGTTAGGTTTAGGTAGTTCTAAGTTCTAGGGGACTGATGACCTCAGATGTTAAGTCCCATAGTGCTCAGAGCCAGTTTTTAGTGAACACGACACATGTAAGGTGTCAGGCAAATCAAACACTTCCATGAAAACCCTGACATGATAGCAAATCCGGCAGTATGTCACATAGCTCCGAATAAATCCTGACATTAAATTAACCAAATTAATACGATCAACGAGTCAGCAAATGGAATACCACAGACTAACACAAGAACGCCTAAATGCATGTCATACCTTCCCACCGTGAAACAGGCGCAGTTCCGAGGGAGAAACGAGAACAGAGGCCGAGAGCAGAACCTTGTTAAGCTAGAAGGCCCTACGATAAGGGACGGATACCCACATCGCCGGCTGACCGCCATGACCACCCCCTAGCTCATGTTAAAAGATAGAGCCCTCGAGAAGAACAGTATAGATCTTATGATATACGTTGCAAATGTTAAAAGCATTGCCCCACCACGAAAAGTATAACGTTTCTCATTGGATAGACAGAAGGTTAACAATGAGTCCCTGATTGGTCAGCTGAAATCACAGCCACATAACTTTTCTTAAACCAACTTCGGTAAATTGTAGTAAGGAGAAGTTAAAAAGAGTTGCTTCCGAGACGACGTGGTGTGTGGAGCTGTACCGCCCACCGCCCCCTGACGCTGCCTAACCAACGACAAGGCAATGAATGCACCCGATGCCGCGCGCATAAGGCTTCACTCAGAACTGCAGAAGTCTAATCTGTTACATCCCCGTTTTGCGTAATAGTAGTGTCGATCGTCAATTAAAGCTCATGGTATTCACATTTGCTACTTGAAGTTAAAATCTGAAACGCGATGATGTTTCTGTTATATAATTATTGAGAAGCCACATCAGCCCCTGTAATTTACGACAAGTTAAATAAGTAATTAAAAATAATTGAGGCTCACTGTAGTTTTCTCTTTTATGAAATTTAATTTAAACGTAGATTATAGATGTGATATGGCATAGGTCATCCTTCGATCCATTGTAGAACTTGGAAACCAATTCAGGGAATATTCGTTCACATTTTTGTTGAACGCAGTTGGTTTTTATCATCCTGTATTAAAATATTTCCTTTTATCAATAGTGCAATTTATAAGCAATGTTTTGAGAGTAGAATAAAATTTCCAATGGTAAACTTAACTGCTTTTTCGACGTTATTTTACCAGATAACTAAAAATAGGAAAGCGTTGAACTCCTTCCACTAAATTTAGTTGGCATTAAGATTCTTTTACAGGGAGTGCAGTGGAGCTGACGCTGAAATCATTAAGTATTTGATTATATCATCGCTAGTCTCAGTGAACTCTTCTGAACTCTTCATGTCATGTGTGGTCTAGCGTCTCCTTACCATCAACAGGTCACAGGTTCAAATTAGTCAATTCCCTAAAAAACACGCTCAGAGCGTCGTTGCGCGGAAGTGGTAGGGAGACACGACTTAGAACAAACAGACACCACTCAGAATGTTAGACACACTAAAATTCTCAATTCCACCAATAAAAACTGCTAAAACTACAACCAGACAAAGAGTTTAGCTATTTCTAGGAAGCCTGCCATATAACATAACCAATATATTCAAAAGTGCAAACATTAAAATAAGTTTCTTCACAAACAATAAACTGCAACATCAAGTTATTCACAATACAAGTACTTCCACCAATACCCATAAAAAATCTGGTATATACAAACTAAAATGTGAATGTTGCCCCAATTCTACATTGGTTAGACAGACAGAAGCTTCGATTTAAGATTTAAGGAGCTCTTCAGTGTACTTTAGTTAAACAATTTAATCAGATTTTCCTTTGTCGCTCACGCACTTGAAGAGAAACATTCCGTACAACAACCCACAGATCTTTCACTATGTAAGAAGGGAAATATTATGAATGTCCTACGAGAAACAGAAATATTTCCAACTAAAAAAAAACCTTCCAAACGGTTCTCTCTCACTGGGCACAAAAATAAATACCACCAACGTCTAACACAAATATAGCTGTCATTTGTTTTTATTAAAGGCTATATGTAACGCACATTAAGAATAAAACGTACTATTTTGGGCAGTCATGAATTTCATATGTATTTTAGGTATGTGTTATTTTTAGCAATACATAATACCTAACGCAAATTACAAATGTGAAAATGAACTAGAAGAATAGAGAAGCGTTGAACAGATGATTAACAGTTCACCCTATATATATAATGCAGCCATCTGACGATGAACAAAGCGTTCGAAATCGGTAATTGTGAAAGATAATAAAATGTTTTGAAGAAAACGTCACCAAGTTCATGGTTTATATCTACTTTTATATCTTATAATGAAACCACGGAACCCTCATAATCTCATCAACTGACAAAATAGCTCTAAACACGCACGAGTCGGGAACGCGCTATGACGAATCCGACAGTTTATCGCAATTTGAGAGGTGACTGATGTAGAGATACAAATCGTTTCATTCGTCCGTAGACACCCTAAAAACAGTATTAAGTTTGCCTTTCCTATGCCGAATTTTTGCAGTTATTTTCATAGCGCTGGAAGTATCCACTCGCTACAGAATGACTGATTTTGGCGTTGACAACATTTTCCTTTAATCTGTTCCACAGCGTCCCATATGCTACATATAATTAAGGTATCGGTGGTAACTTGAATATTCGATGATCAGAGGCTCATTTACTCTTCATCAGGAGTAGTTCCTAAGTCTGCATGGAGCAGGAGCTCTCTTCAGTTTGAAGAACGGTATGTTTGTCATAAGGTACAGTAAGTCTGGGACTGTAATCCCAAAATTTAATCTTATTGTTGACTCATTGATTGCTTTCTTCAACTGAATATTTAAACAATCCTTATGAGAATAACCATGGCTGACCTGATTTAAGTTTCTGTGCCTTATTAGTTAAGATTTTTCATTGGTGGTCTGCCTGGATCGCATTAAGAATATCGTATCATGGACACAATAGCAAGGAGCAGATAGGCGCCAACTAGTTTACTGCGTTGGTGTTACTCATTTTAGAGTGTGGTGTAACGTGCGCGTGGGGCACAGAATACTCATTAAAGCCTGTACTATGGTAAGTGAGCGGGGTTTACTTTAGGAGACAGGATTTTTGTATAGATATTGACCGCGTGTGCCTAAATGGTGGCAAATCAGACTTACACCCACTCTGTAATAACAATGATACGTCAAGTGAGTCCAAAATGCAACTACACGTCAGGACGGACAAAAAAACAACACAGAAGATGCTACCAATTTGTTAATAAACGGTCGCCAGCCTAATTAGGCATTAACTGAGTTTCTTCCCTGTACAAGTTGGCAGATATTCGTGCAAAGCAACAAGTAGTAACACTGCATAATATAGTAGAATTTTAGAACCAGAAAATCTATTGAACTGATAGTTTCACTTTCTGTACTGATATGGAAAAACCATGAATACGTAACACCACACTATAATGTATACTACCAAACTTCGTACTGTCTATTGATCTGATTAAAATCGGGCATAGGTTACCCTAGAAATAGCACTTTGGGGCCACACACAAAATTTCATTTTTTTGGTAAAGATAAAACACTGATAAATTTTGGCTTTTACATTGACTTTAACTTTTGCTGGTCAAATCGATTTAGAACACTTCAGAATTCAAATGAATAAAAAGTGTGGGGGGGGGGGGGGGGACCCTGAAACTGTTATGATTACTGTATATAAAAAAAAATTGGATTTCTGAAATCATTATGCGCTCAAGATTTCCAATATATGAGTTACTACTCTTTTTATCTTATTTCCTACTCATTTAAATACCATTATATCTGTCTCGAAATAATTAAACTTCATTACTAAATCAATATCAAAGTTATCTTCCAACTTTGTTCAAATGGGTCAAATGGCTCTGAGCACTATGGGACTTAACATCTGTGGTCATAAGTCCCCGAGAACTTAGAACTACTTAAACCTAACTAACCTAAGGACATCACACACATCCATGCCCGAGGCAGGATTCGAACCTGCGACCGTAGCGGTCACGCGGTTCCAGACTGAAGCGCCTTTAACCGCACGGCCGCACCGGCCGGCTTCCAACTTTGTCAGACCTTCGTTATTCATTTACTGGTTCATTAACAAAACAGTTCTTTAAACACCATTTTTACATAGTTAGGTCTGCAAGTAATTATTATTAACACAAAATTTAATTTTTCATTTCGGGACACTCGGATTGCACAACATTTGGAAAGGACCCTATCTAGGTTAGTTGTGAGGATAATTAAATGATAGGAAAGTTCTGGAAAGATTTAAGTTGTTATTGAACAGTATGGAACAAAAGTAGCACTGGTCCATACGAATACAGTACTAAAAGATTCAACCTGTTTGTATCGATGCGGCGGTTGGCGGGCGGCGAGATGGCGAGGCACAGAGCACACATACAACCATAGCTATGGCTCTTGACGTATCGGCACTTTATTTCTTCATAGCGTCGCAATACTTTTCCATTTAGTGCCTATGGAATTTTGCCATTCTGTATGGGCGTTGGAACGGCCTACCCGAGGCTCAATGAAACTACGTCTTCCAGGAGAGCCTCCTCGCTCCAGAACGTGTTGCTCAAACCAGTGCCAAACTCCAACTACTACTGCTGAGCCCGTTGTGCCGTGCAGCGCCCGCGTGCATTTTCCCGCGCTCGCCTGCCATCCACCTTTTACCGCTCCCTTACAGACAGAGTATTCACCCGAGGTTTTGCATTCTACATATCCTAACACATTGCCTTCGTATGGACCAGACGCACAGTTACAATTTTAACATCTTACAACAGTCTCAACATTTGTTGCACTTCAATTCTATTACAATATTGCTTGACATTTGACATAAACATTAATATTCACATTGAAATTTGTTTGCAGTTTTCTTAACACAATGGCATGAAACAAGAAAACAAATGAAATCAGAACATCAATTACTCAAGTTTAACGAAAAATCAGATGGGAAAAAAATATTATTTATCTGTACAATAGTACAACGTCTTTGTTGTTACAGTGGCTTTGTAGTATGTGATGGATTTGTTCTAGACGTATAGCTCGCATGTCGCTAAACAGTCTGCTTAAACATTTACATAGCAATATTTTAGTTGAATGTCTATGTTTATATCTCCCATAACACTTACTTGCTCGTAATGTTAGACTAGCTGGGACAAGGCTAATTGGAAGGATACTACCGCTCCGATTTTATGTGATTTCTACTATCTGACGGAAAGCTGAAGCACCCATAAGGCATGGTCGGAAGCCACCGGAGTGCCTTAGTGCTCGTATACTCCACCACCCCTTCTAGGGTATATAAAGGACGTAACAGCGTAAGATACTGGGTGGCCATTATGAAGGACACGGGGATGCCGTAAAATCGTTTGAGGCAGAGTTGTCAACGGACAGTTTTAATTGGGCCTTTTGTTTGTGTCCATTTGGCAGGCTAGTCAAGTCGCGCAGTATCCATTTTTGTGAGGCATTTTGGTGTGACAGTGGCCCAGTTTTGGGCTGCATAGGAATTTGAAGGCAGGTACACTTGTCATCAAGTTCTTAGGCCGCTAAGTTTGAAAATCAAAAGAGAGGATCGCCGTTTTGTGTACCAAACATATCGTAATGCCTTCACATCTACACCTGCAATCCGTGAAAAAATAATGGACTCACTGCAACTTTTGTGTCATCCCACACCATTGGTCGGAGACTAGCAGCAGTCGGTCTAGGTAGCTACCGTCACATGCTTAGGTTGCCGTTAAGGTCACAACTCAAACACCTGTATTTGGGGTTGTGCCGTAACCAGGAAGCATGCACTACAGATGACTGGCGTCGCATTGTGTTTAGCGATGAACCATTGTTCTGCACTATCCGAGAGCACCATCGTCAGTGAATATGACGGTGACTTGCGGAGAGGATCTGTTCTTTCAATCTTTTGGAGAGGCATGGTGGTGTTACTAAAGATGTGGACAGTCATCAGGTATGACTTCAGATCACGGTTGGTAGTAGCTGAGGGAACTCTGTCGGCACAACGGTATATCAGAGGAATCTTGTGACCTCATATACTACCCCTCATGCGAAAGTATCATGATGCCATTTTCAACAAGACAGTGCTAGTCCACAGTGGTATGTGTCTCTATGAACTGCCTGCATGATGTTGAGGTACTCTGTGGCCAGCACGATTCCCAGGTCTGTCGCCAATAGAACATGAGTGGGATAAGCTATGACGTCAAATTCGTCTCGGTGCCAGTATCCTGAATATCAAGAAGGATCAATTGCAACAGTTGTGAGCCAGCTTGCTCGGAAGAGGATACCACCTCTTTATGACCCACTTTCATTGCATGCATACGGGCCTGAGGGGTGCATCTTCATACTGACAAGTGTGCCTATACCGCCAGTTTCTTTGCGAATTTGTGATGTTGTCATCACTGAACATCACATACCCTGTCTAACCCTGAAGTTTCATTTCGTTTCCTCCTCCCATTCTAAATGATGCACATTTTTTGTCAGGCGGTATATATATTACTCCAACTTAAATTTTCTTGTTAGATAAACTTACTTCGCGAAACACGAACTCAGGTTCTCTTTCACCATTATAATTCAATATTCAGATTATCTTCAGTTTAAGATCAGAATGAACTTCGTGATCAGCCCTTAGAACTGTGTAACCTGTAAGACAGAGTGCTAGGTGGGGCTTGGTTCGAGTCACGTCTCTGCAAGTATTAGTTGGAAATTCAGTTGCTAAAACTACTCGAAAAACTGGTAAAAATGAAATGTTAACAAGTGCTCATTGACGTGTACCACAAGTAACTTACAGGTATGTCTAATTGTGGCCACCCAAAGACTGAACTGCAATGCCACCACCTGCTGACGAGAAGAGCAAGAATGGCCATTATTCACTATCGTAAACATTATTGAATGATGTTCAAAATTAGGATAGTCCTGACCGTACGCTATAATTTGCAAATCAAATTGTGAGACGTGATGTTCGATAATCCGCATCTGAGATTTTCCCTCAAAGTAAGTGTCAAGGTTTTCTGCGTTCGCTATAACAAGAATTCAACTGTCATGTGTCTGGACTCCAGCAACTGGTAGCCTACATCGTACTCGCCGATTTCTGTCGAAACCAGTCATCTTTACTTGCACGTTAAACTTCTCACGCCAAGTAGTGATGAATAAATCGTTACGGCTCTCCCAATTGCCTTCATTTCAGATTTTATGATCCGGCAACCTCTTTTTTTTTTTCTTTTTTTTTTCTTTCTCGCGGATGTCTCAGTCATGCAAACAGGAAACTATTCGTACTGACTATTTAGCCACAGTAAGTTTTAAAATTATAATCCTTTCTGACTCATTCAGAACTATGAGTTATACCATTACTCGAACCTGAACCCCTCCTGTCTCCTGTCACAGGATATAGTCTTACCAACTGAGCTATCTAGGTGTGACTTACAACTTTCACCACAACTATCACCTGCTAGTGCATCTCTTTTACTTTCCATTCGGAGCTTAAATTTCTTTAGAATACTTCTCAACCCTGTAGCTCTGCCCTTCCCTCTTGTTTCCACTACTGAAGACAGTAAATATGGTGTGTGCTATAGATGAAGACCTCCTGCACAGTTAATATTATAAACAAGACCAACAGCAAGAAAACGTGGAAAAATAGGCCGATCGGGGATCTCAAAGCAGCAAGGAATTTTACTTGTGTAGTGGAAATTATGTTGTAAAATTAAATTAACTAGTCTTATGCAGTAGCCTTTGTGTAAACGGACTCTACATGCCGCGCATAAGGAGACTGAAATACTACTGAGCTCCCACCAGAGGTCTTTCTGTAATGCAGTCCCTCCGAGTCTGAATAAATTATGACCCACCACAGAACCAAAGCCGAATAACAAGGTATTTGCGCTGGGCTATTTTAAAGATATTTGCAGTCACGTGGACTGGTGCATACATTCATACCAGTAACAGAGCCAAAAACGGCAGTGACGGAAATTACGTTGGTACGGGGAAGGGGGGGGGGCGCAGCTGACACCACGAAAACATGTAACCAATTGATTTAATTCAGTGGCGTAGGAAAGTAACACGTACTGGCAGCAATTTGCGGAGAGCAATGTCTTCCACAGCAATGGTACCAAAAATGTTTTAGAAACGTAAACAATGGTCGCAGGTAATATTTTTGTATGCTTATTCATCTTTGGTGAAGAGTTTCCTTTGTACTCCAAAGTCAATTGTTCATTTTAAATTGTCTTTATTTCCTTCGTTATTACAGTAGTACACGAGTTGTACTTGTAAGACTATACGTAAATTTCTGTACGAGTTTCTGTTGGTTTTCTATGGTTTCTCCCGAGTGAACATGAACAGTTAGACAAGTAAATAAACGAACTGACAGGACACACTCGAAATGAATATGTAGTTTTCCTAGGATATCCTCGTCTAGTATTCAGTCGACCAGGACTACTGTTCTTCCCTGAGGCAGAGCCTTTTATGCTGGTAGTTTCAAGGTTTATCTTCCAAAATCAATGAAACACGACAGTTGTTAGATGTAATATTGGTTCATTACAAGAGCACAATCTGATATTAACTGCGATTACTGACTATTATTTTTTAAGGGAAATAAAATAGTACAGTGAAATTTGTGACACTGCAAAGCAGTGTGCTATGATCTACATCACCGTACTATGAAATAAAGTAGAGAAAACGTCTTCAGTCTATAGTAATATACGTTCTGGACAAAAAATACACAGATGAAGAAACTATTGTGCAAGTTCTTAAAACACAAGTAACAAAAACTTAGCAATAAACACCCCCGAAGGCACGGTTGTGACATAACACTAGACGGATACGACATGGGCTTAAGCTAATCCAATAACACTGGCCTTACGTGGCCAGCAGGACAGGTTGTCAGTGTGGTGTTCAGATGAGCGTGTTACGCCGCGAGTGGTGGCGACTGATAGCATGCGCTGGCCACACAACGTGTTGACAGTCGCTGTCAGCGCTCAGCCGGAGAGCGGGCACACGCCTCCATTCCCTGGGGTCCACGGCAAACGAGCCAGCTGAGGTCAAGCTGCACACGCTGCAACACGATGTATCAACCAAAAATTCCCATTTATTTTTATTAGATCTCTTTTGTCAGGGATTGTATGTTTATACCCATCACCATGGTGGACTACCGTAGTTGGTAAGCAATATGAGCAATAAGAGCACACTGGAATGGTTTTTGACCGAAGAAGAAGTGCATTGAACATCTGTTTGGGGCTAGTAAGGCAAATAACCATTATACAATCAGTGCTGACAGACTGAAAAGGGTAGAAATTGGCATCCATATGGTCTTTGGGATAGCAGTAATGACATTTATTTTTTTATCTTAATCCATCCCCGATTACAGTCCAAATCAATATGGCTAAATATACAGTACACGTCATACGTAACATGCTTTATAAATATAGGACAAGTAGCCTATGGGGATAGGGCAGGTGGTCAGCATGGGCATGATTAAGATCGCTTTCCGGTACAATGATACTGGAGGAGGCTTTAATCAGCCAACAGTCAGTTAGCTATAATTATAGTTTTATGAATGTGTAGTGTCTGTTCTTTGGAATATGTCCGAAAGAACAGACTCCACCTGGAATCCGGAACTGCGATACATTGTGTAAATTGTAGGTGGAGGAGGAGGGAGTAAGGAAAGGAATTAATGACTACAGCTGCATCGGGACATTATGCCGAATCAGCGGCGACGAGTGAATATGTATGTTACAGCGGGATGTGGACGCGGGATCTCCTGCATACTAGGCAGATGCGTGAACCACTGCGCCAGTCGGAACACAGTGTTAACGCAACTGCGCGGACAATACAGGGTGAGTCACCTAACAATACCGCTGGATATATTTCGTAAACCACATCAAATACTGACGAACCGATCCCACAGACCGAACGTGAGGAGAGGGGCTAGTGTAATTGGTGAATACAAACCATAAAAAAATGCACGGAAGTATGTTTTTTAACACAAACCTACGTTTTTTTAAATGGAACCCCGTCAGCTTTGTAAGCACACCTGAACATATAAACAAATATGTAATCAGTGCCGTTTGTTGCATTGTAAAATGTTAATTACATCCGGAGATATTGTAACCTAAAGTTGACGCTTGAGTAACATTCCTCCGCTGTTCGATCGTGTGTATCGGAGAGCACCGAATTACGTAGGGATCCAAAGGGAACGGTGATGGACCTTAGGTACAGAAGAGACTGGAACAGCACATTACGTCCACATACTAACTGTGGTGTCACCGCCAGACACCACACTTGCTAGGTGGTAGCTTTAAATCGGCCGCGGTCCATTAGTACATGTCGGACCCGCGTGTCGCCACTGTCAGGGATCGCAGACCGAGCGCCACCGCAAGGCAGGTCTCGAGAGACTGACTAGCACTCGCCCCAGTTGTACGGACGACTTTGCTAGCGACTACACTGACGAAGCCTCGCTCCTTTGCCGAGCAGATAGTTAGACTAGCCTTCAGCTAAGTCAATGGCTACGACCTAGCAAGGCGCCATTAGCCTTACATAGCTTGTATCTAAAGTGTCTCACTAGTATCGTCAAGAGCGATGTATACAACAAGGATGGATTAAAGTTAAGTATTCCAGAAGCTACGTACTTTTCTTTATAGCATTCATTACGTATTCTGTTACAGACCTATCTCTTGCCTGCGTGAACTAAACGCGTGCCTTTCGGCTACTTCCGTGGCGTGGCTGTCTTGCTACGCCACAACACTAACACCTTTTTATTGGTCTTTTTCACTGACGCACATGTACATTACCACGAGGGGTGAGGTACACGTACACACGTGGTTTCCGTTTTTAATTACGGAGTGGAATAGAGTGTGCCCCGACATGTCAGGCCAATAGATGTTCAATGTAGTGGCCATCGTTTGCTGCACCCAATTGCAATCTCTGGTGTAATGAATGTCGTACACGCCGCAGTACATCTGGTGTAATGTCGCCGCAGGCTGCCACAATACGTTGTTTCATATCCTCTTGGGTTGTAGGCATATCACGGTACACATTCTCCTTTAACGTATCCCACAGAAAGAAGTCCAGGGGTGTAAGATCAGGAGAACGGGCTGGCCAATTTATGCGTGCTCCACGTCCTATTAAACGCCGTCGAACATCCTGTCAAGGGTCAGCCTAGTGTTAATTGCAGAATGTGCAGGTACACCATCATGCTGATACCACATACGTCGACGCGTTTCCAGTGGGACATTTTCGAGCAACGTTGGCAGATCATTCTGTAGAAACGCGATGTATGTTGCAGCTGTTTGGGCCCCTGCAATGAAGTGAGGACCAATGAGGTGGTCGCCAATGATTCCGCACCATACATTTACAGTCCACGGTCGCTGTCGCTCTACCTGTCTGAGCCAGCGAGGATTGTCCACGGACCAGTAATGCATGATCCGTAGATTCACTGCCCCGTGGTTTGTTAAACCCGCTTCATCGGTAAACAGGTACAACTGCAACGCATTCTCTGTTAATGCCCATTGACAGAATTGCACTCGATGATTAAAGTCACCACCATGTAATTGCTGATGTAGCGACACATGAAACGGGTGAAAGCGGTGACGATGCAGTATGCGCATGACACTACTTTGACTCAGTCCACCGGCTCTCGCAATGTCCCGTGTACTCATGTGTGGGTTCATGGCAACAGCAGCTAACACACCAACTGCACCCGCTTCTCCTGTGACGGGCCTGTTACGGACCTGTTTGCGTGCTACGACCATAGCTGTTGCATAGAGTTGGCGGTAGATGTTTTGCAATGTGCGGCACGTTGGATGCTCTCTGTCCGGGTACCGTTCTGCATTTACCCTGCAGGATTTAGCTGCATTTAGTCGACACTCGCCATGGATGAGTATCATCTCCGCCTTTTCAGAGTTCGAATACACCATGGTCACAGTTCCTACAACACTTCACTATCACAGACGTCTGGTAACACGGTGTACTACAGTTGGTCTGCGTGCGGAGACGAATGCAGAATAACAATAGCAGCAAGCGCTACATGCGGACACTGCGACAGCTAGACCAAACCACAACAGTGCACTACAGCCACACTCGTAAACACGGTCGTCATCGTAAACATGTCCCTGCAGATGCTGCTCGCCGACCGTGGCCCGAGTTTGTTACAACACGCAACTGAACGTCGGAGGTTTCAAGCGTCAACTTTAGGTTACAATATCTCCGGATGTAATTAACATTTTACAATGCAACAAACGGCACTGATTACGTATTTGTTTATATGTTCAGATGTGCTAGCAAAACTAATGGGGTTCCATTTAAAAAAACGTAGGTTTGTTAAAAAACATACTTCCGTGCATTTTTGTATGGTTACACTAGCCCCTCTCCTCACGTTCAGTCTGTGGAATCGGTTCGTCAGTATTTGATGTGGTTTATGAAATATATCCAGCGGTAACGTTAGGTGACTCACCCTGTATAAGTGCGCCTCACGGCCGATCCACATTTCCGCTGAGCGCAACCTATCCACCGTCCCTGCTCTTTTCCTCCACGCTCGCTGCTCTGAGATTCCAGTGGGAGGTACTTGTGCATCCACAATGAAGAAGGTGCATCCATTGCCCATCGAAGCGGATTAATTATATGAATGCGTCTTTCGGATATATCCGAAAGAACAGACACCAAGCATTCATGTAATTGATTCGTCTCGATGGGCAATGTATCGACCACCTTCAGTGGTCCTGTGTCAATGTCAGAGCAGCGAGCATGGAGGAAATCGACAGGGACTGCAGATAGGTGGCGCTCAGAGGGAATGTGGATCGGCCGTGGGGCGACTGAGATGGTCCGTGCTGTTGCGTTGACACTGTGTCTCAGATGGCGCAGTGGTTAACTCACCTGCCTAGTAAGCAGGAGATCCCGGCCTGGCACATAGTGTCGCACGTCGCCGCTGATTCTGCGTAATGACCCGATGCAGTCCCTCTCAACACCACCTGCAATTTACATATACAGTTTTGTTAGTGGTGGACGTGACAATACATCCTGTGACACGTTACTAAAAGCTTTCTCTAAATACTACTTCGATAGTTCAGAACACCACCCACGATGGAAGTACGTTAGATCTAACAGCAACATCGAAACTGGCATTGTTACTTTGTAGCGGGAAGGGCTCTCAACAAGGGAAGTGTCCAGGCGTCAGAGTGAGCCAAAGCGATGTTGTTGGGACATGAAGGAGATACAGAGAGACAGGAACTGTCGATGACATGTTTCGCTCAGGCCGCCCAAGGGCTACTACTGCAGCGGATGGCCGCTACCTGCGGACTATGGCTGGGAATAACCCTGACAGCAAAGCAACCATGTTGAATATTGCATTCAGTGTGACCACAGGAATTCGTGTTACGACTCAAGCTGTCCGCAATAGGTTGCATGATGCGCAACTTCACTCCCAACGTCCATGGCGAGATCCACCTTTGCAACCACGACACCATGCAGCGCGGTACAGATGGACCCAACATGTCGAATGGACCGCTCAGGACTGGCATCACGTTCTCTTCACTGATGAGTGTCGCATATGCCCTCAACCAGACAATCGTCGGAGACGTGTTTGGAGGCAACCCGGTCAGGGTGGACGCCTTAGACACGCTGTCCAACGAGTGCAACAAGGTGGCGGTTCCCTGATGTTTTGGTGTGGCATTATGTGGGGCCGTAACTGCTGTTAGATACGTAAATGCCATCCTCCTACTGATAGTGCAACCACATCGGCAGCATACTGGCGAGGCATTTGTATTTACGGACGACAATTCGCGTCCCCATCGTGCACATCTTGTGAATGACTTCCTTCAGGGCATCGCTCGACTAGAGTGGCCAGCATGATCTCCAGCCATGAACCCTATCGAAAATGCCTCGGATAGATTGAAAGGGCCTGTTTATAGACGACGTGACTCACCAACCACCCTGAGGGATTTACGCCGAATCGCCATTGAGGAGTGAGACAATCTGGACCAACAGTGGCCTGATGAACTTGTAGTTAGTATGCAAGAGCAAGAGGACGTGCTACAAGGTACTAGAGGTGCTGATGTCTACAGCAATCTGGAGCACCACCTCTGAAGCTCTCTCTGTATGGTGGTACAACATACAATGTGTGGTTTTCATGAGCAGTAAAAAGGGCGGAAAAGTTGTTTATGTGGATCTGTATTCCAGTTTGCTTTACAGGTTCCGGAACTCTCCGAGCCGAAGTGATGCAAAACTATTCTTCATGTGTGTAATATCAGTTAGTTACAATAGGAATCTGTAAACTCATACAAATACTTTAGCGTAACAGCTACTAGGTCCGTGAAGTGGAACCATCACACAGGCTCATTGGTGGGGAAAGAAAGTAGCAGACATCGGCTTATCGGCAGAATACTAGGGAAATGCGGCCAGTGTACAAAGGCGATTGCTAACAAATCACTCGTGCGCCCATCCTAGAATGTTGCTCAATTGTATGTAATACACACCAATTAGGACTGACAAGGGATATTGAATATATACAAAGAATGGCACCACGAATGATCACAGGATTGTTCGACCACACTTGAAGACAGAAGGAAACTATCCCGAGAGAGTCTACTAACAAACTTCCAACAACCGGATTTACGCGATGACTGTAAGAATATACCAAAACCCCCTACATGTCGCTCCCACTGGCATAGTGAGTATAAGATTAAATTAATTACAGTACGCATAAAGGCATTTAAACAACGTGAACATGCCCTAATAACTGGTACAGTGGGACATAGTATCTGGCATGCACTTAGCAGTGGTTCGCAGAGTATAGATGTAGATGAAGACGTAGCAACCCAGGAAGTCACAGAAAATCCAAATCAGAATGGACCGACAGGGCAACTCCATCCTCCAGAAAATAAGACCAATGTCTTTAAGTAGGATACCAGTGCCATTTTCAGCCAAGATAAGAATATTATCAGTCCCTATATCAGCTTACATATCCGGTGCAATCTTACATACTTGGACGACTTATAACCTAGGTCACCTCACTACAACCCATTGTTTTCATCAGTATGTAAACCAAAAAATTTGGCGCGCTCTGCCATACTTACTGACTCGTGCTCAGGTGCTAAATCAGTTGTTAGTATGATTCCAATTTATTCTACAGCATATAACACTAATGCTGGCGTTCGCGTGCGTGCGCTACACTGTTTCCAAATAACGGAACTTACAAACTTGTCACAAGGAAGCCAAGTATAACACTACCGCTGCAATTTGCCTAAATACGACTTAAACGCACAGTTTGTGTTACCTTGTGGGAGGATTTTTAAAAGTTTGACCGTGCGTTACCTAACAGAGGAAATCGAACATGAAGTTCGTAATAGTAACAGTTGGTACACAACAGAACGACAAAATTTTTGTAAGAAATTACAGTAACAGAGTTCCTGTAAATGAAATATAAAACGGTCGCCAGCCTAATTAGGCATAATAATGTGGAAACATTATATTTAATGAATCTAATTTTACTCTTGCAAAAGTAACTTTCATGAATCCTTTGTTAATCAAGTGCAATGAACACCTACAATAACCAGACGAACTACCCAGTGGGGAGCATTAGTTACAACCAGCATGTGTTAGCAATCATAAAAAAATTAGTCTTTATTCCTGTTGACCATAATCTTCACTTTTACGTTTCACTACTTTACCACAGGAATTATTCCCAAAGGCTTACACAAGATTAAGTGGTATCTGATGAGAATGAAAGTTTGACTAACACACATATACACATCACAAATGCAATAAGATAACACAGGACACATACCTTTTGTTATATATTCTTTTAAATGATTACTTCAAGTTTATTTAGCTAGAAAACAACAATATTCCTGATATAAAAGAATGAAATGAGGTCTCACAAACCATCCCTTCTTTACATAAGCAAACAATATACACTTTTCAGAAATATTTTGCATTATGACAAAACCTGAATTGAATGAATTTAAGATCATTTGTCTTTCAAAGTTTTAACATTATTTGTACTGACAATATTCTCTACAACTTCAGAAATGACTTAAACTAAAAGTTCAACTTCAAATAGCATCAAAACCAAATGCTTTATAACATCACTTTTGAAGCAAGTGATTTTCACTGACAATTTGTATACTGCTGAACATTAAAACACTGATATTTGTAAAATAGAAGCAAGCCAAAACACATTGGAGATTTTTATAAATTCATCATAAGTGTCTCCCTTGATTTCAATGAAACCATTAATCTGACTATCTACATTTATATATTTTTTTGCGTTCACAAAGTAGGCATAAGCAAATAACACAGATTATTGTCATTTTTCAAACACAAGATACTCGGTGTTTAATAATTTTGAGGAGAGGACCCTGTTAAGTACCATGAAACGAGTAAATTCATGGTTCAAACACAAAGTTCAGTAGTATTTGAATTATTATTGCAAATTAAATCACACACACACACACACTCTGGTTCATACTGTTATACAGTTCAAACGTCTGGGATCTGGTGAAGCAGTGGCGCAATAGTGGTGGCGAGCACGTGCCGACCACCTGGTCTCTCCTTTGGCAGTAATATGCTCTATTTAGTTCTTCTTGACGGCGTGAATATCATTTTTAGAGCCATTTCCTATGCGAGAGCACCATTTTACAGCCAAAATTACACCGGAGGCCAATCCGTCCCAAATTAGATACTGGATGCCTCTCTCGGCACCTGCGCTGTTGACTGGTCGGCTGCTGGCTACTCACCCCTACTGAGCTCTCTCGCTTCCCGCTCAGCCTGAGCGCCAGTTCCACCTTTTAGCTCGCGCCACACCGGAGGGCTATCACTATGTCTTTTACACTATATAATACAAAGTCCCTAAGTATGAACCAGTATTTACACTGCAGTTTCTCAGTCATAAAGAAACATATTTAATAAAACTCTATTATTTAAGCACACAGCTATAATTCTGCAAAACATATTTCGCTAAACTCCACTTCCTCACAGTAATTCAAAGACATGAAGCAGTAAAGAGTAAACACTTCACATAGTAAATTACACTGTATGAACTACTCACTATCGATTATGGTGTTACAAGCACTGAAAGTAGTTTGGTTCTTTTATCAAATTTTAAGGAGAGTCCATTTTCTTAGAATCACTTAATAATTCTTTGGAAGATATCATTTACTAACATTTCTGTTGTTTTCTCTGTAATGGGATTCATCATAACACTAGTATCTTTTGAAACAGTTACAAATTTTTATGCTTGAATGTTAAGTAGGTCATTCATGGAAACAGAAAGTTTGGAAATTCTCATTACAAACTTGTAGGACTTGTAGTGGGGTGTGAGTAGATAATATTTTGAACTGAAACCCATGTCTGGAAACACACCGTTTCCGAGTTACAGCCGTTTCTAAACATGTTCGAAACGCGACTACTTTGACACTCACTAATAACCAAAGGAACCCGCGCAATTGCTTGTGTACTCGTTGACGAGTTCTCTCAAACGTGATGATAAAGAACGACTCTGCAAGACGTTAGCTTATCCACCCAGACTGTATGGACTCCCAAAGGTACATAAACCACAGGTCCCGTTGACACCGAGTGTGAATGTTATAGGATCTCCAACACAAGAGGTGGCCAGATATCTCGTCTGCTTGCTGTAACCAGACATTGGCAGAATTGTGTGATGGGATTGAAGAGTTCCTAGATAACAGAACGCAGCATGTCATTCTCAATGGAGAGAAGTCTTCCGAAGTAAGAGTGATTTCAGGTGTGCCGCAGGGGAGTGTCGAAGGACCGTTGCTATTCACAATACATGACCTTGTGGACGACATCGGAAGTTCACTGAGGCTTTTTGCAGATGATGCTGTGGTATATCGAGAGGTTGTAACAATGGAAAATTGTACTGAAATGCAGGAGGATCTGCAGCGAATTGACGCATGGTGCAGGGAATGCCAATTGAATCTCAATGTAGACAAGTGCAATGTGCTGCGAATACATAGAAAGATAGGTCCCTTATCATTTAGCTACAATATAGCAGGTCAGCAACTGGAAGAAGTTAATTCCATAAATTATCTGGGAGTACGCATTAGGAGTGATTTAAAATGGAATGATCATATAAAGTTGATCGTTGGTAAAGCAGATGCCAGATTGAGATTCATTGGAAGAATCCTAAGGAAATGCAATCCGTAAACAAAGGAAGTAGGTTACAGTACGCTTGTTCGCCCATTGCTTGAATACTGCTCAGCAGTGTGGGATCTGTACCAGATAGGATTTATAGAAGAGATAGAGAAGATCCAACGGAGAGCAGCGCGCTTCGTTACAGGATCGTTTAGTAACCGCGAAAGCATTACGGAGATGATAGATAAACTCCAGTGGAAGACTCTGCAGGAGAGACGCTTAGTAGATCGGTACGGGCTATTGTCGAAGTTTCGAGAACATACCTTCACCGAAGAGTCAAGCAGTATATTGCTCCCTCCTACGTATATCTCGCGAAGAGACCATGAGGATAAAATCAGAGAGGTTAGAGCCCACACAGAAGCATACCGACAATCCTTCTTTCCACGAACAATACGAGACTGGAATAGAAGGGAGAACCGATAGAGGTACTCAAGGTACCCTCCGCCACACACTGCCAGGTGGCTTGCGGAGTATGGATGTAGATGTAGAACAGACAGTTACATTAAAAACTCGACACGTTTTATTGGAAAACTGAGGGAGATTAACATCAGCGGAAGTGATATTCTTGTGAGCTTCGATATAGTGTCATTATTTACCATCTTGACTGTAAACGAAGCTATTTCATATATAGCAGATATTTTTCCGACTGACATAGTGGATTTGTTTAAACACTGCCTGACGACAACTTATTTCCAGTACAACAACGAGTTTTACTAATAGATCGACGGGGTGGCGGTGGGAAGCCCTCTCGGCCAAGCTGTTGCCATTTTATTTATGGAGATCTTCGAACAGCGAGCGCTGTAGACTGCCAGTAAGAAGCCAGCTAAATGGTACCGCTATGTTGATGACACATTTGTAGTGTGGACTCGTGGTGAAGAAGAGCTGAATGTCTTCTTGGTGCATCTGACCAGTATTAATCCGAATATACAGATTACGACGGAGAAAGAAAGCAACGGTTAATCAATTTCCTGGATGTGTCGGTAATTAAACGGATGGATGGGTTGCTGGGCCACAAGGTATATAGAAAGAACACTCATACGGATCGATACCTCCACAAGGAATCAAACCATCATCCTAGGCAAAAAAGAGGTGTCATGAAAACCTTGGTGGACAGAGCCAACAAAATCTGCGAGCCGACTTACTTGCAAGATGAACTAAATCACTTACGGTCAGCCTTCATGAAAAACGGATATACCAGCAAGGAAATTGATCGAGCCCTCCATCAAAGAATAAAAGAAGCCAGAAGTCCAGAGCAACAACGGTCACCTACTGGAAAAGTTTTCCTACCGTTCATTAATAAAGTCACGGACTGTATCGGGAACGTTCTGGCCAAATATGGGATCGAAATAATCTTCAGACCCACCAAGAAGATTAAGGAATATTTAAGAACCGCAAAAGACGCCAGACACCCCGTAGCAATACCTGGGATATACTAAATTCCACGCAGTTGTGGACAAGTATATACTGGAACAACGAAAAGAAGTGTAAACACCCGCTTAGCCGAACATAAAAGTAACTGTCGCTTAGGACACATCGAAAAATCGACCGTAGCTGAGCTTGTTTTCCGAGATGGGAACCACAAAATTAAATTTAATGAGACAAGCGTTCTAGTACGAACATCCCATTATCATGCACTCGTGTATAGAGAAGCAATAGAGATTCACAAACACCATAATAATTTTAATTGAAAAGAGGAAGTTTTAAAGTTGGACAAAATATGGTTGTCGACGTTGCGCCAGCAGAATGACAATCGGTCACTCTTAATCAAGAGTGACGACGCCTTCCAAAGATAGGCATACCGTTGGCATCACGTGAAGAATGGTGGTGCCCTCTATGCGCTCTATAAATGCGACAGTACGTGGAGCGTCAGTGGCAGTAGCCGGACGACTTCAGAAGATGTCCCCCGCAGATGGAGACGAAACGTTAGGTCGATATTTTGTACATCGACCACTGCCTCTCAGCCGGAAGTTTCAACTGAAGACAACACCGGACGTGAAAGCCTTCATTGTATGATTAACTTCAGAAGGGTTTGATCGCCCTCTTCGCGAGCTTTCCTTTCTGCGATATTTATAGGATTGTTTCATTTTAATATCTTGTAATGGGTCTGAACCTTTACAGTTACCGTAACAGCCTCGTTGTTCTTTACATTTGTCGTCTCTGTATGTAAGTGTATTCTACCATTTCAACTTCTGAATCTTTCATAGCTTCTGTCTCGATAATGCTGTCCAATTCCATTAACCTTGCGTTGCTCGCTTTCTCACATCACTACACTCCGTCACTCAGCTGAGACTGACCTTTCGCAGCCACTGCCTAGACACCATCGTCCAGTTCTTTTGATCTTGTGTTGATTGTTCCAGTTGCTCTGTCGACGTATAAACACGTGTTTGGCTTGTCCTTCTCTACACTGGAGTGAGCCCGTTGATAACAAGCAAATTTGTCCATAGCATACAGTATATTTTCACAGCTACTTTCTGGTACACTTCCTTTCATGCAAAATCGCATCAAAGTTTTCTCTGATTCTGCTCTAATTCTATTTCCTAGTTCTATCTATAACCAGAAAGCTACAATGCAAATTTTTCTAGCAGTTCTCACATTTGGTGGTGAAATCATTCAGTGACATGCCAGTTAGTCCGTGTGTTTGGTAATTATCCTTTAAATTCAGACTGTTGTGTTTGAAAGCCATAATGAAGTTCTCATTATCCTGGACCGACTGCTTCGGGATCCTTGAGTATATCTAGCTGATATAAAATACAGCACCGGTGGCCAAAGCAGATATATTTTCGGACCTCATCCTGGTTTTCCACTACAACATAGTCAAGTATGAATAAACTATCTGGCAATACTTTTTCAGGCTGTGGAATATCGCTGCTTTCACTGAACATCTGGTAGATTATTCTCTCAGTGCCATGCAATATCTCCTGCAATAGCTGATATTTTGGCTGGCATAGAGTTTTTGAAATAATATACACTGGTGTCCAGAATTAAGCAACAAGCCGTTATCTCTCCGTCCAGCGTCTAATTCTCAATATAATCGCACAAACTGTCAACATATATCCGTATGATCGTGTTCTGCACGGAAGATGGCATTCCGGTCAACCAACAATAACGCCAACGATGGCGTCATGACAACTATCAAACAGGGTAGTGTTTGCGTGCTAGAATCACATTCACAATCGCTGTGTGAAGGCGGGTACCAGGTTGAGATTCATTGGGAGAGTGCTTAGAAAATGTAGTCCATCAACAAAGGAGGTGGCTTACAAAACACTCGTTCGACCTATACTTGAGTATTGCTCATCAGTGTGGGATCCGTACCAGGTCGGGTTGACGGAGGAGATAGAGAAGATCCAAAGAAGAGCGGCGCGTTTCGTCACTGGGTTATTTGGTAACCGTGATAGCGTTACGGAGATGTTTAATAAACTCAAGTGGCAGACTCTGCAAGAGAGACGCTCTGCATCGCGGTGTAGCTTGCTCGCCAGGTTTCGAGAGGGTGCGTTTCTGGATGAGGTATCGAATATATTGCTTCCCCCTACTTATACTTCCCGAGGAGATCACGAATGTAAAATTAGAGAGATTAGAGCGCGCACGGAGGCTTTCAGACAGTCGTTCTTCCCGCGAACCATACGCGACTGGAACAGGAAAGGGAGGTAATGACAGTGGCACGTAAAGTGCCCTCCGCCACACACCGTTGGGTGGCTTGCGAAGTATCAATGTAGATGTAGATGTAGATGTACAGAGTCATATAGGGTGCAGTATGGTTCAAATGGCTCTGAGCACTATGGGACTTCTCAGGCCATCAGTCCCCTAGAACTTAGAACTACTTAGACCTAACTAAACTAAGGACACCACACCCATCCATGCCCGAGGCAAGATTTGAACCTGTGACCGTAGCGGTCGCGCGGTTCCAAACTGAAGCGCCTAGAACCGCTCGTCCACCAGCGGCCGGCGCTGCAGTATGGCACAGAGAAAACGCATACTAGTCTCATTGGTGGAGGGCCATAGAAAGAATGGATGCAGCAAAGTCGCAAACTCATGTGGGTCGATGGTTTAATGTGATTCTTTCTGTTGTTTCTTGAATGTGGCGACAGTTTATAGTGAGCGAAACTGCACTCGAAGAGGAGGGAGGGCAGGGCTGACCGCGTGTGACGTCAGAAGCGGAGGATCGTAATTTGTCTGAAAGAGCACGGTGGTACCGCCTCAGCACTGCACGGATACTGGCATCTGACCTCGCAGCATCGACTGGACGTGTTGTATCGAGGTAAACGGGGTACAGAAGGCTTCGGGAGAGTGGCCTTTACTGTCGGAAACCTGTTATACGTGTAACTCTGACGCGTCTTTACAGAGGCGAACATTCAGTGTGGAGTCATCAATATGCCATCTGCACGGTCTAACAGTGGGCCAATATTCTTCTTCTCACAGATGTGTCTCGATTCGATCTGGAGAGCGATTCTCGGCAGATTCGCATCTGGAGGGAACGTGGAACATGATTTTGGGACCGAAACATTGTGGAAAGAGACCGATATCGAGTAGGATCCCTAACGGTGTAGGCAGCGATTATGTTGACCTTTCAAATACCTCTTTATGAAATTGTATAGGTGAATCCGCAAGGTTTCTGTGCTCTCAGGTATAGTGACGAGACCTTGGGACCTAGCCGAACGTTGTGGCCGAGCGGTTCTAGGCGCTTCAGTCCGGAACCCCGCTGCTGCTACGGTCGCAGGTTCGAATCCTGCCTCGGGCATGGATGTGTGAGATGTCCTTAGGTTAGTTAGGTTTAAGTATTTCTAAGTCTAGGGGACTGATGACCTCAGATGTTAAGTCCCACAGTGCTTACAGCCATTTGAATCATTTCAACCTTGGGACCTAAAGTGCGAGATGCTATCGACCCAGAGTTCGTACTGATGGACGATAACGCTCAACCTCATAGAGCATGGGTGGCTGAATTTTTCTTGGAAACGGAAGATACTGCATGCATGCCGTGGCCTACTCACTCTCCCGATTCGAATCCCGGAGAGCAAGTCTGGGATGCCCTAGGGAAACTAGTTGCATCACGTCAAAATTCACCAATATTTCTCCTAGAGTCGAGAGCAGCTCTGCGGGAAAATGGGCATTACTGACTCAACACGAGACTGATGACATCGTTCACAGCATGCCCCGTCGTTGTCAGGCCTGTATCGCTGCTAGAGGTGGTCACACACCACACGGAGATCATTCACCAGTTGTCGGAATGTCTGTGCAGAACCGTTAAGTTGGAAATAACAAAGAACATTTTTCTCAGCCGTTTTGCTTGTTGCAGTTGTTCAATTTCTGTATTCTTTACTTTGTTTCTACTATAATCATCTATTTACGGCTGTTATAAGCTATCATCCTAAGGCTGAGCGTTCACTGGAACCGTATTCGTCCGATAAGCTGGACGGACGAATATGGACGACTAACCCGTGAGATATGTAGCTGCATGCGCACCCGTACGCTGTATACGGCCTAGTCGGCCGTATACTGCCGTAAATGGCCAGCTGACGGACGGATCCCAGTAAAATAAAATTGGCCGGACGTAGTTGTTCCAAACGAGCGCTTGTTGCTGCTTGAGGTTGGTTGTGTTTAGCTCTTTATGGACATGGAGCTAATAATGAGAGTGAATACAGGCCACTGTGTGATATGAAATACATGAGATATCAATACTTTGACTAAAGAGGAAACTATGGTTGGAAGTTGATGAGAACACGGGTAGGTTGGAAAAAAAATGGTTCAAATGGCTCTGAGCACTATGGGACTTAACAGCTATGGTCATCAGTCCCCTAGAACTTAGAACTACCTAAACCTAACTAACCTAAGGACATCACACACATCCATGCCCGAGGCAGGATTCGAACCTGCGACCGTAGCAGTCGCGCGGTTCTGGACTGCGCGCCTAGAACCGCGAGACCACCGCGGCCGGCAGGTAGGTTGGAACACTAATCGAAACTTCGCAAAACACGTAATACTCTGCGATCAGATTTACTAAACACATGACCAATTTTTACTATAAATGCATAAGTGTCGTAATCTACATTCAAGAAACTGTCATTTCTCACAAAAATATTCTACTATTGGCTTGACATCGCTTGTTTGGGGAAAAGTATCCCACATTGCTTGGCTAGTTTCCTTCACTATGCTCCAAAATATAACTTGTGATATTCTAAAATAATGTACAAGTCTTCAGAAAGAAGAACCGATTGTCAGGTATCTGCAGCAAGCAATGACAGTTTTGTTGCTTTCCCGGTTTAGTAAATTTTGTTACGACTGTCGCGTGTGCTTCAAATGGTGTCACCGAAACTACGCAACATTTCCAAGCAGCACTTGCTCGTCACCTTCAGCAAATAATTCTGTCAACTTCCTCGTCTGAAAATGACCAGCAGATGCACCACGGAACTATTGCGTAGTCTCAGCGACCCAAGACTTGAACACCAGACAGTCTCAACAATAACGACATGACTAAAGAATGTAATACGCTGTTGCCCGTTGACGATATTACTCTTCACAAAGCAGAGTTGGTTGTTTTTATTGTTTTAATTTCTGTAGTTATGAACTTATTTCATTTTCTTTTATTTCATTTGAAATGATAAAGAAGAAGTGGCGTATTTCAGAGACGTTTCCGTAGAGAATGCATACAAACTTACTCGAGGGACGTTTACTAAGTAATTTAACACTTTTTCTGGAAGGAGGTTAGTTTTATTTAGGATTACAATACATAATATTATTTCTCAGACTTTTGGCTACAAAACCGTATTTTTCGGTACAATCTCCGTTCAATGCGGCGGCCTTACTGGGATAGCCTGCGTGTGGTCGGGGCACCATTCTACCGGTCGACTTCGGAGTCAGTCATGATGCATACTAGCCTGCCCGTCGTTCACGCGGAGAGCAACCTTCATTAGGCCAGACAGATGGAAGTCGGAATGTGCGAAATCGTAACTGTTGGGTGGGTAAGGAAGAACACTCCAATGATGTTTTTGAGCTCTTCTCGGGTGTGCAGACTTGTGTGAGGCCATGCGTTGTCTTGGTTAAGGAAGAGATGTTAACATTTTTGTGGTGGCGAACACGCTGAAGCAATTTCTTCAATTAAGTGGGGGTAGCACAATACATTTCAGAATTGATTGTTAAATCATGATGGAAGACATCAAACAAAATAACGTCTTCAGAGTTGCCATGAATGTAACGAGTGAGGGTGCGGTTTTGAACCTTTTGTTCGGGGGAGAGGAGGTGTGGCGCTATAACGCTCACCCGTATCAGTACTGAAGGTCTTGTCACAGGAAAAGTCAAGTACAGCACTACTGGTTCTTACGAAATTAGCAATACACGGATAATATTACTGCTGTAGAGGGATTTTATTTGACCGTAACAATATGTAATAGTTAAAGTACCGGACTATTTTCGTTTCTCGAAATATTACTATATAAAGGAAGCAATAACAGAGCAAACGAGATTCGAACCAAGATTCTATTGCAGTTACGCAAAAAGAAACGGTCGCCACCATAATTAGGCAAATTGTAGCAAGTACTAGCATTCTTTGAAAAGAATGTTAACTATTGGCATTAACTTTACTTGGTACTGAAATTCTGTTTTGCAAATAAGGTAGCGCAATGTTGGAAGGAAGATATCGGTGATCTGACATGAACTAAGCAGAACGAATATTAACCGTTTCTGGCAACAAATCACTCTTAGTAGTACTTCCTATCTAAAACAGAAAGTTATCATTGTAGGTAAATGATTACTAACGTTGGAGCAATACTAACTTCGGAAAGACGTTTTTTACTAGCTTAATTATTGGAAAAATACTGTCATTGAAATGGTTTACAGTTATTATATTTTCTATTCCGATTACTATTTGTTTTCTCAAGGAGCATTTACTTCTTTATACTGTTGTTGTTGTTGTGGTCTTCAGTCCTGATACTGGTTTGATGCAGCTCTCAATGCTACTCTATCCTGTACAAGCTTCTTCATCTCCCAGTACCTACTGCAACCTACATCCTTCTGAATCTGCTTAGTGTATTCATCTCTTGGTCTCCCTCTGCGATTTTTACCCTCCACGCTGCCCTCCAATACTACATTGGTGATCCCTTGATGCCTCAGAACATGTCCTACCAACCGATCCCTTCTTCTGGTCAAGTTGTGCCACAAACTTCTCATCTCCCCAATCCTATTCAATACTCCCTCATTAGTTATGTGATCTACCCATCTAATCTTCAGCATTCTTCTGTAGCACCACATTTCGAAAGCTTCAAACTATACAGCTAAAATCAAACATGGAGTCTCTAGGTTTCTTACAGTTTGAACAGTGGTAGTCAGTTACTTATTATAGCACACACGAGTTAAAACGATGAATATGGCGTTTCTTTAGTTGTGTTATTGTAATGTTTACTGCAATACCAGATCATTAACTGGCAGGGGGCCCCAGAAATCATTCTGTAAAATGACTCAGATTAAAACTGAACATTTTAGTTAATAAATCGTATGAGAAGCATCTTTTAACTACACACTAAACACTATTGCAAACCTGCATACCAATTATTCCTAACGCTGACCCTTCAATTTTACTAACCAGTAACTATTCTGAATAATGACAATCCTCTGCTAATAATTTAAATACTGTACTGACATTTCGCTAAGAGTAGTGGTTAAGCAAATCATTTCCTTGCAATTAAGCTTTGGTGTTACTTCAACCATTCTTTTATGAAAAACACTTGAAGTACTTCAAAAACAATTCACACTGAATAATTATGATATTTACTGCTCCACAAAAGTTATTAAATTTTGTTATAGAAAATAAGTACTTCTCAGTTCAGTAAAATAGGATACTCAGGAACATTACAGCACTTAGAAAATGACCCTGTCCCGGTTAATGACTAGAGGTTAAATATGGGTCTTCTACACAAAGGTTGAGCAAAATAGCATTATTATTTCGATCTAGAACCCAGATAACTGTCCCATGCAATTATACAGTAGTCAAATGATAATTTGAAACGAAGGTGTAGGCTGTGGCGGTTTCCTGTGGCTACTCAAAAAGGCGACAAAAATACTCATGGATCTTCGTATGTAACAAGCTCAAAAAATTCTCTTTTTAGCGTCAGATTTTATTAGTACAGAGCTAACCAACGTATGCCATGAATAACAAACCAGATTTCATCCACATCCGAGGCTACGTTATATATTCTTGCTACTGTTCTTGCCTCGTTCAGCTAAGCAGATGCAAAGATTTTGCAATCTAGCCACCGACTCTCACTGTCTGCCACCGACTAAGTCTTGCTACGAAGGAGACTTGCAGCTCGACCGCGAAATCCACCTTTTCTATTCCTGCCAAGTCAGTTTCATTGCGCAGGGACTTCTCTCAAAGTTTTACATGATTACAGCCCTAACTATCGTATGCATGAACCACTATTAGAAGTGAAGTATTAACATTTCCATTCTGTGTAGAGCATTATTTTTAAAATTCCTTCCATAGATCAGTTACAATGTCATAAATAATGAATAAAACATTTGTAAGTAGGCTGTTTAGGTTTTCTTATTGGTAACGCCACGTAGCGCTCTGTATGAAAATCACTGGCTGCGCTGTGTGCAGTCTGTGGCTAGTTTGCATTGTTGTCTGCCATTGTAGTGTTGGGCAGCTGGATGTGAATAGCGCGTAGCGTTGCGCAGTTGGAGGTGAGCCGCCAGCAGTGGTGGATGTGGGGAGAGAGATGGCGGAGTTTTGAAATTTGTAAGACTGGATGTCATGAACTGCTATATATATTATGACTTTTGATGGCTATTAAGGTAAATACAATGTTTGTTCTCTATTAAAATCTTTCATTTGCTAACTGTGCCTAACCGTAGTTAGTGCCTTCCGTAGTTTGAATCTTTTATTTAGTTGGCAGTTGTGGCGCTCGCTGTATTGCAGTAGTTAGAGTAACGAAGATTTTTGTGAGGTAAGTGATTTGTGAAACGTATAGGATAATGTTAGTCAGGGCCATTTTTTTGTAGGGATTTTTGAAAGTCAAATTGCGTTGCGCTAAAAAATATATTGTGTGTCAGTTTAAGCACAGTCATGTATAATTCTTCTAAGGGGACGTTTCATATGTCGAACTTATCCGGGGATACCTCACTGGAATCTTCTGATTTTTTCTTGTAGTTTGTGTAATTAGTATAGCTTTTGTTTATTGCTAGCGCATAATTGTAGAGAAAATTTCCTTTGTAGTTGTAGTTTTTCATTGTTGTACAGTAAAACAGTTGTGGCATGCATGTAGATTTGCAGCAAGTATTTCGCAGCTGCGCTTGCAATTAACGAGATATTATTTTCAGTGCTATGTTAATGTGTTTTCTTATTTTTGCTCTTCAAATTGAGCTTTTCTGTGTTATCGTGTGAAATATTGTGACAATAATGGCGTGTGGAAAACGTAATTCTAGGCTCCAAAGTAAACTGAGAAACGACAGTGAAGACGAAAGCAGTGTGTTAGCACCACCGAGTAATGAATTAACTAATGTTCAAAGTAGTAATTTGGTAATTGTACATAGGGAAATGGAGCGGACTGCAAACAATGGTGTAGACAGTGAAACAATTAGTGAACAGGGAAGCATTATCGATCGATCGGTCGGCAACAGCTCGCCTCAGGAATCCGAAATGACAGGACACAATCTTGCAAATACTGTGGATTCAGGTTTTGCGTCCTCGCCGTTTTCTCAAATAAGTCAAGACACATTTTCTGCTTTTCAAAATGCGAATATTGGCGGTTCAAATGCATTGCCGAATAGCACTGAGGAACATGTTTCAGACACCAGTGCATTGTTATTACAATTAATGCAACAAATGGGACAAAAGCTTCGAAAGTTAGACACAAGGGAACAAAATCTTCAAAAGTTGGACACAATGGAACAAAATCTTCAAACGTTAGACACAATGGAACAACACCAGAGACAAACACAGCAACAGTTAGACACAATGGAACAAAATCAGAGACAAACACAGCAAAAGCTTCAAAAGTTAGACTCATTAGAACAAACTCTTGAACAAACACGTGAAGATTTAACTACTGAGTTACACAAAATTGAATCGAAATGTCAAAAAGTCTGTAATGACGTAAAAACACAAATTTGTGAGCATTTTCAACCTATTTTTTCGCCGCATGAAAATGCATTACAGAATCACGAAGCAGTCATAAAAGAACTGCAAACTATTGTTCATGAAAATCATGAGACCTTGCAAGCTAAAATTGACTCAGTTGCATCTACCGATTCGGTTACGCAACTTGCAAAAACTCAGGAAAACTTAAAGGACACAGTAGATATAGTATGAAGGCTTTCACGACCGGATGACATATCTTCTGGTAAACCTTCCGGTATGTAAGGAGTTTCATGGACCACGACCTTACATCCCAGAAGGTTTACCAGAAGATACACAGTAGATACTCTGAAAATTGGTTCAGAAAGACACATGGAGGAAATTAGTTCATTATCAGAGAAAGTAGTTGAACTTTCGGATCAGCTAAATAATTTATCTACGAAGGTAGATGATAATCTGAATGACACAAAACCGATAGTCTTTCATGACACAGGAGAGTGCGAACAAATTAGGAAATTCAAACAAAATCAGAATCAAATTAATACGCAACACCAAAGAGAAATCCGGGAAGTACAAGATCAGTTGATACAGTTAATACAAGAATTACGTATTTCAGAGGACACTCGTGCTCCAATACGGGAAGAGGGATATAGAAATATTGAACAGCCACAAAGTAATAACACAGGGCACTTCGGAAATTATGAAAGAAATTGGCAAGGTACGCCGAATTTTGAGATGGAACTACCGAAACGACGTAACAATGACCGACATGCGACTTGCCGACATGATAATTTTGACTATAAGCTGTTCATTACTACACGTAAATTCAAAACATTTCAGAATTCTGGCAACGACATTCATCCACAAGCACGGCTCCATCAATTCTCTCATTGTTTTCCTCCCAACTGGTCGTTAGAACACAGATTAGAATTTATGTGTGGCTACTTAGAGAATGAAGCAGCTGTAAGAATGCGATCGATCATTCACGATTGTCACAGTGAAGAAGAATTTTATCATGCCTTCCTCTCAGCAAATTGGTCTCAAGCTACACAAGACCGAGTAAAACATAGCATCATAATGACGAAACATTTCTAACAATCTGAATTTTCCAGTCTTGTGAAATATTTTGAAGACATGTTGCACAAGAATCAGTACCTGTCAAACCCATACAGCCCCTCAGAATTCATCCGCATTTGCTTATTCAAATTACCTGAACATTTACGACATATTATTTTGGCAGGACGTTGCAAAGACGACATTGAAGCTTTTCAGGGACTCTTACAAGAATTAGAAATTGACACTGACAATCACGGAACGTGAAAACAGGAACACAACAATTACAGGTCACATCCGTCGCAATTCCGCGATGAAAGAAATAATAACTGGACACTACGAGGCTATTCTCACAACACAAATCATGACCAAAACAGACACCACCCGTATGACAACCACTGGCAGAGTAATAGTTACAGAGAAAGTTCGCATTTCTGTAGTAATGAATATGACAGAGACAATCATAGAAACAGGCAATATGGTAACCAGAACTATTATTATCAAGGGAGACAGAATAATTTCAGACGCAACAGTTCAGCGCGCAGTTACGATTCAGGGAGAAATTCTCCACCACGTGCCCGACAAGAAAGAAACTGTGGAATCTACCGACATGACGACAGACGATATGATCGTAAGGACAGACCTGAATTGCATCAGAACTGGCGGGATTTAAACAGGGCAGGGCCCTCTCGGCAAGGGGAATTTGTAGAAGTTGGGTCTCCAAACCCCAATAACGACGCGCGCCAACAAAGAGACAGTAGGCAATGACTCTACCGCTGGCAGCCACAAAACGTACGTATGAAACTGACGACGGAGCTGCCGTAGCTAGTAATTACATAAAAATGGAAGACATTAGGGACATCTTACTCCAGGAACACGACGTAAAACATAACAACATTGCATATCCTGTGATTCACATTACAGTAAATGACGTAAAATTTACCGCAGTACTTGACTCTGGCAGTCCCATTTCAGTAATTAGTAAAACAGCCTTTAGCAAATGCAACAAATCGAACGATTGTCCCACACTTCCGTTACGTAAGATTAAATTACAAGGTGCAATCATTGGAAAAAGTATAGATGTACGCCAACAAACCAACTTAGAATTCTTTTGTCAAAGCCACAGCTTCTCTATGAACTTTCTTATTGTTCCATTATTGTCGACGGAAATTATATTGACAGTAGACTTTTTGAATGAATACAAAGCAATCTTAAACTTTCACGATGCTGAAATAAGTTTAGAGAAAGAAGGTAAGTCAATAGCTTCGAAATTTGAAGATTGGCTCTCAAACCATGACGAGGAAATTAATCGGCTTTACCTTCTGTTAGACAACAGGTCGGAATTTTCTACGGAACTAGACACTAACAATCACTCTGCAAGTACTGACAGGGATGATATCGACGGCATATTTGCTGCTAATGAGTTAATTCAGAATAAAATTCAAACAATTGAGAATTGTAATGACACTGATAGGCAGGAACTTTTTGAGATTTTACAAGCACATTCCACAGTTTTTACTCACAAAACAGGAACAATCAAGGGATTTCAATACCAGTTTCGTGTTCGTGAGCATACTAAATTTTGTGTTAGACCATACGTAATTCCGGCGCATTATAGGGACCGTGTTAGAACAGAAGTAGTCTATGGTTGACGAGGGCATTATTGAGCCTGCAGTAAGCTCATACAACAATCCATTACATGTTGTTGAGAAGAAAAATGGATCGATCAGGCTTGTCTTAGATTCGAGACAAATCAATACTATCATCATTCCTGAAACAGACAGGCCGCAAACGTTGGAAGAACTTCTTTGAAAAAGTGTTGTCTTCTATTGATCTCAGATCCAGCTTTTATCAGATCGAACTTCATCCAGAATGTAGAAAATACACAGCTTTTCTTTGTTTCGGCGTTTGCTATCAATTTCGGAGACTTCCTTTTGGTTTGAACATTTCTTCGGCAGCATTCGTTCGCGGGCTAAATTCCATATTACCTGAGTTCTTAAAACGTCACATCACCTTATATGTGGATGATATTCTAATAGCAGAAGCTTCATGGGAACAACATAATCGCAATCCTGAACAGTTTGTTACGTATTTTTGCAGAATCTGGAATTACAGTTAACTTGGAAGAGTCTGAATTCGGTTGGTCAAAGGTGAGGTTTTTGGGACATATTATTTCTTCTGAAGGCATTCAGCCGGATCCTGAAAAGTTAGAAGCAATCAGAGCCAGTCCAATTCCATCCACAAAAAAACAAGTCCGCAGTTTTCTAGGTCTCATAAATTTTTACCGTCGTTTTCTGAATATGCAAATTCTTGTTACACCACAACTTTGTTGTCTCACTGGAAAAAATACTATATGGAACTGGGACGAACAAGCACAGTTGGAATTCAATTCTTTGAAAGAATCGGTACTTAACGCGCCAATACTAGCGCATCGAGATCTGTCACAAGATTTCTGCCTTAGCATGGATTCTTCTAAAGTCGGTCTTGGTGCCCATTTATTTCAAGAAGCCATAGAAAATGACACTACCGTTCTGAAAACCATTGCTTTTGCTACCCGAGTGCTAACAAAATCTGAAAAAAATTATTCCATTACTGAATTAGAAGCTTTAGCTATCGTTTGGGAATTTAACAAATTCCGTTTCTTTCTTACTGGTAAGCACGTAAAAGTATACAGTGATCATCGTGCATTACAATTTCTTATGTCTTCAAAATTAAATCATGACAGGTTAAAACGTTGGGCATTATTTCTGCAAGAATTCCACTTCACAGTAGTCTACATTCCCTGCAAGGAGAACATTGTTGCGGACGCACTGTCACGCGCACCGGCTGGGCTTGAGAAAAGTAACACAGAAGGCAACCTCGAGAAAAATTTCAGTATTCTTTACATTCAGAAAGTCGCCTTTGAAAACTTCATCACCACATCTTTAAAGGACATTGCTCATGAGCAAGATAAAGATCCGATTTGGAAAGAAATCAAAAGTAAATGGCATGAAAAGACGCACACTCAGATTCGGCATTATTATCTGGTTAGAAACAACATACTCTTCAAACGCTGCACTGTTGATGACAAGCTATGGGTACTTCGCATTCCAGACGATTTTGTTAATAAGCTCATTTGGTACATTCATTTCAGCTACGCACATTTTGGTCCACGAAAATGTTATCATATTCTTCGAACGACTTGTTATTTTAACAGTATGGAAAAGAGAATTCGAAGAGTCTTGTCTATTTGTAAACTTTGTCAAAAGGCGAAACCATCTACTATCTCACGTCGTGCTCCGTTGTTTCCTATCATTCCTTTTAAATTAAAAGTATTTGCTGCAGTTGATCTCTTGGGACCCCTTGTCAGAACATCGAATGGATTTTCGTACGTTCTAGTCGCTGTTGAACTTACTTCAAAATTTGTTTTTTTCACTCCGTTACGTAAAGCCACTGGACGGTCTGTATCCAACGCCTTTGTTTTTCTTACGTGAAATTGGACATGTTAGTAAAGTCATTTCAGATAACGGACCGCAATTCAGATCTGCTGTTTGGGAACGCATGCTTCGGAACCATAAAATCAAACCTGTTTCTGTTTCATTGTACTCACCACATTGTAACCCCTCCGAACGGATTATGAAAGAAATCAATAAGCTTTGCAGACTTTATTGTCACAGAAAGCATCAGCATTGGGACAGATATTTACACTTATTTCAAAACGTGCTGAATGAAATGCCTCATAACTCCACTGCTTTACCACCTACTCTTGTACTGAAAAATGAAGAACCACCGAACAGAATCAGAGAGTTTGTACCTTTCCCCAATACACGTAAACTTCGACACAAAGACATAATTGATTTGGCTATTAAAAATATAAAATCGGCGGCAGACAAAAGGAGAAAACTAAATGGCAAAGCAAATGGAAAGAAATTATACATTGGTCAGAAAGTTCTCATTAAAGCTCATTCATTGTCACATAAGAAGGAACACTTGAGTCACAAATTCTTTCTAGTTTACAATGGACCTTACAGAATCCGACGTATACCACATGACAATTGCGTTGAAGTTGAAACTCTGCGTACTAGGAAGAGTAAAGGTTTACACCACATTTCACATGTTAAACCCTTTTATCGAAAGATAAACTGTTTTTCTTTAACTTAATCTTTGCTATAAAAATTTTCACTTTACAATACTAGTATGCTTTGTCAGACTTAGAATCTGTTAACATGCAACAATGTCTGAAGTTAAATATCCAGTCAAGAACCAAGAGAACTTATTTAAACAGAAATTACGAATGCATTGTGATAGTGAACAGAGGACACAGTGTTACTGTGTGTGTGCATTCTTGCTTGTTAGTTGCACAATTATGTAAAGACTATAAGGCTTACATACTTAGAAAATATACTGCTAATGAGATATTAATGCAACATTTTGGTTTACTTGAAAAGACGTTCCTTATTTGAAGTAGTTTTTGTGAGATTAAAGATGACTTAGTATTTGGTTTTTTGACAGCTACACGATTATATCACGACGCTACTAATGTGTGACACAATTTACATTGTTGCTTTTGCGGTGTTTCTGTTTTATATCTGCACAGTTTTTCTGAATTATTCTGGAAAGTAAAACATGTTTCAGTAGTAACTTTTGTGGTATAGCTACAATGAGACAGCCTTTTTCGTAACACAACAATACGTTACAGCACAGTACTTTCTTCATCACGGCAATAAGCGTAATAACTAAGATATCTATACGCAAAGCATTTCACTTTTGTTTATCATGAGGTAAGTACATTGACTTCTGCAGAACTTAGCTTTCGGAGGACGATAACTACGACACTTCCACAGATATTATCTTACAACAAGACGCACAGTTTAGCGCTACAGTACACGTATTTGAGTGTTTAATTTTGTACTTAAAACATTTATTTTTAAAGATATTTTAAGTACAATGATACAAAGGTTTTCCGTGATACATTTCATTCCATTGCTGTAATCTGTAACACCTGAGGGTATAATTACATTAATCCTCTTGGGGGTACACGCTTAATTTGTGTACCATGTGCATGGCAAGCACAAGGAGCCCTAGCTAATATGGTATTTGCTTATACAACTTTACACATCGGTACCATATTTCTCCAACACAGAATTACACAGCTACCTGATTATTTAACAGAGAAACAAACATTTTATTTTACTACGTCAGTGACAGATGTTTACGCAATTATGCAGTTGGATAACTTCCCACTTATGAAACTGTATTTTGTATGTACTTTGTGAACTCTTCATATTTTTTCGGACCCATTGTGATACTATGAGAGCTTTGAATGAGATATTTGATATGGGGTCATGATTTTTATAGTACGTTTGAGGTAGATGACACTATTTAAATGAGCAGAGAATTTTCTTTAGGTTTTGAAATTATTACAGAAAGCTACGACGTTTTCAAGATTTGACTGAGGTATTATGATGTTATTATTACAACGACGATGTGTATTATGCTGCTGAGGTATGTTTATGATCAATAAGATGATACTACCATATATGAGGAATTTGATTATGCTACGTATTTCTTATGATGAAATATTGAAGAAGTGTCGACGAATATGTATATGTGTAATAAAGTAAGGAGTAATGAACAGTGGTTAGGGTCTCTGATATGTGAAAAATAATGTTGGAAAGCAAGAATCGTACTTTAAGAATTATGAAATGTGTGTACATGCGTGAATGTATTACAATGCTGACGAAAATTTTTTGGACACTGTTATATTTATAGGATTTTGTTTCTACACTTTTCTACTGTAATTTCTCGACTTGTGAAATTTTATTTGTATATGAGACCGTCACTGTAGTGCAAACTGGTGTAGTAAATATTTCAGTAAGAAAGTTATGTGATCACCTTCACATAATGAGTCGTGGGCACCCTGTTGCGCGACAGTCGCCTGGAAAAAAGCCATTAGTGTGTGCCTTTCAGAGGCACAGGTGAAAAAAAAAGGGGCCATTATCCTCGCTATTGACATTCCTTTGTAGAAAGCATCGCAAATACGACACGCTCAAACTTGAAAACATATGAAAACACTGTGGAGCTCTTAATTTATGATATTTACTGAAATGCCTAATGAAATGACGGGAAATATTTTTATGTCTATACACCTGATTATGACTACTGTCTTTCTAGTTGAGAGATTTTTCTACTAACTTATGAAATGCCTCATGACTACTGAATGATGTTCTTATGCTTTACTTTGTACATAGGTGCTTATTTCATTTGATATCTGGTTTCCGGCTGTCTTGCAGCATTGGTTTCATAAAATAAAATTAAATGCATTTGCTAATGTGAACACTTTCTGTCAACAGATCTATTAAATAATTATTTTATGATCCAGATTCTTGGAAAAAGGAGCTCTTGGAATGGAAAGAACAATAAGAAGGGACTAATAACAGTAACTGCATATATAATTTTCTTTTTAAGTACTTGGTAATTTTTTGTAGAATTAGTTTTTGCGGTGCACCACTTTAATTACATAGACATTACGATGTGAATATACATTTCCCTTGTCTGCATTGTTGTCTTTAGTGTAATTTTTTTTTTGCTTGAGCTATGTCATGTTTAGATATAAGTTATTGCATTTGCTGCTGCTGTTTGCCAGGCATAGTGCTACTAAATTTCACTTTGTATTACTCTGTTAAGCCAGTTTTACTACTGATTTATTTTTCTTGTTGCTGCACATTGGCTCATATTAGTTGTAATGTTGCGTTGCTTGGTAATTTAGATTTACTGCAGCTTGCTGTGACAATTTCCATTTTTTTCATTGCTGTTTGTATTAATTGTTTTATGCTGCTGTGTTGCCTCATCCCTTAGTTTAGCATCTGAGCTCAGTAGATTTAAGTTAGCTTAAGAGGGGGTAGACTACATAAGAGAATGAGTTGCGATGCATTGGAAGAAATGCATTGAGAAGTTATACGAAAAAAGTACAGAAAGCAGGTATAGATAGTACTTTTTGCAAATAATGAAGATCGAAGGGAGATCTCCGAGAAGTAAAGAAAGTTTTGTTTGCAAAATACTGCAATAAAACAAACCCTGTCCTTTCCTTGTGTTATCCCTCTACGTTTTTGTGTTCCCTTGTGTATTTGTCTTTTTCCTGTCTTTAAGTGTTTAGCTAATAGGATTTATGTTGTAGAATTTTTCAAATAATATGTTATTTTCTTTGTAAAGATGTTTAGACATTATTTATTCTGTTCTGTTTCAATGCTCATGTGTGAAATAAATGTTTCGAAAACTATTCTCATTATTTTATATATTTACTTATGTCATAATTCCTGTAACACTGATGTATATGTTTATTTCTATTCTTTTGTAAAGCCTGTGTTACTACAATTGTTATCTATATTGTTATGTTCTTTAATGATGTATTTTGTACCTTTGTTATTGTATCTTATGTTATAAAATTGTAATTGACACTATTTCATCAAACTAAGTAACTTGTAAGTTACATTTCACTGCACACGTTTCTGTTGGTCATAGTATATGGACAATATGTGAGAAGTAGGGACCGTTAGTGTTTGCACGTGTGTTAATAATTCAGCAAGGGACTGGTTAACAGCATTGCTGGTTCTAAGGACAATTCCAAAAAACTTTGTGAGTGCACAAGTGGTGGTTTATGGACTTGCTATATTGTCCGCAAGACTCTACGATGGTGATTGTGCACTTGCACAGTCGCAACAGATGGTTGCTGGCTGTCTGTACAAGGACTACAGTGGGTCTGCATCTCTGGTGGCCCACCAATACCATAATCTCTACCAGGACTACAGTGGGTCTGCTCTGTGATGACCTACTTACCAGTATTCTTCAAAACTTCGAATGACTCTGCTGTAGGTTTGCTCTGTTGTGGCCCATTACCTGTCTGCATGTCAAGAGTCAGCACTCTCTTTCCGTTGGAAGGACAACACTACTTCTTCAAGACTGCATGGAAATCCACTACTTCCGTGTGCATTTTCTTTTACTGCTCAGATATTGAGAGAAACACTGCTATTTTACTGTGATGAATGATCAGGACTGTCTTTATGGACTGTGAGAAAATTTTAGCTTTTGACCAACATTGTATCAATAAGTGTGTGCATTTGATTTCTTTGTTACTGTAATTATGAAAAATTTTTTCAAATCGGTATTGACCACTGCACAAAACAATTCGTAAAATTTTTTGTGGGAAGCATGGGGACTATGTAAGTAGGCTGTTTAGATTTTCTTATTGGTAACGCCACATAAGCTCTGTATGAAAAACACTGGCTGTGCTGTGTGCAGTCTGTGGCTAGTTTGCATTGTTGTCTGCCATTGTAGTGTTGGGCAGCTGGATGCGAATAGCGCGTAGCGTTGCGCAGTTGGAGCTGAGTTGCCAGCAGTGGTGGATGTGGGGAGAGAGATGGCGGAGTTTTGAAATTTGTAAGACTGGATGTCATGAACTGCTATATATATTATGACTTTTGATGACTATTAAGGTAAATACATTGTTTGTTCTCTATTAAAAACTTTCATTTGCTAACTATGCCTAACAGTAGTTAGTGCCTTCCGTAGTTTGAATCTTTTATTTAGCTGGCAGTTGTGGCGCTCGCTGTATTGCAGTAGTTAGAGTAACGAAGATTTTTGTGAGGTAAGTGATTTGTGAAACGTATAGGTTAATGTTAGTCAGGGCAATTTTTTGTAGGGATTTTTGAAAGTCAGATTGCGTTGCGCTAAAAAAATATTGTGTGTCAGTTTAAGCACAGTCTTGTATAAATAGTTTTAAGGGGACGTTTCACATTTACATATGCGTCAAATCAAAGATCTTGGTGATACAGAAATCGCATTAAACATAAGCACAGAAATCAGTAATATCGATACTGGTATTACAGTGCCACTCCATGTACTGCTTTCTTGTTTCCGGTTCGAAGTGATGAACTCATGTTTCATCGTCTGTGACAATGTTCCACAAAAATTGTCACAATTAGCCTAGTAATGCGCACAGATGCTCCTTCGTTGCTCTTTCGCTCTTCTGTTAGGCGGCGAGGAACCGAGTGGACGCACACATTTTAGTACCCCAGCTGGTGGACTAGTGTGTCAGCACTACTAGCAGACACGTCCAGTTGCGCAGGGAGGATCCGTTGATCACCTCGAGAGTGTCCACACGTTCCAGCATTGCGGCAGTCACAGCTGTGTGCGGCCGGCAGGCACGCGGGAGGTTGGACAGGTTAGTGCGACCTTGTTGCGATGATGACAGAAGCCTCGTCCAGCGACTCACCGTACTTTTGTTCACTGTCAGGTCTCCGTATACATTCTGCAAGCGCCTATTAATGTCTGCGATGCTTTTCTTTCCCACCAAAGGATCATTAGTGACAGCTCTTTGCTTACCACGCAGCTTCGTTAGAGATGGCATTTCGAAGGGTACTAATAGTGATGCCACCTGCCAGAACTTCAGCAAACTATAGGGGCTGAAGCGGGAATATTCCACGATGCTCTACAGCAAAGTCCGCATTTTTTCATCCTAAATTGGTGGAAGAAAAAATGTGTTGCATTACTTATTGAATTCCTCTTGTACAAAGAAGTGAAGGCAAGGAGGCCCCTAGAGAACATTTCATCGTAGGTTCATTTCCAAACTACAGTATTTTTTAAGAGGTCACTATAGAACACAGAAGAAAAAATTTTCAAATGTGTGTGAAATCTTATGGGACTTAACTGCTAAGGTCATCAGTTCCTAAGCTTACACACTACTTAACCTAAATTATCCTAAGGAAAACACACACACCCATGCCCGAGGGAGGCATTCGAACCTCCACCGGGACCAGCCGCACGGTCCGAGACTGCAGCGCTTGAGACGGCTTGGCTAATCCAGCGCGGCAACACAAAATACTCCATGGTAATATCTCACTTTTCAAGAAAGCTCCATCACGCACTGCTGAGTTTGAACAAGAAAGCAATTTTGTATACAAGTGACGAGCCTTTTCTTACGATAGAAAAGAAGATGAAATCGTTTTCGAGCAACATTTATGAAACCTCCCCTTAGAAAAATTTATAAATGACAGTGCTGGAAAACCTCTGACGTTATTTGATTTTCAAACAGCTGAGTAAAACTGAACGTGCACAGACATTTCTCTCTTTACTTATTCAGATCATCAATAAACTGACACATAATATTTTTAGCACAACGCGGTCTGACTTTCAGTAATCCCTACGAAAGAATGGCCCTGACTAACAATGACCTATACCTTTCATGAGTCACTTACCTCACAAAAATCTTCGTTACTCAAACTACTACAATACAGCGAGCGCCAATACCGCCAGCAAAGTAAAAGATTCTAACTACTGAAGTCACTAACTACTGATAGGCATAGTTAGCAAATGAAAGATTTTGATAGAGAACAAACAATGCATTAACCTTAATAGTGTTCAAAAGTCATTATATATATATATATATATATATATATATATATATATATATATATATATATATATTAGTTTATGACATCCAGTCTTACAAATTTACTGTCTCTGATGGACACACGTCCAGATCATCCGCTCTCAAAACTCCGCCATCTTTCTGCCCACATCCACCATTGCTGGCGGCTCACCTCCAACTGCGCAACGCTACGCACTGTTCACATACAGCTGCCCAACACTACAATAGCGAATATTACAACAATGCCAACCAGCCACAGACTGCACACAGCACAGCCAGTGATTTTCATACACAGCGCTACGTGGCGTTACCAATATAAAAACCTGAACAGCCTACTTACACATTGTCTTGAAGAAATCGGCAATTATATGTTTTTAAAGAACGTGCTGCCATTTTAAAGAACATACCTATCCAGCGGAAACTTGCAGTTCTTTCTAAACAGTCCATAGCTCGTGGTCTAGGAGCTAGCGTTTCCGGCTCTGGATCACGGGGTCCCGGGTTCGATTGCCAGCTGGGTAGGGGACTTTCTCTGTCCAAGGAGTGGGTGTTTCATCATCATCATTCATTACAGTGACTAGAGTGCAGTGTGTAACAATTGGGCTGTGTAAAAATGGGGACTATGTACGGTCGCTGATGACCGTGCAGTTGAGCGCCCCACAAACCAAACATCAGCATCATTTTCTCAAACTGCAACAAATTCTTCTTGATGAAGATCAGCTACCACTGCCGTGTCCTACAGTATATCTCCCCAGTCATCAAGCAGTGAATGTCCTCGATACACGCCGCCTGGGAGCAACTTATTTCGTCAAGATGAACAGATTACGCCAAGATACAGCAATGCAAATGCGGCAAACGTCAAATATATTGATGCAAATGAAAAAATCCCTACGCAGACTGTGGCTATATACCTATAAAAACAGTATAGACTCGAAAAAAGTTTTATCTCTTGCGTATACAAAATGTGTATAGGGACTACAATGAGCTCTCCATTGCTATATATTTTTCGTAAACTATATAGTAATACACTTATGGAATATTTTTATAAAACTGAAACGGTGCGGAATTTTTTCATTTGTGACCATTAAAAATAAGTGCAACTTACCTGAGTATTAAAGCTAATCGTTCCTCAGGTTGTGTGGCTTCCAGCACATTCGACTGTTTCGTAACTACGGCCTTATGAGCTGTGAGATATACTGAAATGTTTCCATGTTCATCATGTACTAGTTGAAGTCTTTTCCTGTGTCTCTTTTGTCTTCTTCGTGTAAGCGTTGGTCTCCTCCTTGTCAGCTTTGTTTGCTTAGTATAGGCTTGACCAAGAACTCCCTTGGTTTCCGATTGGTTCCTTTTCGCCTGAGGTACGCTTTTTCTAGAAAGCACATATCACTGTCCACTCTCCAGTCAAGCAGTTCAGATGCGCCACGACTGACTGGCGATTGGTCGTGTGTCGGATGTTAATCGACTGCAGTCTACCTGTTTCATTGATCGGCCGCGGTCGTACAACGAAACGGAAAACGTTTTAGTCGGACTAATAAGGACACAGTGGACGTCTACGATAAGAGTATAACATGCTGATAACATTCCGTTCACCAGTGTCTTTGTATGTTCATTCTGTTTTAGCTGGTAATCAATACTCATCCTGTAAAATTTTGGGTTTGCTACAGAATCTATAGATCTAAAATTGCGCTTAAAGTGCCACATATGCTCTGTATACAGGGTCTATAATAATTAATGGGTTAAACAAGTGCAGTTGAAAGTACACGATACTAGAAGCAAAAAAGGTTCAGTACAGCAAATACAGGTCCCCAAACATACCTTTTACTAGATAATTGAGACTGTGCGGTTACCAGCCACGGTTGATTTGATTCTGTATAGATGTCATTCCAGGCAGTAAAAAGTGACAATACTGTACAGCATGTAGAAAAACTACTGCAGGTAATTTGGCAGAAGTGCAGATGTTTTGATTGAGCACAACAGTTACCTGATTGTACTCGCAGTACTGTGTTAGAAGTGTCATTCTTGAACCCGATTGCAGGCCTGTACCCTTCGCCTCAATGTGTTTCGAATCCTTTCAAACATACCTCGATCATTTCGAAATTCTTGACAAGCACTGATAAGTTAGTGCTCCAATTCTTCATCCGTGTTAGGCCGAGTGGCGTACACTACACCTTTAAGCTGGTCCTAAATATAGAAATCCACGGGATTCAGATCAGGTGATCTTGAAGGCACGGTACAGGTCGTCCTCACCCAGTTCATCTTTGGCGATGTCGGTGCATTTGATGTCGTCTCCCCATAGCTTCTAGAAGTGCCGGTACTGCATCATGCATTTATGGCATCCTCTGCCGTTGCTCTAGGGGAACATCCTTAAGCAATCCTCCAGGATGGTGTCGCAGAAACCGAATGTAATCCTGTCCACTGCATTTGTTTGGTTACATGTACGGCCAAAAAAGTCCCCTATCCACACATTCAACAAGAAAAATCGCTAATGTGGAAACGTACACTCCTGGAAATTGAAATAAGAACACCGTGAATTCATTGTCCCAGGAAGGGGAAACTTTATTGACACATTCCTGGGGTCAGATACATCACATGATCACACTGACAGAACCACAGGCACATAGACACAGGCAACAGAGCATGCACAATGTCGACACTAGTACAGTGTATATCCACCTTTCGCAGCAATGCAGGCTGCTATTCTCCCATGGAGACGATCGTAGAGATGCTGGATGTAGTCCTGTGGAACGGCTTGCCATGCCATTTCCACCTGGCGCCTCAGTTGGACCAGCGTTCGTGCTGGACGTGCAGACCGCGTGAGACGACGCTTCATCCAGTCCCAAACATGCTCAATGGGGGACAGATCCGGAGATCTTGCTGGCCAGGGTAGTTGACTTACACCTTCTAGAGCACGTTGGGTGGCACAGGATACATGCGGACGTGCATTGTCCTGTTGGAACAGCAAGTTCCCTTGCCGGTCTAGGAATGGTAGAACGATGGGTTCGATGACGGTTTGGATGTACCGTGCACTATTCAGTGTCCCCTCGACGATCACCAGTGGTGTACAGCCAGTGTAGGAGATCGCTCCCCACACCATGATGCCGGGTGTTGGCCCTGTGTGCCTCGGTCGTATGCAGTCCTGATTGTGGCGCTCACCTGCACGGCGCCAAACACGCATACGACCATCATTGGCACCAAGGCAGAAGCGACTCTCATCGCTGAAGACGACACGTCTCCATTCGTCACTCCAGTCACGCCTGTCGCGACACCACTGGAGGCGGGCTGCACGATGTTGGGGCGTGAGCGGAAGACGGCCTAACGGTGTGCGGGACCGTAGCCCAGCTTCATGGAGACGGTTGCGAATGGTCCTCGCCGATACCCCAGGAGCAACAGTGTCCCTAATTTGCTGGGAAGTGGCGGTGCGGTCCCCTACGGCACTGCGTAGGATCCTACGGTCTTGGCGTGCATCCGTGCGTCGCTGCGGTCCGGTCCCAGGTCGACGGGCACGTGCACCTTCCGCCGACCACTGGCGACAACATCGATGTACTGTGGAGACCTCACGCCCCACGTGTTGAGCAATTCGGCGGTACGTCCACCCGGCCTCCCGCATGCCCACTATACGCCCTGGCTCAAAGTCCGTCAACTGCACATACGGTTCACGTCCACGCTGTCGCGGCATGCTACCAGTGTTAAAGACTGCGATGGAGCTCCGTATGCCACGGCAAACTGGCTGACACTGACGGCGGCGGTGCACAAATGCTGCGCAGCTAGCGCCATTCGACGGCCAACACCGCGGTTCCTGGTGTGTCCGCTGTGCCGTGCGTGTGATCATTGCTTGTACAGCCCTCTCGCTGTGTCCGGAGCAAGTATGGTGGGTCTGACACACCGATGTCAATGTGTTCTTTTTTCCATTTCCAGGAGTGTATGTGCAGCATGTGGGTTTGAGCCTAGATGATAAGCACTTGACGCGGCTTGAAACCCGAGAATTATTTCATTAAATAAAATGTTATTTTCAAAAGTAGGATTGCGTACACCTTGTTGTTGCATCCACACCTAAAGACTGTTCGACTGCTTCCAGCACCACATCTTAAGCACACATGTAATTCACGCAGGCCTTGCCGCTCTCGCAGCATTTGCAAAGCTCCCACTTTCTCGGAGACGCTGTTGCACCCTTGTAAACGTTCGCCTCTCGAGATGCCTTCGGAAGGAGGCACAAGCCGGCAGCCTATTGTGCATTTCCATTAGCCCTAACATACATAAAATGCATATCCACACACTCCTCGTTACTGTAACATTCTATATTCGGTCGTACAACACAACTGACGCTCCGCAGACATTTAACATGGGTGGCACACTGACTGTTTACTGTTCTGTCGCATCCATGCTATTTACTATTACAAATCTCGAAAATGTAAACAAAGACACACCACGGATTGGCACACGGTATTTACGCAGAAACATATCAGTTGTGACTGGTAACCACAATGTCGTAATCATCTCGCAAACGATTCGTTTACTGAGGCTCTTTTGCTTCTAGTATCTTGTACTTTCAACCGTATGCGTTGACGCCATTAATTATGATACAAAAATGGTTCAAATGGCTCTGAGCACTATGCGACTTAACATCTGAGGTCATCAGTCGCCTAGAACTTAACCTAACTAACCTAAGGACATCACACACATCCACGCCCCAGGCAGGATTCAAACCTGCGACCGTAGCGGTCGCTCGGCTCCAGACTGTAGCGCCTAGAACCGCACGGCCACCCCGGCCGGTAATTATGATACACTCTGTATAACATAGCGCGGGATGTTCAATGTTAACATGGATCACACGATTCGCTAACACATGGAGTTTCACTAGCGTCCTACACAGCCTTACCTTCTCGGGTGTAGACAATCATAAATCATAATCAAAGGCGCCAAAAGCGTCATAATGATCATCATTACAGTTAGTTGACATTAAATGATAGATAAGGGCCTCATCCAGCTATGCCCTTGCAATACTGCCTTTGGCTTTACGCATCTGTTCAGCTCCTTGACGTTTCCTAATGTCATCGATATACCAGGGAAGCGAGATTAGGTCTTCACCTGTCGTCAGCTTTACACATCTATTCTGATCCCGTACGTTTTCGAATGTCATCGACATCTGAAGGACGGATGATTAGAATTTAACGTCTTATCGAAATCTACAGACGTAACACAAGTTGGAACTGAGGAAGGAAATCTGTCGAACCCCTTCAAACAAACCATCACAGGTTTCGCTTCAAGCTATATATGGAAAACAATAGTCTGTGCGGCTGGATGGTAATCTGCACATCTGTCCTCCAGTGAGAAACCGCGGTGCACCATCCATTAGGCCGTTTCGTCTTTAAATTTTCTTCGAGTAGAAAACAGTAAAGTACTTCAGTGGCCATTATCCCACCCAACCCCATTTCATTTTCACTAATCATAATTACGTCTTCCACCCAAGTTTTTATCCGTCATTCATTTATTTTCCTGTTTTCCCGAAGACTGCCATTGCGCATATCTCCTTCGCGGCATTGAGTTATCTGACTGTCGTCGCATTCAATAACCATTTCTCAATGTCAAAGTCAAATTTTGTAATACATACACATAACAAACATCCCATTCGAGTCACAATGAAATTTTATTACTGATAACTTCGTTTAGTTCACCGATAGCATTTCAGACTATTTTTACCCTTGTTTATCTATTTATAGTTATCCTTTGAATCAATGTGTTCAACTGTTTTAACACGAAAACGCATCAACTGTTTCTCTTTTGTTCTTTCTTTCCTGGTATTAACACATATCTTAACGGGGCCGGTTTATTAATCGGAATTTGACAATATTGCTGGTAGAGGGTGGCCGAGTGCCCTTCATGTCACCACCCTGTAGGTTGATCACAAAAAATAACAACTGAAGATGGTTTATTATTTAAGGCTTGTAATATTTGACGATTGAGTACATGAATGGTATTCTCAGTCGAGAATCAAAACTGTGGTGTTCTAAATAAATTGCTTCTACGAGCACTTACAGTTGAGGCTACGTCTGCGTACATTACCAAAGGAGTGGACCAAATTCGAACCGTATAGGGCTCTGTTACTGTTTTGTCCACAGTCGCTAAAGTTTTCTCTTCTTTCTACATTGTTAAAATTACTCAGCACAACCTTCTGCTTTTGTTGAGTATGATACAGACATGTCGTCAATTAGTTTATTTGTGGAGCGCACATGTGGGATTTTTAGGTTAGAGAATTCCCTCCCTAGGTCCGACAAGACGCCTCCTGAGACGCGGCAATGTAGGAGTAGGCAAAATGCAACAGCGAATAACAATGTTAATGTGCTAATAGTAAACTGCAGAAGCGTCTATAGAAAGGTCCCAGAACTGCTCTCATTAATAAACGGTCACGATGCCCACATAGTACTAGGAACAGAAAGTTGGCTGAAACCAGATGTATACAGTAATGAAATTCTGAACTGAGATTGGAATGTATACAGCAAAGACAGGCTGGACAGTGAAGGGGGAGGCGTGTTAAGAAGTGCATTAGTATCGAAGAAAATTGACGGAGATCCGATATGCGAAATAATTTGGGTGAAGGTCACGGTTAAAGCAGGCTCAGACATGGTAACTGGATCTCTCTATAGGCCCCCTGGCTCAGCAGCTGTTGTGGCTGAGCACCTGAAGGATAATTTGGAAAATATTTCGAGTAGGTTTCCCCACCAAGTTATAGTTCTGGGTGGAGATTTTAATTTGCTGGTTATAGACTGGGAGACTGAAACGTTGAAAACGGGTGGCAGGGACAAAGAATTCAGTGAAATTTTTTTAAGTGCTTCATCTGAAAACTACCTTGAGCAGTTAAACAGAGAACCGACTTGTGGCGATAACATATTAGACCTTCTAGTGACAAACAGACCCGAACTATTTGAAACAGTTAACGTAGAACGGGGAATCAGCGATCATAAAGCGGTTACTGCATCGATGATCTCAGCCGTAGCCAGAAGTATTAAAAAAGGTAGGAAGATTTTTCTCTTTAGCAAAAGTGACAAAAAGCAGATTTCAGAGTACCTGACGGCTCAACACAAAATTTTTGTGTTAAGTACAGGTAGTGTTGAGGATCAGTGGACAAAGCTCAAAACCATCGTACAATATGCGTTACATGACTATGTGCCAAGCAAGGTCGTAAGAGATGGAAAAGAGCCACCGTGGTACAACAACCGAGTTAGAAAACTGCTGCGGAAGCAAAGGGAACTTCACAGCAAACATAAACATAGCCAACGCCTTGCAGACAAACAAAAATTACGCGAAGCGAAATGTAATGTGAGGAGGGCCATGAGAGAGGCGTTCAATGAATTCGAAAGTAAAGTTCTATGTACTGACTTGGCAGAAAATCCTAAGAAATTTTGGTCTTATGTTAAAGCGGTAGGTGGATCAAAACAAAATGTCCAGACACTCTGTGACCAAATTGGTACTGAAACAGAGGATGACAGACTAAAGGCCGAAATACTAAATGTCTTTTTCCAAAGCTGTTTCACAGAGGAAGACTGCACTGTAGTTCCTTCTCTAGGTTGTCGCACAGATGAAAAAATGGTAGATATCGAAATAGACGACGTAGCGATAGAGAAACAATTAAAATCGCTCAAAAGAGGAAAGGCCGCTGGACCTGATGGGATACCAGTTCGATTTTACACAGAGTACGCGAACGAACGTGCCCCCCTTCTTGCAGCGGTGTACCGTAGGTCTCTAGAAGAGCGTAGCGTTGCAAAGGATTGGAAAAGGGCACAGTTCATCCCCGTTTTCAAGAAGGGCGTCGAACAGATTTGCAGAACTATAGAACGTCGATCAGTTGTAGAATTTTGGGAACATGTATTATGTTCGAGTATAATGACTTTTCTGGAAACTAGAAATCTACTCTGTAGGAATCAGCATTGGTATCGAAAAAGACGATCGTGTGAAACCCAGCTCGCGCTATTCGTCCACGAGACTCAGAGGGCCATAGACACGGGTTCGCAGGTAGATGCCGTGTTTCTTGACTTCCGCAAGGCGTTCGATACAGTTCCCCACAGTCGTTTAATGAACAAAGTAAGAGCATATGGACTATCAGACCAATTGTGTGATTGGACTGAAGAGTTCCTAGATAACAGAACGCAGCATGTCATTCTGAATGGAGAGAAGTCTTCCGAAGCAAGAGTGATTTCAGGTGTGCCGCAGGGGAGTCTCGTAGGACCGTTGCTATTCACAATACACATAAATTACCTTGTTGATGACATCGGAAGTTCACTGAGGCTTTTTGCGGATGATGCTGTGGTATATTGAGAGGTTGTAACAATGGAAAATTGTACTGAAATGCAGGAGGATCTGCAGCGAATTGAGGAATGGTGTAGGGAATTGAATCTCAATGTAGACAAGTGTAATGTGCTGCGAATACATAGAAAGAAAGATCCCATATCATTTAGCAACTGTCAGCAACTGGAAACAGTTAATTCCATAAATTATCTGGGAGCCCGCAGTAGGAGTGATTTAAAATGGAATGATCATACAAAGTTGATCGTCGGTAAATCAGATGTCAGACTGAGATTCATTGGAAGAATCCTAAGGAAATGCAATCCGAAAACCAAGGAAGTAGGTTACAGTACGCTTGTTCACCCACTGCTTCAATACTGCTCAGCAGTGTGGGATCCGTACCAGATACGGTTGATAGAAAAGATAGAGAAGATCCAACGGAGAGCAGCGCGCTTCGTTACAGGATCATTTAGTAATCGCGAAAGCGTTACGGAGATGATAGATAAACTCCAGTGGAAGACTCTGCAGGAGAGACCCTCAGTAGCTCGGTACGGGCTTTTGTTGAAGTTTCGAAAACATACCTTCACCGAGGAGTCAAGCAGTATATTGCTCCCTCCTACGTATATCTCACGAAGAGACCATGAGGATAAAATCAGAGAGATTAGAGCCCACACAGAGGCATACCGCCAATCCTTCTTTCCACAAACAATACAAGACTGGAATAGAAGGGAGAACCGATAGAGGTACTCAAGGTACCCTTTGCCACACACCGTCAGGTGGCTTGCGGAGTATGGATGTAGATGTAGATGTAGATACTGAAGTATCTATGGCTCTGAATGTGTGACCTGTCTCCGGTTTCGCAATGTGCCATATACACTCCTGGAAATTGAAATAAGAACACCGTGAATTCATTGTCCCAGGAAGGGGAAACTTTATTGACACATTCCTGGGGTCAGATATGTCACATGATCACACTGACAGAACCACAGGCACATAGACACAGGCAACAGAGCATGCACAATGTTGGCACTAGTACAGTGTATATCCACCTTTCGCAGCAATGCAGGCTGCTATTCTCCCATGGAGACGATTGTAGAGATGCTGGATGTAGTCCTGTGGAACGGCTTGCCATGCCATTTCCACCTGGCGCCTCAGTTGGACCAGCGTTCGTGCTGGACGTGCAGACCGCGTGAGACGACGCTTCATCCAGTCCCAAACATGCTCAATGGGGGACAGATCCGGAGATCTTGCTGGCCAGGGCAGTTGACTTACACCTTCTAGAACACGTTGGGTGGCACGGGATACATGCGGACGTGCATTGTCCTGTTGGAACAGCAAGTTCCCTTGCCGGTCTAGGAATGGTAGAACGATGGGTTCGATGACGGTTTGGATGTACCGTGCACTATTCAGTGTCCCCTCGACGATCACCAGTGGTGTACGGCCAGTGTAGGAGATCGCTCCCCACACCATGATGCCGGGTGTTGGCCCTGTGTGCCTCGGTCGTATGCAGTCCTGATTGTGGCGCTCACCTGCACGGCGCCAAACACGCATACGACCGTCATTGGCACCAAGGCAGAAGCGACTCTCATCGCTGAAGACGACACGTCTCCATTCATCCCTCCATTCACGCCTGTCGCGACACCACTGGAGGCGGGCTGCACGATGTTGGGGCGTGAGCGGAAGACGGCCTAACGGTGTGCGGGACCGTAGCCCAGCTTCATGGAGACGGTTGCGAATGGTCCTCGCCGATACCCCAGGAGCAACAGTGTCCCTAATTTGCTGGGAAGTGGCGGTGCGGTCCCCTACGGCACTGCGTAGGATCCTACGGTCTTGGCGTGCATCCGTGCGTCGCTGCGGTCCGGTCCCAGGTCGACGGGCACGTGCACCTTCCGCCGACCACTGGCGACAACATCGATGTACTGTGGAGACCTCACGCCCCACGTGTTGAGCAATTCGGCGGTACGTCCACCCGGCCTCCCGCATGCCCACTATATGCCCTCGCTCAAAGTCCGTCAACTGCACATACGGTTCACGTCCACGCTGTCGCGGCATTGTACCAGTGTTAAAGACTGCGATGGAGCTCCGTATGCCACGGCAAACTGGCTGACACTGACGGCGGCGGTGCACAAATGCTGCGCAGCTAGCGCCATTCGACGGCCAACACCGCGGTTCCTGGTGTGTCCGCTGTGCTGTGCGTGTGATCATTGCTTGTACAGCCCTCTCGCAGTGGCCGGAGCAAGTATGGTGGGTCTGACACACCGGTGTCAATGTGTTCTTTTTTCCATTTCCAGGAGTGTAGTTTTTAGCTTTTTTTATGCATTAGTAATTTTGTTAGGATTCGAACATTTCTGGATAGTTTAAGGACTGTCTTTCCGATATCACAGCAGTTTGTAGAATACAAGTAACGTCGGAACATGTCTTTTTCTGGACTCTGTATAAAGTTCCTTTTTCGTCTTGCTCCTTTATCCATGGCTTACTTCATTTTTCAGGGACATTCTGAATACCTATACGCAAGCTACTTTCAAATATTGTCAGGTCACACTGGCATGCCTTACCCCTCTTTTAACTTATTCTTAAAGCATTGAACACTCTTCCCATTACTACATCCCACTGCTTTTTATGAATATTCCCCAGTGCCGCAAGGCGCTACATTGTTTATTTCCATTAATTCTACAGTCATGCTCAAAAGTATCCGAACGACCTGAATTGCATTTCCCCTGATTAGCATGCAACCGGCATAACGCGGCTATCTAGCACGTCCTCTAATCGCTCCTTGGTACAGTCGTTTGACTACTGAAAATGGTTGCAACAAGTCACCACTAGAAAACACTGCTCTGTATCACAGTAACTCAAGATGTAAAGTAATACCACGATGCTACAAATATCAGGGAACACCTTATCACAGGTAAGACTGTCCTTAAGGCTTGTAAGCTCACATTTATTACAATAAATGACATACCTGAAATGGTACCACTCTCATTATTACGTCAGATAGGTAATGCACGTACCACGTTCGTCGCATTCATGATTTCCTCTTCAAAGTAACATACAGTACTTACTGTTAAACACAAAATAACATTTAAAATTTAAGTTATCCACGAGCAGCTAGTTGAGAATATGTATGAACTTCAAATGACAGGACGAACGGTCTCGTTCCTTATATGGATTCAAACCCAGGTCAGGCAGACTAAGCAAAGATTTCGCGACTGACGGCAACTAACAGTCATTCCTGATTAGGCACACAGGGAGTGATATACGTCGATTTTAGACAGTATCGGTTAGCAAATATCGACTTTAAATTACACAGCAGAAACATTTTTGACGGACGCGAATTCCTACCCAGCATCTCTTGTCCCTGTTAACGAACTACGACAGATGTTAAATATTGCTTCTTCACAAGTAACTTAGTTGAAATTCCGTGAGGTAAAGCTTCGTGTTGGATAGGGATTCGAACCCAGAACCTAATCGGACTGATATCGAAGCACAACCAACTGTGACGTATCGGATTTTCTCGGCAGAAGCTAGATAATTTAACTGAAATGATGAGACGAAACATTAATTTTTTCCTTCCCAGGACTCCAGCCCGGCACCTATCGCTGTTATTTTCTAGAGAAAAGGAACGTTAAATATGGATTTGTTGCACCAGTAGCGACATGTGAGCATGTTTGAACTAGAAATAATATGACGAAGAGTTCAGTGCTCACAGGGAATAGAGCATCACACATATCGTTGTTGACTACACACAAAGAGACGTCAGCTACCGAATTTTTCTCCACCAGCAGCTTGGAATAACATCTTGAACTTACCGTGATCTCGCAAATAGTTCTGTGTCCCACTGGGAGTCAAAAACGTCAGATATCGTTAGCGTTGACAACGAATGAAAATACATTCAAAAACAAAGTTATTATCCACCAGCAGATAGGTGTTCTCATGCTAGAGCTTGACAATACATAATTAAATCTTTACTGCCGGGCCAGCATTCGAACCCATTCATGTGTAATATGTGGAGATGTTGAGGAATCTGCAGTTTTGAATAAACAACAAATTGTAGCCGAGCTGTATTGTCACGAAGGGATCAGATTCCGCGTTAAGGGCAGTCTGAGTTGCATTCTCAGTTCAGAACAAATTTTATCGACATACAGAAGCTCAGATAAAAGATGGAATAAGTATCCTGCGACCCTACATACCGTTTGTTTCGTCACTAGAAATAAATAACAATCTAACATTCTGCGTAGTCTCTGTTGTTCTATGTCGTGTCTCCCTACCGCTTTCATGCAACGACGCACTGAGCGTGTTTTTTTAGGGAATTGACTAGTTTGAACCTGGGACCTGTTGCTGGTAAGGAGACGCCAGACAACACATGACATGTAGAGTTCAGAAGAGTTCAGTGAGACTAGCGATGATGTAACCAAATACTTAATGATTTCAGCGTCAGCTCCACTGCACTCCCTGTAAAAGAATCTTAATAGTAACTAAATTTAGTGGAGGGGTTCAAGGCTTTCCTATTTTTAGTTAGCTCGTAAAATAACGTCGAAAAAACAGTTAAGTTTACCATTGGAAATTTTATTCTACTCACAAAACATTGTTTATAAATTGCACTGTTGATAAAAGGAAACATTTTAATACAGGATGATAAAAACCAACTGCGTTCAACAAAAATGTGAACGAATATTCCCTTAGTGGGTTTCCAAGTTCTACAATGGATCGAAGGATGACCTATGCCATATCACATCTATAATCCAGGTTTAAATTAAGTTTCACAAAAGAGAAAACTATCAAAATGGTCTACATTGACCCTCAATTATCTTTAATTGCTTATCTAACTTGTCGTAAATTACTGTGGCTGATGTGGCTTCTCAATAATTATATAACAGAAAAATCATCGCGTTTCAGATTTTAACTTACGTAGCAAATGTGAATACCATGAGCTTTAATTGACGATCGACACTAGTATTACGCAAAACGGGGATGTAACAGATGAGACTTCTGCAGTTCTGAGTGAAGCCTTATGCGCTCAAAAATGCGGCATCGCTTGCCTTCATTACCTTGTCGGTGTTTAGGTAGCGTCAGGGTGGCGCAGCTCCTCACATCTAGCCATCTCGGAAGCAACTCTTTTTTAACTTCTCCTTACGACAATTTACGGAAGTTGGTTTAAAAAAAAAACTATCTGGCTGTGTTTTCATCTGACCAATCAGGGTCTCATTGTTAACCTTATGCTCCGCCTACAAAAATTCTGTCTATCCAATGAGAAATGTTATATGTTTTGTGGTGGGGCAATGTTTTTAAAGTTTGCAACGTAACAGAGACGCGATAAAGTCTCACGCTAAAACTTGCGGCTGATGTGACCCTTTTAGTGTTATCGTAAGATCTATACTGTTCTTCTGGAGGGCTCTAGCTTTCAACATGGGCTGGAGGGTGAAACTCATCGTTATGTGTCGCTGAAAGCGGTCGTTTTTTGTAGTAGTACTTCGCAGACGACTAGTTTACAATAGGATAGGGATTTGGGAAGGTATGTCGTCTATTCTTCACCCATCTTCTTTCTTGGTCTCAATCTTGCAAAACTTCAACTTCTGTTCTTCCTGGTTTTTCTCTGCTTCTTACTTGATTCTTGGATCTTCTCTGGGCAGGATATGGGAATATTTATTGATAACTAGTCGCTTTGAAGTTCTTGTCTCATTAACAGCTTGATAAATTTTTTGGGTGTGTCATTTTTACTTTGTGGACATTTTCTTCGGTTTCGTGCATCAGCGTGCTGTTTAATAGCAGTATTGTGACTTTTACACATATTTTTTTCCAGTGGTGGATTGCCCAAGCGGTCTTCTCGTCAGGCCGTTTTTTGCTCGCTCCACTGAGTCGGGGCATCCCAAGACCCTCTTGACCTTCCATGTTGTGTCACAGGAGGGTTCTGCTTAGCGGACAGATTTACTGCCCACATCAGATACAAGGGCCTTCTGTTGGTCTCGCTGTCCTTTCCCTTCTCTTGACACTTTTGCCTTGTAGGAATCGTGTCATGCTAATTACGTCCTTTTCTTTCTTGATACTTCTCGCGTTGCAACGTGTGGGTCGTTGCATCTGGTCTTTGCTGGAGTTCTTACAATGGTTCTTGCAAAAAGTTTTACTTATAATCATCTAACATATGTCTAGTACCTACATTGTTTTACACCTTCTTAAAAAGCTTTACAAATTTCGACGACCTTTCTATGTTACAATTCTAAGATATTTTGAGTCTTAACTTCTACAAGAATCCTCAAATTCGTTTTTTATTTTTGTGTAGTGTCGTGGTGTACAGAATTTTAGTATTTCATGCTATTAGACTGCCTACGTTTTATACCTTCACCTTAATCTATGGTACTATTGGTGTTATTTATGTTTTTGTTTTTATTGAAACTACTTTCTTTTTCCCACCTTCCTCTCTCTTCATTCTTATTTCTCCTGACGATCTTATCTGCAACATAATCTTGAAACGTTGTGCTGATTATTTACCAGTAATAAAATTAGTCTTCAAACTTTTTGATATTGCTCACATGGTGAAGTCCTAAGGTTTTGCCTGTTTTGGGTTCATTAGTTCCACAGCATTATCATGAACAATTCGGCTAATTATGACAGGTCCTTTGTATGAAGCGTAAAACTTATGTATTTTGTGTTTCTGTTTGCTGGAGAGATGATGTGTTTTTACAAATACTTTCTGGCCTACTGAGAATGTTCTTTTAATTGCTGTTCTATCTCCTCTTTCTTTTCTTTTAATGGCTGCCTTTCTGATGTTGGAGAGTGCTGTTGCTATGACTTGTTTGTGCTGTCTACGTGGTGCAATAGGAAATCTAACATTTTCTCTTGTTATGTTTGGGGGTTCAATGTTTTTAAATACAGTAACTGGAGGTAGTAGTGTAGTGCTATGTGGAATTTCATTTATTACTTCTTGAAAATCTTTAAGGTATATATCCCAAGTGTTGTGTCTTTTGCCTGCATATAAACTGCCTATGTCCTTCATAGATCGTTCTGCTGGATTTACGCTAGGTTTGTACTTAGATGTGTAGATGGGTTTTATTTTGTGTTGTTTTAACGTGTTCTGCCATTGCACTGATTTGTATTGTGGGCCATTATCTGAAATTATTCGTTCCACTCGACCTACTTGTCTGAGAAAATCTTGTCTAAATGCTTTACTTATAGTAAGACCTGTTGCCCATTTTAATGGTGTCAAGGTAACATATTTAGAAGTAAGTTCCAAAACGACAAATATGAAAATATATCCATTTTTTGTGCGTGGGAGGGGCCCCATCAAATCTGTTGCAGCTAATTGTTTTAATTTTTTAGGGAGTATTGGAAACATAGGTGGTTTGGTTTGGAAAGTGACGTGTTTAGCCCTCAAACATTTTTTGCATTTGACTAATACTGTTCTAATTCGTCTTTCCATATTAGGAAAATGGCTTGTTTGTTTTATTTTTAAAAAGCATTTCTTTGGTCCAAAGTGGCCATTACTTAAATGTGTATACCATCTGTACTTATTAATTAGTTCATCTGGGATATAAATTAAGCATTCATTCGTTGCAACATTTCGCCTAAAAAATAAAACACGGTTTTTTACGAGATAGTGATGTCGAATGTCTGGAAAACTCTTACTTCTCCACTTGTGTTTGATTCCTAGTATTTCAGGATCCTTGTCCTGTTCTTTGCCTATGTTTTTCAATGCTGTCGTAATGTAGTTTTCGAAAGGTACTTGTTTCATATAGTACATTGTAAACTGGTCTTCTGCTGCTTCCAAACCTATGTTATTGGATGCACCCTGTAGACATCGTGATAAAGCATCTGCTAATACATTTGCTGGTCCTTGTATGTGTGTAATAGTGAAGTCAATTTCTTGTAGTATTAAAATCCATCTGGCTAACCTCCCATGAGTTAGTTTGGCGGATAACAGAAATTCTGATGCTTTGTGGTCAGTGTATACTTTTGTTTTTCTTCCGAATAGGAAGTATCGAAAACGTTGGAAGCCCCATACAATGGCCAATGCTTCCAGCTCCGTGACTGAATAGTTTTTCTCGCTTTTTGTAAGTACACGACTGGCAAATGCAATTGTTCTATATGATCGTAGCCCTGCCTGTTCGTATTCTTGGAATAAAACAACTCCTAAACTGTTTTCGCGCTACCAGTGGCCATACAAAAATTTTGTGTTAGATCAGGATGTGCTAAAATCGGTGCTGTTGTTAGTGAGTTTTTCACTTTTAAAAATACTTCATTGGCTTGTTGATCCCATACCCATGGCGTGTTTTTTCCAGTCAATGCACATAGGCGTGGTGTTGCGAGAGAGTCGATCCAAATAAATTTTTTATAGAATCCGGTGAGACCTAGAAATCCTCTGAGAGTTTTCTTATTATATGGAGTACAGAATTCTTTGATTGCCGTTAGCTTTTCTGGGTCGGGCATTACCCCTTTCTCTGAAATTATGTGTCCTAGAATTTTGATCTCTCGCCTTCCAAATTTGGATTTTGTTATATTTACTGTGACGCCATGCTCTTTCATGACCTGTAAAAACTGATTTAATGTGTCGTTGTGATGTTCCCAAGAGGGTTCTGCTATAATCACATCATCAACATAACAAGTAATTTTTTGTAAAATTTCAGGACTGAGTATAGTATTAAATCCCCTAATAAACGGTGCTGATGATATGTTTAAACCAAATGGCAATCGTTTAAACTGGTAACATCTACCGACTACGATAAATGCTGTAAATTTTCTACGTTCTGGGGCCAATTCTATTTTCCAGAAACTACTCCGTAAATCAATTGATGAAAATATTTTAGCACCGTGGAAGTTTTGTATCAATTCCTCTAATTTTTCTGGACGATCTGTCTCAGTGATTATGATTGTGTTGAACTGTCTGGAATCAAGCACTAACCTGATGCTCCCATCTCGTTTTTGTACAATATGGAGCGGGCTGTTATATGTGGAGGTAGCTGGTTCTATAATATCATCATCTAACATTTTAGATATCTCCTGGAATACTTTATTCCTGTAGCTTAATGGGAATGTATAGGGTGGCACTCTAAATGGTTTGTGCTGTTTTACTTCAAACTTGTACTGAAAGTGTTTAATACTGCCAGTCTTAGGTAAAAATACCTCTGCTTTATCTCGTAAAATACCGTCTAATTCTTTTTTACTGTGTTCCTAAATACCTTGAACTTCTTGCAATTTTTCGTCGATTTCTTTATGGACTTCTAACATGAGTTGAGGCGATTCCCCCTTTTGTGCATGCCATTCTAATTGTTCATCCTCTTTATCTCGAGTCATTCTTAATTGTTTGTTTATAACTGGTATTTCTTCTAATTTTAGCTTTTGCTCAAAGAGAAGTGTGACATTCCCGAATGTTACGCTACCTTTCCTCATATCTATTATCGCTCGTCTCTCATTTAAAAAATCTGCACCTATAATCAAATCTACAGTTAGTTTAGGTATAATCATGAAGTTGGCTTTGATCTTTTGACCTTGACACGAAGGAGTTAACCTTGTTTGTCTCGTAACTTCCGCAGCATTGTTTCTAATAGGACCTCTTACGTGTTTTCAGAACTGGCAATTCCTCATTGGCATTACACTGCATGAATAAATTTTCTGAGATCGCAGTCAGTTCACTTCCACTATCAGTTACAATGTTGACTGGGATATGCTTTACCATGACCTTCACAATTGGTTGAATTTGAAAGGGTTGGTTCTGTACTTCTTCTTCTTCTTGCATCAACGAATCCTGCACTGAATCATACATGAGTCTTTTCAGGAATTTCCCTTGTGAATTCGAACTTTCTGGAGGATAAGCTTCGACTGCTACTTCTCTCTCTTTTATTTCCTCTTCTCCATTTCTTCCTTCATTTACGCTTTCTTCAACATTCTCTACTTTCTCCTCATCCTTGTCTATCTTCTCCGTCTTCGTCGCTACTTCGACATAATCGCATCTAAATGCTCTAATAATCGCTTCATAACTTCCTTCATTATGTACGTTGGGTTGTGTGCCCACTAGTAACTTATTTTCAACTTCTGTCGACTGCGCATTATCCTCATTGAATTCGCTTTCCATGGTTTCCATCTCAAATAGCTCTACAATACTCATTACTTCGTCCTGTCCTCCTACATTCGTCGTGCATGCCTCTGGTAATTCATCTTCCTCGTCAGTATTCTCCCAATTAATTTCGTCCCAACACGATATTATTATTTTCCTGTCTTCGTTTTCATCTGGTCCCTGCGGTTTTGTTTCTTCCTTCTTCTCTTCTCGTGATAAGGTATTTACTCCTCTGTTCAAGGTGTTGCAATTGTCCTGGGTCGGTGCGTCATTCTCTTTGGCATGGGCGCTTAGCTGTCAATTCGAACGTTTATCGGGGTTTGGTGGTCTTACCTCCACCTCTTCTATCTGTATTCTCTTTTCTTGTTCAGCTTGTTGATAGTGGTTTCTTTGTTGATAATTTGTCGGTCTATTGGCGCTCCAATGCCCGTTCCGGTTATCGTTATTCCCTCTGTAATAGTTGTTGCCGTTCCTGGGTGAATTATAGTTATTGCCATAATCTCTTCTAAATCCATAACCGGGTCTTTGTTGAAATGTATAGCCGTTTCTTGGTGCGAAGTTATCACGTGGTTCGTAATTATTGTTTCTTCGTACTGTGTCTTGTGGATTCCACTGCTTTTTGCTTTCGTTTCCACGTGCACTTCGTTTTTTTCTTGCATCATCTTCAGCAAATATGAACTCTAGTTCTCTTAGAATACCTTTAAATGCTTCGACGTCATTGCCTCCGCGACCGACTAATGATTGCTGGTATTTCAATGGTAGCTTCATCGCGCACAATTTAATCAACTCTCCGTCACTGTATGGTACATCTAAGCATTGATTTTTCTTTGCCATTAATTCGAAAAATATCACGGGACTCTTCTCTCCTGAATTTTCAAAATATGGGTTCTATAATAATTCGTACTTCACTCTGTTCTGTGCTTCGCTGGACCAATATCGTGAGAGAAACTTCTCTCTGAAATCTTCGTACGATCGGCATGTCGCTGCAACATTTTGCATGGTTTCTGTGACTGTTCCTGATATGTGTGCACATATAAAGTCTAATTTGTGTGCTAGCGTCCAGTGTTCTGTTAATCCTACTCGGAATTGATCAATAAAGGTTCGTGGATGTAATGAGTTTCCTTCTCGAAAGTGTTGAAATTTTCTGACTGTGAAGAAATGATCGTTGTCGTACTTCGTCATAGTTCCATATGAAATTCGCGATTCTTCGCCACTTTTGTTTCTAATCATTTCTCCCGTCGTTCTTTCCGGTTGTGGTAGATCCATTGGACATTGTCCGCTGTAACTTTCGCGTACCTGCGGTGCAGGCTGTCTGATTTCACGTATGTTACTTTCCGCCTGTGATTGGAATCGCAAATGCATGATATCTTCGTTCATTGCTTGTTTTTCCGGTGCTGTTACAGATACGGATGTGGTTGCAGACTCAGTGCTTGTTCGATCCTTTTCACTTCGCTCTTCAATGGTTTGCAACAACTCTGTTCGCAATTTCTGAAATTGTCGCTTCGCTTGCGCTTCTATTTTGACAATGCTGTTATCATATCTTTTCAACGCTGCTTTTGTGATACGTTTGTGTAGCACACTGTTTTCAGCAATTTCACGAGCTGTACCTGCTGCTTGTCTAGTAATTACGTTTATCTGTTTCTCTAGTTTCTTGACTTCTCCCTGGGTGTTGTTACGTAATGTTTTGATCTCGTCCTGAGTGTCATTACGCAATGTTTGTACGTCCGCTTGTACCTTGTCAATGTCTGTTCTCAATTGATTGTGACCTGTTATTAAGTTTCCTATCACTTCTCGAGAGTCTTTTGCCTGGTCTTCAATATGACTTAGGTGTAACTGAATTTTATTTTTTTGTTCTTTAATCTCACGCATTTGTATCGTGAGTTTTGCAATTTGGTTCGTCGTTTCTGCATTCTGAATTTTAATTTGGTTCGCAATTTCTTTATTTTGTCTTGTCGTGGTTTCCGTCATTAATTGTAATAATGCTGCCGGATTGGTGGGTCCTATTGCGATTTCTTCCGACGTCCTACGCTCTGTGTTTTCGCCCAAGTGTTGGTTTGCAACCGATTGCATTGAACTGTGCGGTGACACGTTTCTGCTCGCATTCCTTGTACTCTGTGGTGAGGGAGCTCTGATTACTTGTACTATGGGTTCTACGTATTCAAGACGCAAGTTAGAATCCTCATCGGCTGTCTCTCTACTTTCCTGCTCCTCTGTCGTATGCTGACCTAGGTTTTCTGTGCCTTGGCGAACATTATCCTCGTTATGATGCGTTATCTGTCCTATTTCTAGCGATACTGCATCGTCTGTTGTACTGTCCTCTATTCTCTGTCCATCTTCAGGTTGGGTCTCTACCTCAATTCGGTCAAGGTCTCGATCTGCCATTGCTAATCTTTCCGAATACCTTATTTTCTGTTTTAAAAGCAATTCACGCGTCCTACTTCGCGTCAACATGCGCTCATACGATCTCACGCGTTTCATAAACTTTTTCCACACACGACTTGACAATCCATTCACTTACTTGTTGGGTCAGAACCAACTTGTCAACGATGTGTCCGCCACCTGTGCGCTTGCATTGGTGAGACAACTTAATTCTAACAATATTTAAATTCATAACTTAATTATGCTATTGTCACTGCTAGAATGTCTCATTTTCTATTGAATACTTTCTTACTATCTATCGCTGCAACTACTGTTTTCGCTATGTATAACTTTAAGGGAAAAAATTTGTTACAAAAAATTTACAACAAGATATTTTTCTGACCTAGTTAGGCATGTGTTCGACCTTCAATCATGGTATTTCACCATCCTGGCAGGGTCTCCATTCTCTAACATTCTGTGTGGTGTCTGTTGTTCTATGTCGTGTCTCCCTACCACTTTCATGCAACGACGCTCTGAGCGTGTTTTTTAGGGAATTGACTAGTTTGAACCTGGGACCTGTTGCTGGTAAGGAGACGCCAGACAACACATGACATGTAGAGTTCAGAAGAGTTCAGTGAGACTAGCGATGATATAACCAAATACTTAATGATTTCAGCGACAGCTCCACTGCACTCCCTGTAAAAGAATCTTAATACTAACTAAATTTAGTGGAAGGGGTTCAAGGATTTCCTATTTTTAGTTAGCTGGTGAATAACGTCGAAAAAGCAGTTAAGTTTACCATTGGAAATTTTATTCTACTCACAAGATATTGTTTATAAATTGCACTATTGATAAAAGGAAATATTTTAATGCAGGATGATAAAAACCAACTGCGTTCAACAAAAATGTGAACGAATATCCCCTTAGTGGGTTTCCAAGTTCTACAATGGATTGAAGGATGACCTATGCCAAATCACATCTATAATCTAGGTTTAAATTAAGTTTCACAAAAGAGAAAACTATCAAAATGGTCTACAGTGACCCTCAATTATCTTTAATTACTTATCTAACTTGTAGTAAATTACAGTGGCTGATGTGGCTTCTTAATAATGTGAATACCATGAGCTTTAATTGACGATCGACACTAGTATTACGCAAAACGGGGATGTAACAGATGAGACTTCTGCAATTCTGAGTGAAGCCTTATGCGCTCAAAAATGCGGCATGACGTGCGTTCATTACCTTGTCGGTGTTTAGGCAGCGTCAGGGCGGTGCAGCTCCTCACATCTTGCCGTCTCGGAAGGAACTCTTTTTTAACTTCTCCTTACGACAATTTACCGAAGTTGGTTTAAAAAAAAACTATCTGGCTGTGTTTTCATCTGACCAATCATGGTCTCAATGTTGACCTTAAGCTCCGCCTACAAAAATTCTGCCTATCCAATGAGAAACGTTATACTTTTCGTGGTGGGGCAATTTTTTTAAAGTTTGCAACGTAACAGAGACGCGAAAAAGTCTCACGCTAAAACTTGCGGCTGGTGTGGCTCTTTTAGTGTTATCGTAAGATCTATACTGTTCTTCTGGAGGGCTCTATCTTTTAACATGGGCTGGGGGGTGGTCCTGGCGGTTACATTTCGTGGTGGGGCAATGTTTTTAACGTTTGCAACGTAACAGAGACGCGAAAAAGTCTCACGCTAAAACTTGCGGCTGGTGTGGCCCTTTTAGTGTTATTGTAAGATCTATACTGTGCATGGGGGCTTATATATAACGAATGCAAATATTTTTTAAATTTTTTAGTCGCTGTATGTCCGATTACGAGGTCTCGTAAACGGTTGGTCCTGACTAGTTTTTGTACGCAATCTGACTGCATAGAACAACAACAAAGAATGAAATGAAAATTTTCGTTAACACAATTAATTAATTAAGTCCCCAGCAACTATAAAACCTACGAAACCAAAACACAAGTGTAATTGTTTTGTGTGTGGGAGTGTGATTCAACGTACACATCTGGCACGGTTCTTCTTCAACAAGGCAAGAAATTTTAAATACCATTTATACTGAAGTAATTAAAAAAATAGAAATACTATAATTGCGCAAGAAAACCAGAATTACACTCTAATACAAGAACACAAGCCAGATGCTTTGTTGACTGAACCTGTAATGAAGCATTATTTAAGACATGGAAATAATGAAAAAACAGGGAATATTTTACCTTCATATATATTGACGAAAAGCACTCTGATCATTACAACATCTCCATTCGAACAACATCTGCTGTCTATCCCATCAAACAACTGCATGAAACATGGAACAAGCACTCTCCGACTTCTCGACAAGATCTTTTCACTACGACATCTCCGCAAGCACTCCCACTACCACATCTCAACAAGCACTGACTACTACGAGTTCTCGACAAGCACTGCCAGTGGAGGCGGCGGAATAATACTCTTTGGCGCAATCTCTGGCGCTGTGGCTCAGTGTAGCCACCTTTCATATGCCCCTCCTCCACGGGCCAGAATTTGATGGTATTTTTGCAAGCATTGGTGGTGAAAATACCACCAAATTCGTCCACAAAAATACAGACAAAAATAAAAGATAATATTAATGCACTGACCTTTCAATAATCTAATATATGAAATACAGTAAGCAATACAACTTCTTTCATACATGTGACTTTACATAATAGTTCACACAATACACAAAAAATCAGTTTATACAAATGATCACATAAAATGCTTTCAATGATTAGTTCCAGCAGTAGCACCCAGCAATGGTCAACAGGTTCAGACACCAACAAGTAACATCATTCAGCAGAAGCAGTTCCATTAGTGGCACTCAGCAATGTTGAGCAAGTACAGACACCAACAGGTGACATCTTTTCAGTAGAAGCAGTCCATCAGTGGCACCCAGCATTGTTGAACAGGTGCAGACACCAACAAGTGACATTATCTCAGTAGAACCAGTCCGTCAGTGGGGCCCAGCAATGTTGAGCAGGTGCAAACAGCAACAAGTGATATTATTTCAGTTGAATCAGTTCCATCAGTCGCACCCAGTAATGTTGAGCAGGTGCAGACACCAACAAGTGACATTATTTCAATAGAGGCAGTTCCATCAGTTGAACCCAGCAATGTTGAACAGGTGCAGACAGCAACAAGTGACAACATTTCAGTAGAAGCAGTTCCATCCGTGGCACCCAGCAATGTTGAACAGTTGCAGACACCAACAAGTGACATCATTCAGTAGAAACAGTTCCATTTGTGGCACCCAGCAATGTTGAGTAGGTGCAGACACCAACAAGTGACATTTCATTAGAAGCAGTTCCATCTGTGGCACCCAGCAGTGTTGAACAACTACACACAGCAACAAGTCACATTATTTCAGTAAAAAAAGTCCATCAGTGGCACCCAGTAATGTTGAGCAGGTGCAGACACCAACAAGTGACATTATGTCAGTAGAAGCAGTTCATCAGAAGCACCTAGCAATGATGAGCAGGTCCAGACAGCAGTCCATAATATTCACTATCACTAATCACACTGTTCATCAGAGTTTATAAGCAGAAATTAAACATGTCCTAGTGGCACCAATCATGTAGAAAAAGTACAAGTAACGGTCCATAATATTCACTATCACTGATCACACAAAAAAAATGGCTCTGAGCACTATGGGACTCAACTGCTGCGGTCATTAGTCCCCTAGAACTTAGAACTAGTTAAACCTAACTAACCTAAGGACATCACAAACATCCATGCCCGAGGCAGGATTCGAACCTGCGACCGTAGCGGTCTTGCGGTTCCAGACTGCAGCGCCTTTAACCGCACGGCCACTTCGGCCGGCCTGATCACACAGTTCATCAGCAGAAATTAAACATTTCTAAGTGGCATGCATTATGTTGAACAAGTGCAGGTAACAGTCCATAATATTTACCATCACTAATCAGACAGTTCAGGCATGAACAATAGTTTGAATGCAAGCCACAACAAACAAGTAAAATAATATTTAGGAGGTAAGTCGGTACCACTTTTCTGGGATTAGGAAGGGAAAACACACAAAACACACTCACTCATCTTTCATCCACATTAAGTACTACTGTGTAATTGAATAGTGTTAACTGTGTAAATGCAATTCTGTCAAAATTTGATGTTCATCATGTGTATCAAGTAGTAGTGGTAGCAATGTATAACAGTCAATAATAGTTAGTCAACGTCATAGTCATCATGTCAAGACCACTGTTTGGCAAGCCAGATCAAATGTACTGTTGCTGAACAACTGTCAGTGAGCCAAGATATGCAAATGCTTCCTCTCTCAAAAAAAGGTATATACTGCTTAGTGATTTAACAAAGTGTGTGTAGACGATCTTCCTTCCACTTTACTGTTCTAGTCTGCTATCTTCATCCTCCTTGTTCCATAAAACCAACAAAAAAAAATATGCTCCTCACTTACTTTACCTCTTATCCACCAAAACTCCAATAATCATTAGCATCACATAATCTTAGTACTTCAATAATACCTCTTGCGTCGATACATATAAACCTTATCATCAATATCATATACCTTACCTCTTGTCCACCAAAACTCCAATAATCATCAACTTCACATAATCTCAATACCTCAATAATACCTCTTCAATACGTCGATACATATAAACCTTATTACCAATATCATTTCACTTCCATAACAACTCTTTCCTCTAGTCAGTCTCCTCGAACAAGTACAGATAAAATCCTAGTGCAAACTTCAGTTCATCATCCCATACAATGCGTAGATACAATGTCCACACACAACCTCTGTATAATCCATCTGACCCATATCTTCTACTCATTATGAATCATAAAATACATTTTTGTTACCTTGTTCATCATTATATGAAAGAAATGCATACATGACCTCTAACAGACTTTAGTTCGAATAACTCTCAGTAAGTAAGTACGATTACGAAGTGTGAATAATCGTGATATTTCAGTGTGGACACCACTTCAAGAATCATGGCAGAAGCAAACATGTGGAGTATTTTTTGTGTCAAGTGTCACTTGCTATTTCAATTGCTCACGAAGAATGCAGTGTAATAACTGTCAATGGTCTAACCCTAGTGTTGGTATGTCATGTCGTTAGCTTCCTTCCTATTAGCATAAATTTATACAGCTTCCATAAAACCTCAGCTCATGTGACTTCTATGAAGTTTCTTGTACTAATGTCGTTCGTCGAATTATAGCAGTTCATTTTCTTATCTTAAAAATATAAGGCACTGAGCGTAAGCAAAACGTGCAATAGCGAGTAAATATACCAGTAGAGAACAGAATGTCAACAAGTGGATGCAGCACAGTTCCTACAACGAGGCTCTGCCAAGCGAATAATCTATAATTAATACCATAGTGTGACCTAAACTCTATGTTTGTACACAGTATATCAGCATTTCTATATACCAAATTAAATAGTAGTTATGACAACAAAACAGAAATGTGTAAATATGCAATCCATACGCAAAGCAGCAAATATGTATCTTACATAATAAACAGATCATTAGCATCATATCAGCGTAAGCAAATAAATGTTCATATGTAATCCTAATAAGTAAACATGAAGGCGCAAGCAGATAAATCACAAAGTGTAACCTACATACATAATCACAGTCAGCACAATTAATCAGGTGACAATTATAATTTAAATAAATAAGCACAGCAGGCACATAAAAAAAATAATGTGACATCAGTGAAAAAGCATAGCAGCCAAGCGATGCATAATGTACATAATTAACAACCCTGTTCATTAATCAATCATCGTCAAAATCAGTTAATGTACGCAAGCACGTCGCTTCAGCCGTAAATTCATAGAACATGAAATTTAGCACAAAGTCTGAATCACGTAATCGCGAGCAGCAAATTACGTCTAAAGTACGGACCTAAGTGGAAATATGTTACCTGAAAGATAAACTCAATTAATAGTTACCTTTTTAGTTTATTAGTTTCTTCTTGGAAATTACATTCTTCCTGAAATTTTCTCGATAGCAAGTCGTCTTAACGTCGGACACGCACAGAATTTACCTGAAGTTCTTAAATATTTGACTGTTGCTTTGAGTATGTGCCGCCGCCAGAACACAGCGCGGTATCCTTGTATTCTCTGCATGTTTGCATGTAGCTGTTAGTTTCTCAAAAGTATGTCATTCCACAAAAATTTTAATGTTAGATATATGAGCGTCGAGATTTAAGAGTTTCTACTTCGACTGTGTTATCATGAATAATTTTGCGAACTCTATATGGACCGTTATAAAGCAGAAAAAATTTGCGACATAAGCCTTTTCCTTTGTGAGACAAACGATGAGACTTAATTAACACCTTTTGGCCAACTGAAAAAGTTTTTAAACGGCCAGGATGCTTAGCTGATTTCTCTCTTCTAGCAGCCGCAGACACAATATTTTGTAGAGCCAGGTTCACAACTTCAGAATGCCGCAGTTTCCGTGTAGGCGGAAAAGGAACGATTTCAGAAATGCGAATTGTCGGTGCTTTGTTTTTTAATATCAGTATTGGCGGTAAAGAAGTTGAGTCATTAGGAAGTTCATTCAGAATGTTTTGAAAAATATGAAGATACTGATCCCACGTTCTGTGATTCTGATGACAATAAAGACGACACAATTTATTGATTTCCTTCATCCATCTCTCTGAAGCGTTAGATTGAGGGTGAAAAAGTGAAATGAAAATTGGTTTAATCTTACGACGCCGTAGAGTACGAAGCCAAATTTCAGAGCGAAACTGTGATCCATTATCTGATATAACCTTATCAACATGACCCACTTCTTTAAGAAAATGTTTGATGAAAGCATTAGATACTGAACGAGCTGTTGCTTTGCGTAAAGGTGTAAAACACATATTTTGATGTCAGTTCCACTGCTACTAAAATGTACGCAAAACCATTAGTAGAACGAACCACTGGACCGAACAAATCGACTGCAGCCATGTCCTTTAATTTCGCTGGAATGATAGGAAACAATGGTGCTCTGTGAGAAATAGTCGGCGGCTTAGCCTTTTGACATAATTTGCATTTGGCAAGAACAGATCGAATACGTTTTTCCATATTACTGAAGTAGCAATTTTCTCGTAATTTATGAAAGCATTTTCTGGGACCAAAGTGTGCATAACTGAAATGCGTGTACCAAATCAATTTATTGACACACTCATCAGGAATACAAACTAACCAAACAGAGTTGTCGACCGATTTTCGTTTAAAAAGAACTTTCCAGATAGTTCGCAAAAACGGGGTGTGGCCAAATTGTCCAATCTAACAAGCGTCTAAGAAAATTAGAGACACCAAGGAAACTACGAACATCACGTTTTGTGGTAGGAACAGCATAGTTACAAATAGCGTCTAATTTCTCTGGATCAGGAAGAATACCTTCTGTAGAAGTAATGTGACCGAGAAATTTTATCTGAGAACGACCAAATTCAGATTTTTACAAGTTCACTGTAATGCTAACTCTTGCAAAAATACGTAATAATGAATCCAAAATTTTGTTGTGTTCACTCCAAGAACGTTTAGCAATAAGAATGTCGTCAACATATGAAGTAATATTGTCACGAAGATAAACAGGTAAGATTTCGTTTAAACTACGAATGAATGCTGCTGAAGGTACAGTAAGTACACATGGTAATTTCCGAAAACACTTTTGGGTAAATAGTCATATCCGGTTATTGTTTACTTACTCTCTAGATAGATTGATAGTCGAAGAGTTGGTTTGACAGATGCAAAGAGTAGTAAAAGAGTAGACAGCGGTGCAGAAAACTAAAAGGGAAATAGCACCACTACAGCTCGGGGCCCTATGCACGCTACGGCACATATTCACTTAGTGTAGTGAATCCCCTGAGGACGAAAAATATGAAGATACTGATCCCACGTTCTGTGATTCTGATGACAATAAAGACGACACAATTTATTGATTTCCTTCATCCATCTCTCTGAAGCGTTAGATTGAGGGTGAAAAAGTGAAATGAAAATTGGTTTAATCTTACGACGCCGTAGAGTACGAAGCCAAATTTTAGAGCGAAACTGTGATCCATTATCTGATATAACCTTATCAACATGACCCACTTCTTTAAGAAAATATTTGATGAAAGCATTAGATACTGAACGAGCTGTTGCTTTGCGTAAAGGTGTAAAACACATATTTTGATGTCAGTTCCACTGCTACTAAAATGTACGCAAAACCATTAGTAGAACGAACCACTGGACCGAATAAATCGACTGCAGCCATGTCCTTTAATTTCGCTGGAATGATAGGAAACAACGGTGCTCTGTGAGAAATAGTGCAATGGTGAAAAACTTTCAATGCTGCACAACAGGTAACACCTCTTTCCGCTGCTGACAAGCAAATTTTGGGTTTCTAGAAATACATAACTATATTTATGAAATGCCACATTTGCATACCTCTTGAGTATGACACAGCATACCAATTAAACACAGACCCAATCAAAATCTAAGTGAGTAGTATTTTACTAATTCGTGTCGATAGAGGCACTCTTGTGTACAGATACTCAGTTTTATTAAAACAGACTTTCGTCGTAAGGTTATTGTGGGTAGTTTTATTTCATTTCTTATAATCCAGTACACAATTTTTGTAAGGTTTCCTTTAGTGTTGTTGAAACAATAGTAAACATGAGAGCGAAATTAATCATCAGCGATGTACGCGAATTCTCTGATGTTATCTATAACAGTCTGACAATGCACATGCAGTTAATTGATTACATGCATGCAGAAAACTTGTTCTGAGTTAGAGCTGTCAAACAATGTTTGAAGAAAAATAAAATGCCACTACCAGACGACAGCTAATGTAGAAAATACTTTTCTGACGTATTTGGGCACGATGCGCTCTCCCCATACATAATAAAAAAGCATCGAGATGCATCTGCTGCCTGCCTGTGTATTAAACATGAAAGGAACAAACTGTCACAGAAGTTAGCCCTTTTTCCACATGCGACTATTTTGGGTTGAGAAGTGAAGGGAATTATGTTCAAAGTTCCATTTGACTGGCAACTTCAGCAGACAGCAAAATTGCGTTTTTAAAAAAAATTTGCAGTAAATGTAAACGAAGTCGCGACATCTTAGCTAATGTGCACAACATTTACCATCACGCTATTAGGTGACACATACCTACAAGAGCTCCCGAGCTGAAGAACAAGTCCTCCAGAACTGCGCTGCGAGATAATGCAAATGGCCGGGTCTAGACTTCTTAGAGAAACAGTTACAGCTTTTCTTTTGCGCTGCACGACGTTTTCTACAGCGCAATAAAATAGCTCAAGTGGAAAGGAACACTTCCTATTTAAATTTCTACATCCTACACTGTTGGCAGTGATTACAAAACAGAGTCGAATGTATGCACTGGGTAGCCGAGGCAGCTAGTTCATGGTGATTCGGTCAACCAAGTAAATGAATGTACTGAACATGCTGCAATTTACTACAGGGAGCCTGTGTGTCAGAATTTTCATCCAGTGTGGCGCAACGGTGTTATGGTAGAAAAATGAGTCGCGGAAATAAGCATTTTGTGGTCTGTTGGACTGATGATAGGTTTTTATACCTGTGGTCTGGGTTCGATTCCCACTTCCGTCAATGATTTTAGATAGGGAGAGAAAGATTCCATTCTCTTCTGGCTACACCAAGTGAAGAAGATATAATGGCAGTGTGGTCTGAAATTCACGTTAAGGATGATATTCACCAGTAACCTTTCTTATACTAGTTATTTATTTCTAGTGACGAAACAAACGGTATGTAGGGTCACAGGATACTTATTCCATCTTTTATCTGAGCTTCTGTATGTCGATAAAATTTGTTCTGAACTGTGAATGCAACTCAGACTGCCCTTGACGCGGAATTTGATCCCTTCGTGACAATACAGCTCGACCACAATTTGTTGTTTGTTCAAAACTGCAGATTCCTCAACATCTCCACATATTACGCGTGAATGGGTTCAAATGCTGGCCCGGCACTAAAGATTTCATTATGTATTATCAAGCTCTAGCATGAGAACACCTATCTGCTGGTGGATAATTATTTTGATTTTTAATGTATTTACATTCGTCGCCAACACTAACAATATCTGAGGTTTTTGACTCCCAGTGGGACACAGAACTATTTGCGAGATCACTGTAAGTTCAAGATGTTATTCCGAGCTGCTGGTGGAGAAAAATTCGGTAGCTGACGTCTCTTTGTGTGTAGTCAATAACGATATGTGTGATGCTGTATTCCCTGTGAGCACTGAACTCTTCGTCATATTATTTCTAGTTCAAACATGCTCACATGTCGCTACTGGTGCAACAAATCCATATTTAACGTTCGTTTACTCTAGAATATAACAGCGATAGTGGCCGGGTTGGAGTCCTGGGAAGGAAAAATTTAGTGTTTCGTCTCGTCATTTGAGTTGAAACATCTAGTTACTGCCGAGAAAATCCGATATGTCACAATTGGTTGTGCTTCGATATCAGTCCGATTAGGTTCTGGGTTCGAATCTCTGTCCAACACGAAGCTTTACCTCACGGAATTTCAACTAAGTTACTTGTGAAGAAGCAATATTTAACATCTGTCGTAGTTCGTTAACAGGGACAAGAGATGCTGGGTAGGAATGCGCGTCCGTTAAAAATGTTTCTGTTGTGTAATTTAAAGTCGATAGCTGCTAACTGATACTTTCTAAAATCGACGTATATCACTCCCTGTGTGCCTAATCAGGAATGACCGTTAGTTTGCGTCAGTTACGAAATCTTTGCTTAGTCTGCCTGACCTGGGTTTGAATCCATATAAAGAACGAGACGGTTCGTCCAGTCATTTGCAGTTCATACATATTCTCAACTAGCTGCTCGTGGATAACTTAAATTTTTAATGTCATTTTGTGTTTAATAACAAGTACTGTATGTTACTTTTAAGAGGAAATAATGAATACGACGAGCGTACTACGTGCATTACCTATCTGACGTAATAATGAGAGTGGTAACATTTCAGGTATGTCATTTATTGTAATAAATGTGAACTTACAAGCCTTAAGGACAGTCTTATCTGTGATAAGATGTTCCCTGATATTTGTAACATCGTGGTATTACCTTACATATTGAGTTACTGCGATACAGAGCAGTATTTTCTAATGGTGACTTGTTGGAACAATTTTCAATAGTCAAACGACTGTACCAAGGAGCGATTACAGGACCTGTTAGACAGCCGTGTTATGCCGGTTGCATGAGAATCAGGCCAAATGCAATTCAGGTCGTTCGGATACTTTGAGTACGACTGTACATCACTGCCGCATACCTTACTAATAATTTGTCACATATTAATTATTTCAGCTTGAGCATTGTTTATAAAAGTGTTATCAGTCAGGGTCCTACTATATTGCTGCACTCGCGTTAGAAAATTAACCACTGAAATCTGATTGAAACAGCTCTATAATGACTCCAGATAATTTTTCCTGTCAGAATATTTTAAGAAATCTACAAGGACGTGCTAAAATGTAATGTCTCCGAAATTTTTGTTTGACAACTTCTAAAGCTTTTTAAACAAAACAAATGTTATTAACATTCTGTATGATTGTTCTTTATGTCTATATATTTGCATCCCAGTGCCGCAAGAGACTCCGAATTGTAGCTTGTAACATGGCACTGTGTAATGTAAGTACGTCAGTGAGTGAGAAACAACGTTCTGTAATCGAGTTTAGAATTCGAAGAAATCTTCCATACATGGACTACCCTCTCCTTCAACATGACAACGCAAGAACACACGCAAGCGCTGCGACTTCTGCAGCGATCCGACGCCATGGGTTCACTGTCATCGATCATCCTCCTTACAGGCCCGACTTGACCCCATCCGATTCTCATCTGCTTCCATGGCTGCGGCAACCAAGTCATACATTCTACAGTGACTGTATCAACAAACTGGTCTCTCGTTGAGGATAATCTGTTCGTCGCCAGGCTGGACATGTTGATAAATAAACATCCTAGACTTTAGGAATAAAGGTGATGAATATTCATAAAGTTTGTTTTATTTAAAAAGCTTTATGACAATTCACGTAACAAATTTGGAAAAATTAGTAGTCAGCACGGCTTGGTACACAGAAATCTCCTCAAGCTAATAACTGTTCCTTGTTATCTGTTAGGTACCTCAATAACGCATCTAGATTCTCATAAATAGCTGAAAGTTTTATAAGGGGATATGTAGACGGTTAAAGGCACATGAGTAGTAATCCGCAGTCACATCTCACAAGTACACTCTACTATACTCTGATCTACATAAAAACTGCTTGTTTCAGCATTTGTGGTGATCCAAGTTTTAAATATGTCGTGCTCCTCCTTTTTCCGTAATAACATTTGCAAATCCGGGAAGAGAACGACATTCAAACCTGTAGGGAGGGGGGGAATCGTCCTGGCAATTAAAGGCAGTTTTGGCATCGTCGAAAAGCAAACTGCATTTTGGTTGGAAAGAAAATGGATATGTGTTCGAGAGAGTGCTGTAACTGACGCTTTCCGCACAAATATCCAGTTGTTACACTGATGTTGTCTAACCACTCTCTAGATGGAACCTACTCACTGATTAAATGGCTCTGAGCACTATGGGACTTAACAGCTGTGGTCATGAGTCCCCTAGAACTTAGAAACACTTAAACCTAACTAACCTAAGGACATCACACACATCCATGCCCGAGGCAGGATTCGAACCTGCGACCGTAGCAGTCGCGCGGTTCCGGACTGCGCGTCTAGAACCGTAAGACCACCGCGGCCGGCGTACTCACTAATTACTTCCAACGAAGTGAGTACGACATCTGACGGCAGTGATTTTGAATGAAAATACAGCCAAATCCTACTTCAGTCTGTCACTGTACAGCGGGTGTACGGTAGTGTGCTGAAATGTTTATTGGTATAAAACAGCTTTGAGTTGGTTGACTGATTCCTAAACCCCCAACATGCCACAATAAAATATGACAGCAAATCACGCTGCTGGGGTTCTCTTCCAGACGTGAATATTTTCAGAGACATGTAGTCTCTCCTAGAGGCTTTGAACAAGTTTTCAGTTACAGAATTCCTTGTAGCTGACAAGAAGCAAAAGAAAGTAAACACAAAAGGCCTTCTGAAACAGATGAAGTTGTCATTAGAAAGAGCAACTTCAAGATGTTATGCGACTTGATTGCCCAATCAGCGGTTGTCACAATATGTTTCGGTATTTTCACAAGAATGGGCGAAATTAGTGTGACGTGTTGGAACTTACAGAGAGCTGAAGTGTTAATGAACTGGGCAGTTTACAATCTGTCTGAGTGCCATGAAATGCACCCTCTTAAGGTTATCCAAAAAGATTGCGTTTTATTTATCCTGTTTTTGTAGACCATATTCCTGGGGTAGGCTGACAGGTATATCCTCAGATGCTTATGAAGCGTGATGCTTGGGATTAAACACGAGTTTTGCTGGGCTTGGTTATGATCCAGCTGTAACAAGGCAGATTGTTGCCTGTTGAAGATGGCGCCGCTGTTCTCTTCATATTTAGGTATGAGTTGTAGCGTGAGAAGGAGATTTTCTTAGACAATAAAGATGACGCTCACGTCATCTGGATATGTTTGGATACCACAATTATGTCCAATTAATGTGAAGCACTCGAGGCTAGAAAGGAGGAGCCACAGAAGCGGTTCACTGGCTAAGGTATATACCGTCACCAATAGTGGATATCCCTGTCTCTACGAGAGATGTTGGGGACTGGTTTTGATGTGCGGTAAGTGTCTCAATATAATCTGAACGAAGCGGCTCTCAAAGCTTTAACTTATTAGGCTCCGCTGTAGGAGGGATGCGATCTTACGAAATTTTAAAGTTAAAAAATGCGAATATCGAGGAAGTGTTTGCACAATCGCTCATAGATCGACGCAGTACCGTACTAGATTGATACTCTTCCAGTACGAGGAGAGTGACTTTCCGCATTCGTGAATTACGTTCCCAGTTATACTCCTTCAAGTCAGCGATAAGGTACGTCATGGGACTATAATGCTTTAGCATACCCGGTTCCGTATGCTTAGCAATAATGACGGTGTTCCCCATTGTGAATGTCTCCGTTAGAGACCTGCTGGAAATGTGGTCCCAGTAAGTGCCGAAGTACCGAAGTGCGTATGAATATCATATGCTCTAGGTGCCTTACTAGCTGGAGTCATTTCTAAGATTTGCGTTCGTTGTTGATGTCTACGGATGCAGAAAGCCCGTGGTTTGCGTCCACAATCTTCTGCAGATGGTCAAGGCTTCAAGCAAGCCGTTTCGGTACTTAAGTAGCGGTGCCCGTGCTGGTGTACAGTTGTCGCAAATGTACAGTTATGTAGCTTTAATTACATTTTGTGTATTATAAATTTGGGCCTGTGAATCCTTCAGTATGGCGACAAGTTGTTGTTGGCACAATGAATCGTTGTTGTGTAATTAAAATGTAACGATTTATCTCTCGACTTATTTGCATATACTTTTGTCCCTAATCGTGTGAGGCAGAGAATCGAAGCCTTGTATTGTATGATAAGTGATAAGTTCTACTGCAGATGGCCAGAATCTTCATAGTTTTCTGAGCGCTGTAAAATAATATTCCTGAGTGTATATTCTATATTGACTCTTCGTCTACATATAATGCCTTAAAAATTGAATGACTTTCTGCTTTGAGCAAGTGAATCACCATCACATGTGATTGGGTGTCACTTGTGTCATACGTCTGTAAGCAAGATTTTCACACCCCTAAACATCCATAGGTCCACTGTTTCTGATGTGATAGTGAAGCGGAAACGTGAAGGGACACGTACATCACAAAAGCGTACTGGCCGACCTCTTCTGTTGACTGATAGAGACAGCCGACTGTTGAAGAGGGTCGTAACGTGCAATAGGCAGACATCTATCCAGACCGTCACACAGGAATTCCAAACTGCTTCAGGATCCACTGCAAGTACTATGACAGTTAGGCGGGAGGTGGATTTCATGGTCGAGCGGCTGCTCATAAGCCACACATCACGCCGGTAAATGCCAAACGACGCCTCGCTTGGTGTAAGGAGCGTACACATTGAACGACTGAACAGCGGAAAAACGTTGTGTGGAGTGACGAATCACGGTACACAATGTGGCGATCCGATGGCAGGGTGTGGGTATGGCGAATACCCGGTGAACGTCATCTGCCAGCGTGTGCAGTGGCAACAACAAAATTCGGAGGCGGTGGTGTTATGGTGTGGTCATGTTTTTCATGGAGGAGGATTGCAGCACTTGTTGTTTTGCGTCGCACTATAACAGCACAGGCCTACATTGATGTTTTAAGCACCTGCTTGCTTCCCACTGTTGAAGAGCAATTCGAGGATGTAAACTGAATCTTTCAACACGATCGAGCACCTGTCCATAATGCACGGCCTGTGGCGGAATGGTTACACGGCAGTAACATCCCTATAATAGACTGACCTGCACAGAGTCCTCACCTGAATCCTTTAGAACACCTTTGGGATGTTTTGGAGCGCCGACTGCGTGCCAGGCCTCATCTACAGACATCGATACCTCTCCTCAGTGCAGCACTCCGTGAAGAATGGGCTGCTATTTCCCAAGAAAATTCCAGCATCTGATTGAACGTATGCAAGCGAGAGTGGAAGCTGTTCAAATGGTTCAAATGGCACTGAGCACTTTGGGACTTAACGTCTCAGGTCATCAGTCCCCTAGAACTTAGAACTGGCTGCAGGGGGACATCAGAAATGCTAGTGTATAATTCTGTTTATCCTTTTATTTACATGTTTTATAGGCACAAGTAATCCAGTCTCGCAAGACTGTTCCCTTTACGAGAAATTCTTGACAACCGAGAACAACGAAAGAACATAATTCTCTAGCTGGAATATCGTAGGAACTGGTGTTTTATTTTCTGTGAATACACTGAATTGTTTTAATTCAAACTTACTTTAACGCCTCTAATTTATCAATGTGTGTGGCAGTTAAACAATGGCATGGTGGCTGAATCCATGTATTAAAATGCATTTTCAGACTAAGACTTTCTGGGTACTGTCTTCATTTTTAATGTGAGACTGATCCACACATAAACTCTGGGATGGGTATGAAGGCAATAAAGCATTGATCTAGCCCTCATACTAATTACGCGAGTGAACAACGTGACCTACTCCAAAGCGCAGCAAGTAACAGCTGGCCTTCAAGTGCTGTTTAGAGAAAAGCATTATTACCCTCGATAACGATTTCTCGCCCTCTTTCTCGTTAAAATAGTCTTTCTTTAAATTTAAGTTTTCAACATATTGCCACTAAACCGTTGCATTACTATACAAGAGAACATAGAAGTCTGTGAACCCTGCAAACTAGATATCAGTCCAAACCCGCACGTGTCTGTCTCTGTAGAATTCTATTTTTATGATAGAGAAATTTATAAAACAATTACCATTAGGTACCACATACTATGTATCGCATGTTCCATTGTTTAAGTTGTGCCATAAAAAACGGAGATAAAACTTTAGATAAGCACCTTATGTACATTGAGGAAGCTTCCGAAAGTACGAGATGCTACGTAGGAGACGTCACAGGTTTCTGTGGCATGCTGGCTTCTGAGTGCGTAACGAAGACGCATTGCTACGCAGTTTCTTAGTCCGCAGTCCTTCGTGAGTCTAGCCGCAGAGGAGAGTTCATTTCTTTCACTAAACTCATTGCTGCAAGTAATTTATGGACCCTCTCATCTCGTACAGTGGCAGAGCATTTAGTACCATGTATATCTTACAGTTAACTTCGCTTTCTGGGAAAAACTCTTAATCTTCCAGAATGCTCGTTTCGTCTCAGGAAAGTGGGACGTAGATTCTGTTACGTGCGTGTAGTGTAAATATATAAATTTGTGTCACCCTCGTCCATACTGTGAAAGTGAGTTGGCATGGTATCTGAACTACTTCTCATTATTAAAGCTGCTGATAAAAGCGACTGGTTTAAATGGTTTAAATGGCTCTGAGCACTATGGGACTTAACATCTGGGGTCATCAGTCCCCTAGAACTTAGAACTACTTAAACCTAACTAACCTAAGGACATCACACACATCCATGCCCGAGGCAGGATTCGAACCTGCGACCGTAGCGGTCACGCGGTTCCAGACTGAAGCGCCTAGAACCGCACGGCCACACCGGCCGGCGGTAAAAGCGACTGCCATAGATCCTAATATACATAGATATTTACACTTGACATCAAATAAGCATCATTTTATCTCTCGTAGTTATGTTATATTTATAACCTAGCTGTGCCAATGATAAGTCAAGCTGCAAAAATTTTTAGTGTATACAAGCAAGCACATTTATCTAAATAGCAAATTATACGTTGTAACTCATAAAAAGATTTCTTATGAGTTTTCGATCACGGTTGAGAACATTTTATAGAGTTCCTTTTGCATAAAATTACTTTACGACATTAAATATTTTATGTAACGTAGAATTATGAAAATACTTTAGAGAATTTTAGAGTTTATTGCAACAATTACCTTTTCTTGAAGCTGTACATATTTCGTCCCACTTTATAATTTTTATTATTTGTACCCCAGATGACGACTTGCTGTAGGCTAAGATAGCAAATAATTTGCTTTTTAGTCTTACGTCCTCAGCATAAGCAACTACACACTGGTTACTGTTAATGTGATTTTTCATTTTCTCCACAAGTATCTTGTGACAAAACCATCCGCAAGTGTTCCACACAACATTTGTGTGATGAGTTAGTATGTGGTGTCCTGTATTCTTTGTGTATCCGATGTGTCGACTAGGCGTTACTCCGTATCAAGAGGGGCTGCATCAGTCCCATGAGTCACTTCCCACTGTTTATTCGAAGTCTCGTTGTGCGTCCTAAGGTACCACGCTTTACAGAGATTTTAGCCAACGTTGCGTTTCGCTAGATGGTCTCTGATTTGTGTCTCAGTGGATCCCTAGATGTTTCAGTCCCAGTATTTTGATATTGAAGTCAGGAAACCGGTGGGATTCTACTTCATGCTATGTACGCTGATCAGCCAGAACATTATGACCACTGACCTAGTATCGATGTAAGCCCCTCTAGGCGAGAACAGCATCACCTGGCGAGGAGTAATTGCTAGTCAGACACACACACGGTGCATGTAGCATCAGTGAGCGTGTTGCCCTTGCGTATAATGGAGAAGCAGCGCGATCTCTCTCAGTCTAAATGAGGGCAGATCGTGATGGCCCGTAGGCTCGGGACGAGCAGTTCAGAAACTGTGCAACTTGTCGGGTGTTCGAGGAGTGCTGTGGTAAGTGTCTTCAACATCTGTCGAAACCCAGGTGAAACCACGTCCAGACGTCGTGGGGAAGGGCCGTTACCCCTTATTACAGATGTCGGACGTCGCAGGCTGGGCAGACTGGTAAAACAGGGCAGACGGCGAACTGTGGTGGAACTAACATCACACTTTATTGCTAGGTACAGTACAAGTGCGTCTGGACACACAGTTCACAGAACACTCCTAATGATGGGCCTCCGCAGCCGACGACCCATGCCTGTTAACACCACGACGTCCGCAGCTACGACTGAAATGGACACGTACCATTGGCACTGGACGTTGGTGGAGTGGCAGACCTTTCCATGGTCTGATGAATCCCGATGCCTTCTTCATCATGCCGATGGGAGGGCGCGAATCCTTCGTCTTCCAGGAGAATAGCTCCTTGACACCTGTACTGCTGTACGGAGACAGCTGGCAGCGGCTCCATTACGCTCTAGGAAACGTTCACGTGGGCAGTGGAGCTCGTGCAAGGCACCATGATGGCCAAAGAGTATCGTACACTGATTGCAAACCATGTACACCCTTTCATGACGCTCATTTTTCAACAACATAGTGCGCCATGTCACATGGCCAGCAATGTGATGCAGTGGTTCGAGGAACGGATTGGCGAGTTCCAATTGATGTGCTGGCCCACCAACTACCCAGATCTGAACCCGATCCAATACATTTGGGATGTGACTGAACGTGGCGTCAGAACTCATCGCCTCCTACCAGGAATGTATGGTACTTAGGCGCCTTGTGTGTGCAGATGTGGTGCCAACCCCCTCCAGCGACCTAACTAGGTCTCATTGCTTCCACGCCACGACACGCTGCCGCTGTTATCCGTGTTAAAAGTGGACACAAGCAGATATTAACGGGTATTCATTGGACAAATATATTATACTAGAACTGACATGTGATTACATTTTCACGCAATTTGGGTACATAGCTCCTGAGAAATCAGTACCGAGAACAACCACTTCTGGCCGTAATAACGGACTTGATACGCCCGGGCATTGCGTCAAACAGAGCTTGGATGGCGTGTACAGGTACAGCCGCCTATGCAACTTCAACACGATACCACAGTTCATCAAGAGTAGTGACTGGCGTATTGTGACGAGCCAGTTGCTCGGCCACCACTGACCAGACGTTTTCAGTTGGTGAGAGATCTGGAGATTGTGCTGGTCAGGACAGCAGTCGAACATTTTCTGTATCCAGAAAGGCCTGTACAGGACCTGCAACATGCGGTCGCGCATTATCCTGCTGAAATGTAGGGTTTCGCAGGGATCGAATGAAGGGTAGAGCCACGGGTAGTAACACATGTGAAACGTAACGTCCACTGTTCAAAGTGCCGTCAATGCGAACAAGAGGTGGCCGAGACGTTACCAATGGCACCCCATACCATCATGCCGGGTGATAAGCCAGTATGGCGATGACGAATACACGCTTCCAATGTGCGTTCACCGCGATGTCACCAAACACGCCTGCGACCATCGTGATGCTGTAAACAGAACCAGGATTCATCCGAAAAAATAACATTTTGCCATTCGTGCACCCAGGTTCGTCGTTGAGTACACCATCGCAGGCGCTCCTGTCTATGATGCAGCATCAAGGGTAACCGCAGCCATGGTCTCCGAGCTGATAGTCCATTTTGCTGCAAACGTCGTCGAAATGTTCGTGCAGATGGTTGTTGTCTTGCAAACGTCCCTATCTGTTGACTCAGGGATCGAGACGTGGCTGCACGATCCGTTACAGCCATGCGGATAAGATGCCTATCATTTCGACTGCTAGTGATACGAAGCCGTTGGGATCCAGCACGGCGTTCCGCATTACCCTCCTGAGCCCACCGATTCCATATTCTGCTAACAGTCATTGGATCTCGACCCATGCGAGCAGCAATGTCGCGATACGATAAACCGCAATCGCGATAGGTCATTTATCAAAGTCGGAAACGTGATGGTACGCATTTATCCTCCTTACACGAGGCATCACAACAACGTTTCACCAGGCAACGCCGGTCAACTGCTGTTTAAGTATAAGAAATCGGTTGGAAACTTTCCTCTTGTCAGCACGTTGTAGGTGTCGCCACCGGTGCCAACCTTGTGTGAATGCTCTGAAAAGCTAATCATTTGCATATCACATCATCTTCTTCCTGTCGGTTAAATTTCGCGTTTTTATCACGTGACCTTCGTGGTGTAGCAATTTTAATGGCCAGTAGAGCATATATATGAAATGCAAATTTCTGCGACGCTTGGACTGGACCATTTTCAGCGGGTACCTTCCCTTTTTTCGCAATGACGACATTCGATACTGTGTTCTGTTAAATCCGCTTTGAGTAGGTGACAACTTTAAAGCCCGTTTAAAGACACAAGTCAGTCTTGACTCTTAGCTTCAGATTTTGAATTTTCAAGAGGGTTTTACTTCGTGGGAATTTCAGTTCTTAACGAAACTGCAGCCATGTATTAGTCGACTGCAGTATTGTTCCACATGTTTAATGAGGACGCTTCGGTCTACTTATCACACGTCTTAACCCAGGTAGTCCCGAATTATTTGTTTTTCTAAATTGATTTATATCTTATCTACATTCATTCACAAGCTTGTAAGGAAGAAAGTAAAAACAATTTTGAGTATTTATTTTTATTTAGTATTTCCAAAAATGGGCGTCCTTCCAGAAGGACGTCAGGACAATAACGGAACATGTTTTTAAAGTATTGCACAATTAACTTGCTTCGGTTTTGATACTTTCAAATAAACATAAATAAATTAGAATTATGGGATAAAACAGCTAATAAATACAAAAAACAAAGAAATTAACCTATACACATATTTTATGCACTAGTATTGTAAGACAAAAAGCAACAAACATGAAGTGGTTCGTCACATTTTACACACATAGTAGTAGTTTTCTTGTGGCAACTTCGACATTTCAGCTGCTTCTTCTTTTTTGTTATCTCGTCCGTTGGTAATTCAGCAACGTAATGTTCTCTTCCATCAAATCTAGAATCTAGTTTTTCCCTCTTACTAGGACCTCCTCTGCTGGTAGTAACTCTTTTGTTACTTTCAAGAATTGCAGTAACAATTCGACGACGAAATGTCAGATGATCTGTGGGTTATTCGTTGTGGTTGTAAAGATCCCAGGCATTTTGCTCTGCAATGTCTATAAAATGTGCAACGATCGGGAAATACCACTTTTTCTCTCCTATAGAGCATCTATATAGGGATTCATTTTGGTCAGTTCGATTTATGCCTCCCATATGAGTATTGTAGGAGTGTAATAAGTTAGGTTGAAGCACGCTAATCCTTTTCTTTTGTTCCCTGTAAAAAAGCGTAGTGGTTGCACTCTATCAAAGTTGGTGACTAAAGTAACAACATTGTTGTCATTCCAACGTACAATGGAAATCCCGGATGCTGAGTCAGAACAAATTTCATATGATCCTCTATTTTCTTTTATCATTTTATCTACAAATGATAGAGTACAATTCTTAACTCTGTTTCCTCTTATTGTTCCTATTGCTTCCACGTCCCTCTCTTTTAGGCCATGTAGCGTAGTAGCATTGAGCTGACTTACTGGTAATTTATCTACACTTGGATTTTCTTCAGCATCCGAATCTTCATCTGTTACGTCATCAGTTGAATTTTGAGGAGGGTGTAATGTTACATTCACACCAGTATTAGGTATTTCCTCATCTTTTGATTCTAACATGTCCAAAAGTTACATAAGTGTACATCGTTTTCTGTGAATACAAAATGACAACATATTACCCTGACGTCCTTCTGGAAGGCCGGTTTAAAACATTATTGAATTACAACTGACGAAAACTTGCAATCGTAATATGAGCCCATAAATAATATATGTTAATTCTTTAAGATATTATATGACAAGTTTAAGAATTATTGACGCAATATGAAAGAAAATATACATACCCATCGATGACAAGGTCAGTCAGATCGTCCATGGTAAAATCGGCCCTATTTTCAAGACACAGTTTCTCACTCACTATGAACGACAGCGTCAAACTGACTGTCGCAGCGTGCATCTGACTTTGCCTACTTCATATAACAATGCGTCACAGTCCGTTGCAACAACGCGTTATTCGCAAGAATAAATAATTTAAACAGTGAGTTACGTCGTCCTTCCAGAAGGACGTAAGGGTTATCTGGATTAATCTCGATATTTCAGGAGGACATGATAGTACAAGCCCAACTGTGTCGCTATTGTGCACAATGCAATGTGTTTTCCTCGGTCACCACTTTCCTAGTTCACTGTAGCGTCACCAGGCCATTCCGGTAAAGGCCACGAGAGACAGAGTACAATGATATAGTCGTCGATTAATAATTCCAAACAAACGAAGATTTCCTTACATAACTTGACTACTTCGACGTGATAGTTAAAACCTTATGACTGCCTCTAGTACTTGATTGTTTTCACCTAGTAATAAACTTCAACAGGTAATGGAAGAGCATAAAAGAGCAGTTTTGAAATTAGGCCGGTATATTAGTTATAATGAGACGTAAAAGTTGTAACTAATACATATAAAATGGGACACCAAAAATTAACGATGAACTAGCAGAAACAGTTGATGAGATATTTTTATATTTTATTTAGGAATGCCGAGGGCAACGGCGTAAAACACTTAGAAAGGGAAAGCATAACAGGACTGGGATGCTTTTGATAAGCTCAACAGGGCTTTCTAAACAATACTACCAGTGACTTTGGAACAGAAAATTTATAATTCCTGCGCATTGACAGTTCTGATATACAACAGAGAGACATGAGGTTAACTGTATGTCTATGGAAGCTCGAGCACACACTTCCAGCGTCCGTCACTAGTCGGCGCTTCATCACAGTGCTACTGTCGCTGAAACCAAGACAGGGAGACTCAAAACTCAAGGATGGAGGTAGCAAGAAATTCAAAATTAATGATAGCGTACTTGTGAATACTGATGGAAGTTGGTGGTACAAACCGAAGTTACGATACTGCAAAAAAAGAAAAAAAATTATAAAAATTTAAAAAATCAGAGTGGCTCAAGTATATCCGATCTGTCATATCCGATCTGTCAGCAGCCATTATGACGCCATACTCAAAGATATCCGAACAATCTGAAATATGTGTTATGACGAAAATTATGTGAAGTTCTTGAAAATTCTGCTGTGTTTTCTTGTAAAATCAAGTTCAAAAGTATTAGATTATTTACCAAACACACGTCAAGATATTGACAAGACCGGCACAGGTTAAGCAGCACTCGTGACCGATAACTGTACCATCCCTCGTGCAAGTCCCAATGGCCCCTTAAATATCGCATGACACCTAAATTCTTGAAACAGAGGTGGCCATTGAAACGACGCATTCAGTCATATTTCCGTAATTTACAGTCCACTAAAAACTAAACAGCCGAACACAAAGCATGCACATGCCGCCTTATTAGCCGTATTCAAAAGTATGCTCACGCTCACGCACACGCATACCCACACATGAGCGCACGCGCAATGTTTATGCCGTTAACGTACAGTTTAAGCAGCTGTTGTGAGCGACCATAATTACTTCGAACTCTGATATACACTTGGTGTAAGGCACAGGGTAGCCTGTGATCAAATGTTTTCTGCATTTAAAGTGTTTTATGGTGCTTGTTAAGTGTCGCAAAGACCTAAATATCTGCAAAATACATCAGCAGCACGACGTTTGCGTCAATGCAATTTTCATATCTAAAGTAATGATGCCTTACCCAAGAGTGCAGATATTTACATCTGCATCAACATTCGGCGAGCAAACGGACGGTGTGTGGCGGAGGGTACTTCTGGTACCACTAACAGGCGCCCCATACCCTGTTCCACCCGCGCGTGGTGAGTGGGAAGAGTGATTGCGGTAAGACTCCGTATTAGCTCTAATTTCTCGTATTTTCTCATTGTGGTCATTTGATGTATGTGGGAGAAAGTAATGCATTGTCCGACTCATCCCGGAAAGTACTCTCTCGAAATTTCAGTACTGAACATCTCCGTGATGTATAACGCCTCCCTTGTAGTCTCCAACTACATTTTGTTGAGCATCTCTTTAACGCTCTCGCGCCGACTACACTATCCCTTGACGAAACGCGCCGCTCTTCCTTGTATCTTCTCTATCTCTTTCATCAGTCCTACCTGGTATGAGTCCCAAACTGATGAACGATACTCAAGAATCGGTCTAACAAGCGCCTTGTAAGTCACGTACGTCCTAAATGAGACCATTTTCTGAAGATTTTTCCTACGAATCTCAATATGGTATCTGCTTTTTATGTGGTCATTACACTTATGGACGCCCTTCCTGATTACTCCTCGGTATTTTACGGTAGATACTGTTTCCAGCAAGTTGTCATTAAAAGACCGCCTGCTTAGCTGAGTCATGCCGACACGGTACCTCAGCGTGTTCGGTCAGATGGTTCGCTGCCCTCTGCTATAAAAAACTGAGTGAACGGATCATCGATGAATTTGAACGGATGTCATGGGACGTCCGCCCCGAACAAATGCAACTAACAATATCGAACAAAATGAGATAAAAGAAAAAGAGGTGGTTACATACTTGGTTCCCATGCAGCGGGCCTGGCTTCGATTTCCAGCTGGGTTGGAGATTTTCTCCGAACGTGGACTGGGTGCTGTGTCGTCCTCGTCATCATTTCATCCTCATCACTGGCACGCGATTCGCCCAATGTGGCGTCGACTGAAATAAGACTCACTCTTGGCGGCCGAACTTCCCCGGATTTGGCCTCCTGGCCACAATGCAATACGATCAGTTCTTTTTTGTCATTAACAGTGTAGTTGCAAAGCAGTGGATTTCCTTTCTTATGTACGTGCAATATGTTACATTTATTTACGTTTAGCGCAACTTCGAGACCCTGCACCATTTATCAGTTCTCTGTAGGTCATTCTGCAAATGGATACTTCCTTCTGGCTTTGCTACTTTCTTGTTGTTGTGGTTGGCAGGAGAGCCAACACCGTGTTACGAGAAGGAGGCCGAAAGGCACGCGTTTTAGCTCACGCAGGCTGGCGTGAGGTCTGGAACAGGACAAGGAAATTAGCATTTAGAAAAACGGACGTAGATGGTGGAATACTTAACTTTAATCCGTTAATGAAGAACGTCGGTCTTGACGGTACATTATTACAGTATCAATATTAACTGGTACTGGCGCCTTGCTAGGTAGTAGCAAATGACGTAGCTGAAGGCTATGTTAACTATCGTCTCGGCAAATGAGAGCGTATTTTGTCAGTGAACCATCGCTAGCAAAGTCGGTTGGACAACTGGGCGAGTGCTAGGAAGTCTCTCTAGACCTGCCGTGTGGCGGCGCTCGGTCTGCAATCACTGATAGTGACGACACGCGGGTCCGACGTATACTAACGGACCGCGGCCGATTTAAAGGCTACCACCTAGCAAGTGTGGTGTCTGGCGGTGACACCACACTTGTAGACAGCCGCATCAGTTACTGACAGTGGTAAACAGCTTCTAACGCTTTCTACTAAATCATTTAGACACTTTATAAAGGGGTTATGAATCCAGTCTCAAATCTGGTCCGATACTGGTTAGAATTTCTTTTTCCCTAGAAGGCAATGCGACGCAGTGTCAAATGCCGTGTCAAGGAACACGGTACCAATCTGAGCGCCGTTGTTTACAGCGCTATGGATCTCACGAAGGAACAATCAGAGCTGAGTTTCACGAGATCTGTTTCCGGAATCCACATTGACTTTTATAGACAAGATTTCCGTTCCGCACAAACGACACAGTTCTTGAGCATAAAACATGTTCTATAATTCTACAAGTAATTGACGTGGATATAGGCTTTCCTTATGTGCGTCTGTCTTACGATCTTTCCTGAAAACGGGAATGATCTGCGCTTTTTCCAACCGATAAGTATCTTTCGTTGCTACAGCAAACTACATGAACTGCTGTTAGAGGGAGAGCAATTTCTTTCACATAACACTTACAGAATCTTACAAGTATCTCATCTGTAACCGTGGATAGCAACTTGTGGCTTTCCGAGGACGTTGTCAATTAGAACAATATATACCGAGTAAACCCTCAAAATATTGGGTAAACATACGAACATTGTGTGATAGTGTTACTTCTTGTATTTAGAAGACACAAAACTACATAGGAAAATTACCTGGACAACCAAATGAAAAAAAGAACGTATGAGGCTTGTCATAAGTCTGACACATGATATAAAAGGACAAAATTTAGTATGTGACAATTTCTTCACATTATATCCATTTGCCAAGGACTTCTCAAAAGGCATCCTACAACGCTGGGGCCGGTGAGAAAAGATATGTATGAAGTCCTTTATATTACATTGGAGCGCCGAAGAAACTCGGATGGGCATTCATATTCAAATACAGAGATAGGTAAACAGGCAGAGTATGGCGCTGCGATCGGCAACGCGTATATAACAAACAAGTGTCTGCGCAGTTGTTAGATCGGTTACTACTACTACAATGGCAGGTTATCAAGATTTAAATGAGTCTGAACGTTGTGTTATAGTCGGCGCACGAGCAATGGGACACAGCATCTCCGAGATAGCGATGAAATGGGGATTTTTCCGTGCGACCATTTCTCGAGTGTTCCGTGAACATCAAGAATCCGGTAAACTATCAAATCTCCGAAATCGCTGCAGCCGGAAAAAGACCCTGCAAGAACGGACCAACGATGACTGAAGATAATTTTTCAACGTGACAGAAGTTCTGCCCTTCCGCAAATTGCTGCAGATCTCAATGCTGGGCCATCAACAGGTGTCAGCGTGGGAACCATTCAACGAAACATCATTGATACGAGCCTTCGGAGGCGAAGGCCAACTCGTGTACACTTGATGATTGCACGATACAAAGCTTGACGCCTCGCCTGGACCCGTCAACACCGACATTGGACTGTTGATGACCGGAAACGTGTTGCCTGGTCGGACGAGTCTCATTTCAAATTGTATCGAGAGGATGGGTGAGTAAGGGTACGGAGAATTCTTCATGAATCGATGCGCCCTGTATGTCAGCAGGGGAATACTCAAGCTAGTGGAGGCTTTGTAATGGTGTGAGGTGTGAGCAGTTGGAGTGTTACAGGACTCATGATATGTCTAGATACGACTCTGAAAGGTGACACGTACGTAAGCATCCTGTCACCTACATTCATGCATGTCCATTGTGCATTCTGACGGACTTGGGCAATTTCAGAAGGACAATGCGACACCCCACACGTCCAGAATTGCTACAAAGTGTCTCCAAGAACACTCTTCCGAGTTTAAACACTTCCATCGGCCACCAAACTCCCCAGACATGAACATTATTGAGCATATCTGGGATGCCTTGCAACGTGCTGTTCAGAAGAGATCTCAAACCCCTCGCACTTTTACGAATTTATAGACAGCCCTGAAGGATACATGGTGTCATTTCCCTCCAGCGATACTTCAGACATTTACGGCACTTCTCTGTGCTCGCGGGGGCCCTACACGGTATTAGGCAGGTGTGCCAGTTTCTTTGACTCTTCAGTCTATATCAGCAAAGCAGGTGTTCACACTTCAAAGTTGTTTTTTACTATGGATACCACGTTCGTATCTTACGTTCCAAGCAAGAAAAAACAGGTTGTTATAATGAGCACAGCACAAATAAAGAACAGAGAAGTCAAGAAACCAAAAATGATATTGGACTACAATGCGAATAAGGGGACAGTGGACACATCGGATCAGTTTATTGGCACTTACACACGCAAGAGGAAAACCAACCACTGTCCAGTGATCATCTTCTAAAATGTTTTTGATACTTCTGCCTACAGTGTGCTTTTGTGCTGTGGACAGAGATAAGTCCAGCATGGACAAAAAATATTCTTTACAAAAGAAGAACATTTTTTAATGAATTGGGAAGAATCCTTGTTACTCCTTACACTGAGGCTAGGAAAATGCTGCCACGAAATGAACAGTCAGCGGTCTTTGTTAGGAGAATACAATCAGGAAGTCGATCAACACCATGCCCCAGCGGCAGCAACCAAAACTGCAGACGTGCCAGATGCAAAGTCTGTCCATGAAGTTGTGACAAGAAGACACCAGAGAAGTTTCAGAATTGTATATTTTTAAAGTTCGTGTTAGAAACCACTGCCCAAATTGTGGAATTATATTTATATGCAGAGGAACCAGGTCTTACTTGATTTTCGAAGGACATTCTACGCTGTAACCCATCCACCAAGTTAAAATCATACTGAGTAACTTTACATATACAGGGTGGTCCATTGATCGTGAGCGGGTCAAATATCTCACGAAATAAGCATCAAACAAAAAAACTACAAAGACGAAACTACTCTAGCTTGAAGGGGGAAACCAGATGGTGCTATGGTTGGCGCGCTAGATGGCGCTGCCATAGGTCAAACGGATATCAACTCCGTTTTTTCAAATAGGAACCCCCATTTTTTATTACATATTCGTGTAGTACGTAAAGAAATATGAATATTTTAGTTGTACCACTTTTTTCGCTTCGTGATAGATGACTCAGTAATAGTCACAAACATATGGCTCACCATTTTAGATGAACAGTTGGTTACAGGTAGGCTTTTTAAATTAAAATACAGAACGTAGGTACGTTTGAACATTTTATTTCGCTTGTTCCAATGAGAGACATGTACCTTTGTGAACTTATCATTTCTAAGAACGCATGCTGATACAGCGTGATTACCTGTAAATACCACATTAATGCAATAAATGCTAAAAATTATGTCCGTCAACCTCAATGCATTTGGCAATACGTGTAACGACATTCCTCTCAACAGCGAGTAGTTCGCCTCCCGTAATGTCCACATGCATTGACAATGCGCTGAGGCATGTTGTCAGGCGTTGTCGGTGGATCACGATAGCAAATATCCTTAAACTTTCCCCACAGAAAGAAATCCGGGGACGTCAGATCTGGTGAACGTGCGGGCCATGGTATGGTGCTTCGACGACCAATCCACCTGTCATGAAATATGCTATTCAATACCGCTTCAACCGCACGTGAGCTATGTGCCGGACATCCATCATGTTGGAAGTACATCACCATTTGTCATGCAGTGAAACGTCTTGTAGTAACATCGGTAGAAGATTACGTAGGGAATCAGCATAAATTGCACCGTTTAGATTGCCAGAGAAAATGGGGGCCAATTATCCTTCCTCCCATAATGCCGCACCATACATTAACCCGGCAAGGTCGCTGATGTTCCACTTGTCGCAGACATCGTGGATTTTCCGTTGCCCAATAGTGCATATTATGCCGGTTTACGTTACCGCTGTTGGTGTATGACGCTTCGTCGCTAAATAGAACGCGTGCAAAAAATCTGTCATCGTCCCGTAATTTCTGTTGTCCCCTGTGGCAGAACTGTACACGACGTTCAAAATCGTCGCCATGCAATTCCTGGTGCATAAAAATATGGTATGGGTGCAATCGATGTTGATGTAGCATTCTCAACACCGACGTTTTTGAGATTCCCGATTCTCGCGCAGTCTGTCTGCTACTGATGTGCAGATTGGCCGCGACATCAGCTAAAACACCTACTTGGGCAGCATCATTTGTTGCAGGTCGTGGTTGACGTTTCACATGTGGCTGAACACTTCCTGTTTCCTTAAATAACGTAACTATCCGGCGAACGGTCCAGGATACCAAGCAGCATACATAGCACACGCCCGTTGGGCATTTTGATCACAATAGCCATACAACACGATATCGACCTTTTCCGCAATTGGCCGGCCGAAGTGGCCGTGCGGTTAAAGGCGCTGCAGTCTGGAACCGCAAGACCGCTACGGTCGCAGGTTCGAATCCTGCCTCGGGCATGGATGTTTGTGATGTCCTTAGGTTAGTTAGGTTTAACTAGTTCTAAGTTCTAGGGGACTAATGGTTCAAATGGCTCTGAGCACTATGGGACTCAACTGCTGAGGTCATTAGTCCCCTAGAACTTAGAACTAGTTAAACCTAACTAACCTAAGGACATCACAAACAACCACGCCCGAGGCAGGATTCGAACCTGCGACCGTAGCGGTCTTGCGGTTCCAGACTGCAGCGCCTTTAACCGCACGGCCACTTCGGCCGGCTAGGGGACTAATGACCTCAGCAGTTGTGTCCCATAGTGCTCACAGCCATTTTTTTTCCGCAATTGGTAAACGGTCCATTTTAACACGGGTAATGTATTACGAAGCAAATAACGCCCGCACTGGCGGAAGCTACGTGATACCACGTACTTATACGTTTGTGACTATTGAGCGCCTTCTATCACAAAGCGAAAACAGTGGTCCAACTAAAACATACATATTTCTCTACATACTACACGAATATGTAATAAAAATTGGGGGTTCCGATTTTTAAAAAAACGCAGTTGATATCCGTTTGATCTATGGCAGCGCCATCTAGCGGGCCAACCATAGCGCCATCTGGTTTCGCCCTTCAAGCTAGACAAGTTTTGTTCTTTGTAGTTTTTTCGTTTGACGCTTATTTCGTGAGATATTTGGACCGGTTACGATCAATGGACCACCCTGTATATTATTTCGGAGCCTGTATTACCTGCCAAACCTAGTCAATTACAGTGGGCGACATTTGTTTTGTAGAAACGATAGGTAACTTCGGATCTGCCCCAATGATGAGTAACAGTACTACCAACGATAAAATGTTCTCGGGTGATCAGCCGATTGGCGGTGTCCTCTTGTAGCAAAATGAAAGGTAGATGCTGGAAAATGAACCTATAGCATTGCTTAAATCGTAGTTACGTGCACATTTGGAGAACTAAAATCGTTTGTTAAAAACATCCCGACGGCAGGTGGCAGACTGTAGCATAGCTCCATAGCACAGGGTTTATCTTCGGCTGAAGCTGATGGCTACTAAACTCAATGAAACGTTGCGACATGATGACGCCATCACTCAGCTGATCATACGAGATTTTATCATTTCAATACGCCCAAAAAGCCTGAAATCACATACAGAAACACCACTGTTCCTAACATATATGTTTTATTTACTGAAATGGAGAAATGTACCTAATATCAAAAAGAAATTCATTTTATCCCGGTGACGCTGAACACACGTTTGGACACGGACTTACGGGGATAGAAAATATGTTACGGAGCCACCCTGATCCAAGGCAGCTCACATTGCCCACAATCCACGAACATAGGTTGGTGGTGTGTCCTAGACATACTCATTTTGGTCTTTACCTTCCGACAATAGAAATGAGGTTAAGTGACTCTTGGGGCCATTAAAGAACTCTTTCATCCCTGGAGCGTATCTCAATACATTCTCACATAGTTGTGGATCGATCACACTGGACACGAATTCAGGAGGACTGCGGTTCACATATGTGTCCGATCTTCCCGATTTAAGTTGTCCGTGATTTCCCTAAATCACTCCAGGCAAATGCCGAGATGGGTCCTTTGAAAAGGCACAACCGTTTTCCTTCCCCGTCCTTGAAACAATCAGAGCTTTTGCTCTGTCTGTAATGATCTGTTTGTCGGCAGTACGTGGACGTTAATCCTCCTTCGGGCTCTATGGGATGGTGCATGTTCTTAACGAAGTTACGGAAAGAGTTAGTTGTTGGTGAGTATTCCTGGCTGTATGGAAGGTTGAAACATAAACTCTTTCGGAAAGTCACGCCTACAGACAGATGTTTGCACAAGAACTCTAACCATCATCCACAGCAAAACAGAGGTGTCATTAACACCCTTGTTAGCAGAGCTAAACTAATTTGCATGCCGGAACACCGTGACGCCACTTAAAACATCTGAAGCAGGGTTTCGAGAAAAATGGATATTCAGGCAAAGAAGTAGTTAGGGTTCTGCTACCACATAACAGTAGGCGAAAGGGCAACGGTAATCACAGCGATGGAAGAATACGTTTTCTTTCCACTTTATCAGAAAAGTAACTGATCCATTCGGGCTGTTTTTAGAATATCGTGATGTCAGACCGTTTTTTAGGCCAACTAAGAAAATATGAAAAGCTCTGCAATCTATAAAGAATAAATGCGTCTTCTGTCGGCATGATGGTTGCATAAGATTTCGGGTACTTCTGGAAAGGTCTACATTGATACTACCAAGGCCGGCCAGTGTGGCGGAGCGGTTCTAGGCGCTTCAGTCTGGAACCGCGCGTTTGCTACGGTCGCAGGTTCGAATCCTGCCACAGGCATGGATGTGTGTGATGTCCTTAGGTTAGTTAGGTTTAAGTAGTTCTAATTTCTAGGGGACTGATGACCACAGATGTTAAGTCACATAGTGCTCAGAGCCATTTGAACCATTTTGATACTACCAAGAAACGCATGTATACAGTGCTGAAAGAACATAGAAGTCTTTGCCAAGTGGGCAAAGCTGAAAAGTCAGCTGTGGTAGAGCATGCTGTTCTGTCTGGAAATCATGAAGTAAAGTTTTCTCCAGCCAAAATTCTACCTACAATGATAAACTATTATCAATTGCTATACGGAGAAGCCATCGAAATTTATAAGCATGGGCATAACCTTAAAAGAAATGAAGTAACCATTAAACTTTAGTGATACATGGACAGTGGCTCCCCAGAATCTGAAGGTAAATTTTTATTCTTGACAGGCAACAATTGATAGTTAGGTTTTATATCTGGACACAGCTCTGGCCGAAGCGGCAAGAACTGAAAAGGTTCTTGGACCACAGCCATATAACTCAGAAGACCCACCTGCAACTAAGACATCCAGTCATGAAAGCCTTCATTGTATGAACAGATAGGCGGATTAAGCTGCAGGTGTTCGAAAGGAAGCGCACGACGACAGTTAGGTTCCTTTATTATTCGTCGGTGGGAAAAGATGGAAGACATATTAGGGTCCCCGTTTCATTCTGTGGAAACACGACTACCCCTCCCCACACGCACACACATACATACGAGAAAGTCTCCAACAAGCCATAACGGTGCCTTGTTAGCGAACGTATTGTCGACGTAATAGATAAGGTAGCCCGCCATCGGCTTGTATCTAAGTGCACCGCCACTCAGCAGTCGAGACGACTTTTTTTCAGGTCTCGAGTTGTTCCTGGCCCATACTAATCTCAATGTCCAGCGATGTGAAGTGAGAAGAGGTATTCCATAGCTGGCAAATGCTTTTAATGGTTGTTGTCTAGCAGTAAAATGGCTGCGCTGTGGCTCGCCTATAACATTCGCGAATGTTCGTGGCTACCTCCACAATCAACACATAGCTGCCGACGCAGCTGTCTGTTGGTGGACCTTTTGCTCTACCCGACGTACGATAGACCACTGGCATAGCGCCATTTGAATCCCCTAGTGCTTTCCAGACATCAAGTGTCAAATGTTGTTGCTCCGCTGATAACGCGTGTCTTGTCCACCCGTGTTCGAAGGTTATGTCGTTCCCAGTAGAAAATATGACGGTATACATTCCGTTATATGCTAAACTAATGTATTCGCTGTGGTGATAAAAGCACTCTGCCTCCAATGGCTACTAAGCATGCTACTAGTTATAACTGTGGATGGCGCGGTACAGCCACATTTATATGACCACCTGTCAGATGCCTGAATAACGAGCTTTGGCCTCCCAGACGTGCAGGAAGAGAGTCAATGAGATTCTGGACGGTGAAGATGGGTATGTGGACCCAAGTAGTAGGGCAACCTACGTGTCACCCCACCCTCCACTGTTGCCAAATTTATTCAAGATGGCGGCGATGACATCATCCAAGATGGCGGCATATAGACTTGGCAACAGCGCATGACGTCATCCAAGATAGCTGATTTTGGTGGGATAATAGACCAATTGTTCTATGTCTACTAACATAATCCTAGAGAAAAAATGGCGGGAATAGGCCAATTGGGCTAAGTCCACTAACCTAAGCTTCCAGAAGAAAAAAAATGACGGGAAGTTTGAATTCCAACAGGATAATGCATGCAAAACCGTAATTGTCCTTGTTACTATTCATTATCGTTTATTATCATCTATTATTACCATTCATTATCATTTTTTGTCATTGGTTATCATTTATTATCATTTATTATTATTATTTATTATTATTGGCCTACCTCCACTAGAAAATTCCCTCGAAATTCAAATTCCAAAACGATAATGGCTGCAAAACCATACTTTTCTTTATTATTATTAATTATCATTCATCATTTATTATTATTATTATTATTTATTATCACTTATTAGTTATTATTATTTATTATTCTTGGCCTACCTCTACTAACATAGAAAGTCCCGCCATGTTCAAATTCACATGCCATAAGCTATGGGTAACCGTACTTCTATTTATTATTATTATAGTTTTCTATTATTTATTAGCATTTATTATCATTTATTATTATTTATTATTATTCAAGATGGTCGATTTTTGTGCCAAGAAAGCCAATTCCCTTACATCCATAACAAAAAATCTGTTACAAATTCAAATTCAAACACGATAATCTGTCACACCTACGATAAAAAAAAAGAAACCAATTGGGCTATATGCACTAACCTAAGTCCACCTCATCCTACGAAGTTTGAATTTTTCGCTGTCACTTATTGTTTCACTCCCAAGCTATGAAAATGTCGTCAAATAATAATAAAGTGCACTTTTACTAACGCAAGTCACCTCCTGTGAATTCGTGTGAAAAGGACTGAAGTCTTTATTTCAACCAGTACCGTCATCACTTGTTCTCCAACATCACTTCTTCGAAATCGCAGCAGCATCCACCGTGGTTGCTACGAGGTCTGGAGTCCAACCGTGCGATAGTTCGTATCTCAGCCACCTGAGGACGTCGCCGTGACGTCATTTAAGATGGCGGGAAGAAAGCCAATTGGGCCACGTCCACCAAGTTTGAATTTTCACGGTCACTTATGCTTCCGCTGCTATATTATTAAAATCTCGTCACTTGTACTGCGCTAAGTCACAAGGTGGGAAAACGACTCCGTATTTCAGGCATTACAGTCATGCAGGTGTGTCCCAACTGACTTCTCGATGCTCACACAGCCAACTCAAGAACGCAGCTGACATACGCGCGGCCGGCTGAGCCCGCTCCATCGGCCACTCCCTGGCCGGCTGACGTCAAGCGACCGGCGGCGCGCGCACAGCCCCCGGCCAGCGCGCCAGGTAGGCGGCGAGCGGTGCCTCAGAGTCCAGCCCCAAACGGTAAGCCGCCCTCGCCTCAGAGTCCGGCTACGTGAACATCTTTCCGCGCCCGCGAGCACTTAATGCTGGACAGGATGGAACCTGTCGACCAAGTGCTGGACAAAGGACACGTTCCACCCCAAACTTATTTTTCTGAACAGGTTCGAACCTGCCGATACCTACCTCACACAACCGCCCGAGATGTTTGGAAAGTTCTATCACGTGACACGCTAAAAGCTATATCTGTCCTAAAGTTCGCAAATTCCCAGCACCGACGGACATGAACCGACACACTTGCTTTGTCCAAACCACCCTCACGCCACATACCGCGCCACCAGCACGTGTGATGGAGCACAAAGGACACTCTCATCCCCATGAACTTTGCAATTCAAGACTGATAGACATGAACCGACACGCTCGAACTGGAATGTTTTTTCTACCGAGTTGGAAACTTCCTTGACGTCACAACGGGCGATCGACCACGTGGCTCTGTCGGACAAACAACGCACTCACTAAGTTAACTGATCACCTGATTCTCATTATTCAGCCCACATGCTTCGATTATCTAATCCAATATCTTCGCAAAAACACACGTCCATACACATGGGCCATCGTGCACAGCTAGCTTAGCACCTCCGCAAGTGAATGTAACAAAGTTCGCATGACTGTTTAATTCAACTGATCAATTAATTAACCTCTCTGATGTGGAAAACTGCCACGTCCACCTAGACTTGGAATCAATTTGCGCCACTGCCACGCCCACCTAGACTTGAAGTGAAATAGTTAAAGTCCCTACCGACCACTGCGTCCTTTTACCGACCCATGTTCGTTGGCTAACATGTACTAATGCTTGCTTCCATTTACTAACGTGCACTAACGTGTACTAACCTACATTAACTTATATCACATTTTGTCTATACAAATAAGCCAAGCTTCAATTCTGATGGTCAGTTCGTGTTTTGCTAACAACACAAGAATATTTTGGCAAATGAAGCCACTAACCTGTCACCTGTGATGACTCAAAATCGTCTGCTTTGCCTGTCTCACACACCACGAGCGCGAGACCGCCCACATCACAGCCTCGACCTTTATACTCGCGTCGGACATACTCCTCTGTAAATATTCTAGCTAAACTGTGACCCTAATACTGTTGTTCAATCCACACAGCCTAGCACATGGCCAGAGCACACCCCCAGTACCTAAGCCGAGAACATTGCTCGCCCCATCTTTAGTTAACTGCTGAGAGACGGAGATATGCTGCAAACATATCCCTCGCGGTCTCGTAGCTACTCGCCTCAGCAATTCGATCTTCAAAAATGGCTCTGAGCACTATGGGACTTAACTTCTAAGGTCATCAGTCCCCTAGAACTTAGAACTACTTAAACCTAACTAACCTAAGGACATCACACACATCCATGCCGGAGGCAGGATTCGAACCTGCGACCGTAGCGGTCCTGCGGTTCCAGACTGTAGCGCCTAGAACCGCACGGCCACCCCGGACGGCGCAATTCGATCTACCAAACCCTCCAAGTAGAAAAAATAACAACCAACTTGAACTCTCTCATATTCTATATGGTTCCACAAATACTTAACATACATTTTATTTACGCATCGAGTATACCTATCCCTCTCATACTAAAAACACTCGCCCCGATGTACCTGGTGTTATGTTGCACAGTCGGCAGACACGCAAACAGCTCCTACTTTCAGTGCACAATATCAAACTGCTCGTAAATAATGCAGTACACATAACTGTAAACACCATCAGTGCTCGTAATCTGTCCAAATAACGCCAGGCAAAATAACTCAACAGACGCGCACAATCAACCTGTCCCACACTAAGTCACATGTCCGACAGCTCTCAATTCGCTCAAAGGCCTCTGTTCGACCCCTCAAACAAGAGTTGATGACAGCCGCATTCACACCTAACACCTGAGAAATTCATATCACCTACACGCCGAACATGACTATCCAAGCGAGGCCACGTGAGTTGTCTGTCATCATCCTAACTCAGTGTGGTCCAACATACATGTTGATTGGAAAGGAGAGCTTCTGTAAAGTTTGGAAGGTAGGAGACGAGATACTGGCAGAAGTAAAGCTGTGAGGACCGGGCGTGAGTCGTGCTTCGGTAGCTCGGATGGTAGAGCACTTGCCCGCGAAAGCCAAATGTCCCGAGTTCGAGTCCTGGTCGGGCACACAGTTTTAATCTGCCAGGAAGTTTCACACATGTTAATTGCTTGCCGGCCTATATGCGACACATCTCCACCTTTACATCTGTTGTCAGAATAGCCGAGAGCGAGTTCGCACATGCACCGTCCACACACATCCCAGCGCTTCCCTCACCTCACAATCTAAAACGATCATCTGAAAATTTTAAAAAAAAATGACAGCCCAGTTAATCTCTCCGAAACTGTATAGTGCCCCCAAAAATAGTTAACGCACACTTTCGTGTTTTCTCAGCTTATTTGTAAATTCGAATTCTTTCCCTAACAGAACTTGTTCACCAAAATAATACTGAATGCGCTCCTCACCTCCTACCTTTCCAGCTCTCAACATACGCAAATGTTCTCAACCCATCCCCTAACATAAGCAATAGTAACTTTACAATCCATTATATACAAACCCTACACAACGTAAGCCACATTAACTTTACAATACCCACTACATGCCCCAATTGTCTCCATTCCTAAGGAAGCACTGTGAACCTGCTCTTTCTTTCTACACACGCCACACTCAGCGGTAATCAGCCCTTCTACATCAACGGACGGAAGTCCCTCTCAGAACTGTTCCACAAATTCGGCGGTCGCTTCCCCTCAACACATATGTGTTACTCTCTCTTCTTCTTCTTCCTTGCCTGCTCCCTTTTTTTCTACAAACTTATCCAGACTCACAGACTGCAAGAACACACCAATTATTTTCTAAGTACAGCATCCTGTAAACCACTGAATAACTAGAAACAAACAGACCAAAAAATTGTATTCGCACTCTCGAATACCAAAGTCGTTGATGTCATTATACTTGGAGTTAAATCTTACGATCGCGGACTCATTTGATTGGCATTCCACAATGAGCTAAGTATCGGATATACACTCTCTCGACCGCTGTTACTCTGGAAATATCTCTACCGTCCTTACGACTTCCTCTCTACTCTTTACATAACATAAACAGACCTCGTAGCAAGCACGGTGGATGCTGCTACGATCTCGAAGATGTGATGTTGGAGAACAAGTGATGACGGTACTGGTTGACATAAAGACTTCAGTCCTTTTCCCACGAATTCACAGGAGGTGACTTACGTTAGTAAAAGTGCTCTTTGTTATTATTTGACGACATTTTCATAGCTTGGGAGTGAAACAATAAGTGACAGAGAAAAATTCAAACTTCGTAGGATGAGGTGGACTTAGGTTAATGCATATAGCCCAATTGGTTTCTTTTTTTTTTATCGTAGGTGTGACAGATTACCGTGTTTGAATTTGAATTTGTAACAGATTTTTTGTTATGGATGTAAGGGAATTGGCTTTCTTGGCACAAAAATCGACCATCTTGAACAATAATAATTAATAATAAATGATAATAAATGCTAATAAGTAATAGTAAATGATAACAATAATAAACAGAAGTACAGTTACCCAGAGATTATGGCGTGTGAATTTGAACATGGCGGGATTTTCTATGTTAGTGGAGGTAGGCCAAGAATAATAAATAATAATAACTAATAAATGATAATAAATTATAATAATAATAATAATAAATGATGAATGATAATTAATAATAATAAAGAAAAGTATGGTTTTGCAGCCATTATCGTTTTGGAATTTGAATTTCGAGAGAATTTTCTAGTGTAGGTAGGCCAATAATAATAAATAATAATAATAAATGATAATAAATGATAACCAATGATAATAAATAATAATAATAAATGATAATAAATGATAACCAATGATAATAAATGATAATGAATGGTAATAATAGATGATAATAAATGATAATGAATAGTAACAAGGACAAGTACAGTTTTACATGCATTATTTTGTCGAATTTCAAACTTCCCGCCATTTTTTTCTTCTGGAAGCTTATGTTAGTGGACTTAGCCCAATTGGCTTATTTTCCCGCCAAAATTCAAAATTCCCGCCATTTTTTCTCTAGGATTAGGGTAGTGGACATAGGTCTATTTTCCCAACAAAATCCGCCATCTTGGATGACGTCATCGCCGCCATCTTGAATAAATTTAGCAACAATGGAGAGTGGGGTGACACATAGGTTGCCCTACTACTGACCCATGCCGACTGTAGTGCCGTGCCCGGCTGCATTATGTTTCTCGGTTGAGGATCGTTGGCATAAACAGCCCAATCGAGGTGGTCCGAGTGCTTCTCGATTGGGTTTGATGCCAAGGCCAGCACAGTAAACTCATCCTGATCTTCTTCGAACCACGCACATACACTATGAAGCGTGTGACACACTGCGTTGTCCTGGTGATAGATACCGTCATGCTGACGAGAAAACAACCTGCATGTAGTGGTGGACATGGTGCCCAAGGGTAGATGCATACTAATGTTGATCCAATGTGCCTTCGAGAATGACGAGATCACCCAGGTATCGTCACGAAAACAATCCCCAGAGCATAACACTCCTTTCACCAGCTGTTTTAAGGTCGTACACGCCAACAGCCATCTGTCCGATGGAGCATAAAACGTGATTCATCTGAAAAGGTCACCTGTCACCACGCAGTGGACGTTCAGTTGCGGTACTGGCGTGCAGATTCTAACTTTCGTCGCCTATGAACAGCCGTCAGCATGGATGCATGAACCCAGCACCTGCTGTGGAAGCCTGTGTGCAGCAACGTCACTGGACCGTTAGCGGCGGGGTAGGTTATAAAATGTTTGCACGTTTGTCGTACTGTTCACTGCTAATAGTTCAACCTATCTCAGTACGGCGGCAGATCACCAGCCCGTTTCTCTGCATACGTATGTACTGCGCTGACGACGTAAAAGCAGCATTGAAGAAAACGCCGTCAATACTTACATTGCAAAGTCCGCGTAAGCTCTAGTAGCAAGCTATCCTGTAAATTCTTATAACACATTTCGGGTGTAAAGTGGTTGCTTCGTTCTCTCAGCAAAACGTCAAAATTCTGAAACGAGTCCTTTATTCAAAAATAGTTCAAATGGCTCTGAGCACTATGGGACTTAACTACTGAGGTCATCAGTCCCCTAGAACTTAGAACTACTTAAACCTAACTAGCCTAAGGACAGCACACACATCCATGCCCGAGGCAGGATTCGAACCTGCGACCGTAGCGGTCACGCGGTTCCAAACTGACGCGCTTAGAACCGCACGGCCACACCGGCCGGCAGTCCTTTATTCCACATCAGTTCAAGAAACATACCTGCCGTCATCCCACATGTAATTAACGAACAACATCAGTGTCCTCAATTAAAAGTTCATGCAACCCAGTACACACGCAAGGCAGCCAGAAATGTACTTAAGTCCAACCCGAAGAATTACGCGATTTCACAGTCAATACTCTGCTACTATGTCTGAGTTTCACATTCGGTCCTTTTCAGTGGATTTCTATAAAACAAATTGCTCGTCAAATATTCCATATACAGATACAAAACATGCCACACGGAATTTTACAAAGGCCGAAATTCACACGCGTTTATCTTTCCAAGAAAATAGTTCTACAACTTCCAAACTTCACAAAACTGTCCGTAAAAGCAACTACTTCTATGGCAACACAATCTGGACGTGAAATTCACATAACTTCATTTTACACATTATGCAGACAAACATGTTCAACATGACCTGCACGTTCAATAGATACCCAGCGACTCTCTGTTGCTGCTCCTTCCACAGCCTGTAACTACCTGGCAGTGTGCGGGAGTTGCTAAACTCTGATTGGTTGATCAAAATGACCAGCCAATCAGAACTATTTTTCGAGATCATTATCGCGCCAGAACTGTCCTACACCAATCACTATTCCCAGTTGCATTCACATCATTTCAATATGCAAATATTAATATAATGTTTAACAAAACCAAACGAAAAGAAAACTAATATGGGAATTTATTTAGAAAACTATCACTCTGCGAACGGCTATTCTGGCTGCCTTCTTACAAAAGCAAGTACTCTTACACATACGTCAACAGGAATGAGGGGAAAACACAACTTTCCCACTACCCAGTTACGTAATGTGGTACAATATACAATATTGAATTTCTACGTATGTCCCACTTGCACACTCTCACTCATTCTCATTCATTCCACAACAACAAAACAAATAGATATTAATTAAATAATATTTTTTTCTGGATTTTATATTTCGAAAATGAGAAGCAGTTAATGTTTTTAATATGAAAAACCAAATAAAATGACCTGACATTTTCTGAACTCGAGTACTGATTTCAAATAGTACTAAAAGACAAATTGTTATTATACCTAACTGCGTTTTTTAGTTTAAGTGCCGGTTTTGGGTGTTTTAGGTAATTTCCTCTAACACCGAAACTAAGACAGATAGAAGGCTGAAATTTTTGTACCATATCCTCTTGAATAACAGAAAGCAGTGTATCAGCCTTAAATAATATTAAATAATATTTAATATAGTTTATTTAGATTCTTAGGGGTTTGAATATTCAGTCGCTCAAAGTGATACAGTTACCACTTCCCATTGCTAGCATAGCAACAGGTGGGAGTGAGTGATTGCTAAGAAACAACTGGCTGTCTCCTTCACAGCCAATGGCTCCAATGCTATGGATGTTCGGCAAAGTAGCTTACTGCAATTAAGTTATCGCGTATTGACTCGCGACGTTACCCGTTGTTGCGGAGACGCTGTTGGCAGTCCTTTGGTTTATCTGGGCCGTCTGTTGCTCAAAAGTTGCAGATCTATTCACCCCATACACATCTCCACAGTAATCATTCGCCCTTGTCGTCTGTTGCCTGTGATGCACCATAGTTTCCTCTGGCCGAGCGCCATTTTGCCAGGCACGAAAGGTACTTTAACCATTGTGGCACACGAACAGCTTACAAACTTAGATGTTTGGGAAAGGCTTTCACCCATGACCGGAAGGCCAATGATAATGCTATTTTGGACGACTGATAAGTCGCTCCACTTCCATTTTACGACAATGACTGCACTGTTTCCCGTGTCCCCCTACGCACTTTGTATACCCTCCACTGCTAGTGCTGGCACCTGTAGTCTGCGAGTAGTAGGTATTGCACGTTGACGTCAAACACAGGCGGTAGTCAGATTATTGTGACTGGACTGTGATAATAGACGTCGATTGGACTAAACAACACTAACATGAAAGCTCTAGCAAAGATGCACTTAAATGAATAATTTACCCTTTTCGTCTTAAAATTTTCGTGAATTCATATTATATAAAGTATTATATTTTCAAGGAAACTGAGTGTCTGTACCGAGATATTTTAACCTTGTTCACTGAATGAGTTGTCTCAATATCTTCAACATGTTGTGTATAAAAAGTGATGGAAAACGAGTTGTGCAATGCTTCCGTATTTCAAGTTTCATAGAATTAGTTCATGGAACCCGTCGTCGTTCACAAAACCTATTTTCACACTGGAAATGAAATTTGGATCTGACTGTCAGTAAATAATAGTATCGTTGGGTTTAGTTTTGAAATAAAAAGTGATATCCGTTCGAGTGCATGTATGTACAAGCAATCAGACACAGAATTAGGTAAGGGACTGTAGCGGAAGATGTAGTTACGACTGTAATGAAAATTAAATATAGGTGGACAGGTGATGCTCTTTAAGTTTACCTGATGAACAATGAGTAGAAGACATTAGATACGACATGAGTGTGTAGGTTAAGAATGAAGTAGTCCTCAACACTACATATGATCTTGAATAGCTGACGCTTCTGTTGATGCTGATATGCGACATTCAAATATGTGCGATAAGCTAAATAAGAAACAGCTTCTGTCGATTGGAAATCCAAAGTATTTGCGGCTTAAAGCAATCAGTTAGATGCTGATAGTACAGGTGGTATTAATATTTGCGATAAAAGGCGATGAAGCAGCGAGAATTATTGTATCACCACTGAGCCCTCCAGTTTTTGCTGGGCCTTATTTATATGAGTTGCATGAGAAATAGTGCAGTCGCAGAACCATAGCTGCTAAGAATGCAATATTTATGAATGGAATAATTGATTATTACGTATTTTTATGGTATGAGCTTTCTTTTCGTTCCCGTTACGCAACAGAAAGATTGAAAAATGAGCGACACACCCCTTTGCAGATGCATATTCCAACTATTATGTTTCACTATGGGCCAGTTGTACGGTCTCCGGTTAGCACTCGATTAAGCTCTATTCTATGAATAGTGCGAAAAACGCGTTGTATGAATCCGGAATAACGCCTAACTGGAGAATAAACCTGGAATGACTTAACCCGCGATTTCTGGGCAGTTAGCGAGCTTAACACGTTCACTGCCATCGGCGCACCAGCGCGTCCGGCCGATACTAGTGCATATGCCGTCGACGCGCCTGCGCGGCGAGACACTCAGCTGTTTCTCAGCGCCACAGTTTAGTCGGGCACAGCCATTCGGTGTGGTTCATTGCGCAGGCACTCTAAGAACGTATTGTTTTCAATTTTTGCGGGTGCGGTTCGTGTGTTTTCCCTACAGTTTTTCTCTGTTGTGGGACTGAAAATGGAAGACAATCGTGACACGGCGGGCCCTTCAGAACCTAAGAAACGTAAAACACAGGACACAAGAAACGTACAAAAACTAACGGATGCGGAATTATTACGAATATTAGAAGAAAGCGATTCGGAAACGGAACTGGCCAGTGAGGAGGACGGCGTGGAATCCAGTGAAGAGTCTGACGGAGCCGAGTTTGTTTTAGATGAGACTGTAGAAATGGCTGTGAATCCTAGCGACAGGGAAATGGCAGAAGGAGTGGTAACAAGAGATAACGCAGCTGATACAACTGTTGCGTGGGAAAGAGAGCCAGTTGGAATGATAAATTGCCCATTTATAAAAAATGAGGGACTGCTTATTCAACCGACGGAAAACACTCCCTTAGATTATTTTCGTCTTTTGCTGACGGACGAATTTCTATTGACAGTTGTAGAAGAAACAAATCGAAACGCGATTGAATTATTCCTTTCTGCGGGAACCAAAGGACAATCACGAATAAACTGTTGGAAAGATGTGACTGTTGGCGAATTGTTAGTGTTCTTGGGAGTTTTCCTGCACATGGGAAATGTAAAGATGAGGAATTTGCAGGACTATTGGAAAAAGGACGCTTTATTCAACGTGAAAGGAATTGCCGATAGTATTTCACGAAATCGTTTTCTGCTAATACTACGTGCATTACACTTTTCTGAAAATCCAAAACAGGGCAAACCAACACCATCCGACAGGTTGTATAAAATACGTCCCGTTATCAATTTTTTCAATGAAAGGATGTGCCAAGTTTACTACCCTGGACGGGAACTGTCTCTGGACGAATCAATGATCCTTTGGCGTGGACGATTACTTTTCCGCCAATACATCAAAAACAAAAAGCACAAATATGGCATAAAGCTATATATTTTGACAACTCCCACTGGAATGGTCCTAAAATTCGCGGTATACACTGGCATGCTGGACGATTTAGGAGGAAGAGGCCATGCGCAAAAAATTGTTCTTCATTTACTAGATGAAAAGTTGAATGCTGGTCACCATGTGTACATGGACAATTACTATAACAGCTTCTCATTGGCAAAGCTGCTCCTGGATAAGAAGACCCACTGCACGGGAACTCTGAGGGCGAATAGGAAGGATACACCCAAGGAAATACAGGAAGCAAAACTACGAAAAGGTGAAGCCGTTGCCAGATTTGCGGAAGGAGTTATGATAGGTAAGTGGCGTGATAAGAGGGAGGTTTGCTACATTTCTAATGCATTTACAAATGAAATGGTTGAGGTTGAAACCAAAAGAAAGGAGAAGAAATCTAAGCCCTTGGCCATTGTAAACTACAATAAATTTATGGCGGGAGTTGATCGGCACGATCAGATGTTATCATATTACCTCTCGGAACGCAAAACCATACGCTGGTACAAGAAACTTTTTATCCACGTTGTGGAAATGATACTGACAAACGCACATGCCCTACACAATAAATATTGTGGCACAAAAATGCCCCTCCAAGAATTTAGACTCAGTATTATAAGAGCACTATTGCCACGAAAGCAGGTAGAACGGCCAGTCAGAAATCCCCAACATGTTGTGGTAAAACGAGAATCAAATGGAAAATCAAAAACACCGCGAAAAAAGTGCAGATCATGCGCCAGCCGTGGACAACGAACAGACACGATTTACGAGTGCCTAGATTGCCCAAATAAAGCAGGATATTGTTTGAATTGTTGTGTTATTCACCACCTCTAAAGGCAGATAGCACTTTCGTTGCTCATTTATTTTTCGACAGTTATGTGTCGGTACTATTCGTAAACTTTGTATTTATTTTATTTGTTTGAGAGTGTAATGGATAAAGCTCTAGATTGTATTTTTCTTAGATTTGACATACATTTTATTTCAGAAGTTTCTTCGAGATCTTGTGTTTGTATTTGAATGTTTCTACTATATTTTTTGTCCAATAAATATGTCGTTTGTCAGTAGGATGTTTCGTTTCATTTATGAATATAAAATGAAATTGTAGTAACCTAAACTGTCACACTAACCAGGAACAATACACTAGACGCATTGGCGCGTCCACGGCCACCCGCTACAGAATATGGCCTGATATGCCACTGACGCCTTAGTGCGCCCCAAAACAACTTTGATTCACGAGAGTAAATTTGATTGTGTACTTATAAAATAAATACATGTTATATTACTTTTAGCAATATATTTTCAGATTCTATTACGAAAAATATTGGTTACGTGGCAAAGCAAGGCCAATTACAGTGGCAGTGAACGTGTTAACTGGTGAATAAGATCCCGAAATCGCTTATCAAAGAAAGCCGTACTTCCGCTTTTCAGTCATTTACGTGAGAAACTGAATCATACTACGAACAGACGCACAGGTGAGACTATTTCTTATTTTCTTAAATAATACTTTTTATCGGTTGTAATAGGCATTTGATTTGAGTATTATGTGAATTCGATAGTGTTATTTATGGAAATCAAACACATTATTAAAATGACGACTCGTGCAAAAATAGTCTCGTTTACCTGGGCATTGCTGCAGTAGCGCAGATGACCGTTTCGTTTTATTTAGCAGACAGTCCCGTAATAGACTTAACCAAACAAAAAAACCACACCAGTTAGCGGTGTGTGTTCTGTTTGTATTAACAACTGTTTCCGTTTTCAACAAAACGTCGATTTTCCGTGTTGCAAAAAGTTTTGGTAAAACGGTAGTGTCCCTGTTTCACCCAGCTACATTACGCCAGTAGCAAAAAGTATTGTTCCACTGTGTTTTCTCTTGGCAACTGCCCTTTTTGTAAATATCAATTTTTAGTGAAAATATTAGGATCACAGGCCCATTAATACTTACGGGCTTAAGGGTAACAACATTGTCTCCCTCCCACTAGTATTCACTGTCGCCTGTGAAATGTTTATGTTTACTCAGCTTAAGTTTAACGGAATAAGATTAAGAGGAAAGTTATCATTTTTTCTCTATTTAAAAAAGGTGATGCTTCCTCAGCTACAGACCATAGCTGTTGCGATTCTCAGTTATTAGTATTATCCTCATAAGTCGACCCATATTTATCACAAAATGATAGCAATATATATATTTTGTAAGAGCAGAACAGGAATGAAGTCAATGAACCTGCGTAGTTGTAGCATGTGGAAGGAGTGCCTGGACTGCTATGTTTTTCACTTTCCTTGAATATCAAGTTATTTTCAGTGTTGTCCTTTACGTCAAATTGTAACTAGCTGAACCTATCTTAAACTCAGTTCTTTCTTCTTTTTTTGTTTTGTTTTTGAATTTCTAACGGACCAAAGCGCTGAGGTCATCGGTCCCTAGTCTTACACGCTATTTAAACTTATTTAAAGTAACTTATGCTAAGAACGACACATACACCCATGCCCGAGGGAAGACTCGAACTTCCGGCGGGAGGAGCCACGCAGTCCATGACACCACGCCCAAAACCGTGCGGCCACTCAGCGCGGCTAAATTGAAATAATTATCTTATATTGCACTTGTGTGGAATACCATTTTTCGGAAATTGGTGGGTTATTATGATGGCTTAATGTAAGTAAAAATGTTTGATAGTACACTACTGCCCCGAGTTCATTCCTCTAGTTCATGGCAGGAAATATTATTCAATCTTATCTCCCACTGGGACAACCACTGTCCACCTTTTAATGAATGCTTCAGAGCAACAAAATCGTCCACCACCTAGCACTATTCCCATAAACATGTAAATTATTTGTGCTTACTCAAGCTAAATTTAATACAGTAAAATGAACAGGAAAATCAGCTTTTTTTATAAGAAAGCTAAGACAGATAGTTGTTGTATTTCACAGTTATTAGTATTATTCACATAACCACATCTATATTCATTATAAAATTATTGTTGTCTTTGTGTTATAAGAACATAGGTACCTGTCATTCAGCTAACAGGAATCTATAGTAATGAATGGAGTTTTTTTTAAAAGGGCGTATCTCATGCTGAATAAATTTTTCAGCACACACAAAAAACTGTGTCAACTCCAAACTACGAAACACAGATGCTTTTTAGTGGTTTTATGTTATTAGTACAGTAATATCTGAGTTTACGTGAGAAGGATTTTCACCTTAAGTAATTATGCTATGTGTAATTGAACTATGAACTTCACTGATTTACGCCCTTTTAAAAAAATTCATCCTAAATTAAAAAACTCATGTCAGAAATAAGCAAACTTTGCTTTGTTTTTTAAATTTCGTTTCATTATTTTTCAAAGGTATACAAAATAGTGTTAAGGGCGATGGTTTATGGTACAAATCACAATAATTACTAAAAAAATATAACACCAGTATTCTCATCAACTAAAATGCATTCTTCTTATTCCGTGGCATTTTCAGGTTCAGTTGGCCAAGAAAATAGTTCTGTGTAGAAATACTTGAGGAATGGAGGATTCGATTTTCTTCAGGTCTTCAATCTTTGCTCTTTTGATGGGAACTTTCCCAGAAGAGTACAATGGTGATGATGGCGGTGCAGGTGTCATTGAACTGAGAGCCATGAAGAAAGTGTGGCAGACCAGACCATTTATTGTCGAATACCCCTTAATGTAACCCTTTCTTTCATGGGAATAGACAAAGTGATAAAGAGTACTAACTGAAAACTTAATTCTTTCATTTCCGGGTTTGCTTTTAGGCTCTTCAGAAATAGGATACTTTTTGTAGTGCAATGGCCACCTGCTTTTGAAATCCAAAATTTCTGTGGTTGCCACTTCTTTCACCACAAACTTTCCTGGTACATAACTCTCTATAATATGACGAGCAACATCGTGCACTGAATAGATTCAGTTTTTTTGGATGTTTTGCGATGATCCTAAAATCACAGACACAAGGTAAAAAACTACGACCTCTCACTGGGAAAAACTGTTGTATTTTCTTAAATCGACATATGTCTGTGAGTGAGAGAAGACATCGAGAAAGTGTATGATTTTTGTTTTGGCCTGCGCAGTTATCTGAAAATAAACGGAGCTCTATTGTATTTTGAGGCACCTCTTTTATAAAATCTGATAAAAAAGAACGGACTTCATCTGGGGATTTTCTGCCATTCCCTTCATGGTAAACGTACAATGTACTCTTCTTTTCTTTAATGTTACTGATGCAGAATATACTAACAGTAAGCTGTATTAAATAGAAAAGCTCCAGATTTGGAATCTTCGGTAGGGTTATATTCTGCATGTAGTCAATTGCGATGGACAAAACATGGCTTTCATTTTGCCCTTCTACAGATAATTCATGCTTTAGAGCAGAATAAAACTTCCTAGTCCTGCGTTTATGTATTAATAGTTCGGCTGTAGCTGTCCTTTTAGCAACTTCATTAAGATGAGGGGCTTTAATTTACTGGTCAAGTTCTTCACAGGTACAACATACATCTACTTGAGACCTATCAAATCTGTAGCCAAAAATCTTGTTAAAATCATTCTAGTATGTGTATCACGAGACAGTTCTGAATTAAGGATATTTCGTTCTAAACAGTTTCCACATTGTTTTTATTGATAGCTGAGGTCTCAGGTAGCATATTTTGTCCTGAGGATAATGTGATTCATACAATCGGAAATATCTAATATGATAGCGAATCGCCTCATGCATTTCAGGTGCAAGACATCTGGTGATACCCCTACCTCTTTTATCTTCTGGAGTACATCCAGCCATTTTTAAATCTCCGATTCTTCTGACTCGCTTTTCACTCACAGAAAAAACTGAAAGAAAAGTTTTCATTCATACCTTCGTTCGATCACTTCCTACAAGAATGTGGCATGAGAAAGTAGAACTTTTCATTACCTTGGGATTAGTTCTACCCTCTGGTCTTCTCTTTTTAACTTCACGTACATGAGTCAAGCCTTGTAGATACAAATCCTGGACATTCCTACTAAGAATATTGTAGAATTTTGAAAACACATCAAAACAGTTGCCTTTCCTCAGATTTTCCAAACGCTTTCTTGTACATCTAACAAAAGAAAGAAAAATAAAGAAACAAATGAGTACTTGTTGCAGTAAATACGACTAGTACATGGTCGTTCTGAAGAAGATGGAGGCTACCATTTAAAACAACTTTGGTTACCTATCAGTAATATTGTTATTAATCGTTTTAATTATAACCATAAAGTATAGCTTTGAAACAATAATGTATTGCTAATTCATTAACACAAAAACGGAACAAAGTAATGGAAGCAATGTGGCTTACCTTTAGGAAAATTCTGGTTTTTCAGTCTCAACAATGTTGCCTCTGAGGTTAACATAACCTTCACCCTTGAGTCAGGCTGCTTTTACTTTGTTTACCTTATATAATGACGGATTTGCACCACGTTTTCTTTTGCATGATTTGTCAGCGTAATCACCACTACACTCGCTATCAGTGTCATTCATTTTATCGTTTGATGTGAACTAATTCTCAACTGAACAGCAATGGAACAAAGACTCTATACCACAGGTTAGAAAATAAGCGGCGAACTGAAACAGATGTTTACAATGCTCCCAACATATTTTTTTTTAAAGAGGCGGAAGTCAGTGACATACACCCCTTTAAAAAAACTGCGATCTTCGGTCTCGAATTCTCGCTCTATGTGGGGCATTAGAAACGCCCTTTTAGAACTAATCGGTAGGCATATCTATCGGGTTTCTGAAACAACAAAAAAGTAAAAACCGGTGAAATTATGTGTTACGCCCCTATAAAAAATCTCGACTCAGTTATTAAATTTACATAATTATAACAGTGGAAGGAGAGGCTGACAAGTTAGCTGTTTAAATTTCTCTTTAATTCTCTCATGCCACTTTTTTTTTTCAGAAATTACTCTGTTGCGCCAATGAACCAACTACCACGGACACTCAAATATTTTGTCTCTGGTGACATCCTTCTGTCCATTGGAGACTTCGTTGGTATTGGCAAGGGGACAGTAAGCAGAATTATTCACATTAGACAACATGCACATAGATAGTTCTATTAATTACTTCATTTCTCTTATGCCATAAATGGAAATAAAATTAACAAATCTATATCGATCAATATATTTTTATTCTGAAACCATTTGTCGTAATTTTTATTTTCTGAACCTAATTTTGAGCTTTATTAACTAATACAGTTCTTCCCCCTCTCTCGTTCTTGTCACGCTCCTTTTGAAGCATTCTCGTCTGCAATTCTGCTAGTTCTTTCACATTCGAATACAGTTATTTTTATTCTAAAAACGATACTCGCAGTTCTAAGCTGAGACGACTATAGAAAAGGAGGAACAATATAGTGAAGTTGTCAAATCTCTACTTGCTTCTACCTCCCTCCAAGATTACATGCAGTCGGTAGAGGTGATTGTACAAGGCAAATTATGTATGAAATAGTTACTGTCCCTCAAATATTTAGGGCGAGATACAATAACAACAGCCTCCAGTCTAATATGTGCCGTAGGTATATTTCTACCCACGGATTATGAGAAATGCTGGGATCTTATCCTTCATATATATAACCTCAACGTAATTAATAATCACCACATCACAGAAACAGGATTTACGTATGCCAAATTCAGCAACGGTATTTTCTGTATAACACCCTTTGTTGCTGTAATGAATTAATCATTTTAAGACGTAAATGCACCAGCAAGATATCCAGTAACACCTCTCACAACTCTGTGTTATATCCATCTCCATGAGGCTTGTGTTGTAACAGTCCGTTGGAGAGACAGAAAATACCAACTATTTTACAAAGTAGACTGCATATCACAGTTGCTTCCATGTTATGTGCCCACTTACAGTTCATCATCTACCGTACAGTTACATTTGATGGAATGCTATTGTGTGTAGAAACGTGGCATCTTAGTCTAACTGTGGCGCCCTGCTGGCCACTTTATCATATCGTAATTTGGACCTTCCGCTTCACATATGGGATGCTATCTATCAGTAGCCCCTTCTACTTTTTCTGAGCGTTGTACTTACGTCTTCCTTTCATATCTTTCAAAAAATGGTTCAAATGGCTGTAAGCACTATGGGACTTAACATCTGAGGTCATCAGTCCCCTAGATCTAGAACTACTTAGACTACACACATCCATGCCTGAGGCAAGATTCGAACCTGCGACCGTAGCAGCAGCGCGATTGCGGACTGAAGCGCCTAGAACCGTTCAGCCACAGCGTCATTTCTTTAAAAAATATAGATCTGTTACCTGCTCTGTCGATCTATATAAAGTTCTTTGTAATGTAAACTGTTGTATTTTTTCCCCTTACCTCATTCCTAAATCTAGGATGGTCTATTAGTGGTCAAATAACAAATACCTGATCCCTTAACTATACTGTCATACATGTAAATATCCTACCAATTTACATAACTGTTTTGTAGTAATATTTTCATCGAATGAGACTGCAGCAGGTTTCGCGTTTTCTTCTACACTCTTGAACTTATTTACATTATATACCAAACTCATAATATCTCCAGCGATTAGTTCTGTGATCGGGAACGCTTATCACCCATTTTTGACACAATCTTTCAGCAGACAATGATAAGTAAACACGAAATGATATATGCGAAAATAGCCAGAATGCTCTTCAGTTGCTGCCAAGTTAACTGGATGGGAACGCTATTGCAAGAATAACCAACTGGGAAATAAGATACTGTTGTACAATGTGCACTCCAAGTTAATCTGTGGTTAGCCAGTTCCTCAGTTAGCTATCCCTTGATTTATCTGGGATTGTATAAGTGACCCTATGTGGATGGAAGTGGTTATGGACGCCGATGCTCTGTTCCATGTCCTGCAATACACACCTTCAAGGTTTACCAAGGTACAATGCTGTAGAGGACTGTTACTCTTGTGGAAGGTGCTTTGAAGGAAAAATTACATCTGTAGCACAGATTTGTAACGTCTGCTGAAAATCATGCCATTCTGTGCAAAGCTATACATCTAGCTCTTCTCTGGAATTAATGATACGTTTTCAAGTTTACTTCGCAGCACAAGCAAAGCACATACTGCCATATGGAACTCGTCTTTCCATGCCTTTCTTCGGATAAATTCCTGTATCGTCTCTTCGTGTAACCTCCTTTCACAGTATAATGGTTGCCTCAAAGTACATGGATTTCGTACACCCTGTCAGTAGATGGAAATTCCCAACATGGTGCCAAATTTTGGGGCCAGTAGGCAATTTTTATTTGCACCTGTGAAAAAAGTCTTGGCTACAAAAAATGGAATCATTCAACCCTATTTACTAATTAAAATTTAACCACATATCCAAATGTAAAAAATTTAACTGAACATGAAAATGATGGAAAAATTTAAAAATATGAAAATATTAAAAAAATTAATTTTTCATTTTTGAAAATTTAATAATTTTTTTAATATCTAATATTTTATTTTGTAAAAAATTAAATTTTTTAATTTTTCATTTTCCAAAATCAAATAGAAATTTCCCCTTATAAGTTAAGATAAAATATTATAGGTTAGACACGTCGAAATTGGCATTCAATTCGTTTTTCTATTTTTGAAAAGTTCTAATAAATTATGACAAAAATATGACTAATGTATGGGATGAATCCAAATTGAATAAATACATATTTGTTGAAGTAAATAATATGCCAAGAAACAAGCTAAGCTTCATGTTTGCAAACATTATTTTAAATCTTCTTTGATTACTGATCATTTGCAAAGTATAAAACAATGATGCTAGAGCACATATTAATAAATTTTATGATACAGATGAACATAAATTTAAATTCTACAGTTATAATAAATATTTGTTAGAAATACAAGAAGAAGTCAAAAACTCAAACTCTCTGCTTCTTCTAACCTTAAAACAGTTTGTGTATTATAATACGCAGAAAAATATTGATAATAAACATTACTTTTTCTGATGATATATAAAGAGACTTTAATAACTTACCAAAACCAGTACATGATTGTATTTTACCTATTATATTTTTGAGACTTTACAGGCAATAACAAAAATATAAATATTATTTAAAATTCAAAATTAATATTCTGTGTTGAAAATCACAAGTTCAATTCTCTTTTCCATAAAAACTTATATCAGCTTAAGTATTATTATGAATTATATCATTAAAAGTATCACATAATTTCATCTTTGTTTCTTGATTTGCAACAACTCTTTTTCTTCTAGTCATATTTATAATACAATTAGGACAATCTCTAATGAAATTGTATGGATATATATCAGTACCACCTTTTAATTGTGCTTTTCTTTTAAATGCACGAAATGAATTGTATGCACTGAAAAAACTATTTCACAGATCGAAATTCCACTTTTCTTCAGGAAAAATTTAAATTCATCCATTTTTAGGTAAATATTCCGCAATTTAACATTATCAAATAATGAAGAATAAATGAATTCATTATTTTTCTTCGTTTGAAAGATAACAAAAATAAAATAAGGAATACCAAATTCTCCTGAATTGCAATCATTTTTATATATAACTCGAATTTTTTTTATTAATGAGTCTGGCGATTTCAGTGGTTTGTAACTGAGACACAGACATTGGTATTTTAGGATTTTTCAGTCTTTCTTGTTGTAATTCAAGTTCATAATCAGGATAATATTTAAAACTAGGTACTTTAATTTACATTTTTTAATTAACAAGTTTTGCTTCATTTGATAATGTATCATTTATTTGAACTCGACTGTCATATTTATCAGACCACCTAAGAATAGCATTTCCAGCATTAGTACTAGAAATAACAGTTAAATTTTGTTCCCAAATAATTTCTTCATGTTCTTTAAAATAAATGCCAAATATTTGTAATAGACAAAGTATTTCCTTTTCATTCCTTTTCATATTACCATTATTAAGCATAAGTCCTCCCACAGGAATTTTATCAGAAAGAGGTGAAGTTAAGATTACTAAAATTTATGAAGAAATGAAAGGCTGTTCTATTCTTCATAAAACATAATTTCCTATTTTTATAGTTACAAAATCAAATAATTTTACAACATAATTATCAATTAATTTTTATTAGATTTTCCATCATATTAAGGGTAATCTGGTGCATCAGTGTGAACAGGTTTAAAATTCACATATAACTGAATATGATTTGGATGAACCCAACCATCAACAATATTTGTATGAATTTCTAAATTTCTGTTACGAATGTTTAAATTATCTTCACTTTTCTTCATTAACGGGAACTGATCAAAACTGATAGATTTCAACTATTTTCATTTGTAAACATTTTTATAAACTATAATAAAAGTACCTTACTGAATGTAATTAAGAAATTTATAATCCTCAACCATTATCATCAATGTCCATAGTTAATTTCCATTGTCCATACATTATTCCTCTAATTGACATTGCTAGTAATTTTTTACCAAATGAAGCACCTTCAGCATACATCCATTCTTTTGCTGCTACTTGAACTTCTTAATCTACTTAGCTACTGTAGATAGCAAGTAATACATGTACCACATGCGGTTGTAATTGATCTAGGGTTGAGGAAGAGATTTTTTACCTGTGCCTTCACCCCGAATATGCACGTGACATATACAGGGTGGTTCATTGATAGTGACCCTGTCTAGGGTTACAGGTGGAGCCCCAAAATCCAGACACGTCTGTGTGGTAGACATCGGTACTCTGGTCAGGGTCTGTTGGCTCTATAAGCTCGGCTGTGAGTGAATCTTCTGGAAGTCAACTCCAGTCGAAATTATGCGAGATCCTTCGCGATTTCACCACAAAAACCTTAACACAAAGCAATAATGATGACAGAACAATGGGAAAGAATCCACTATCCTGGCCCCCAGTCAGTGACACTGGGTAATAGACCTAATTATTGGATTCCAGGGGATTAGGCATGTCATGAAGGGAAGAATCGGAGCTTCTCAAAAACCCTCAAGACAGAGAGAATATTTTACATGGGAACTCTCAACACAAACACACTACTGAACCAAGGTAAATTGAAACGAGTAACAAACACCATGGATAAATTCAACATCAGAATTATGGGAGTACAGCAAACACGATTCGCAGATGAGATCCACATTGATTCAGAAAACTACAGAATATATAAGGGGAAACCATATAACCAAGTAATCTCAAAACTCTTCCGAACATGATTTGTAGTACATAAATCGATACTGGATTCTGTAATCGATTTCAACTCAAAATCAGAAAAAATTTCAACCCTGATCTGGAAACGAAGACTATACACTAATTAGTGCACACGCCCCCACAAATAATTATAACAAGAAGAACCAAGAGATAATAGAGGAATTCTGGGAAGATCTGGACGAAATTACCAGCAAAGTCCCCAAGAATCACGTAAAAGTGTTACAAGGGGATTTCAATGCCCAGTTATACAAGGAAAGAAAATTCCGAGACACGACAGGGAAACACACGGCCCACAAGGCAACAAACAAAATTTGAGAGAACTTGATAAATTTCTGCAGGAATTTTGAGCTGAAAATCATGTCCATACAATTTCAGAAACCACACAGAAAACAAGGGACTTGGCAATCCCACAACAATGCTGTAGGAGAATTTCAGATAGACCACTTAGCAATGTCCATGGAAAACGCTAGAGAAATAATGAACGTAAGAATTAGGAAAGGAGTTTATGAGTCTGATCATTACCTCTTCCAAATCAAAATAAAAGTTGTACTTAACAGACAAAAAAAGACAACCAACAGACCTTTCAGAACAGATCCAGAGTACCTGCAACGAAACAAGAAAAACGTAATAGAAGAAATTATGAAAATCAGCAACAACTGTCAAAAAAATGAGAGAACTGATAAAACTGGAGAAGCCACTCAGAAAAAGGAACATCGATGGTGGGACATGACATGCGACAGAGCCATAGGAGACAGAACACAAGCCTATAAAAAATTTAACAGCCGTAGAACACAAGAAAAATGGGAATAATTCAACAGGATACAGGGAAACACTTCAAAAACAATCCGCAGAGAAAAAAGAGGTTACGAAAGCAGCAGGCTGAAGAAGATAGAAGAGAGCTTCACCAGAAACACGGAATTTTTAGACAATATTCAGAGAAAATATGATAGGATATAAACCTCCAAGCTTATGCTTCAAAAGACAAGATGGAACACTGGAGACAAATCCAAAGAAAATCTGCGAAATATTAGCTCGATACTTTGACACATTACTCAACTGCGATGAACCAAAACAGAGATTAAAGTTTACAAAACCAGAACTTAACCAGGACTCCGAACACCCAACACATACTGAAAATAATAAAATCATTGAAAAATAACAGAGCAATAGGAGAAGATGGACTGATTGAAGAAATATGGAAATTAGACCATGATAACATTACATCCAAGCTACACAGAATAATCAAAAACATCTAGGAAACAGAAACGATGCCAGAATGGACGTCAGTCCTAATGTACCCCTTCCACAAGAAAGGAGACAAAACAGACCCTAGTAACTATAGAGGAATTTAGTTACTGTCTGTGACATACAAAATTCTATCCAAAGCACTGTTAAACCGATTAGAACTTCAGACAGATCCACACATCGGTGAGTACCAAGCAGGGTTCAAGAAGGGAAGATCGTGCAGTGAACAGATCTGGTGTCAGAGAACAATATTAACAACGAGAAAGTCCAGAAACACCACAATAACATTTGTTGCTTTCAAGAAAGCCTACGATTCCATACAAAGAGAAACACTTTTCAGTACACTGGAAGAAATGATGGTACGCAACAAGATCAGAAAACTAATCCAGGAAACATTAACAAATGTAAAATCCAATCTGAAGTTCATGGGAGAGATCTAGGAACCGTTCAAAATCAAGACAGGAGTGACACAGGGTGATGGCCTGTAACCTATTTTATTTAACGCAGTTTTAGAGAAAACCATCAGGATATGGGACAAAGGAGTCAATTGGGTGAAAATGAGAGACACAAAAATAGAACCATCAACATAAAATGTTTGGCCTTTGCCAATGATATAGCCATCATAACAAACAAGAGAAAAGAAGCCAAAGAAGCCCTAGAGACACTACATGAAATCGTAGCCAGAACAAGACTACAAATTTCGTATGAAAAAACCTAGTTCATGGATACAAAATCCACAGACAGAAAACCACTGGTAACAAAGTATGGGAAGATAGCACAAGTAGAAAGTTTCAAATACCTGGGAGAGATTATACAGAAAAAAGGACTAAACTCGACAGCCAACTAAGAACGAGTTGCAATGCTACAAAAAGCTTACAGACTGACATGGAACCATTACAACAAAAGAAGTATTTCCGTTAGTGCCAAATTGACACATTACAAAACAGTAGTGTAGCAGAAGCCTTGTATGCCTCAGAAACGACAGTCATCAGGGGAAGAGCGAAAATCAAGGAAATGGAAAAGCAAGAGAGGAAAGTTCTGCCAAAGATCTATGGGTTAGTTCAGAGGTAGGGGATATGGATAAAAAGACCGACAAAGGAACTGTACAAACAAACAGAGACAATTACGGACAGCATCAGAAGAAGATAGGTTAAATTCTATGGGCACATTTATAGGATGAACGATAACAGGCTGACCAAGAAGATTTTTTAACATAGTGATGAGTAATACGATGAAAACTAACTGGGCAAAGGAAACCATGGAAAGAAACTAAATACCTCCACACAATAAATAACAAACAAAGAAAAATACAGAGAAAAAATCAGGAAACAGAAATTCAGGGAAACACCAAACGAGAAGAAACCAGGAAAGAAGTGGACATAGAGAGGGAGAAGAAACACAGTGAATATATGAGTGCTTTTTGGGAAGAGAAAAGACAGAGACAAAAAAATGTGCCATGAAAATTGATTGTGTTTTAACGCTCTCCTAAATGGGGAGTTAACGATGATTATAATAATAATAGTATAACTTTCAATGAAGTTCCCTGATGCGACTGGTGAGCCGGTCTACACACGATTTTCGGTCGTAATAATAAAAAATTAATAGAGAATATATAGTTTTTCGTTTTACACAGTTGAGGTACGTTTCTAAAAACATTGTACATTATTTAATAAATAATTCTGGTCTTTCGAATGCTTTTGAATCCAGCTCAGATGGGGCTACACTGATGTAAGCTCTTTCAATTTAAGAGTTGCTAAATACCTGGCTCTAATTGGAGAAGGGAAGAGGGAGGTGGCACATTATGCAGAGTGTGTGATAACGTTATAAGAGATTAAGTAAATGAAATAGTCCTCCTCCTTAGATTATGAAAATGACACAGGCATAGAGGAATGAGGAAATTATTCAGCAATGATACTTCTGCAAATAGTAGGAATAAATACAGCAAAAGAGAAAGAAATTAATTGTACAAGGAAACTCTTTAAGAGATAACAAGAGGTGCCATAGAAAGGATATGAGACGCTGCAATGGAAGGTTATTAAAAACATCAAAAATATGAAGAAGCAAAACAGAAACTTAAGTTGGTTGGAAATCACATTTAATCATTTAATGTGGCACAGTAGCTAACAACACATACAAAATTGGCCAAGCATTCAAAGAGTTCTTGGTGATCAGAAACACAAATAGTTCAAAAATGGTTCAAATGGCTCTAAGCACTATGGTACTTAACATCTGAGATCATCAGTCCCGTAGACTTAGAATTAATTAAACCTAACTAACCTGAGGACGTTACACACATCCATGCCCGAGGCAATATTCGAACCTGCGATTGTAGTAGCAGCGCGGATCCGGACTGAAGCGCCTAGAACCGGTCGGCCACAGCGGCCGGCCACAAATTGTTAATAAGGATAACAATGATTGTCTGAAGATAATGCCATTAGAAGTAGGAAGAAGCAGGGAGTGCTAGAAATGATTGTGTTTCAACAGATACGATTACAGTGGGAGAAAAGTTGACAGGTAATAAATTGGAAAGTCTTTTACATACTGTCTGCAGTGTAAGACACTTCCCCAGAACAAGAACAATGATATTCTCGTTCTAGGTCACTATAAAGGATACAGCAAAGGCTTATATAACTGAAGACCTATCAGATTCCTTTCAGTAATTTACAGACAGGTTGTATAAATTGTTACCACCCACATAGACAAAAAAAACTGGGTTTCGAAAAAGCTGAGAAATAAGCTGGACACACTACAATTTATCCATGATATTTCGTAAACGAAATTATATAACGGAGCTATTAGTGCCACTTTCAATGGAATTCTTAGATGTGGAAAAATATTTTGACACAGTTTTAATATTTCAACAGAAATAGCCTTGAAAAATACAATACTGCTTCTACCAGTCTTAATCAAGTTATTAGAAAGTTAACAATTCAAATAAGAGAAGCCGGCCGGTGTGGCCGTGCGGCTCTAGGCGCTTCAGTCTGGAACCGCGTGACCTCTACGGTCGCAGGTTCGAATCCTGCCTTTGGCATGGATGTGTGTGATGTCCTTAGGTTAGTTAGGTTTAAGTAGTTCTAAGTTCTAGGGGACTGATGACCACAGATGTTAAGTCCCATAGTGCTCAGAGCAATTTTTTGAAATAAGAGACACGAATGACCGTTTCATATATCCAAAGCTAAGCTCAACAACCCTATAATATGGTTCAGAAGGTTCAAATGGCTCTAAGCGCTATTGGACTTAACATATGAGGTCATCAGTCCCCTAGAACTTAGAACTACTTAAACCTAACTAACCTAAGGACATCACACACATACATGCCCGAGACAGGATTCGAACTTGCGATCGTAGCAGCAGCGCGGTTCCGGACTGTAGCGCCTAGAACAGCTCGACCACAGCGCCCGGGCCTATAACATGTTTTCATATTCACAAAACGGAAAAATAGGGAATTCGTATTATTGAAATATCTCAGAACCACCTCCGTTTCAGATCAATATGCCCAGCAAATATAACCAAAAATGAGAGCAACAGATCCTGTTGCGATGACATTGGCACATAACCCCCTTAGCTAAGGGAAAATGGCCGTTATGTAAGCCTTCAGAAAAATGCATGTAGTTCCTATACGTTATTTCCTTTCTCTCTTAGAAGCATGTGGTGTGATACCCCATAATATGTAGATCTATAGTGTGTAAGACGCAGCTTCTATCAGTTATGATGTTTTCGAGAAAACTTAGTTTTCCTTAAGGTGGTCTCTTTACCCCAGCTTCCCTTGCATGCCGTATTAGTCTACATACATAGACTTGGTGATGGAGCTTTAACCCTCACAGTACCAACAGGAGGGTTCTTTATGCCCATTCTATATGCCTTCCCTTTGAAAATATTTTGATCTAGTCTTTTACTTCGTATTTTAAAACATTGATATAAATATTCATTGGTTTTAGTTAGCTCTTCTACCACATTCCACAATTTTTTTTTAATTTTTCAGTGAAAATTTAATCCAAGCGTTTAACCATTTTTGTAAACATTGTTGGAAACTGATAGCGATCTGATAGATAATTAAAATACTGATCAGTTTTCATAGCAAAAATTTATTAAAAACTAAAATTCACGTCAGATGATACGTGGTTTCGATTTTATCAGAAACCATCTTGAGACCATGTCATTGAAACGTTAAACATTAATATTTTTAGAGGAAAACGTATGTCAAAACTGCACACGTCATCTGCGTAATAAATATGGATCGACAGACTTAATACAACAAAAAGATTGTATAGCATCAGGTTGTGAGCAGAGACGACAGCAGAGTATTGGTAAGTGTCGGAGGACACCATTGGTGACTATCAAATAGCCTTAAAACGCTACGTTTTATAAAGAGGAGGTCTGCCCCTCGCCTGCTGTTTGGCATCACTGAGAACCAATAGGGCTTAATGTACGATAGTAACATATGTAAAATACAAAATTTCGGTCTAGATGTAGATAAAATACAATATTAAAGGTTATATAAAGTAAGTGGGACGCCGACTTAATTATTTTACACCGGCATAAATAATTACGGGCATACGTAAATAACCAGCAGCTATGGAGGTAAGGACGCTTTATCGCCATCTATGAGCGTTGTATGGAAATCCAGTACTCAAATACTGAAGCAACGATCAGTTTAGCGATGCCACCAGTCGCCGTGGAGACTTTAGCTTAGAACCTCACGAAGCATAGTGTCGATGGCGAGGAATATAGCGCACCAGAGATGTAACGGCAGAACAACGCCGTCAGTCACCATGGGGCAAGGATCGATGAAAGACGAACAGAAATGTATTTTATGAGGTATAAAACCTAACAGTCAGTAGTAAAACAGTATGAGTGGTGAAATACTATCTGAACGACACATGTTATAATGGTTCAACTACAAATGATAAAAAAAATGCACTGGCAAGTAGTCGAAAAATACTATATATACGGTGACAGGCTTAAGACTTAACTTCATGAAGAAAACGGTATCGTAATTACCAGCTTTAGAGATTAAAATCAGTCATATATATATATGAGTTTTGAACTTTCACGCAACGTCCGTATATGGCGCTTTGGTATTCTTACCAATGTTCCTCCGTTTTACTGGTTGTTCAATAGTTTTTGATAACATAAAATAATTACTATGGCGTCCTGCTTACTTTATATAACCCTTAATATTGTATTTTGTCTACATCTAGATCGATGTTTTGTTTTACTTATATTCCCACCGTACGTGAAGCCCTCTTTGCTCACAGTGATGTCATGCAGCAGGCGAGGGGTTAATCTTCCTCTCTGAAACGCGTAGCGTTTTGACGCCATTTGACAGCTACTAATGGTGTCCTCAGACACTTATCAACGCTCCGCTGTCGTCTCTGCTCACCCCCTGATTTTATACTATTTATTGTATGAACCTGTTTCTCTCTGAAAAATATTGATGTTTAACGCTTCAGAGACGTGGTCTGAAGATGATTTTCGATAAAACAGAAACCACTTACCATCTGACGTGTGATTTTTAGTTTTTAATAAATCTTTGAGATCAAGACTGATCGGTATTTTAACCAAAAACTGAAACCTTAGGAGTAAATGGCACTTGTCCAGTGAATGTCGTATTCAGTATATTTAGATTCAGGACCTAAAAATTTTATCTCTTTAAATTATACATTGTGAGTAAAGGTCAACAACGCTTAATGAAATATTGAGATATGCATTGTTTATTTTTTCCTGTGGGCATAAAATGCCCCCCCCCCCTCCTCCCGCCTCCTTTGGTAGCACACATTACTGACAGTGTGTTGATATTGTAAAGAGTGTGCTGAAAGTTGTTTCCAGGTTCTGGAGCCTACTTACACTTCAGTATGTCTCTATAAAGTTACGGGAATTGCGTAGTGTGCGTACAGGTAAAGGTTGTGACGGAGGAACGGAAGTTCGGATGTTGACATGGGCCGTGCGCTCCCGTAAAGCGGAAAATCTGGCCTCGAGTCCTGGTAGGTCAAAAATTTTCACTATCGTCATTTCCTCATACAGCTGATGGTTGTTCGTATTCCTGACTGCGAATACATTTCATATGTTTATTTTATTAGTTGTAATGGAAAGGAGTTAAGTATTTTGTGATGGTGATTTGTTAGCTTATCGTAGCGATGCTCCAACACAACGCAACAAATATCTGTGACATTATAATTACATTTTTCGGTTGGTGCTGCCAGTCCCTCTGTTTGTTATGAAAACGCTGCATTCTAATGAAAATTAAGTGATAGTGAATGAATGTCGACTCGGAATCAATTAATGAAAACTACATACAAATTTGGTATATGTGTGCCGATAATACCACGAAGCAGTCTCCTTCTTTCCTTCTGTGGACATTTTTCTCCGAAGGTGACTAAAAGTTGACATGAACACTTAGCCACTGTCATGTTATAAACACCAGTTAGATAATGGTAGACCTATCTATGCCTTCAGCTGTATTAAGAAATGACGAGACGGTGAGTGTGTTTGTGAGTTTAAAAGGACAACCGAACATATTCTATGAGAGAAGCACGTAAGCATAGCACGATAATTTGACAGAATGTACGCCACAAAAGATCTTAAGAGAAGAATTTCATTGCCATTTAGTGGGGAGTATTGTACAGTGTAGTAAACAACATTGTTGATAGTGCCTCGAGAGTAAATCTATTGCTGCATTTGGGAGAAAAATGAAGACCTAATACGGAAATACGGAAATACTTCAAATATGAATCAAATGGTTCAAATGGCTCTGAGCACTATGGGACTTAACATCTGTGGTCATCAGTCCCCTAGAACTTAGAACTACTTAAACCTAACTAACGTAAGGACATCACACACATCCATGCCCGAGGCAGGATTCGAACCTGCGACCGTAGCAGTCGCGCGGTTCCGGATTGAGCGCCTAGAACCGCGAGACCACCGCGGCCGGCCAAATATGAATCAATTGGATCACTAGGAGAGCAAGAGTTGGCTATGAAAAATACAGATCAACAATTACACAGATGCAGATGCATTTATTTCTAACTACGCTGCTAGCCTTATTGTCACTTCTGGACGTTTTTCGAGGGATGCAGCTAGTAAAAGAATAGCTGCATATATGACCGCTGCTTCTCGCCAAGCAGAAAATATCAAATGTTATGGTAGATACATGCCTTCCTAGTTCGTCGCCTTCTCTTTTCCTCCATTAAGAAATACGTCAGGAGCAGTTGTAAGACACAGGCTCAAGATTATAAGGGACGCTCGTAAATAAATGTTTAGTTCGAGACGTTGCATGTAATACTCTGTAAAAGAAAAAGTCATTTCTGAGCGCACCGTCCCGGCGAAGATGTTTGAATAATTCCTTTTGAGAGCGCAACGGCGAAAGGAGGCGTCTCCAGCGGCTCTCTGAGAAAATTAAAACCTCGGACGATTCCGGCAGACGGCAGACGGACGCGGATGCGGCCTGGCCAGCGGGCAGCGATAAAAGCGAGCAGCGAGCAGCAGAGGGGCTGCAAATCGATGCGCGCCCGCCCCGGAACAAAGACGAGATATTCACCAGCTGCAGATTAAACGCGCCTTCGGGATGAATGTGGCGGAGGGGGCACCAAAAGAGTGCCTCGTCTAAAGGTTGGCAGGCCTGGCGCCGCCATCTTCTCCCGCGGGTAATAAACAGGGCTCACTTCCCACTCTCCCAGACTCCCGCTCTTAAACCACAAAGGTTAATTTCAGCCCTACCACCAGTGACGGCAGTGTTAAATACGCCTGAGTCGAGTATTCTTACCTGGTCCTTAAACAGCCATGCGTAAATCTGTACGCCAGCTAAAGGTTCCTCTCTGCAAAGTTATATTACACAGGATGACAAAAGCTACCAGAAAGCAAGCAGAAAGCGAAATGAAACTTCACAGGATGAAATGGTATGTGATGTCATTTCAGTGACTACAAAACCGAGTCAGAATTATAAATAACCAGGCAATATGAGCCCACTTTCAGTATGACATCGCAACCCTTGTGCCCTCGATGCATGGACTGATTCTGTTGGTAGGGGTGTTATGGAGCTCTTGTATTCTCTCCTGAGGCCAATTGCCTCACAGCTTTTGGAGCCGGTCCTTGATATCCCAGACACTGGCGCTGGTGTCGTGTTGGTGTCAGAGCTGTTCCCACACCGGTCCTACTGAGGACAAATCTGGGGACCTTGCTCGCAGCAGAACTACTGGTACCTTAACACGACGTAGACACTTCATAGAGATAAGCGCCAAGAGAAAAATGACACCTCAATACTCTCACATGTGAGGTAACACATGAGAATGTGCGATGTTTGTGACGTATCACTGAGCCGGCCGTAGTGTCGAGCGGTTCTAGGCTCTACAGTCTGGAACCGCTACGGTCGCAGGTTCGAATCCTGCCTCGGGCGTGGATGTGTGTGATGTCCTTAGGTTAGTTAGGTTTAAGTAGTTCTAAGTTCTAGGGGACTGATTACCTCAGATGTTAAGTTCCATAGTGCTCAGAGCCATTGGAACCATCTGACGTATCATTGTGTTGACAGCGGTCTTTCAATCACTACCACCAAAGACCTAAAGTCATAACCCAAAGTCTCTGCGCACTGTAACACTGGAAGTAACTTCACCGTGCCGCTTAAAATCTCTGGAAGATTAGGACCTCTTCCCCTGCAACTGCCAGACTTGTGATCATGGTCATTCAGCTGAAGTGCAGAACCACGATTTGAAACTCAACACAATGCGTCGACATTCATCATCTGTCCATTGATCCCAGTTATGAAGAAATAACGTAAGGAGCGTGATTATATTCAACGTTCATTAAAATTATCCTTAATAAAAAAGTAGAGTCTAGTGGGATCACTAGACACCCCAGTGGTAATCAGTATAACAAAAAATATGCGGTATTTGGAGGGTTGCGCATTAGCCCGTGTACCACGCTTCACTGACATGCGATTATTACAGCCGAAACTAGATCTCCGTGAGCAGCTGCACTTTAATTATAATCATCCTGTATATATGTATTCATGTATGTTCCACTCCTAAACCAATGGACTGATTTCAAACAAACTTGGTACCCATATCACTTACTATCTGGAAATTATTGCTGCTGCGGGTAAGAACCACCTGTCTATCAAAGAGGTGCGAGTGAAAAAGCAGTATAGCCAGCGATGCACGAACACCCATACTTCAGTCACCCATAATATGACAATGAGAGCACTGAGAGACACATTTCGCGGACAACAGCCGCATATAACACTGGATGTACTTGCAAAGTTATATGACTATACACAGCATAGTTTAGGATATACGAGGTCATAAACATTGAGCTGTGTGAAAATTAAATTGCAGGGTGACATCTGTTTGAAGTAAAGGTGAAATATGTGGCCAAACACGAGTGAAATACGTTAAATATGTGTGAAATACATTTGGTCATATGCGTAGGTGTGTAATGCCATGGGTAAAAGGGTCACGCTACACCACTGGAACGATTTCCACCGAATTTGGTACACATAATAGCTACGTCCAGGAAGGATATACTATGAGGGTAAGAACCGGCAGCCTCCTATTGGGGTGAGCGAGATAACGTAGTGTGAGGAGCGGAGAGAAGAAGATGGACCGAGAGCGAAGGGAAGGAGCAGATGGGCAGAGATAGGGGTAGAAGGGTATGGACAGTTAGAGGGAAGGGTAAATGGAGAGAGGGAGTGGGGAGAGGAGGCGATTGACAGAGAGAGGGGCAAGAGGAGATAGATAAAGAGAGGAGGAGGAGGAGGAGAAGGACCAAGAGTGAGGGTTGGATGAGACGGAGAGAGTGAGAGGATGTGGGAGATGTATAGAAAGAGGGTGAAGGAGACAATGGATAGAGAAAGGGGTAAAGAGGAGTTGGACTGAGAAAAAATTTGAATAAATGCATACCCAGGCAATGCTGGATACTCAGGGGGTATATGTGTGTTTTCTTCATTTGACTTTTACCACGTGAATCTTATTTTCGTCGTGAAGAACTTGGAATTCATGGATTCAAACAGCATGATAGTAGATTGAAGTACATCTAAAGAGAGCCCAGCTTGCTTGGGCTGACCTCATACAACTGAGATGCAGCAGGTTCCCCAGGGGTTGCCCACTGGCAGCTGTTTGCCCTCAGCAGACATCCACTCCATCGATACATGGCACGCCTCGAGGCTAACTTTCTTTCTGTGGAAATTTGTACAGTGCTCGTGATACGCAAAGTCAAGCAAAGAGCCCCCCCCATTCCTTGTGGCGAAAAACACTCCACAGATGATCACTGAATGACATCCAGTGGTTGTGCTTACAGACGGCAGGTGGCTCCCACCAGACCTCAGCTCAGATTCGGTAAACTCGCACCCAGCCAACGAAGGCACAGATTCCTGAGCTGCTCGTCCTTTGGTACTACACACAAGTCGCTGACGGGTTATCGACTGTCATATACGCCATGAGCACTACATCCTCCTCCCCCTCCCCCCAGCCCCTGTTACCTGAAAAAGTATATTAACAAGATTTCAGAGTGGTGCAAATATTGGCATCCTTATTTAAACGTTCACATGTGTAAAATTATCCACTTTACAAAGCGCAAAAAAATAATATCCTGTAACTACAGTATCTTTGAGAAACAACTGGAATTAGTTAGTTAATATAATTACCTACATGTAACAATTTGTGAGGATATAAAGTGGAAGGAGTACATAGGGTCAGCCATAGATAATACTAGGGGCTGACCTCAACTGATTGGCAGGATACATGGAAAATACGAAATCTTGCTTAAAACATTAGTGTGACCTGTTTTAGCATATTACGAAAGTGTGTGGAACCCAATAACACCACCATTGAATTTGAAAATGCGAGTAACAAAATTAGGGTATTACAAATGGTAGCACTTTTGTTTTGCCCGCGGTAGAGCGTTAAGGCAATACTGAAAAACTTGAAATGGCAGATGCTTCAAGATAGGCGTCATCTATTCCCATAAAGCCAATTCCAAATGTTCATGAGCCCGTAGTAAGTACGGAATTTAGAAATATACCGCAGGCCGCTACGTATCACTCCCGCAGGAGCTGCAAAGACGCGACAGGTTTAATTACAGCGCACACAGAAGAATTTAAGCGACCTTTCTTCCGGGGTTCCATTCGCGAACGGAACGTGGATAAACCATAATACGTGGTAGAATAGAAAGTAACGTCAGCCTTGGTGAACATAGATCGTTTTGATGTCGTTTCACACCATCATCTTGCGTCTCGAAAACCGAAACGTCGTGTGCTTCGGAGAAGATCGCAGGGCCACGCGCCGGGTAGGGGTAATGGGAACGGGGTTGTAGTTGTTTGAAGAATGAAATACGATGTCCTACTTTGTAGCGTCCTGTTCTGCCAGCTCTGAAGAATCCGTACTGGCTGTAGATCAGTTACTACTGCGACACGGTAAGAACCGAAGAAGAGCATCAGTGATGGACAGTGGATACCTTCTTCAATCGTCTCTTCATTTAATTTTTGAGTTTTCAATTCATCTATTCACGCTTACCGTTAGGTCGTTGATGAAACGAGATTTTGAACAAAAGTCCTGTACCATGTTTGGTACAGATATCTTGAAAATCATGTAAAATGGTGTCCATCTTTAGTGCTAATGTCTCGAAGGCGTCTATCAATGATTACAAATTTGCTAAGAGTTTTAATGATTACTTTGGACAAGCTGGTCGTGACATTAATGACACCTTGCTTTATTTAGTGGGTTTTGTGTTCGGGATCTTAAACGTCAATGTTATTAGCTATCTACTACATTCTGTAACCGATCTCTTAAAAGATTATTTCCATGGAATATGTTTCTATATATACATGCTGTGCTAAAAATTTATCTAAATTTGATAGAAACTACAGGATCGCTGGACCCTCATTGCTTGTTACTTTTATAGCTTAAAAGATTCAACATGAATGTTCATCGCTTACATTGTAAGTACCAATTATTCTTACTGGCATTTTAGTTTATTATACTTGATTTTGACGCAGAGACGTGATGATGGGCATTTAGAGTGAAACTGACCTTAAATAAGGAATATGTACTAACGAGTAATTACAAAATGCCCTCAGAGAAATGAAAATTTCCCTTCCCGTATGTTAAAAGAACAGTTTTATTCTTAAGATTAAATAGTTTTAATTGAAAGTCCAATGATAGAATCAGTTAAACTGAATAAAACTGGTATAAAAACGGGACAAACCACCTACTCTGACACAGAAGTGACTGTTGATGCAAATTACAGGAAGGGAACGCTTGACACATACCAAACTCTGATTCATAAAAACTTAAGGAGAAGTACTGAGGACTCCTGTTATTGCAGAAATTTGTATTTTGTAGAATCGCCAGCTTCTCGCCTATAATAGAAAGAAAAGGGCCATAATTAAGTGTACGCCTCTTCTCAGCAAACTAAAGTACTAGGAACTAAAGTTTGGCATACCGGGAGTTGTTCCCAAAGTCCATTACATTCTGATGTGTCCTTTCGCTGGAGAAGGAATTGTAGGTCATTTAGGAACTTTTCGTCCTACGTCCGTTCCTAGAACGAACCTCTACTGCTAATTAGCTAGTTACATCAAATACCACTATTTGCCCTCACTTACAGTCATTCTTCATCCCATCGTCACATTTTTTTGTGTTTCAATAGCGAAGTCATCGAATATAGGGGGGTTTACGTTCTACTGACATTGGTATCATGAGAGCCTCCTTGGCTGCTGAAATCGCTTCTTCATTGTTCACTCTACTCCACATTCAATACTGTGTCAAGTTCTACGTAAGCTTTCTGTCTGTGGGGTTTACTACGCTTGAGTGTCCTCACTGAATACTAATATATACGGTTACAAATTCGCTGCATGGCACAACAGGTTTGCCCAACAACTGATAATCATGAAGATACCTAGATACCATTAATGAATAGAGATAGAACACAGTATTCTTCCAAATCACAACGCCGGTGTTATCGCTGCCAAACGACGTCGAGACTGTGGGCAGAAGCCACCGAACCAAAACACATAGCAGACACAAATAACTGAAAAATAGGTGCCATAAAACTAAGACTAAACCAATACTAGCGCGGATCTAATAAAGGCTGTCACAGTTAGTCGCAGAACAGTAATAACAAAACCAACTGCAATCTTGATCTACTAACTAACTATGTGATATATTATAAGAGAAAAAGTCAATCTGCCCACAGAATCTCGCAAAAAAAGAAGACTGAGCAGGATTCGCCAATTTATGCAAAACCCCTGGGTGTGTGATGGAGAAATCGTACTACAGTGATGGAACTGCACAGACTCCGTCATACAACCCTTAAGAATCGATGATAAATTTTAAATGCCCAACGGAATCGCTATCTCAAAAATGACCGTAACATAGGCACTGCTAGAAAATCCTACAGAATTACCGTTTTTACTAAATCGACAAATAATAATAATATCGAATTGAAGGACACTACAAGTTACTGCAAATGAAAGACAAATAAAATTAAATTTATGTTTTATTATATTAAAAGCGATGACATAGCATAAGACTCAGTGACATGACTATTAGAAAAAGTGATCGCAACAAGGTATGAAGCAATTGAGGGAACGACTACCGTATCCTAGCTGCACATTCAATCACTAATACGAATGCAACTCAACTAATATTTTCGTTACCCCAGTAGTTGATTGAATAATTAATGAAAATGAAACTATCACAGGAACCGGGATTAATGGTATTGTGGCAGTGCTGAAGCATACTGTAACCAATCTGCTGTAGCAGTAAATCGCCCGTGCGTGGTCGTAGTGAAGAATCAGAATCTCACTGGTCAGGAGTCGGACACTGTGAAGTCCCATCCACCGTCTGAACTCAGAGTCCTCGCCATCTAGAACCAGTCACTTTCCACCTTCCACATCCAAACCAAGAGTGTCTATTTTCACGTGTCCCTGCTCCAGACTGCTGTTTACGCCTTTCCGGCAGCAGCCGCCTATCAAGAAATGTTACTGTTTTCCGCCAATAGCGTGAAAACTGCCACGTGTAATAAATTCCCTCCTCAGAATGTCTCTAGTCGTTGGCGAATCAGAGCACATCTTCCTCGCCAGTTTGCTCTGTTGACGCGAGTTGGCGATGGGCGAATCAGAGAGTTGTTTATAGAATTCAGAATTTGGCGAAGTATAACCAGCATGACAGGAAATCATAGAGGCCCCTCCTCCCACAACGATAGGCCCAGTCAGTCCGCCTCCTTAGCTGGGTGGAAACGTGCTTGCCTCTCACGCGCGGACATGCAAGATCCATAAACAGAGATATGGTAATGTGTGTAGCGATAGTAATCTGAAGCCGGAAATGCAGACAGAGATTTCACTGGATGTGCTACCATACCAAACTGCCGCAAGAAAAATGTACGTGAAATTCTTACGCTTCCTGATGGTGATGATGTTGGTTTATGGGCCGTTCACCATCGTGGTCATCAGCACCCATACAAGTTCCAATCTTCCCATTTCCAGTCTCGCCACTACCCGAAAGATGATGAGATAATGAGGACAATACAAACATCCAGTCCACGAGCAGAGAAAATCCCCAATCTGGCCAGGAATCGAACCCGGGACCTCGTGATCCAGCCACTACACCACGAGCTGCGGAGATCTGAGGGTGAATATCAGAGACTGACATGTAACAGGTTCTTGTGCACGTTCACCGCGCGCTAACTACTCTAAACTGAATAAACGTATCACACTGTTATAAGGTCGATCATAATGTTTCTCTGTAAGGGCGTTCCTGTAGCACACATCCAAGGTAGCACAACTCCAATTCGGGTACACATTATCGTCAGAAACAGTCTGAGAAGCTAATAAGGGTGTTGCAGGCTACGCTGTTGTTAATAAAAAATTCGATACGTTAGGCTGTTTCCGAGATAATTAGCGCTAAGATAGCCAATCAGGCCGTTGCCCGCACAAATTCAAGTGGCCTGCCAGGCACAATTACTGTCAGTTGTTGCCGCCGCGTAGATGGTTCAGCCTTTGGTTCGGATTCGCTTGTCGCTACTGTCCTGTGTTCAGTTTTTGTATCGCTATCTTGTTTAGTTTGAGGAAAACAAACGAAGAACATGTTTTGTGACACCGCCTCTAGTGAGCCACTTGTATTCGCGCGCGCAAAAGCGTGATTGGCTGACTTCAAAATGGTTCAAATGGCTCTGAGCACTATGGGACTCAACTGCTGTGGTCATTAGTCCCCTAGAACTTAGAACTACTTAAACCTAACTAACCTAAGGACATCACACACACCCATGCCCGAGGCAGGATTCGAACCTGCGACCGTAGCAGCAGCGCGGCTCCGGATGGCTGACTTCACTGCTGCTTGACTCGGAACCGGTGCAAAATGTCGATTTTTTTACTAGCAATTATTAATCAGCACAATCTATCCTGTTTCTGACCACCCTTTATAATCATTGATATGTAGGCAAGGGATTGGTGTGGCATTCACATACTTCCAGCAGACCTGTAGTAAATGCAGCATCGTGAACTATGGCGATGTTATTACCAAATACGTCCAAACAGCATCAACGTGCCGAAGGACAAATACAGGTAGACATCCATCGAGGAATGAAGAACGTGTATGGGACAGCATCTCTGTCGAAAAACACCATTATGGAATGGTGCAACTGTTTTCCTGCTGCTTTATGATAATATAAGTCCCCATACCGCAAATGTAGTAACGCATAAGTTACGCCAAATAAATTGAGTGACACTCAAGTAGCGCACCTCCTCTATAGTCCTGATCTCTCCCTACGTGATTATTACGCATTCGGTCCCATAAAAAAGACGTTGGAGGGTCGACGATTCCTGTAGGACGAAAATGTGCAGCATACAGTAAGGACTTCTCCTCGCTGCAGGACACGATTATTTACCAAATGAGTAACTTTAACCTGGTTGTCGGTGGGAAGGTTGCCTCAAAGCTCGCAGCGATTTTTCCTGATTGGCATACCGATTCTGGACTGTACGGGCTTCAAACGGAAATTCTTTGATGGCCCTAATAAAATAAACAGACCACGGCAGTATCTCAGTATTATAACGTGCTAGGCATTTCCTAGCCTCACGTAAAGCAAAAATTATGAAATTGTTTAGTTGAAATATCAGAATCGATAAAAGTATTTGAGCAGACTTCACTGTCCATCAACTATTTTGGCCTTACTCTTTCTTAACAATAATAATATATCTTACTGACAGCAACGTTTTTAATATATTCATCAATAAAGCATAAATATGAATATATCGAAATACAATCATGATCTCGCGCTGATTTACTAGGTTTGAAGAATATACACCGACCTTGAGCGATTCTGTTGCAGTAACTCACTCTATAAGAGACGTGCAGCATGATACACGTGCAGAGCTATGAGCAGATGATTGGCGACACCATGCAATTTAATTAAATTTAATTAACATAACACATGCGTCTCCGACCACTGAAACAAAGTGTCAGATGAAACTGTGTACAGTGCCGTGTGTGTGATGTTTTGCTGGCCTGTCAGTGACCACTGGACTGGCGCATCTCTTCTGTCAGTGGCTTTCATATTAATGCAATCTACCACTGAGGTCTCGCAGACAATCTGTGGCGACTGAACACGGATGTATACTCTACTGGAGCATGTGTGAACTACGAGGTATATCGTCAGCGAATATGATTATCTAGTTAGCCGTTTCAGCAGATTTTAGCAAAGACAAAAGCCATGAAAGCTTCTAGTCTAGTCGCTGGGCTGAAGTCTTCTGAATCCGCATACTGTGCAAGTGTTCTGATGTGAGTCTGGCACACGCATCAGACAATAGCAAAGGAAGAGACTTTAGAAAAATCGTGAATCAGTCTATAATTTCCCAGTTATGAATACAAGAGTACAACCCTTTTATAGTACTTCGTGAGAATTAAAACATTTCTATATTTTGTATTATAACCGTTAGATATGCCAGTGAATGTCACTATTTTATTTAACGAGACTATTAGTTCCTTTCACAACACACCGTCTACAAGAGGCAATATGTTAATCCTCCTAGACGAGGTATAAATTATGCAACACACTCTGTATCGAGTATCGCAAAATTTTCGAGGTTAGCTTTCACAATACTTGAATCATCACCTATAATTTGGTCTTTATTATGATACAGTTGCAAGGTGGAAACAGAGAACACAAATCTGTTGAGGCACTGCTGCAGACCTTCCTCTGTCCTGAAAGTCGCACATTACCAGAAACCATTACAAGAATTACGTCCACACGAGCATGCTTTAAGGGTACTGGTTCCTTGGCAGAATAGTAAATAAAAGAGCGTGTGTTATGAGAGCGGGTAGAGGCAAGGGTGCAGAGTGATGGACTGCATGCCCGTTGGATTGTGGGCCATTAAAAGGAAGGGGATGCGACCGCTTCCACGGTGGAGAGCCAATTGCCGAGGGAGCCAGCCGTTAGAAAGCCGATCGCGAGGCAGGGGCCGAATCGGGAGACGCAGGAAACGGTGGTAGTTCGGGAAAAGCCTGCAACTCTTATAAATAGCCGAACAGCACCCTGAGCACCAGTTCCTCGCCGAAAAAGAACTCGAGTGACCGAGACTCACTAGCAATTAATCGAGTAAATTATTGCACCTGATTCAAATAACACACCATAAATCTCATTTAATTTCGTAAAAAGGCAACTGTTCTACTTACGAAGATGAAATTTGCTTCTCTGCAGTACACAGAACTTTTCAGCCTATGAAGCATAATCTCTTGCTTTGTAGCTAGTTTAGGCGACAATTCTTATTTAAATAGAGCATCAAAAAGTATCGAATTGGAGTTACTATATATATTGTGACCTACAACAATTTCACTTCCTACTTACAGTAAATAGGAATTATATTGCTGAAAACTGATGCTTGAAATAAAATCAATCACTCGTGATAGTTCTACTCTATATCAATTCATCAACCACATGGGTCTGTCTTGAGAATGGAATTTGTCTAACAAAGCAAAATAACAAATATACAGAAGTTGTAAAACTTGTAGTAGCTGGGCGAATCTGTTCTTCAGTTACTGGAGAAGCACATGAGTAAGCTATTACCCTTGTCTTTTGTTGGTTCCATCGTCTGTCAAACCGAGGGTATCCCGGAAGTGGTATATTGTCACTGATCAACCTTAAGAATTCATAAAGTATACAGCTGTAGGTGATTGGAAAAGTTAAACCGTAAGACAAGTACATGTTTTTAAATATGTTAAATTTATGTGACTATACATTTAATATCTTAAGTAAACTATTGTCGTCTTTTAACAACCAGACAATTTATGATAGCCTTTATAGAAAATGGACAATTTCTTTTGCTTGGCTGCGTTATAAGAAGTATGTAATGGAGGGAATGTTGCAGGGAGAGTATTTTGAAAAGAATGTGGAATGGAAAAGTTTGCAAGGAGTGCCTGAACAAATATTAACGAAAGTAAAGATGGAAAGTGGTGGAAGAGGATCTCTGGCATGGAGAGGAAGAGTAGTGTTCTACTGTAGGCAGACAAACGTGATTTAACATTCGATGCGATAAGATGTGGAGAATCTGTAGGTATAAGTATGGGAAATTGTATTGGTACAACCACAGTAGAGCGCAACGTTTAATGATCTTGAGTGAAACGATAAGGTGGTTGGTATCACGTTTGTGGCAACTGTGGCAAATAAAATGATCTTCAGCGTGGGAGAGAAAAGAGGTGAAATTAAGAAGTTCATACAGGATCCTAGTGGGGGAGAGTTAATGGATAAGGAAAGCAAGAGGGACTGCATGGCTTCTGAGGATTTTGGGGTTAAGGTAAACTTTTGGTGAAGTGGAAATCGAGGCGACATTGGCAGTAGTTTGGCCATAGCGACTCCAGTATACTTGTTTACACTTGTGACGTCAATGGAGCAGGTCAGTATCCAACACAGGCCCCATTATTAGCGATAACATCCCTCTAATCAATATTATTTTGTCCATGTTGAATCTTCAGAACCCGGCAGCCGTAAATGATAGTTGGTGAATGACGCAATCAGCCACAAATACTTTTTGAATGTTTTATTTTGGTGCCATAATCGGTTTAGGGCTACGGGGCCATTTTCAGATGGCAAACATTTTTTGTTACGTAGATGGTTTGCTTAACAGTGTGTAATTTGCTCCTCTTGCACAAGAATATTTAAATACTTACTGCCACTTTATCCTTCGTTTCATTAATAAAAATACTCTAAAGTGCTTAAAAAACATTTGTGTTCACTTACATACATTCCAGTTGATGGCGGCTCGTTTTGTCATGGTCCATGTGGTTTTCTGGCTCGATGTATATGTTCTTGAATACCACCACAGCAGACATATTGTACAAAAGTTATTGTGACACACTTCATAATATTGTTAAAATGCGTGTAGAGCAAGTCTTATACAATTGATGTTTTTCTTTAGAATTTAAAGATTATCACTAGGCTAAGATACAAAGATACCATTCATTAAATATCGACCAAGAATGTAAACAAAGCAAAGACGATGTTAGATGTGCCAAATGTAACATGTTAGTAACAGGTAAATATTTGCTCCTTAAGTGTAAACTTATTATTAAAAGACAGTAGTATAAATTGTTTTTACTAGGACTTCTTTTTGCACTCTCAGTGGCAATTATTGACGAAATACTTTTAAGTCATATTATAAAGTAGATTTACACATACATAAATTTATATACACAGATATCTGGATATCACTACAGTTAATAAGTTAATTCTAGGAGCACAGAATTAAATATTTGGAGAATGTGGTGGGAGCGACACATTTGTTCATCATGTTAGTTTATATTTATTCCCCTCTGTTCATCTACCAAAGAGAAAGAATAATATCATCAAAACTGTAGCCAAAAATAATGACTATAACCCACAAATAATTGATCACCCCTACAATAAAATTAAAGACAGTAAATCACCAGCAGTAAATTCACAACCAGCAGCCGAAAAGGAACGGTATGCATGCGTTTCCTTCCTATGTACAATTTAAACCGAAATTGTCAATCTTTTTGGAAAGGCAGGAGTTCAAATAAGTTCTCGTACCAATAACACTGTGCAACATAACATTATCCACAGCACCAAAACCATCAACCGAGGTCTAGAAAAATCAGGAGTTTAAAATATTATTTGTGATAACAAACCCAGCGTTTATCTTGGACAGACCAGTAGAAGCTGCAGTATAAGATATCGAGAACGCATTGATGCCTTTAGATTAAAAAATTTAAGTAAATCGGCTATAGCCACTCACATGAACCGGTATGGACACCCTGTTTCTAACATTAACGACAACTTACACATATTACATACCACAAAAAAGGCAAGAAAATCGACCTCTTAGATGAACTAGAAATATATACTCATTCCCTCAGCTCACCCCCACACATTGTAAATGAACAGCTGGAGCTAACCAACAAACGTTTAGTAAATAATCTCCTCGGGCTGTTCACAGAAAATCAAACACAAGCTGCACCTCTAACAGTCACAACATGCAGTTTGAGACGGAAGTATACAGTTGTATAAACTACTATGATATGAACAAATGTGTCACTCCACCCCATCCTCCTACTTTTTAATTTTGTACTGCTACAGTTAACTTATGAACTGCAGTTAAATCTAGATATCTGATACATAAATTTTTGTACGTGTGAATATTCTTTAAAATTCGTCGATAATTACCAATGAGAGTACAAGAAAATCCTAGTAAAACCAATTTATACAACTGTCTTTTAATAATAAGTTTACACTTAAGGTGCAAATATTTTTCTGTTATTAACATGTTACATTTTGCTCTGCTTGCATCCTTGGTAGTTATTTAATGAATGATATCTTGGTATCTTTACTTACTGATAATCTTTGCATTGTAAAGGAAAATATCAAGTCTATAATACAACTGCGATGCACAACACGCATTTTAACAGTGTTATGAAGTGTGCCAGAACAAGTTTTGAAGAATATGTGTGATGTACTCGAGAACATATCCATCAGTCTAGAAACCACATGGACCACTACCAAACTTACCACCTTCAACTGGACTGTATGTAACTGAATTCAACTACATACATCAAAAAAGGTTTTACATCACCTCGGTTCCGAGAGTTACGGAACCTGTACAGAAAATTGGAATGGAGATCAACATAATCATCATTTCCGCCCTTTTTTATTGCTCATGAAAACAACACATTGCATGTTGTACCACCAGACAGCGAGACCTTCAGAGGTGATGGTCCAGACTGCTGTACATACCGGTACCTCTAATGCCCAGTAGCACGTCCTCTTGCATTGATGCATATCTGTATTCTTCGTGGAATACTAACCACAAGTTCACCAAGGCACTATTGGCCCAGACTGTCCCACTTCTCAAAGGTGATTCGGCGTAGATCCCTCAGAGCGGTTGGTGGGTCACGTCGTCCATAAACAGCCCATTTCAAACTATCCGAGACATATTCGATAGGGTTCATGTCTGGACAACATGCTGGCCACTCTAGTCGAGCGATGTCGTTACCCTGTAGAAAGTCATTCACAAGATGTGCACGATGGGGCCGCGAATTGTCGTCGATGGAGACGAATCCCTCGCCAGTACGCTGCCGATAGGGTTGTACTATCCGTTGGAGTATGGCATTCACGTATCGTACAGCCGTTACCACGTCTTCCATGACCACTAGCGGCGTAAGGCGGCCCCACGTAATGCCATCCCACAATAGCAGGGAACCTCCACCTCGCTGCACTCGCTGTGTCTAAGGCGTTCAGCCTGACCGGGTTGCCTCCAAACACGTCTCCGACGATTGTCTGGTTGAAGGCATATGCGACACTCACCGGTCAAGAGAACGTGATGCCGATCCTGAACGGTTCATTCGGCATGTTGTTGGGCCCATCTGTACTGCGGTGCATGTTGTCGTGGTTGCGACCTCGCCGTGGACGTCGTGAGTGAAGTTGCGCATCATTCAGCCTATTGCGCACTGTTTGAGTCGTAACACGACGTCCTGTGGCTCCACGAAAACCATTATTCAGTATGGTGGCGTTGCTGTCAGGGTTCCTCCGAGCCATAGTCCGTAGGTACCGGTCATCCAGTGCAGTAGTAGCCCTTGTGCGGCCTCAGCGGGGCATGTCATCGACAGTTTCTGCCTCTCTGTATCTCCTCCATGTCAGAACAACATCGCTTTGGTTCACTCCGAGACGCGTGGTCTCTTCCCTTGTTGAAAGCCCTTCCTGGCACAAAGTAACAATGCGGGCGTGATCGAAGCGCGATATTGACCGTCTAGGTATGGCTGAACTACAGACAACACGAGCCGTGTACCTCCTTCCTGGTGGAATGACAGGAACTGATCGGCTGTCGGACCCCTTCACCTAATAGGCGCTGCTCATGCATGCTTGTTTACATCTTTGGGTGGGGTTAGTGACGTTTCTGAACAGTCAGAGGGACTGTGTCTGTGATAAAATATCAACAGTCAACGTCTATCTTCAGGAGTTCTGGAAACCGTGGTGATTCAAAACTTTGTTTGATGTGTGTATTTTGCATCTCTCTCTCTCCCTCTCTCTCTCACACACACACAATTCAGCGTATTTTTGTTAATGAAACAAAGGAGGAAGTGGCACTAAATATTCAAAAATCCTTGTGTAGTGTGGAGCATATGACATACTGCTAACCAAAACATCCTTCTAATGATAAATGTTAGCCGTCTGAAGTTAGTTAGCTAGTTACGTGTTCCACGATCAGTCTCGTGGAAACCATTATGATGTGGAACGTCTCAAGTGCATTAGAAATGACACATCAATCAAGGTTTTTATTAATGGCAGTAAAATAAAACATTGAAAAAGTATTTGTGTCTGTTTGCTTCGTTCACCAAGTCTTACCAAAGACATAATCACCTTTGTCAATGACATTATCATCCTTATCGATGATTTCATCGTATTCACGTGACCAGCAATGCCCGCTCTTGTCCCTCCACTCACTACCCACTCTTCCCCTGTCCACCGAATAACAGTGTAGTGTCTTTCTGGTAATTATAATGAAGCATCCAGTCGCAATGTAATTTTCACTTGAAATGCATAAAAATGGTGCCATGCTCAAAGATAAAACTGATTTCCACATCAAATGTACGTAACTTTTACTTGAATCGCATAATATGGTGGCAGGCTGCAAAAATTACGTATGTTTTATTGCAGGTGTGTAAAAAATATTGTCAACACGGCAGTATTTCAAAAAGAATAGCATAACTTTCTCGCTCCAAATCTGGTGTTGATAGATCTTGCACACAAGATTGGGTGCCACTTTTCATCCTCAAATGCTGATGACCTTTCAGTGCATATCGTACAACTAACGTCACCCTTACGCTTCAAATCCTGTAACATTCTGCATTGTTGAATTACAACAAATGATTGAAAAAAACAAGACATAAACTTTATTAAAAGAGTAGTGACTGGTGCAATGGAAGCTAACGTTAAAATGAGCGTCGGAATAAAGACTATGGAGAAGAAGGAGATGATTAAGATGAAGTACACAGTAAATGCAATGAACGGAATAATTATGTCAGTTCTAAGAAGGAAAAGAGCACTGTAGGGAGCGTACAATACTCATCCTGAAAGCAGATGGTGCAGTACCTCTTTTTCCATTATACGCCACATTATCTGTGGTTGGAGGATCAGCCAGTTTTATGGCGGGAATTTTTAAGGCAGTTAATGATGCAAAGACCGCTGGCAGTGACTTGGCTGAGATTCTCAAACATAATCATAGTATGCAAGCAATAGTACTTGGTGAAGGGAATGGCTTGTACTTAGGACCATACAGGACAAACGGGCTTGGTCTCTATTTATCCATATACAGTATTTCAACAAGGGCATTTACTACTATTGACCTAGAATACTATGTTAAAGAACTGGAAATACGATTTTGTGGTGTGTTTATGAGAGAAATTTATCCAAATTGCCTAAAAGGTATGAAAGTGTCATTGTTAATGTCCAAACGAAAAATGAACATGGTTTGGATTGGGTACTTGACAGGAAATGCTGTAATGTGTATCAGTTCGAAAGCTTTATTAATCTAGCGCTGCCTCTGGGTATAGTGAGGTACTTTAGAAGTAATGCAGTTAAGTCTAAATATGAAACGCTTCTATTATTTAAAAGCCAGAGCTGTGGCATCTTTTTTTAAGTTTCTGATGACTAGGTAAATTAAAACTTTTTTATTACCGAGTGAGGTGGCACAGTGGTTAGCAAACTGGAGTCGCATTCGTGAGGAGGGCGGTTCAATCCTGCGTCCGGCCATCCTGATTTAGGTTTTCCGTGATTTCCCTAAATCGCTTCAGGCAAATGCCGGGATGGTACTTTTGACAGGGCACAGCCGACCTCCTTGCCCATCTTTGCCTAATCCGAAGAGACCGATGACCAGGCTGTTTGGTCTCTTCTCCCAAATCAACCCAACCACGGTTTTTAGCTCATATTAATAGTATCACAATCGATGTCAACAAGAGCCGTCTAACGTTTAGCCATTATGGTAAAAATTCGATTGTAGCGCTGTTTTTAACACCGTACAATATTTCTCTCATCAAGCGTATAGATTTCCTTACTTAAGTTATTGCCGGCCGGTTCTAGGCGCTACAGTCTGGAACTGAGCGACCGCTACGGTCGCAGGTTCGAAACATGCCTCGGGCATGGATGTGTGTGATGTCCTTAGGTTAGTTAGGTTTAATTAGTTCTAAGGTCTAGGCGACTGATGACCTCAGAAGTTAAGTCGCGTAGTGCTCAGAGCCATTTGAACCATTTGAACTCAAGTTATTTACCTTCAGTTCCATACCGAGTATTACGTCGAAAAACACTACTACACTTTGATATTAGCCAAAAGGACGAGAGGAGATCGATAAACAACTACTTCTACGTTCATAGATTGTTTTTGTTGGTGGTCAGGAAATATTGGAAAGAGTTACTTTGTGACGTTACTTTCGCTTTGTAGAGACAAAGTCACATAACATTAACTATGACTGTGAAGATTACGTGGCGAAAAAGGACACATCAACGTCAAAGTGAGCATTAGTTATAATAAAGAATTCTCAAACTCTGTGAAATGTGGCGTAAGGTACAAGTACATCTTAAGAGTTACATAAGTTGAAGGTGGGTGACAGCCTGAAACGCATCTTTGCATGAAATATGGATGTACAAAAAAGGGACCTCACTGCTGTATTTGTTTAAATAATTCAGTACGTAGCCAGTGAGCTCAACAACCATTAATATGAATAAACTATTAACCGTTTCAGACATCAATTTCTTCTGGAAGGAGGAAATTTTTTCTTTATTAGATGAATTTTTAATGATTTTTGATGCAAATTGTTTACAAAAATATGTACAGATTTTCAAAACATAATTTTTATACTTCGCTTCATTTTACGGACTAAAATAACTAATTACGAAATATTCTTTGTTGTAATAAATAGTAAAACAATGATTCTATAATTACCGTTGAAAATGCCAATAACAATATTCATTTATGCAGTGGAATATACCGAACCAACCACAGGATCTGCGTATCCTGTGGTAACTTGCTGCTGCACACTGTTACATTAACTTACTGGTATTTTCATAGTAATGTCCATCTGTGGCAACATTTGTGCGTGATCTTTCACAAATGTTAACATCAGGTTTCCACGTGGAAAAAATATTTCTTTTGCAGCTAAAATACAGTAAAAGTTAATGTACACAATCGTAGCCAGAGACTCTGAAAGAATTGAGTATGTAAGTTCAATTCAGATAATCAGTGATAACTAGCTCAGTACCCAGCACTGCCAGGGTATGTATTTATTCCGTCTTCTAATAGTCCATCTCCTCCTTCCCCTTCATTCTGTTCATCTCCTGCTCCTCTCTCCGCTTGCTCCATCGCTCTCTCACTGTCCATCTGCTCTTGACCCCTCTGCACACTCCTCCTTCTACTGTAATTGCATCTCCTCCACCCCGTCTTTGTCCATCTCCTCTACCCCCTCTCTCCTCTCCATCTCCTACTTCCTCCTCTCGCTGTTCATCTCCTCCTCCATCCTTTGTCTGTCCGTCTAGTCCGCATTCATGTCTCCTCCTCTGCCCTCTCTCTGTTCATTTTCCTTGCTCCTCTCTCTACCCATCTCCTGCTACCCCTATTTGTGTTCACATCCTCTTCCCCCTTTACGTGACCCAATCTTCTCTTACCCTCTTCTCTCTCCCTATTATCACCCTCACCCTATTCGAGGTCGGTGGTTTTTAACCTAACAGTATTTCTTTCTATATTGTAGCTAACAAGTGAAGCAAATCTGACTGATACCATTACAGGAGTTTAGGATGAGGTTTTCACGCATACCTTTGCTCGTGTACTAACATGTCAAATATATTTCACACGTATTTAAAATAATTCATACGTATCAATGTATATTTCACTTGTATCTCTAGCGAATTTCGTGCTGCAGTTTCATTTTCACGCCGCACAGTATCTATGACACTGTATCTCCTGAATTATGTGCCGTGCAGTGATATGATTTAGCAGGCACGTCTAGTGGTATATGTACTACTGCCTGGGAAATGTACTGCAAATAGAGTTAGTAGGGCAGAAGTAATAAATAAAAACGTCGCGCATGATGCGACAGTTTTTCATACATCTCAGTATTTGATGCCATATCTTCTGAACTATGTGTCGTACAGTGATTTAATTTAGCTAGCTCATTCAGTAGTACATGATAATAATGTCTGCATATGGCACAAATGCAGTTAGTACAGAAAAAAAATTAAAACGCTATGCTGCATTTCACAGTTTTATTCCATGATCAGCGAAAACATAGTTAGGAATAAACCTTTCCGGTTAACTTTTTGTGGAGTTTGTCAGCGAGAAAAGGTTTGAAATTAAGCGCAAAGTTCGTTGCAGATCTCTAGGTGCTCTCACTCTCAAATACTGGATGAATGAAGTATGGGTATTCACGCTTCACAGGCCACACTGCTTTTTCACACCCACCTACACCCTTTTGATAGGTATGTGGTTCTTACACCCTCAGAAATTCCTTCCAGACAGGAAGTGATATGTGTAGCAACTTTGGTTCAAATCGGTCCATTGGTTTAGGAGGAGATGTGGAACACCCATACGTACGTACATACACACATTTTTATAATATGTATCGATACCACCCCATAGCCGGCCATGGTGGCCGAGCGGTTCTAGGCGCTTCAGTCTGGAACCGCGCGACCGCTACGGTCGCAGGTTCGAATCCTGCCTCGGGCATGGATGTGTGTGACGTCCTTAGGTTAGTTAGGTTTAAGTAGTTCTAAGTTCTAGGGGACTCATGACCTCAGCTGTTAAGTCTCATAGTGCTCAGAGCCATTTGAATCATTTTTTTTTTGATACCACCCCATACATTCACAGTGAACTTGTGTTGCTCAAATCGATACAACAAGGCAAGTGGATTTTCGTCATCACAAACATAGTTGTTCCAACTGTTGAATATGCCCTCCTTTATTAACACAGCATCGAAACCAAGGAAAATGCTTTTGTATGTCCGTCTTTCTAATTGAAGATTTGAGGAACTTCAGTCGTTCACTTATGTAATAAAACGGAACACCTACAGAAGTATTTTCGATGTTATGTATTATATGCCTACCAGTTTCGGTGATTCAGTACTCTATCTTCGGGTCACAACTGACACTGAGGGGGTTGACTCCAGTCGTATCCACGATTCCATCGGTGACCAACATCTATGAACTGGATTTCGTAGACTGTAACAACGGTGGTGTGTCTCCGACCAACAATTACTAACTCGGAGTTCATAGCTGCTGTGTCTTCAACCATCAGCTACCAACATTGAGTTGGTAACTGATGGTTAGAGACACAACATCATTGTTACAGTCTACGAAAACCAGTTCATAGATGTTGGTCACTGATGTAATTGTGTATACGATTAGAATTAAGACCACTCCTCCCCCGACCGTCAGTTAAGGCCTGAAGATGATATACTGAATCACTGAAACTGGTTGGTTGGTTGGTTGTTTCGGGGAAGGAGACCAGACAGCGAGGTCATCGGTCTCATCGGATTAGGGAAGGAAGTCGGCCGTGCCCTTTGAAAGGAACCATCCCGGCATTTGCCTTGAGCGATTTAGGGAAATCACGGAAAACCTAAATCAGGATGGCCGGACGCGGGATTGAACCGTCTTCCTCCCGAATGCGAGTCCAGTGTCTAACCACTGCGCCACCTCGCTCGGTCTCTGAAACTGGTATCCGTATGATAAATAACATCGAAAGGACGGTTGTAAGTGTTACTGAAACTGGTATCCATATGATAAATAACATCGAAAGGACGGCTGTAGATGTTCCATTTTATTACACAAGAAAAATGTGGTTTTCTGCACAATGCTTTGGGAACTAATTTACAAACTCTAACTCGGAATGGGAAGTAACTGGAAGCGATAAATTTATCTTGTGTGCATAATGCGGATGCAATTATTCATGTAAGATTCTCAATCAGATGTTTGACTTGTGTCCAGAACTCGTGTAATGCGGTGACCACTGGTTGAAAAATTGTCGCCAATCGCTTGTAATAGCTTCCATTCCAGATCGTGGCTTCTGGAATACATTACGCGGCCAGTATTTTTTCTTTCTAAGACAGAGGGCTCTTGTTTCTAGTAGGCGCCTAAGTACAGATATAAAATCACGAACGTGGTTGTCCTTAACGCGGGAACAGCACAACCGTTCTTCCAATGCAACCAGTAAGATGCATATCAGCAAACTCGTCATCCAATAAACGTACCAATATTACATTACTGGCCATTAAAATTGCTACACCAAGAAGAAATGCAGATGATAAACGGGTATTCATTGGGCAAATATATTATTCTAGGACTGACATGTCATTACATTTTCACACAGTTTGGGTTCATAGATCCTGAGAAATCAGTACCCAGAACAACCACCTCCGACCGTAATAACGGCCTTGATACGCCGGGGCATTGAATCAAACAGAGCTTAGATGACGTGTACAGGTACAGCTGCCCATGCAGCTTCAACACAATACCACAGTTCATCAAGAGTAGTGACTGGCGTATTGTGGCGGGCCAGATGCTCGGCCACCATTGACCAGACGTTTTCAATTGGTGAGAGATCTGGAGAATGTGCTGGCCACGACAGCAATCGAACATTTTCTGTATCCACAAAGGCCCGTAGAGGACATGCAACATGCGGTCGTGCATTATCTTGCTAAAATGTAGGGTTTCGCAGGGATCGAATGAAGGGTAGAGCCACGGGTCGTAACACATCTGAAATGTAACGTCCACTGTTCAAAGTGCCGTCAATGCGAACAAGAGGTGACGGAGACGTGTAACCAATGGCACCCCATACCATCACGCCGGGTGATACGAGAGTATGGCGATGTCGTCAAACACGGATGCGACCATCATGATGCTGTAAACAGAACCTGGATTCATCCGAAAAAATGACGTTTTGCCATTCGTGCACCCAGGTTCGTCGCTGAGTACACCATCGCAGGCGCTCCTGTCTATGATGCAGCATCAAGGATAACCGCAGCCATGGTGTCCGAGCTGATAGTCCATGCTGCTGCAAACGTCGTCGAACTGTTCGTGCAGATGGTGGTTGTCTTACAAACGTCCCCATCTGTTGACTCAGGGATCGAGACGTGGCTGCACGATCCGTTACAGCCACGCGGGTAAGATGCCTGTCATCTCGACTGCTAGTGATACGAGGCCGTTGGGATCCAGCACGGCGTTCCGTTTTACCTTCCTATACCCACCGATCCCATATTCTACTAACAGTCATTGGATCTCGACCAACGTGAGCAGCAATGTCGCGATACGACAAACCGCAATCGCGATAGTCTACAATCCGACCTTTATCAAAGTCGGAATCGTGATGGTACGCATTTCTCCTCCTTACACGAGGCATCACAACAACGTTTCACCAGGCAACGCCGGTCAACTGCTGTTTGTGTATGAGAAATCGGTTGGAAACTTTCCTCATGTCAGCACGTTGTAGGTGTCGCCACCGGCGCCAACCTTTTTGAATGCTCTGAAATGCTAACCATTTGCATATCACAGCATCTTCTTCCTGTCGGTTAAATTTCGCGTCTGTAGCACTTCATCTTCGTGGCGTAGCAATTGTAATGGCCAGTAGTGTACTTGACTTCAGGAAGGCATTCAGCACCGTCCCGTACTGCAGTATAGTGAAAACATACGAGCTTACTCAGAGTCAGACCTGGTTTAATTTCCTAAGTTCCACAAATAAGAGTAATAGGTTCGTTGCTGTTTATAACGTATGTATATGATCTAACAGGCAGCGTCGGAAACTTACAGAGACATATAAGGAGGTAGCCAGAAGGCAGCACATATTTGCCGAATGACTTGCAGAGGATCGATAAATGGTGCAGCCTCAGGCAGTTCACCCTTAACGTAAATAAATGCAACATAGAGTGAGGTGACAAAAGTCATAGGACAGCGATATGCACAAGTACAGGTGGCGGTATTATCGCGTACACAAGGTATAAAGGGGCAGTGCTATGGCGGGGGATGTAATTTGTATTTAGGTGAGACATGTGAAAAGGTTTCCGACGAGATTATGGCCACAAGACGGGAATTAAAAGAATTTAAACGCGGGATAGTAGTTGGAGTTAGATGCATGCGACATACCATTTAGAAAATCGTTAGGGAATTTAATATTCTGAAATACACGGTGTCAAGAGCGTGCCGACAATACCAAGTTTCAGCCATTATCTCTTACCACGGACAACGCAGTGGCCGACGGCCTTCACGTAACGACGGAGAGCAGGGGTGGTTTGCGCAGAGTCGTGACTGCTGACAGGCAAGTAGCAGTGCGCGAAATAACGGTCGGAATCAGTGTGGGACGTACGATGAACGTATCCGTTAGGCAGTGCAACGAAATTTGGAGTTAATGGGCTATGGCAGCCCAGTGTCTTAGTAACAACACGATATCGCCTGCAGCATATGTCCTGGGCTTGTGATCGTATCGGTTGGAAAACTTTTCAGATGAGTCCAGATTTTAGTTGAAAACAACTGATGGTAGGGTTCGAGGTTGGCACAGTCCCCTCGAATCCATGGACCGAAGTTGTCAACATGGAACTTTACAAGCTGGGCTGGCTCCATAATGGTTTGCGCGGTATTTTCATGGAATGGACTGGGCCCTCTGGATGTTAGGCTACTCGGAGACCATTTTTATCCATTCATGGACGTCATGCTCCCAAACAACAGTGGAATCATTATGGATGACAATGTGCCATGTCACTGGGTCACAATTGCTCGCGGCTAGTTTGAAGACACTCTGAACAATTGGCTCGAATGGTGTGGCCACCCAGATCACCCGACATGAATCCCATCAAACATTTATGGGACGTAATCGAGTGGTCAGTTCGCACACAAAATTCTGCACTGGCAAAACTCTCGCAATTATCGACGGTTTTAGAGGAAGCACGGCACAATATTTCTTCAGGGGACTTCGAACAACTTCTTGACTCCGTGCAACGTCTAGCTGTTGCACTACGCCTGCCAAAAGGAGGTCCAACACGACATCAGATGTTTCCAATGACTTTTGTCGTGTCAGTATATTGGGCATGTATAGGAAAAGAATCTTATACTATACAACTACACCGTTTATGATAAATAGCTAGAAACAGTATCTACCTTAAAAATGTCTAGGAGCAACTATCCGGGCCGGCCGGTATGGCTGAGCGGTTCTAGGCGATTCAGCCTGGAACCGCGCGACCGCTACGGTTGCAGGTTCGACTCCTGCCTCGGGCATGGATGTGTGTGATGTCCTTAGGTTAGTTAGGTTTAAGCAGTTCTAACTTCTAGGGGACTGATGACCTCAGATGCTAAGTCCCATAGTGCTCAGAGCCATTTGAACCATTTAGCAACTATCCAAGACGACTGTAAGTGGAATGACCACATAGGGAAAGCAGATACCAGACCGAGGTTCATAGGTAGAATCTTAAGGAAATGAAACGCATTCACGAAGGAAATAGCTTACTAGTCACTTGTGCTGCCGATCCTTCAGTATTGTTCATCAGTCTGGTTTCCCTTACCCTGATAGAAGAGATAGAGACGATTCAAAGATGAGCGGACGTTTCGTCACGGTTTCGCTTAGTCGGCGCGAGAACGTTACAGATATGCTCGTCAAATTCTAGTCGCAGCCATTAAAAGAGGGGGTTGTGTGTGGCGGAGAGGTTTGCTGTTGAAATTTCGAATTAGCACTTTCCCGGAAGAGTAGGACAACGTAACACTTGCCCCATCTATATCTCACGAAATAGCCCCAACGAGAAAATTCGACAAATTAAAGCTAATACAGAAGATTACCTACAATCGTTCTTACCAAGCGCCATGCGCGAGTGGAACAGGGAAGGAGGTATCAGTTAACGATATCAGAAGTCCTCTCCGCCAGACATCGTTAAGTGGCTCACGGCGTATGGTGTTTATGTTTCGACAATATCCCTGAATGCAAAAACATGAGAATATTTTTCGAACTTATGAATAATGGTATGGATAGGTTAGGTTAGTGTTTTGTAGCGTCCCGTCGACAACGAGGTCATTAGAGACGGAGCACAAGCTCGGGTTAGGGAAGGATGGGGAAGGATATCGGCTGTGCCGTTTCAAAGGAACGATTTAGGGAAATCACAGAAAACCTAAATCAGGATGTCTGGAGACGGGATTGAACCGTCGTCCTCCCGAATGCGAGTCCAGTGTGCTAACCACTGCGCCACCTCGCTCGGTGAATAATGGCATGTTTGGTAAAACTAAGCAGAACGTACGAAACACGAGAGACAGAAACCAAGAACATCCTGGGAAAGCAGTTACGGAGCAGTTGTGTTTTTTGAAAAATTTAAAAGTGGTATTTTTAAGGAAAGGTTACTTATTATTGAGTTAAACACATTTAATGTTGTGGCTGGTAAGCCAATAGAGGTAAGAATGGCTATTTTACATGTTTCAAAGATCCATGTAATAGACTTTCAACATAGATACATAATAAAAAAATATCCCAGTAGAACGTCTAATACTATCTGACGTAAAAAAGAGGCAAAGTTGGAAGAGTCAGTTTTTTATTTAATAGGTGACTGGTTTCGGGTTATCTGAACCCATTTTCTAGTCATCCAAATAGACAAAATGGTATATTCCGTAATGACGTGCAAACGATGTAAAGATTGTACATACACGTATATCAAAGTTAAGTTTTCTCTATGAACATTGGCGCAACACACTGATTGGGTTTTTCGTTTTGATGACTGGTGCAATACTGCACTGTGATTGGCTGATTAGTACTATTGGCTGGTAAGGTACTGGACTGTGACTGAGATATCTCAATGTGCACGTGTCTTAGAGTAAAGCATTTTACCGACGAGGCAGTTTTTGCTGACGTAACTATGTATCAGGTGATTGCTGATACAGCATGTCACCGGTGCACATTCGCAACACGTACATGTGGCGTCATCCCATTCCTGAGAGTTAGATTAAGCGTTACACACCATCTGGTCACTGCCTTTCCGATAAGCACTGTGCGATTCAGATTTGGACATTTCACAGGCTAGTCCCTACGATCGATATCTCCACTTGTGGCACATTCAGCCAACAGAGTAACTTAAAGAGAATAGGAATTATCGCCACGGAAAGGAATGCGGGATGAAATAAACCTTACAAAGTCGCAAATATAGCTCCAGTATATCATCTCTGTACGTGACCCGCCAGGTTAGCCGAGAGCGCTAATGCGCTGCTTCCTGGACGCGGGTAGGCGCGCCAGCCCCAGATCGTATCTGCCCGGTGGATTAACGATGTGGGTCTGTGTGCCGGCCAGCATGGGTGTGGATTTTAGGCATTTTTCCACAAACTACTAGGTGGATACTGGGCTGGTCCCCACATCCCACCTCTGGTACACGACTCGAAGACACTTGAAACACGTTCGCACTGTTTCATGGTTTACACTAGACGCAGACACCTGGGGTACACTGATCCGTCCCAGTTTGTATAGGGTGGCGGCAGGAAGGGCATCCGGCCACCCCTTTCAATAACCATGCCAAATCCGATTGTAACAACGCCCACCCTGTGAAAACTGCGGGACTAAAGTACAAGCGATAGCGAAATATCATCTCTGCATGGGTGGGCTTTATAAATTTTACTTTCACCATTAAAAAGGCTGTGAATGTGGTACACATTACCTTAACCAGCAGCAACTGCAGGTGAGTCAGAAGGGACAACGTACTTATTGAAAATAGTAGATATTACACAAATATTTGAAGACTTAAGGCATATAAAAATCTGAACCATATGGACCTTTGTCATCTTAGCCTTGCTGAGGACCATGCATTGCAGAAGGCAAGGGAGCCCAAGTCCGCTGCTCAAATCAGTTTTGCCACATGACCCCTACGGCCTACCCATACACAATGTTATTGAAGTGTCTAGTTGTGTGGAAGTTGTCTGGAGATCCACAATGCACCGGCAACATGTTTTGCTGTAGTCATAACTGTACACCCACGAGAAACAGAGGTACTTCAGAAATTCCAGCTATTTTTCACCGTTTATGCATCGTGAATGATTCAGTCGTCGAAGTAGGAGCTCCTCAACAACGCCTGCCCTAACACATCTTATACTTTTCTGATGAGATGATACCATCATCCCATGAGGATTTCCTGTGCTCTAGACCTAGTAGCTGACTAGACCATTTCCACCGAAGGTCGTTTCATGAATGAAGCGGATGGATGCAAATATTCTGAAACAGTTGTGACCTCTTGTAAAAACCAGTGGAAAAAGATTTTCATAATAGTACTTGCAGATGATAAAGGAGGTAGTGCTAGTAACGGTTGACGTGTAACATCCCCTAAATAGTTTTTGGTGTATACCATGTCGGCGGGCTACTTGCATGCAGCTTCCCCGGTTTATCGGTTGGACTCTGTTCCTGCAGTTCTGTTGTGCGAACTTCTCTACGAATTCGTCGTACATTTCAAAGATTCCTGTGTCATACATATGCCTAAAAGTAGTTGCAGACGACAGGCTGGTGTGTCCTGTTGTGGTTCCTTTCGCGGTAGACCCACATGTGTTTACCCTTCCGAACATTTTAATTTGCATAACACAGAGCATGAATGTAATCTCGACTTATCATCGGTATATATACTGGACCGCCGCACCCGCACTTCAAGGCAGCCGTGAGGGGTAGCCGAGCGGTCTGAGGCGCCTTGTCACGGTCTGCGTGGCTCTCCCCGTCGGAGGTTCGAGTCCTCCCTCGGGCACGGATTTGTGTTTCGTCTATAGCGTAAGTTAGTTTACGTTAGATTAAGTAGTGTGTAAGCTTAGGGTCCGATGACCTCAGTAGTTTGGTCCCATAAGACATTACCATAAATTTCCAATTTTTTTTTACTTCAAGGCAAGTCTAGCTGTATCAGTCTGCAATGCGATACAGCATAGTGTGTATTCTGGGGTGTGGTATCGTGTAATACTTCAGTGCTATCTGTCAAAGGAAATACACGTATTCATATGAAATTCTGCACGTACGGTAATAGAGTTCGTAAGCAGACACTCACCTCGGGTGTGTAAGATGTGCGGCGTCGATAGCACACCTGATGTGCGACTACGCGGAAAAATGCCAGTGTGTCCGAGGCAAAAACAATGGCGAGTGCTGCATCTAGAAGCAGAACACGTCCCGCGGTTCCGCTCGGTAGACCATTCATTAAAAATGTAAGCTGCGGCCGCATCACCGCCCGGCCTTCCGAATTATGCGCCAACACCGAATTCCTCCCACTCTCTTGTTTATTCGAGATTCTAAAGTCTGCTGTCTCCAAATCTCACGACAATATCTCACAGACACTTCGAGTGGACATTTAATAATCACAACTTTAACTCGTTACTCTTATTTAACATGGCCTTCCGTTGCTCATCATGCAGGAACTCACACAGACACTCACAAATTTCTTTCCGACTGTAACTGATTTTAGTGACAGGTTACCTAGCCCTTGTCCAAACGGTATTGTTTCATTGCGTCTATTTTCAGGCACTGCATAACTTTTGTTTGTGTTACCATTAGTTCTTAGCAAGTCTCTGACGACGCTACGTCCTATATACTGCTGCGCCGTTTGCGAACGTCCTCAGATAGCTTCAAACCTTTTCTGCCAGAGCGTTTGAAACCATTTCAAAACTTATAAGTCATCTTTAATTAAGAGAACTGGATGCCGGAAATAGTGTAATGATTTTACAGATCTCTGTGAAGCGATGCTATACTCTGTGCTGCCATTAAGGAAAGATTTAATCATCAAATCGCCCGTTAATATGATGATATGTCATATATAGAGCTACATTGGTCACGTCGTCTTCAATTAGGAGACATATACGTCTATACCTAAATGCGTACTCTGCATTTCACGCTGAAGTACTTGTCAGAGAGTTTATAGAACCATTTTCAAACTATTTCATGACCTTTTCACTCTCGAGTAGGGGAAAAAGAGCAGCTTAATCTTTCCATGTGAACTCTGATTTTTCTTATTTCATTACGACGGTATTATCCCTCAATGTAGAATCATCGAATACTTATTCAGGCCCATTTTAACATATAAAACCCATGTACCAAAAACAGTAACATTCATTAATGCTGGGATTTGCCTAACAGAGTACAGTAGTGAAAAGAATAAGCACAAGTTTGATAGGCACAAACAAAGATTAAATCGCAAGGAAATTGGAGAGTAATTGCAATCATGTACCATAGTTCCATTAATCACAAATGACGGTAACCGTACATTATGTCGTCCTAACTAAAAGAGGCCGTGACAGAACACGCTGCTGTTGTTTCAGTCTTCTCTATCTCCTCCTTTACTCTTACATGGTAAGAGTCTCCGACCACCGAGCAATATTCAAGGATCGGTAAACGGATATTTTTCTTATGATTTACTTTCTTCGTGGTATTGGACCCTACAGGCTTTACCAAATGACCGGTAGATACTACTGGTCTCTCGACTGACCAGATGCATTCAATTTGCTCGTAACTGAAACCAATTTTCCTAGATGACAGATTGACAATTTAATGTCCTGAGCAGGTCTTTCCTATCGGACACATCATTGGCTCCGTGTTTCATTATCTACTAACAGGCGCAACTAATCCAAATTTTTCCAAATCATTTTAAACTTGTTTCTACATCTACATCTATGTGATTACTCTGCTACTCACAATTAAGCATCTGGCAGAAGGTTCAATGAACCACTTTGAAGCTGTCTCTACCGTTTCACTCTCGAAAGGCGCGCGCGAAAAACGAGCACTTAATGTTTCTGTGCGGCACTGATTTCTCTTATTTTATCGTGATGACCAATTATCCCTATGTAGGTAGGTGCCAACAGAATGTTTTCGCAATCGGAGGAGAAAACTGGCGGTTGAAGTTTTATGAGAAGAGCCCGTCGCAACGCAACACGCCTTTGTTTTAATGATTGCCACTCCAATTCACGTATCATATCTGTGGCAGTATCTCCCCTATTTCGCAATAATATAAAACCAGCTTCTTTGAAGTTTTTCGATGTCATCCATCAGTCCCACCTGATGCGGAACCCACACTGCACAACAATACTCCAGAGTATGGCGGATAAGTTTGGTGTAAGCAGTCTCTTTAGTAGATCTGTTGCACCTTCTAAGTGTTCTGCCAATGAATCGCAGTCTTTGATATGCTCTACCCACAACATTATCTATGTGATCGTTACAATTTAGGTTACTTGTAATTGTAATCCCTAAGTATTCAGTTGAATTTGATTTGCATGACTTATCACTTAATGGAAATTTAGTGGAATTCTTTTAGTACTGATGTGAATAACTTCACACTTTTCTTTATTCAGAATCAATTGCCACTTTTTGCACCCCACAGGTATCTCATCTAAATGATTCTGCAATTCGTTTTGGTCATCTGATGACTTTACAACACGGCAAATGACAGCATCATCTGCAAATAATCTAAGAGGGGTACTCACATTGTCACCTATGTCGTTAATATAGATCAGGAACAATAGAGGGCCTATAATACTTCCTTGAGGAACGCCTGATATTACTTCTGTTTTACTCGATGATTTTCCGTCTATTACTACGAACTGTGATCTTTCTGACAGGAAATCACGAATCCAGTCGCGCAACAGAGGCGATATTCCATAGGCACGCAGTTTGCTTATAAGACGCTTTGTGAGGAACGGTGTCTAAAGCCTTCTGGAAATCTAAAAATTTGGAATCAATCTGGCAACCCCTGTCGATAGCACTTATTACTTAATGAGTATAAAGAACTAGTTGTGTTTCGCAAGAACAATGTTTCCTGAATCAGTGATGAATACGTGTCAATAAATCGTTTTCTTCGAGGTAATGCATAATGTTCCAAAACCCTACTGTAATTTGACGTTCATGATATGGGCCTGTAATTCAGCGGATTAGTCCTATTTCCCTTTTTGGCTGTTGGTGTGACTTGAGCAATTTTGCAGTCTTTAGGTACGGAACTTTCTGTGAGCGAGCGGTTGTATATAATTGCTAAAGATGGAACTATCGCATCAGCATAATCTGAAAGGGACCTGGCCGGCCGCGGTGGTCTAGCAGTTCTAGGCGCGCAGTCCGGAACCGCGCGACTGCTACGGTCGCAGGTTCGAATCCTGCCTCGGGCATGGATGTGTGTGATGTCCTTAGGTTAGTTAGGTTTAAGTAGTTCTAAGTTCTAGGGGACTGATGACCACAGATGTTAAGTCCCATAGTGCTCAGAGCCATTTGAACCATGTTTTGAAAGGGACCTGACTGGTATACATTGTTGACCGGCGGCCTTGCCTTTATTAAGTGATTTAAGCTAATTTACTACCCCGAGGATATCTACTCCTATGTTTTTCATCTTCGCAGTTGTTCTTCATTGGAATTCAGGAATTTCTGATGAAGGTACGGAAAAATTATTCGAGGTACTCAGAATTCTTGAGGTTATCAGCGATAAAATACGAGGAGAGGAAACCGATGCACTACTTGTACAGGAACTAGAGTTTAGGTGTAAGAGACGCAGGGTATGGAAGGGAGATAACGGGCGAGAAGGGAATGAGATAGTGCTGCATCATATCCACTTGTCATTTTGTTTGTGCACAGAGCCAGTAGTAAATAAACCAAAGAGAAGTTTCGAAATTGTATTATTTTGGGTGTAGCGTCACATAAATCAGGATGTGGACCACATATGTGGAATCGAAGACAGATGCTGAGTCGACAGTCGAAAACGGAGTATCCCGCATCTCGTGGTCGTGCGGTAGCGTTCTCGCTTCCCTCGCCCGGGTTTCCGGGTTCGATTCCCGGCGCGGTCAGGGATTTTCTCTGCCTCGTGATGGCTGGGTGTTGTGTGATGTCCATAGGTTAGTCAGGTTTAAGTAGTTCTAAGTTCTAGGGGACTAATGACCATAGATGTTAAGTCCCATAGTACTCAGAGCCATTTTTGAAAACGGAGTCACAACTGCAAGTCACGTGAGCTCATATTACTACCGAAGAGAGAAAACAAATCTTCTTAAACAAGACACAGTAACGTAGTGTAACAAATCAGTTTCCAGTTCCAGAAAAGCGAGGTAACAGTGGCATTCGGATATCGCCGTCATGAATGCAGCGACGGTGAGATACGAATTGCCTATATACCCGCCAGGCTTAGTATTTATTTACTTCGCTAGACCAAAGGCCATCTCTTTATGGCGTGTTTCAAAGGTCCTCAGGAGTCTTGTCTGTCGAAAGTGGGTATATCAGCCTCACAAATAATATCATCGCCATCTCCGAGTTTGTCTCCATATCGCTACGGTGACGGGGTATTAGTTCCTTCCCTTATCCTTCCAACTGTACATAGGAGCAGTAGTGCCTGGGCTGAAATCGAGACTGATTATGAAGCGCGGGGGTGGAACGTAGGGGGTGGGATTGGAGGGCGAGGGTGGGGGGGGGCGAGGGGAAGTGGTAGGAGAGATGGATATCAGTGACATTTTGACATTCGGCAGCGCAGGCATAGCAGCAGGAATTTGTTATTTCTACGGGACGGGATTTCAACTGCTGGGGGACAGCCTCTTAACCTCCACAAGTTCAAAATAGTCTATTTCCTGTGGTGTTCTCTGGATAATGAGTGTACGGCGTAAATACCCATGACTTACAGGGAGCTTCAGTGAGTAGTATGCAGAAGTCTGCAGGACGACGGTCGAGAATGTGCTTGGTGAGAGGCATATCCAGCAGTGATGGTGGTCTCGGGGATCTACTTGTGAGACGTTTCAGTGGTATTTCTCCCCCTGTGCATGCTCGTTTCATCGTTCATAAGCTGATGAATTCAAATAATGAAGGAGGACTAGAGTCAGGTGGAATAATACGTCGATGTATGTAAAATTTTATTAGGGGTAGATTGCTGAAAACAGCTTCATAATCTGTGTGAAAAATCATAAGATATTTGTATTTTATTTTAGTTTAATCTTCCGAATTCATGAGAGTTGGCGGTGACTACTGATGGCCATTATTGCGGAGAAAGGCGCAGGTCTCTACGAACAGGCCAGTCAACGTGACAGAAATTCAGACCACAGTTCCCGGAAGTGGAAGTTCAAAGACTGGTGTAGGAATACTAGCAGTTACCGAGATAAAGATACTGCATAGTTTGCATGGACGGACACCGCTTAGCCATGACCTGATGGAAGAGTTCAAGGGAGTACAGAAAGGATGAGGAAAAATAACATATAATAAAGTTACGGGTCGTCATAGTTAGGAGATAGGAGAAATTGTGACTAGTACCATACCGAGAGCGTCTCTAATCATGCCATCGATTGAAGCTATTATAATATTAAAAGCAGTATTAATCCAAAAGTGGATAATGTGACATAACTGAATACAGGACGGGCAGCAGTGGGGATGACGAGCCATTGTTTCGGGAGAACGTGTCTGGTGTTGGGAGAACTCGTGCGTGAGTCCAAAGTCAGCTCCACCTTTGTACCATAATAAGGTATAATAAGCTTCGATTTTGTTCATATTGTGTTAACGATGCCTTATCAAGTATAGTCGCGTAGGGATTGAATTTGATTGAGGGTAGCAAAGTACATTTTGTATTTGTGGAAATCTACGCAGTCTTTGACAATGGTAGACTATGAGCAAAGCTTAGGTCATGTGAGACACCATATCTTCACTTCATTTCAGTAAGTATAAGGGGCTATCGACAAGCGTCAGTATAAACGCCATGTAGCGTGATTCATGTGCGTGTATACAAGCACGGACATGTAGGTAAGTGATTAGTGTAGCATTCGCGTCTTTCCGACGTCCGTGCGGCAATTGCGAAAACATGAACTATGGAGAAGTTATTACCAAATGCGATCAAACAGGAACAACGCGCTGTTATTCTTTTCTTAGCTGCCGTAGAACGAACGCCAGTAAACATCCATTAGAGAATGAAGAATGTGTGTGGGGCAGCATATCTGTCGGAAACCACCATGGTGGAATGGTGAGCCACGTTCCGTGCTGGTCGCGATTCGACACAAGACGTCGATCGAGTTGAGAGGTTAATCTCATCCATCACTTACCAACCCATGTAAGAGACACTCGGGCACCTGATCTGCAGTCCTGATCTCTCCCATGCGATTATCACGTCCTCAGTTCCTTAAAAAATGCCTTGAAGGGTAGACGACTCCTGTCGGACGATGTTGGGCAGCTGGCATTTACGGACTTCTGCACGCAGCAGGACACGGTGTTTTACCAAGCGTGTACCTTCAATTCTGTGCGTTGGTGGGATGATTGCCTCAAGGCTCAAAGCGATTTTACCAGATTGGCATGCTGATTCTGGACTGTACGCCAATCGAAAGGAAACTTTTTGATCGCCCCTTACAGGATGCTTTGACTATTCCATTGCTCAGCACTGGTCATGATAGTAGGTTAGTTTATTTTTGTGTTTCTTGGAGAATATCACCCTGGCATTGTGGTTTGAAGTCCCACGTGACAGAGAGCATAAATTATATGCCGTACAGAACAGCAGAGATGTGGTGGCTTGGAATGGTAAATTCATACGACAGTAACTTTTTCTCTGGTGTCAGTAGCGTCGCGTCGAGAGTACGAAGTTACAGTAGCCTGAACTCCGTGAATTCTGGTAACTTTGTACAATTAATGTAAGTACTGTACACACACAAAATTGGAGGACACTGGATCTCAGAATTATGCCTTTCGACCGGTTTCATCTACTTGGCCGTACACAAGCAGCATGTCGGCTTGTTCCCGACATGAATTGCGGACCATTCCGCTGCTTACAGTACACTGCATCATTCACACAGCTTGCAACACACGAGGAAAGCACGGCACATGGGCATAGGGACTTTCATTCGTCAGCGGCGATGAATTTCCGGACCAATATTCATAGGATGTTTTTTCCTCCATTTCCTGTGAGGAATCCGTCCATGCGGTTTGTCGCTTTTATTAATGTTCATCCCGGATATTGACTTACCGTGAAAGATGTACTTACTATCATAAAACTTTGGTTGTTTATTATTTATGTAAACGTAATTGTTGGTAAGCGTCAGCTAGACATATCTTAGACTAGATCTCAGCCCACAGGAACGTAGCAAGTAGCTTTTGGAAATTTCTGGTAAGGTCTAATTGGACCAAACTGCAGAGGTCATCTGTCCCTAAGCATACACACTATTTAATCTAACTTAAACTAACGCTAAGGACAACACACACACCCATGCCCGAGCGAGGACTCGAACCTCCGACGGGGCGAGCCGCGCGGACCGTGACAAGGCGCCCCAGGTCGCTCAGCTGCACCGCGCGGCGGCATGTAGCTCTTCTGGGCTCGGATTCTGATAAACATCTACATTAGAACAAGCTCTGAGAGTTGCTATAAAATCTCTGAACAATATTAATTTTAAGTAGAATGGTGTTGGTCACCCCTTGCCTTGATTAGATAAGTATCACAACACCTAAACTCTAAACGATCAATTTCCGTTTTAACTACTTCCTTCACAGCAGAAAGCACGTACCCAGACTGAAAAAAGGAACGAGTAGCAGCACCATATTTTAATGTTTGAGGCGCTTCAAAAGTTTGCTCGTAACCCAGATCAGATTCAAATAAATCAGAGATTAAGGGTCCAAATCACATACTGAATACTATTAGGTATTATGTTGACGAAATCTTTCATGTGCAACACCATAGCTGGTATAAGTGTTTAGAAACAAAATGTTACTTGCTGTCAAGATTTATTAATATCAGAGGTCAAATGTTATTGTATATAAAGCGATATGGAGTCTGTGAAAAGAATGGAAACTGTATTAAGTAGTGAAGTACAGGCATCTAACTGGAGAGACACGCTTCATGTGGCCAGCAGGAAGTAGTGCAATCGAGCACAATAATTAGCTTGTCGTAAATGATAGAAAACAGAGTTAAAAACCAAGTAAGATGTGAGCTTGGAAATTCTTGCTACCAGCAAGGCGGACGTGACTGGACGTAGCTTATGTGTAATGTTTACTCCGCTAACAAGAGCGGACCATGCCGCATCACGAGACTCGAGAGCCGTTACAAGCCACAATCCTTGGACACAGCGAACAGAGTACGGCCTGTTCGTCACATAGGCATCACGTGCTGCCGCGTGACACACACGCAATGCTCGAGAGTGCTGGAAACTTCTAGAATAAGTGGTGCCGGGTGCACTACCGCCTATAAAAAGGCTAGCCGCCATAGGGTTGGGAGATGGCGGCAGTGACGGAGCAGCTGGTCAGTCGGTCAGATATGGTTTAGCTGCAGTTATGATGCTGTGAGATTGTAGTGCAGTGCTGCGTAACCACGAGGGGACTTAGACTCATTTCCATGTAGACAACACATAGTCTGGTGCGCCCGCCTCTGCTATATTGGGACTTGGACTCAGGGAGCTATGAGAAGTTACACAACTAAGAAGGATGTTAGTAGACTTTATATATAGAACTGTTTACTAAACGGATGTGCCAGGGGTGCTTCAAGTGTACATATCTTCATGCAATTATTTATGATTGCATCCAGTGTACCCTGAGATCCCAGCCGAGTTCCGTATTCTAACTCACCCTACAGCCATCTTTACAGTGGAGCAAGTGCACAGAAGACAGCCCACGAGCGCGAGACCTCCTGCCAAGTAAGTTCTTTGACGCGCACTCTTGCAGTCCTTCCACTCCTTCTCAGGACTCGTCATTGGGACACGACGAGCTCACCCCCGGCGAAAGTGGTGTACCACAGCATTCATGGACACTGCCGGCGTGACAACATGCTGTAAGCAGTGGAAATAGTCACGGCCAGCTGACACCGTCCAAAAGATGGGAGCGCTGGCCTAGGTCGGGAAATTCTACATTTCTTGAGGAGGCTCGACAATCTTCTGGAAAGATTTTGGTCATTAAAAGTACTTTCAGTGGAAGCAGGAGAAAGTAAAGCTGCCAGGAGGAAATCCTTCAACACCCTGAAAAATCAGCACACTAACGGCAGTCGGAGGCAGTCTCGACAGTGGCAGATGAGTTAGGCGGTGAGAGTTAGCGAGTGAGTCACTGTCGGAGTAGCTGAGTCATCAAAAACCATCACTGTAAAGTGGTAGTTCAATGATGGTGGAGTAAACTACGAGAAGACTTCACTCATTAGATGGAACACTGATTTTCGGATAAGTACCCAGCCACAGATCTTACATAGAGGTTTCTACCTGGAAGTAAAGAATAATCTCAGTAGACTTTGTCTCTAGATGTTGGTAAGATTAATAGTACTTTCGTGTGTCAGAACATACGGAGGAACACGTGCCTCCTATCACTAATCGCCTAGTTTCTAGCTGTTTGCGTCGCTACGGGGAACAATTGGTAGCTTTCTGGGTATAGGAGTGAACGAGCGCTGTTTCGCACTCGTCTCTTATCTTCATTTTGGTATTTGATGGTGTAATGAGAATGAGTCGCTAGCAAAGCACTTGTCTCTGATATTAAAAGGTAGTACTCAGGAAGTGGGGCTGCTAGAGTGGTGCAGTGTAATGGCTGATGGGTAAATTGCCACAGTAATTCACCTCTCTGAGTAAGTTTCAGTTATTGAAAAATAAGTGTTCGTAAATTGTATTTGGAACTGTTTCCACCCTTATTCATTTTCTGCAAGCTTTTATTCTCCGTTCCCACATCACCTGTGCTAAAAATCCTAGGAAACTTTCTCCCCCTCCCTCCGTTGAAAGGAAATTAGCAGATTTCGGTCCACAGCGTCGCCGACGTCGTGAATGCTCCAAGGAAGCCCCCCTTTCTTACAAGACTGGTGGGACATGACAGTACACAGTATAAAATATGACTGGCCCAAATTCATGATTACAATTTTAAAGCAATAGGAAATTATTGCACGTTACCAAACGATGTTTGATTGCATCCAATGTTGGTGAGCCGACACCTCATTTTCTATCCATGTTATTAAGGGATACGGGAGCTGACGACTAGTTAAATGAATTCTTTAATCTGAGTTTCCGTTTCGGCTGGTGGCACCGGTGTGACTCGTGCACCCGCTATCGTGCTGAGGCAGCAACGGTCTCACCGTTTTTTGCGAGCAAAACACGCGGCACTATGTTGTGACCAGTTGCACAGGCTGTCACTAAGGAATTTGACAGAGCAGTATTTATTGGTTTTCGCTATACGTTTCCTAGCTTTCTACAGGAAAATTTACACCAGTATCATTAGAATTTCGGTTTAACTGAAGTCTAATTCTTGCTATTCGACATTAAGGGGAGGTTTACTACCTTTTGGTTCAACAAATAGATTTTTTTAAATTGCATTTTTGGATCCCTAAAAGTATTTAGAATCTACCCCTGAAACGGCTTTTCCGAATACGGAAAGGAAATGTTTGTCATTCGCGGTTGAACAAAAAATGCACCTCCTGAAATCGACCTTTTTCACGCACCAGTTTTTTTTCTTTCGGAGGACGCGTTATTGTACCGGTGCTTGGGAGGAAACACAAAAAAATTCAAATGAAAGTTTGAACGCGTGTGTTCGGAAGTTAGCCCCCAAGCATCTGCATTCTGGTGCGAAGACTGTGGAGATTGGGGCTTCCCTGTACCGGTGCTTGGGAGGAAACACAAAAAAATTCAAATGAAAGTTTGAACGCGTGTGTTCGGAAGTTAGCCCCCAAGCATCTGCATTCTGGTGCGAAGACTGTGGAGATTGGGACTTCCCTGACAGTGAGCAGCTTCAACGAAGGGTATTCAGCAATTATGAAAATCATGACAACGGTGAACGTCACCCTGGGACTCTATTCGACGCAGTTCGCCAAGCATTACGACCACCGGATTCAAGCGGCCGAAAACCACTTGTCACCGGCCGTACGAGTGGCTCTGCAACAGCGCAAGATGGCCCAGATCGAGCAGAATACCCTCTATGAGGAAGAGGAAGGACTAGTTTATGGACCCGGAATAGCAGATTGAACGTACGTAGCATAATTTTGCAATATATGTAGTCAAAACTTCAAACGCGTTTTTCTCGAAATGACTTTTTTCTATCGCACGGTATGGTAACTTCAAATGTACTGAACCGATTGGCATGATTCTTTATTTTCGACAAAGCTAACTAAATTGTCTAGGAGTTGTACCACTTTTATTCCGATCCATTAACTATAAATATTTTTACTTGGACGACGAAGTCGAAAAATCGATAAAAAAACATTTTTTTTCAAATGGCCGCCATTTTGTTTCCTATGGTCCAAGTAACTTAAGCGAGGTACAACTGCTAAATAATCTTATATACTTCGCTAATGTCAACTCAATTTGGATTTCAGACGAGCCGGCTGACCTGTGACATACCGCGCATGGAGGTCTACATCGAAATTTTGTTTCGTTCCGACGGCACTTCCGCCTTTCCTCTTCGACATTTCCAGTCGAAAAAGTTCTAGTTTGTAGAGGAAATATCAATAAACATTTTGAGCAAATTTGACATTGATATCTATAACACATCCTGAGAAAAAAATTCTCAAAGAACATGCTTTTTTTCTGGCCAAAGGGAGTAAACCTACCCATAAGAGGGAATTCCGAAGTACATTCCTAATCGGCTTATTTTCATCTCTATAGAGAAAAAACAAGATCAGGGTTTAATGACACATCAACGTCGGGGTCATTAGAGCCAAATACAAGTTCGTATTGGAGAATGATATCAGCTACGTCCTTCTAAAGAACCATTCCCACATTCACCTTAAGCGATTTAGAAAAATCATGGAAAACCTAAATGTGGATGGCGGGACGGATCTGGATAGCCGTCTTTCCACATCGTATTTTTCCTTGCCCAACCTCGCTCAGTTCACATGTTTGATGATGCATCGAACTCTATAGGTAATAACACTGACCTGTTAGTTAAATTTATCGGATGACTTTCACTTCTGACACGCCTGAGTGAACGTTGGATGCACGTTGTGCAGCTGGCGAGTCAACGCTGATCGCACGTTGTACCACTGAGGCAGTTTCAAATGACTGAGCTATACGACGAACCCCATTAAACTCTAAAAGTGTTTGTAAGAACACTAGGCCGAACTTCCTGGTCGGGAGCTAGACGACAACCTTCCCTAATAAAGGTGCTACGTAAGACATGTTACAATGTGACCATAAAAAATGTCACATTGTTCCATCATGATTTATATGACTCCATAATTTTTTTTTCTGAGACTGGTTCAAATTTTGTTTAGCAGTGTGTGCGTCGCGAAATGAACGGAGAGCAAACTACAAAATATTTGGAATGGCAAGCTGCTATTCTCTAAATGTTGTCTTAATCGGCAAGGGTATTCGTAAATTTGATTACTAAAAGACAAGAATAGTGCCAACAGAACATGTTTCCATTCTGCACCTGATGGTTGACCTTACACGCAACTGCGAATTCATTTAATGTATTTCATAACGGCTGTAGTCGTAGACGCACGGTTGACTACATATGGAAGTTTGAGTCTTACCAATCGTGCACTGACAGCCAAATGGTAAGGCGATCGCTCGCGATAAGCGGGTAATCGGGTTCGAGTCCCAGTCCGGCAGAGATTTTCATTGTCATTCCATTCTACAGCTGGTGGTTGTCTTTATTCGCATTAATGTATTTCATAACGGCTGTAGTCGCCTCAGTGCCTGTTGCTTTGGACATGCATACATCGTAATCAGAATCGTACAGGCACTGCAATATCGTATTTCCAGCCTTGCTAAAGTGTAGAAACAGTTGGAGATTTGTATAACAAGCTTGTATCACATCATCAAACGGCTGAAACGCAAGAGCTCGCAACGCTGCGTTAATACTTGTAATGTTGATGGTGTTTGTGGATCATAGTACAGCTCTCTTAAGCCCATCAGAAAGGCTGTCTTCTGCTCCTGTAATATCTCGGAACGTCTCATGATCTTCTGTCGTTTCCACAGTAACATCAGCTACTGAAGACAATTCAACACGATTTGCGACCAAGATGCATTAATAACATGCAAACGTTTCAATTCCTCGTCACCACTTCTGTGTCGTATTCTGAGACAAACAGGGTTGGTCAGTGCCGTGAGCCACGTATCGTGAGAAAAGCAAGATCGATGCAAAGTCGATGGTCGAAACCCCACTCGAAAGTGAACTTACGACTGTAAGTATCGTCATCTAAAATCAGTGCTGAAGAAGAAAGCCAGTATCGTCTTGAACAACCATACACAGTTCCCCAAAGTTACAAATCAATGTGTAGGTCCGTAAGAGCGCGGTAATGTTTGTTTTCGCATATTGGCGTCACTGAGGTTTCAGTGCCGAGATACAACTATCGTCCACCCGCCGAGCGGGGTATTTATAGCCATAACGGGCCAGAGACCTACCCTTATGACTTATTTGCAAACCGCGAAAACATCTTCTGCTAAAATGACAATAATATGGCATCCGCACTATGAAAAAAGTGGCAGCAGGTTGGGGCAATTAAATTCGGGGAGAATAAATAAAAACTTTCAAGTTCAACGATGAAACTGTAATTTTATTAAATGCACTGGATAATATCTTAAAAAGAAATTATAAGATTAACACAATAAAAGTAAAGCAAGGTTAAAGGAATGTAAACGAAGTAGTCAGACGATGATCGAAAATTAGATTACGAAACGAGATACTAAAGCAGTGAATGAGTTTTACTTTTTGGACGGAAACCTAATTTGCGTTATGCAAAGTAAAGATGACATAAATAGCATATTGGCAAAATCAATGAAAACTTTTGTGAGAAAGAGAGATATGTTACCCTTAACGTCGAACTTAAATTTTAGTATTAGTAACTAGAATACAAAGAACAGTATTAATGTTCCACAGCAATATTTGTTTAATAGTTAGTTGTGAACCGGCTTTCTGCTTCTTAGGTTATCGTCAAATAACTCGATACTACATAGATAATCCATACAATTTCAGCCAGAATTCATAGCTCTGCAAAGATTGCTGTACAAAGATATGTGATATTTTCTGACTATAGCGATACAAAACACAAGCATAACGTAAGACATAATGAGACTCTGGAGAAATAAATCTTATACTATAGTACATTCAAATACTGAAACTATGTGAATGTATAAGCCAAAACTTTTGCTAGAAGTGGGTAACGGCACAGGCTATTGTATCATATGGATAAAGTGGTGAGTGTGATGAACAGACCGAATAAAGGGATGGGACGAAAGAAGTTGCCTGTCTTCCAGCAGCAGTGTACCGTAGGTCTCTAGAGGAGTGTACCGTTCCTAATGATTGAAAAAACGCACAGGTCGTTCCTGTTTTCAGGACGGGTCATCAGACGCACAAAACTATACTTCTATACAGTGAGGTGATGAAAGTCATGGAACAGTGGTATGCACATGTACAGATAGCTGTGGTACCGCATACTCAAGGCATAAAAAGACAGTGCGTTTTTGGAGCTGTCATTTGTACACAGGTGATTCATGTGAAAAGGTTTCCTGCCCGATTATAACCGCAAGACGGGAATTAACAGACTTTCTACACGAAATGGTCGTTGGAGGTAGACACATAGGGCATTCCGTGTCGGAAATCGTTAGTAAATTCAATATTCCGAGATCCACAGTGTCAGTAATGTGCCGAGAATGTCATATTTCAGGCATTACCTCTCATCATAGACAACGTAGTGGCCGACAGCCTTCACTTAACGACCGAGACGAGTGGCGTTTGCGTAGAGTTGCTTGTGCTAACAAACAAGCTACACCGCTTGAAATAACCGCAGAAATCGGTGTGGAATGCACGACCAACGTATCCCTTAGGACAGTGCGGCAAAATTTGCCGTTAATGGTCTGTGTCAGCAGACGGCCGACATGAGTGCCTTTGCTAACAGCACAACATCGCCAGCAGCGCCTTTCCTGGGCTCGTGACCGTATCGATTGGTCCCTAGACCACTGGAAAATCGTAGACGTGTCAGATGAGTCTCGATTTCCGTTGGTAAAAACTGACGGTACGGTTCGAGTGTGGCGCAGACCCCCCGAAGCCATGGGCCCATGTTGTCAACAAGCCATTGTTCTAGCTGGTGGTGGCTCCATAATGGTGTGGGTTGTGTTTACATTGAATGGATCTAATCCTCTGGTCCGTTCGGCTGCTTGAAGACCATTTGGAGCCATTCATGGACTTCCAAACAATGATGGAGTCTTTGCAGACGCCAATGCGCCAAGACATCGGGCGATAATTGTTCGAAATTGCTTTGAAGAACTTTCTGGACAATTCGAGCAACTGATTTGGTCACGCAGATCGTCCGACGTGAATTCCATCAAACATTTATGGGACATAGCCGAGAGATGAGTTTGTACACAAAATTCTGCACAGGCTACAGTTTACCAATTATAAACGGCTATAGAGGCAACATGGCTCACTATTTCTGCAACGACTTGTTGAGTGCATACCGCGTCGGGCTGTTGCACTACACCGAGCAAAAGTAGATCCGACACGATATTATGAGGTATCCCATGACTTATGTCAGCTCAGTGTGTCTCTGACGTCCATCTATTATACAGTATTGGAAGATGTTTTATCTCCACGTATGATGGAATTTCTGCCAACAGCCTTGCCGCAGTGGTAACACCGCTTACCGTCACATCACCGAAGTTAACCGCTGTCGGGCTTGTCAAGCACTTGGGTGGGTGACCGCCTGGGTTCTGCTGAGAGCTGTTAGCAAGCGGTGTGCAATCAGATCATGTGAGCAAACTGAGGAGGTACGTGACTGAGAAGTAGCAGCTCCGGTTTCAAACTGACAACTGCCTGGAAAGTGGAGTGCTGATCACATGTCCCTCCATATGCGCATCCAGTGGCACCTATTGTCTGAGGATAACAAGGCGGTCGTTAGGCCTCTAATGCCTGTTCTGGAAGCAGTTACTTCCACAAAATATCTTACAGTATAAGTGGAACGACCACGTAAAGTTAATCGTGAGTAAGGCAGGTGCCAGACTGAGATTCATTGCAAGAATCCTCAGGAAATATAGTCCATTAACAAAGGAAGTAACTTACAGTACACTCTTTCAACCAATACTTGACTATTGTTCGTATATATGGGATCCGAACCAGCTATGACTACTAGACGAAATAGACAATATTCAAAAAAGAACAAGGCGTCTCGTTACAGGTTCATTTAGTAAGCGCGAAAGCGTCACGGAGGAGCTCAGGCAGTTCCAGTGGCAGACGCTACAAGAGAGGCGTTCTGGATCACGTTATGGTCTACTATTAAAGTTCCGACAGCGTACATTCCTAAAAGTGTCAATCAATGTATTGTTTTGTCCTAAATATACCTCGCGGTGAGATAATCAAGCTAAAATTAAAGAGATCGAGCACATACAGAACATTACCATTAGTCGTTCTTCCCACTACTGGAACAACCAGAAAGGGAAGTAACACTGGTGCACAAAGTACCGTCGGCCACAAACCGTAAGGCGGTTTGCGGAGTGTAGACGCAGATGTAGTCAGTTATTCCCTTTCATTTTTCGTAAATCATCGTCATAATTTCTGTCGAAATAATGGAGAACGTGTCATAAATATGACACGAGGGCCATTACTTTTCGACCTCCGATTGGTCGCAAAATTAAAACCTCATTGAAATTTCTGCGACATTTTGCGCAGATGAGTTGCGCAGTACCCCTAGTATGCCCTTGCATCCCATTACGTTGCATTTTTCACTCCTGAGCACACAGTGCTTACGAAAAGATTCCTAGAAAATAGTATCTCCCACGAAGTGTGAAGTTCTTATGAGGGTTTCACCTGAGTTCAGCCGAGTAAGGTGGCGCAGTGGTTATCACACTGGAGTTGCATTCAGGAAGGTGACGGTTCAAACCTGCGTCCGGCCGTCCTGATTTAGGTTTTCCGTGATTTCCCTAAATCGCTTCAGGCAAATTCCGGGAAGGTTCCTGTGAAAGGGAACGGCCGACTTCCTTCCCCATCCTTCCTTAATTCGATGGGACCGATGACCTCTCTGTTTAGTCCCCTCACCCAAAATCAATCAATCAACCAACCTGATTTCATGGAGCCCACGTAACGTAACTGTCACTAGTTTCTTTCTTCATGACAATTATCCGCCGCATACTACAGGAGCAACAAAGATGCCCCTGCAGTGTTTCCGATGGGGAATATTTGATAGTTCACCATACATCGCTTACTTGGCTCCCTCTGTTTACCTCTCTTCCCTCACATGAACCACTGGCTATGACGACTGCATTTTGGCACAGAAAACGAGCTGCGTACCAGCGTAGGGAAAGTACGGAAATCACAAGCATCTGCCGTCTGTGACGGGGATACTGGAAATTTCTAAGTCAGAGCGGCGACTATTAAGACAAGTAGCAGAAAGATGCAGTTAAATGTTGCAAATACAACATATCTGATTTTCACTGTGGTTTCCATTTCGATGTCGATAGGGTGTTGAAAAAAATTTCCCCCGTGTATTTGTATGTCTGCATGCGACTAATTTCATGTAACTAAATACAACACTGGTTCACATTTATAAAGAACAAATTCATTGCTTTGTAATACTACGCAGGTAGATATTGATACTTAAACGTGTTTTTTTTAGCTACAAATTCTACCACTTTTTAATGAATATTCGTTTACGTAATAAAAGAAATTTTATAGAAAAAATGATTTTGACTTGGTATAAAATTTGCGTTGTTATCTTCCTAGCATTTTATGTTACTAAACGAACAACAATTTTTTCTAGACCGCATGTGAACCTTCTTTCTGAGCAGCTGAGAGGTCTCATATGTTTCATCTAGTATTGTAGCTATTCACATTAAAATTCTTCTCGAATTGAAATGAACTGTCAACAAAGAATTTCTGAGGGACTATACATATTGTGAATGAGAGGTTAAAATGTCTGAGTCCATGAAAACGGGGTACTAGATGATTGTTGGTGAATAACAAATGTTATTTTCTCTATTGGCTTATGTGGAATCAGTACTTAATTTCTAAGAGATGAGTTACAGAAGAAAATTACACTATAGATATTAACGAGAAATAATTTAAAAAATGCGAAATGTTGATTTGTTTATTTCCAAAGCTATCAATTCTACGAATTTCCGCACGTAATTGTTGAAGTAGATCAGTAATACGTTCTTTCAAGTTCAGTTTCCAACGGCACTAAGAAACACAACGTTGGAACTTTCTACGCTGTTTATTGACTCCTGTTCATTTGATATATTAATTTTAGATGCTACAGTATTTGTTGTACTGAATTTAATATAGAGTTTTTTGGCTAAGAGGGGGTCCACTTTCGGAAAACCCTTAACAATCATTTGAAAAACGATGTTAATATCTTTTCTGTTTCTTTATCTCTAACAAGATTTAGTATGATGCGTGTGGCCAGCCGTTGTGGCCAAGCGGTTCTAGGCACTTCAATCCGGAACCGCGCTGCTGTTACGGTCGCAGGTTCGAATCCTGCCTCGGGCATGGATGTGTGTGATGTCCTTAGGTTAGTTAGGTTTAAGTAGTTCTAAGTCTAGGGACAGATGACCTCAGATGTAAATCCCATAGTGCTTAGAGCCATTTCATTTGAATGATGCGTGTGTCGTGTGGAAAAATACTAACTTGCTTTATGTTATTTTAGCGGCAAGTCGTTCTCATACAAACGCTATAGAAGTGTATCCAAAGCTTTACCCTTTTAGAGTCTATGATTATTCCCGATTGTTAAAAGTTTTTCTCCTTTTGGAATGGTTTAAGTTATTCAGCAGATTCTTTTTTTTTTACGTTTATGCTATCTGGTGACTATGGGTATAAATGGCATTCTCATTAGAGAAATCGTTCTGGAATCGAAATAGAAATTTTATAGTTTCATTAAAGAATGTTTGAGGTCTCTCTTCACTTCCCACCTCATACCAGTTGGCGCATTTTTTCTACATGTAATGTGTCAACTCTGAAAATGCTCCCATTTGTCGCCTTTGTTCTGTGGTGATATTGCAGTCTTCAGGTTTTCGTTGTCCATTATGTGTGCGCGTATGTTTAGGTGTGTTGGTGGAGAAAGTGCTGGAAAATAGGTGGGAAAGTGTGTAGGATCGAAATAGCTGATACATGGTAGTGTTATAAATTGTGGTTGTGTGTTCACTGAAAGTGAGTGGATTTGTGACAGACGACGTATGGCCTTTAGCTGATTATCATACAGTGACACTGGAGACGGTGTCCTGTCTAGCACTATGATCGCTGGAGTGGAAAGGCACGTACGGGACCGGAGAAGGACGGTTAAGGGATTGAGTAGCCCCAGAGACAGCCACAATATGACCAAATTTCTTAGTAAACGACGTTACAAAACTACTTACATATGTATAAAATTACGAACTACGGTATACAAATGAAACAAGCACATCGATTGCACCGCATCAATATGACGAGAGCAGCCAGATTAAGATCTTGCCTTTCATCCAAAACCGTGTTACAGCTACAGTCAGTTTAATTGAATACTGTACTGTTTTTCCCTTTTGTACTCATCCTGCGTAATAACACTGACATCAGCGTTAAATCAGATGATAACCAAGAATGTTATCCATAAAATGTAAACAATGAAATATTGAGCCATCTGTATAGCACGGTAAAAAGAATGTCGTGTGATTAAGGCCTCCCGGAGGGTATACCGTTCGCCTGGTGCAAGTCTTTCGATTTGACGCCACTTCGGCGACTTGCGCGTCGATGGGGATGAATTGATGATGGTTAGAACAACACAACATCCAGTCCCTGAGGGGAGAAAATCTCCGACCCAGCCGGAAATTGAACCCGGACCCTTAGGATTGACATTCGGTCGCGCTGACCACTCAGCTACCAGGAGCGGACTGTAACATGCTTGAAGCACCACTTTTAGTTGAAGAGTGACATGCTAAGCGGACTTTATTAACCGGACTGCGAGTGAATTCCGACATCGAAGACATCTGTTGAGGTGTGGTAGGACGGCATTTATGACAATAATTTACATGTAAAATATACAGCTTATATGTAAACATACTTGAGTAGTGTTAGACTGGATAACTTTTTATGTTCAAATACGGCGATCATGCCGCGCACATGTGCTACACTATTACAAAGAAAGCAATCAGCAGTGCAACATTAGAATAAGTAGATTTGATATGAAGTATTGCTGAAATGATTAGTAATTATATTTAGTCGTAATTAGTACAGGGAGCCTTTGCATGATTAATTAATGCGGAAGTGTCATAGTAGCGAGGCCTATTACAAATGATGATCTCGCGACAGCAGATCAGATTCGCAATAGTTCACTGGACGTATAGACTGTAATCAGAAGTAAGTGTAGGTAGCATAATTTAAATTTTAAATGATTCGTGCACCACTTAGATTAACTTTTACTTAAATTTTGTTTATTCCTTTCCAAACGACAGGTAATGTGAGGTACCAAATGACCTGCACGATTTGAATATCCGACGTATCATATAAGATGTGCGATGAAAAGTAGACTTATAAATATTTAGTTATTTAAATGGGAGCAAGACTGGAGGGAGTAAGGCAATGCAACAAATAAGAGCGGAGAACTGCCCTAGGTCTAGACAGCGTTTTTGCAGTGAGCAGTGGGTTGGAGAGTTCTTCGCAGTGAGTCTTCAGGAGCAGACATGCTGTTCTGCTTCCTTTTGGTCGCAGATGTTAAGAGCACTGTTTAAAGGTTTGATTGCAGGCTGTCGCACTCAGAACTATTCCTAGGGCTATCAGTCGTGATTAGCAGCAATTAATCGGCGTACTCTCTTCAGTGACATTTACCATTGGCTTGCAGTGCTGCTGTAATTAGGATATATTTAACATAAAAATAAAAGCAAATTTAAATTTGAATACTTCAGAGTGAACTACATCACTAATGGTTCCTCAAATCAGTCTCCTTGTATATAGATTAGTTTTGTGTGGTTCATCTGAACACAGCACTCACCATGGTCGGTTTGTACCGCGAAGGGTTTAGTCTCCCACTGGACAAAGAATAATAACCAAAGTGTTATGTTGGGCTGTACAGTTTAGGAATCTTTCTGGGGTAAACGTAGCATCGACTTTAATACATCGGTGTGTGCTTGTGAGTATTTGCAGCAAGAAAGGCCAGAACCGTCGTAAGATTTATGGAAATGGAAATGGAGTAGCATACATGGTCTACATAAAAATGACAGGTTTGTAGGAAAGGAGAACTCTTTGTTTGGGCCATGCGCTTCACGTTGTTTCCTGACTCGCCTTGCCTAGTGGATAACCTGGGAGTAGGGCTTCAATTCAGCTGAGGGGGTCTGGGGATGAGCGGAAGGGGTGTGGGGAGTGGGGGAGATAAGAGACCATTATGAGAAAATGCACATACCTCCACAACGGGATGATTAATAAAAGTTTCCAAGTTCTACACAATAATCGAGACAGTAATTTGCGCATAAATTCCTGGAGATTTCATATAGCGCCGCATGCGGAGATTGCTCTCACGTGCAGTGCCTCTCGAACTCTGCTAGCGAACTAGTGTTTGTTTCATACGGGGTCTTTGGTTCCTGATCGACGCCGATTTCAAGGGGTTTCAGAAGGAGCCAAATACATGAGTGCTCATGTGTTCAACAAAGGAACGGAGCGTATCAAATATTTCATGTGTAATATGGTGGAGTTTAAGACCGAATAAAAAGTTTTTGTATTGGACAATTATATTTACCCCATTGAACAGTATCTTCATAAAAACTTCTCAAATTGATGTCCAGGTTTTTTGTAATTTGTGTTAGCACTCTACTATAGTAACATTTCATCGCTGTTAAACAGTTTCACTGTATTGAGATTTATAAACGCACATTCTCGCCTCCTTTGCAAATCCCGGAGGCCCTTCTCGTGGGAACCACGGAAGAGGACATGTAATGTCAAATGTAACACGAGAAATATCGCGCGAGATTCTGCCAGCGACACCTTTGGCCGATCGTCATGACTTAAGTTGCCGTTGCGTCTGCTCAACGCCAGTATGTACGTCGCCGTTAACATACTCGTATCACGACGAAGGTCCTCAAAGTAAGTCATACTGGCTGAATAAGTAAGTTCACAGGTCGGAGGAAAGCAACGGCATACCACTTCCCTCAGAATCAGGTCCAACTTTCGAGTTGATGACAGCTTTACTTACTGGGATTTAAAGAAATTTTCTTGCATGATTACGATTGCATACAGGATTTGTTAGTTTGCATGTCCCATGGATAATGAATGCTATCTCTCGTGGAACATGTCAGCATATAAATGTAATACACCTCTTTAATGAGAAATGCAGCAAGATATTTAACATTTACAGTATTGTCTTTCATTTTGAGCTTAAGCTACCAACTTATTAACTCTGCTTTGAGACTATGAGAACCATGTGATTCCAACCAGCCGCTGCGTCATCCTCTCACTCTGACGTCATTTGGGTGCGGTAAGAATGGACATGGCTTTCCAGAACTTGGATCTGGTACGTTACATTCAAGTAGTTCCTCAATTGGCGCCATCAGTCTGTGTGAACACCGATCCAGTCATCCGAACAAGGAAAAGCCAAATATTATGGATTAGTTCAAATGGTTCAAATGGCTCTGAGCACTATGGGACTTAACATCTGAGGTCATCAGTCCCCTAGAACTCAGAACTACTTAAACCTAACTAACCTAAGGACATCACACACATCCATGCCCGAGGCAGGATTCGAACCTGCGACGATAGCGGTAGCACTGATCCAGACTGTAGCGCCTAGAGCCGCTCGGTCAACCCGCCAGGCATGGATTAGTAGTGCCGCTTAAAATATAAGGCAGTGACACGCAAGTGGTGGCAATTGAAAGCCTTCTGTTTAGTGGCGGAAGAGGTCCCCATATAGAAAGAAGGTAGCTGCAACCAATTTAGAGAGAAACGGACGGCAACAAACACAATGATACATATCTCGAGTATGGCATCATTTATGCGTTGTAATGTTTATTTTTAACATCGCATTTTTTTTATTCATAAAAATATCTACCATGAGCTCACGAACAGGACTTCTACAGCTAAGCCCACCTTGGATTAGATACAGTATTGCTGAATGTAAAATAGGTTTTTTTTATAGAACAAATTTTGCACTTCTAGTGTTTTCATTATCTCAGGCATATGTTTCATGACATTTTGGCTTACTGTTTTAACACCGTCCTACGAATTTGATGGCGCTAACTCATTCGTGTATGATGGCACTCGACTCACGAGTAGCATTTCGAATTCTGATAGTGGAAGATATTTTCTTTTCAATATTATCCATCTTACGGGCGCGTAGTTCCGCTTGTTATATGTATTCCGCATGCAACATACAATAAGGTAATGTTAAATACAGAGCCGTGTGTTTCATGAACCACGCTTTCGTGATCTGACTCGCCATATGATGAGCGAGTGTTTCTTGAAACGCGTAGCTTTGTGTAAACATTGTCTTATTATGTGATGGGTGCAGAATAAATTTAACGAGAGATATTTACGACCGGCAAGGGGAGGAAACAGTGTGGAGTAAGGTTCCTGATTGCCAGCCTTGGTGGCGATGTCGTGGGCTAAATTTCAAAGCTCTCCTCAGTTTCTCGTGAAGTGAGGACATGTGACACTGTCGATTGTCATCCGATCGTCGTATGCTCCCTCTTCATAGAAGCAGGCTTCCTCGCACTCTCCCTTCTCTCACAAACATGGCTCACTACTCATCATGATCGCTTTTACATAATCTGGCATCATGTAACTGGTACGCAATTCACCGATGTAGCGCTCAATAGAAAAGCTAGCACATGAAATGTGCACAGAAGTTAAAGCAAGTATTATTTCAACAATCCCATCCAGAGTTACACACTAACACAAGAGAGCCTATTCTGATAAATATTGTTTCCCCTATAGAGCATCTGTATCAGAAGAAAAGCAGCATTTTTCGTTACAGTTGCCTTTAGTAAGCGCTGAAGTGTCGCGGAGATGCTCAACCAACTCCAGTGGAAGACACTGCAAGAGAGGCGTTCTGAATCACGGTGTGGTCTGCTGTTAAAGCTTGAAGAGCATACGTTCCTAAAAGAGTCAACTCATATGTTGCTTCCCCCTAGGTATATCTCGTGAAAAGGCCATGAAAATAAAATTCGAGAGGAGGATTACCAGTAATCGCCCTTCCAGTGTGCCACACGCGAGTGGAGTAGAAAAAGAGGACGGTGACACTGGTTTACAAACTACCCTCTGCTACACACCGTAAGGCGGCTTCCCTAGTGATACAGTTTTCTCATGTGCGATGCAAGTATTGTGACCGATTCTATACGGTAACCAACCTAATTTAAGCTATGCTGAGTTAACCAACCGAACCAGACGAGTTGGGAGCAGCTTTGGAAAGGAGTCGGAAAAAGTCGTTGGCGCTATTCAACACCTCAGACTGATGTGTGAATAGCATCTGCCCACAGAGCTGGGCGCAAATGCAAACTTAAACCTTATAGAGTATCGTACCGGTAATACATCGACTGGCAGATATGCCAGTGCCAGAGCATGAGGAAATGACCAAAAGTTATGCAGTGACAGGAACCTGCTTCCCTGTTATTAGTTCACGGGCTACGATGGGCAAAGTGCTTGAGTCGTACATGAATTATTTCACATTTGTTACGTATTGCACGTGGTGCATAAAAATTTTATACGGGACTTGTTCAAAAACAAACCTAACTGTTAATAATTAATTTTTATTCATCTTACTGATCCATATTTAGAGAACCCTTTTGAGAATTCGATTATTCTAGTAGCACAATTGTCCCACTGGTACTTCCACTTTGTAGTGCAGTTCTCGGAAGTTTATTTTGAAAACTCATTCAGTGCCTTGAACTAACACGGGAAGAGACCAATCCGACATGTCGGAAGCGATTTTGAAATTTTTCACGCAGGTGGAATACACATAATGAAATGCACTGTCTTAATTTTACCAGCTACGGTGCACTGCAAGTTTTTGTTTAAAAATATTGAAGTTACTCATTTTTGCCACATGAAGAACAGCTTATAACAGTGCTTTGTGCAGCCCTTCCTTCCTAGTGTTCGTATCGGCTGATAAGGAGACACAGCCGTGGCAAACCCTAGCGCTACTTAGCATGAAGCCCAAAAGTGCAAGTACGTGAATTTTAAGCAACTGAAGCCACACAAAAAATGTCTCATACAATAAATTTTTTGAATAGCTTGCAGTTCATATCGACAGATAAGCTGTTACAGATGGAATTTTTACACATGTGACTCGAAGGAGAAAGATAACGAAGACAGTGAATGATGTTATATTACAGACGACTTCGATCAGCCCGGACTTTAATTTGTTGACATTAACTATTTTATAGCTATTCCTGTAGCACGGTGGTTACGATACTTTTTGAATAATGCATATTTTGCTAACAGTGAAATAGTCCCTTGTTCATGCCCATAGTCGTCACGAAAATGCGATGTGTCTGTTGGATGACGACCACAAACCTTTTCCTTACACGAGACGCGCGTGAGAAGAAGAAACTTTAATGCATTCAGTCACTTTACAGTAATTACTAGGTTTATTTAGACAGAACTGGAATGGAGTGAGAAATTCTCATGGTCGTTGTTGTGCATATTCTGCTACGTTCGGGAATAGTTCGTCAAAGTCGTGAACTGTGGTGTTGCAGACTAACTGAAGTTTAACAATACTGTTCCGCTGATAAACCTGAAATAACAAACAGCTATCAAAAATTATACTGTCCGATCATTATCTGGAAAATGCTTTGCACTGTTGAAAAGCCGGCCGCGGGGCCGAGCTGTTCTAGGCGCTTCAGTCCGGAACCGCGCGACTGCTGCGTTCGCAGGTTCGAATCCTGCCTCGGGTATGGATGTGTGTGATGTCCTTAGGTTAGTTAGGTTTAAGTAGTTCTAAGTTCTAGGGGACTGATGACCTCGGATATTAAGTCTCATTGTGCTCAGAGCCATTTGAACCATCTGAACTACTGAAAAATCTTTTTATCGAGGGGGTATATCACCCTAGTTTTTGGGTGGAATCTTTTATGTGTTAACAATCTTTTCGTTGTCCTCCTAAGGAGAGAGGATACGTTATGTAAGAAGACGATTCTAACAAACGCAAAGAATAATTCTCTGCAGATACTATGAAGACTACTTGGATGCAACAACGAAAATTATTCTCTCTATTTTTTTCAGACTTTTTTTACGCCTATTACAAAACTTTTGCAAGTAAACAGCCCCGTTTTTAAATTTTTGCTCCTAATTTGCCTTGACATTCCTGGAGACAGGGATAAAGTTGCGGTAACAGTAATCCACTGATACTTATCGCTGGTATCTTTGTAGCATTCATCGACTGAATAAGCGACTCCGTCTTTTTTGGATCGAAATGACAAAGTGCGGTTTGCACGAAACTGGACTGATTGTCTTTATACGCAGCTTTTATGGGATAACAAAAAGCATCGCCTTTACGTCACCTACGAGTTTCTGTATAGAACTGCTTATTAATGACATCTCCTCTACACGTTTACTTGGGGGTAAACTTCGTAATTTTGCGACTCTCTTTTCCGCATAATTTCCTGAATCCTTTAACCACGTCGAAGAAGCCTGGAAGTCAGTAATGTTCATCATACTTGCAACTGAGTGTGCGCCGTCTCATAGAACGCCCTCGGTAATGGTGCATTGACTCTCACGTGCAGGTTATAATCTTTCGAATAGTTTTTCGTTCACCCTTTTGTAAGCTTCATTTTGGCATATATTTCGTAATTCGCGAAAATCTTTCTTCCATTTACACAATTCATGTTCAGATTTTACAAAATTAAACCGGCTTAGCACATTGCTTAAGTTTAAGTGTTTTCTTCCACCTTTTTTGAACTAAAAAATTTACGGCCTCTTCTTTGTTACTAAAAGCTATTGCTGAACATATTTTCTTTGGATTTGGAAGGTACTCTATTTTGGGTCTGGACTTTAATTAGCACTTGGCACTACAATCGTCGTTCGAACCACAATTCTCGGAACTGTCCGAGCTATTTCCCCAAGAAATTATTTAAGAAGTAACACATATGTAGATCTTCTAATTCCATGCGCCGTTCTTCGTATTTTAATTTTGAAAGGTTGAAAATATTAATTGTGTTTCATATTACTGTGAAACTATGGAATCTGCACGAAACCAGATGCTATTAGCAAGTGTATGTGAAGAAATCACAAATAAAATTAATTCAGTTTCATCTCCATTGTCAATACTTAACGATACCGCAAATATTATGGATTTTTTAATGAGTCGCAAATCCAAGTGAATAGTAAGTGTGACCAACTGTGTCAGGGAAACTATCAACGGGAACTGAATGTCGCTTTACATATTACGATCGCGATGCACCCTGTTATCTGTTTACCGATGTGCCGTCAAGCAAGGATATGTGCACGCCGTTTTGAGCATTTGTTGTCTGCTACACCTAAAGTAGGGGTGGAAAATCCTCCAGCCTCCTGGCGAGCTAGGAATTTGGCAGATTTAAACATTTTTTTAATACTTGCATTCTGTCTTAGCAGAAAAAAATTTGGTACTGTGTTTTCTCGGTGAATTCTTCCTGTATAAAAAAATTCCAGGGCGCATTTCGTCATGTCAAATTGGATAGTTCCCTTGTATGTTGTCATTGTTTTTGTCAATACATTTACTTAAACTGAGTTCTTAATTTAGTTATGGAAACAAAGAAGTCACAAAGATCGTGGTCTCGGATACACAGTCGCAAGGTGTCTGGGAGAAGATGTGTAATCTTATTTTACCACAAAAAAATCGTGAACCCACAAAGCTGACAAGGTGGACGATATTATCATGGTGAAGAAACTGTAAGTTGTCTTGCCACAACTATGTTCCTATTATGTCAGTTTTCTCGCAGAACCATTTCAAGACGGTTGCGAAGACAGTAAGGTGCGATCTGTTTATTGAGTAAAGCTATTAGCATCATATACAATCTGGATGCAGCGGTCTTTTATTTTTGTGCAATCATGGTATTAGTCCTGAGGGGGTGGGCGGCATTGGAGCCTCCCCCCCCCCCCCCCCCCGCCACTTTCTTTTGACCAGCAGCTGTTCGTCTTAATGCCCTGGCGTCATAGCTGAGTGACTAGCATAGATAACTGCGTAGGATCTGGGTTCGACTCCCGGTAGGATTTTTCTCTGGTTGGAGGAATGGTATTGAGTGCATTCAACTACGTGAAGCCATTTGAGGAGCTATTTCATCGAGTAGTAGTGACTGCAAGGTCTGGGAAATCTGCAAAACGTCCGACATTGTGGTGCGCTGACCACATGCCCCTCCGTTCCGCGCCCGCATGACGCCGCAAAGCAGAGGATGAAACGGCGCCCGGTAGGCATCCCTTGGGCCTTCACACGCTGATGAGGAGCTCGTTTTCTGTTGGTCTTAGAGTAGTAGTCGTAGATTCAAAGTTCTTCTCACGTAATGATCCTCGTTACTATCAGACTCTTGCAAGAGTTCGTTGCAAACATTCACAAAAAGTTACTCTTTTTCTTCGGTTAACAAACGAGCAACAGGTTTCGACACAAGCTGATGCATGTTCAAAATTTTTAAATTAAAGTGTCATGGCATAGGCGAACTGAGATTACAGCTTCTTCTGTAGATTAACAAGGAAGGTGGCGTAGTGATGAAACGCTGGTCCCGTATTCGGGAGGATCGCAATTAAAATCCCCATCCATCCATCCAGAATTAGGTTTACCTTGATTTCTGCAAGTCGCATATGGCTCATTCCATATTAGTTCCTTTGAAAGGCATGGCTGATATTTCTTACCCCTTGTCCTCAATTAGAGTTTGCCTTCCGTCTGTAATGACCCCATCGTCGACAGGAGACTAACTTCTCCTACGTCCATCTCCTGCAAGTTCTCGGAAGTACACGACCGCAGAAGTGCATTAGTTCTTTGATTTACTGATGGGCACCAACACCTTCTTCGCAGGGGAACATCATCAGTTAATGGAAAATTACTTTTGAATCAAAGAACCATTTGTTCAAAAATGGTTCAAATGGCTCTGACCACTATGGGACTTAACATCTAAGCTCATCAGTTAACTTCTGAGGTCATCAGTCGCCTAGAACTCAGAACTACTTAAACCTAACTAACCTAAGGACATCACACACATCCATGCCCGAGGCAGGATTCGAACCTGCGACCGTTGCGGTCGCGCGGTTCCAGACTGAAGCACCTAGAACCGCTCGGCCACCCGGCCGGCCGAACCATTTGTAATACAGCGTTTGACCAATAGTATCATGTCTGTAAATATGTTCCGAAAGTACATTCGTTTACGTAATTCTTATCTCTATTCTCACGCGAAAATATCACGAAACATTTTTGCTCCTGCACGTAAAACGTTGCTAAATCATCACGAACACTGCAAGACTTTTCACTCAGTAATAGTAAGATAAACTACATTTCAAAAATAATGGGTCCGTGACGCGTTCAGTGTTGCAAATGGCACTTCGATATACTCCGTATGCCGATAGAACATGTCTCACAAGTGGCAGCGCGGCCATGAACTGCAAACTGCTGCCGCACCACTGAATGAAAGCCATAGCTTAACAATGTGTTAACAGTGAGACGGCGTTATACAAACATATACAAAATCGCAATACGTTATCAGTCGTAGCATACATACGAAGCAGCCGCAACAAAAGCTTTTTAGGCAAAGGCGTGCTGAAAAGTAATGCCGCGGGTATTTTATGTGAAAACTCTTAAGCTTTTTTTAAGTAAAACAAACCTTACTGACATTCTACATCAGATAAACGCGTGATTCCTGAAGAGGGGCACCAGCCTTTTCAGTAGTTGCAGGGGAAACAGTCTGGATGTTTGACTGATCTGTCCTTGTAACATTACTAAAGCGGCCTTGCGGTGTTGGTATTGCGAACGGCTGAAAGCAAGGGGAAACTACAGCCGTAAGTTTTCCCGAGGGCATGCACCTTTACTGTACGGTTCAATGGTGAGGGTATCTTCTTCGGTAAAATAGTTCGGAAATAAAATAGTCCCCCATTCGGACTTCCGAGCGTGGACTACTCAGGAGGATATCGGTATCAGGAGAAAGAAAACTGGCGTTCTACAGGTCGGAGGGTGGAATGGCAGATCCCTTAATCGGGCAGGTAGGTTAGAAAATTTAAAATCGGAAATGGATAGGTTGAAGTTAGATATAGTGGGAATAAGTGAAGTTCGGTGACGGGAGGAACAAGACTTCTGGTCAGGCGAATACAGGGTTATAAATACGAAGTCAAATAGGGGTAATGAAGGAGCAGGTTTAATAATGAATAAAAAAATAGGACCGCTAATATGCTACTACGAACAGCATAGTGAACGCATTATTGTAGCCAAGATAGGCACGAGGCCCATGCCTACCACAGTAGTACAAGTTTATATAATGACTAGCTCCGCAGATGATGAAGAGATTGAAGACATGTATGATGCGATGAAAGAAAGTATTCAGATAGCTAAGGGAGACGAAAATTTAATAATCAGGGTTTACCGGAATTCAATAGCAGGGAAAGGAAGAGGAGGAAAAGTAGTAGGCGAATATGGGCTGGGGCTAAGGAATGAAAGAGGAAGAGAATTTTGCACAGACCACAACTTAATAATAGCTAACATTTGGTTTAAAAATCATGAAAGAAGGTTGTATACGTGGAAAGATTTCAGATAGATTATATAATGGTAACACAGAGATTTAGGAACCAGGTGTTAAATTGTAACACATTTCCAGGGGCATATGTGGACTCCGAACACAAGTTTTTGGTTATGGACTGTAGATTAAAACTGCAGAAACGGCAAAAAGTAGGAATTTAAGGAGCTGGGACCTGGATAAACTGAAAGAACCAGAGTCTGTGGAGAGTTTCAGAGAGAGCTTTAGCGAACGATTGACAAGAACTGGGGAAAGAAATTCAGTAGAAGAAGAATGGGTAGTTTTACCGTGAAATAGTGAAGGCCACAGAGGATCAAGTAGGTAAAAAGACGAGGGCGAGTAGGTATCCTTCTGTAACAGAAGAAATATTGAATTTAATTGACGAAAGAAGAAAATATAAAAATGCAGTAAATGAAGCAGGTGACAAGGAATACAAACGTCTCAAAAATGAGATCGACAGGAAGTGCAAAATGCCTAAGCAAGGATGGCTGGAGGACAACTGTAAGGAGGTAGAGGCATATACCACTAGGTTCAAATGGCTCTGAGCACTATGGGACTCAACTGCTGAGGTCATTAGTCCCCTAGAACTTAGAACTAGTTAAACCTAACTAACCTAAGGACATCACTAACATCCATGCCCGAGGCAGGATTCGAACCTGCGACCGTAGCGGTCTTGCGGTTCCAGACTGCAGCGCCTTTAACCGCATATACCACTAGGGGTAAGATAGATACTGCCTACTGGAAAATTAAAGAGACCTTTGGAGAAAAGAGAACACCCTCTATGAATATCAAAAGCTCAGATGGAAAATCAGTCCCAAGCAAAAACGGGAAAGCAGAAAGATGGAAGGAGTATATTGAGGACGTACACAAGAACGATCTATACAAGGGCGATGTACATGAGGGCAATATTATGGAAATGGAAGAGGACGTAGATGAAGATAAAATGGGAGATACGATACTGCGTGAAGAGTTTGACAGAGCACTGAAACACCTAAGTCGAAACAATGCTCCGGGAGTAGACAACATACCATTAGAACTACTGATAGCCTTGGGAGAGCCAACCATTACGAAACTCTAACATCTGGTGAGCAAGATGGATGAGACAGGCGAAACACCCTCGGACTTCAAGAAGAATATAATAAGTCCAACCCCAAAGATAGCAAGTGTTGACAGTGTGAAAATCACCGAACTATCAGTTTAATAAGTCATGGCTGCAAAATACTAACATGAATTCTTTACAGACGAATGGAAAAACTGGTAGAAGCCGACCTCGAAAAGACAAGTTTGGATTCCGTAGAAATGTTGGAACACGTGAGGCCCTACGAACCATACGACTCGTCTTAGAAGATACATTAAGGAAAGGGAAACGTATGTTTCTAGCATTTCTAGACTTAGAGGATGCTTTTTCCAGTGTTGACTGGAATATTCTCTCTCAAATTCTGAAGGTGGTGGGGGCCAAATACAGGGAAAGAAATGCTATTTATAATTTGTGCCGAATAAAGATGGAAGTTATAAGAGTAGAGGGGCATGAAAGGGAAGCAGTGGTTGAGAAGGGAGTGAGATAGATTTGTAGTCTTTCCCCGATGTTATATAATCTGTATATTCAGCAAGCAGTAAAGGAAACAAAAGAAAAATTTGGAGTAGGAACTAAAATCTATGAAGAAGAAATAATAACTTTAAGGTCTGCCGATGACATTGTAATTCTGTCGGAGACAGCAATGGACCTGGAGGAGCAGTTGAATGGAATGGAGAGTGCCTTGAAAGGAAGATATAAGTTGAACATCAACAAAATCAAAACGCTAGTAATGGAATGTAGTGGAATGAAGTAAGGTGATGCTGAGGGAATTAGATTCGGAAATGAGACGCTTAAATTAGTAGATGACTTTTGCTATTTGGGGAGTAAAATAACTGATGATGGTCGAAGCAGAGAGAATGTTGTAGTTGGCAGAAGAGCCAACACCGTGTTAGGAATGGAGGCCGAAATGCACGCGTTTTACCTCACGCAGGCTGGCGTGAGGAGGGAACAACTATACTGACGTGAGGTCTCGAACATGCCAAGGAATTATAATTCAGAAATTGGACGTAATTAGTTCCATACTTAATTTTAATCCATTAATGATGAACGTCGCTTTCGACGGTACATGATTCACAATATTATCTGTTCAGAATAGTAACTGAACATGGCGCCTTGCTAGGTCGTAGCAAATGCCGTAGCTGAAGCCTATGCTAAACTGTCGTCTCTGCAAATGAGAGCGTATGTAGTCAGTGAACCATCGCTAGCAAAGTCGACTGTACAACTGGGGCGAGTGCTAGGGAGTCTCTCTAGACTAGACCTGCCATGTGGCGGCGCTCGGCCTGCAATCACTGATAGTGGCGACACGCGGGTCCGACGTATACTAACGGACCGCTACCGATTAAAAGGCTACCACCTAGCAAGTTGTGGTGTCTAACGGTGACACCACAGAGAATATTAAATGTAAACTGGCTATGGCAAGGAAAGCGTTTCTGAAGAAGAGAAATTTGTTAACATTGAATATACATTTAAGTTCAGGAAGCCTGTATTGGAAGTATTTGTATGGAGTGTAGCCACGTATGGAAGCAAAACTTGGATGTTAAATAGTTCAGACAAGAAGAGAATAGAAGCTTTCGAAATGTGGTGCTACAGCAGAATGCTGAAGATTAGATGGGTAGATTACGTAACTAATGAGGAGGTACTGAATAGAATCGAGGAGAAGAGAAAATTGTGGCACAACATGACTAAAAGAAGGGACAGGTTGGTAGGACACTTTCTGAGGCACCAAGGGATCACCAATTTAGTATTGGAGGGAATCGTGGAGGATAAAAATTGTAGAGGTAGTCCAAGAGATGAATATACTAAGCAGATTCAGAAGGATGTCGGTTGCAGTAGTTACTCGAAGGCGAAGACACTTGCACAGGATAGAGTAGCATGGAGAGAGAGCTGTATCAAACCAGTCACTTGACTGAAGACCACAACAACAACACATCTTAATTCTTCATGTCTACATATTTATATCTCAACATAGTCGCCCTGACAACGAACTCATTTCTCCCGACGAGAAGCCAGTTTGCTGATACCGACGCTGTAGAATGGTTGACTTTATTGACTGAACCACAACTCACCTCCGCTTTCATCGCTTTATCACTATAAAAGTGAAACCTTCGAAGATGTTCTTAAAGTTTTCGAAGCAGATGATAATTAGATGGGATCAAGTCAGGACTATATGGAGGATTTTCTATGACAGTGAATCCAAGGCGTCGGATTGCTGCAGATGTCGCAGCGCTTATGCTTGGTCTGACATTTTAATGCTGAAGGAGAGAGCGCTCCATTTGTTGACGAGCTCTTCTGTGGTTAGTAACTCGATTACAGCACGCTTTTTTTGCGGACCGACATAGCTATGTTACACAACGCCATGTCACACGCTGCAGTTTGGAGCCCTCTTGCGACAGAGGCTTGCAACTTGCATCAACGAAGCGGGGATGTCTACCGAGTAATATGTATGGTATGTAATACCTCAACCGATTTTGCGAAAAGAAAAAAAAATTAAGGGATATCAAGGATCAGCTTTTGTCGTACTGATTGTATGATGCTTCGTCGTCGCATTAAAAATAAAAGTTTGTTGGTTTGAATAATTTACATGAATTCAACCAGATAAAATCTATTGATATTTCGATACTCAACCTGCCCGTAATTCTCAAGGCACCAACAGCAACGCGTCCCACTTGTGCCTCTCTAGCGGCTGATTTAGCCGGACACATTCCCGCAAGCTATTAGAAAAATTTGTACTCCAGTTTTGACTTTTTGTAATTTTTCCTATGAACAGATATCACACGTATGCCAGTGTAGCACGCATTGACTTGTGTGCTGGAGTATAAGAGGATGTCCCTACGAGTATACAAAGTTATACAGGGTGATTCAAAAAGTATACCACAAATTTAGGAATTTAAAACTCTGCAACGACAAAAGGCAGAGCTAAGCACTATCTGTCGGCGAATTAAGGGAGCTATAAAATTTCATTTAGTTGTACATTTGTTCGCTTGAGGCGCTGTTGACTAGGCGTCAGCGTCAGTTGATGCTAAGATGGCGACCGCTCAACAGAAAGCTTTTTGTGTTATTGAGTTCGGCAGAAGTGAATCGACGACAGTTGTTCAGCGTGCATTTCGAACGAAGTATGGTGTTAAACCTCCTGATAGGTGGTGTATTAAACGTTGGTATAAACAGTTTACAGAGAATGGGTGTTTGTGCAAAGGGAAAAGTTCTGGACGGCCGAGAACGAGTGATGAAAATGTAGCACGCATCCAGCAAGCATTTGTTCGCAGCCCAGGAAAATCGACTCGCAGAGCTAGCAGAGAGCTGCAAATTCCACAATCAACTGTATGGAGAGTCCTACGAAAATGTTTAGTTATGAAACCTGAACGTCAACTACCCGAGGCGATGGATCGGCCGCCAGGCAGCCCGTGACAGAGCACTTCATCACTGGCCTCCAAGAAGCCCTGATCTTACCCCCTGCGATTTTTTCTTATGGGGGTATGTTAAGGATATGGTGTTTCGGCAACCTCTCCCAGCCACCATTGATGATTTGAAACGAGAAATAACAGCAGCTATCCAAACTGTTACGCCTGATATGCTACAGAGAGTGTGGAACGAGTTGGAGTATCGGGTTGATATTGCTCGAGTGTCTGGAGGGGGCCATATTGAACATCTCTGAACTTGTTTTTGAGTGAAAAAAAACCTTTTTAAATACTCTTTGTAATGATGTATAACAGAAGGTTATATTATATTTCTTTCATTAAATACACATTTTTAAAGTTGTGGTATTCTTTTTGAATCACCCTGTATACTCTCCCTTGTGCTATCAATATGGGGCGCATTAGGTTCATCGTGAAGCGTTCCCAGATTTACTTTCCGATGAAACAAAAATTGCATTGGTGCAGCATTTCTCTCACCTTATCTCTGATTTAGTTGTTAATGACACGACGAGTTGTATAGATGAGGAGGTCTTTGCCGTAAGGCACTGCCGTGAAATGCGTGGGATCGACGGAAATACCTAGGTCGAACTAAAGCTCTTTAAAACGGTTCTAGATTACGTAAATGCAACGTTTTTCCACTTTTCAAGGGAATTTGGCTGCAACCCTCTGCATTTGAGCACAACCGGTGTTGGAAGGTTGATGAATTTCGCAGATGAAACAATATGTCTGACACATTATTACGACGACAAGATTCATGAAGGACATAAATCAAGTATTATGTACAAAAAGGAAAACAATAACTTGAAACAATATACGTTATTAGTACTGACAGCGACATGTTTCCAAAAAAGGAACTCTGTATTGTCGTATATATTTCCCTTACTCGCCGTCGGAATGCAAATGTGGAGTTTGAATTAAGTGATTAAAACAAATCAGATTCGAACAAGTAGTAGCAAAAATGTGGTCAATGTAGTCGTTGTGGCAGTTAACATTGGACAACTGTAGTGTAAAATGTTGAAGGGTGTACACACGTTGCCCTTGTCAAACGTAAAAACTGTTTCATTCCTCCGTGTAGTAACCGCTTTATCGAAACTTCACATTTCCAGATAGATGAAGAGCAGAAGAAGACTGTACAATAACAAAGAAACTTCATTTTGGGACACACTCCTCTGTAGGTACTGCATGTGTCAACTTTACTGTTTCAAGCGAACATTAAGATTTTTGTCAATAGTTAACTTATTTTGGATACGAGAGAAGGTCCTCCGCATAAATATCTGTTCATATAATGGTGGCTTTAACGGGCTATTGTCTCAGTTGCTGGTGAATCTTACGGGTTGTATGGTACTGGTCAATGAATCTTCCTCGGAAAGACTCAGCTGAAACAGGAGAACAGCATTCTGAAGATGTGCAGCGCAGCTTTGTACGGGACATCAGGAAAGAAAAAAATTTCGTGGACCACGACCTTATAACTCGGAAAATTCAGCAGTCTATTCCACTGTATTTCATCCTCAGCAACCTATGTTTTCCAGGTATTCAGGTTCTTTAATCTCGAAACATCTACGGTACACAAATACAAAGTTTTACAGATAAATCATCTTGATAGTTGGTAGAACACACGTATCTCCGTAATAAAAATCATTTTCATTCAGCTATCGGAGACACCGCCTCAACGAAACACTGTGCGTGTGGTCGAGGGGGTTTGTGTGATCCAACGAAGTGGAGGGCTATGCCGGCAGTGGTGTAACTACCAGCAGGGCCTCCCAAGCCGTACAGGTCTCCATAGAGGATCCAGACAAAGTGTTTCTCACAACGTCCCGTCTAGTGTCCTGTCCTGTCCTGTCCTATCCTATCTGTTCTGTCCCATCCTATACACTCCCTTCCTTTCCTTTTCCTCCCTGTGCTTGTATGGCAGCAGACACAGTCCCCTAATGTGGACAGCAGAAGATCCTTGGTAACCAGGACAACGTTGATGCACATAGGCCTTACTGCGAAGGGATGGACAGCGTTGTGTAGTCGCGGTGAAGACAAGCTATCTAAGGGGTAAGGCCCTGAAATAAAACCTTGGCAGGTGTCCAGGTCGTGAGGTGGCAGCCCCACCAGGACACTCGGGGGGCTGTGGGCTGATAACCCGCACCACCAAAAAACACATATCACAGAAACTAAAAGGAGAAACAGCCGGATGAATCTTAAGGATATCGCTGTTGCTTAGTGGGAATATCTATGGGCAGCCGCCGGTGCCAACAGTTAGTGCTGGAGCCTGTCCAGTGGCTCAGGAAAATGTCCCATCCTCATCCTGCCACAAGACAACAATCCCTATCTTAATTGGCTTGCTAATGAGCCCGTCAGCACCGACACATTAGATAAGGTAATGAGCACTGAGTTAGCTTCTGATTGGGCTGCTGATGGCACGGCGCGAAACAGATTTTATGAGCGCAGACAATGGACAGAAAATTGCCTATAAATTGTTGCTTACTTTACTCTGACATCTGTAGCACTAACAAAAGTACAGCGCTGTGCATTACCGTCCCGGGTGCGAGACAGTAGTATCCTTTACATCGATTCCATGCAGGTTTTCATAAATTAAAATAAAAGAAAACTAGCACTTGCTAGGGAAACTGAAAAGAGTCTATTCCAGTTTTACTGCTTTCATCGTCTCGCAGATATTTAAAGAGTTGAATTTTATTGGGTTTTCTTGTCGCTAAGCTATGCAACAAATACATCGTTAGTCAGTCGTTTGTGCTAACTTCCTTGTGGCGTAAGCGTCACTATCATTCCCTTGGTGTGTGCTTTCCTGGCCTCTCTTAATAAAATCCGTGCGCTTTGTCATTCGTCCTCTGCGACATGACTGACTTCACAGTTCCCGACATGCGGAGCGGCAGAGTGTAATGGAGTTTCACGTATTGCTCGCAAGGCTCACGTACTTCATTTACGGTACGTTACTGCAGTGCCTGTGTTGTTAAGAAGTATTATATAATGTTCCTTAGGACATGCGTGTATGTTCGAAGGAATAGGCGCTGCGGTTACTGTAGCTATCGTGAAGTACATGACGTATATTCGCAGTTGCAAATACAGACAACCATCAGCTGTGTAAGAGAACAACGAAAGTGAATTTTTGTGCCGGACGAACCCTGATTTCCCGCTTTACGCGAGCGGACGCCTGAACAGCTCTGGCTATCGGCGCACGACTCACCGCCAGACGCAATCTTCCATGTGTCATCGTTCACGTGTCACAACCTGCACTCGTACAAGGGTGCGCGGGGCGAAGGACATTTCAATTGAAAGTCGCTGTATGCATGTCTGAAGTAACATTGCATTGTACTTCTTAAGAACAAAAGCATTTGTCCGCCGGGACCAGGAACCCTTGATGCCTCAAAACATGTCCTACCAACCGATCCCTTCTTCTAGTCAAGTTGTGCCACAAACTCCTCTTCTCCGCAATCCTACTCAATACCTCCTCATTAGTTACGTGATCTACCCACCTTATCTTCTGCATTCTTCTGTAGCGCCACATTTCGAAAGCTTCTATTCTCTTCTTGTCCAAACTAGTTATCGTCCATGTTTCACTCCATACAAATACTTTCAGAAACGACTTCCTGACACTTAAATCTATACTCGATGTTAACAAGTTTCTTTTCTTGAGAAACGCATTCCTTGCCATTGCCAGTCTACATTTTATATCCTCTCTGCTTCGACCATCTTCGGTTATTTTACTCCCTAAATAGCAAAACTCCTTTACTACTTTAAGTGTCTCATTTCCTAATCTAATTCCCTCAGCATCACCCGACTTAATTTGACTACATTCCATTATCCTCGTTTTGCTTTTGTTGATGTTCGTCTTATATCCTCCTTTCAAGACACTGTCCATTCCGTTCAACTGCTCTTCCAAGTCCTTTGCTGTCTCTGACAGAATTATAATGTCATCGGCGAACCTCAAAGTTTTTACTTCTTCTCCATGAATATTAATACCTACTCCGAGTTTTTCTTTTGTTTCCTTTACTGCTTGCTCAATATACAGATTGAATAACATCGGGGAAAGGCTACAACCCTGTCTCACTCCTTTCCCAACAACTGCTTCCCTTTCATGCCCCTCGACTCTTATAACTGCCATTTGGTTTCTGTACAAATTGTAAATAGCCTTTCGCTCCCCGTATTTTACCCCTGCCACCTTCAGAATTTGAAAGAGAGTATTGCAGTTAACATTGTCAAAAGCTTTCTCTAAGTCTACAAATGCTAGAAACGTAGGTTTGCCTTTTCTTAATCTTTCTTCTAAGATTAGTCGTAAGATCAGTATTGCCTCACGTGTTCCAACATTTCTACGGAATCCAAATTGATCTTCCCCGAGGTCGGCTTCCACCCGTTTTTCCATTCGTCTGTAAAGAATTCGCGTTAGTATTTTGCAGCTGTGACTTATTAAACTGATAGTTCGGTAATTTTCACATCTGTCAACACCTGCTTTCTTTGGGATTGGAATTATTATATTCTTCTTGAAGTCTGAGGGTATCTCGCCTGTCTCATACATCGTGCTCACCAGATGGTAGAGTTTTGTCATGACTGGCACTCCCGAGGCTATCAGTGGTTCTAATGGAATGTTGTCTACTCCCGGGGCCTTGTTTCGACTCAGGTCTTTCAGTGCTCTGTCATACTCTTCACGCAGTATCTTATCACCCATTTCGTCTTCATCTACATCCTCTTCCATTTCCATAATATTGTCCTCAAGTACATCGCCCTTGTATAAACCCTCTATATACTCCTTCCACCTTTCTGCCTTCCCTTCCTTGCTTAGAACTGGGTTGCCATCTGAGCTCTTGATATTCGTACAAGTGGTTCTCTTCTGTCCAAAGGTCTCTTTAATTTTCCTGTAGGCAGTATCTATCTTACCCCTAGTGAAAAAAGCCTCTACATCCTTACATTTGTCCTTTAGCCATCCCTGCTTAGCCATTTTGCACTTCCTGTCGATATCATTTTTGATACGTTTGTATTCCTTTTTGCCTGCTTCATTTACTGCAATTTTATATTTTCTCCTTTCATCAATTAAATTCAATATTTCTTCTGTTACCCTAGGATTTCTATTAGCCTTCGTCTTTGTACCTACTTCATCGTCTGCTGCCTTCACTACTTCATCCCTCAGAGCTACCCATTCTTCTTCTACTGTATTTCTTTCCCCCATTCCTGTCAATTGTTCCCTTATGCTCTCCCTGAAACTCTCTACAACCTCTGGTTCTTTCAGTTTATCCAGGTCCCATCTCCTTAAATTCCCACCTTTTTGCAGTTTCTTCAGTTTCAATCTATAGTTCATAACCAATAGATTGTGGTCAGAATCCACATCTGCCCCAGGAAATGTCTTACAATTTAAAACCTGGTTCCTAAATCTCTGTCTTACCATTATGTAATCTATCTGATACCTTTTAGTATCTCCAGGAATCTTCCAGGTATACAACCTTCTTTTATGATTCTTGAACCAAGTGTTAGCTATGATTAAGTTATGCTCTGTGCAAAATTCTACAAGGCGGCTTCCTCTCTCATTCCTTCCCACCAATCCATATTCACCTACTATGTTTCCTTTTCTCCCTTTTCCTACTGACGAATTCCAGTCACCCATGACTATTAAATTTTCGTCTCCCTTCACTACCTGAATAATTTCTTTTATCTCGTCATACATTTCATCTATTTCTTCATCATCTGCAGAGCTAGTTGGCATATAAACTTGTACTACTGTAGTAGGCATGGGCTTTGTGTCTATCTTGGCCACGATAATGCGTTCACTATGCTGTTTGTAGTAGCTAACCCGCACTCCTATTTTTTTATTCATTATTAAACCTACTCCTGCATTACCCCTATTTGATCTTGTATTTATAACCCTGTAATCACCTGACCAAAAGTCTTGTTCCTCCTGCCACCGAACTTCACTAATTCCCACTATATCTAACTTTAACCTATCCATTTCCCTTTTTAAATTTTCTAACCTACCTGCCCGATTAAGGGATCTGACATTCCACGCTCCGATCCGTAGAATGCCAGTATTCTTTCTCCTGATAATGACGTTCTCTTGAGTAGTCCCCGCCCGGAGATCCGAATGGGGGACTATTTTACCTCCGGAATATTTTACCCAAGAGGACGGCATCATCACTTAATCATACAGTAAAGCTGCATGTCCTCGTGAAAAATTACGGCTATAGTTTCCCCTTGCTTTCAGCCGTTCGCAGTACCAGCACAGCAAGGCCGTTTTGGTTAATGTTACAAGGCCAGATCAGTCAATCATCCAGACTGTTGCCCCTGCAACTACTGAAAAGGCTGCTGCCCCTCTTCAGGAACCACATGTTTGTCTGGCCTCTCAACAGATACCCCTCCGTTGTGGTTGCACCTACGGTACGGCCATCTGTATCGCTGAGGCACGCAAGCCTCCCCACCAACGGCAAGGTCCATGGTTCATGGACCTTCTTTACTAACAGCACGATATAGACAGCAGAGCCCCTTCTGTGCTCGTGACTGTATCAGTTGATCCCTGGACGACTGGAAAAACATGGCCTGGTCAGATGAGTCCGAATTTAAGTTAGAATGAGTTGATGGTAGGGTTCGACTGTGGCGCAGACCCCACGAAGCCGTGCAGCAAAGTTGCTGACAAGGCACTGGGCAAGCTGCTAGTGGCTCCATAATGGCGTGGGCTGTGTTTATATGGAATGGACTGGGTCCTCTGGCCCCGCTGAAATGATCATTGACTCGAAATGGTTATGTTCGGCTGCATGGACACCATTTTCAGCCATTCGTGGACTCCATGTTCCCAATCAACGATGTTATGTCAACGGGCTAGAACTGTTTGCGACTGGTTTCAAGAACATTTTGGACCTTTCGAGAGAATTATTTGGCCACACTGACTGATCTATAGGAACCGACCGAACATTTATGGAACAAAATCGGGTGGTTAGTTCCTGCACAAAATCCTGCACCGGCAACACTTTCGCAATTATGAACGGCCATAGAGGCAACGTGGTTCAGTATTCCTGCATGGGACTTCAAACGACTTATGTCAGTGCTACGTCCAGTTCGCACTACGCTGGACAAAAGGAAGTCCATCGCGATGTTAGGACATGAATTTTGTCCCCTCGGTGTGTGCAGCTAATCAGTAGTGCTTCAGCAGTGAGGAATGTGCAACATCTTGATGACCTTTACACCATAAAGGCACAGTAATGCCATTTGTAGTCAGTGAAGCACATTGAATTCTTCATCCGCTGTGAAACAGGTCAGGCTAACACTATACAGCACCGTTAAGGACAAAAACAGTTAACCACTACACAACAAGAAAACTGTCTTGCTTTTTTTCCAAGTTTTTGTACTTGTCATTTATTACACAATGTATTGTGAACTACTTCGACTTCACTTCATTCTTCACTTGCTGCTCAGTATAAGATCTATCGCCTCATTTCTTATGGTGGGTCGTGTTTGGCCTCTTTGCGGCTGCGTCTTTCGACCGAGTTGGAGGAGCCAAACGCTACGTACGCACTCACCGTTGCCCGTGTCCGCCACGTGTAGGTGGGGCATTTCTTTACCTCTTTTTTTCTTATTTGTTAGCCGCGTCTATCAGCTTCTCTGTTTGTGACTAGATTTCGTCGGTGTGTTCATGAGCTGGCTGCAAAGCGAAGTACTCATTCGAAGAGTACAGAGCGGTATGTTTGTTTAGCTGGAAAAGACAGTATGTATTCTCCAGCGGTTAATCTTGCCGGTTTTTGTAATGTTTATTCTAATCTGCCTGTAGTTCTTTTGACGTGTTCATGAAAATTTGATCTTTCATCGAAGTATACTCCCAGATAGTGTGTTATCTGTATGTAGTTTGGTCTCTGCTCTCTAGAGTTGGTCTGCTGTGCCCCTTTGTGCTAGTGCATTTAATGTGCCGTTCGATTTCTCTTTTGGCTGGGCTCTGTTGTTTACAGAGACTAGTTCTAGCAAATAATCTACATATGCGACAACTCCATCTGTCGTATTATTCTCACCGAGTAGGTACAGAAGGGTTTCAATAGTTATGTCTCAGACAGGTGCGTCCACAGATCGACCCCTTAGAGGAATTGTTTACTTTACGACTACCTACCTGCAATTCCACTACTCTGCGTGTAACAGGCTGTATACATGGATTGTGGTACCTTCTGTTTGGACACCGAGCGAAGTCTGCACAAGAACACTATGGCGTTACCCGACACAGTCTAAGAATAAACATGTCTCAAAGAAAATCAAAGAGTAGAGAATGTTGTAAATAACGAAAATATTTTATGGGAATACATTTCACCAATGAGCACCTTAATTGGAACTTATTTATGAGCAGAGAGAGCACATTTTCCTCGAGCCTAACTAACAAACACCTGAAGAAGACAGCTAATAAGTTGTCATAATGTCTTGTAAGGAAAGCGATACTTTGGCTGAAAATCCAAAAGCTTATAAATCATTGATTTCCCACAGAATATCTGGAAAATCACATATCAGGCCATAACTGCTTGTCAAATCCTAATGTTATCTGCAAAAAGAAATAAAAGGGGATATTTGAGTTATGCAAGCAAGTTTAGCACGAATGGGAACAGCTTTTTATCACCTACGGGAGAGTGTCACGGAACTGCTGAGAAATCTCAACTGGCAGACAAATGCAGACAATTCCAGCTATCACGCGAAAGAATATTTACGAAGTTTCAATAACCAGCGTTTATTGAGGAGTCTTGGAAAAAGCAACTATCATCTATGTAACGCTCTAGTATGGACCGCGAAGACAAGATGAAACTAGTCATCGTGCTCACAGAGGCATTTAAGCAGTGATTCTTCCTGATTGGAATGGAAAAACCTGTAACGTGTGCTACAATGGATGTACCCTGTGACGTGGGCTTCACAGTAGTTTGCACAATATGGATATACAAAAGAGCACACAACAGCTTCCCGCAAACTATTTATCACGGGATGAGAGCACGTGGAAGCGACAGTATGAATGAATGGAGGAATATTCTACTAAAATGACACTCGCAAAATTTCGTACAATGACTTTCGTAGAAAATTAAAGAGAAGCTAGTAGCCTTGAAATGGCAACATCGTGGAATGAGATCAGTTTTTCAGTGGCGGGGTCCTGGACGGGTGTACAGGGTTTCACATCTTCGTTAGCGGTCAACGCAATAATAATTACGCCCACAGTGCAGAAATTCCAGTGCAGCAGACTTTCTCTTCGTGCAGGATGGTGTCCGTCTCCACCGAACTGTTTTGGTCGATGGCTATATCGACTGGCCGGCGAGGTCTCCGGATCTGACACGTGTAAGGCATATATAACATGCATTGGGGAGACGATATGCAGACCGCCAGCCGTCAACAAGAATTCTTCCAGACTTGCGCACAGGGATTGGATCGACTTCCAATACAGCTCAAAGAGAGCGTGCCACGCGGCTGAAAGTAACGGTATCCCATAATAACTGTTTCCTTCTTGACGAAGTTTTTTGGTGTCGTTCCTTTTTTTTATTATACATCTTCGGATTCATATTTGTTCTAGACACACCATTGTTCTAGACACATAGGTTGGACGGGTGTTGTGTACATGAGGTCCTCTTACTGATTTTTCCTTGTTATCTTAGCTCCTCAACATATTTTTAGGATTAATGCTACCTGTAATTGATTACAATTTTCTGTTATTAATCAACGTTACTGAATCCCGTTGATTCTGATTTCCAAAACTCTGTTATTCGGTAGCTATGAATTTGTCTTTCCACGTTCAGTGTCTGATTATCCCAAGCAACAGACTATAAAATTAATGGTCCGTTACCCTGAATAACAACAGTCAGTTCGTCAAAAGTGATCAGACACGACACGAAAATACTGTAATACACTCAGTACTGGTGACAGTTTGAAGGGTGTTCTGAGCATGTTCTGCTGCATTGTTCCAGATTTCTGCAGACGTCTACCTGCCGACTCCTAGTCCGCCGTTTCAAATCATATTGTACGTCTACATTTCCTTCCTCACTATGAGCCGACATGGTCTTCTGGTTGCTAAGTCCCACACGTTCTCCACTGTGACGTACGTGAAACTCTGTCATACATTGAAATAAGTGCAGTGTCATTTGGAATACGTTTTAGAAGCTAAGTCGAGTGGATTAGTTGAGCTCATGTTTCATGGAAAATTTATGGAAAATCATTTAAGTTCACCTTCCGTAAAACATGTATACGACTTTAAATTCGTATAGGTTTATTTTAAGCATGACTGGTTACTTACAGAATTTCTCTATGGTATACGTCCGTAGGGGGCAACGGCCTTGCCGCAGTGGTTACACCGGTTCCCGTGAGATCACCGAAGTTAAGCAGCGTCGGGCGTGGTCGGCGCTTGGATGGGTGACCATCCGGGCCGCCATGCGCTGCTGCCATTTTTCGGCGTGCACTCAGCCTTTTGATGCCAATTGAGAAGCTACTCGGCCGAATAGTAGCGGCTTCGGTCAAGAAAACCATCATAACGACCGGCAGAGCGGTGTGCTGACCCACGCCCCTTCAATCAGCATCCTCCTCTGAGGATGACATGGCTGTCGGATGGACCCGGTAGGCCACTCGTAGCCTGAAGACGGAGTGCTTTTGTTATATACGTACGTAGGGGGCTGAAGAACGTTCGTAAATTCTGCCCCGCAAAAGATTCGTGGAGTTCTGTAAGGAGCTCTCGCGAGTTGTATGGCGTCTCTCAATGAGGATATCCAGATATGACTTTTCCGGCATTCTGTTACTCTCTCCCAGTCAAACTAGTCGGCAAAAATTCACATCGCTCGTCTGTATGACTGAGTGTTTGTGTTGTCCTCATAATTTCATCATCATTGATGAAAGTCGAGAGATTGGACTGAGCAAAGGCTGGGAATTTGAACGGGCGCTAATAACCGCGCAGTTGAGCGCCCCAAAAACCAAACATCATCATCGTCTGTGTATACGGTACACTTCCCTTGTTAGTTCAGCTTGGTATAGCGGTGCTACCCTTCAGCATTATTCACGTATACGGTATATACAACGAAATTTTCTTTATAGACAAATTGCAGTTTCCTATGTTGCGTCACGGGCCAGTCCAGCCTAGCAATAGGCTGTGGCTATCAACAAAAAGACGTTATAGGATGGATGATACAAGATACCTCAGTACGTAGGTGTTCCAGCACAAGAAGATGTATTCAGTAACTGACACTGTAGAAGTCGCCTCCCGGTACTCCTAGCAGGAGAAGTTGCCATATCATTTCCAAAGTGGCACAAATGCGGATTCAGTCAAAGTGGTACTTGATGCTCCTGACAAAGATGAGCGTATCACAGGCAGAATTTTCATCTTTCTAAGCTTTTTGGTACTGTGGACCATAAGATTATACTTAATATGCCAGAAGCATTAGTAATAAGAAGGGTACCTAACAACTGGTTCCGACCATATCTAGCAGATTGAATGCAAAGGAGATACAATACATACCCCAAACAACTCTAAAATTTTAGTATAACACTTATCAGAGCCAAAATCTATTAACACAGGAGTTCGTCAGGGCAGCATTTTAGGACCAATCCTGTTCTCGATATACATGAATAACTTTTCCACTAGTGTTAGTCACGGAGAAAAATTTCTCTCTGCTGAGGAGAGCAGTATTATAGTCACTGAGAAAACAAGAGAACTCCTTACCGAGAAAGCAAATGAAACCATCAAGTAAGCTTACAACTGACCAATCTGTTCCACTATATTGTAGCAAAAAAGCCGTTGTTTAATGTAGTTTCCAAATATCTCGAAACTTTCTTGACAGATTTACTTAAAATCCTCACATGATGCTCCAGTAAGCATTTGGATGGTATATAACATTGTTACGAAAAATATCCAAATTTCTTGATAAATTTAGTTAACATTTTCTCGCGACGCTCTAATAAACATTCGAACAGACACAGGCTGTTTTTATACATAAAGGGGAGTTGAAACGCCCTATCCCGACAATGATAAATTTAGTTACTTGGCTTCCCTGTATTTCAGGAACAACTCTAGCCATTGACATGAAATTTTACAGGACATTAAACTGTATGTTCTGAGTCTACGGAACTACAATAATTGCATTTCAGCCACTGCTTTCGGAAATACAATTTTTTAATTAGACGGTAAACACTTTGTGTACTTTTTTGTATGTTATCCTAAATAGTTTTAAATATACATAACGTGATTTTCTTCTTTTAGTTCAGTAGGCTCAGGATATGAATGTTATCACCCCCTGAAAATTTGAATACTCTACTCGAAGTAGTTTCTGAGATTTAGGAAAACTGCAACGGAAAATGTAAATTTTCGGGAACGGCTTCTAAAGCTTCAAAAGACTTTAACTCACTTAATATATTATTATTTTTTTATTTTAGTCACTCTGAAGCACCATGCACCATACTGTATACAATCCTCTTGATTTTTTCCCAAGTTTTCCATTCTTTTCTTCTTTCTGTACTCCTTAGCGACCAACTGTGCTGCATATTTTGCTTTATCAGTGCGAACCTTGTCCATCCATTCAAGTTCTCTGATGCAGTTTGCTCCAGGATTAATTCTCATATGCTGTAGCACTTTCACCCAACTAATTTAGTCATCACTAAGAGCAATAACAGCATTACTGACCTTCCACTTTCATTCCAACAAAAACAAAAAAATTGTTCAACTGGCTCTGAGCACTGTGGGACTTAACTGCTGAGGTCATCAGTTCCCTAGAACTTAGAGCTACTTAAACCTAACTAACCTAAGGACATCACACACATTCATGCCCGAGGCAGGATTCGAACCTGCGACCGAAGCGGTCGCGCGGTTACAGACTGTAATGCCTGGAACCGCTCGGCCACCAACAAAAACATTTTTTGATAAGTGAGTCCATATAAGATTATTGAATGACTCATTGAGATTTTGAATCTGACCATGCAGACACTTCTCCAGTAATTCAAGATTTGCCAGGTCTCTGTAAATTCGTTTTATGATATCCATGATTGCTACTGGGATGGAATGTTTATGGCTGTATGAATCGTTTGAGTACTGGCCATTGCGTAATTGCACCATGACTCAGTACCAGCAGGGCAAAGGTTGTGTATTGGTTTTTAATCAGTTGACAGTCTGTGGAAGGAGATAGCCCGTATTGCCTATTTCATTCCATAATACAGCTGTAGTTCCTCAATCATTTTGTCTGTGAGCCTGCCTCTTATGGTTTTACCATCAGAAATTTTCTTGTCTCTCAATCTTTGTTTCAACATCCTCAACCTGGTGCCCATCCTCTTCTGGACACGACCAACACATTCCAGTTTTGTGATAATCTTCTCACCATAAGGCTGAGAGGCTACCAAACTGTTATATGCTTCTGAGTCTCCATCACTAAGAACTTAGTGTAACACAATCCCCTTTCGTTGACAGATCGACTAAAAATTTCAGTAGGTGCAGAGGCCTACATACCGCCACTTGTTCCTTCATAACTTCTGTCACCGATATGCCCTTCTTCATTCCCTGATTTACACTTATAACAATGTTTGGTTAAAATCTGGAAATCTACTACTTTTCCTGTATCCACACTGGTCACCATAGCAACAGAATTCTTAGAACTGTAGCAGCGCTTCTGCCAGTGCCATGCGCTGGTATGTCAGTCATACCATTATATTTATTTGAACAGTCTCGTTTGCAGCACCCTTCATTGACTCACACGCAACAGATTCCACAGCAGCTCCAACAAATCCTGCATACTTGTCGATTTTACAAGGGTGGCGCGGCATATTCATCATGGTACACATTGTTTCTGCTGCAGTGTGTCCTTTGCCGATAGCTATCAATCTATAAAACCACCCAACATTTACTTCAAAATATTTATCTTTACACTTATCAGAATTCCAAAATGAATGAGTATATTTACAACTGGCACAATTAATGATAAGTTTCCTGGCATCTGGCATCTGATACCTCACTGTCTTCATGTAAACTAACTAACCCTCCACATACTTTACTACACACACATTCATCTAACACCTTTGTTAGGATGTGTAAATCTATCAGAATATAACCTAACCTACCATTTACATCACTTTAGTTTTGAGAAAACTGTGTATCACAACATTTTTTTTTAACCTTCGAAGCACTAATGGGTGTTCCTCTAGATACTGACGAGCTTGCCTGTATTTCATTGTCTGTAACCTCACACGCCACATGTTGAACGCTATGTTTTCCTTTATTCGAAAATCTATTAAACTCAAACCTATGTTTCTAAAAAACATTTCGTTTTGGCTTCATACTTTCCTTTCTGAGAGATTTACCAATCTATTCGTCACTTTAACTAGGGAAATCGTTAGCAATTCGACATACAACGTGTGTTTATACTATGAAACGATAGGATATTGTTTTCAACACTGCTACCAATACAAACACGTACTTTAACCTTTATAACACAGCAATCCACAGCCTTCTATATAAATAACTAGCGAGTTAATTAGATCTTGAAGTAAACCACGTAAGAACTTTTACATTTTCAACCGGTGCAGATTATACTTAAAAATACTTCCCAATTGAGTTTATTAGTGATATATATGTCGTTTTATTCGGGAAATTGCAGATTTTATAATGAGATAAAATCCGAAAATGTAAAAAAAATTTCCGTTCCAACTCCCCTGAAGTTGATTAAAGTTGTTGCCATAATTCTCGAAAAGTGTTTGACCGATTTAATTCAAATAAATTTTTAAACAAAGCTCTAACAATCAGTCGGGCTGACATAGGCCACACATTTTTGAATACATATTCTTTTAGGCAACAGTATACAGTTCTTCTTTTGAAACCGGCTGCGAGAAAGAAACTGCTGTGCTGAGAAGATGTGGGGTTTCATTTTCTTTCCCACAGTCAGTCTATGTAAACTTTGATAGCAGGGTATTTCAAACAAAGAGTGGGAGTTTGGTGAACTATGTAATAAACATGATTTAAAAAATCTAACATTTCAGGTAACACTTCTAAACTACGTTTACATCTTTTTCTCCTTTTCCGGAAATTTACTCCCAAAACTTTGCAATGTGTAATACTAACGTCTTATCCTGTTTCTGAACAAACATACCACTGATTAGAGAGAGATGGTGAATAAATTTTTCAGGCTAGGAAATGGGAAGCTGCGGTACAGAAAATGGTCCTGAAATCAGCTGATATTGTGCGTAGTGTTATGAAGCAATGTGTATATAGTGTATGCAGTGACTGGGAGTGAGAAATGTAGTGTTAGCCTTTTATCATTATTAAATATCTTATTTGTAAAGCATTTCTGTACACTAGCGCCAAACGGAATTAGCCATCACTGCTTTAAACTGAATGACCTTGTATTCGGGAGGGTGGAAACTTCAAGCTTCAGCCAGCTTTCCTCATTTAGGTTATCCCTGGTTTCCATAATTTATTTCAGGCAAATGCTGGGATGATTCCTACTATAAGGTCACGGCCGATTACTTGCCCCATCCTTGTCATTATAGATTTGTAAGTCTGTGACTGTCTGTGTACGTGAATTACTTTAATGTTGATCTTAAATGGCAATACCAACACATGTCAAATATTCTTGTAAAAGAGATCTACAGATAAATATAAGAACTGAAACTACTGCCACTTCTACTACTATACAACTATCATTACTACTGCTACTAGCACACTGCTGATGTAATGGGAAGACTGGCGTAATGATGTCATGGTTGTTCATTAGTCATGCCTTGATCGTAGATCTTGTTATGACATAGAGGATAAAACCACTACTGTTTCAGAAACATTAGCTTAACTGGCTTGCAAATATACCACCAGCTCTAGACAAGCGTCATTCAGTCACCACCAGGAGCCAGCTAGGAGGCAAGATTCACTCTACTCTGTAATTCAAGGTGAGTCAGTGAGCTAAGGCCACCTGACTCTGACTCTACTAGCTGTGGGGCTTCTGCTTGCATCAAGTCTGGATGGCGCTGACTTGACGACTTCCGACTGGTGGGAACCTGCTCACTCTACGGGTCCACAGATCGAGCCTGGGCCAGCTAGTTGCCCAGTCACCTTCACCTGTGTGGGCAAGTTCCCTTGCTTAGCACTGCCCGATGTGGTTAAACACGATAATTATTTGCCATCTGATATGTGGGCACACAACACCGCTGTGAGCTGCCGTTGTCCATACTGGTCCCTCGGCTTGACTATGCACCCTCTGGCGCGCCCTGTCCTGGGCCGTATATCGATGACTAGTCTGTGCAGACACCATGGCGACTGCCACTCACTGCGCTCATTCAGCACCACCGTTACTATGGTGACTTTATCACTTCACTGGATACCTGACGCTGTATGAGACAACAGGTCGTTGCTGAGCCAAGCATGATGTCACTGGCTGAGCACCTTGGGAATATTGGCTGTCTTATTTGCCTTCATTTTTATTTCGTGTATAAAATTGGACAATGCATGGGGCTGATACTCAGGGTGTTTCAGTGCAGGAAACAGTTGAACCTTTGGTAAGTCAAGTACCTCAGTTAAGTTCACGGAGATGCATAAGCAGCTTGTCGCTATTAGAGAAGATAGGGCTTCGTCCAGCATGACCACTCCTTCATTAGGTTCAGCACCCACCAAATTGGTTAATCCTCTTCAGGCAAGGCACTGGAGAATTGTTGGCATTTACATATGAGCTAGTAGCAGCCGCAGATCTAGGTTTCTAGACGGATGAGCAGTTGTTAACGGGAGAAGCAAAGACCTACGTGACGTGTCACAAAGATTGAAGGAATGCGCTTGCCTTCGAGCAGCTTAAAGAAAGTGTCCTGTGGCGCTACGAGAAGCAGAGTACCTCCAGATTAATTGGTGAACAGTTAAGTGGGATGTCGTAGAATCGAAATGAATCAGTGGATATTTTCGTTGACACCATACGGGAGATCAATGCTAATATCTACGGGATAACAGGGAATGACGAAGCGAAAGAAATTATTCTCCAGGAAACGCCACATACTGAGTTCGATGCTTTCCTAAGGGGATTATTACACGGATGTCAAGAAGAATGCGCGCAGTAACCTCGAAGCACCTGGCTGCGGCCACCAGGGTAGCACAGAACTTGAAGAGATACACACAGTGACAGGATTATGTAACAGAAGGAGTGTCTTCTCTGCTGACGTAAAGTTTTACCGATGCGGACTTTCAGATCACATTCGGAGGTATTGTCGCAAAAGCGCAGTATAATAAACGTGAAATGGTTCGGCACCGAGAAAAGGATTGAAGGAGTAAGAAACAAATCAGGCTAGGACATAATAACCGATTGTTAAACATCAACGAGAGCTCCAAACCCGCTAAACGGCATTCTCATTGTGTTTCAATGGTACGAAGATATATGCAGATGCGGAGTGGCGTAGTAAATGGTAGAGAGCTTAAGTTACTGTTAGACAAATGTCTGAGACGAATCTGAACCTGTTGGGTAAGCGGCGCTTGAAGCTCCACAATATAGGTTACACAGGGTAGGGAATTATGATGTGTAATCACTTGGCTCGATGATATTCGATTTTAAAGTCGAAGAAAAACAGTTCCTTCAAGGTATGCAAGTTTTGCCCCATGGAGGTGACCCTAGAGTTAGATTTTCTGAATAACCATCGTGTCAAGCTTGATCTTTGGCAGTGCACGGTTGATCTTAGAAGGACTGTGTTTCGGCTGGACGAAGTTATCGACAATGACACACTGTTGGAAGGGTCACCTGTCATAAGGAACGAACAAATTAAACCGTGTTCTAAGTCATTAAGAGTCGATTCGCGTTATAAAGTGCCAAAAAGTACACGAAAATTACTCTGGGTGAACGTGGTAACGGAACTACCTGTAAACATATTGTGTATGGCTATATCTCTAGAGGTCATTGATGAATTAGATGCATCGCAGTGTATCATACGTGTACTTGAAGTTGACGGCGAATGAGTGGCAGCAATTTGTGTGGATAATTTCGGCAACAATGAAGCAAGTTTGTCAAGAGGGTTGCTAGTTGCCAGTTTAGATGTTCTAGGTGAGGATGATCTACACAGGTCAAGTGTGTGCACAAGTCATAAGCAAACCGACACTATAACTGCATTACGTGCAAAAGTGGACCATTTTAAAGCAGCTGAAATGGAAGCCACAAAAAAGCTATTATTATAATTCAAGGAACTACTTTATCATCGTAGCCCATAACATACAAGCCCCATAAACACAACACAGGATTCTGAAGGGCGATACGTCAGTCGAGTATCCGAAACCGTGTAGGGTACCCCAACGCCTACAACCGACTATGGAAGAGTTTATGAAGATGATAGTGACGACATTGTCCAATCAGGCAATATATGAAGTGCGAATGTGCTACCAAACAGAAATCAAGGTAATGAAAGGCACACAAAGTATAAAATTCAACAAAAAACGTATAGTAAACAGAAAGACCTTAAATACATAACTGAAAATACTGAAACCACTACAAACATGGAAGATGTGTTAAACTACAAAGCAAACAGCGGTGGGTGAGAGAAGGAATTCGTGATAAAAACAAACACAATGACTTCTTTAAGAAATTGGTTTACCTAGTACATATGAATTTAGGAATAACATCGCCAGTCATTCATTTCAGTTTGGTAATAGAACCAGTGGACAAAAATTTTCATAGAGTAATTAAAGTGATCACGCCAAGACACGTGAGGAAGCAGACTGCACTCAATGAAAAACAGTAGGATAAAAGCGAGTAGGACTCGCACTGTAAGGATTCATTACAAACGTAATTAGGTATATAAATAACAATAATAACAACTTAGTGTGTATTAATGGCCTGGTGCTAGTCATACAATTGGACGCCTCTTTGACGACTAGTGTGTCCCTAACCTACCCCAGTTACCCAATAGGCGAAAAGGGACCTATAATTTAGCATATATTCAGAACCACGTGGTGTCTCTGGGGACTCCTCATATCGTTTAGAGGTGACGGCTAGGTCAAAACGAAGACTGTGATTTGGTAGCCCTACTTCTCAGTTTTCAGGCACGCACTTCAGCGCAACACCACCAAGCCCGACATGTATAGCGACAAATCACCTTTAGGTTTCGATGTGTGTGTTTTCGAATGACATTCATGTCCGTATCTTTGGCAGCATGGACTCAGAATCTTAAATTATTTACGCCGCCAAGAGAGCATAGATTTTGATATATGACATAAATTTCAACTTGATAGACCTACCCGTTTCTGAGTAAATGGGTCTCAGCTGACGGACAGAAAGACGGACAAAATATGACAAAAAAAATTATGCGATATAGTTGCGAATTATCAATTTTCGAAATTCTTTCTTTGCTTGTACTGAAAAATCTTGCTTCTTGTCAAATTTTGTGATTCCAGGTCAACGAAAAGTTGATCAGGCCATATGGTTTGACTAAAACCTTAAGTTGTTTTGAAGTTATTGACACCGACAAGGGACCGCACACCTTTGCATTTGACTTAAATTTCAGTTTGAGACCCCTTCCCGTTTTTAAGAAAAGGTGTCCTTACAGACGTCTGAACCTTTTAACAGCACTGAGTTAAGAGCTTACATTTTTTACACCGCCTGGGGACCGTGGGCCTTAGTATGTGACATAATTTTCAACTTGGTACCATCATTCCTGAGAGAAAGGGCTATGACATATAGACAGATATACGGACAACAAAGTAGTCTAATAAGGATTCTGCTTTTACCGACACACATACAGAACCTTAAAAAATAAAAGGATCAAAAGAAACACGTACCAAATTCGAATTTCTAGTTTTATGAAAGAATGCGAAATCTTGCCGACATAAATTTTGACGCTAGGGAAGATGAATTATTGGATAAAGGACTAAGCTACAACATAACAGCCACGTTTAGTAATGCTAATATTAAAGTTGTAATTTCCCGCACTGAAGTAAAATTATAACAATGACACAGAACGGCATATGCAGTAATATCGCTGTTTTTATTGAGGAGCAACTACCTGACGATATACAATTTAGAAATAATAATATTAATGTGTTGCTAGCTTAAGAAACATTGTGATTACATGATGTTACGATGATGAGAACAGACAAAGGCAATACAGTGGTAGTCAAGCTGGGACATCTCAGAGAGTATAACATTCTGAGCTTAGAGAAAGACTCAACAAAAAAATCAGACATTTATTAAACAGTCAGTTAAGAAATGTGATTATCTACTTTCTAGCAAGGAAATGAATAATTGCGTAGCAAAGAATTCAGAAGCATATAGACTGAGAGCACAATTTAAAATACACAAACAAGGGCTTCCTCATAGGCTCCTTGTGAACTACATAAACAGACCAGTATAGTTCCTTATTAAGAAACTTAATAAACTTATTCACCCATGCCATACATAGATGAAGAAATACACAATTAAAAATACCATTGGCATAACTAATCGGATTAAACACACAAACATAATAGTAAATGGAGAACTCATGTCATTATATGATGCTAAACAGAACACAAATGTCCCAGTTATTGAAACCATAAATATCTTAAAAGAGAACCTTCCAAAATTCGGCAACAGTACTCAGTCAGGAATGTATGAACTGCTCATCCTTCTAGAAATAGTGCTATTACATAACTATTTCACTTTCCTAGTAAAGATCTAGAACCAGAATGATGGATTGGCTACGATAATCTGTCTGTAGGACCTTAGAAAATATTTTACTAAATCACTTACAAAGTCATTTTGTAAGAGAACAAATCCAGATGGCTGATACAGTCATTTACTAGAGACCTGATATATCCTCATTCTTTTTAAGGGACTTAATGACAAAATTAACTAATTTCAGTAACAAATAAATAAAACGAATTATAGAATAAAATTTACCGCCAAATATGAAGCAGACACAACCACAAACGTAAAAATAATATAAGCTAATGATAATGTAGTCCATAAGTTTGACATAGTCTGTAAACCAACAACAACTGGCTATAACAAGTAACTGATCATGTCTCCCACTAACCCCTATAACAGTGCACTGTCATGCTATGTCAGACCGTGTCATTAGAGACCCCTTTACCAAGGAAAACATGAAGACAATATTGGCTATAATCACAGCAAAGTAAATGAAATTTTACAGAAAGAAATTTAGAACCAATCTTGCAAACCAAAACAACAAAATGATATTATTGTAAATAGAAACAAAGAAGAAAGAAAAATTCTTTACTTTGCCATATTTGACAAATATATTTCAAGGAAAATTGTCGCGCGTATTGCAGAGCACGTTGATTTTCACGGGCATTGCGTGGTCGAGCATTATCCAGTAGGAACAACACATCACCTTCCTGTTGCAGTAACAGCAAAAGACCGAGTCTAACGACATTCTGTACGTAGCGAGCGCTGGTTATTGTCCCCTTCGGAAGCAGCAAGGTGAACGAGAGCTGCAGCTTATCGCACCTTAGACCATAAGGCCTGGCGTGGATGAATGCACTCAAGAGAGAGAGCTCTCACCAGATCTACGTCGTATGTGCAAACGACCATCACCTGCGTGCAGGCAGAATCTGCTATCATCGCTGAAGGCCACGGTACATCCTCTGACGTCACCATTCAGCCATGTACGTTAACGCTGTCGCTTGAGTGGGAGATGGGCTAGAGGTGGGGCAACCGAGATATACGGGCCCTGAAACGAACTTGTCACGTTACATTAGTCGGCTTGTTCGCCACACTTCGTGAACGCTCGACTCCGTGCAGGACTCGCGGAAAATCAATATTTAATTGACTTGTGCCAACTGAAGATCTCAATTTTTTCGCATGCTATCTAGAACTTGCATGCATTTAAAACACTCAATCAAGAGTTATTAAACTCGTCTGAAATAGATAGTCGCTCGCCGCCGGAGACGGCTGCTAGCACTCGTAAGAGCTGCAGTGTCACGTGCTATGACATACGTGCAGCAGCCTGTCTTTCTCGTGTGCGTCGGATAGAGGTGTGCGTGCCCGTTGTCCCACATCGGTTCGCAGCAGTTCGTGTTGACACGTCTGGGCTCACAAACCCTCTTATGTGTGCTGTGGTAGCTGTACGATCTGCCACTGCTGCACCTACAATATGACGATCCTGGCGGCAGTCTGGGCTACGTGGACGTCCAGAAACTCGTTTACAGGTATGAGAAGATACGCATGACCATTGATGCCATCATCGCTGCACAACTGACGCAGCATGTTCAACTTGTGTGGCAGATCTCAGAAAGGATCATTCCACACTCAGAAGGAAACCATCTGACCCCTTTCAAATTCACTCAGTTGGCTGTAGGAAGCAGGAGTGTGTCCCCGCTTCGTAGTTGCCTCCTTGCTTCACACGTCTGAACCACACTGAGCCTACCTGCTGTGAGCATTTCGTATCAAAGCGTAAACACAGATGGCGCTCTTATAGTTATGCCACTACGCTACCTGTTGACGGACGACGTTGAAACCATTCTCAGTGCAGCTACTATCCCCCAGGCGGCATATTCTGTCATCAGATCAAAATCGAAATCGCGTTACCTCGTGTCCCAATTTTTTTCCCAGCAAAAGTATCTCTCCTAAGAGTCAACAGACGCATATTCTCTAGCTTACGTGCCTCAGCGACACAGATAGCCGGACTGTAGGTGCAACCACAACGGAGGGGTATCTGTTGAGAGGCCAGACAAACGTGTGGTTCCTGAAGAGGTGCAGCAGCCTTTTCAGTAGTTGCAGGGGCAACAGTCTGGATGATTGATTGATCTGGCCTTGTAACATTAACCTAAGTGACGTTCTACGGATCGGAGCATGGAATGTCAGGTCCCTTAATCGGGGAGACAGGCTGGAAAATTTAAAAACGGAAATGGATAGGTTAAATGTAGATATAGACGAAATTACTGAAGTACGATGGCAAATGGTTCAAATGGTTCTAAGCACTATGGGACTTAACACCTGACGTCATCAGTCCCCTAGAACTTAGAACTATTTCAACCTAACTAACCTATGGACATCACAACCTACCATAACCGAGGCAGGATTCGAACCTGCGACCGTAGCAGTCGCGCGGTTCCGGACTGAAGCGCCTAGAACCGCTCTGCCACCGCAGCCGGCGATGGCAAGAGAATCAAGACTTCTGGTCAGGGGAACACAGGGATAGAAATATAAAATCAAATAGGAGTAATGCAGAAGTAGGTTTACTAATGAATAAAAAAATTGGAGCGCGGGTAAGCTACTACGAACAGCATAGTGAACGCATTATTGTAGCAAAGATAGACACGAACCCCACGCCTACCTCAGTAGTACATGTTTATATGCCAACTAGCTCCGCAGACGACCAAGAGATCGAAGAATTGTATGATGAGATAAAAGAAATTAATCAGATAGTGAAGTGAGACGAAAATTAATAGTCAGAGGGGACTGGAATTCGATAGTAGGAAAAGGAAGAGAAGGAAAAGTAGTAGGTGAATATGGAATGGAGTTGTTAAATGAAAGAGGAAGCCGCCTGGTAGAATTTTGACAGAGCATAACTTAATCTTAGCTAACACTTGGTTTAAGAATCATGAGAGAAGGTTGTAAACATGGAAGAGGCCTGGAGAGACTGGAAGGTTTCAGATAGATTTTATAATGGTAATTTAGAAATCAGGTTTTAAATTGTAAAACATTTCCAGCGGCAGATGTGGACTCTGACCACAATTTTTTTGTTATGAACTGTAGACTAAAACTGAAGAAACTGCAAAAATGTGGCAATTTAAGGAGATGGGCCTGGATAAACTGACTAAACCAGAGGTTGTACAGAGTTTGAGAGACAGCATTAGGGAACAACTGACAAGAGCGGGGGAAAGAAATACAGTAGAAGAAGAATGGGTAGTTTTGAGATATAGTGAAGGCAACAGAAGACCGAGTAGGTAAAAAGACGAGGGCTAGTACAAACCCTTGGGTAACGGAAGAAACATTGAATTTAATTGATGAAAGGAGAAAATATAAAATAGCAGTAAATGCCGCGGGCAAAAAGGAATACAAACGGCTCAAAAATGAGATCGACAGAAAGTGCAAAATGGGTAAGCAAGGATGGCTACAGGACAGATGTAAGGACGTAGAGACATATATCACTAGGTGTAAGATAGCTACTGCCTACAGGAAAACTAAAGAAACCTTTCGAGAAAAGAGAACTACTTGTATGAATATGAAGGGCTCAGATGAAAAACCAGTTCTAAGCAGAGAACGGAAGTCAGAAAAATGGAAGGAGTATACTGAGGGTCTATACAAGGGCGATGTACTTGAGGGAGATATTATGGAAATAGAAGAGGACGTAGACTATAAAATTTTAGTCTCACTTCACTGTCTGAATAATTTCTTTTATCTCATCATACATTTCTTCGATCTCTTGGTCGTCAACGGAGCTAGTAGGCATATAAACTTGTACTACTGTAGTGGGCGTGGGATTCGTGTCTGTCTTGGCCACAATAATGCGTTCACTATGGTGTTTGTAGTAGCTTATCCGCACACCTATTTTTTATTCATTATTAAACCTGCTCCTGCATTACCCCTATTTTATTTTGTATTTATAGCCCTGTATTCACCTGACCAAGACTCTTGTTCCTCCTTCCACCCAACTTCACTAATTCCCACTATATCTAACTTTAACTTATCCATTTCCCTTTTTAAATTTTCTAACCTACCTGCCCGATTAAGGGATCTGAAATTCCACGCTCCGATCCGTAGAACGCCAGTTTTCTTTCTCCTGATAACGACGTCCTCTTGAGTAGTCCCCGCCCTCCGGAATATTTTTGCCTGTTACAATCACAGAAATGTGGATAACCGCATAGCAGATGTATGTAAATAGGCTTCCTAACACATGTTCTTTATTACTGGAATATCGGTGAGGTAATTCTGCATGGTTACTTGTGTTCAATCTACTGATGCTATGACCAATATTTCTTTCAACTGCGAGATTAACTAATGTGATTTCTGTTCCACCGATTTTCCCTAATCCTGGTATATCCAGACAGTGTTTCTAGATTCACAGCTAGGATCAAATATTATCCATGATAGGCTATTGGAATATTATTACAAAATTATGCATTTCATAAAGGCTGAAAAACAGTTACCAGCAGCATCTCTGATACCATCATATTTGAGCTCCCCTTGGACAGTATTCCGAAAAAAGGAAAATATATAAGCAGGACGTGCTGTTCATGAGAAGTTTCTACAAAATACGACTTCCTTTAAGCTTTATTTTTGTCAGATGATGAACTAACCATAAGATTTTGACGGGAAACAGGTCACCAAACACTGGAAGAAACAAAATTTCTAATTTTCCCGTTGGTGCTGATCGTCGGAATGTATCGGCGATTGCATTCCATTGGAAGCATCTTCAAAATTTCGATATCCCGAAGCACGTTAAAGTACAAGAAGTACGTATCATTCATCATTTATAACACCAGAAATTCAAATGGTAATCATTATTTGTTCAGCTATGGATGTACATTTCTTAATTAAAGCCACCTTTCTGCGTTCAGTTTTGGAAATAAAACTTGAACTCCCAGTGTTGAGTGCCTTGTGCATGCCCATTCACAATCACGAAACCGTTCTTGCATCCTCTTCATTGATCACTTTCGCTGTACCGTTGTGAAGGATGAAATGTAGCACAGAAAAATCATGTTATGGCAGAGTAATATTACCTCCACTAAACCATTCCCATATTCCTTGAAGATTAAAATACTCTGCTTAAGTACCTTATGTATCATATGTTGAGTAGTAAGAGATGAGTTTTTTCAACCACGTACATCACTCAACACTCAGTGAAACATTTTATTTCAAATACTTCTTCGGACAGCGAATGGCTGTTACGAAAGGGGAGACCCAACAAAAAATTTAATGTATTAGAAGTTTCAGCTTCGAACATTTTTTAAAAGGGACGGCAATTCTAGTGCCGTTACTGCTACTTCAGCTAGTGCTTCTGAAAGCTGCACACAATTACTCGCGTAATGGTGCGACTACATTGCCTGAAAATGACGGACACAGCGAAATTGACTATCTAATGAAATGTCCGCTACAGGCATATTATTTGTCCCTCCCCTGTTAATTGAAACCGCAAATCTGATGGTGTGCTTCTGAGTAGGAACTCTGTTTCATGTTTCGTAGCCTCGGAGGACGCAAGGAACTTTTCCATATGGCCAACTGAGAGCCGTCCGTGGAATTTCTGGTAATCACTTTTCCCCGCTGAGTCCTCCAAGATCCTGCCGGCTGTATATGGCACAACTCGTTTAAGAGGAAATTACAGCTTTATCTATTATCATTCAGGTATCTTCTCTCTCGGTATATCCCAGCTATTTTCTTTCGGTATAACAGGGAACCGGTGTCTCTGACACACTGTAAACTATCTATGCGTTTCTCATCCCTTTTGCATTTCTGTTTTCTTTATTTCATCTCATCTACTTCTTTTGTCCTATTATTTCTCGCTCTTCCTCTGACTAGTGAACTTCTCCATATTTATTCCTTCTGTATTGTTGCCACAGATTTCTGTTAGAAGTCACGACAAGAACGTTGAAAGGTTTCATGACTCAGAGTTCGCCCAATGAAAGACCCTGTTGGCGCGTACGAGCTTTCGGTTGGTCACTATCATTACTTATTTCTCAACGTACTTTCCATGCGCGATACCCCAAACGGTATTCAGTGAAAATCAGATTACCATATTTCAGGCCTGTAAGACGTATTTCCTCTACTAGGGTGCGCAAAGGATAACAGAGGGACGCTAACATAAATGAGAAACGTGACAAAACAGACAACGGCACATACTTCAAGAATGTGTTTACCATACAGTAATAATTGGTACCATTCGACTCCCATTTTTATATTACACGCAATTCAACAACGCATTTCGAGAGATCATTCTCTCATCAAAAACCAAATCTTAGCTGATGACGTTAAACCACTAAAAAAGTATACCAACGGAACTGTGGTGTTCACCAAATAAAATGGAATACAGGACATAGGACAATGGGTCTTCGTCTAACATCAAAATCGCCATCTGACAGTGTCTGCCCCCATCTCAAACCGCACACTACACCAGACCACGCCCATCTGATGTGCTGTGGGCTCCAACAGCGTCAAGTTGACGCCTATGCAGAGCTCCGGGGCAGTTGTAAACTGACATATCCAAGGTATTTCTGTGTAAGCGCAGATATTGGCTCTAAGCACTATGGGACTTAACATCTGTGGTCATCAGTCCCCTAGAACTTAGAACTACTTAAACCTAACTAACCTAAGGACATCACACACATCCATGTCCGAGGCAGGATTCGAACCTGAGACCGTAGCAGCAGCACAGTTCCGGACTGAAGCGCCTAGAACCGCTCGGCCACAGCGGCCGGCCGCAGATATTGACTCAACAATAATGTTGCTCTATTGGTCGCCTACATTTTCCTCGTTCCCTAATCCTACCGTCTTCAGTTCCCAACTACTTCGTTAACGAGTCAGTGCAAATTTATAATTATGTATCTGCCATAAAATAACTCTACAAGTATCGTGATGAATCTCATTCAATTTTCGTAGCCTTGCCGTATTTGTATTTACGAACGGTGATCTCCAATTCTTCCACTAAGTCGAGTTTCCTACCTTTCCTTTTTATGTGACAGATTTCGAAGTTTTCTTCTATTCCTTTAAGGGGATGGCCTGTTTCGTGTACATGATACACAACAGCTGATTTTTTTGTAACTGCCAAATCAGAATCCATCTTTATGTTTCTTGTATCTGATCGAAAATATCCTTCCTGTATGTCCTCTATGATCTGCATCACAGGATGCCCAGTGAGTCTGATAAACTTCCTAATTTTCGAAAGTCTCTATCTTTCATGTTTCTGATTATTCCTCACTAGACTATTTGTAAGGAACGCTATTTTAAGAGCATGTAGTTTAAAAATGTTCGCAGTCATCTGCGAGACTGTTCAAGAATAGAGAATATCGGAACTTTTCATTTTTCCTTCGGCAGGTTTATTCTTCCTGTCCTCATTACCGCTTCACAGCAATTTATTAACAATATCTACATTGTAACCGTTATTAAACACTATATTCTTAATGGTGTTTAGTTCCTTCTCTCTATCTTTCCTTCACACCGGACTGTTGATTGCCCTGTGCAGTAAACTACTTAAGGCAGCATCTGTACAAGCCTGTGGATGGCATGACTCATTAGGAATCACACAATTAGTTGTAGGTTTGCTGGAAACTGTAAACTCTTGCCTAGGTCCCTGCGTTTTAATGGTCAAGGCGCAAGGTAATCACCACAGAATAACATATCTTAGCCTTTGTAGAATTATCTCAAGCCAGATACATAATTATAAATTAGCAATGGCTCTTTGACAAAGCATCTGGAAGTTGACGACCGTACAATTAGGAAATGAGGAAAATGCAGGCGACCAACAAAAAGCATTATGGTTGAGCCAATAGCAGCGCTTCTACAGTAATTGCGCGGACATGTCAGTTGACAACAGTACTGGAGCTCTGCATCAGCGTCTACATGACACTCTTGGAGGCCACAGCACATCAGCAGGACGCGGCCTGTTGTAGTGTGCGGTCACTGATAGAAACGCTCGATTTCACTGTAAGACGAAGACTCTTTGTCCAATGTGTTTCTCTTCCATTATATTTGGTGAACGCCGCAGTTGTGGTGGTAGACTTTTGGAGTTTTAACGTCATGAACTAAGTTCTTCATCTCGGTGATGAGAACATTGTCTCTAGAAACTCATTGTTGAGGTGTGAGTAGGACAAAAATTACGCTTAAATGCTACCAGTTATTACTGCAAAAACATAACAACCGTTATTTCACACACGTAATGGATAATATTAAAATGTCTTTTTCCTTTTTTTATTGAGGTTTTACGGATAACTCATATTTTATTCATATTGTTTATACCTTTTCCTGGAAGGGTATTATTAGTAAGTGGGAATCAATAATTAAGAATAGAACGGACTTTTTGTGCCATCGTAGTTCAGAGGAAGTTCGCTATATTTGAACCTCGTCCTTATAGAGACAATTTGCTCATGGTTAAATAAAACACTAGATATAGCTGAATAACAGTGCAAAAGGATCGTATCTCCTGCTGAGGTTAGTTTATGATCTACTATTTGAAATTTTCAGAATTGTTGGTGGCCTTTACTCGTGTTAAGTATTAATATACGTGATCCATCGACATAAAACAAGAAGTAACACATTGATTCAGGCTCTCATAATATGTAGCAGCTCTACATGTCACAGGCGATACAGGAGGATATACGAGACAATATGGGAACTAAGAAAATTGTTCGTGCCTCACTACACTTACACAACGAAAGTAAAAACTTCATTTATAATCACAACTAGGGACCGGAAATTTATAGCGACTTTCCAAAAACATGTTGCACTGTAATGGAAAACATCTTCGTATTTACGTATCAAGTACTCGCTACTTTATGGACTCTCAACTAAAGATAACCACTACTTACGCTGTGTTGCGAAAAGGGGATCCTGACAGTAATAACGTAACTTTGGCACAGAAAGGGATGAATTATACTGGCACTAAAGTCTTTGGTCACTTACCAAATAGTATCAAAAGTCTGACAGATAACCAACAAGTATTTAAGAAGAAATTAAAAGATTTTCTGAATGACAATTTTAGATATAAATTAAGAAAAAAAATATTAAAAAAATAAAAAAATAAAAATAAAAAAACACAAAAAAAATAAAGTTGTTATATTAACTTAAGTATGTTGTTAAATTAACCTAATTATGTCATGTATTGGAAAATTCGACTCGTTCCACATCATTACGAAATATCGGATTCATGATCCATGGAACTAGTATTAATCTAATCTAATCTAATCTAGTGACCAGCACTTGTTGCACTGTTAATACGAGAAGGGATTTTACCGCCAAGGTCGCTGATGTTCTACTTGTCGCAGTCATCGTGGATTTTCCGTTGCCCAATAGTGCATATTATGCCGGTTCACGTTACCGCTGTTGGTGAATGACGCTTCGTCGCTAAATAGAACGCGTGCAAAAAATCTGTCATTGTCCCGTAATTTCTCTTGTGCTCAGTGGCATAACTGTAGACGACGTTCAAAGTTGTCATCATGCAATTCCTGGTGCATAAAAATATGGTACGGGCAATCGATGTTGATGTAGCATTCTCAACACCAACGTTTTTGAGATTCCCGATCCTTGCGCAATTTGTCTGCTACTGATGTTTGGATTAGTCGCGACAGCAGCTAAAACACCTTCTTGGGCATCATCATTTGTTGCAGGTCGTGGTTGACGTTTCACATGTGGCTGAACACTTCCTGTTTCCTTAAATAACGTAACTATCCGGCGAACTGTCCGGACACTTGGATGATGTCGTCCATGATACCGAGCAGCATACATAGCACACGCCCGTTGGGCATTTTGATCACAATAGCCATACATCAACACGATATCGACCGTTTCCGCAAATGGTAAACGGTCCATTTCAAGACGGGTAATGTATCACGAAGCAAATACCGTCCACACTGGCGGAATGTTACGTGATACCACGTACTTATACGTTTGTGACTATTACAGCGCCACCTATCACAAAGCGAAAAAAGTGGTCCAACTAAAATATTCATATTTCCTTACGTACCACACGAATATGTAACAAAAAATGGAGGTTCGTATTTTGGTTCAAATGGCTCTGAGCACTATGGGATTCAACTGCTGAGGTCATTAGTCCCCTAGAACTTAGAACTAGTTAAACCTAACTAACCTAAGGACATCACAAACATCCATGCCCGAGGCAGGATTCGAACCTGCGACCGTAGCGGTGTTGCGGTTCCAGACTGCAGCGCCTTTAACCGCACGGCCACTTCGGCCGGCGGTTCGTATTTTAAAAAAACGCAGTTGATATCCGTTTGACCTATGGCAGCGCCATCTAGCGGGCCAACGATAGCGCCATCTGGTTTCCATCTTCAAGTTAGACAAGTTTCGTTCTTCGTGGTTTTTTCGTTTGACGCTTATTTCGTGAGATATTTGGCCCGGTCACGATCAATGGACCACCCTGTATGTATACTCCAATAGTTTATACATATATATCTCCATAATATATTACACAACTAAGAAAGGATACAAAAAATATTGTAGGTATAAATTTTACTGTAAAAACTGTTACACAACAGATCACATTGAACTTTGACAAACTGTTTGACAGTCTATGCTGTCGCACATAGTGGAAATATGTGAATTTAATCTTCAACTTCAACACTTTTTAGAATATGGTCTACTTCAAACAGTGGATTGGTTCAATTTGAGTAATGATTTGAGATCTCTCCACTAGACAACCAAATTTTAATTGCTGTGTCTACCTTAATGAAATCTATGTGTTACTAAATTGCATTTGACTGACAACCTGTACACAATATGAACAATATATCATTCATGTAATGCTGATGGTTGCACCTATTACTTCATTTTCCAACAACACGGTCCATTCCACTCATTGATATTATGTAAGAGATTTGGCGAGTGATGATCACGCCACCACTGTTCAAAATACTTCACATTGTTCACATTTATCGACACATATTATCGATTCAAGCGAATGTTATGTCGTGAATATTATGCAGGATTTATTCTGGTTACAAATCTTCAATTCATTTCTCTTTTTCCACTCCTTTATGAAAACGTGTTATTCAGATGGAAAAACTACGCCTATACCATTCAACGCGATCTCCACAGGCGTAGTCTGCTGTAGAATGAAACCACTGGTAGCCACCACACTTCTTGGAGCACCATGCAACATCTGAAATGCAAGTTGCTTAAAAAAATCAATTGTCTGTGGTTCAGAACCCTTGACAATCAAATAAGATGTTGTATATGGTTCTGGAAAAAGAAAACATAGCAACGAGCATGCTTTCTTGTGAAAGCAGTGACGGCAAATATGATGACGATGATGATGGCATCTCTGATGCCATGGTATCAATGACAAGTCATTGCTGAGATTCTTCCAACTTTCATAAAACGCCAGCACGCTGAGTCAGTAGGCAAATATGTGATTACTAATCATCAGTCAGCAAGGTCCATCTTGTTGATGTAAACCTCATACTTCAGGTTTCCCACATTCGCAAGGGACAGGATCTTGGAGGAATGTAAGCTCAGAGATAACTACATAATCAACGAATCTCAGTCTCTGCAATAGGAAACATATAGGCATACGCAAGAAACTCAGCATCTCTGTGCTACAACTTTGCGATATTTATTTTTACTCTTTAACTTACGCATGAGAATCCATTCATGTCCCACAACATTCGGCAGCCTCTGCTGGGATAAAATACAGCACTGTTCAAAGCTTTCTCTAGACATTGCACTCTGTTGAGCATCTAGGTGCTGCAGTTATGTGAACTGCTTCATTTTGTGGGCGCCTATATCAACTGATGAAATTTTCTTGAATGCAAACGCAATTGAGGCATCATAAATGTGAAGTGTAAAGAACTTGCCCCTGCAAAAAACTACATCACTGTAAAATTAATATTGCATTGCCCCTATGCCTTTACGACAGCTTGAACTCTTCTGGGAAGACTTTTAATGAGATGTCTAAATGTCAGCCCGTTCTTCCCGAGTGGGTAATACCAGGCAAGGTAGAGATGTTTAGTACTGAGCTCTGGAGTGAAGTCGACATTCTAACTCATCCCAAAGTCATTCCGTCGTGTTCAGGTCAGGACAAATGGCAGGCCAGCCCGTCTCAGGAATATTATTGTCCGCAAACCATTGTTTCAAAAATGTTATTTTATGACAGGGTGCATTGTTAATTTGATACACACAGTCATTGTCCCTGAAATATATTCCCGCTTTACTCAGTATACAATCATCTACAATCTCGTCATATACTTCGGCATTTAACGTTTTCTTAACTATAATAAGGGGACCATGCCCTAACATTGATAAACACCCCCATACCGTAACACTATCACCTCTGTACTTCACTGATGGCGGATAACGTTCAGGACTCCATATCATTCGTTTCCAATCATCGACGGTCCAGTGGCATCACTGTTTTCACCACATCAATAACTGATTAGCAATGACTGCAGAAATGTTGAAGCTACTTGACCATTGCCCCATATTCTTTTTAACTCCCTACACACAGTCATTGTGAAAACCGAACTGCTTGTGGCACTTAAATAGCATGCACATTTGCTTCCTAATCTTGAATCTGAATTGTTTTCATTCTATATGTGATTCGAAGTGTGCTACTGCTACGTAGCAGCTTTTTCAAAAAATTTATCTCGTAACCTGTTTATTAATCCAGTGTGCACATACGACTAGTAAATAAAGTCAGATCTCTTACGCTGCACGAAAACTGGAAACTGCAGACAATAACAATTAATGCTAATGATTTCATTTCCAATTATTTCTATGTCTCTTTTCTCGGTGAGGGAGTCCTGTAATTACGGCAGTCTTGGGGCTTTTAGCTGGTTAGCTAAAATGACTATTCGCTTGGGGGAGCGTCACTAGTCATAAAGATGTTTTCCGCTGCAGACATAGTCTCTGAGAGGTAAAGTGCAGAGGAGAATGGTCCGACAACCCAGCCCAGCAGGGTCGTCGAATAAGGACGGCCAGCTTGCCATAAAACGTCGTTGTGCGAGATGTGACAGGAATCATTTTTAGCAGAAATAAAAATATGAAAGACAGAAGAGAGCACAAACCTACAAAGCATGGAAACAACCATCAAGCCCAGACGAGGCGAGCTGGAGTGTTTGTTCAGGATTTAGTCAAGGGTTCTGTGGTTAGCTTCCAAGATGCTAATCCAGCCGGGTGTGAAATGAGTGTCCTCGACGGAAAATACTGAACGCGAAAATGAAGATTTAGCCCTGTTTGACTAACCCCTGAAGCAGATCTTAGGATCCCTTAATGGTGATATTATCTCATCTGTGGTGTCACCGCCAGACACCACACTTGCTAGGTGGTAGCTTTAAATCGGCCGCGGTCCATTAGTACAAGTCGGACCCGCGTGTCGCCACTGTGTGATCGCAGACCGAGCGCCACCACAAGGCAGGTCTCGAGAGACGGACTAGCACTCGCCCCAGTTGTACGGACGACGTAGCTAGCGACTACACTGACGAAGCCTCGCTCCTTTGCCGAGCAGATAGTTAGAATAGCCTTCAGCTAAGTCAATGGCTACGACCTAGCAAGGCGCCATTAGTAACTTTGCATGTATCTAAAGAGTCTCACTTGTATCGCCACAATCTCCAGATGTACCAAAAGGATGGATTAAAGTTAAGTATTCCAGAAGCTACGTACTTTTCTTTATAGCATTCATTACGTATCCTGTTTCAGACCTCACGCCTTCCTGCTTTAGCATATAGCGTGCCTTTCGGCTTCCTCTCATTGTGTCTAGGCTGTCTTGTCTAGACACAACATCATCCTTCTTCCTCTTTAACATATAAATTACAACATAAACATGAATGAATGATTAAGGGAACTAGTGACTATAAAATGATAAATGCTGTTTCTGCTTATACATTTATTGCAGATTAAAACCCCTTTATACATTGCAAATGTTTATATATTAACGTCCAATTGACATAAAGTGATACAAATAAATTTCCTTACTAATACGATTGATCAATTACCCGTATCTGCCCCTTTTTATGGTTACGCGATCTAATATAAATAACGCGAGATGAGTGACATCTTCTACTTACCAAACACTAGAAGACACTACTTTCAAAGATGATCTACAGTGGAAACAAAATTTACGTGATCACAGCTGCTTAGCTTTATATCCCTAATAAGCCGAAGCAATTAGCAATATCACCGTGTGTGCTGCGTTAGGTGCGTCGGAGTGATGGTTCTCGTACACGTCTGCGAAAGAACTCGAGCCAAAAAATAAAAAAATATAAAAAAACTCATTCAAACTCTAGGACGTCAGAAGACTGTCCTCTGACTAGTATACTCTAATACTGCCTCCTCCTTTCTGTATTCTAAAAATGAGAAACGCGAACTGCAAGCCACAAAGACGGAGTTCAGATAACGTCTTAACGTGAGTATAGACATAAGAAGTGCTCTCAATCACTGAACGCTGCGTACTCAATGACGACTCGCCATCCGAAGTCCAGAATCGTATAAGTTTGCAACAGTACAGTGCCTAACCGTTCTAACTATCAAATCTCCTGAGAGCAAAGACAGCAAGTCTGTCTGTACCAACAAAAGCTGATACTGAGCGACTATCAAACACGGGCGCTCAAAACGGAAGACTCATTCTCTCTTCCCAGCAAAGCTCGGCTCCCCTCCGTCATAACTGCAGAAACTGAATCATATTATCGAAACCACGAAATATTCTCCCTCTGTACAGATTCTTTCGCCGACCAAACATATTTTAGTCTTTTGTCGTCCATTACGGAAAGTTTGCGAGGAAATGCCTATCACCATTAATTAGGAATACATACAATGGTACGCTTCTCACAATATAAATCCTCGGAGAAACCCAGCCTCCGTGATTTTCGAGGCAATGCTTCCTCGTTCCTCTCTGAGGTATCCAAGATTTTCAGAGTTCCCGAAGTATTATCCGGTTATCCTTCCGTCGCCACTACTATACCTGCCGGCCGCCGCTGTGTTGTGCTTCAGCACTCAGATGCCCCGACCGTCCGTCTTGACTACTACTTCCTGTGCAAGCAGGACCAACACACCTCTGCGGGCTTTTCCACCCAGGGCTTGAGTTACGCCTGCCGTCTCATTTCCACTGGCGTTCCAACCTCTACTAGTATAGGCAATCATCCATTACACCATTTTGATAATGAAGACACTCCGTCACCTTTCATGCAATAAGCGTTCGCAACTATTTACAAGGTGTACATGACAATTTCAGTCTTCTTTAAATATTCATGTATACGATGTACAACCTGCCAAATTATGCCAAATTTCTGTTGTAAATCATGTCAAGGTATGTAGACGAGTGCTTGTAAGGTGCAAAATTATAGCCATCTTACAATACCCCCACCTAATGAACTATTTTTGTGGTAGGATGGGGTAATTCTTATAGTATTATCTCATCAAATACAAAATAATATAGCCCTCAATTGCCTGTACAGAGAATACGAGGGCAGAAGAACAACTGAACCATAATATGTTCTTCTACAATGATTCTGCGTTCATTCATGGGCTTACTACCATAAATTTATTTACTACATGTTTATTATTTAATATGTCTAGTCCCTATATTTCGAACAATTTTTCGAGATATAACAATTGGAATATACAATAACACGAAAAATAACCCATGTTACCAAAGAAATTTAACTAACATTACTATTCTTTTTTTTCGAAATTGGGAGTTCCCATCTGTCTTAAGACTTAAGGCACATGCTCCTTGTCATTCATCCATTCCTAAGACACAGGTTGAGGAAAGAAATGTTAAAGTATCCTACTCTTTTCAACGTGTTTGTCCAATAAATTACATGTGCTTCATTTAGCCATTAACATCCAAAACAAGCAGTTAAATCAGTTATTCTAGAGGTTATCTATTGGTCATTATACAATTACATAAAATTCTGTGAAACATCCTGTGTAATTTTACTTGGTCATATTTATGCTCTTGGCTTGCATTTTTTAAAAAAACATCGTTTCACATATTGGTTGTCCAAGTCTAGTGTTTCCCTAATGTCTATACTCTTTAAACATTTCAAAAAATCTTATGTTCTAAAGCACTGAAAAAGTGCATTTATATTTACTGTGACAACTAATTTTTGTAATAAGAGTTCGGATCAACCACCAATTTTAACTAATGTTCTTGTTGACAATGTATAAAAATGTAATATATTAAAACATTAAAACCCATAGCATTATTATCAAAGAAAATGACAAACAATAATTACAAGTAAATAAATACACAAATACTTAAAGACGCCGAAGCACATAGCATCATTATCGAAGAGAATGAGAAACAATAATTTTAGATGAATACATACACAAATATTTTCTTAAGACTACCTTGAAAATAAGTACAAGATGTTTACAAAATTGACAAACATATCGGAAACTGTTAGTTTCTAGGTGTAACTGTTCAGTAGTCATCAAATTATACACCTTTTTCTTTATCAAGAGTCACTCACTAATTCGGATTTCGCAACACACTTTCATCTTCATTTGCGTACAGTGATGGAAGCTACAGTTTTTGTGAAGTTTGGTAAGCAAAGATTGGTTCGACACTTGTTTGAGATCGGTCATTAGGGATCTGCAAGTCAGTCTATGGACCCTCAGCCCATTGTTGTAACCATCAGGTTACAAGTCTCTTGCAGATCCTCAGAATATACAGCAAGGCAAGTGGGTGTATGTTTTGAAACAGCCAAGTTTACAGCGAATTTGCACACAGTGTGATGGTGGTACAGTCAGGCAGGATCTTTATAGGTCACCTAAAATTCTTCTGCATTGACTGAGAGAAGTGTAACGGTATCTAGTATTCAGTTCTTCGTGTTTCTTATTTTTGCTATGTTTGTGTTCCTACTTTTCTGTTCTTCATGTTGCTTCTTTCTCTTGATATAAGTATTGTATTTTGGATAAGATTATCGGTAATTGTGGGCAGGTAGGTTATCTATTTGGTGACATTATACATGGAACTTGAGTCATTGTGTGTGACTCTCAGAAGTCAATGCCAGGTGACTGACTGCTACAGACTACGGTGTTTATCAGTCTCTGTCTGGCAGAGAACAGCAGAAGGAAAAGCAAATATAGATCACAGTTCAGTACAGCTATTAGTAGTTGTGCTGTAGGATTAACTGACTGTATCATGTGTGCAATTTGTTTATCTCATCTCCATTGTGTAGTAAAACAGGGTAGACAAGTCATTAGTGGCCGTTTAAACACCCATCTTGATCCGACCCAGCAGGTCTGCCACGCATTGCCACAGTACCTGCTCAATCGTTGCCTGCTACCCGAGTTCTTCATATAGTCGCATCTGAACAGGCCTGTTTGTCCACGCCTGTGACATGGGTTTGGCTTACCGAGGACGTTCCTTGCTTCCACTTTTCTCTACAGCTGTGTGGTTAACCTCCCATTCCTTTAATATATATATATATATATATATATATATATATATATATATATATATATATATATATATATATATATCAGAGACAGGTCAATGAGATGCACTCACCAGTGAGGCCATTTATCTTTACATTCATTATTGTTCTATTTGTACACTCAGCCAAGACACTCACTTATTTACTCTTATTATTCTGATCAAAATTTCATGTTCAAAGTTAATGTTAATTATAAAAGAACATATTCCTCAACCTATGTAATTTAATTACTAAGTATCTGTTGGCACCTGTATACCTATGAAAAAATACACATAACAGTAGAATTATGATCATCACCAGATCCCAATTTTAATAACTGCAAATACTACTTGTTAAACTACTTTTTAAACTACTGGCCAGTAGGATGTTTATACTAGTCTGACTACAACTCTATTAAAAGTACTGCACTGTCGTTGGGTATCACAAAATCGTCCTATCTCATGGCTCTTTGTTTCATCGTGGATGTCGCCGTGAATGTCTGTGAGCAAGAAAGTGCATGTCTGCACAAACATACACAAATGAATGATTAGGTGGACCTCTTCATCACCTCAAGCTTTGGCTTGCTTCCTGTGGATAATCATAAACTACATAGCAAGTTTAGTACAAATTTACTGATACTTTCTTTAATCATACTGTCACATACCTTCTTTCAAGTTTTTACTCAGTAATACCGTCACTGTCCTTTTTCCGGAGCTGTTGCTGTTACCTTTATCTGTCGGTAGCTCTTCCATTTATGTTAATAAAGCTACATTTTATTTTACTAGTGGTACCTGTAAATGTAAAGATTTTAGTACACTATATAAAATCACTGCTCTTCAACACGACTGCCATGCCCTTATGTATTACCCACGATGTCATGTGCTTTGAACGTATAGTATTTCTTACTTTCCTTTATTAATTTTTACACGTCTATATCCCCTTATTACACTTCCATTTCATGTCGCTATAACGGTCAAACTATATTTCGGTGCGCTCATACAGTATTCCGCATATACACAATTCTTCCGTCTCTCTGAACAGCATACATACAACACTTCCATATACAAATAACAGCGCGCTCTCGCGCAGTCACGTGGGGCAGGCCACCTAATGAACTTACGTTTCTCTGAATGCAGACAAATCATACTTGGACGACACACCTGCGTGTCACCGCAAACCATTTCTACCAAGTCACTCATTTGTTACCCTATTGCTAAACATGGAAAATAGACACTCATTTCATGAAGTAGTCCTAAAATCTATTCCAAAGGTAGACATTCTCTGCTAATACGTTCCTCATCAATTGGAAAATAAACTTACCTATTCACACATCTTCACAACATTTTATTTTATTTATTTATTTATTTATGTATTTATTTCTGCAGTACCACACGTTTCTCATTTTTACTTTATTCCTTCATGAACAAATAGCACATCTTAAAGTCCAGACACCATTTAATTTGTTCTCTCATCTTGCTGTGCACATAGCTATAGCGTAAACAAAGAAACATACTCTAATATTCTCACTCTCGACATCCTGCTCTTTTATGCACTGTAGTACATCGTTTAACATGGCAATAGCACAGAAAATATTGATAAATTTACAAATCCCTTCAATGCAATAACTTAACTTAATTGCTAATTATATACAACATCCACCAGTGACGTTGTCCTAAAGAACTCTTCCTATCACCCCACACAGCACAAAATGACGTTCTTCAGATCTCTATTTAACCGTATCGGCTACATAAACTCCCACTCAGTCCTCTTTGTGAAAAAAAATTACCATTATCAAAGAAATAGCACACATAAATGGAATCAGACTAAAAAGAACAAATATAAACTTTCTCTCATATCCCCTTTATAGGATGACGTTCATATCAAGTGGCTAACCTATTTCATAACAAGTCGCTAACTTTTCACGTAACAGTGGTAATCAAATATACTTCAGCTATGACAAGAAGCTATAACTGCACATCCTTCACTGGAGTAGGGTGTATAGCCAATGTCATCGCAATTTAGGTATTTACAAGTTCTTATATGAAAATTGCCCACAGTTGAGCATAGGCCAGATAGTAAGGAGTTCCAATGTAAGATATCGGGAACACGTGGATACCTTCCCACTAAATAACTTCGATCAGGCGCAACACATCTGAAAGAACGTGGCCACTTAGAGAGAGGCATTAAAGACAATCTGAAGAAACTGCACACTCGCAGCAAATGAAAAAAATAGACTCCTTGAAAAGCTCGAAATTTACATCGTCTGCACCATCTGACCACACATTATTCTCAATGAAGACATAGGCCTTCCCAACAGGATATTTATACATATATGTCATAGAATATTTTGAAAATAAAAGACTGTAACTCATCGCCCCCTTACAGCTAGTAATCATAATATCCTGTACATGAAACGCCTTACAACATAATATAATTTTATGTAAATACTTGATTCGTATAAAGCCCATGAAAATCCAACATCTGAAAATAGATCACATTACACCTTCTTCCAATTTATTTGACGAATATTATTTGATAATGATCATATGTTATAAATCACGTAACGATTTGTAATATCTGCTACGTCTTCGTCTGTTTAAAATCTCTTTACTTCTTGCATCTAAGTTCTTTGACCATATCCTCTGTATTCCAATGTAAACATTGGATTTTCCGAGTTCATGCCTTATGTATAATTATTAACATCTGAAGGTCCATTACTGTATGAAAAGCGAAATATGGCAGTTGTAAAACATACTATAGCGATAAATGTGCTGTTAGCATGTGATTGCACAATCGCGTAACAAATTTCACCACGTTTCTAGATTAGATTAGATTAGATTAGATTAATACTAGTTCCATGGATCATGAATACGATATTTCGTAATGATGTGGAACGAGTCGAATTTTCCAATACATGACATAATTAGGTTAATTTAACAACATACTTAAGTTAATAAAACAATTTTTTTGTGTTTTTTGTTTTTCTTTATTTTTTATTTTTATTTTTTTTTATTTTTTTATTATTATTTTTTTTAAATATTTTTGTTTTTTTTTTCTTTTTTCCTTAATTTATATCTAAAAATTCCTCTATGGAGTAGAAGGAGTTGTCATTCAGAAATTCTTTTAATTTCTTCTTAAATACTTGTTGGTTATCTGTCAGACTTTTGATACTATTTGGTAAGTGACCAAAGACTTTAGTGCCAGTATAATTCACCCCTTTCTGTGCCAAAGTTAGATTTAATCTTGAATAGTGAAGATCGTCCTTTCTCCTAGTATTGTAGTTATGCACACTGCTATTACTTTTGAATTGGGTTTGGTTGTTAATAACAAATTTCATAAGAGAGTATATATACTGAGAAGCTACTGTGAATATCCCTAGATCCTTAAATAAATGTCTGCAGGATGATCTTGGGTGGACTCCAGCTATTATTCTGATTACACGCTTTTGTGCAATAAATACTTTATTCCTCAGTGATGAATTACCCCAAAATATGATGCCATATGAAAGCAATGAGTGAAAATAGGCGTAGTAAGCTAATTTACTAAGATGTTTATCACCAAAATTTGCAATTACCCTTATTGCATAAGTAGCTGAACTCAAACGTTTCAGCAGATCATCAATGTGTTTCTTCCAATTTAATCTCCCATCAATGGACATACCTAAAAATTTGGAATATTCTACCTTAGCTATATGCTTCTGATTAAGGTCTATATTTATTAATGGCATCATACCATTCACTGTACGGAACTGTATGTACTGTGTCTTATCAAAATTCAGTGAGAGTCCGTTTACAAGGAACCACTTAGTAATTTTCTGAAAGACAGTATTGACAATTTCATCAGTTAATTCTTGTTTCTCAGGTGTGATTACTATACTTGTATCATCAGCGAAGAGAACTAACATTGCCTCTTCATGAATATAGAATGGCAAGTCATTAATATATAATAAGAACAACAAAGGACCCAAGACTGACCCTTGTGGAACCCCATTCTTGATAGTTCCCCAGTTTGAGGAATGTGCTGATCTTTGCATGTTACGAGAACTACTTATTTCAACTTTCTGCACTCTTCCAGTTAGGTACGAATTAAACCATTTGTGCACTGTCCCACTCATGCCACAATACTTGAGCTTGTCTAGCAGAATTTCATGATTTACACAATCAAAAGCCTTTGAGAGATCACAAAAAGTCCCAATGGGTGGTGTTCGGTTATTCAGATGATTCAAAATTTGACTGGTGAAAGCATATATGGCATTTTCTGTTAAAAAACCTTTCTGGAAACCAAACTGACATTTTGTTAGTACTTCGTTTTTACAGATATGTGAAGCTACTCTTGAATACATTACTTTCTCAAAAATTTTGGATAAAGCTGTTAGAAGGGAGATTGGACGGTAATTGTTGACATCAGATCTATCCCCCTTTTTATGCAAAGGTATAACAATAGCATATTTCAGTCTATCAGGGAAAATGCCCTGTTCCAGAGAGCTATTACACAGGTGGCTGAGAATCTTACTTATCTGTTGAGAACAAGCTTTTAGTATTTTGCTGGAAATGCCATCAATTCCATGTGAGTTTTTGCTTTTAAGCAAGTTTATTATTTTCCTAATTTCAGAGGGAGAAGTGGGTGAGATTTCAATTGTATCAAATTGCATAGGTATGGCCTCTTCCATTAACAGCCTAGCATCTTCTAATGAACACCTGGATCCTACTATATCCACAACATTTAGAAAATGATTATTAAAAATATTTTCAACTTCTGACTTTTTGTTCGTAAAGTTTTCATTCAATTTGATGGTAATACTGTCTTCCTCTGCTCTTGGTTGACCTGTTTCTCTTTTAATAATATTCCAAATTGTTTTAATTTTATTATCAGAGTTGCTGATTTCAGACATGATACACATACTCCTGGATTTTTTAATAACTTTTCTTAATGTAACACAGTAGTTTTTATAATTTTTGATAGTTTCTGGGTCACTACTCTTTCTTGCTGTCAGATACATTTCCCTTTTCCGGTTACAAGATATTTTTATACCCTTAGTAAGCCATGGTTTGTTACAAGGTTTCTTACGAGTATATTTAACTATTTTCTTGGGGAAGCAGTTTTCAAATGCATTTATAAAAATGTCATGAAATAAATTATATTTTAAATTGGCATCAGGTTCACGGTACACCTCATCCCAGTCTAACTGCTGTAGGCTTTCCCTGAAATTTGCAATTGTTAAATCGTTGACTGAACGTACTACTTTGGAGGACTGTTTAGTATTGCTGAATGGAGCTATGTCATATATTGTAACTAGCTGTGAACCATGATCAGAAAGACCATTCTCAACAGGCTGAGCATTTATCTGGTTAAACTTATCTTGGTCTATAAAGAAGTTATCTATCAGTGAGCTGCTATCCTTTACCACCCGAGTAGGAAAATCAATAACGGGTGTCAAATTGAAAGAACCGAGTAATACTTCAAGGTCATTTTTCCTATTACCCTCTTTCAGAGAATCTACATTGAAGTCCCCACAAATAATAATTTGCTTCCCCCTGTCTGACAGATAGCACAACAAGGAGTCCAAATTTTTCAGAAATAGATGAAAATTTCCCGATGGGGACCTATATACAGTTACAATTATAAATGTGCCTTTATTTAATTTATGCTCACAGGCACATGCTTCTATATGTTTCTGTACACAAAACTTTTTTGTTTCTATACTTTTTGCACAATGATAACTTTTGACATATATGGCAACTCCTCCTTTCTCCATATTTTCTCTCATTACACGTGCAGAGAGCTTATAACCACTTACATTTACCTTATTCATATCAGTAACAATGTGATGCTCAGACAGGCATAGTATATCTATTTCATTCTCAGCTTCTAAATCTTCTAAACAAACCAGAAGCTCATCTACTTTATTCTTTAAACTCCCAATATTTTGATGAAATATACTTACATTATTTTTAATTATACTTTTATGAGAACCTCTCTCTCTGTAACATCTCTGTACGTCTTACAGGTAAGTTCTTTGACCATAACGTCCGTACAGTGAGTTGACAGAAGTCCTGCGATACTCCCTAATATCGTATCGGAACTCCATATACCCGGCGTAGTGCAGCATGGTCTCTAGAAGCCGTTGGAATTCCCCTTCAGAAATACTGAGCTATGCTGCCTCTACAGCCGCCCGTAACAGCGAAAGTTTCCGATGCAGGATTTTGTGAACTGACCTCCCTATTAGGACTCACAAATGTTCGATGGGACTCATGTCGGGTGATCTGGGTGCACAGACCATTCACTCGATATGTCCCGAATGTTCTACAAACCAGTCGCAAACAACTGTGACCCTGTGACACGCTGCATTGTCATCCATAAAGATTCCGTAACAAATGGCTGCAAGTCGTCTCCAAGTAACCGAACATAACAATTTCCACTCTACGATCGGTTCAGTTGGATCAGAAGACTCAGTCCATTCCACGTAAACACAGCCCACACGATTATGTAGTCACCACCAGCTTGCACAGTGCCTTGTTCACAACGTGGGCCCATGGCTTCGCAGTGTCCGCGCCAACTTTGAATCCTACCACCACCTCTTACCAACTGAAATCGGGCTCATCTGACCATGCCACGGTTTCCCAGTCGTCTTGGGGTTCAACCGATTTGGTTACGAGCCCAAGAGAGGCACTGCAGGCGATGTCGTGCTGTTAGCAAAGCCACTAGCATCGGTCATCTGTTGCCATATCCCATTAACACCAAATTTTCCAGCCCTGTCTTAATGGATATGTTCGTCGTAAGTCCCATATTGGTTTCTGCGGTTATTTCACGCAGTGTTGCTTGTCTTTTGTCACTGAAAAATCTACGCAAACGCCGCTGCTCTCAGTCGTAAAGTCCGCGCTGAAAGGTGGTCCCTGAAATTTTGTATCCTCGTAACGCTTTTGTAGCTGTGAATCTCGGAATATTGAGCCTCCTAATAATTTTCGAAGTGGAATGTCCGATGCATCTTGCTGCAACTGCTATTCTGCGTTCAGAGTCTCTTGGTTCCTGTCGTGCGGCCATATACACGTAGAAACCCTTTTCACATAAATCACGTCCGCCAACGGGCTGCCCTTTCGTGCCGTGTGTAAGCGATTCTACCGCCATCTGTGTATGCGCATATCGGTATTGCATGACTTCTTGTCGCCTAGGTGTATTCCAATGTAAACACGTTGAATGTAGCGATTTCTCGTCGTATTAACATCAAAAGTGTCTTAACTGTGTTACAGATGTAATATGGCAACTACTGTGGTGACAACTATGCAATTAAAGCGTGAAAATCGGCAATGTATTTGTAAAAAGTGGGAAAAATGTGCAGTACGATTTGGATACTTAAGCTATGTGTAAAGACACTAATATTTTCTACAAAATTACGTTATTTCGTCACTTACGATTCTATCAGTCGTGTTACTGAGTCTACATCACGTAATTTGCCTTACATTTAAACACTTAACTCCAACAGAAAATGCAGAAACATATAAATAAATGTAATCGACTGAAGATGGGCACAATCCTGAAACCAGTTGTGTTTTAAATAAATCATCTTCATTTGTGTCTCACAGCAAATCATATTCTACACGCAAAAATAAAAAGATATGTTATGGTTGCACACCTGTCTCCACTCTTGTTCATATTATTTATGGATCATATGTTGAAAACAATAGACTGACTGGGTGAGATTAAGATATGTGAACACAAAATAAGCAGTCTTGCATATGCGGATGACTTAGTTGTGATGGCAGATTCGATTGAAAGTTTGCAAAGTAATATTTCAGAGCTAGATCAGAAATGTAAGGACTATGATATGAAGATTAGCATCTCCAAAATGAAAGTAATGTCAGTGGGAAAGAAATGTAAACGGATTGAGTGCCAAATAGGAGGAACAAAGTTAGAACAGGTGGACGGTTTCAAGTACTTAGGATGCATATTCTCACAGGATGGCAACATAGTGAAAGAACTGGAAGCGAGGTGTAAGAAAGCTAATGCAGTGAGCGCTCAGCTACGATCTACTCTCTTCTGCAAGAAGGAAGTCAGTACCAAGACTAAGTTATCTGTGCACCGTTCAATCTTTCGACCAACTTTGTTGTATGGGAGCGAAAGCTGGGTGGATTCAGGTTACCTTATCAACAAGGTTGAGGTTACGGATATGAAAGTAGCTAGGATGATTGCAGGTACTAGTAGATGGGAACAATGGCAGGAGGGTGTCCACAATGAGGAAATCAAAGAAAAACTGGGAATGAACTCTATAGATCTAGCAGTCAGGGCGAACAGGCTTAGATGGTGGGGTCATGTTACATGCATGGGAGAAGCAAGGTTACCCAAGAGACTCATGGATTCAGCAGTAGAGGGTAGGAGGAGTCGGGGCATACCGAGGAGAAGGTACCTGGATTCGGTTAAGAATGATTTTGAAGTAACAGGTTTAACATCAGAAGAGGCACCAATGTTAGCACTGAATAGGGGATCATGGAGGAACTGTATAAGGGGGGCTATGCTCCAGACTGAACGCTGAAAGGCATAATCAGTCTTAGATAATGATGATGATGATGATGATGATGGTTGCATAGGCATTAATGCTAGAGGTGCTTTCCTAATTTACTGGATGAACTTGAATTTAATCAAGGAGAAGAAGCTAACGGACCTGTGCACTTCCTGCAGACGCACTATGGCACTGTATAACACGGACAACCCAGTGAACACTGGCGATCAAGGTAATCCTCCTGCACCAACGGAGATACACTGAGGGAGGAAAATTGCAACGCCACGAAGAAGTTGTGCGAGATAAACGAAACTTGGTAGGTATGTTTCTACATCTGAAAGATGATGTCTCTCCAATTTTGGCACCTGATGCGTAAGAATGGGGATGCAAATCAGGTTTAATTTAAATACATTCTGTAACGGTCGTGAGTTTGCTACCTTTGAGATTGGACGTGGTGAGTTCATTCTAGTCAAGAATGCCTTTAAGGCGGCTATCAGCATCTCACTGAGTTTGAATGGGGTCGTGTAATACGGCTACAAGAAGCTGGACGTTCCTTCTGCGCTACTGCAGAAAGACTTTGCAGGAATGTAGCCATTGTACTGACCGCGGGCTGCGGTGGTCGCGAGAGTGTACGGTCACTAGAAGACCAAGTGTCACCACAAAGAATGAACGCCAGCGCGATCCGCGTATGCCTCTGGTGCATTGTACTGCATCTGCAGCAGCAAACTGAGCAGCAGTTGGCATCACAGTAATAGAACGAACTGTTACAAATCGGTTATGCCAAGGACATCACCGAGCCAGATACCCTATAGCGTGTATTCATTCCACTGTCCCTAAACCACCCCCATTTGCGACTTCAGTGTGTCAAATTAGAGCTCTGTTGTGTTTTCTGAAGAAAGCTGGTCATTCCTCAGAACCAGTGGTGATCGTGCGCTGGTTCGAAGGAGGTCAGTTGACGCTCTGCAACCAAACTGTCTGCCTGCTACACACACCTCACCTACAACTGGAGCTACGGTCTGGGATGCAGTTTCGCATGACACCAGGAGCACTCTCGTGGTTATCCCACGCAACCTGACAATAAATCTGTACGTCAATCTGGTGGCTCGATCTGTTGTGCTGCCATTCATGAACAACATTGAAGGAGGTGTTTTCCAACCGGATAATGCTTGCCCACATACCGCTGTTGTAGCCCAACATGCTCTACAGAGTGTCGTCATGTTGCTTTGGCCAATCTAGCACATATGGGACATTTTCGGATGACAACTGCCGCGTTATCCACAAACAGCGTTAATCATCACTGTACTGACCCAATAAGTGTACCAGACATGGAACTCCATCCAATGAAATCACATCCAGCACTTTTACAACACAATGCATTCACGTTTGCATGCTTGCATTTGACATTCTGGCTGTTACACCGCTTATTAAGGGGAGCCGGAGGTGCCTATGCTGCCCATGTTAAAATCACTACGTTTGAGGAACATTTATGAATAGATTACCAAATAGAAAAATTTGAATTTTTTTTACATATAGAGTGGTTTAGTATTGCAGTTATGACAAAGGGATTTTGGAGTATCTTTTCTGGGTTCCTTCCAATTATTTTTTTTATTAATGACCCAAATTTTTTTTACAAATTTATAATTAAACTGAAATGAAACTATTGAACATATTGCCAAATGGCTGTGTTACAATGTAAGTTTGACCACTAGGAGTGCTGTATAAAAATTTCATCTCTCTAGTTTGAGTGGATTTTGAGAAAATGTTCCTTATATTCGAAAAATTCTAATTTATGGGAAATGGCTATCAAAGTTTCTCAATACATTCCTGCACTATAGGATGGATTATCAGGGTCTTCTTCTTCATCATCCTCCAAAAACTTCCTCTTCTGTCTTCTTTTCTGGCCTGTTGTTCCATCATACTTCATATGCCTTTCTCTTCTTTCTGCTCCTCTTATCCTTTCTCTGTCAATATTTCTTAGTGCTCGTACAGTGTTCACCCCAGCTGTACATCCTAATGTCGTCAGAACTTCACACTTCAGACTGTTCCCTTGGTTGTAGGTTACTATTGCATCATAAATGCCAAAGTGCAGTGTTTTTATACTTACAAACACCCTTTTAGGAATCACTTTCCAAATCAAATTGTCTACACTCTCATTAGGATTCTGCGTCTTTCCGTGTAGACATTTGTGTAACAATTCTGGCTGTGCTAAGTCATGAAAATTGGTTTTATTGCATTTATCACAGCTGCTGGCAAACCATGTTTGTGATCATAGTCCTTTTTTGCATTATATTTGCACCAGGAATCTTTTGGGCACAGGCTGTGTTGAGGGTATTCATTGGAAGAGGCAGTATGAAGGAACAATGCCCACACTGCCTTTCGCATGTCACTAACATTACTAGTATTTTGCCTTATAGCATACCCATAGTATCTCTGTAGACGCTCAATCACCTCGTCAGTAAGCCTGCCTCTCCCTCCTATTGTCTTTCCATCACTGAGCTTACTCGAACCCAAAGTTTGTTAGAGCCTTCGAAGCCGAAACGGTAAACAGCAAAGATACGATGTTCTGCGCTCTTAGCGCTTCATTTGTCACAGAAAACAATGTAGCCAACCCTTGCACACTCGCTGTATGCGTAACATAAGGCGCTGTATGCGTAACAGGCCGAGAAAATCCCAAGCAGTTCGCCAGGAAGTCACGAGAGGGTGTTAGATGCATCCAGCGGCCGCCCATTTCCTCTGCAGGCGTGGGGGAAATGGTAATAACTCCATTTCTAGGGCGAATAGATCAATAATTCAAAGTTTACATTAAAGAGGAATGTTCCAATTAATTTTCGGTAGCAAAAAAAAAATCGTAATTTTTTTGGATTTGAGCACCTCCGGCTCCCCTTAAAGTACCTTCATTTCCCCTTTGGATTTGCTTATCTCGCGCTTACATCAACCTATGACCTTGCAATGTTAATCATTTAAATATGCTATCTAGACAAATGTATTCCCGGACTTTCATTACACTACATTAATTATTTCTTTATGCTGCATTTTTTTCGATCAGCGTATGAGGTATAATTCTCGAGGATCACGGGCGCCACCATATCGATCGTATGATGGACAGCATCTTGGAGGACGTGATGACCAACGAAGAGAAAGCACAGAGATGCCGGACTGATAGCCTCTGCTCCGGAAATAATTGTGCTAAATGATAAGAGAGCAAAAGATGCTGTATGTTGATCTCCAGGAACTTCAACATTTTCTGTTCTGGAAGGAAGAAGGTGAAATTAGTCTTAGTTAACTTGTAGTAATGTATAAATAAGAAATTCTTATTTTAGACGCTGAAAGCGATATCAGTATTAGATAAGTGTGTGTACCGTGTCTTGACAGAGAGTCGGAGTGGCCAGTTTTAAAGGCGAAACATATTAAGATCCACGTTGCTGTTTTCAGAAAAATTGCTGATTTCAAAGAACAGGTCCACGTTGACTTCAAGTACCAGTAGCAAAAATCCAATGCGAATTTTTGAGTGATATAAGAAGAAACAGTCGAAGCCATATTAGCCCGAGACTTCATGCACATTGTGAGACGGAAGTGTACCTAAAGGATGGGATTATTGTGGCGAGACCTGCGGGCAAAGAAGTGAGCATGCGTCTCAGTGATTGGGTGAGGAAGGACGGAGCATCGAATTACGTGGCTCTGGGGCTTTATATTTCGAGCGGCGATGAGAATTTAAGCATTTACTATGAAATTAACAAGAAACTAAGACATATCAAGTTCACAGACGCGAGGACGGAGACAGGAGGTGTAGTTCGTGCGCATTCACACATTTTCTCCGACGCGCAAAGAAAGGTATGGATGTTCGAATTTCAGTCTAAAGTAATTAACACCGAAAATTCTTCGTCAAACCCCATAGACTTCCACTTATATGAAATGGGAATGTGCTGGGGGAAATGAGGGACACGCTGCAAGAGAGTGTTATTGTGTGTACTTACACACTACTTAAACTAACTTACATTGGGAACAAAACACACACCCACGCCCGAGGCAGGATTCGAACCTCCGGCGGGAGCGGCCGTGCAGTCAGTGACATGGCGCCTCTAACCGGGCGGCCACTCCGCGTGGGAGAGTGTTATTAAAGAGGCAGTCAGCTCTTATAATCATTCCCATCCTTTGTGTTGCCAAGAAGGACGGCTCTATTCGGCTAGCGTTAGAGTCACAGATAATCAGCATTATAATTGTGACTGTGACCGATAGACTGTAAACGTCAGAGGAGTTATTGCAACGGTTCCATAGTATGCTGCAATGACATTGGTTTGATCTGCGCTAGTTACTGTTGAACTACACCCTGCGAGTCGAGAATACACGACATTTTTGTGTTTCTGATGGTGATGCCCGTTTAGGAAGTTACCGTTCGGACTTAATGCCCCGTCAGCTTCCTTCATTTAGGGGGCTGTGTTCAATGATCCCGGAAACACTAGGAGGCAGATTGATGTACACTGATGATGATCTCGTCATGCAGAAAATTTGAGAGGAACACAGTGCAGTAATAGATCAGCCGCTTAGTACTTTCAGAGTTCAGGGAATTATGGACAACCTATCGAAGCTGGAGTCTGGACATAATTAGATTTAGTACTCAGGATCCACGTAATTTCTATGGGTTGTATCTGGCACTATCCAAGTACATTTGATGTCATGGAGAAATTTTTTGTTACCACAAACCAAAAGGCAAGTACTCTCCTTTTGGCTTTTGCTGATTTCTGTAAACGATTTATAAAGGGGACAGCCATGACCACAGACTTGTGCTGATCGACAGGAAAGAATGTGGCATGGGGTTGGGTAGCATTTGAGCAGCGAAAATTTGCAGTAGTCAAAGAAGCATTATTGAGGGCTCCACTTCTGTTCCATCCGATTTAAGCTGAGAGACCTATCATCAGATGCGTCTCATTCTGGTTTCAGGGTGCGTCATTTCCAAGAGATGGAACAAGATGGAATTATAGTTAAACAGACAAAAGTGTTTGGCAGCCACGCCCTGAATAAGGCCGAAGGAAACTACTCAGTGACTGAATTAGAATCACTGGCAGTAGTCTGGAGATTCACTAAATTCAGATACTTTTTAATGGGAAGAACGATCAATTGGAATTTTAATGAGTGTAAAATAATACATGGACATCTCTCTTTCTGCTCTGTATACTTATAGGAATTTAGATTCCGTGTCATGTATGTGCCAGGGAAGGAAACTGTCATGGCAGATTCCTTATCGCAAGCACCCACTGAGTTTGAGAAAAGACAATTAACTTAAGAAAGCAAGTTTTCATATACTGCAGATGAATGGTACAATATTCAAGAGATATGTAGGGGCCACACTTGTTGATATTTGCCAAGAACAAGATAATGATTCCATCTTCCACTATGTCCAGTTGCTGTTGCGAGATAGTAAGGCGGGCAGTATCCTACTCTACTATTTTATTAGGCACAATGTACTGTTCAGGTGAACTGATATTAACTAAAACATCTGGTTGGTATGTGTGCTAGTTTGTCAAGAAGTTAGTGTGGTACACCCACTTAACTCATATTCATTGTGTACCACAAAAATCCTTCAACAATTATGACGACCTACCTATTTTAACAACATGGAGAGGTGTATTAGGAAAGTGTTGAGTGTATGTGCCCTGTCAAAACACTAAGCCCATGGCCGTCACTCACTGAGCACCTATTTATCCCAAAGTGTTGAAGATATTGGGTGACATCACCGTTCGGGATCTTTTCGGCCTTGTCCCACAACTGCGTGGATGTCACCAGTATACTCTGGTTACTGTCGAGCTCACTTCCAAGTTTGTGACTATTACCCCACTCAGAAACGCCATAGGCAGAACAGCAACCAGGGCTTTCAGTAGGCATATTCTAAATGTTGTCAGACGAATGAAGAGAAATCTGAGCGACAATGGGTCACAATTCCACACTGGCACCTGCAAAAGTTTCATGACAAGCAAGAAAATACGGACGATCTACATCTCACGCTAACACCCCACGACGTACGACAGTAACAGGATCAAGAGAAAGATCATGAAAATACGTTACCCCTATTGCCACAACTGAAAAAGTCCTGGGACGAACGTCAAACCGACTTTCAAAATATCAACAATCTACCTTTTGAAGTGGCAGGTATTGTAGCAAAACTTGTAATTCTGAATCAGCAGCCTATTGACAGAATAAGAGCAATTCGCCATCAGGAAACAGTGAAGTTGGCACTGGAAAGAATAACGGAAAAAGCTAAGAGTAACCAAGAGAACCAGAAGGGTGCAATATCACGAATCAAGTTCGAAGAAAAACAACAAAGTTCTACTAAAGACAAGGAGGAGATAGTGCAAGAGCAAATTTGTAAAGCACAAATTTTTGAACACATACTGTGTACGATAATAAGTTAGGAAGGTAGTACACAACAACTTAATAGAGATTTGAGACCCTCAAAATCTGCCAGTCAAGCGAACGGTAACATACTTCACACAACAAAAGATTTATTGAGTAAGCAACTTTCAAGACCAACCAACAAGGCTTATACCCACGTGCTCTTGTACAACGAAGTCTCACGGAGATTGATACGGAGGAACCTTTCGTAGTTCGTTTGGACGAAATCCTGGTAAGGTTAAAACCATTTTAGCAGCATGGAGCATGACAAAGATGATAGCGTCAAACGAGGTATTGGATAAGTATACCAAATAAGGCTAATCTGCATGTTGTTGCGTTGTTTTTTATTAAGAGCTCTTAGAGGGAATCATAGAGCCGTAATTGCCAGCAGCAATGTAGTACCGAGCCCTATATATTTTGCTGAACCTGACTGAGAGCCGATTCTGCATGAATTTTTTATTGTGTTTAGGAAAGACTGTAGCGTGAGGCATTGAGTTATGAAGAAGGACGGATAGACTACAGACGCACCACGTCATATAAATCTACGTGAGTCTTAGTAACTGATAGTGCTAGATTTTTCTTGTGTATTTTGTGTATACTGTTCACAGTAAATGCTACTGTTATTTGATGAAAGGCCTTATTTGCAATTATCAATATCAAAGAGAAGGAGAGGTGCATCCCACGGAGAAAACGAATAATTAAGGTATAACATAACTAGAAAATAGAGGGAAGATGAGATCACCAACTCAAGTACAGAAATAAATCTACTAAATATATAATTGTTGCAGTGAGTGTTTTGTGTTATTCTGCATTGTCTGTCATATTTTATGTATGTATGCTTTGTGTGTTTCAGAGAAATCATCCGAGAATTACACTGCCTAGTCACATTAATGTGACCACCTGACAAAAGCCTGAATAAGCACCTTTTGCATAGTGGGTCACGCGAGACATACATGGAAAGGACAGAGATGTTCCGGAAGGTACCGTCGGCGATGTGGGTCCGTGCCGACTCTACTGCGGATAGATGGAGCGAACAGTCCGACCAAGGTGGACCCTCAGATTCTCGACTGGATTAAAATCCGAGCAGTTTGGTGCACAGTGGAATACGGAAAACTCATCCTGGTGCTCTTCGAACCACGCATGCACACCTCGAGCTGTGTGATACGTTAAATTGTCCTGCTGGTTGATGCCATCGTCTCAAGGAAAAACAAACTACATGTAGGGGTCGACATGGCCCCAAAGGCTACGCACATACACTACAGGCCATTAAAATTGCTACACCAAGAAGAAATGCAGATGATAAACGGGCATTCATTGGACAAATATATTATACTAGAACTGACATGTGATTACATTTTCACGCAATTTGGGTTCATAGATCCTGAGAAATCAGTACCCAGAACAACCACCTCTGGCCGTAATAACGGCCTTGATACGCCTGGGCATTGAGTCAAACAGAGCTTGGATGGCGTGTACAGGAACATCTGCCCATGTAGCTTCAACACGATACCACAGTTCAAGAGTGGTGATTGGCGTATTGAGACCAGCCTGTTGCTCGGCCACCACTGACCACACGTTTTCAATTGGTGAGAGATCTGGAGAATGTGCTGGCCAGGGCAGCAGTCGAACATTTTCCGTATCCAGAATGGCCCGTACAGGCTCTGCAACATGGGGTCGTGCATTATCCTACTGAAATGTAGGGTTTCGCAGAGATCGAATGAAGGGTAGAGCCACGGGTCGTAACACATCTGAAATGTAACGTCCACTGTTCAAAGTGCCGTCAATGCGAATAAGAGGTGACCGAGACGTGTAACCAATGGCACACCATACCATCACGCCAGTATGGCGATGACGAATACACGCTTCCAACGTGCGTCCACCGCGATGTCGCCAAACACGGATGCGACCATCATGATGCTGTAAACAGACCTGGATTCATCCGAAAAAATGACGTTCCACCATTCGTGCACCCAGGTTCGTCGCTGAGTACACCATCGCAGTCGCTCCTGTCTGTGATGCAGCGTCAAGGGTAAACGCAGCACGGTCTCCGAGCTGATAGTCCATGCTGCTGCAAACGTCGTCCAACTTTTCGTGCAGATGGTTGTTGTCTTACAAACGTCCCCATCTGTTGACTCAGGGATCGAGACGTGGCTGCACGATCCGTTACAGCCATGCGGATAAGATGCCTGTCATCTCGACAGCTAGTGATAAAAGGCCGTTGGGATCCAGCGCGGCGTTCCGTATTACCGTCTTGAACCCACCGATTCCATATTCTGCTAACAGTGATTGGATCTCGACCAACGCGAGCAGCAATGTCGCGTTACGATAAACAGCAATCGTGATAGGCTACAACGCGACCTTTATCAAAGTCGGAAACGTGATGGTACGCATTTCTTCTCCTTACACAAGGCATCACAACAACGTTTCACCAGACAACGCCGGTCAACTGCTGTTTGTGTATGAGAAATCGGTTGGATACTTTCCTCATGTCAGCACGTTGTAGGTGTCGCCACCGGCGCCAACCTTGTGTGAATGCTCTGAAAAGCTAATCATTTGCATATCACAGTATCTTCTTCCTGTCGGTTAAAATTCGCGTCTGTAGTAAGTCACCTTCGTGGTGTAGCAATTGTAAAGGCCAGTAGTGTACTTATGTTGATCCATTGTGCCTTCCAGAATGACGAGGTCACCCAGGAAATGCCATGTTCCGCATATCGTGATGCTCTCTGCTACAGACTGGACCCCTCCGACGATTGTTTCAGGGTGTTTGTTTTCAGACGTTTCACGCAGTACACGCCAGCAGATATCTGTCCAATGGATCATAAAACATAATTCATCTGAAAAGGCCGCCTATCGCCAGTCCCTGGACTTCCAGTAGCGGTATTGGCGTGCAAATCCTTGCTTTCGTCGCCGATGAATAGCAGTCAGCATGGATGCATGAACCAGGTGCCTGTTGTGGAGGTCCATAGGCAGCAACGTTCAGTGAATGGTCATTGAGCAGACTCTGTTGGCAGACCCTTTGTTCATATGGACGATTAGTTACTCAATAGTTAGGTGTCTGTTAGCATGTACACATCTTCGAGGCCATCGTTATCCCCTGTCATCTGTATGCTGTGTTGCACCACAGTTGCATCGGTACCAGATTTGGATAAAGCTATTTAACCACGCATGATATACTTTAACTACGAGGCATGCAAATAGTTTACAGGTTTAGCCATTTTGAAAATTATCACACTCTTCGCCCGAAAGCCAATGATCATGTCCTTTTGGACATATGATAAATCGCACCATTTCCACAATACAGCAATGATGGCACTGTTTTTCTCGTCCCCCGACATGTTTTATATACCCTCCACTGCCACTGCGGTCACCTGTCGTCCAAGGGAAGAAAATCTGTCGCCTAATTGGGCAGTATAACTGCAGACGCTTCTTGCACAGCGGTTAGTAGTATGGTGCACCAGTAGGTAACATAATTTGCATGCTCGTCGTTGTAAATAGGATTCCAAAAATCATCAGTACAAAGCTAGATGGGAAATGGTATTTTCGTGTGCTGTACATTAACGACATGTCAAATTACTTTTACCCATGTTTTTATTCGTTAAATTTATTACACATCAAAGTTAGCTTAAGTAAAGAATTTGAAGTTAAATTTTGTACCACTATGGTCATCAGCGAAAGTCACAATTACATTGTTTGTTATTGATTCAATTGTTTATTTGAAAGAGACCAAGGTGGCACAATGTACTTGTAAAAGTTTTAATTCATTAATAATTAATAGTTTCTATTGTTCAGAACATGAAGGGTCGTGGTGACTGTGTAAACTATATTTTTGTATTTCCAGTTTATTTGTGTAACAGCCTTCTATATCTATATCTACATTGATACTCCGCAAGCCACCCAACGGTGTGTGGCGGAGGGCACTTTACGTGTCACTGTCATTGCCTCCCTTTCCTATTCCAGTCGCGTACGGTTCGAGGGAAGAACGACTGTCTGAAAGCCTCCGTGCGCGCTCTAATCTCTCTAATTTTACATTCGTGATCTCCTCGGGAGGTATAAGTAGAGGGAAGAAATATATTCGATACCTCATCCAGAAACGCACCCTCTCGAAACCTGGCGAGCAAGCTACACCGCGATGCAGAGCGCCTCTCTTGCAGAGTCTGCCACTTGAGTTTGCTAAACATCTCCGTAACGCTATCACGGTTACCAAATAACCCTGTGACGAAACGCGCCGCTCTTCTTTGGATCTTCTCTATCTCCTCCGTCAGACCGATCTGGTACGGATCCCACACTGATGAGCAATACTCAAGTATAGGTCGAACGAGTGTTTTGTAAGCAAAGGCAAGGCAAGGGCAAGGCAAGGGCAAAACAATCGACACTAGTGACGTTACAAAAACGAGAAGAAGGAGTTGCTTATTGAAGGAGCAGCAGCGAGGAGGTAGTGAGCTGGCCTTTGACACGAGTCCTGGGAGGTGTACCTGCTGGGGGGCACCATCGTGTTCAGGCAGATGGGAGAGCCGTACAAGGGCGTCTACCTGCATGGCATGTGGTTCCTTCCACATGGGGTCAGCACGGGCTGCCGCCACAAGAGGAGATTACACTCTGCTAATCCTATGAACCTAACTGGGATGGCCATGCTGACAGCCAATGGTGATGCCAAGAAGTTATGTGTCAGTGGTCATCTTATCCTCATCCACGACATTATATACGCGGCAGGCTTCAAGTCGACCTGAGACCTCAGCAAACATGTGTATAGTGTTTGCATGCTAATTGCTGCTGAATTTGTTATGGTGTTAGCCACACAAGGACACGCTATACCTATGAACAATATTCATTGGGTGATACACCTACTTTGAATTCTTACCTAGGTACACACTTACACGTGGGACAAGAGACACAGACGTGATCACAAAGAATTAGCAGATGACATCGCTTTCTTTTCCATTACTTGTGTGTGAATGAACGCTACTATGACACTCAACTCTGTATAGATTTTTGTATGTCAGGAACATAGACTTTTCCTGTTACAAAAACTATTGGCACACTGATCATACGTTGCAACAGGTATATGTGAAGATTATAACGACAGAAAATGTATGTGGTTGAGAAGAGAATGATCCAGTTATTCGTTGTAAGCAGGCTTTGGATGAGCTATGGATGAAGGGCAACAGGTAAATTCCATATTTATCGATGTCCGAAAAGCATTTGACACCGTGCCCCACTGCAGACTACTATGGTACGAGCATATGGAATAGCTTACGATTCATGTGATTGTTTCGAAGACTTCTCAGGTAATTGAACCTACTACGTTCTCCTCGGCGGCGAGTGCTCATCAGACACAAAAGTATTGTCAGGGGTGCCACAGGGAAGTGTGACAGAACCACTGTTATTTTCTATACACATAAATGATCTGGTGGACAGAGTGAGCACCAATCGGCAGGTTTTTACTAATTATGCTGTGGTGTATGGAGAGGTGTCGTAGCTGAGTGCCTGTAGGACAAGACGACATAGAAAAAATTGTAAATGGTGGTGTCATTCGCAGGTAGCTCTAAATGTGGAAAAAGTAAGTTAATGCAGAAGAATGTGAAAAACAAACTCATAATGTTCTAATACAGCATGAGTAGTCTGCTGCTTGACAGAGCGACATCTATTAAATGTCTAAGCCTAATGTTGCAAAGCGATATGAAACGGAACGAGCATGTAAGGATTGTAGTAGGGTAGGTGAAAGGCCGGCTTCGGTTTATTGGGAGAATTTTAGGGAAGTGTGCTTGATCCGTAAAGGAGACCGCAAATAGGACACTAGTACGACCCATTCTTGAGTACTACTTGAGTGTCTGGAATGCGCACCAGTTCGGATTAGAGGAAGACATCGAAGCAATTCAGAGGCAGGTTACTAGATTTGTTATCCGTTGGTTGAAAAAAAATGCGAGTGTAACGGAAATGCTTCAGAAACTCAAATTGGAATCCCTCAAGGCAAGGCAATGTTCTTTTCGAAAAAACACTGTGGAGAAAATGTAGACAACCGGTATTTGAAGTTAACTGCAGAACGCCTCAGCTGCCGCCAACGTCCATTTCGTGTAAGGACCACGAAGATAAGAGAAATTAGGGCCCATACGGGGGATATAGTCGTTTTTCTCTCGCTTTGTTTGCTAGAGGAACAAAAAAGGGAAATGACTGGTAGTGTTACAGGGTGCCCTCAACCACGCACCATGCTGTGACTAGCAGGGTATGTATGTAGATGTGGATGGACATGAAAATTTATGCTAGCCAGCCCTTTGATTACGATCGAGGTGTGCCACAAGTTATTCGAAGGAACACTTAATTTGAACTTATAAATCGTGTCGCGAGAAGGAATATAAAACATCCAGTGAACATTATCTCTTTGGCATACATGTCATTATGTGTTTCGAACTATCTGTGAAGACAATTCAAGAGCCGGCCGGTGTGGCCGAGCGGTTCTAGGCGCTTCAGTCTGGAACCGCGTGACCGCTACAGTAGCAGGTTCGAATCCTGCCTCGGGTATGGATGTGTGTGATGTCCTTAGATTAGTTGGGTTTAAGTAGTTCTAAGTTCTAGGGGACTGATGACCACAGAAGTTAAGTCCCATAGTGCTCAGAGCCATTTGAAGTATTTGACAATTCAAGAGATGTACTGTGTGTTTGCCCAAGAATAGTGAAGTGTATAAATTTTCTTGTGTCTCTTTGTAAGTGCACTTACAGTGTCTTCATTAATGGTTTCATCTGTGTGTTGTCAAGAGACTGGCCAGTCAGCCCATCATAATCATTAGTCAATAAAACTACCTTGATGTGCACCATCAGTGGTGTAGCTACTTGCGTATATTTGTAAATATATGATATTTTATCTAGCAGAATTACTAATTCTTTTTACTTTATTATATTTTGTTAAAACAATCCTGTTTCGTGTAAGACTGTCAGTTTTTAATATCGCAAATACGACACTAATTTACAACTCTGTACTCGAACCTGTTTACGCAGGAGACAACTGACACTATATGAGTATTTCTTTAATGTTTTCAGTTCTAACTACGTGATCTTGGTATTCACACAGAAATTAATGCATTACTATACATTTTAATGTGTTTCATGCCTTTTGGCAACAAACTACGTTATTATAGTAACCATTATTTTTACATTTTGTAATTTGATTGATCTTGTTATCAATATGTCCATGTGACGTGAGGCACCCATACTTTCAAGCTTAAATGGGCCACCACCATCAATTTTCATTTAATAAGCTGTTATACATTGCGTAACTTTCCTTACTTTTAGTTTGCATTATGTCATGGGGAGCTTTCCACCTCTGTACCACTCCGCAGATAGAATCGGTAGCATCTCAACAAACACCAATACTCTCACCTACTTGTGTCGTAGGTACAACTAGCTGGATGTGAAAATTATGTCATAAAAACGGAGCCTTGATCTAATCTAATTGATTTCGTGCTCACTTCATCTCTGTGGATGCCAAGATGGCCTACCTTTACCAGTCCAAATGTTTGTGAGGGCAGAAGATGGCCGTATTAGTGGTTGATAATTCTTAGTTCCGCATGGCCAATGTGTTCTGTCATAAAGCTGCACCTATAAGACCCTGATGGCCTTATTAGTGGTTGATAATTCTTAGCTCCGCATGGACAATGTGTTCTGCCATAAACCAGCACTTCTAAGGTCCAGCGTACTGCCTTAAGCGCTGGAACATGTATCTTCTCCGACGACCCTTCATCAACAGTTATCTTGCTCTCTTGTGTGAAACTTAATTGGTTGTGCCAGAATCATGGTCTCGCCAGCCTCTGGCAGTAGACCTTGAGATTTATAATCAATGATAACTTAATAAACAAGCTTAACAATTTTCTACTCTAATGGATTTTGTCATGGTCAACCAATAAAGTATGTTCCCCCCTTGGCGTCACAGAATGTTCAGCACAATGTGACGGTTTTCTAGTTAATGCCAATGTGAAGACGTCCATGTACACATACAGGAACTATCCCCTACCATCAAAATAATTGCTATGAGCCAACAACAGAACCCCTTGCTAAATTCTGAACCAATGTTCTAGCTGATCTCATCTGGGTTTAATGGCTGCTCCCACACTATGTATGCTTGTATTCTCTCCTGTCTTTCGGATTTTTATTCCTTTTGCTTCTCGCACAGGGTTATTTTATAGCACACTGGCCACCCTCCCTCCACGTCCGGCTGGGCCGAGCTGGCAGACCATTCTCCTCTCCATTATACCTGTTTGGAGGCTGACTTACAGCAGGAAACATCTTTTGACTAATGCCATTCCCCCAAGTGATACAGACATTTCGCCAGCCAGCTAAAAGCAGCCTCAATTACAAAACTCTCTCACAATGCCAAGAGAAAAAGAGATATAGAAATAATTAGAAGCGCAATCGTTGGCAGTCGTTATATTGCTTGCAATTTGCGTGCAGCATAAGGGATTTGACTCGAGTTAGCAGTTGTACATGCACATTGGATTAATAAACAGGTTATGTAACACTTTTTTGGAAAAATCTGCCATGTTACACCATCAAGTATTTGAAAATTTTCAGTAGCCTTTTTAATCGATAGTCGTCTAGAAAGGACGTTTTTTGTCTTTCTCAGATCTTCTGTAACCCATTTCTTTCCCACCTGAAACATAAAAATATATAAGGTTAGATTGTACTATGACCACATGAGTTTATTCAACAACGGTGTAGTGCAAATTTGGGTTAGATTCATATTTATACTTTAATTTGATTTGCAGTGAGCTAAGAGGTATCTTACAGTTTTCAGCAGCCTGTTTAATGCACAAAACTCAAGCAAAAGCTTATTTTGCTTTTTCGCATCTTCTGAAATCTACTTTCTACCCACAATAAACTTATAAATATGGATTCTCTTGAAACTCTGATGGTCAGTCTTCTTTGTGAATGTGATTACCTCAAATGCTTCGACTAATACAACAAATATGTGATGGAAGGTAGGGTTTATCTTGACGCTGTGTAATAACTGGGATAAAGGAGAAGCAGTGAAACAGGCACTGAATTGTGAACAGTGCCGTGGTGTTGCCTGCAACAAACACTTTTATTGTCTCGACATCCAAAGAGGATCTGTCAACATGGCTTGTATTATAAAGCTATAATACAAAATACTGCCCCTAATGAGCTGCACTGGCCTTCCTGATTGATATTTAGTTGACAGAGTGACCAACATTATCCAGGAAAAGAACGACGTTACACATTTATTTTTTTCAAACGTGGTAGTAGTATATTTCTCTTTCCAGATAATCGCTGCAAGCTCATGACGTCACAATGTATGGTACACCATCTTGATGGAGTCATTGTCTCTGGAATTGTTTGTGTAATGGCTGTGTGCCACACTTACCTGGCTTTCATGTGCTTTATATATTATTCGTTTTCTGTTGCAAATAAATCTATCCTAGATTTTTTGAAACTGGTTTCATCCGGTTCCTTATAGTTAGCTCTTCATAGTAAAAAATTTAACACATCATACCACCGCGACATGAAACAGGAGACGGCAGTTGCCAATGTCCGTACGGGTAGCAGTTGCATTTGATAAGAATGTGTTATCAGAGATTAGCTAGTGCATCTACAACAACAGTAATTGGTGACCACATATTTATAGCACAGAGTCCAAGGGTTCCTTGAATATGTTTACCTGTTTCCTGTTACTTGAAATGTAGAAGACAAATATGATGTAAGAGATGGACTTTGTGGCGAAACAAGCTCTGTATTATTTGAGACATACATAGGCGAGCCATTGTGCCGGAACTTACCCAAGTTCACTGCCAGTAGTGCCACGTCACTAGAACGCGTATGGGCGTAACACACAAGTACTGCATCGTAGTTTAAGAGTGGAGTTAAAAGTCAAAATTGCTTTTCCAAACTTTGTAAGCATGTGCTTTAGTGAATTAATGTTTAAACTGTCAAATCTCAGAAAGATTAGATGAATATTTTCCCCTAAATACATCGTTTTAAGAAAAAGTAAGTGGCGCTAAACAGTTATGCTAGGAACCCAAAAATTGGTCATAAAGTGCAGATACATGTTAAAATTAACTGGTACAAGTCTCAAGGTGATTATAGCAATATTTTGGTCAGAATCCACGTTTTTAAGAACACTTGAAGGAGCTAAATATTAGACTTAGAAATGAAAATTTGTATGAAGCTGCAGTTTAGTATAAAATCATTAATTCTGTAACGCCATTGAGCTACCTCTAATGGTTTTCGAGTAATTGGCTGAAAACTTAATTTGGAACAAAAACGTCCTTATTTGTAGTAGATTAAGTATCTGTTATATTAATGCAAGAAAGTTTTGGTTACAGAATGTGATGAAACCTATTAAATAATAGAGCTATAACAAGTTTCAAGACGTGGATGGAAATAATAACAAACACAAGGTCTCTTAAAGTTTTAGTTCAGAGATCAGGTTCCACTGTCAGCTCTATTTTGAAAATTTTAGACGGCAAAGTATAAATGCAGGCGAGCTAAAACTTTCCTGTGACTTTAACCAACTTGTATTCATACAAAAATTACGAAAATTCAAAATCAATGCACAACTGTGTTATAAAATATTATGAGTCTGAGAAAGCGTCTTTTTAGAGGCTGCTACTGTGGACATAGAGAGGATAACAGCAGATGTTCCCTTGGCCTTCATTTTATCTGTATACAGCCCGAGAGCCAAGACTAGTCTTTACCTCGCACCCAGCCACTGTAGGACCCTCGTCAGTCAAACGCCGGAGTACGCGATGTCTCGGATGACGACACAGACAGACTGCAACTAAATGAATGTTTCCGGCTCAGATAGGAAGTAAACTTGCGAGGACTGCACACCGTCCTGAATAGCTTAGATTTCGTAGAAGTAACTGTCAGTATGCGGCCCGTAATGTTAACAGATCCGCGTGGCAAGTGGTGAAAAATATTTTTCACTTTTGTGGCCAGCAATTATTTTGATTATTACAAGTCAGGGCGAAAGACAATTTAATAGGAACTGATCGTATTGCTGTTTAGGATAGAGAGATTTATTGCTAGTATTAATATAATGAATATTACAATGTTGTGTGTGTGAAACTTTGCCAAATATATCTGTCAATTAGAACTCAAAATCTTCATTTACAACCATAGTCCTAATCCTGCTGAGCAATTGAACAGAAACATTTATTTCAGTAGGCTCGACAAGAATGTGGACTTGAAGACTGGGAAATATGGTCAGTATGTTCTCCATCGCTTTCTGGATGACCACAGAAATATTTTCCAGGCTTTCGTAAAAGACAGAGATTAATATTCTAATATTTCCTACTACTTATGATTTATTGTTATTGTTATTAACCCGCCGCCCCACTGCTTGTCTCTTTATTGCCTGTCAGAACATGTATGGAAACTGGCGGGAACTTGACACCTCATATGAGATAAGAAATTTTGGAAATGTGCATGCACAGTCTCTTTCCCTTCAGATTCATCTGGAATTCACACATGAAATAACAAATTCCAGGAATCCCGTACCCACCATTTGCTGACTAAACGGGAGGTTCGGAAGTAATGATAACTATTCAGCCTTGTGGTGTGGTTTAAAAAAAAAAAGCTTCAAGAGCTTCATCTTAAGGAAGCCACTGATGTACCAACTAATTCATCAACATTTTTCAGTGATTTTTATTATGCACAGTGATATGTCTAACAAATATAGATTTCACAATAAACAATCTTACACCGTTAACCTAATGATTACATATTGCTGCTATTCGTGCTCGCTTTTCTCTTCTCATTCAGCGCTGCAGAATCTGCAAGCAGGTGGAGGGAGAACAGTGATTGTCGATCGTATATACCCCGAAATTCTACACACGTGGCAAAAATCAACGCAAAACAAAATTTCAGTGTTCCTCAGCTTATTCAGTCTACCCTTCAGGCATGTGTCATTCTTTCTCACATTTATGAATACAGCTCAGACACGCTTTTCATTCAATATTACAGAATCTGCAAGCAGTTTTCGATCGAGCAGTGGAGACTCTGCAAGCAGATGTGTTGTAATACTCTCCCCCTGGATGAAGGGCGGAGAATCTTCAAGTAGCTGCAGAGAACTGTAACGGTTGTAGAACCAGAAGACGTAAGTCTGTCGATACACTGAACTTCATCGACGTTGAGACTTACCTTGTAATATTACTGTATTAGTAACAACAAGTGAACTGGCTTCAAAACGAGTTACATTATATGCGCTTAAATGGGTTGCTGTTCAGTCGGGATGTGGAAATACAATGTGTACAACTGTCACAAATATTAGGATTGCGTTTAAGGAACGTAGATATTACTAGGATGCCTGTTTTAAGATTTATGAGAATTCATATCATTAAACCACATTTTGAAATCAGTTTCTCCTCACGCTTCAAGTTTCTGTTGCCCCAGTCGGGTGAAGATAAGCAAATGAATCTCCATACAAAGAATGTGAGTCGAAAGCCAACCAAAATTAGTGATGATTCATACTAGACGATTGTCACTGATAAACTTTGAAAGAAGCATGTGACTTCTAAAGAGACATATTCCAGCTGGTCATTGAATGAAATAGTTCAACTGTATGTTAATGTAAACGAATAAGAGGGATTTTATGCAAGAGTACGCACAAAGTCACCCAAAGTGATTGGAAATAAACACACAGTAACAAAATTCAGTCATATGATAATGCCCGTGTTAAGTGGTTAATTCCAGTAAGTTTATATCCTGCAAGTAAGCATGCACAATGTTCGTTCAACTATTTTTCATATGTAAACCAATTAAGCTTAACCAAAACACAGTTTCCTACTGAGCTGAAATACGATCAAATTTTTGAAAAACAGAATGAAGACGTCTCTGCAAATGTCTCCGACGTTCAACATTCTTATTATGAATCGATTATCGTGGATGACAAGAGAGATGAGAAAGTATTTCGGGGTATTTCACTACACATCACAAAACTCCATCATGAATGTTGGATCTGCCAGAGGTGGTCGTCGAGGAATAGGTGCGTGCTTAGACAGAAAGGAAAAATGATTAGAACCACACGTAATGTCAATGACACAGTCATTACTTAATTTTGAACAGCAAATCCTACGGAGAGCGTTATACAAAGGCTATCGTCATAAACGTTCACAAAGCAGAGAACCTACTATGAACACTGCTGATGCTTCGGTCGATTCCGCTAGTAGACTGGGCTGGCCTCATTGCGGCGTTTTCTTATACAGGCTCGGTGTAGCGCTACGTGCGTGAGCCCCAGAAGGTGTGTACTCGAGCCGGTCGCGGATCGTTGGAGCCATCGTGATATCTTCTGCCTGGTGTGGGGTCAGTACTGATCAAAATTTCAGTGAGAAACATGTAAATGTAATTAAGTTTCAGGTCGTTCATACATATTCATAGCATTTCTACGGCGCAAAAAAAACCACTGATTGGAAGTTTATAACAGTATTACTTCTTATAAGCATTCAACTGAAGTATGTGAGACTTACCTGCCTTTTTCAATTTTTTTTATTCGAAAGAAAACTGAGGAAGTAAGGACGTTTATAGTTCAATGTCACATTGAGAGTGAGGTCATTCGTGAAGAAAATTAGATGCATACTCGGTTGCATGTGTGTAGTTTAAACAAGTCAACAGCATATCGCCTAGCGGTAAGAAGGCATTTGTAAAATTTGCCAAGAAAGCCTGTGTGGAGCAGCTGCTAGGTGCAGTCATAGCAGTGACTGGGTTTTGTATTCCAATCAAGTAAATTTACGTAAACCATTCAACATTGCCTACTACATACACTGATGAGGGCTATTTAAATAGTTGTTTAAATTGTGCATAGACAGTGATTGCTTGGAATGGTTCACTGAAAAGCTGTGAATAACCTTTATTGTAAAATAAAAAGACCGAAATAAGTCCCAAAGAAGACTCAGCATTTCGCTTGGCTGAGGTCCACCATATTTGCTGAAAAATGTTTCAGGAAGATGATATTAAACACAGGCACCATTGCCATTTCACTATTGGATATCGGGGTGCAGTACATCTCAGTTGAAATGTGAAATACAGACCTAATTGCGTAGTCGTCATTGTATTCCACAATTTGAGATATTACGAAGGGCATTTTTGATAACGAACAATTTTGAACAAAAGAAGTGAAAATGTGATGAAGAATTCAAGTGATACCTGGTTCGTGTTTCTCTTCTGCTATCGAATATGAAGAGATATAAATCTTGAACGAAATCTACTGCAGCACTGCATCAGGAGTGGCACTGCAATATGAATTTCTATCATATCAGTTCTCTATATTTCTTGTTGTGTTCAGTCAAAACTTGTGTGTCATATCTGAAACCAGATTAACTCAATATAATGACACATTTTCTCAATATCTGAGTGTTTCATCCAGCTAATTATAAGGAAGGGTTTCGATTTGAGAATGTCATTGATGGATAGACTCTAATGGAGGATCACAAATTTTCTGTTGAAAAATTTAATAGTTTATTAACAATCAAAACTATAACAGGAGCCAAAGATCTTACAATGTATGGGACATAATCAGGGGTAAAGCACTTTGACATTATTCTCGTTTATGTTTGACAATTGGCATGCTAATTCTTAGCGATATGTTCAAAAACTTCCACAGTTTGCGACATATGAATTGGATCGTGTACATTGCATTACTTCACCTGTCTTGGCATGGGATGTTTTCCTGAAAATTATTAAAGCAAAACAGCAGCTTGAAACCAATATCGAAAACTTCCATTTGGTTGAAAGAGGTGTTAGAGGCAGTATTGTCCCATTGTTCCTGAGGATATGTAGTTGCTAACAACATATTAATATCCAATTATGATGTCAATGGCTTCCTACAGAGAGTGTTGAAACTTATCTGGTGAAAAACGTCCCAAACAATTTCGACATACTGTACATTTTAAAACTGGATCTCAAATATCCCGAGAGTGTTCACGAGTTTCATTCTGATTTACCAGCAAGACCAGAAAAAATAAGACCCCCAGAAAATAGAAAGAAGCTAAGAAAATTACAGTCAGCCTTCCATGATAGCAAAGACAATATTATTCTCTACAGGAACCTGAATCAATGTTTATACATAAAGCGGTTTTAAAACAGATCCATCGAACCTCATCATTTAAGCAGCTCCGAGTATGAAGCCATAAAACGAGATTAATGCACAAAAATGCATGAGTACTGGCGATAATTTCGAGAAAAAGTTCTGAGAGTGATAAATCATAGTGTGTTTGGAAGACAGACATCAACTGCATTAATTGGCAAACCAGATTTTCACGGATGTGCTATTTTTGACGAAAAACTTAATGAACTCTTTGATAAACCTATTGCAGTATCGATGCTAATCTGGAATTTCCGAAATCCTTCTTATCGACTTTTACTATCGATACAAATTAAACATGTTTCCAGCTAATCATGTAAATTATGCTACACTGATATCCATTGCTTAATCAACCACACCTTCAAAAATCTATGAGGATATTAGGAATGATGTCCATACAAGGTTTTATACTTCGGGTTTCCCTACAACTAACAGATACGATACTCCGCTGGCGAATAGGTTGGATGACATCAAGACAAACTGAATGGTGAAACTGTTAGAGAATTTGTCAGTCTACGAGCGAAAATGTATGCTCTCCAGACTGAATCTGGGTGTGTAACGTGCGAGCAAAAGGTATAAAACCGTCTTCTGTTAACAAGTTAATCATCGACGATAACAGGCAGTGTATTTTGGATTCAGTAGCACAAACGATGCAATACTGTGCAGTATGTAATTCACTCAAAACAGCATGTTGTTTCTGCTACTAGACAATGCATAATGGATGTATCTATCTGCACAGGACAGTAAAAGTTTTATAGTTTTGAATAGGGTAAATATATTTCCTTGAGGCCATTACCATTTGGAAAACGTAACTGATTTTAGTGCAAATACTTGTAAATATGGTAAATACCTGAGAAATACAAACTGTATAACCTATAGTAATTATAGACTATAACTTACAATCACTACCACCTTGTACCCGTAACTGATGTGAATTCACATACTTCTTTCTGATTCAACTCATTTTCTCATAACCTTGACTTCGTCTGATGTATGCTTTTCGATGAAAATTTAGTTTCTTTATGATCCATCGTAATTACTCAGCAGAGAAAAATATGAAAAAATTGTACAATGAAATTCTGCATAACTCTTACTGTATTTAATATTTCTAATAGGCTATCCTTAAATGTAATGACATTACTTGTAAAAAAATAATAATTGCGGAAATGTAAGAATATCGAATGTATAAAACATTGTATGACAATGTAAAAATATAGTAAATAGCAACATTACAAAAAACTCCAACACATTTTATATATAAATCAGGTTTGTTTTTCTACATCTACATCTACATCCATACTCCGCAAGCCACCTGACGGTGTGTGGCGGAGGGTACCTTAAGTACCTCTATCGGCTATCCCTTCTATTCCAGTCTCGTATTGTTCGTGGAAAGAAGGATTGTCGGTACGCCTCTGTGTGGGCTCTAATCTCTCTGATATTATCCTCATGGTCTCTTCGCGAGATATACGTAGGAGGGAGCAATATACTGCTAGACTTCTCGGTGAAGGTATGTTCTCGAAACTTCAACAAAAGCCCATACCGAGTTACTGAGCGTCTCTCCTGCAGAGTCTTCCACTGGAGTTTATCTATCATCTCCGTAACGCTTTCGCGATTACAAAATGATCCTGTAACGAAGCGCGCTGCTCTCCGTTGGATCTTCTCTATCTCTTCCGTCAACCCTATCTGGTACGGATCCCACACTGCTGAGCAGTATTCAAGCAGTGGGCGAACATAGCGTACTGTAACCCACTTCCTTTGTTTTCGGATTGCATTTCCTGAGGATTCTTCCAATGAATCTCAGTCTGACATCTGCTTTACCGACGATCAACTTTATATGATCATTCCATTTTAAACCACTCCTAATGCGTACTCCCAGATAATTTATGGAATTAACTGCTTCCAGGTGCTGACCTGCTATATTGTAGCTAAATGATAAGGGATCTTTCTTTCTATGTATTCCCAGCACATTACACTTGTCTACATTGAGATTCAATTGCCATTCCCTGCATCATGCGTCAATTCGCTGCAGATCCTCCTGCATTTCAGTGCAATTTTCCATTGTTACAACCTCTCGATATACCACAGCATCATCCGCAAAAAGCCTCAGTGAACTTCCGATGTCATCCACAAGGTCATTTATGTACATTGTGAATAGAAACGGTCCTACGACACTCCCCTGCGGCGCACTTGAAATCACTCTTACTTCGGAAGACTCCTCTCCATTGAGAATGACATGCTGCGTTCTGTTATCTAGGAACTCTTCAATCCAATCACATAATTGGTCTGATAGTCCATATGCTCTTACTTTGTTCATTAAACGACTGTGGGGAACTGTATGGAACGCCTTGCCGTAGTCAAGAAACACGGCATCTACCAGGGACCACGTGTCTATGGCTGTTCACTTATTAATGCAACATATATTTTTATGAAATCAGTCTGGTTTTACTTAGGATTTCAATACGCCATATTATTCCCGACACTTTGGATACAAAAGCTTATTTTCTAACACGATCTTTGTTCAACATGACGACCATGCCCGCATGGTATCACTCTACTGGTCGACGTCGGAGCCCACGTCTTGCAGCATCAGTAAGCGCCGCATCATCCACGTGCTGCCTCCTGCACAGCGCTTCCTTCACTGGGGTTAACTCGTTGCTCTTTACCGTCTTCTGTTAGGTCGCGAGGAATTCAACGGGCACACACCCTCGAGTACCCTAACTGGTGGACGAGTGTGTCAGCTCTACCAACAGAGTAATGTTGATGCATTAAGTTGTTCTGAAAGCGGTGCTGATATTCAAGATAATAAAAACGCGCTAAAAGCTGTGAGCTATCTGGGGAAGTTGTCTTTGTATTACTGAGCAACTGTTTCACCAGGTATCCAGTTTAGTTTACCAAATTCCCAACCAGACTAACATTAATTATAATCTTTTAATAGTCATCTTACGACAACCGGTGAGATATATATATATATATATATATATAAAGAGAATGTAAATAAAAAGAAATAAATCAGTTTATATTTGCACATTTATTTTAACATTGATCATTGTTCCATTAAAATTTCAGCATATTAAACTTGATTCATAACTAAACTGGTGCCTTATTTAGGATTGTGAAAATGTGAGTTTGTAATCTTACGGAACACATCAAATATGGAGCCAAGATTGGGAGACTACATACAACACTGCATTCATAAAATAACACACGAAGAATGGTGAAACATATGCAAGAGGAAATTAACCACAACCAACCGATTCAATTTTCACCCAAAGAAGTTATGTTAATAGTGCAATCGTGTCCGTCATGAAATTACCACACACTGGTATACTAAATTCATACTAACTCTCTGTGACATCTTCCCGAAAAGAATAGCTGAGGGCTACTTTGATGATTACACCACATGCTTCACATGGTCAACTTGGTTTACACAAAGAGTGTAAATCCACAATAATTTTGATAATTAAAATAAATTACATCGAAAAGAAAAACCTCGAACTGGTTACTATCGTCATACTATTAACCTGATGGGTCAAACAATTATATAAGCACGTGGTACTGGTCTCACAAAGTACACTCCACGTGGGTTAAACATAAAGAGAAGTTGCTATATCGAAAAATATTGTTAAGACGAGACGTTATAATCTCACGCACATTCGCATTTAAGATTGATGATATTAGTTAGAGTTACGGATTATCAACACGTGGTTCCACTTTGCTCACAAAGTAGTAGCTAAGCAACTACTGGAAGATATTATGTACTTCACACTCGAATTTCAGTGCGTTGCAATTTAAGTTAACATTAGATATTTTAGATCTAAACCTGAAATAAAGGTGATTAAATTTTCAGTTAGGCTGAACTTAAGAAATCCACTGTCCTACGGACTTAGCAGAGACGCGCTTAGCTGGAGATCTTACCACTTAAGTCGCTCGCCGCGGACCTGAGGGTGCCTCACACATACAAACTTAAGTGACCAGAGAGGCACCTACCTATACCAACATGACAAGGGACGGACAGGACCATACTAAGAATAGAAACCTCTTCGCTTTTAGAAAGCGTAATTACCTGTTCTGACGTTGGTTCTACTGTTCTCTAGCAGACAGGCTTGTCTGCTACCATCAAGCATGCAACTAGAAACACATTTGCTCATTCATCCTTTCACACAGAAGGGAAGGGGGATGACAGTATCTTATCATATACACTATATTAAAAAAAAGCGCATGTAGGTTCCATATGAGACTGTGTGACATGAATTACATATAAACTGTGTTTTAAAGTGTAGTAGTGTGACAGATCGCTCTTGTTTATGTGTAAAAGTAACACGTTCCACTGCTCAGTCTCCACCCAGGTGTAGTCAGAAGCACCACAGTAATTTCAGAAGTGGAATGTATGCCGTAAATGACAACAGATTTAAGAAATTAACATGAAAGGAATCCAATAGAGACCTTTCAACAGAAATGTCCAGTTCTGCAGCGAGGTGTTTCATCACCTGAAATTAGGGTGTTCGCACGTTGCAGTAGAGCAGGAGACACAGCTTTTGTGCGGCCGGCCGGCAGGGGGAGAACGGACAGGTTTGCACGACCTGGTTGTGATGGTGAGAGACGCCTCGCCCAGCTACCCATCGTGCTTTTGTTCCCTGCCAGGTCGCTGTAGACATTCTGCAAGCGCCTATGAGTATCTGCGATGCTCTGGTTTTCCTCCAAAAGAAACTCAGTGACAGCTGTCTGTCTGGAAAGCACCTCCATTACAGACGCCATTATGAAGGCTACGTATAGCGCCGCCAGTTATCGGAAATTCATAAGACTACAACGGCTGAAGAAGGAATATTCCAGGTTGTCCCACAACAAATTCCATATCTTTTAACGGAAATTGGACGAGAAAAGAAAGTGTTGCATTATTTATTCGACGCCCCTCGTATTTTTTGTGCTTTTTTGCCAAATAATAGAAGCAAGATGATACACGTGGTGTCTCTTAGCAGGACGTTTGAGCTGTGTGTCCGTTGACATAGAGTCATGAAATTCGATAAGAAGCAAAGCTTCAAAGTAAAATCAAAGGAAACAGAATAGCAGAAAATAGATAATTTATAATTACATCACATAAAAAGTTATTTTTTCGTTTGTTGTCCATCCGTCTGATAAGAACCCTTTTGTCTAAGAAATGGGAATTAGTATCAAGTTGAAAGATATGTCCCTGTGCTCTCTTAGCGGTGTAAAAAAATTTAAGCTTCCGAGTTACAGCAGTCAAAAGATTGAGGATTTATTTAATATATTTTGATATTCTCAAACTTTCTCATTAAAAGCTGAAGGGTACGTACAATCATGCAATTTGACAAGAAGCAAGCGTTCACAATACATGTACAGGGAAAACGTCCAGAAATTGTTACTTTTCAATTACATGACATAAAATATTTTATTTTACCATTTAATGTCCGCCCGTCTGTCTGTCCGCCCGTGAACATCCCTTTTTCTCAGGGACAGGTGGTCGTATCAGAGTGAAATTTATGTATACATGCGGGCCTGTGGTCCCTTGTCAGTGTAAATAATTTAGTTTTAAGTCAATGCAATCAAAACACTCGGCCAGTTAGGCCAACGTCACAAATTTTGATACTAGCAAAATTCACTCGTCGAAACCTGTAGATTAACTGTCTACATACAAGCTGTGCGTGGTGGACTATTAGTAAAGCTATTGGCTGAAAATCCATAGGCCACGGGTTCTAATTGTGGTCGGAACACGCGTTTCTCAGTCTTCGTTTTCGCCTAGCATTCACCTCTGAACAGTACGAGGATTTCCCGAAAACAATACGTGGTAACAATAACGCTTAATATTTCGAATCGATTATGTCTGAGGCGATTATTGTGACTAGGATGGCAAAAAAGTCGAAGTCCACGTGTAAAAGGAAGAGAAATGCTGAGAGCATGTTCAAAGATTTCTTGAAGTCACTTTCGGATGCAAGAGCTCGAAGTGTGATAATGGTTGACGCTTGTATTGAGACTGAGTCTTTGGCTCAGGCTGGCGTCTCTTCCTCCCACAACCGAGAACAGATGGATGAAGCAGAGAGACCAGTGGTGGTAGGCCGGCCAGTGGTGATCCAGGGCAGCGGAGTGTTAGACAACCGCTCTAGAGCAGCAACTATCAGCAGTACCTTACCTGCGCATATGGAACAGCCAGAGCACCCGATACAAGATAGTACAGTTACCAGTACGGTGCCAGCGCAGAAACTGCTGACCCAAGAAGTGTATACCCCAACCTAGAGTATGTCATGGCGGCTTTCGCGCTTGAAGCAGCCGGCTGTCCTGACGTCAGCCTTGAGACATGTCGTTCGGGTCTGCTGCAAGTATGGAACAAAAGTCATCTTTTCGACAATGGAGGCTGTAGATAATATACAGTTAAAGTCAATGAATCCCCCCACCGACTTCAGAGCCCTGCGTGACCTTGTAAAGAAATTTTTTGAAAGAAGAGAGGAAAGATTTGACTTTGATGAAATTTACATACAGGGAGGTTTAGCTAATGGTTGCATTGCGATAGATTGGAAAAAGAAGCTACCTGAGTGCAACGTACATACATATTTTCCATGATGCCTTTTGAAATAAATATCAGACAGATTAACTTACACAACAGTCGACTGGTAATGCAGCAGCTGCGAATGGTGGTGGAGGAGTGAAGGCCTACAGGAGCCATACTCCCAAGTCGGGCGAATTCTTTTTACGGCTGCCACTTGGCAAGTAATAAGTAATGGGGATGAGCCAAAAGCAGCACTAATTGTGACGAATAACTCACTACGTGTCATGCTTTTGTGACAGTTGTCATATATCCACTGCAGTGTCGTGGAGCTTCAGTCACCTGTTGGACTCGTGTATGTCGTGAATATGTACTTCCAATTTGGAGGTAACTTTGAAGACCACCTGGATCACCTAACACGAGTCATCACGGCGCTGCAGGGGCGTAAGGTTACTATAACATCAGATATGAACGCTAAATCCCCCTCATGGTTCAGTGGCACTCGAGATGCAAATGGTGAGAGAGCTGAAGAGTTCATAAAGGCATCGCAACTTGTTGTTGTAAATAGATCTGTGACTCCCCCAACCTACAGAGATGGAGGTTGTGATGGAACTAACATAGATGTGACGCTAGCAACGCCGAGCGTCACTGGTAACATCAAGAATTGGAGAGTTCTCCATCAGATCACAACAAGTGACCACAACTTGATTGTGTTCTCTTTGAGCGATAGGAAGTGCCACTGGGACATGGAGGAGGTTCAATTTAATTTCAGCAGAAGTGATTGGCAATGCCTGACTCGGGAGAGTGAAATTCCTCGACTGCCAGAGGGTGACGAAAATGTGGACGGATACGCCGAATATCTGTTGGAATCTCTAGTCAGAGTGGTGAATGCTGCTGTATCAACCAGTAGGAGAGTCGTGGTGGCCTCTCCATCCCCATGGTCTGCAGAACTTGTGTTCCAGAAGGAACTAAAGGCCCTGAGCCTCAAGAACTGGGAACCCGATGTGTTGTACCAGATAGCCACTGACCCCTGCGGACTCCCTTACAAGCTGGTAAGGAATGACATAAGATCTCTCACGGTGTTGTCGACTATCAGGGACAGAGGCTGGGTGACAGAGTCCTGCAGCAGACTGCTGAGGTCCTCCTTCGGGCCCTGCTGCCAGATGACGATGAGCTCGAGAACACAGAAGTGCAGCGCTACATCCATAGGGACGATCTTGTTGAGTACACAAATAACACCGTAGTGTAGCCCTTCTCTGAGGAGGAGGTGGTGGCTCACATCAAATCCATGAAAAGAGGGAAGGCTCCAGGGCCAGACGGCATTGTAGCGGAGGTGGTGCAGTTCCTCGCCCCTCAGCTACTCGCACTTATTACTAGGCTCTACAACGAATGCCTAAGATGTGGCAAGTTTCCTAAAGTTTGAAAGAAGGCAAATGTTGTTATTATAAAGAAAGGCAAGACCCTATGGTAGCCAAGTCCTAGAAGCCTTTTAGATGTTTTGGGGAACTATTCGAGAGGCTATTGGCTGACAGATTGGCGGGGTGGGCGAGAGGCAGTTCGACTTTCGGCTGCGACGATCGGCAGCTGACACAATCGCCCTGGCAGTTGAGGTCTTCAGCTCAGCCCCACACAGCTATGTGCTAGGCATCATGGTGGACATCAGTGGTGCTTATTACATTCTGTGTGGACCTTCACTCTTCTCCTGTTTGCGGGAGAAGGAGTGTCGAGGGCCACTATGCGGATGTCTGAGGAGCTATTGTGAAGAAAGGAAAGGCTGGTTATCACCCCCTAGCAGAAGAATAAGTAAAACAGTATCCACAGGGCTCTTTCCTGGGGCCATTCTTTCGGGACATGAATATGGAGCCTTTGTTGGAAAATCTACAGCACAGTAACACAGTAACGATGTGCTAGAGGCGACAGCCTACACGGACGACGTCCTCCTGCTGGTTGGTGGCTATAGCTGCGAAAGCTTAGAACCGACGTGGAAAGGCCAGCAAGCAAGTCGAACTATCTGTTGCTCAAACGAAGATCCATTAGAAACTCTGCTGTGAGGCTAGAGGGAGTGCCAGTTCTTCGGCACCGCGAGGCCCGGTATCTTAGGGCAATCATTGAAGAAAACTGGAATTACACAGCCCACATAGACGTAGTAGCTCACCGATCATTAGAGGTCTTAAATAACCCAATTAACATCGAGCATAAAAGGTTCCATCTGCCACCTGACTTAATCGAACTCTATCACAACACTATATTATAGTAGGACTATATCCTGCTATACTATAGTAGGATACAGGTCGGCAGTGTGGGCGCACAGGCTCACGAGGGTGATGCCCACAGTGGCTGAGAGGAGGGTGCAGCGGCGTATGGTGTTACACTCTGTCAGGATGCACAGAACAACTCCTGGGCGGGCTCTGTTGGTGTTGATGAGGCTGAAGGGTCTCTGCATGAGGCTCTTAATGATTTTGCCATACCACACAGCTTCATCTGTTTGCCTCTGGCACCTCAATTCTTGGTGAAAATGGTCTATTACCTTAGATGTAAAGAAGAAAAGGGAAAAGACTAAGCAGCTGAGTGTGCTTGTGGTGGCATTATTTAACATTTAACATTTCATTAGGTTATTGGTACTTGTCGGAGCCCCACACACATGTTTGATACAGTTAAGTGCCATATTTCAGTGTATCTTTTCTTTCCACTTTCTGTCCGATCAGTTGAATGTATGAATGGGAATGTGCAAGGATTTCAGTGTGTAGATGCGTGGAGTGTAGTAGTCTGCCACTGTGTCAGAACAGCCAACTGTAGGAAACACGTATCAGGTAGCAAAGAGGTTTATGTTTGCCTCGGACGAACCTCTTGTATAGGTTGGCACCACAATAGCGGTTACTCTGGCACAACTTCCTTAGGTATGGCGATCCGTTTTTGGTTGGCGAGCGAATGCTGGCAGAGTGTTCCATGGGATGTGAGATGGGTGAGATCTACTGGCGGTAAGTGTCCCTTTTCGATGAGAAGTTAATGTTGCGTTTTATGTGTGTGTTAAATGCGTTAAACTCCAGGGATGGTGTAGGTTATTGTTCAGTTGAACTGTTAATCAAACACGTGGAGCCATGTTGAGTTTATTGTGATTTAGTTCATTTTGTTTAGTATCCCTTTCGGAAGAGAATATATATTGCGTATGATTTCTGTGGTTCTATGACTCAGTTTTGTCCAATTCCTCTAACTTGATAACTTTCTTTGTGCACACTTTTGTTTGTGAGGACCACGTGCTCGTGATCTACTGAGAAAGTTTACAGTGTCGAGGCCATAGTGATCTTCCGCTGTAGAATATCTGAATTAATTATGATTCTTAATTATGCTTCATTTTTATAGCAATTCACTTCAAATAGAAATTTTATTCATTTATCCCACATGCTGAAATCAAGGGAACAGCTCATCTTGCTACCCACGTGTGTTTTGGTGAAGGTTTCCAGTTCTTTTCCTTCCTGTTAACCTCTCAAGTGCATGTGAATGTAAGTGTTTGCGATTAAATCATCCTTTGATCATTCCTCCTTCATAGATCATAGATCTTGCAGGGGACTCCGAAGTAAAGTTCTAGGCTTAATTAATACGCGACGTAATAGACTGCAGGCAACAGCAACCATCATACTACACACTATATACGTTCATGTGTGCAATTAAATTTACCGATCAAATAAGTGTTCTTTTTCAAGAATCTTTCTGTACGCTCTCACTGCTAAAATTCCACTCTATGCTTAATCCAGCTCTGATGTATGACAGTTGTATTGAGGCCACGCTTTACCACCCATATTCAGATTAATTCTAATGATACCCCTTAATTGTAAAGCTATCTTTCAGTGTGGCATTCGAACGAACTTTCTGATCGGCACTTATATGTAACGTGTACATGTTTTTGCTAATGCAGTACTGTAAGGTGTCAAACATATAACACACCTTATATTGAATTCCTGAAACAATTTTGGTTAAATCGATATGTCACACAACATAGTTACATGAAATTGCACGAATTTTACTGATATGTGGATCTAATAAATAAGCCAGCATTTCTTGAATATAAACCACTAACACTCACACCAGTAACTGAAAGTAAGTAATTTCCCTGGGCCGAGCTAAAGGACACAGTTCTGAGGGGAGGAGATTTTCACGATGCCACAGCCGTCTTGCATGGCTGAAACGTCACAGCGCGACACCTAGCAGACACAATGAGATGCTGGAGCCACTGCATAGACCGCCAGCAAAAGCAGCCCTTGTCCCTTCTTCTGACGAAGACCCTTCATAATGCCTTTCTAAAGGAACACGGCGGGAGATGCAAGATAAACGTCCGGACAAACCTAACTTAAAACATTAGTACTATAGCCTTTGTTAAAACTCGTAGGAAAGAAAAAGCTGTTTATCTCAGAAGCTAAACTCTGCCCTACGAAAGAAATGACATCCGTGATAGTGTACAGAAACCCTAGTGGGTGGAATTATAACAAGTACAAACGCTCTGCTTGGCCAGAAAGAAAACGTGTGGCTACCAGCTTTGATATAGACAAACTGCAGACAGAATGATTCGCTTTTTTTCTTGCAGGATACTGTCGAGTGTTTGAGCAAGGCGACTCGTGCTGTGCTGAGACGATTGCGAGTCATTGTTCACAGGCTTGTCTTAACTCGTAAAGAGGTAAACTGCAAAGTCTCCTAGAATGGATAGTCACACCAAGCACTGATGGTTAACGCTTGCGAGCAATTTGAAGACAATGACGTACACTCTATTCGAGCGAATTAGCGTGTACCATGCCAATTAACTTAGCTGGGGAATAACTAGGAGCTTAAGCTTCACGGAAGGTGTAGGAAACGTACCCAAATGGTGTTTAACAGTCGAGAGAGATTTAGAACAGAATCTCTGGTTCAAAGCTAGTGCCAACAGCAGCCACTGCTACTGTAGACCAAAGGTATGCACTCACCCTACGCCGTCAAGCAATATTCAATTGACACTCAGAACTGCAGTCGTCTCCATCTCTTCTAATTTTGTACAGTCAGCTATGACCGGTAGTTAAACATACTCACGATCGTCAGGCTTCATTGAAGCCGAAACGTGAGATATCCGATTAAACGAATAGGATTGATCAGCCACTGTAGAGTGCCTTATACTATGTATTTGTTGTTTTAATTGTGTACTTCTCGTTGATTGCTCTTTCTCGACCCCCATTTAATTTTGGCTATTTCCATTGTGCATTTTAACGTAATTGATATTTCTGGCCCCAATGGTATTTAATTTGTTTGTATTTTTATCGACCCCCCAGACATGATCACCAACCATTTTACCATTAAAGATCCTTATAATAATTACGAATTTCGTTTCACATTTGTGAACACCCAGTATTAATATTTTACCATCCTGCACGTAATTTTGCTAACATTGCTATGTGACGAAGTCATACTTGGAGTAAAAATAAACCTTCATAACGAAAATCTAAGATTTTCATTTTTGTTAATATATAGATACACCTCAACATGTACACTAATTTCTGCTAGCGATAACGTTTCTTTTACAGGGAGTGTAGTGGATGCAACATTGATATCATTGTCTGATTACATCACTGTCTGTACTGTTGTTCTCTTCTGAACTCTGCATGCGTGAGATGGTACCTTCCTACCTTCCAGGCCATAGGTTCAACACCAAATTCCGTGAGCAACTATGGTAAGACGATAGATCAGAACCAGTCTCACACCCATTAGATAACTGCGACCCTGCCAGGATGGTAAAATAACATGATAAGGTGGTCAACCACATGTAATTACTACGACAAAAAAATATACTGTTAAAAATTTTTGTATTACATTTTTGTGTTGTATCAATCATTGGTAAATATTAATGGCTACTGACAAGTCAGTAGGGAGACAGAGCTGTACAATGCACTGAGAAACATACGAAGTATTCCAATAATATAGTTGTAACGCCATTCTTAGCTTTTAGTTTTTCTTGCAAGCGCACAGGTGGCTGACACAGCGTTGGTAAGTTAGTTCTGTCCCAACTGGTAAGTGACGGTCGTACAGACTTGTTACTGTGTCAAGGGAATTAGTAACAGGAGAGAAAGCGTGAAGGGAATAATTTTATGTAGCCAGTATGATTGCATGATTGCATGATTACGTGAAGTAGGGCGCGTCAGTTAAAATTGCAAAGACGGGAATAGAGAGATTAGCAATGGCAGATCGAGACTTTGACCTAATTGAGATAAACACAAAGCAAGACAACGTAGAGGAACTTCAGGACAGAACAACAGGCGACACAATGCCGTGAGAAATAGATCAGGGGGTTCAAATGGTTCAAATGGCTCTGAGCACTGTGGGACTTAACATCTGAGGTCATCAGTCCCCTAGAACTTAGAACTACTTAAACCTAACTAACCTAAGACGTCACACACATCCATGCCCGAGGCAGGATTCGAACCGGCGACCGTAGCGGTCGTGCAGTTCCAGACTGAAGCGCCTATACCGCTCGGCCACACGGGTCGGGTAGATCTGGGGGCAAGGCAGGATGTAAATACCGAGCAACAAGGGGCCGTAAGCGGCGACGACTATACTTTAGAGGTGTAAGAAGATTGGGAACATCTTGAATACGTAGAACCCATAGTACACGTAATAAGACCTCCCTCACAACCAATACAGGCAACACAAGTCGAAATGTGTCACCACATGGTTCACTGCCCTCAGTTGCGGACAAACACGAGAATGTAAACACAGAACAAAGCACGTTGTAAGAAGAGGTAGTAGGAGCCGTTAATCTATCTCCAGTAATTAACGCGCACCGTAACGATACAAAACACACAGATAAAACAACAGACACGTTAGCAGTATGAGCAAAGTGCGTGAACAGCGAAACAACTGTAACAACAGATACGTGAGCATAGTGTGGGTACAGAGAAACAACAGCATGAGATCCAACAATTACGTCACATTGAGGAAAAGTCAAAAGAATCCCGAGATATGATCGAAAATTTAATAATAGATCACACGTAATTAAGAACAGATATTGGCCATGTCCAACTCGACGTGCAGACATTGTGGAATGACTCCAAGAGCGAACTAAAAACGATGCTTGACGACACTCAGAGTGAAATCAAATCATATGTAACGATACCCATGGTGAAATTGCAAAAATAACCAAACAGGTTAATGCAATTACACGCCAAGCAGCGGGCACAGCATGACAAATAGTTGACGATAGTGTGTTGCAAAAACGTATCACGAAAGCGGTTCTCAAGAGGTACAATACTCGCATCGTGAAAATAGAAGCGAAAACGAAGAATGAATTCGAAAAACTCAAAGAACTGTTTCGAACTATACAAGAGTGAAGTGATCAAGATCATACAAGCTCTGACTCCGTAACAACTTCCCAGTCAATAACACTTCCAGAAAGTCAAGACGTTTCAAAAGGAATGAAAATAGATTTCAAGTAAACGAAACTCCAATCACAGCTGGAGAATAAATTACGCAATAGCGGGCCACCTGCGATGCCACAGGCGCCACGGCATCACGAAGACATCGGGTACCTCAGGCATACTTTACGGAACAATGCGGACCACATGATGAAGCGGCAAGATTAGCCAGGCAAGACACCGAGCCAGTACGCGACAAGGAAACGCAAGGGCGCGAAGGCTATAGCGTAAAGCATACAGATACTCGTGCAGAGCCGATGGAAGAAAGACATTGTGTTCCATTACAACGATATCATGCAAGACTAGGCGAAAGTTAGAGTGGGCAATATCCAATGGATTTACCGCAACCTGAAAGGCTAAAACGTGAAATGGTCGGGAACAGAAGTGGCGAGGCCGTCCGAATTTTGTACAGTACCATGACGAGGTACGACAACGAACATTTCCTCAGTGTAAGGGAGACTCAGCATTTCCGTGTAGGAAACTCAATGCACCCACGAACCTTCATTGACCAATTCAGAGTATGACTACCAGAACATTGGACAAGTTAGACTTTAAATGTGCCCATATGTCTGGAACAGTAGAAGAAACGAAGCAAAACGTAGCAGCTACAAGTGAACCATATGAAGATTTCCGAGATTTCAGAGATAAGTTTCTCTCACGCTACTGGTAGAGTGAAGTGCAAAATATAGTGACGTATGAACTGCTAAAAAAATCCATACTTCGAGGATTCGGGAGAGAAGAGTCCAGTAAAATTTGTCAAAGCAATAGCCAAGAAAAACCAATGTTTGGATGTGCCATACAGCGATGGAGAATTGATTCAATTGTGTACCATGAAGCTACCACTAAAATACCAACATCATTAGTAAAGCTTGGAGACAATGGCGTGGAAGCCTTCACAGGAATTTTGAGAGTATTAGAATTCATATTCTCGGAAGATAAGGCAAGAAAAAAGCCAAACGCGCGTGAAAACGTGAGTGAAAGTCCGCGAAACCGGCCACAGACCGCACAAAGGAATGTCAGCTATTGCGAACTGCGTGATAATTTTGAGCAGAGGAAGTGACAAAGATTCCAACAAGAAAATGGTTGTGGGTACAGGACAAGAAATGGCAACGGTTATCCACCCAGGAATGGCAATAATTGCTACAGAGTGTGAGGTAATAGTCGAGATGTGGCGCCCTGAAAATATTCCAAGTTCGGAGTTGGCGTGGCCGCACAGCCTGGTCGGCCAGTCGGGGCTCATCAACTGCGTGGTGCCGAACATTAGCCAGAGCACTGGGGGTAGCCCCAACGTGTGGTCAAGGCCGACCACGTGGTAGGGAATTCCATGTTGACGCTGTGTCGGAGATCGTGCTTTGTGTCGATGAAGAAGATATGTATGCCAGGAGTGCCAAAGATGGCGGACTTTGTGAAACCATAATGCCAGACATTTCACAGTTCATGAAGAAATTAATATTAGCTAGAGGAATCGTGATACCTTAAAAAGAAACATCTACATTACCATCAGTTGCACGACGATTTGAACGGTGTAATCAGATTTTCAATGTCTTAATTAGTTTAAAGTTTAGTGTCACTGCAAATTATACAAGTAACACCCAGCAACGAATTTCCAAAATCTAAACGGATCATCCGATTTTACCAGTCAACGTGTCTTTAGAAAGCTATTAATTTTTTTTTTTTTTTTTTGGTCATCAGTCTACTGACTGGTTTGATGCGGCCCGCCACGAATTCCTTTCCTGTGCTAACCTCTTCATCTCAGAGTAGCACTTGCAACCTACGTCCTCAATTATTTGCTTGACGTATTCCAATCTCTGTATTCCTCTACAGTTTTTGCCCTCTACACCTCCCTCTAGTACCATGGAAATCATTCCCTCATGTCTTAGCAGATGTCCTATCATCCTGTCCCTTCACCTTATCAGTGTCTTCCACATATTCCTTTCCTCTCCGATTCTGCATAGAACCTCCTCATTCCTTACCTTACCAGTCCACCTAATTTTCAATATTCGTCTATAGCACCACATCTCAAATGCTTCGATTCTCTTCTGTTCCGGTTTTCCCACAGTCCATGTTTCACTACCATACAATGCTGTACTCCAGACGTACGTCCTCAGAAATTTCTTCCTCAAATTAAGGCCGGTATTTCATATTAGTAGACTTCTCTTGGCCAGAAATGCCTTTTTTGCCATAGCGAGTCTGCTTTTGATGTCCTCCTTGCTCCGTCCGTCATTGGTTATTTTACTGCCTAGGTAGCAGAATTCCTTAACTTCATTGACTTCGTGACCATCAATCCTGATGTTAAGTTTCTCGCTGTTCTCATTTCTACTACTTCTCATTACCTTCGTCTTTCTCCGATTTACTCTCAAACCGTACTGTATACTCATTAGACTGTTCATTCCGTTCAGCAGATCATTTAATTTTTCTTCACTTTCACTCAGGATAGCAATGTCATCAGCGAATCGTATCACTGATATCCTTTCACCTTGTATTTTAATTCCACTCCTGAACATTTCTTTAATTTCCATCATTGCTTCCTCGATGTACAGATTGAAGAGTAGGGGCGAAAGGCTACAGCCTTGTCTTACGCCCTTTTTAATACGAGCATTTCGTTCTTGATCGTCCACTCTCATTATCCCCCCTTGGTTCTTGTACATATTGTGTATGACCCGTCTCTCCCTATAGCTTACCCCTACTTTTTTCAGAATCTCGAACAGCTTGCACCATTTTATATTGTCGAACGCTTTTTCCAGGTCGACAAATCCTATGAAAGTGTCTTGATTTTTCTTTAGCCTTGCTTCCATTATTAGCCGTAACGTCAGAATTGCCTCTCTCGTCCCTTTACTTTTCCTAAAGCCAAACTGATCGTCACCTAGCGCATTCTCAATTTTCTTTTCCATTCTTCTGTATATTATTCTTGTAAGCAGCTTCGATGCATGAGCTGTTAAGGTGATTGTGCGATAATTCTCGCACTTGTCAGCTCTTGCCGTCTTCGGAATTGTGTGGATGATGCTTTTCCGAAAGTCAGATGGTATGTCGCCAGACTCATATATTCTACACACCAACGTGAATAGTCTTTTTGTTGCCACTTCCCCCAATGATTTTAGAAATTCTGATGGAATATTATCTATCCCTTCTGCCTTATTTGACCGTAAGTCCTCCAAAGCTCTTTTAAATTCCGATTCTAATACTGGATCCCTTATCTCTTCTAAATCGACTCCTGTTTCTTCTTCTATCACATCAGACAAATCTTCACCCTCATAGTGGCTTTCAATGTATTCTTTCCACCATCTGCTCTCTCCTCTGCATTTAACAGTGGAATTCCCGTTGCATTCTTAATGTTACCACCGTTGCTTTTAATGTCACCAAAGGTTGTTTTGACTTTCCTGTATGCTGAGTCTGTCCTTCCGACAATCATATCTTTTTCGATGTCTTCACATTTTTCCTGCAGCCATTTCGTCTTAGCTTCCCTGCACTTCCTATTTATTTCATTCCTTAGCGACTTGTATTTCTGTATTCCTGATTTTCCCGGAACATGTTTGTAATTCCTCCTTTCATCAATCAACTGAAGTATTTCTTCTGTTACCCGTGGTTTCTTCGCAACCACCTTCTTTGTACGTATGTTTTCCTTCCCAACTTCTGTGATGGCCCTTTTTAGAGATGTCCATTCCTCTTCAACTGTACTGCCTACTGCGCTATTCCTTATTGCTGTATCTATAGCGTTAGAGAACTTCAAACGTATCTCGTCATTCCTTAGTACGTCCGTATCCCACTTCTTTGCGTATTGATTCTTCCTGACTAATGTCTTGAACTTCAGCCTACTGTTCATCACTTCTATATTGTGATATGAGTCTATATCTGCTCCTGGGTACGCCTTACAGTCCAGTATCTCTGACCATGATGTAATCTAATTGAAATCTTCCCGTATCTCCCGGCCTTTTCCAAGTATACCTCCTCCTCTTGTGATTCTTGAACAGGGTATTCGCTATTACTAGCTGAAACTTGTTACAGAACTCAATTAGTCTTTCTCCTCTTTCATTCCTTGTCCCAAGCCCATATTCTCCTGTAACCTTTTCTTCTACTCCTTCCCCTACAACTGCATTCCAGTCGCCCATGACTATTAGATTTTCGTCCCCCTTTACATACTGCATTACTCTTTCAGTATCCTCATACACTTTCTCTATTTGTTCATCTTCAGCTTGCGACGTCGGCATGTATACCTGAACTATCGTTGTCGGTGTTGGTCTGCTGTCGATTCTGATTAGAACAACCCGGTCACTGAACTGTTCACAGTAACACACCCTCTGCCCTACCTTCCTATTCATAACGAATCCTACACCTGTTATACCATTTTCTGCTGCTGTTGATATTAGCCGATACTCATCTGACCAGAAATCCTTGTCTTCCTTCCACTTCACTTCACTGACCCCTACTATATCTAGATTGAGCCTTTGCACTTCCCTTTTCAGATTTTCTAGTTTCCCTACCACGTTCAAGCTTCTGACATTCCGCGCCCCGACTCGTAGAACGTTATCCTTTCGTTGATTATTCAATCTTCTTCTCATGGTAACCTCCCCCTTGGCAGTCACCTTCCGGAGATCCGAATGGGGGACTATTCCGGAATCTTTTGCCAATGGAGAGATCATCATGACACTTCTTCAATTACAGGCCACATGTCCTGTGGATACACGTTACGTGTCTTTAATGCAGTGGTTTCCATTGCCTTCTGCAGTCTCATGTCGTTGTTCATTGCTGATTCTTCCGCCTTTAGGGGCAATTTCCCACCCCTAGGACAAGAGAGTGCCCTGAACCTCTATCCCCTCCTCCGCCCTCTTTGACAAGGCCGTTGGCAGAATGAGGCTGACTGCTTATGCCGTAAGTCCTCGGCCGCCAATGCTGATTATTTATCAAAATTTAGGCAGTGGCGGGGATCGAACCCGGGACCGAAGACATTCTGATTATGACTCAAAGACGCTACCGAGATTAGTATGAATTACAGGCATGTAACTTGAATAGTACATGAGTTATTGGAGCTCAAAGTGGCCTCTTAGTATTGATCGCATCAGGCCATAAGTACTCCACAGTTACATAAAAAAACGGTAGCAGCATGCTTATAAATATATATTTATTCGTCTAGGTCTTTGTTTATATCAGATATATACTATTCATGAAGAAACTGGTCAAATATTTACTGTGTTTTAGAAAGCACAGTGACATTAGGGTACTGGGCTACTTTGCTTCATCTGATATATGTTTATTTAATTTGTTTATGTATTTAAGAATGTGTGTTAGAGCGTGTTTATGGTCCAGCTGTAGGAATATTTACTTAATTTCAAGTTATTTAAATGTATATTCTGTACTTCGTATGTGTTTCAACATGTTTGTGAGTGCGCGTTGGCTTGGAGACGTGGCGGGAGTGCTCTAGCTAATTACAGCTCTCGTTACTAAAGTAGGCGACTACCTAAGTCAATGGAGAGACTGTATGTAAGTGGGGGAGGAGCATCGGGTCGCATAGGATGTGGAGGAGTGCTGGACGGGAATGTGTGACGGATGGTCCAGGAAATACTTGGAGTGTTGAGCAGTTTGCGCGTGACGCAAGAGATAGAAATATTTCTTAGTGCCGACTTGTGCACTTGTGAGATTTGTGTCTTCTGCAGTGAAGACGCAGTATGCGTCTAGAAGTCAATATCTCGTGAGCTGTGTTGTTGCTCATAACTAATTACGTGAACTAGAAATGTATTGTTTCCCTGTTACTCAACTCATATTTCATTTAGTTGCTGGGCCATCAACACCAATAAGTGTTTTGCATAAATAAAGGGCATTCTTAAAAGTACCTCTGCTATCGTACTCATCAATTAAAGTAATTAAAATAGAACTTTCAGACTTTATTTAATTGAAATCTTTCATTTATAAATTTCTATGTTACATCAAAATTCGCAATTGCCGAGTGATAGGAACCTTCAACCATTCGATTCATGTGTGTATTCATATTGTATACTGTAGACTCAGCAGTATTTGACACGTAATGTGTGCAACTACGTATCCCACCCCCTAGACAACGAAAGCAGCCAGAACTTTTAATATTTCAACTCTTAGTCTGAGGGTACATAGTTCAGATCCGCATTTTTATTTGAAAGCCCACAAGAGGGAATGATGGTAATCGCAGTGGGTATTGGAAGACAAACAGGCCGACAAATTGCCAGTAACGAAACCCATGTCACCAAGTCGAGAAAAGACAGTAAGGACCGACAGAAGATGTGAAAATAAGGCTACCAAACCCCGATAAACTTTCGATTGACGAGAGAGCACTCAAGTCAAGGAGACCAGCACACCTACCCAATCAAGCACCAGCAACGTAACGAAAGAAATAAACACTTTGAAACGAGAGGTGAAAGATGAAGGGACAGAACCGCAGGGGCCGAAAGAAGTCGAGATATCGCAAACATCAGGTTGGACAGGAATTAAAAGTTGAAAATAAATTACAATTGGGCACAGGTCCCAATGAATACAATAATGGAAGTTACAGAAATATAATAAGGTTATTTATATGCGATTATTTGGGAATTCCCCAAAGAAAGAAGAGGCAGTGAAGGCCATTGTAGTAAAAAACCCAATTAATGTAGTCATAGACAATGGAAGCGAGCTAACCGTGATTTCGGGGAACTTATTTAATCAATGCAATGCTAATGAGGAGTTACCGATCTTGAAAACGAAGAAGATTAAAGTGATTGGTCCCATCAAAAATCATGCTGTGGATGTCAACAAACAAACAATGTTAACTCTTTCGTGCCAAGTTCAAAAGATCAAAGCCAGTTTCGTTATCGTACCGAAATTAACGATGGACATGATAATGTGTGCGGATTTTCTGTATGAAAGACGAACTGTGGTAGACATGGGAAAGGATTGTGTGTCATTTGAGAGTACTAGACTTCTCTTTCATCCAGGACTGTACAGTGTCAAACATAGGTGGAAGAGCAAGATGTGTAAAGATGTGTAAATTAGGCATTAGGCATAAGGAAATTCATAAGAAAATATTTTTGTACTCAGACGTCCCGCAAGAAATAATCGTCAACTATTCACAACGATGTGGCGGACGACAACTGAAAACGTATATGGGACGTGAATCGACGAGATCAACGATTTTATACGAAGCAAAGGCACCGGCAAGGGCACGAGAAGGATAGCGATTCGTAACCAAGGCAATCCTTGTACCTAACTGTTGTAGCAGCCTTGCCATGTTAAAGAAAGTACAAGGAGGGTGGATGAGCAGCAGACGATCGACGTTGGGTCAAGGCCTAGCGAAAATTCACTTTCGACCAATACTCACGTCGGAAAGACTGAAGGGAACGATGGGCCACAAAATACGGAACAAGAAGCAGCACGTGGAATAAAAAAACAAAGCACCTCGCCAAAACCCCGGCTTGGCTGAGGCACAATTTGGTAAACAATTACGTGCAGCATCTCACTGTTGCCACCAGAAAACGATATTATAATGAACTACGGAGCTGCAGGAAAATCAATCAGTCAGTGCTGAACTACACGTCTTAATCAATGATTGAAACACTAAGCAATGTAAAACTTCAAAGCAACTAGTAATCAATAATTTCAAATATCGTGCCCGATGCTTGGAAGAACAGAAGATGAAGACTTCCAAGACTGATGTTGAAGGGAGAAGACGGGCGAAAATATTTCGAGATACACCTCTCCAGATACCCTTCCTATTGTAAAGTAGTTGTCGACGAACTGCTACAGAAGTACAAATACCTTCAGCAATGTCTTGAGTAGAAAAATACACGTTTTTAAAACCATTACTCAGCGCGACTCTGCACTAAAAGGTCCACATTATTCTGAGGACCACACCAAAATACGACAAAATACGGCAGAATTCAATGAAGAACGACGCAGCACACCCAAAGCTTTGCCGACAAGCATCTCGCAGAAGTCCTTCAGCTTTGTGCAAAGACATTCGTTACCAACCTCACGCAAGAACATTCGTAGACATCGTGTGAAAACAGTGGTCGATATTAGGTAAGGATCAGTGTCAGACAGTGGAAAGCCTGTAAAAAGTGCAACAATTAACATAGAACTTCGGTGTACTAATATCGATTTATCTCTCTATACAATACGTGTAAGTTTCTAAATAAAAACTGTATAATAGTCAGAATGAGATTTTCACTCTGCAGCGGAGTGTGCGCTGATATGAAACTTCCTGGCAGATTAAAACTATGTGCCGGACCGAGACTCGAACTCGGGACCTCTGCCTTTCGTCGGCAAGTGCTCTACCATCTGAGCTACCCAAGCACCACTTACACCCCGTCCTCACAGCTTTACTTCTGCCAGTACCTCTTCTCCTACCTTCCAAACTTTGCAGAAGCTCTCCTGCGAAGATATTTTGTCGACTAAGATGTAATGACAACCTATAAACCTTTTGGTGAAATGGTGCCTTCTTGTTAATCCGGATTCTTCAGAAAAACTTCATTTATCGTAAAAGAATATTGTCTGTGATCCTGTGTGTAATTTTAAGCTAACCTTACGAAAAATATGAAATCTTAGATTAACTAAATACTTCTGACAAGGCCACATTCCACTGTTCGTTGCTCGCGGTGTCGCATACCTCTGTTCATAGCGGCCAGTCTACGTCTTGTCCAGTTCCACATTTTATTTCATTTTTGAAAAAAAAATTAGCTGAGATAGCCATTTTACACATGGTGTTGAGTGCGGTCTGTGTCATATGTAGCCTATGTTTTCCTCCATCGTGACCGAGCGAGGTGGCACAGTGGCTAGCACACTGAACTCGCATTCGGGAGGACGACGGTTCAGTCCCGTGTCCGGCCATCCTGACTTAGGTTTTCCGTGATTTCCCTAAATCACTCCAGGCAAATGCCGGGATGTCCAACCTCCATCGTGAGGAAGAAACTTCAATTGCTTAAACTTCAGTGTGAATGTTTCCCCATACTTGAGAACAGTATTATTGCAATACTTGAGTTTCATATCCCTACCTTGCGCGGTGGACATGTATTAAACATGAAAATTGCAACACGTCTCAGGCCCATGACCACAATCACGCAGAAAAGTTATCTTTCCTCAGAAACGAACACTACTTGAGGGAAAAGGTGGCCGCTATCGACAAGGGGTCTCAAGTTGATTCCGTATTTCTAGATTTCCGGAAAGCTTTTGACACCGTTCCTCACAAGCGACTTCTAATCAAGCTGCGAGCCTATGGGGTATCGTCTCAGTTGTGCAACTGTATTCGTCATTTCCTGTCTGGAAGGTCGCAGTTCGTAGTAATAGATGGCAAATCATCGAGTAAAACTGAAGTGATATCAGGTGTTCCCCAGGGAAGCGTCCTGGGACCTCTGCTGTTCCTGATCTATATAAATGACCTGGGTGACAATCTGAGCAGTTCTCTTAGGTTGTTCGCAGATGATGCTGTAAATTACCGTCTAGTAAGGTCAACCGAAGACCAGTACCAGTTGCAAAGCGATTTAGAAAAGATTGCTGTATGGTGTGGCAGGTGGCAGTTGACGCTAAATAACGAAAAGTGTGAGGTGATCCACATGAGTTCCAAAAGAAATCCGTTGGAATTCGATTACTCGATAAATAGTACAATTCCCAAGGCTGTCAGTTCAACTAAGTACCTGGGTGTTAAAATTACCAACAACTTCAGTTGGAAAGACCACATAGATAGTATTGTGGGGAAGGCGAGCCCAAGGTTGCGTTTCATTAGCAGGACACTTACTACATGCAACAAGTCCACTAAAGAGACAGCTTACACTACACTCGTTCGTCCTCTGTTAGAATATTGCTGCGCGGTGTGGGATCCTTACCAGGTGGGATTGACGGAGGACATCGAAAGGGTGCAAAAAAGGGCAGCTCGTTTTGTATTATCACGTAATAGGGGAGAGAGTGTGGCAGATATGATACGCGAGTTGGGATGGAAGTCATTAAAGCAAAGACGTTTTTCGTCGCGGCGAGATCTATTTACGAAATTTCAGTCACCAACTTTCTCTTCCGAATGCGAAAATATTTTGTTGAGCCCAACCTACATAGGTAGGAATGACCATCAAAATAAAATAAGAGAAATCAGAGCTCGAACAGAAAGGTTTAGGTGTTCGTTTTTCCCGCGCGCTGTTCGGGAGTGGAATGGTAGAGAGATAGTATGATTGTGGTTCGATGAACCCTCTGCCAAGCACTTAAATGTGAATTGCAGAGTAATCATGTAGATGTAGATGTAGATGTAGATGCAGCTATATCCATGTGTCATATGAAATCATTCCTAGCTATTAATGTGTGTATCAGTGCAAACGGTTGCTGAGCAAATTGCGTAATTTCCTATGTTATGGGCGTATGTAATACGGATTACAGACTTCTACAACTTCGTAAAAAGTGTGGAATGTTCTGAGTAAGAGTTAGTTTTTACTTTTAAAACAAAGGAACTGGCTTTTAACAGTCTTGTACTACAAGCTGATGTTTTTCACGAAGCAGTTTGGAGTCTCTTTGTCAGCTAATGAGATTACACGCTTACTGCAGTGCTGAGAAATAGCCTGGGAGGCACACTGCAGCGATGAATGAATTGATAACATTGGCTACGTGTTGCCATGCCACTCATTAGTTTGAGATTTGGTCCAGATGGTAAAACACGATGCGGCTGTAAGGAAATATCCAATAGCTGCGAGCACACCATTCCTTTCGATCGTCACAAAAGGGAACGGAGACCGCGCTGGGTGAGAGTTCTTTATTTCATTTTAGACTGCAGCTGCGACCAATTTAGTGTCCCGGCAGAGCCATTAGGCTGGATCGGGATCACGGCGAAACTGGATTACGTAAGCGACTCCTGCTACCGCATGTGAGAGAGCATTCCCGTGTTTGCAATCACAAGCAGCAGAGCCCCTGTATCTCCTCTATTTCATTAGGCTAACAACGGCCGCCCTTTTACTAGGCGCGCTTCGAGCACAGTGCATCAAAAAGTTGGAGACCAGCGACCTTCACGTGCCGAAAATCCGCGGACAAACTTTCCGCGAACGCCCACTTCGCTGAATGTACCAACTGTTTACCCCGCGTTTGAGTTCACTGGTAATGGCTCTCCTGCCTGTAATTTAGTGCGCGTGTTTCACCTCACAGAGGCGCACGGGATTAGCCAAGCGGTCTACGGCGCTGCAGTCACGGACTGTGCGGCTGGTCCCGGCGGAGGTTCGAGTCCTCCCTCGGGCATGGGTGTGTGTGTGTGTTTGTCCTTAGGATAATTTAGGTTAAGTAGTATTTAAGCATAGGAACTGATTACCTTGGCAGTTAAGTCCCATAAGATTTCACACACGTTTGAACATTTGATTTTTTTTTTTCACCTCACAGACCAAGAGATCTAAAAAAAAAATCTCTGCGTCTCATTTCTATCCCATTTAGAACTCCGTATGTCATATTGGCTTTTGTTCAACACTCGCCGACGATAACAGTGTATTGGCTTTATTAGTCAAATATTCTTCAAGTCATATAGTTACGACGATACTCCATACTAGCATATCCTTATTGTCAGTCGATATTGTGGTACAGTGTTGAACTACTTGCGGACATCTAGGAAGACGGAAACTATCTGCTTACCTTATTGGTTCAAATGGCTCTGAGCACTATGGGACTTAACACCTATGGTCATCAGTCCCCGAGAACTTAGAACTACTTAAACCTAACTAACCTAAGGACAGCACACAACACCCAGCCATCACGAGGCAGAGAAAATCCCTGACCCCGCCGGGAATCGAACCCGGGAACCAGGCCGTGGGAAGCGAGAACGCTACCGCACGACCACGAGATGCGGGCGCTTACCTTATTCTATTGTTTTCCAAATATCGTGCTTGAATAAAGCTTGCCGCGTGAAAGTGACTCGGGCATGCAGCCAGATTGATTGATCGTTGTAGGAAGAAATTTTTGACTCCGTAATGTGCCATCAGCACGAGGTTACTCCAGCTGACTAACATTCTGGATCAGTGTGTGCGATATGCATGCCGGTCGTTTCCTCCCTGCACTGACTCCGCGATGTGCCGGCCGCGGTGGTGGGGGTAGCTCGAGGTAGGGAGTCGGTCGACTGGCGGTCCTCAGTCAGCTGTCCGCCTTCGCCGTGCTCGGCGATCCTTTTCCATTGCTTTTGGAGAATTTTCAGTGCCGGAGCCCAAGCTTAACTAAGTGGAGATCTATTTTCCTTGTCGATGAGGTCCTCATACAGCCAGATATCGATACCCTCTTTGTATACACAGTCCCAATAATGAGACGTGTTGTGCAGAATTTTTGTATCTTCGTATTTCATTTTGTGGTAGTCTTCAGGGCAATGTTCAGCAGTTGATGGTTTTGTGGGCTCGTGGAGGTCGGTGTGCCGTTTGTGTTCCGTGTACCTTACATCACTTGTGCGTATGGTTTGTCCAACAAACACATTCCCGCACTCGTATGGTATGTAACACATTCCAGATTTTCGAAGTCGCAAGTAGTCTTTTACTGTCCCGAAAAGTGATTTAGTTTTTGACAGCGGGCGGTAGACACATATCATACTTCGTCATCGCAAAATGCCACGTCTTCCGTATACGTTGCTCGCGTATGGATTGTAAGCTATCTTTTTTAGTTGTCCTGCATCTGGTGTCCGTTCGCTGCCAGAGGTCTGTGTGACTTGTCACATGGTAGCAAACTCTTAATGACGTGCTGCCGAGACCGTGCACTAAAACGCGTTTCTCTGTTTCGAAGTTACTGATTCACTTCTGATCCTGGCACCGAAGTGAAAAATGGCCAGGAGGAGTTCTTCGTTTCTCTTTTTGAGGCGCCGTAACATGCTGCTATGTAGCCTACAACGTTAAATAAGAAAGAGAATGATTTCTGTCAGTGTGGTCGTATGGGAACACCGATCAAATCTTTAACGGAATTGGGAATCCCATAAAGACTAACCGACGACTATACAAACTCTTGAGGAATTATGAATTGTGGACAGTAATTAACAACGCTACTAACACCATTTACCAGCATGAAAAAGGCAAACTTATCAATGCGTGGTAATTACAAATCCCTCCCAGAGCGCACAGCATCATTATGGGAAAATGAATGTGAATAATGAAAAGCTATAGAGTGCATTTAAGGTTACGGAAGATGTGAGAGCAAGAGTTTCATTACAGAATCTGAGTGTAACTAAGACCATAGCGTCACAAGAGGCATAACTCACAGAACCCCGTCACTAGTGGACCAAAGAGAGAAAGAGCGCATTAATTTATGACCCTTATCTAGACAAACAGTACCTGTAACTCTTAAAGTCACCCTCACCCCTTCAACTCCGTGAGTAGCCCACTTATGCTCTTCCTGATGTAAACAATATCATCACTGCTATGTTTATGCAAGTGTAATTTATGACTCTAAAGCAAACAAACTGTACAACATTGCTCTTATCTTTTATGACTCTAAAGCAAACAAACTGTACAACATTGCTCTTGTCGTTTATGACTCTAAGGCAAACAAACTATACAACATTGCAACCCCAAAAAATGTCTGATGCTTTTACAGTTCACTGTAAGAAGGAAATTCAAAAGGGAATCATCCTATTGGCTCAGTTTCTACAATTCAATTATGTCATAGCTGCCCATGCACCCTGACATTGGAGCTCCAACATCTTTCTATTTACAGTTTTGGGGCAATAAGTTACCACTTTGGTGTTATTTGTTACAGTTTTGCTAAATTGCTAAATACAAGAGTTCAATTATCATAGTGCATTATTTAAGCTAGTATGAGCTCCTCATCTAGGCTGTGAAGTCATAAGGGATGTCTATCAACCACTTCGTCGTCCCCTGCATCATGTGGATGTGTATGGAGTGGCATGTATTCAGCATTCCGCTCTCCCAGCCGTTTTGCTGACATTCCAGACCACGGAGCCGCTACTATTGGGTCAAGTAACTCCTCAGTTGACATCACAAGGCAGAGTGCGCCTTCCACCAAGGAAAACTCCATGAGATTACTGGGAATGAATAACAGGTCGTCCACATAGCAGTCATCTATGCTGACCACTCAGCCACAGAGGCAGACCATTTAAAGATATACATCGTTGCTATACACCAGGTCAACGTTTCACTGTAAGGAACTTCTTCCTGCATTGTATATGTGTTAAAAACAATGGCCTGCACACAATGTCATCACTTTCAGGTTGCGTTAAGGGAATCTCACACTATAAGACTGTAAGAGACTTGTAAATAACAGTGGTAAAAAAAAGTAGAAACATTATAAAACACACACAAAACACTGCTAAATTACTCTAATATTCATCTCTTAAACAATTTCCTACACTTGTGCTGCTATCACCACTAATAGTATAGGATACGACTGGGACAATTACATCTCTGTTTAAAACAAAATATGGACGGGCCTCTCCAGATGTCTGGATCATGTGGTGCTGGAGAGCTGCAGATGATGATTTCCACGCTGTGCAAATGCCAGCCATAAGGTCATCACTTCCCACGTGTTCAGACCACCTCCTCCACCACTGCTGCCACTGGTACTGCAAGCATTCCAGCAGTGGAAATATAGACAGAGGATCAATTGTATGACCTGTCGCTAGATTCCTATGTGCCAGCAAGCAAAATGCACAGATTAGGACGTTCACAGGGAGCCACTGCCGTGGACATCATAAGTAGACAGACTGAAACTCTAAGAATTTTATAACTGCAATATTTCCAGAAGTGGAGTACTATTAATATTCCTTCGCCCTGACACAGTCCCTAGCAAAGTTTTCCAGTATAGAGCTCCACACACATGCACTTTCGTTGAGAAATTTTTTTAATGATGAAACACCAGTATAGTAAAATATAGGAACTGCAATCACCACCGACAAGGTGGTGTGCCCCGGACGGAGACGCTAGCTGGACTTTCTGTTGATGATTAAGCGTATTTTTTACTACTGCAAGTCTCAATACAGGCATTTAATAAACAGGTCCTTTACATTCATTCCATTCTGAAGACAAGTTCTACTACCGCCATCATTTAACATCCGTCCCCACTCCATTCGTGAATGACGCATGGAAAGAATGTCTGTCAGTAAACATCTCCAGCTTCAATTTCTCGCTGCAGTCATTTCACGAAACTTTTTCAACAGTAAACCACTTCTTCATCGACAATGCCTCTCTTATAACCACTGCCAACAGATGTCGTCATCGAGAATCTTGCGCTGACTAATCGATCCTTTGACCAAATCGATCGGCCTTTGTAAAAATATTGTCTACATCTTCTATTAATCTGTCCTGGTAAGGGTCCTAGGTTCATGTGCAATACTTAAAATTGCGCCGAACAGGAGTATTGTAAGCCATTTCTTTCCCGGATTAATTACATTTCCTTAAGATTCTTCCTTTCAATCTCAGTCTGCATTAGCTTTTCCTACTATTTGTTTTATGTACTCACTAGCTGAGTATCGGACATTGTCTGGGTGTGTTTTTATTGCAGTTCTATTAATCCATATCCTAATTCCCCGTTTCTCTGTCCAACAAGTCTTACCCTCTCTCCATGCACCTCCTCCATCCTACACACTCTGACCAATTCCTAATCCTCCGGCTCCTCTGTCAACATCCTCCACCTTTCAATCTCTGTTCATTTCTTCCTGCTCCTCTCTCTGTCCATCTGCTCATCTCTCTATTCATCTGCTCCTCCCTCATGTCTCTGACCATCAGCTCCTTCCCATCTCTCTGTCCATCTGCTCCTCTCCCTCTCTCATACAACACCTTCCTCTTCATTTTCTCCGCCCATTTCCCCCTCTCACTCTCTCTTCACCTCATCCTCCCCATATCTTTGTCCATATACTCGTTCCCCCTCTCTTTCTGTCTGTCTCTTCCTCCCATTTTCTCTCTTCACATTATCACCCCCACCCCAATAGAAGGTTGCTGGTTCTTACCCATGCCGTATTTTTTTCCCAATACTAAGTAATACGTGTACCAAGACTGGCTGAAATCGATCCACGGATTTAGAACGAGCTTTCCGCATGCTGCTTTGCCTCCATATGCGTGTGTCATACATATTTCAATATTATTATCAAAATAAAAGATTTCTACGTACCATATAGAGGAGATGTTGAGTAATAGACAGGCACAATAAAAAGGCCGCTACACATGTGAACTTTCGGAATGAAAACAAAGCTACAGCTGTGCTTGTGTGAATATATTTGAGCTTTTTACGTTAGAAGATGGCCTTTTGGCTGAAACCTCACCTGTATACCAGTCTCTTACTTGTGCCTGTCTGCGACTCAGCATGTCCTCTGTGTGGTGAGTAGGAATGTATCCTTTTCTTAATATTGTCGTCGATTGTTTCGTACATATTTCACATATATTTAACATATCTTACACATATTTGTACACGTATTTCACCTGTTCATCAGACGAATTTCGCCCTGTACTTTCGTTCTCAGGTAGCCCAGTATTTATGACTTCTGAACTACGTGTCGTACAGTGAAATGTGTTCCCAAGTGCATTCATTGATATACGTGAATACTGCCTGAAAAGTGTGTTACGTATCGAGTTATTTGTAAGGAAGTAATAAATTAAAAGGTTATGCCTGATGCGGCAGTTTTACTGCATGAACGGTGAAAATGTAGTAACCAACAATTTTTTTTTTTTTTCATTTCATTATTTTGTGTGGGTACGCGCGAGAAGAAGTCACATAGAGGTTAGAAGTTACGTGTAAAGTTTGCTGTAAATCACTAAGTGTTCTCATTTTCAAATATAGGATGAATATAGTCTGTTTATTTGTGCATCGTGATCTACCCTATTTTTAACCTACACCACCTCACCTTCGGGAGGTAGCTGGTTCTTATGACCACAGTGCTTCTTTCCAGTCAGTAGGTGATACGTACACGAGTTTTCGTTGAACTAGACTGAGTAGTTTAGGAGATGTGGCGCATACTTAATACGTACATGCATCCACACTTCTAATAAGTATGAATTCCATTTAAAGGCACTCCGGATGGATACTTCAAGATACTTTACAGTAATTACTGTTTATCGCGATTTTTAGTCAACACGTTATAGAACAGTGGCGATTGTCTTTGCCTATTTAGGTGCAATAGCTACATTTAATTACGTTCATTTACAACTCCCACTCGAGCCTCTACAAGTCACCACAGCCTATTAGTGTTAGAAACCTACACATAATAGCGTCGTCCGCAAACAACCTAAATCTACATACATATAAACACATACCCCACTTGGCAGGGGATACATCGAAACAGCATTAGTGTGCTATAACACACAGGTACTGATTGAGGAAGAAACGATTATCAGTATCCCTCTCTACATGCCGAGATACCTCCCATGATCGCTACGCCAGATATACGACGGTTGTGATTGGAACTTCCAACACTATCCACTGGATCATTTACAGTGATGAAGCTGCTTCATACATCAGTCGCAACCAATCACGTAACATGTTTTTATCAGTAACAGTCCCTTGTAAACTACTCCTTTCGTAGATGACATACATCTCCTAAGATTTCTCCCACCCAGGCAAATGCTGTTGCTTTATGTAGCCATTCCACTTAAGGTCACCCTCGATGCTTCCTCCTGGGAATTTTATGATAGTTGTTGTTTCCAGGAGTAGTGTAATAGAAGATCACTGGATATCTTTTCCTATTTACGCACAATATTTAGCTTTATTTACATCCAGGCTCTGTACCAATCAATGAGTAGGTTCATGAAAACAACTTCTTTAGTAGATGGGTTACAATTTCCTTCATATTTCTCTCAACCAGCCATTTACTTTTGCTTTATGAAGCCATCTCACTTTAGGCTGCTCCAAATGCTTACTCCCAGGTAATTTACGGTAGTTATTGCTTCCAGTAATAGTTTAATATAGTAGTATGGGATTTGTTCTCCTATTTAAGTAAAATACACTCCTGGAAATTGAAATAAGAACACCGTGAATTCATTGTCCCAGGAAGGGGAAACTTTATTGACACATTCCTGGGGTCAGATACATCACATGATCACACTGACAGAACCACAGGCACATAGACACAGGCAACAGAGCATGCACAATGTCGGCACTAGTACAGTGTATATCCACCTTTCGCAACAATGCAGGCTGCTATTCTCCCATGGAGACGATCGTAGAGATGCTGGATGTAGTCCTGTGGAACGGCTTGCCATGCCATTTCCACCTGGCGCCTCAGTTGAACCAGCGTTCGTGCTGGACGTGCAGACCGCGTGAGACGACGCTTCATCCAGTCCCAAACATGCTCAATGGGGGACAGATCCGGAGATCTTGCTGGCCAGGGTAGTTGACTTACACCTTCTAGAGCACGTTGGGTGTCACGGGATACATGCGGACGTGCATTGTCCTGTTGGAACAGCAAGTTCCCTTGCCGGTCTAGGAATGGTAGCACGATGGGTTCGATGACGGTTTGGATGTACCGTGCACTATTCAGTGTCCCCTCGACGATCACCAGTGGTGTACGGCCAGTGTAGGAGATCGCTCCCCACACCATGATGCCGGGTGTTGGCCCTGTGTGCCTCGGTCGTATACAGTCCTGATTGTGGCGCTCACCTGCACGGCGCCAAACACGCATACGACCATCATTGGCACCAAGGCAGAAGCGACTCTCATCGCTGAAGACGACACGTCTCCATTCGTCCCTCCATTCACGCCTGTCGCGACACCACTAGAGGCGGGCTGCACGATGTTGGGGCGTGAGCGGAAGACGGCCTAACGGTGTGCGGGACCGTAGCCCAGCTTCATGGAGACGGTTGCGAATGGTCCTCGCCGATACCCCAGGAGCAACAGTGTCCCTAATTTGCTGGGAAGTGGCGGTGCGGTCCCCTACGGCACTGCGTAGGATCCTACGGTCTTGGCGTGCATCCGTGCGTCGCTGCGGTCCGGTCCCAGGTCGACGGGCACGTGCACCTTCAGCCGACCACTGGCGACAACATCGATGTACTGTGGAGACCTCACGCCCCACGTGTTGAGCAATTCGGCGGTACGTCCACCCGGCCTCCCGCATGCCCGCTCAAAGTCCGTCAACTGCACATACGGTTCACGTCCACGCTGTCGCGGCATGCTACCAGTGTTAAAAACTGCGATGGAGCTCCGTATGCCACGGCAAACTGGCTGACACTGACGGCGGCGGTGCACAAATGCTGCGCAGCTAGCGCCATTCGACGGCCAACACCGCGGTTCCTGGTGTGTCCGCTGTGCCGTGCGTGTGATCATTGCTTGTACAGCCCTCTCGCAGTGTCCGGAGCAAGTATGGTGGGTCTGACACACCGGTGTCAATGTGTTCTTTTTTCCATTTCCAGGAGTGTATGTTACGATCAGTCGATTAACAGTATTTGTAAGAACAGAAAAGTTTTTGGTGCGTTTTTCTTAAGACCTATGGAGTAATCTTATGTACAATGTCCAGTTCACCACATTTTCTCTGATACAGTGAAACAGTAACAGTCGTCCCAGCACTCTTAGTTGAACAGTTGGTATGATAAACTAAATTCATAAATCATGTAGATTCAGTCAAACATTTGTTACTGATGAAAATACGTACAGAGTATAATGGATAATAATTCTCGAGAGCAATGATCAAATAAGCATTGGTGCTGAACTTCTAATTGTAGACTGCTTAGTACAGGCCAGCTCTTCTTCCAGTATCAGTTTATATTTTCCTGTTACGGTAGTTGTTTTCACCGTACACTCCTGTTTTCGTCCAACTCTCAAAAAATGGTTCAAATGGCTCTGAGCACTATGGCACTCAACTTGTAAGGTCATCAGCCCCCTAGAACTTAGAACTACTTAAACCTAACTAACCTAAGGACATCACACACATCCATGCCCGAGGCAGGATTCGAACCTGCGACCGTAGCGGTCGCGCGGTTCCAGACTGTTGCGCCTAGAACCGCTCGGCCACCCAGGCCGGCGTCCACTCCTCAATTTCCAGTTTTTCTTTGCGTACGCATAACACGTTAACTGCACTTAAATGAGCTATTTCCTTAATAGGGAATTATTTAAGTCTTTTTGACACATTTTTTCTTTTTCCTAACGCCTGTGGAATGCCATTGTTTGTGATAACTAATCATAATTCGGTAGTATCTATATCTGACAGTATTGTGGAGAATTATTCCTAAAGTGATACATACTGCAAGCCTCCAGCCTATTCGGGACGTCTTTCATGATTGTGGTTCTCGATCAGAGATACGTAAACACATATATGTATTACGACAATCAACCTGCATCTGTTTCGTACACGCGCTACCACTTTATAGCACCAAAACATCAACTTAGGGAGGAAATTTAGCGGCATATGTTTATTAAAGCATCAGTCCCAGTGTCTTTTTTTATGTGAGATGTCACTTCCAAGAGAACATTATATCTCACCCAGGCAACTGCCAACATCATGATCACCTCACCGGTGGCGTTGGTCAGAATTGCGCTGTAATTTGGTGCCAATGTGACATCATTAACCCATCTAGCAACTCACATGAACTTCTGAGCTCTGGCCTTCTTTTTCGCCGTGTGTCGACACATTTCTGTTTGAAGAACCTTCGAGCCCGAGGGTGACGTTGCAGGGCGCCACACGTTTGCACCTTCTCAGTTACAGGCACCTTTCAGCCAAATTCCAAACTCGTGCATTATAATGGGGGATAATAACGGACTTTCAAAAAACTTAAACTACAGTTCTTTTGCGCAGTGCGTATGGTCCAAGAACACAACAATTAAAATATTCTAGATATAAGAGGATTGCCCAGAAAGTAATGAACCACAATTTTTTTCTCAACCGAAAACAATGCTACAAATGCGAAACGTTATGTATGTATTATCTGAAGTCTCCGAGTGAGCACGCCAAGTTTCCGTCACTTCTGACAGATAGCGTAGCTGTAGGACAGTCTCAAAATGACGTCCACAGGTGACAAGCCGTCATTGAATGTGTCTCCGCAAAGAAAGAAACTGTGGGGAATATTCACAAACGCTTGTGCAAAGTCTATGGAGCATGTGGCTATCGATATAAGTACACTTATTCGGTGGGCAGGGAGAGTGAGGTCATCAGAAGGCGGTTCGGCGGAACTCCACGATTTGCAACGGTCGAGGAGACCATCCGCGGCTGTCATACCTGATATGCTGAAGCGAGCTGATGACGTCATTTGCGAGGACAGACGCGTTATGACCCGGCAGTTGGCGCTGCAGCTGTCAATCAGCAAAGGAAGTTCACACAGTGAAGCACTGGCTCCGCCACCAGGACAAGGATTGGCAACGACAGGGCATTCATACCCTTGTTTAGCGCTGGAGGAAGGCCATAGAACTGGATGGAGATTATGTGGAAAAATAGAGTGTATAGATAAAACACCGTTCTTTCGTGTGGATAATTCTCATTACCTTCAATAAAGAATTGTTGAAGAGAAAAATGCGGTGCATTACCTTTTCGGTATCTATCGTAATATCTGTATGGAGGTTGCTACTTAAACAATTTCATATTATTGTGATCAAATGAAACTTTCTGGCATGAGGGACATCATCGTGCATACACTACTGTTTGGAAAAGTGAAGCGCCAAGACCGAGAGATGTGATCACAATGAAATTTATGCCACTGATTAGGAACATGACACCGCACAAATGATAAGCATTACAGACTTGTTCACACGCAGTGACTGTGGAAATTCTGTACAGAGTACATCCATATCTACATGGATACTCTGTTAATCACATTCAAGTGCCTGGCAGAGGGTTCATCGAACCACCTTCACAATTCTCTATTATTCCAATCTCGTAAAGCGCGCGGAAAGAACGAACACCTATATCTTTCCGTACGAGCTCTGATATCCCTTATTTTATCGTGGCGATCGTTTTTCCTTATGTATATTTTCGCATTCGAAGGAGAAATTTGGTGACTGGAATTTCGTGAGAAGATTCCGACGCAACGAAAAACGCCTTTCTTTTCATGATGTCCAGCCCAAATCCTGTATCATTTCTGTGACACTCTCACATATTTAGCGATAGTACAAAACGTGCTGCCCTTCTTTGAACTTCTTCGATGTACTCCGTCAGTCCAAACTGGTCAGGATCCCTCACCGCGCAGCACTATTCTAAAAGAGGAAGGAGAAGCGTAGTGTAGGCAGTCTCCTTAGTAGATCTGTTACATTTTCCAAGTGTCCTGCATATAAAACGCAGTCTTTGGTTAGCCTTCCCCACAACACTTTCTATGTGTTCCTTCCAATTTAAGTTGTTCTTAATTGCAATAGCTAGGTATTTAGTTGACTTTACGGCTTTTAGATTAGATTGATTTATCGTATAACCGAAGTTTAACGAATTCCTTTTAGCACTCATGTGGATGACCTCACACTTTTCGTTATTTAGGGTCAACTGCCAATTATCGCACCATTCAGATACCTTTTCTAAATCGTTTTACTATTTGTTTTGATCTTCTGATGACATTATTTGTCGATAAACGACAGTATCATCTGCAAACAACCTAAGACGGCTGCTCAGATTGTCTCCCAAATCGATTGTATAGATAAGGCACAGCAAAGAGCCTATAACACTACCTTGGGGAACGCCAAAATCACTTATGTTTTACTCGATAACTTTTCGTCATTTACTACGAACTCTGACCTCTCTGACAGGAAATCACAAATCCAGTCACATAACAGGGACGATATTTCATAAGCACGCAATTTCACTACAAGCCGCTTGTGTGGTACAGTGTCAAAAGCCTTCCTGAAATCCAGAAATACGGAATCGGTCTGAAATCCGTTGTCAATAGTACTCAACACTTCATGTGAATAAAGAGCTAGTTGTGTTTCACAGGAACGATGTTTCCTAAACCCATGTTGACTGTGTCTCAATAGACAGATTTCTTAGAGGTAATTCATAATGTTTGAACACAATATAAGTACCAAAATCCTGCTGCATATCGACGTTAACGATGTGGGCCTGTAATTAAGTGGATTACTCCTACTACCTTTCCTGAATATTGGTGTGACCTGTGCAACTTTCCAGTCCTTGGGTACGGGTCTTTCGTCGAGCGAACGGTTGTATATGCTACCTCGTGCTGCAGGCACAGCCACTAGACGTCGTGTCATGAAATTAAAGAGCGCCTGAATATGCCGACAATCTGCCGACTGACCACATCCCAGATATGTTGGACAGGCGACATTTTAGGCAAACAGGTAGGTCAGGGATGCAATAGTACCTGTCGTTCCCCGAAGAAGGTTTGCACATTTCTCGCCACATGCGGCCGGGCGTTGTCCCGCTGAAACATGGCATATGGAACGACCTGCAGGACAGGCAGTATGTAGGGCTGTAAAACCTCCCTGCAGCAGCGGTAGCTGTTCAGATTGCCTTCAAGACAAAGGAGGCGAGATCGCGTGCTTCAGGCAATGGCAGCCCAAACCATTATAACAAAGACACAGGTTTCCTTTAGTAGGACTGCGCGTAGTCAGTATCAGGACTAGTTCTATTAAGTTTTTAATTATTTAATTTAATTTTGTATGACCATAAAGGTGAGCAGGCACCGCTTATTTTACAACTCACATTACGAATACTTCGAGTAGCCGCGCGGGATTAGCGGAGCGGTCTACGGCGCTGCAGTCATGGACTGTGCGGCTGGTCCCGGGGGAGGTTCGAGTCCTGCCTCGAGCATGGGTGTGTGTGTTTGTCCTTAGGATAATTTAGGTTAAGTAGTGTGTACACTTAGGGACTTATGACCTTAGCAGCTAAGTCCCATAAGATTTCACGCACATTTGAACATTTTTGAACTTCGAGTACAGAAGTAATATTCAAGCACACAGAAAACAAGTACGAAGACATGCAGAGGTGTCGATCGAATCTAAACTTGCGATTTTAAGAAAACGAAACTCACTGCGTGATGTACTTACAAAACGGTGACCTGACTGAGGAGCTGTAGATTTTTGTCGATATGGATTCACATGAAAACCTCGTAAAATAAGAAATTCAACAGACAAGCTATATAATAAAACGTGATTTATGTGGTAAACTGTTTAAATTTTTCACGACAGCCTGCTATTGCCTCTGCTGCAACGTAACAATAGGAATGACATTTAATCAAAGTATATACGCTGTTAGAAATATGAATTTTCTTACTGTTGTTGTTAACCACTAGCGTAAATTGTGACTACATTGCTTCGAGTAAATCACAAATTTTTGTACAACCTGATTATGACTAGTTTCTAGTCTAATCATGTTGCGTGAAAGAGTCAAGTTGCAACTACAACTGCTGCTTGATTTCAGTCACGCATATGTTAATAGAAAATCCGCTTCCTTCCTTTATATATGTAGACATTAAACTCTGAGTGTATTCGTCTTTTAACCACTCTTATACTGAATTAGAGGAACTGAAATGTAGTGTAAACCGTTAAGATATGCTGATCGTGCAATGTAATAAACATGTATCGACATTCTCAAAGTTGTATATGAAGATGCAACCTGTTCTTTCGGACATGTCCGAAAGAACAGATACCATCTTCATATAGATAAGGCTTACCGACCAATGATCTTCAGTGCGGATGCATTCACATTGCGCAAATTCTTACGGGAAGCGGTAGATTGACTGCCACGAGTAATGAGTATAGTGGGCAGGGGCACTGCAAATGTAGTGTGTGGACAGTAAGTTGGAAGTGTGGGTCTGACGGGGAGCGTGCCTGAGATAAGTCCCTGCAGTCGCACTAAGCTCTGTGTCCTCGATGGCTCAGTCGGATACAGTGTCTGCAGTGTAAGCACGAGATCCCGGGTTCGGGTCCCGATCGGGGCACACACTTTCAACTGTCCCCGTTGATATTTATCAACGCCCGTAAGCAGCTAATGGTCTGGATTTCATTGTAACTTTATTTGCAAAGTTGTGCCAGATCGGAATTACCTGCATATCACGAGCAATCGCCTTAACAGGTAGGCACTTTACAACGCACAAGGCGATTGTGACTGCTAGGTGAATATACAAAGCAGCCCAAAATCCAAAATCACGCGTGCAGGTGCATCAGACTTACGCGCGTTCATTTGGCGCGAGTTCTAGAACAGCGCGTGGTTCCCATCCATATGCCCCCAAATCAGCACGTTAAGCTGTTCGAGGAAGTCTATAATCATGATAACGACACCAGCCTCATAAAAGGTACGAGTGATATCCATTTCAGTATACGCCTACGGTATACATTGTAGTGACTGAATATAGCTACTCCTACCGACCGTGTTGTGCTTGATATATTGTCACTACAGTTGGTGATAATGCTTCGCAGCGCGACTGACGTGCAATAGACGGAGAAGGGACAAAGCACCTACTGACATCACGCAGTAGGCTGCGGGCTGGACAGAGCCTAACCTCCAGTGTGTTGCATGACGTAGTGCTGATTCCAGCGATAGCGATGTTTCCGGCGTCGAGGAGAGCCGTTGTGGAGGGTGACGGACGAGCACGCATTCTGCGCCCGGCCCGCGGCTGTATGCAGATGAGGCGGGCGATCGGCTGCGGCTGCCGCCGCGGCTGCCACCGTGGCTACATATGCAAGCAGCACGCCGTGCCTCGCCTGCCAACGGCGCCTCTTTCATTTCGTTCGCCTCCCTTTCACAGTCCGGCCGTGAGCCCTCGTAATGAACAAACTGTTTGTCGTAGAAGTTTGATCTGCCCTCGGATCCACCAGCTACCACTCTCCCCCTCCTACCCCCCCCCCACCCCCTTAGATCTTTCGTCGAGTCTTTTCGCCCGTCTTCCTCTTTCGCGACGTCTTCTTCCGGCAAAAACCTGGTATCATTCTATTGCATTTCACACTGAGAATGAAGATGTAAATTCTGTCTTCTTAAACACTATTTCTGCAGTGTTTTCCATTACTAAAACTTGAAGAGCAGAGAACTTCATTAAGTTATTCTTGATTGGTTGTCTTTTCCCGTAACTTTCTTTTGCTTCAATGTAATTCATTAAAGTCCGAGGTGACCTGCTCCTTAGAACTACCAGTGAAGAACTCGACTCGGATGGCTAAAGCTGAAATGAAATTATGTTAAATACGGAGGTGTATCTATTCTACCATCTATCGTGGTTATTTACCTGTAAAACTTTGCATTTTTGTACGTTATGTGTGAACGTTAACGAATCTGAAGACCAGAAATGCCAAAGTTACGTTTTTGTTACACAACGAGAGTATGCGGAAAATAAGATCTGAACGGTCACAAAATGGAAACGATGGTGCTTTGCACAGACTGGTTGCACAGTGTCTCTAGAATGACTATCTGAGCACATAGTAAGCACCTGAAGATGCCTAGAAAAATAGTCTCTCCAGCCCTCTGAGAAATTTAGCCTTATTTCATAACTTTTCCTTCTTCGTGCCCATTATCGGGCGCACACTGCAGGGGTCATCAGGACGTCCCTGCAGCGTTTTCTACGGGAAGCGTTTGATCACTCACTATAGAGCCCGGAATTGGCTCCCTCTGTTGTTCATCTCTGCTCACATGAACCGCTGGCTATGAAGACACCACTCTGGCACAGATAACGAACTGCAGACCAGCGTAGAGAAGGGGCGAAAAGCACAGGCCGCTGCCTTCTGTGACGAGGGTAATGGAAAGTTGGCGCAAAGTTAAGAGAAATGGCTAAGTCGGAGAGGCGACTACATAGAGAAATAGCTGGAAGGTGTAAAAAACTGTTTTAAATAAAACATTTTTGATTTTCACTGTGTTTTCCATTTTATGACCACTCGGACCTTAATTTGCGAATGGAATTTGTATACAACTTCTATGCCTCTATGCCTGGGGTCTTGCTTATTTTTTACGGCTGAAAACTGACAAGCAGCAGCTCACGTTACATGATCGATATTTCATCATTCATCTTCATGCAATTAGCTACTGTCTACTTTCTGCATCGAGATTCGCATGCGTTGCAAAGATTTAGTATGAAATTAATATTTATGTTGTATCATTAGACAATATGAGAACTGCGGCTCTTTATATTGGATTACTGCAGTCAAAATACGCCGGAAATGGTGTAGTGTGTCTATGTGGCATTCATTATACTGATTTCTTACACTGTACTTCAATCACTTCCCGGACACTCCATATTTGCACTTTAATTACGATAAGAGAGTAATGTACCACAGAACAGTAACTTCTGTTTTGGGAAATACAACTCTTCATGTACTGTACGGGTTAGCACGTATGATTCAAGCACATGCTTAGATTATTATCAAGTGACTTGTGACTCTTGTGAATCTTACGGTCATAATTGCCTCTTACACCGTACTGATTCTTCAGTGATTTGTGCTCCTATAGTCTTAGCCTCCAAACACCGATTTATTTAAATACAGACTTTCACAAGTAAATGACTTTGATTTATGGTGGAAAGAATACATCTCCCTATTTCAATATAATTTTTATTCGGTTTTAGCCCTAAGACCCACGGTATTTGCCTTGTCGGTGTAGACACACTGTGCCTGGACACAATTAGGTAGGCGTTATAGTCCGAATAAATAGCTACAGTTTTCCGGAAATAAGGAACTGGTCTTACCTGACTCAAGATCATGAACACAAGCAGATGCTACAGAGCCTTGACAAGACACGGGTTCAAGATTTTAAAGCCGCTCCTAGGAATTATTCGTGGTGACACAACAGGATTTATTGTCTTCCGCGCTTCAGATTTACAAAAGGTACTCTCTCCAACTCTTAGAATATTATAATCAACTCATTTCCATCCTAGTTCGTGCGCTACTTTGCTTCCAGTCCGGAATACTGTTGTATCGTAACAACATTTCCTTCAGTGAAATGCAAGACACAGACAAAATTATCTCCTACGTCGTCAGTGAACTGACTTCCGTTGCATTGCCATTTTTGTGTGGGGTCATACAAAAAAGCCACTGTACTCGTCCTGTGGGTCTCCGACAGTTTTTAATATAAGATATCTTAGCATGTTGAAGCCATGAATTCAGTAAACAACCATAAACAAAGAGATTTTTTATAAGAAAAATATTATGTAATAAAACGGAACATCTGCATTCCGTCCTTTCAAAAGCTACCACTTTCGGTGACCCAATACACCATGTTGAAGCCTGTATGCATGAACAGTAATGACAGGATCATCAACTTACCAACCATGCAAATAGAAAGATAGATTAGAAATAGAATAAGAATCAAGGACAATACTATACAAATAAATTTACGGTACTCATTTAATAAAACCAACAATACAACACCAGTCACATACCTAAAACAGTATTATATATGCTACTCCATAAGAAATTTCCACTCTATACGTTGTCTGAATGTACTGTTTGTTAATTACATCATTAATTAAATATTCCATGATTAAAACTGGTCACTTGGATGAAACATTAAACTTCACAACACTCAAGTAACCTACTAACCTACAAAAAATAACTAGAAAATGACAGATGTATGAAATAAACTGTAACATCTGAAATAAGTAAGGCAAAGAAATATGTATTTGTGCGTAAGTAGTCCTTCCATAAGGACAGCATCAACAATATCTTAGTTTCAATATAGGCAAAACTATCAAAATGACAATATGAATACATCTGTATGTCATGTCAAACTTATAAAATGCTGAGGTGCAAACAGTAGAGGGGCATAACTACGTCACACACATGAAATCAACATCGAAGACATGTCAAATGACCAAATTCAGGAAACTATCTACATCATAACATATGCTATATCTATGAAAACATACCACAAGGAACTATTCACATAGAATAACATTCATGTGTTAATGCTTCCATATATTATGTACTGCCAAAAAACAAATATCGAACAGGAAGAACTTTGTAACTCATGTAAACAGAAACTGGTAATATACATCGCATAACATTTAATATCTGTAGATCATATGATACATTGTCAGTAATTCAAAAGAGAAAGAACATTGTATGTGTAGATTGTAGTACCACAGACTTAGATAACGATGTAAAACCATATTATCATAATGTGTGAGAAATCCGCTACCCCTATCCAGCCAAAGCAGTCAACAGACATAGCCCAAAATCAGAAAGTATGTATATGACGTATCCATACAGAAATTTGGCAAGGATATATGAAGGTACTTATGTCGTAAAGTAAAACATGAAATATCTGTATGGAACAACATACACTACTGGGTATGTCGCAAAAAGGTATAATGGTACAACAGCTTGTACTAACCTCTGCACATCTTGTGTAGCCAGATAGAAAACTAGTCTGTGATATAATATGCCACTGAATGTCACAGGTATGGAGGTTGCAAGGATAGCTAGAGAATTGAGAGACAATGTTAAGGTGGCTACCCTGTACTAAATATACCCACTAGAACACACACCCAGACCATCTACAGCATACCATACCAAGAAGAGTGGTACTAGTCTGTGAGAATGCAGTACAACATAAAGGATATCTCAATAACCTTAATCTAAGAAGTTACAGAAAAATATTCAAGCATTACCCGACATGAAAAAATAATCGTATACAGGGTGGTCCATTGATAGTGACCGGGCCAAATATCTCACGAAATAAGCATGAAACGAAAAAACTAAAAAGACGAAACTCGTTCTCAAACGTATAAGTACGTGGTATCACGTAACATTCCGCCAGTGCGGACGGTATTTGCTTCGTCAAAAATAACCGTGATAAAATGGACCGTTTACCAGTTGCGGAAAAGGTCGATACCGTGTTGGTGTGTGGCTATTGTGATCAAAATGCCAAACGGGCGTGAGCTATGTATGCTGCTCGGTATCCTGGACGACATCATCCAAGTGTCCGGACCGTTCGCCGGTAATTTAAGGAAACGGGATGTGTTCAGCCACATTGGAAACGTCAACCACAACCTGCAACAAATGATGATGCCCAAGTAGGTGTTTTAGCTGCTAAGCCGCACATCAGTAGCAGACAAATTTGGCGAGAATCGGGAATCTCAAAAACGTCGGTGTTGAGAATGCTACATCAACATCGATTGCACCAGTACCATATTTCTATGTACTAGGAATTGCATGGCGACGACTTTGAACGTCGTGTACAGTTCTGCCTCTGGGCACAAGAGAAATTATGAGACGATGACAGATATTTTGCACGCGTTTTATTTAGCGACGAAGCATCATTTGTCAAACGTGGTAACGCAAACCGGCATAATATGCACTATTGGGCAACGGAAAATCCACGATGGCTGCTATTTTGGCGGGTTAATGTATGGTGCGGCATTATGGGAGGAAGGATAATTGACCCCCATTTTATCGATGGCAGTCTAAATGGTGCAATGTATGCCGATTTCCTACGTAATGTTCTACTGATGTTACTACAAGATGTTTCACTGCATGACAGAATGGCGATGTACTTCCAACATGATGGATGTCCGGCGCATAGCTGGCGTGCCGTTGAAGCGGTTTGAATAGCATATTTCATGACAGGAGGATTGGTCGTCGAAGCACAATACCATCGCCCGCACGTTCACCGGATCTGACGTCCCGGATTTCTATCTGTGGGGAAAGTTGAAGGATATTTGCTATCGTGATCCACCGACAACGCCTGACAACATGCGTCAGTGCATTGTCAATGCATGTGTGAACATTACGGAAGGTGAACTACTCGCTGTTGAAAGGAAAGTCGTTAGATGTATTTCCAAATGCATTGAGGTTGACGGAGCATTTATTCCATTAATGTGGTATTTACAGGTAATCACGCTGTAACAGCATGTGTTCTCAGAAATGATAAGTTCACAAAGGTACATGTATCACATTGGAACAACCGAAATAAAATGTTCAAACGTGCCTACGTTCTGTATTTTAATTTAGAAAACCTACCTGTTGGCAACTGTTCGTCTAAAATTGTGAGCCATATGTTTGTGACTATTACAGCGTCACCTATTACAAAGCGAAAAAAGTGGTCCAACTAAAACATTCATATTTCTTTACGTACTACGCGAATATGTAATAAAAAATGGAGGTTCCTATTTTAATGACGCAGTTGATATCCGTTTGACCTATGGCAGCGCCATCAAGCGGGCCAACCATAGCGCCAATTGGTTTCCCCCTTCAAGCTAGACAAGTTTAGTTCTTTGTAGTTTTTTTCGTTTGACGCTTATTTCGTGAGATATTTGGGGCGGTCACGATCAATGGACCACCCTGTATAGTGGATACGAATAAAGTACCGAATTCTCCCCAACGTTACATGTATAACTTACTAATGGGCTCAATCCAGAGAAAGTGTACAATAGAAACAAAACATGTAATTACGACATTTCCATATCCCCTGTACCGAATATGGTTCAGTATGGCCTGGACATGTGAAGAAAATATTTTCACACAACGTAAACAGAAACATTGAATAAATGTATGGATCCTACATACATGACTTAGCAATGTTGCAAGTGGTGTAACGGTGTAAGACAACCACTTACACTAACCTCAGTATATTCTATGTAACCATGTAACTATCGAGACAGTAATTTACTGAAAATTCTACAGATGTCCCAGGCCTCAAGGTTACATGTGAATAGACAAGTCGAAATAGTGGACAGCCCGGAGAATGTTAAGGTAGATATTCTGTAATAATTCTCCCCACTTAAACGCCCACCATGAACAACTACATTATACCCTACCAGAATGAGTGGTAATAGCCTCTGAGGGTGCAGTGCCCGATAAAGGAGAACTCAATAGCATCAATTCATGAAGTATCTGAAAAATGTTTTCACTAGCAACCCACTCCAAAAAGCTACTCATATATATTTAGAGTATTTAAACGTATGTGAACCCACGAAATGAAATAAGGTTTAGAATTACATATAGCCATGAGTAAATATATTGTAAACCAATATACACCTAATCTTCTAAATCACATCAAAACCAAAACCCATTACATTCATGTTATCAGAATCTTAAATGAAAGGTACTGGGCACAAACATCGTCTGAAAGGGAAACCACATTCTTGATCAACCAGTGAGGAGGCCACACAACATGCCAGTAAGAAATCGTAAGTAGATCCAATGCGTCTTTTTAATGTAAGTCTGTGAACATATGACAGCAATCCTTGAGCTGACTGCCAATAGACCACTACTACTAAAAAAAAAAAAAAAAAAAAGAATCGCTGGAAATGCCATAAATCGTGTCCAGTGGAGCACAAGTGACGGTAAATGCAATCCATGTAAAACTAAAGAGGGATGCAAAACATTAAATGCGTCATATAGGACTAAAATAATTTCATGTCGCAAGGAGGTAGACATTCAGCGATATCTAGTGACAATTCCTGGGCTAAAACACGTAGTTCTACGACCAAGCATGCACCGAGAGGCCAATGACAGCAACATATACATCTGCGAAGACCCTTACACGAAAAATCCTCCAAAGTACGCTACAAACCATATATCAAGAATGAAACCGAGCATGATCTCGTAATCACCAATGGGAGTACTATACAGTCAAGCACATGGGTTAGCAATTATAACAGCTGAATAAGGAAATGTGACGTATTGCGTATAAAGAATAATAGATAGTGAGCGGAAAGGGAGGGAAAGAAGAGGGTTAGAGTGACTGCACAGTCATCAAATAGAGTGTAACAGACACACAACAACCCACAATTATTAACTGTGTACAATTACTATGAGAACAAATCAGAAATCCCGACAAATACGACATCTTATGAAGAAAGCGTAAGTCAATACGGATAAATCCTTTCTGCCAATTACGAGACATGAGGCATTTATCCATAAGCAGAAGCCGGCCGGGGTGGCCGAGCGGTGCTAGGCGCTACAGCCTGGAACATCGCTGCCGCTACGGTCGCAGGTTCGAATCCTTCCTCGGGCATGGATGTGTGTGATGTCCTTAGGTTAGTTAGGTTTAAGTAGTTGTAAGTTCAAGGGGACTGATGACCTCATTAGTTAAGTCCCATAGTGCTCAGAGCCATTTGAACCATGTGCAGAAAACGCAAAACAACACCGAGATCACTGAAGAACTCAGCTTAAGTGACGCTGAGGGGGTGAACTCCAAACGATTTCGTCGGTGGCCAACATCTATGCAATGGTTTTCATAATAGTGTACTTACAGTTAACTCATGGATTGCTGTCACATGTTCATAGGCTTACATTAAGCAAACACACTGGAGTTACTTATGGTTTATTACTGGCATGCTATGTGGCCTCATCAATAGTTAATTAATAGTTATGTTTGTCTTTTAGATTATATGTGTGGCCAGTACCTTTGATTTGAGATCTGGTTATATGAATGTAATGGCTTTTGGTATTAATGTTGTTTAAAAGACTAATGTATGTTGTGGTTTACAATATATTTATTTATAGGTACATGTAATTCCAAATTTTACTTTATTTTCTGTGTTCAAATCAGTTTAAATGCGTATGTCTGACTTTCTGAGTGGCTTCCAAGTCGAAAAAAGTTTCTGATTCTTCATGAATTGATACTGTTGATGCATCCTCATAGGGAATTACTATTCATTCTGGTAGGGTATGATGTAGATGTTTTGCGGTGTCTTCTAGTGGTTACGATTATTACAGAGTATCTATCTTAACAGTCTTCTGACTGTCCTCTATTTTGACTTGTCTATTGACATGTAACCTTCATGCCTGGGACTCTTGCTGAATTTTCAGTAAGTTACTGAATAGATATTTACCTTGTTACGCAGGTTGTACTGAGGTTGTTACAACAAACGTCTTGCACCATTACACCACTCAAAAAATTGCACAGTCATGCATGTGGTTTCCTTATTATTCCATGTTTTTGTTTCTGTTGTATGAAAGATATTTTCTTCACATGTCCAGAACATACTGGACCATATTCGGTACAGGATATACGGACATGTCATACTTATATGTTTTGTTTCTGTTGTACACTTTCTCTAGAGTGAACCTGTTAATAAAGTACATATAAACTGCTTGGGAGAATTCAGTATTTTATTTGTATGCACTATATGTAATTACAGATACTCTCTGTTTTGGTTTACGACGGAAGTATTATCTTCACATATCCTTGCCATATTTGAATGTATTCGATACGTAGTGTATGGCTCGTACATATTTTGTGATTTTGTGCTTTGTCTAGATAGGATCAGTGGATTACATACACCTAATTAGGTATAATATGATTTTGGTATCTAAGACTTTGGTGCAACATTAGGTACGAATGATGTTTCTTCACCTTTGATATTATTAATAATGTATCGTATGAGCTGCAGGTAATATATGTTACATGGATGTATAGTATTAGTTTCAGACATTTGCATAAGATAGTTATTCTTGTTTCATATTTGTTTTATGGTGGCACATGGTCTAGGGATGCAGTCACACGTGAATGTTGTTCAATCTGAATAGTTTCTTGTAGGGGTATTCCATATAACCCGCATATGTTACGATAAAGGTGGTTACCTATATTTGGTCTTTTGACATGTCTTCGAGATTCATTTAGTGCATATGACATAAGTATGCCTATCTACGGTTTGAACCTCAACGTTTTATACTTTTACATGACATATAGATATATTTATATTGTCATTCTGACAGTCAACCTGTACTGACACTTGTATTTTGTTGAGGCTGTACTTCTGAAAGGAGTACTTTCACAGGGATGCGTAGATGTTGTTCGTACTGAACATTATCTTGGCTTCTAAATAGTCTTTGTATGGTATGAGACACGAGGACTTCTACATTTTGCCTCTTGTCTCGATCTTGGACATTTGTTTTGCACATATGACAAAAAAGCATATATTCGGTTTTCAGCTAATAATTTTATAACTCTGATGTGTTATAAATATATATTTATACTGTCATCTTGATTGCGTTACTTATATTGACACTAAGATATTGTTGATGTGTCCTTTCTTATGCAAGGACTACTTGTACACTGATAGATATTTCTTCGGTTTACTGATTTCTGATGTAGTTTCTTTCACACATCTATCATTTACTACAGTTACTTTTTTAGATTAGTGGGTTACTTTAGGATTGTGAAAATAATGTATCATCCAACCGACCAGTTTCAATCACAGAATATTTAAGGAATGGAAACTAGGAAATCTTTGGTAAGGACTATGGGACTAAACTTCTGAGGTCATAGGTCCCTAGGCTTACGCACTACTTAATCTAACTTAAACTAACTGACGCTAAGGACCACACACATCCATGACCGAGGGAGGCCGCGAACCTCCGATGGGGGGAGCGGCGCGAACCGTGACAAGAAGCCTTAGACCGCACGGCTACGCCGCGCGGCTCTTTAAGGAATGATTTTATTGATAAATAGTACCTATGTACAATTATAGAGCGGAAATTCGTTATGGTATACTACACTGAGCAGCCAGAACATTATGACCTTCTATCTGATAGCCGTAATGTCCACCGTTAGCACGTATAGCAGTGGCGACACATCGTGGCATAGAAGTAATGAGTTATTGGTAAGTATCTGGAGGGATTTGGTACCATATCTGTACAAGCGAATCACCTAAGGCCACGTCCAATTACATTCCACATGTGATCGATCGGGTTCAGATCTGTCTAGTTGGGAGGCCAACAAATCAATTGCAACTCGCCACTGTATTTCTCGAGCCACACCATTACACACATGGTCTTATGACATGATGCATTATTTTGTTGAAAATTGCCACTGACGGCGGGAAACATGATCGCCATGAAAGGGTGTCCTTGGTCTGCAACTAGTGTACATTACTCCTTGGCGTCATGGTGCCTTACACGAACTCCACATGACCCGTGGACGCCAACGTGAATGTTCCGCAGACCATAATGGAGCCGCCGCCAGATTTTCTCCGTCCTGCAGTACACGGGGCAAGGAACTGTTCCCCTAGAAGACGACAGGTTAGCGCCTTCTCATCGGCATGATGAAGGAAGGTTCGTGATTTTTCAGACCATACAACTCTCTACCAAAGCGCCAAGGTCCATTGCCGATGGTCACGTGCCCATTTCAGTAGTCGTTACCGATGTCGTGGCTTAGGAGGCCCATCATTAAACGTGTTCGGTGCACTGTGTGCTCAGACACAACTGTACTCTGTCCAGCATCAATGTTTGATGTTAGTTCAGCCACAGTTCACCGCCTGCCCTGTTTTACTAGTCTGCCCAGCCAATGACGTCTGACATCTGTAATGAGGGGTCTGGACATGGTTTTATCTTGGTTTCACCACGTGTTAAAGACACTCACCATAGCATTCCTCGAACGCCCAACAAACCGTGCAGGACACGGGTTGGGCATGCAACCGTCCGTTCGGTAAATACAAAGTGTTTCTGCACTATGTAAAGGCACAGTCATCATCAATGCAAGGCGGTTACCACATATTCGCTCGCCGTTCCACAACTTAAGGTTTGAAAATCAATTTTTCCTTTCTAAGGTACACGAAGTCACGAAAGTTCGATCAGCGATCTTCGCATGCACACTTTCACCGAAAAGTAATTGCATCCTGTCGCCAAGGCAGCGGTTAATCTCTGAATCCGGATCATTTTCTACACTTCTGTCTTAGAGGAACAGTTCTTGAAAAGGTGATCAGTCACGCTACGCTATGAGATCAAAAGTATCCGGACACCTGGCTGAAAATGACTTACATGTTCGTGACGTCCTCCATCGGTAATGCTGGAATTCAATATGGTGTTGACCAACCTTTTGCCTTGATGACACCTTCCACTCTCGCAGGCATTTTTTCAATCAGGTGCTGGAAGGTTTCTTGGGGAATGACAGGCCATTCTTCATGGAGTGCTGCACTAGCGGTCGGTGAGATCTGGCACAAAGTCGGCGTTTCCAAATATCCCAAAGGTGTTCTATAGGATTCAGGTCAGGACTCTGTGCAGACCAGTCCATTAGAGGAATGTTATTGTCGTATATCCACTCCGCCACAGTCTGTGCATTATGAAGAGCTGCTCGATCGTGTTTTTTTTTTATTCGTGTCAGAAGCACCATGAATACAGGAATATAAAAAAATGAATAGCACACAGAAAAAAAATTAATTACAGGCATATGAAAATATATATACAAATATGTGCGCACAGAAACAAAATGTTATACGCATTTGGCCCATAAGCGGGCTACGTCGACAGCATTTGGGGTTGCCAACATCAGATCCTCTAAAGTGCAGTGTGAAGGACATTCAGGGCAGTTATACATGTGCTGGGTCGTCTGCACCTCTCCACAGTCGCAGAGATTAGATGTAGTAGAATATCCCCACTTCAGATGGTTATCTCTTGACCGTGCAGTGTTGGTGCGTAGCCTGTTTAGTGATCTCCAGACCACCCAATCCTCATCGTAACCTGGTGCCAATTCTTCCTTTGATTCCATCCAGTGCCCTTCTCCCGACCGCTTCCATCTCTCCACCCTAGATCCAGGTTGGTCGCTAAAATCTTCGGTTGGTCTGAGAAAACTGCGTCTAGATTTCAAGCGTTTGGTGGCTGGCTGAGTTTTGTGGGGGGGGGGGGGGGGGGGTGGCTCTCTGCCATCTCAGCCCTCGCTCTTTCACTATAGGCTGCCGCTTCTCTTTGCACTGCAGGAGGTGCAGTCCCAGCAAGATAGTAGAGCCTGTCTATTGGCGTCGGTTTCAGACATCCAGTGACGAGCCTGCAGGTCTCGTTCAGAGCAATGTCGACCTGTTTAGCGTGGGTAGTGTTGTACCAGACACTGCTTGCATATTCGCCTGCTGGGAAGCAAACTGCTAGTGCTGTGGTCCTCACTACCTCTGGCTTTGCGCCCCAGGAGGAGTTCGTTATTTTTCTAAGAATATTATTTCTGCCGCTCACCTTCATTTTGGTGTTAATACAGTGCTGTTTATACGTCAGTGCTGTTTATACGTCGATTGTGTTGAAAGATGCAATCGCCATACCCTAATTGCTCTTCAACAGTGGGAAGCAAGAAGGTGCTTAAAACATCAATGTAGGCTTCTGCTGTGATAGTGCAACAAAAAACGACAATACGACCACACAATAACACCACCGCCTCCGAATTTTACTGTTAGCACTACAAACGCTGTCAGATGATTTTCACCGGGAATTCAGCATACCCACAGCCTGCCATCTGATCACCACATTTTGTACCGTGATTCGTCACTCTACACAACGTTTTTCCACCGTTTAATCATCCAGTGTTTACGCTCCTTACACCAAGCGAGGCGTCGTTTGGCATTTATCGGCGTGATGTGTGGTTTATGAGCAGCCGTTCGGCCATGTAATCAAGGTTTTCTCAAATGGTTCAAATGGCTCTGAGCACTATGGGACTCAACTGCTGAGGTTATTAGTCCCCTAGAACTTAGAACTAGTTAAACCTAACTAACCTAAGGACATCACAAACATCCATGCCCGAGGCAGGATTCGAACCTGCGACCGTAGCGGTCTTGCGGTTCCAGGCTGCAGCGCCTTTAACCGCACGGCCACTTCGGCCGGCAAGGTTTTCTCACCTCCCGCATAACTGTCATAGTACTTGCAGCGGATCCTAATGCAGTTTGGACCTCCTTTGTGATGGTCTGGATAGATGTCTATCTATTACACATTACGACTCTCTTCAACTGTCGGCGGTCTCTGTCAGTCAATAGACGTGGTCGGCCTGTACACTTTTGTGCTGTACGAATCCCTTCACGTTTCCACTTCACTGTCACATCGGAAGCAGTAGACCTAGGGATTTTTAGGAGTGTGGAAATCTCGCATACAAACGTATGACACAAGTAACATCCAATCACCTAACCACATTCGAAGTCCGTGAGTCCCGCGGAGCGCCCCATTCTGCTCTCTCACGATGTCTGATGACTACTGAAGTCGCTGATGTGGAATATGTGGCAGTAGGTGGCAGCACAATGCACCTATTATGAAAAACCTACGTTTGTGGGGGTGTCCGGATTCTAAAAAAGGCACAATTCGGATTCAACTGGACACGGCACTTGAAAATTCCGACAACGCTCAGATGAATTCTAAGATGCGACTATTGTACTAGGACTGCTCACAGCTAGCATTCCTTGTTCAATCTCCAACTGGCTCCACACGATATTCTCGGTGATCTGACTTTCACTTCTCCGATACCTGCAAACGCCATTTCGGTGGACGCATTTTTCTGTCAGCTCTGTCATCAAGAAACGTCTTTGTTCTGCAGAATAATTATGCTTTCTTATAGATGGCCAAAGCATAGCCCTTCGAGTCAGACAATGGCTCTTCAATGCCCTCCTTTAACACTCCGGCAGCAGACTGTGCCTGTCACCTATACCTCGGGGCAAGGGACATCCCATCTAGCTTACATTATAACAATTCCCGTTCGTGTTAATTTTATCGTTAGTAACAGAGTTTTTTTATATCACTGACAATGTAGTGATTCTGTTATTTGTGATGTGATCTTGAAGTAGGAAACATGGCTAAATTTACACTTATTTTTCATTTGCCTTTGTCGTTGAGTATTAGGTTGTTTTTCACTCACTAGGAATTTTACACGTCAAAATCGAAGATAATACACGGTAGCAGCATCTTATCAAAAAATACTTTTCCAGATATAGCATGTAAAGAAAAAGATATGTTTGTCGCATGAGTGATATTTGCAGAATCTGTTTTGTCTGTTCTGTATCTTTAAGATTACCTAATTCCCTATTCTAGATCTAGATAGAATTCTGGTGCGGCGTCTCTCGACTAATCGTAGCTTATTGGGATCCTGCTACTGACCAAAATTTCCATCATATTTAACAGTATACTCAAAGTGACACTAGTGCGAATTCCTCGAACATTTTTCCATTATTTATTTTTAATAGTTTCAGTTTTTCTCAACTCAAGGGATGATATTGTCCGTGGTACACAACTGAAATTTTGTGTAGTAGGGTGTCGGTCAAAATGTAATATGTTAACCAAGCATGGATGAAGTTTCAAACAGAAAATTTAAAATTTCTACCTCCATTAAGTTATGTTCAGTTGAGCCACAACCCTTGATTCACTAACTTATTTTTCATAGGATCGAAATTTACCAGGATTCCGTGACACTTCCTTTTCTATGATGACTTTACAGCCGTGCACCAACGCAGGAAACATACTCGTATCACCACTGATGTTAAGGAAATGGGTGGACTCATTTAAGCTTGTTGAATGTTTCACACGTCTTTATACTATAAACGGGTACTCCATAACTGGTTCCCTAATTATACTCGTTTCATTTATTTCTTATCTGACTGATAACTTAAGTCAATATCTCAGATAAACTGCGTACGTCACAAAGGTATATTAAAAAACGAGATGTCACACCAGCAAATATCATACCCTGTTACAGAAGAATAGCAGACGTTACATTTCTGGAATAGGAAACACAATTGAAACACCTTTTACACAATCTGCCTCGGGCATGGATGTGTGTGATGTCCTTAGGTTAGTTAGGTTTAAGTAGTTCTAACTTCTAGGGGACTGATGACCTCAGAACTTAAGTCCCATAGCGCTCAGAGCCATTTGAACCATTTTTTTTTTTTTTTTACTTGTGTGTGCAGATGTGGTGCCAGCTCCCTCCAGCGACCTACCAAGGCTTCATAGCTTCCATGCCACGACGCCTCGCTGCTGTTATCCGTGCCAAAGGTGGATATACCGGCTGTTAGGTAGGTGGTCGTAATGTTCTGGCTAATCAGTGTCTTACTTGTGGCATGGATGAAAAGAAACGATGGGTAACATAGCAAGTACTTCAACTCATCGACGAAAGAAGGAAGCACAAAAACGTTAAGGGAAAAAGAGAAATAAAGCAATATAAGTCACTTAAGAATAAAATATGTAGGAAGTATAGGGAAGCCAATTTGAAACTGACGCAGGAAAAATATGAAGAAGTCTAAAAAGAAATGATGGTCGGAAGAACTGACTCAGCATCTATAGAAATAAAAACGACCTTCAATGATATTAGAAGCAAGGGTGCGAACATTAAGACAGAAATGGGAATTCCACAGATGAACGCAGAGCAGAGAGTGGATCAGTGGAAAGAGTACGTCGAAGGTCTCCAGGATGGTTGGAAATCTTCTGATGACGCGATAAGAGAAGGAATTTTAAACAATATGGATAAAATTGTGGCTCCAGTATTAGAGTCAGATTTTGAAAGAGCTTTGGAAGACCTGAGATCAAATAAAGTAGAAGGGATGGATAACGTTTCATCAGTATTTCTAAAATCATATGGAGACATTCAAACAGATTTTCGGAGAAATATCATCCGCACAAATCCGAAGATAACAGGGGAAGAAAAATGTGAGAATTATCGCACACTTATCTTAACAGCTCATACGTCCAAGTTACTGACAATAATAATATACAGAAGAACAGAAAAGAAAATTGAGGATCTGTTTGATAACGGCCAGAGTGGCTTAGGAAAAGTAAAGGCAATCCTGACGTTGCGCTTGATCATGGAAGCTAGATTCAAGCAAAATCAAGACAAGTTCACAGTATTTGTCGATCTGGAAAAAGCGCTCGACAATCGACAATGGTGCAAAGTGTTCGAAATTCTGAGAAACATAGCAGTACACTATAGGAAAATAAGATGATTGGCCCAAGATAAAAAAAAATGCAAAGAGGGCGTTTCTAGCCAAAGGAAATCTACAGTTACCAAACATAGGCCTTATTTTGAGGAAGAAATTTCTGAGAATATAGTTTGAAGCACAGCATTGTATGATAGTATATCGTGGACTGCGGGAAAGCTGGAACAGAAGAGAGTGGAAGAGTTTGAGCTGTGGTGCTACATAAGAATGTTGAAAATTAGGTGGACTGAAAAAGTAATGAATGAGGATGTCATTCACTGAATCGGAAAACTAAGGAAGATATGGAAATCACTGACGAGAAGAGGGGACAGGATGGTAGGACATGTGTTAAGATACCAGGGAATAACATCTTTGGTACTAGACGGAGTTTCAGAGGGTAAAAACTGCAGAGGAAGATAGATACTGGAATACGTAATACGAATAACTGAGGATGTAGAGTGCAACTAATACCCTGAGATTCTGAATCAAATAAAAAAAAATGAAAATTGATTCAAGATGGATAGGAATCGAGCCATTTCTGTGGTTATTATAACACTCTGACAAGATTGCCGACAAAAACAATTTATCTGCATGTACTTTTAGTGTTAGTCACTACTTCGCACCCGAGAGGAGCTCACAAAACTTCAGTGGACTGTTCTTCCTCATGCACCCTACAGCTCCAATCTAGCACCGTCGGATTTCCATATGTTTGGCCCAATGAAGGACGCCATCCGTGGGAGGCACTACGCGGATGATGAAGAAGTTATTGATGCAGTACGACGTTGGCTCCGACATCGACCAGTGGAATGGTACCGTGCAGGCATACAGGCCCTCATTTCAAGGTGGCGTAAGGCCGTAGCATTGAATGGAGATTACGTTGAAAAATAGTGTTGTGTAGCTAAAAGATTGGGGAATAACCTGGTGTATTTCAATGCTGAATAAAACAACCCCTGTTTCAGAAAAAAAATGTGTTGCATTACTTATTGAACTGCCCTCGTATTTTTACTGGCAAAGTTAATTTTTCTCGTAAAGATTGTTATCACAGAAACAATACTTTAAATCTGGCTGAGTGTCCTACGCCTCGTGTCATTCAGCGTATATAACAAATGGCTCTGAGCACTATGGGACTTAACTTCTAAGGTCATCAGCCCTAGAACTCAGAACTACTTAAACCTAACTAACCTAAGGACATCACACACATACTTGTCCAAGATAGGATTCGAACCTGCGACCGTAGCAGGCCACCCCGGCCGGCCGTCTATAACACTTATAGTTAATGACTAGGTCTTGACAATAAATAGATGGAGTGCTGAAATGAGTCTACATTTAATTATTTATTGAGCTTTTACCAAAAGACCACAAATTCCTTAGTACGCTAAGACTGCATTGAAAGCATTCTGCAGTTAAAATAATCACAGTTAAACGACTGAATCCGACTGAGCTGAACTGAAGTAAATCTCGAACTCTTAACTGCATAATTACGAATTGATTTCCGATGGTTTTTACCACTACTTACAATGTGGATATACCTGCCAGAATATTCTATATACATACAGCATCATTACAGTTATTTTACTATTTCCAGTCTTCATATAAGTCTAAACTTAATAAAAAATATGTTTTCATTTGCAGAAAAATCAAAGCACTAAAACAGTGACAATAGACATGTCAACTAATTAAAATTTAACGATAGAAGGTTCCAGAATGCGATGCCTATAAAACATTGTTTATATTGTTCCAGTTAAGTGATTATACATCAAATAACAATATTTTTCATATTACTAACTTCATTTTTTGTCATCAAAGGTATTTCTTTATAAAATGAGTAATTAACATTAGTCTGAAGCATCTTAAAAATGTTTCATGACTACGTGACACTTGGTATGATTTAAGCAAATTAAACGATGGAAAGTAGCAATGTTTTCAAGAAACAGTTGTCTACAAAATTACGTTGTCATATAATGAAATTAATGGCATGAGAAGTGTTGATAAATTTTACGGTAACGTGTTATGACACAAAAATTATATACGTTGCGTATACAAAAGTAAGAGAAATGCTATTGTCACGATAAATCACATGTATCACATATTACTTTAGAAAACAAGTATCAAGTATTCCAAAAGTAAAACAGTGTCAAGTGTATCGAAGGTAAAAGTGATACCAATACGTTTATGCGAGAATTTAGCTGTATTGGTTTGTTTCGATACACACTCATAGAAAATGATACATGAGATATGCATGAAGGTCTGTGTAGGGTTATGGAACATTTTTTTTTTCTCCAGAGTACATCCTATAGTACGCACAAAATTTTTCTCAAAATGAAAATTTTCTAACTATTTTCAGCATTTATTGATGTGAATTTGTTAAAATATGTTACATTCATATAACTTACTCAGTCGACATAAACCATTTATAATTTCCACACACCAAAATGTTCTAATTTTCCAAGGCCACTTGATTATAGCAACGCACTTGGACAGTAAGATGTGATTCCACATTGTGTTTCTCGAGCAAGCTAATGAAATTCAGTAAAATTGTTGAAATACAGTAAACATCAGCGTTGATTCCATACAACAGGTCAATTCTGGTAGGGTCAATATGAAATAAGGGAATTTGAATCCTTTTATATTAAATACTAGTTGAGTTTCTGCCATTGCCGAGATATGTATTCACCCCAAATCTATTTTTCCATCTACTCCGTCTTCCTCCATCTCCTGCACACCCATCTCCGTCCATCTCCTTATCCCCATCTCCCTGTCTGTCTCACCCACCTTCTCTCCCTGTACATCTCCTCCTCCCCTCTGCATCTTAACATTTCCTTTTACCTTTCTCTGTCCATTTCCTCCTCCCCATCCCTCACTCCAACTCCTCCTCCTCCTATCTCAGTCCATTTCCTCCTCCCCCTCCCTGTGTCCATCCCTCCTCTTACGTTTCTCTATCAATTACTCAGTCTCGCTGCTCATCTTCTCCTCCCCCTTCTCTGTGTCCATCAACTCCTTCCCCCTCTCTGTCTGTCCATTTCCTTCTCCCCTCGTTTTCCCTCCATATTATTACCCCCACCCCAATAGGACATTGCTGGTTTGCACATAACGGAACTCGATTCAAGTGAGTTACAACGTCAACTTCACTCCTGATCTCAGCATCCAACATCACTATGTATCCTGTTTTCGGCTCCTGAGGTACAATGGGCTGTCATTCCTTCACAGAACTTCAGACAACTGTTTGAAAGAGTCACCATCAGAGTTCAAGCAGTCGTAAAGAGGAATGGTGGTCACTGTCCATAATGATGAATGCTGGTAAGTATCCAAATACTTTTGATCTGATAGTGTGTACCCTACCAGACTAGGTAACAACACTAAACATGAAGGAATGTGATGTATTCTTGTGGTCGTTCCATTTGTCACAAAGAATTATAATCATTTATCTACCTGCCGATGTGTAGGTGTACGAAAGTACATTAACATCCGACCACGTCCTATGGGGTATTCATATATTTTGTCAGACAGTGTATATTAATAAATTTACAACTTACAGGGTCATATTTCCCAAAATAATCGTTGCTGCGTGTTGTAAGGCCATCCATTATAAGGCAGCGAATTTCAAATGTGAAGTTTCAGTGAAGAGATCAAAACATAGTGGAATGGACCAATATACACACTTGACAATGCGTATGTGGGGACGTCCTACATCACTTTAAGTGAATCTGCACAGCAGTCCAAGTCCACCGTTATCAAAAGCCACAGTGATCACATTGCCTTGAGTTGTTCTATGCATTATCATAAGGATAAGCAACGAGAAAAACATTCTCGCCCTACAACCTCACCCTGGTCATCAACGCTCAGTTCGAAGCGGAACTCATCACTGACATCATTTCTGCTCTGGTAGATGAGATTTCAGCCCGAATACGTGTCTGGAGACATCCCAGTCAGTGGTGGGAAACCAACCTGACTGCCGCCCGCTGTACAGCCCGACAACAAGGAGTAATGGTCTGGGGTACCATAACATTTCATCCCGGACACTTTTACAGAGCAGAGGTATGTCGGCGAAGTTCTACTCCCAGTTTTGTTGCCCTGAACGGCAAGCCGTCCTGGACTTTCACTTCAACAAGATAATGGTACACAAAGACAGCGAGAGTACTGTTTGTCTTGATTCATGCCAAAGCCTACCTTGAACAGGACGGCAGCCGAATCTCTTACAAACTGAGAACGCTTGGAGAACTATGGGCAGGGCCCTCCAACCAGCTCGAGATTTTGACTATCTAACGAGCCATGTGGACAGAATTTGGCACAATATCCCTCAGAAGGACATCCAAGGACTCTACTAAACATTGTCAAGCAGACTAACTGTTTGCATAAGGGCCAGATGTGTACCAGCGGCTGGCCGGAGTGGCCCAGCGGCTCTAGACGCTACATTCTGGAGCCGCGCGACCGCTACGGTCGCAGGTTCGAATCCTGCCTCGGGCATGGATGTGTGTGATTTCCTTAGGTTAGTTAGGTTTAAGTAGTTCTAAGTTCTATTGGACTGATGACCTCAGAAGTTAAGTCCCATAGTGCTCAGAGCCATTTTAACCATTTTTTGTGGACCAGCGCGATATTCACTTGCTGGATTTGTGAAGCTCTTTCTCTTGAATAAATCATCCAGTTTTTCTGAAATTGCAGTACAGAGCTATTCGAAAAGGAGGAAAAGATTTTAAACATTTATATCTTCCAAATTACAAAAGGTAGCACCATAATTCCAACGTTCCAGGGCAGACAACTGTTTGAGCAGTCCAGGTCGATGTCTTCCGTGCTATATCTATGAACAAACTTTGTGGACCTTCCTTCTTCGTGGAGAAAACTGTGACAGGACTAACCTAACTAGACATGCTTCAAAACTGGTTATTTCCTCAAACTGAAGATGATTCAGATGACTTCATTTTCATGCGAGATGGTGCCTGGTGTAATTTGCCTAAGCACATCCGACGTAATCTGAATGACACCATTGTGAGACGTCGGATTGGAAGAGGGGGAGCAGAAGATGAGCTTCATCCTGACCTCACACGTTGGGACTTTTACCTCTGGGGTTACGTAGAAGACCGGTTTTTTTATCCCCACCCTATGACTGACTCTCTTGAAAGTCTGCGACATTGACTGTTACAGTGGTGAATTCGATAACGAGCGACAGGTTGCTCCGTGTGTGACCCACTGTTTTGATATTTGTCGTGTAAAGTATGGTGCTCACATTGAATGCAAAAAAATTTTGAATCTTTCTCATTCCAGGAATCTTGGGATCGTGATTCTATCTCTTCCAGTTGGAAGCAATAAATGTTTGAAATATGTTCCTGATTTTTGAATAGTCCTGTAATCTGTTTGTCTGTACGTTTAAATTACATCTACTTATCACCGTCCCATTCGGACAGTTCCTTCGTGGTGCTTTTTTTTTTTTTTACTTGTTTATTTCCTTTGTCAATTGATAACTTTTTGGCTGCGTCGAACACCTTCCCGTTAACCATTTCGTATGTTTGATAATATGTTAGGATCTCTGGCTCGCTGTGAGTTTTCTTATGAAGTCGAGAAATTACAAGATCTGGGGCAACTTCCTAATACCTTTTGATATCCAGATATTTTTATTTGGAGCTTCAGTTGATCTAGACAGCTTCAGAAATGACTGCTCAAATTGTTGTTAGAGCTTAGAGAGTTTTCCATCTGTGTTGCTTTCTGTATACACTTCATTCCAGCTTTGGTTTAACAACTCCGTAAGTTTAAGGTTTTGAGAGAGGCCTTTCGTGGCGTATCGACTCTTGGGCTCATCCATTGCAGCTTTTCTTCTGTTAAATGGCTGACATTACTACAGGATCCAAGATCTACAACACAGTGTTCCCTGTCCATTTTTGTAACAACATGGCCAACTGCTGATGTTGTTACTGTAGTTGCACTGCTAAACAACCGTGACACACAGAAACGTTAAATAAAGTTTATCACCACGTTGGCTTCTTTGTTTTACGGCTTTTTCCTGCAGTTGCACTAATATTGATTAATACCATCGTTTTGCAACTGTAAAACTGTATTATTAAGACCAAACGCGTTTCGCTTTACTTTAAATCTTCTTCGGTGGTCATTGTAACCATATAGCTTCTTTTACAATTTTGTTTGCTAGGATCGTGAACATTTCTCATCCTTTAATTTACTACTAATAAAACAGTATTAAACCGTTATCGTTATACATGTTCTTTTTCATTTTTTACGTCATTCTCCTCGTTTTCACACATGTCGTAGATTTCAGCATAAGGCACATTCGATAAAACTAAATGTATTCAAGTTTTTATGTTGTGAACGTCTACTACATACTCGGCATTTCTTTTATTTTGTTTTGATTTTGCGGTATCTCTTCGTCTTTTGTTTTGGTGGTAGTGGGAGCGTCTCCTAATACTCTCTGTTTGTTTGTGCGTGTGTGAGGGTTATATTTTTAGACTTCTTATATATTAGCTGTGCTATGCATATATATGTATAGACACACAAACAAGCACACACACACACACACACACACACACACACACACACAATGAACAGTGTAACCATTATGATCACTGCCCACGTTGGATGTCGCCTGGTGTCGTTGCGGGCAAATGACGCGGTAATAAAAGTATGTGTTACGGCGTAAAGTCAAGCGCCGGAACGCCAGTTGGGAACGATAGAGCAGAGAGGGCTGTGAGAAAACGTCAGCCAATTGCACGCTGACCGACCCCTCTCCAGGATGACAACGCGACAGCAGCGCCCTTTATGTGGAGAGAACATCAGCGCCGCACCCGACTGGTCGCGGCCTAGCCGATCAGCAGCCTCAAGACTAGCGACTTGCGTAGAAGTTCGTTTCTGCACTTGAACCCTGTATGTATCAGACTTTGGAATTGTTATACTGAAGAAACTTGATTACTTCGTATGTCGCCCTTTGCTTGCGACACATCTGTTTAACACAGAGTTAAGTGTTGTAATTGATCATTTTGCAATAAAACTCATTAATACGATTTGTTTGAATGTTGTCTAGTGATCCGAGAAAGCAGGTTTCCTAGACACCCCATATTCGATGACTAGGCAGGATTTAACATTTGGCGACGAGAGGTCAACCGATGCCATAGCGACAACCTGTTATCACTTCAGAGCCACCACAGATTGTTTCTGTTTGTTCGTCATGGACTTTTGTATTTTGCTGTCGCCTTAAATCTACCTTGTCTTTTCTGTGCTGGGGAGTGTTTACTTCCTTTAACACTCTCTTCTGGTGTTTTTCTATTCAGTGTTTTCAGGTGATCGTTGCAGAGATTTTCTTAGCTTGTGTGCTTAATTTTCTTGATTGCCTTGTCTGTTTATTGCATTTCCCTCTTCCAAAATGACCAACGCACCTCTCCACCACCTATCCAGGCGCCACAGCTGCAAGCGATAGATGCAACGCAGCTAACACGGATGTTTCAGTTTCAGACCCAACAAATCCCAACGTTGCTAAACACGGTACAGCAACTCCTGACGACTCAAGCCACCAGTACAGTGCATCAGGCAACAATCGTAGCTGCGAGTGCCATTCCATCTTTTCGCCAGTTTAACGAAAAGTACGAGGAGTGGGTCGAGTGGTTGCAACAGAATGAATCTCACGTAATTGCTCACAAAGTACAAGGTACTGTGAAACTACATTACTTTTTGTCAACTGTAGGAAGCGCAGTTTTTTGCCTCATTCAGAAATTGTTCCTTAACGCCACTCCGAGTGAACTTGCCTATGATCAGTTTGTAGATATGCTAACTACTGTTGTAACCAACAAGTGAATGTGGTGGGAGCTAGGTACCAATTCTTTTGTTTGCAAGAAAAGGGTAGAACAAACTTATCGTGAGTGGTTGCAGGGTATGACGAGGAAATGCAAATTCAAATGTGCTTGTGGTGCTTTTTGTTCAGATGTTATCTTGCGTGATTCGATCGTGTACAATGTAACTGATGTCAGACTTTGGGACCAGTTTTGAAACAGTCAGATCTATCATTTCAACACGTAGTGCAAATTCTAGATCATTATGATTCCGGTGCTTTGTTAATCGATCAATTTGAGCAGTCACCAATTAGTCGGGTTGAGTAGTCCCTTCATTACGACCGGCTCAGTAGGTACTGACAGCACGCACGCGCCACGTCGCGTAAACAGTTCCGTACACAGGCGAACAGAATTAAGTCATGCCCTCAGTGCTGTTCACCCCACAAATGCCAAGACTGCCCGTCCCGACAAGCACAGTGTTACGCTTATGGCAAGAAAGGTAAAGTACAATCCGCATGTTCGCAATGAAACAAACATAAGGATTCTGCCCACTCACAAAAATCTAGTCATAAGGCCTATGTAATCAGTGAAGTGCATTCAAAGCTTGTTTCAGGCATTAGCAAAACTACCAAGCGAACAGTTTCTTCAGTACTACACCAGTCCAACAAACTTATTGTTTATTTATATATTAGTGGAAAATATGTGAAATTTCAGCTGGACTCGGGTGCCTCTGTTACATTGCTGAATCGTAACACATATGTACTCCCACGCCTGTCTAAAACCAGCACGCACCTGACGGCTTATTATGGACAAGCCATTCCCGTTCGCGGAAAATTTATTTAGCCTTCTATGTATCGCTCGCATATGCGAACTGTAACTTTCACTGTGCTACAATCACGTGATTGTGAGAACATATTTGGCCTTGATTCGTTTGATCTTTGGCTTTCAAATTCAGAACAATGTGTTCTCAGTGATGGCATTCTATGCAAGAGACAGTGTAGCTAGCTTCCCGAAAGCATTCCCTGAACTCTTTTCTGAAGGTTTAGGCTAGGCTAACAATTTTGCTGCATATATTACTATGGAAGATAATGGTTAGCCAAAATTTTGCCGGGCCACTATTGTTCTCATTGCATTACGGGACACAGTCGTTGCTGAACTTAAAGAATTGCAAGATAGCGGAGTTATTGCGCCCATACAAGCAAGTCAGTGGGCAATGGTTTTCCTCTCCAAACCTTCAGGTCGCATTCGCCTCTGTGTTGACTTAAAGTCTACAGTCAACTCACAAACTGTGATTGAGACTTATCCATTGACACACCCAGAGGATCTCATGGACAGATTAGGCGCTGGTCACTACTTTTCAAAAATTGATTTCTGCGACGCTTATCTTCTAATATCACTAGATGAAGAATCTCAAAAAGTGTGTGTTGGTGACACTCATTTGGGATTGTTTAAATATTTGGATTTGTCTTTAGGCAATGATTCCGCACCCGCCATTTTCCAGCGGTATTTGGAACAGCCGACTGCTCAAGTACCAAACTGTTCAAACTATTTGCACGGCACTGTCGTATTAGGCTGTACACCTGAAGAACACATTGCAAATGTGCGTGCAATGTTTCGTGTGTTAACTGTCGCAGAACTAAAGGGTAGACTGGAGAAGTGTGATTTTTTTAAACCTGAGTTACAGTATCTTGCTCATGTCATAAAGAGTCAAGGTGCACATCCTCTTCAGTCAAATTTATTAGGCATACGTGATTTGACAGTTCCTCGCAGTGTCATAGAATGGCAGTCAGTCTTAGGGAAAACGAACTATTATATTCTGTTCATACCAAATGCTGCACAAATCGCAGCTCCATTGCATCGCTTGCGTCGCAAGAACGTCCCCTTTGTTTGGACAGATGAGTGCCAAGAAGCTTTTCAAAAACGTAAAGATGCATTGCTTAGTGCTCGATGCTTGGTTCACTTTAATCCTGACAAACCAGTTGTGTTGCAAGTTGGCGCTTCTTCTTACGGAATCGGTGCAGTGCTTTCACACTGGATTGATGATAAAGACAGGCCTATTGTTTTCGCATCAGAAGTTTTGTCCAGAGCTCGGTGTAGCTATTCACAAATAGAGAAAGACGCATTGGCTGTTGTGTATGGTGTCACCAAATCCCACCACTATTTGTATGGAAGAAAAGTCTACTTACAATTAGTAATGGATCACAAGCCATTGCAGTCCTCGTTTCAACGGATGAAGCCGGTTCCTGTACGAACTGCCCAAAAAGCTGAGCTATGTTTGTTGTCTCAGTACCAGTACGAGATTGTGTATGGTCCGACAGTTAAACGCCGGCCGCGGTGGGCGTGCGGTTCTGGCGCTGCAGTCCGGAAACGAGGGACTGCTACGGTCGCAGGTTCGAATCCTGCCTCGGGCATGGGTGTGTGTGATGTCCTTAGGTTAGTTAGGTTTAAGTAGTTCTAAGTTCTAGGAGACTTATGACCTAAGATGTTGAGTCCCATAGCACTCAGAGCCATTTGACAGTTAAACGTGGTAATGTGGACGCATTTTCATGGCTTCCAATTGGCCCTGATACAGCCTTTGACGCTTCTGCTGCATCTTGTTGTCACATCGATGCTCAGAATTCCGAATTGCTTCAGTCCTTTCATCTGAACTTTAGGGAGCTGATTCAGATTTGAACATTTTGCTAAAATACGTTCGTACATCTCGGCCTCTCTCATTCCATAGCATAAATAGCTCTGTAGTGCGCCGATACTTTGCACGACGGCATAGCGTCGCTATACAGCACGGTGCGATTCTTGCTCAAAATGACATTGGACAGTCGCATTTGTCGCTCCCCAAAGCTTTACAAGAAGATGTGTTGCAGTTACTTCACCAAGGGCACTGGTGGATTGTTCCTACGAAACAGTTACCGAGCCGACACTGTACTTCGCAGGGTATTGACACCCAAAGTGAACAGATGACGTCGCAGTGTCACGCATGTGCGGCAAATCAGTCTGCCCATCCACAAAAATTCTCTGCTTGGCCTAAGTCGCAATCGGCATGGCAACGTGTGCACATAGACTTTGCGGGACCTTTTTGGAACACTCGTTTGTTGATTGTAGTAGACTCTTATAGCAGGTTTCCTTTTGCTGCGAGAATGAACTAGACGACGTCACGTAGCGCAATTCAGGTGTTGTTATCTAGTTTCTGCCTCGAAGGTTTGCCTGAAATTATTGTGTCGGACAACGGATCTCAGTTCACGTCAAATCAATTTGAAACATTCTGCGAACGTAATGCCGTATGGTGTCTAACTAGTGCACCATTCCATCCACAGTCAAACGGTGAAGTGGAACGTTTTGTCAGAACCTCCAAGCAACAGATGACCAAACTTCCCCGCGTACATCAGGGATCAAGCACTTCAACTGTTTCTTGCCTCTTATCGTTCGCATCCACGAGATGGACCTTCGCCGGCGGAATTGCTTCACTGCAGCCGCCATCGGACACTGCTCAACCTGCTCCACCATCCTCAGCATCCGGCGCCGAAGAAGGCCTGAGGTGTTGCTTCGCGCCTCATGATATTGTGTTTATCACGATTTTAGAGGCATCAGACGGTGGCAGCGAGGCAAGACAAGAACCTTCGTCGACTTGGGGCATGCATGTATCTCATTTCAGGTCCACGGTGATCCTTCTGTGTCTCTCCCACCAGATGCACGAATCCCGAGGACAGCGCCGTCACAGCAGCCGCCGGAAGGTGTCATCACGGCACTGCGGAATAACCCCATGGAGACGGAGCTTTCGCCTCATCCGCCTCCTCTCGTCCTATGAATGGAACTGGACCCGCCCACGCAGCAGCAACCGACGCTCTCTACATCTGGGTATGGTCCTCAGGAGGTGGACGCGTATCCTTCTACGCGTTGCCCAGAGGACCTCTGCACCAGAGCGCAGGCCGGATGGCGGGGTACGACTGGACGTCTGACGTCCCCTGCTGCCACAGCTTCCAGTCCATCGCAGCGTCCACGCTCCTGCGTCCCTTCTCGTTGTGCTCCCTATAGGACGACGGTCCGTCGCTTTGAGGGAGGGGGGTTAAACGTTACGGCGTAAAGTCAAGCGTCGGCGCGCCAGTTGGGAACGACAGAGGAGAGAGGGCCGTGAGAAAACATCAGCCTATTGCAGGCTGACCGACCCCTCTCCAGGACGACAGTATGTGGAGAGGACATAAGCGCCGCGTTCGCGGCCTAGTTGAACAGCAGCCAAACAAGACTAGCGACCTGCATAGAAGCGTCAAAGCTGATTACTTCACATGAACCCTCTATGCATCCGAATTTGGAATTGTTATACTGACGAAACTTGATTATTTCGAATGTCGCCCTTTGGTTCCGACGCATCTGTTTAACATAAAGTTAAGTTTTGTATTGTTCATTTTGTAATAAAACTCATTAATACGATTTGTTTGGCCGGCCGAAGTGGCCGCGCGGTTCTGGCGCTGCAGTCTGGAACCGCGAGACAGCTACGGTCGCAGGTTCGAATCCTGCCTCGGGCATGGATGTGTGTGATGTCCTTAGGTTAGTTAGGTTTAACTAGTTCTAAGTTCTAGGGGACTAAAGACCTCAGCAGTTGAGTCCCATAGTGCTCAGAGCCATTTGAACCATTTTTACGATTTGTTTGAATGATGTCTAGCGATCTGAGAAAGCAAGTTTCCTAGGATTTAACAGTATGTTAGCGAAGCAGGCACGGAGGGGGGTAACCCTAGCGAGGATATGGATTGCAAATCGGAAACTCCATTGAGATTAGCGACTTTGACGAAAGGTGGATTATTATTATGCAGAGCTTGTGAACGAGTATCTCGAAAACGGCAAAGCTGGTCGAGTGTTCACATGTTAGTGTCGTGAACATTTGCAAAAGAGGTAGGACTGTGAAACTACCACTAGGAGCTAAATGGTTGTACGTTTATGACTCTTCACAAAACGTGGGGTTCGGATGCTCGTCTGCATTGTAAAGTAGGACAGATGGTGATACGTCGCATCTCTACCAAAACAGCACAGTGCTGGTGCGCGCACAAGTGTTTCGGAGCACACCGTTCATCGTACATTGTTGAACATGGAGCTCCACAGCAGAACACCCCTACGTGTTCGCATTGTGACCCAACGACATCGTCAACTACGGCTATAGTGGGCACGGGACCATCTGAATTCGACAGTCGATCAATGGAAACGGGTCGGCTCTTCGGGTGAAGTACATTTTTGCTACACTAGGTCAATGGTTGTCTCCACATACGCCGTCATCGAGGTTAACGACAGCTCGTAACGTACAGCGGTCCACGGACGCTGGCTGGTGGGAGCAGTATTATGCTATGGGAGACATTCTCCTGCCCTTGCATGTGACCTGTGGTAGTAATCGAAGCCACGCTGTCAGCTGCAAACAACCTGCATCTCCTCACGCTTGATGTCTTTCCCGACGGTAGTGCCATGTTTCAGCAGTATAATTGTCCGTCTCTCGGAGCCAAAACCGTGCTACAGTGATTTGGTGATTTGAGGAGCGTTACAGTTCACTCACTTTGATGCCTCGGCAACCAAATTCGCCTGATGTAAGTCGTATCGACCCCATCTGCGTCACTATCGGGCGCCATCACCGCTTACGCAAATCAGCGGCCCACAGTTTACGCGAATTACCTGACCTGTGCGTAGACATCTGATGTCACATACTTCCACCAACATACGAACAAACTGTCGGATCCCTGAGACCCATCAGTGATGTATTTCGTTATGAAGACGGACCAACAAGCTATTAAGCAGGTGGTCATTATGTTTTGGATCATCAGTATATATACTGACGGAAAAAATGCCAACACCAAAAATTACTTAATCCAGAGTAATTAAATTTCGGTAACGCATTCGCTTGGGTAAGGTATTTGAGTGATTAACAATTCAAGATCACTGGTTAACGTAAGCGTGAGATAAGTCACTGCAAAAGTGAAATGCAAGTATTGAAACGTACGTGCATTGAAAATCACAGCTGCTGGATGTCAGTTTGTAGGATGGATTTCCATGCCGGTGGCACGTGGTCGGTCAGTACAGTAATGCTGGTTGTGGATGACGCTGGCGTTGTCCTCCTGTGATGTCTCATCTGTTGGAGACAGATTTGGTGATCGATTTGGCCAAGGAAACATGTCGACTCACTGCAGAGCACGTTGGGTTACAATAGCTGTACGTGGGCGAGCGTTTCCAGTTGGAAACGGCCCCTGGAATCCTCTTCATGAATGGTAGCGCAACAGGTCGAATCACCAGACTTACGTACAAATTTACAGTCAATGTGATAACCACGGGAGTGCTCTTTCTGTCATACGAAATCGCACCCCGGACCATAACTCCAGGTAAATGTCCAGTTTGTCTAGCTTAGTTTTGTCGCAGACACTCAACTGGCTTCCTTCTAGTCAACACACAACCATCACTGACACAGAGGCAGAACAAGCTTTTATCAGAAAACACAAAATGCCTCCAATGAGCTCTTGCTTGACACTACTGACGTCGCAAATGGCAGTGGTTTTGGGTCAGTGGACTGCTTTCTACAGGGCATCGGGCTCAGAACTGTCGTTTGAAGTAACCGATTTGTAACAATTCGCTGTGTCACTATGGTGCCTACTGCTGCTCATATTGCTGCTGCGGATGCAGTATGATGGGCAGAGAGCCACGACGATCACGATGGCTGTGCCCCTCGTTAGTGCCATATGACCCTCCGGATCCCAGTCTTCTTGCGACCATACATTCTCATGGCCGCCTCTACCACCAATCATGTGCAGTGACTACATTGCTGCCAAGTCTTTCACCGATAATGCAGAAGAACATCCAGCTTCTGGTACCCCTATTACACGACCTTGTTCTAACTTGTTTTTGTGATGTCTAGAGGGGTTGCTCTTTACCTACTATGTGTAATATTACTTTAAGAAATGTTTCGTTTTAACGTTTGTTTGGTCATTTATTATGTGTTTCTTTTCTGTTATTACCTTTTGTATTTGGAAGTTCTCTTGTAGGATTAGGAGATGTTTCTTTTTACTTAATTCGACTATTTTTATGTCTGTTTCTGTTGTGGTGGTGTGGGGATTTCTTTGTCGCAGGTGTCCTGCAAATTTTGCATGGCTGGTGCCATAGTCCCATGTTCTTTTTAGTTCTTTATACCTTATATCAAATGTTTTGGGCCGGCCGGAGTGGCCGAGCGGTTCTAGGTGCTACACTCTGGAACCGGGCGGTTGCAGGTTCGAATCCTACCTCGGGCATGGATGTGTGTGATGTCCTCAGGTTAGTTAAGTTTAAGTAGTTCTAAGTTCTAGGGGACTGATGACCTCAGAAGTTAATTCCCATAGTACTCAGAGCCATTTGAACCATTTGAACCAAATGTTTTGGCTGCTAGTGGTTTCCACCATAATAGTTATGTTCATATTTATGTCTCCATATGAGATTATCCTCTTCTTTGACATTGAAACTTGTCCGGAAAGGGTGGCCATATTACCAGAAGGTGGTCGCTCCACACAAGGAATGATTATCTTTTTATTCTTTTTTAAATGTCCTACCTTTTAGTTAAATACCTGACTTTTCAAAATATATCTCACTACTAACTGTGGGAAGGTCGTTGCTGAATTTAAACTGTGTCTCCTCATTGATATTTGTACCCGATCCTTCCCCCTTTAAGGAAATTCTTGTATTACGTTAATTGCTCTAGCAGATTAATATTGTGCACTGGACTAAGTCTCGATTCTGTTACCATTTTCTCTACGGGGCAAGTCCTCTACCGACTGACCTACCCAAGCGCGACTCTTGACCCACCCTCATAGCTTCAGTTCCGTCAGCACCTCGTCTCGTACCTTCCAAACATCACAGAAGTTCTGCTTCATACGTCGCAGGAGTCGCTCTCCAGGAAGAAAGGATATTAGGCTCAACCTCGAAGATTGTTTCGAGAATAAATTTTGCCTGTGTAGTGGAGCGCAAGCCGTGCCTTATGAAGCCTCATCTGTTATTAGTCCAGACTGGTACCAGTATGAAATGCCCAGTCAGTCGTAACCATCGACAACCTCTGGCTAGCATTAATACGATTTACAGCACTATTAATGCATAGTCGATCATGGCGCCGGAACTACATAACGAAGTGTATGTTGGTGAAACCAAGTCCGGGAAGCTATATAGTTCAGGTCACCTACTACGAGTATATCATATGTCCAGTCCCTACGTAAACTACTTCCTGCCTCACCCACGATTACTACCTCATCCTCATTTATGAAACTGCTACAGAGATACCCTGAGTTCTCCATCCTCTGCTCCGCACTAGTTTTAAAAATGATAGTGAGCTGGTACTCTGCTCCTGACATTTCCTGCAACTGAGGGCCTACATGTCACCCATGGCCACTTTCTAGCAGCAATACTGTCTTCTTTGCTAGCTTTCTCGCACTCTTAGTCTTCCTGAACACTGCTAGAGTCAGCTGTATCCAGTTTTTTGTGTGCACAACGAAACGTTGAGAGCGTGTACCCATCCTCCCTGCTTTCCAGCCAGCTGCTAATTCCCAACCATACTCGTTCTCCCTGTCTTCCCAAATCCTTAGCATTTTTTCCTTGATTCCTCCAACTCTGCCTGAGGGACACAGACATTCCCTTCCTTCTCCTTAGTCAAATTGCTGAAGTTGTGTTTTGCTTATACTGTAGTAAAAATAATACATCCTAAAAATAGTATATTTTAATTTCCACACAATCTTGCGTTACAGCATATGTTAACATTTATCGTCTACATCAAATGTTATTTTAAAAAAGTGAAATTTTGAGATATTTAGGTGACACCATCAAAATCTTCTGACATCTGCTTAAAATGCTTGTAACACGTAGTTGGAAAAGTATTGTAGCGAATTTTGTGTTAACTATTTTTTTTATTGTAGCATGTTTTGTAGTCTCCAGGCCAATTTGCTTCTCAGCCAAAATGTAAGGACCTCGCCACAAAGCACGACGCCAGGGATACATTGGTAATGTTAGCGGCCCATACTCCTTGGGTCCGTTTTCTGTTAGCAGCCCTGTAATAAAACACTGACATGTAATAGTGTTTAAAGCTATATACATAATCAAGGAAACCACATAAAAGGCTAGAGGATGAGAACTGGGTTCATTATTTTTCATGCAGACGAATACAATATGCACTTGTAGAATGCCGCTTGCCGAGACACCGTAAGAAACTATGAGTACAGCTTGTCATGAAGCCGAAATTGTCAGAGGTCTTAGCACAATTAAAGGAAGAGCAACTGTGTTGGTTACAAGTTTGTTCTGATTACCTGACATAGTCGACATGGAAAGAAAGGTCTGTAAACCTAAATGCTGTATATTTTTTATTAAAATCTTTATTTGCCAAGATCAATATAGAAAACAGTGATTACTAGTTTCAACAGCTTAAACGGTCATCTTCATATCAGAATACAAACATGCAATGTTTGTATCCCGATCCGACGATGACAGTTTAAGCTATTGAAACTAGTAATCACTGATTTCTACATTGTGATCTTGGCAAAAAAAAGGTTCAAATAGAAAATCTGCAGCATTCAAATTATAACTTTGACTCTAATACGAATTAGAAAGGACTCGTAAGTTGATCATTGTCAATTACACAACACAAAATTGCTAGCTGCTTAACTTGTTGGAGTTAAATCATGACTGCTCATTCAGAGCTTAAAATTTCGCTAAATGAGAGGACCTTCTATTGCTTCCCCTTCATTCGTAGAGTGAAAAGCCTTTGAAGTGTCGATGTGAGTCGTTTAACAGTATCCACGTACGAGTGAAAGTCTGTGGCTGTGAAACTGGCGAACGCTGCAGGTGTTCATCAAATACACACCGACGCCCACCTCCTCTTTCATTCTAGGTAACCGAGTTATTTGATCAAAGGCTAGCGTGCGTGTCAAAACCTGTTGCACGTTCGCAAGAGTTGAAAGAGCCCTCCCTAGAAGTTCTGTCTTTGCCTTTGGTAGGCGCTAGTCATGTAAAAACTTCAAAAAGAAAAAAAAAATAGCCGTAAAATCAATGTAATGGTTCCTTCGAACAAAATTTGGCCGCAGATAGAGTCGCATCATTTCTTCAACCCGGTGGCAATAATGTGCTCATGCGTATATGATACTTGTCACCACTTTCCATTCTCTACAGAATGTTGTGACGGGATGAGTAGACTACGTGTCTCTGAAGCTGGAGCACCGCCTAAGGTAAGATTCTGCGCAAATGGACAGCAACTCCACTGAAGAGATGAACAGTTTCCCAAAAAAAAAAGAGTGCTGCAAAAGTCTTGATGTATTTTCTCTTAGGAAGTTATTTATTTGTTTCTTGCAACGGATTATGGGGGAAGTTTTTGCAAGTTAAGTTTGTGAAAAGCGCACACTAGTGAAATTGTACGCGTCAGAGTCATAGAAGCGGAAAGATTGATGACAGGTAGATTACAAAATATTTTGATAGCTACATGATTTGAATAATGTTAAACATAGCTATGGCCTAAAGACCTCAAACCGGAGGCGTAGGTTGTTTCGTTTTTATGCTGTTCTACCTCACCCTTGCCCATTTCAGAAAAGACGTCTGCAGCTTATATGATATTGGTACACCAATGAAACAGTTCACGTCGGTTCAGTATAGCCAGCATATATGTTACGACAACACAGATATAGAAGAGTTATCTGTTCATGGCAATTTTATTTTACGCGCTATACTTCTTCGTTTCACAAATCGCCTCATGATCTTTGCCATATTTTGCTTGTATCTACTACACTCAGCTGATTGAAATAAGCTCTCTGAGTAACCTCTTTATATGCCCACTGAGGCGTTTCTGCGACTTCGGCAAGACGGTTCGGCTATCAGCCAATGGGAAGCTTTCGCGGTATAGAATCCACGAGACATTCTTTTGTTTGAACGGGCCTCCGCCAATCCGGTGGTACTTTTCGTCGGATCCCCTTGTATTTGTATCTAGATGGTGCGAGCTGCATCGGAGTTTCTACAGTGGTAAAGAAAGTGTTTCAGATCTTTTCAGTTATTTGCCGTGGTGATTGTTAAGCGACTGGTTGAGTTATTTCGGGTTACCTTCCAAATGTCTGCACAGTTTATTCACGATTACCCTACGCTCAGGATTGCTGCAGTATCCACTAGAATGGTGAAAGGGAAACTCGTAGGTTGCACAATTTTGGTTAAATGGAAGCTGATTGTGGCCGAGCGGTTCTAGGCGCTACAGTCTGGAACCGTGCGACCACTACGGTCGCAGGTTCGGATCCTGCCTCGGGCATGGATGTGTGTGATGTCCTTAGGTTAGTTAGGTTTAAGTAGTTCTAAGTTCTAGGGGACTGATGACCTCCGAAGTTAAGTCCCATAGTGCTCAGAGCCATTTGAATTTGGATGCTGATTGTAGGAGCGAATATTATCTTTTCAGTTGGTCGTGCCATAGAAATTAATTTACCATCCCGTCCTAAAATAGAGAACAGTCGTACCTTTGTTTAAAGTTGTGTATTGGGAACATGTTCTTCCGGCACGCTTTGCGGAATTTGCTTTTGTGTTCAATGATCTGAGGGCCCTTGTGAGCTTGTAAATTGGTAACAACATATTTACACATTAATGAGATTCTTTTCTGAATTATTAGCATCCAAACCAGGTCATTTCTTTATTATTTGTACGTCATGAGGCAGCATGCGGTCACGCCGCCATATTGCTATTACTTATCGATGAGAACTGCAGCACGTGAATATTCAGATGCGTCAAAGGCAACACACCGAATTAGGTATGCAATTGCAAAACATTAGCAATAAGTATTTTCGGATTCATCAGCTTTTACCAAAGTTGATTCCTCCCAAGCACGCATAGATCTGTTTCCTTATATTCAGAATAGGAAAGTCACGAAGAACCTCAATTTTATCTGAATAAGGTGCAGTCACATTATGCTCAAGAAAATCACCTGACTCCTTCCAAACTTTGGCTTCTGTAGTTTCACAGTGACATCATGATCGTTGAAAATACTCAGTAATCTACCCAAAACCTTATTATGCTTCTCGCAACTGCCCTATGAAATCAGTAGATTGTCAAAATAGATGGGTAATCTCTTTCTCAAATCTGCTGGAAGAATGCTAGTAAAACGTCTTATATGTTCATTTGAACTGACATTGAACCTTAATGCCGCCCCCACATACGATTTAGCCAAACGCTATGTTTTTTTGCTGAGGATACAAGTTTATTCATGCTGAGAATACTAGTTTACTTATTTAAAAAAATGGTTCAAATGGCTCTGAGCACTATGGGACTTGATATCTGAGGTCATCAGCCCCTAGAACTTAGAACTACTTAAACCTAACTAACCTAAGGACATCACACACATCCATGCCCGATGCTGGATTCGTACCTGCGACCGTATCGGTCACACGGCTCCAGACTGAAGCGCCTAGAACCGCTCGGTCACAGCAGCAGGCTTTATTTATTTACTTATTTATTTATTCACCCATAGATAATTTGGTATAATAGTCTCGGACGTGTCAAAAAGAAACATAAATAACATAAAAATATAAAACATTTACAAAATAAGATAGGATAAGGTGACGATAGGGCAGGAAATCGTCCATGTGAGAGTCAAAGGAACCATCCTAGCATTCGCTTTTGCGACAAGGAGAAACCATGGAAAACCAAAGCCAGAATGACCAGACGGGGAACAAATTCCAGTCCTCCAGAATGCAACTCCAGTATATTGAGGCTGAAGTTGACACCTCACTCGATATATGATTGGAACAGGGAGAATAAAACACTTCTTTTACACAGTGAGAACGACATACCTAAGTATTAAATAAATGAAAATAAATTTTGAAAGCAAAAGCGCTACTGAAAATGTAAAAACACATGAACAATTACATGACCCTGTGTAAGAGCACAAAATGCACAATAAGCCAATGAATGATGTAGAAGAAACATGAAACTTTCATTTAAAAAACCTTTCTAAAAATAAAACATAAGAGCGCAGTATATAGTACTGCTAAAAGGAGCACACGAAAACCTGATAACATTAAAACTCTCAAAATTGGGCTAGCACCAGATCCTTCCTCAGCAAAGGTGTGCACACTGCATCTGAAACAGAGAGAACAGAAGACCTATAGCAGAAACATTCACTGCTGAGACAAACGTAGCACTGATGGTACATTAGGTAACAGTATCAAAATAACCCAACAATAATTAAAGAAATAGTACTCCTGTAAGCTAACATAACCAATTACATTGTAGAAACACTTCTCAACAAGAAATGAATATAACTCTGATCTAACTGCTATTTCCATCTCCAACCTCTTTATGTACGTAGGCAGTGCTTTACAAGGAATGGCACCAAAGTGGCTCACATGTCGTTGAGTGAGGTTGTTCTAACTTGGTGTGTATGGAGGGAGCCACAGTTGCGAGTGTTATAGCTGTGGTAATCGGAGTTGGTTAGCAGATCAAAAGTCTAGCTGTTCTCATCAACACACATTTGTATATCTATAAGGAGGGAACAGTAAGCAAATACAAGTTTTTAGATAGGGGCTTGCAGCGAGCCCTAGAGGACTCATGAGACAATATTAGAATAGCCCTCTTTCTTAATTTAAAAATTTCATTTAAGCAGCTACTAATTTTACGTATAAAACAATCCCATAAGCCACTAGGGAATGGAAGTATCCAAATTAAGCTATACTAGCGATATCTGGTGAGCGAACGTTAGAAATAATTCTCAGAGCAACACACACAGAGCTGAGTTTCTGAGAGTGATTGGGTACATGGTCTTTTCAGTTTAAATCTTGGTCAACATGCACACCTAGAAGTTTTGTGCATTGTACCCTTTATATTTCAATTCCACCCAGTACCAGATGGAGATCTAGGTTTTGACTCTTCTCCCCGAATTGCATATTGTTTGTTTTCTTCACATTTTGGGTCAGCCTGTTGGCACTGCCCATGAATGCAAGGACATAAGGACTTTATCAGTTGTAGTGGACAGAAATTTCTTAACATCACTCACTTTTACACTACTGCATCTGCAAACGACATGATCTTGACAACAGTGTCTGAGGTATGTATATCATTTAAATAAATAAAGAACAGGAGTAAATGTAACACACTATTCTGTGGTACACCTATTTAGGCTTTCCTTGCATCAGATACTAATCTGATTTTATAATTAGCATGAGCTGTCGTGAACTCCACAACCTCTAATCTATTTTACAAATATGAGAGAATCCACATTTTTGTATGCCTTTTATCCCCATGGCATCCAACATATCTAAAAGAATTCCATGAATAACAGTATCGTAAGCTTTCGAAAGATCTAAATTAACTCCACTAAGTTAACTACACTGTTGTTGTTATCCAAATTGTGCTGGCATAAGCTGTCGCCAGCACATTGGTCGGCAAAAATGAAGCGCGAAGATCGATAGTAGGCGCTGGATCTAGGACGCTCATCATGGGAGAGGCTAGAGACACACCTACAAACAACATGCCGCCAACGCCCTCTCGACGGCATATGTTTTGGACGCCGCCGCTGACCGGAGGGGCGCACTGTCTTACTCTTCCAGTTTGGAGTCTGTCATTCATTTTCAAAGCGGGCTCAGTTCACACCACAGGCTACGACAGTACGTAGCGACTAGATTAGTGACGATAGCGGGGCTTGTACTACACCAACTGTGAGACTAAAGTTCGTAATAGCAAGATTACCGATATTATCTGCAAGAGGACTAGTGCTGATGAGCCTGCACCACAACACCTGGACCCTATTCAAGTTAAGTACTCTGTTCATGTAAATAAAGAAACGTATTAATCCACATGTGCGTTTTTGTTGTAGAAAGAGGATACCGGTCACCAATAACATCCTCTCCATTGCTTCCTGACGATATAAGATTGGAGTAGCGACGAGGATGGGATACTATAGTGGTGACCAAGGATAATTCAGTGGAGATTGAAGATAATGAACTTGGCCGAAGATTTTGCTTACTTCTCTTGTGTTTTAGCATGCAGGTGTGATAATGTTTAAGTATTTCTATTTCATAATTTGTTGTGTTCTAGCATCTATTCTAGGAGGGGAGCCGCAGAACTAATCTTTTTCCCTTTTGAGAGGCTTTGCTTGCCTTTTGGTATAAGGTATTTGCGTAAACCATGAATTCCCCGCCCCCTCCACCCTCTGTCCTCGTGCCTCAGCCGCGGACAGCCAATGTGATGGCTCTAACAGAAGCTTTTCAGTTTCAGAACCAACAAACTGTTACCCTACTGACGACGGTACAACAACTATTGGCTGCACAAGCTGCGTCGGCCGCACAACCGCAACCGACCAACCAACCAGCCCAACAAGTGCCGCCAACCATTATACCAACGTTCCGGCAATTTAACGAAACAGAAGAGGAATGGCCCGAATACCTGACTCAGCTACAAGCACATTGTCAAGTTCATCGTGTTCAAGGTACTGTACAGTTCCAAAACTTCCTTTCGATTGCGGGGTCCCCAGAGTTCAGGTTAATACAAAAACTATTCCCAACAACGTCTCCCAAGGAACTCAGCTATGACGAAGTAATAGCTGCATTAACTGAATACTATGATAAGCAATTCCAATTAGATGCAGCTAGATATCAGTTGTTTCGCCTGCAGAAAAAGCCAGAATCGACGTACCGCCAGTGGTACACAGAGTTAACGGGCATGACTTGGAAGTATAAATTTAAGTGTAGTTGAGGTAACTTTTACAGTGATTTAATGATTCGAAATGCAATAACATTCAATGTCCGTCCCCCCCCCCCCCCCCCCCCCCCCCCCCCCCCCCCCCCGATGTGTCAGGTCGAGTCGCCTCTTGTTCGCGACCGCCCCAAGTAGCCACAACAACGAGCGCGTACACAGCCGCCCCGACAACTACGTAGACATGTGAAGAGACCTGTGAATTTAGTGAAGTCTTACCCTACATGTTTTGCTCGCCATAAAAGACTGGACTGCCCATCACATAACGCAACGTGTTAAACGTGTGGAAAAAAGGTAATGTCCAAGCAGGTTGTTTGCCACTGCACAAAAACACCAATTTTCTTCGCGCCCAGAAAAAACGGGCTGGCACATGCAATGAACGCTGTGTTTGCAAAACTTACAACAGGTTCTGACAAAACTATGAATAAGGTTGTGCCTTCTTCTCGCCCTAGTGCTGTGCAGCGACGCTCTAACAAACTATTTTTCTCATTACGACTTGCTGGCAGTAGTGTGAATTTTCAGTTACACAGTTGCCTCAGTAACTTTGCTTAATTGTGACACGTGCGAACAGTTAGGCTCACCACGCGTTTCGAAATCTAGCAATCGCCTCACACATTACAATGGACAGGAAATCCCAGTGCTTGGACAGTGAAGTTTGCCTGCCACTTACAAATCTCAAACTATGACTGTGAATTTTACTGTGTTGAAATCAAGAGACAGCGAGAACATATTCTATTTAGATGCCTTAGTCCAAGACAATGTAGTTTCAGCGTCTGCTTTTGAACCAAAAGACAGTGTAGCTAGCTTGCTTAAAGAATTTCCTGAAGTATTTTCAGAAGGAATGGTAAAAGCTAATAACTTCGTAGTGCATGTTACATTGAAAGACAATTCACAGCCTAAGTACGTATTTCCGGGCTCGCTCTGTTCCAATTGCTTTAAGAAACAAAGTAGCCACTGAAATGAAAGAATTGCAAGCTAATGGTGTAATTGCTCCCACTCAAGCTAGTCTATGGGCAAGTCCTCTCGTTTTGTTGCCCGAACCTTCTAGTCGCATTCACATTCGTGTTGACTTCAAGTCCACAGTCAACCCACAGACAGTAGCTGACACGTATCTGTTACCTCGCCCTGAGGAACTCATGAATAGGCTTAGTGTAGGACGTTACTTTTCTAAGATAGATTTACGTGATGCCTACTTGCAAATTCCGTTGGATGAAGAATCACAGGAAGTGTTTGTTGCAAGTGCACACTTAGGACTGTTCCAGTATTTGCGGTTGCCCTTCGGCAGTGCTTCTGCACCAAGTGTTTGTCAACGTTACTTGTGTAAGTAGGCTGTTTGGGTTTATGTAAGTAGGCTGTTTAGGTTTTTATGTTGGTGACGCCACGTAGCGCTCTGTATGAAAATCGCTGATTGCGCTGTTTGCAGTCTGTGGCTGGTTGGACTCATTGTCGGAATATTCGCTTGTGTAGTGTTGGGCAGTTGGATGTGAACAGCGCGAAGCGTTGGGTAATTGGAGGTGAGCCGCCAGCAGTGGTGGATGTGGGGAGGGAGATGGCAGAGTTTTGAGAGGTTACTATGTGCGAACGATCTTAACGTGTGTCCATCAGAAAAAGGAAATTTGTTAGACTGGATGTCATGAACTTTTGAACACTATTAAGGTAAATAGATTGTTTGTTCTCTACAAAAATCTTTCATTTGTTAACTATGCCTATCAGTAGTTAGCGCCTTCAGTAGTTAGAATCTTTTATTTAGCTGGAAGTATTGGCGCTCACAGTATTGCACTAGTTCGAGTAACGAAGGTTTTTGTGAGGTAAGTGATTCATGAAAGGTACAGGTTGTCAGTCAGGGCCAATCTTTTGTAGGGGTTATTGAAAGTCAGATTCCGTTGCACTAAAAATATTGTGTGTCAGTTTAATGATGATCAGAATAAGTAAAGAGAGAACTGTCTTAGTACGTTCATTTTTGCTCAGCTGCCTCAAAATCAAATAACGTAAGAGTTTTTCCAACACTGTCAATCTTTACATACAAAGGGGAAGATTCACTTTGAACAGCTGACTGCAAAAGTGCCATTTTGTTTGAACTACCTGGACGATATTGTCGTCTCAGGTCGTACACCAGAGGAACACATTGCCAATTTGGGTACTCCTTTTTAGTGTTGTCAGAAGCAGGACTCAAGTGTCGTCACTAAATGTCACTTTTTTTCAAACTGAAAATGTAGTCCATCAACAAAGGAGGTGGCTTACAAAACACTCGTTCGACCTATACTTGATTATTGCTCATCAGTGTGGGATCCGTACCAGGTCGGGTTGACGGAGGAGATAGAGAAGATCCAAAGAGGAGCGGCGCGTTTCGTCACAGGGTTATTTGGTAAGCGTGATAGTGTTACGGAGATGTTTAGCAAACTCAAGTGGCATACTCTGCAAGAATGGCGCTCTGCATCGCGGTGTTGCTTGCTGTCCAGGTTTCGAGAGGGTGCGTTTCTGGAAGAGGTATCGAATATATTGCTTCCCCCTACTTATACCTCCCGAGGAGATCACGAATGTAAAATTAGAGAGATTCGAGCGCGCACGGAGGCTTTCCGGCAGTCGTTATTCCCGCGAACCATACGCGACTGGAACAGGAAAGGGAGGTAATGACAGTGGCACGTAAAGTGCCCTCCGCCACACACCGTTGAGTGGCTTGCGGAGTATCAATGTAGATGTAGATGTAGAACAACAGTACTTACGAATAGATCATGTGATAGTAAGGGTGAGCATCCTCTCAAATCTTATTTACTTGCAATCCGTAACCTGCCTGTTCCTCGCAAAGTGTCTGAACTGCAGTAAGTACTACGCAAGATGACATACACATTCGGTTCATACCGAATGCTGCTCAGGTCGCGGCTACATTGCATCGCTTGCGCCGCAAAAATGTGCCTTTTGTTTGGACTAAAGAATCTCAAGACGCATTTCTGGAACTCGGAGATGCTTTGCTTACTGACATGTTTAGTGCGTTCTGGCCCTACCGAGTCAGTAGTTTTGCAAGTAGACGCTTCTTCCTACGGAATCGGCGTTGTGCTTTAGGACAGAACTGGTGGACAAGGCAGGCCTATTCCTTTTGCCTCAAAGTTTTTAACTCAAACTCAGTGCAATTATTCTCAGATAGAAAAAGAGGCTCTCGCCGTTGTGTATGGCGTGACCAAAATTCCATCACTATCTATATGGTCACAAGTTCTGCCTAGTGACAGATCACAAGCCTTTGCAATCCTTGTTTCATCAGTCAAAGCCGATTTCCACACGCATTGCTCAAAAATTGCTACGCTGGGCTTTGTTGCTTTCACAGCATCAGTTTGAAATTGTGTACAGACCTACGGCAAAGCATGGCAATACAAAGACCTATATCGCCTTCCGATTGACCCAGACCCTGATTTTGATGCAACTGTCGCTTCTTGTTGCTAAATCGACGCGAAGGACTCTGAGTTGCTGCAGTCTTTCCCTTGCACTACAGAAGAATTACGCAGGCCTCGGAATCAGGCCCGGATCTCAAGATTTTGTTGCATTACATTCGCACGTCTTGGCCTCGTTCATTGAACAGTAGCCAGATCTGAGTTGTGCGCCGATATTTTGCACGTCGGCATAACCTTTCAGTTCAACAGGGTGTGATTCAGTTCAAAATGACAGTGCACAATCTCGTGTGCTTATTCCCAAAGTGTTGCAAAACGATGTGTTGCGATTGCTCCACCAAGGACATTGGGGAACTGTTCGCACTAAACAGTTAGCGCGACGGCACTATACTTGGCACTGCACAGACGCCCACATTGAACAGATGACGTAACAATGTCGCGCATACGCGGAAAACCAATCTGCCCCGCCGCAGACATTCTCAGCTTGGCCTAAGACTCAATCCCCATGGCAACGAGTACGCATAGGCTTTCCAGGACCATTTTGGAACACTTATTGGCTCATAGTGGTAGATGCTTTAAGCAAGTTCCCATTTGCGGTGCCTATGGCTTCTGCCACATCACGTATCACCATTCAAGCGTTGTCCTCCATGTTTCGCATAGGAGAGTTGCCAGAAGTACTTCTGTCGGACAACGGACAACAGTTCACTTCATGTGATTTTGAACAGTTTTGTGAACGAAATGGCATTCGTCATCGAAGAAGTCCAACGGAGGCTGCTACACTTGCTACACTCGCCGCAGCATCCGACGCTGCCCATGGTGTGCAAGTATCGTTTTGCTCCGCGCAATCCTATTCTTTTCAGGGTTTATGACAACCATGGGCGCCGTGAAAGAGACGTGATCGAGGAACGTATTGGTTCCTTTATGTACTTGATTGCAGGTCCCGATGGTTTGCAGCTCCGTGACCGGGACCCGGAACCGCTAGTGCCACCAGGGCACCCCAGGAGGAGCAGATGGGCGATAGACCGTCGCCCCGCCGTCCGCGCTCGCTGACCCAATCTCTCAGATTCTGGATATTATAGCTTAAAATACGGAAACCACTAGGAAAGACACTGGTGACAGTTGTACTCACGCTTTGCTGCGTCACATCAGATGCTATTTTGAATGGGGTACCCAAAATGCTTGAGCACTCCGGGTTTTCTGCGCCTTGAAGGTCTTGCTTTTAACTGCAATGTAGTGCTCACCACAGTAGTAATTAGTGTAGTTAAATCCACATCTGTCAGCTACTGCTACCGTCTTATCTCCAAGTGCCGGAGCAAGGTTCTCTGCTTCCGACGAAGGCTCCCTCACCGCCGATGGAAGGTTCACTACTGCTGGTGAGACGACCACCGCTCTCGTTGAGGTATCCTCCGCCGCTGTAGATGCGTTCCCCGCCTCCGCGAGGTCTCCTCAGCTGCCAGTGATGTCTGTCCTCCGCTGCCGGTTCACCACTACCGGTGAGTGTCATCTGCTGTAGGTGTGTTAGTTGCTCACATGTATGGAACTCAGCTGATTGTATCAAGAGACTGGGGCTCTCCGTCTGAGTAGTTCGGACCGTTTAGTCCGCTTTGGTGTTTTATCTCTTTTTACGAAGATCCCACTTAGAGATTTGGCACTAGCTGGTAATTAGTTTCAGGTGGTCGTCACTGTTTTGGTTTGTCATGCACCTTCCTCAACCTATTTTATGTTCTCCCCTGGGACCAACATATTTATGAGGAGAGAGCACATGAATCACCAGGCCGTAAACAAACTATATTTTGGAGGTATGTGGACGATAATCTCATAGTATGGCTTTATGGAGAAGATACATTAAGAGGTTCTTACGTCACCTCAACTTCATTCATATGAACATCCGCTTCACTATTGACGTTTTGTTAAGACAGAAGAATAATGCATTTCTAGGGCATTCAACTTTTCGTAATACCAGACATACACACTTGTATTTACAATCATCGTCTTGTCACCTGTCGCAAATTAAGAGTATGATTAAAATACTTGTACACAGGACTCACACAATCTCCGATGCAGGTATTTTGCCTAAAGAAGTCGCCCACCTAACGACAGTGTTCAGGGAAAATTGATTTCTACCTGGCAGATAAACAGGGCACTGCCACCTAAAACCAAGAATCAGGGAACGGATAAAGAGGTTGACACGCCAGCAAAACGTTTAGCTTGTTGGAAATAATTCGTTGCAATAAGCAAGAACCCTCCGTAATTTTCATGTGAAAGTGATTTTCCGTCCATATTCTAAAGCTGCACACCTGCTAGGACTACTGAAGGACAATTTGTTATTGCATAAGGCTGCAAATTACAAAATTTTGTACGTGGCTGCACGTTCAGAGACCGTGAATAGTTACAATTAAAAGAAAACAGCCCTCGATCACTAATTTTTAACGAATTAACCGGGTTTCAACACTGCTAGGAGTCTCTTCCTCAGAATTTAGACTAAAGAATGGTCTATAACATGGTCACAGAATTATGACTAAATACGTATGATACAAATTAGAAGTACGGAATTATCGTGAAAGACTGGCAGTACTTATGTCATTTATAAAATAATAAATATGCCAAAAGGGCATTAGTCACAAAGATATTTAAGATAAAAAAATTGTGATGGCGAGCCACTAAGGGCTGCTCGTTACTTGCGTGGTGCAGGTTGTAAACGTTTACGCTTACCGACCTACGTAGGGAGAAACGACCACCATAATAATAAGGGAAATCAAATTTATCACGGGAAGGTATAGGTGTTCGTTTCTTCCGCGCGCTATGGGAGATTGGAATAATAGAGAGTTGTGCAGGTGTTTCGATGAACATTGTGCCAGGCACTTAAACGTGATTTACAGAGTATCCATGTAGATGTAGATGTGAAAGCTCTTCACTTTCCATACTTTAGGACGAGGTAATACGGATCAAAATAAGAAAAAGTTTCCAGTAAACATGGGCTCTAAAATACATACCTTAAGAATTTTGAGCACTTGTTCGTCTTTGTAACTGAGAAACACGTATGTTCTGCTGGAACATCTACTTATAACTCTTAAGGTGTGCGTTTTAAAAGCCATGTTTATTGGACTTTTTTGCTGTCTTGGATGTTTCAAATATATACAGTACATTGTCACTTGATGTACACAATCAAAAACTCTTCTCTTGGTGTACAAGTTCAACATTTACACAAGTACAGCTTGAATAGCACTGGTGCTATAACTAGATGTTGTTGGCTGTTTCAAAAAAATTGTTCAAATGGCTCTGAGCACTATGGGACTCAACTGCTGTGGTCATCAGTCCCCTAGAACTTAGAACTACTTAAACCTAATTAACCTAAGGACATCACAAACACCCATGCCCGAAGCAGGATTCGAACCTGCGACCGCAGCAGCAGCGCGGCTCCGGACTGGATCGCCTAGAACCGCACAGCCACCGCGGCCGGCCGTTGGCTGTTTCATCGGAGGTCACAAGCTGAGGTGGCTGAAGTCCATGCTCGGCTCTACATTGCCCTTCATACGATGACACTGCGGTGCTGCGAGGGAGGGAGTGATCTTAGCAGCCTCTCCCTTTCATTGCTGAGGATTGCAGCGAGACATCGCTAATGTCTGTGGTATCGATGCACGTTGCCGATTTTAGTGTGGAACCGTGATCTTAATATACCAATGAAATAATCAATAGACCGTCCTTGGTTGATACCACAGGTACCTTAATATACTAATGAAATGTTCAGTAGACCGTCATCAGTCACCAATAGAAATATCTGCAATTTGTAGCGTTACAGGTATGTAGGCGAGTGATTTGACAGCCTAGAGATGGCATGAGGGGAGGTGAATTTCCTTGGGCGAATGAAGACTAGCTGTGCCGCCCCATTGCCAAGGGCACATCGATGCTAGTCCAGCTAGACGAGCCGGGTACAAAGAAGAGCAGTGTGGCTAGATGTGGGTAAATTCCAATATCGGAAATTTTGAAGCCGTTTCGTCACTTAAGAGGACATACACCGCTCCAAAAAATGTCGGACTGTCAGAAATTCTTAAACATGGATAAGTTACAGCTGCTTGAGATTCGACAGTAAATCCAGTACTAAAGCAAGTCTGAATACGTCTGCGATCTCAGAAAAATGAGGTGTGGTGTCACCGCCAGACACCACATTTGCTAGTTGGTAGCCTTTAAATCGGCCGCGGTCCGTTAGTATACGTCGGACCCGCGTGTCGCCACTATCAGTGTTTGTAGACCGAGCGCCGCCACACGGCAGGTCTAGTCTTGACTCCCTAGCACTCGCCCCAGCTGTACAGCCGACTTTGCTAGCGATGGTTCACTGCCTACATGCGCTCTCATTTGCAGAGACGACAGTTTAGCATAGCCTTCAGCTACGTCATTTGCTAGGACCTAGCAAGGCGCCATATTCAGTTACTATGTATCCTGAACAGATAATATTGTGAATCATGTACCGTCAAGAGGGACGTTCATCATTAATGGATTAAAGTTATGTATCAAACTAATTACGTCCGCTTTCTGAATTCTAATTCCTTGTCATGTTCCGACCTCACGTCAGTATAGTTCTTCCCTCCTCACGCCAGCCTGCGTGAGCTAAAACGCATGCATTTCGGCCTCCATTCGTAACACGGTGTTGGCTCTTCTGCCAACACAATATGAGGCGCATCCAATGACACAACAATATTTTCAATATCTTTAAAACTACAAAAGTTAATGCACTGAGGCGACACGTCATGGGATACCTCCTACTATTGTCGAACCTCGTTTTTCCCAGCGTAGTGCAGGAGCTCGACGTGGCACGCTCTCAGAGTAGCTGAACATCAGCATTTCCAATCAATTATCGGTTCAGCTGGACCAGAGGACCCAGTCCATTCCATGTAAACACAGTCCACACCATTATGGAGCCACCACCAGCTTTCACAGTGCCTTGTTGACAACTTGGCTCCATCTGAAATCAGGATTCATCTAACCAGGCCAGTTTTCCAGTCGCCTGGGGCCCAACTGACATGGTCACTAGCGTAGGAGAGGTGCTGCAGGCGATTTAGTGCTGTTACCAAAGGCAATAGTGTCAGTCATTTGCTGCCACAGCCCATTAACTCCAAATTTCGCCACACTGTCCTAGTGTATACGTTCGTCAGACCATACACATTGACTTCGGCAGTTATTTCCCAGCAGTGTTGATTGTCTCTTAGCACTGACTACTCTACTCTCGGGCGTAAAGTGAAAGTCATCAGCCACTACGTTGTCGGTGGAGAGAGGTAATGCATGAAAATTGGTATTCTCGGCTCACCCTTGTTACTGCGAATCTCGGTATATTGAACTGCATAACGATTTCCTAAATGGAATGTCGCATGTATCGCGCTTCAACTACCATTCCACTATCAAAATCTGTTAATTCCCGTCATGAGGTCATAATCACATCGGAAACTTTTCTATGCCTACAAATGACAGCTCTGCCATGCACTGCCCTTTTATACCTTTTGTACGTGATACTACCGCCATCTGTAAGTGTGAATATCACTATCCCACGGCTTTTGTCACCTCTGTGTATCTCACATTAAATAAATATTTTGACAATTAATCTTTAGATTAACATCTTTTAAATGCTTCCTGCGATTTCAACGAACAATATCTCAAATGTTAGCAGTGCACTATAGCTATCATTCAGAAGGGCTTGGTATCTGTATATAATTTATTTATTGATTAATAACCTCTTTTATAGCATTTTATTACGTAAATTTTTGTCAGAACATCATATACTCGACAATAACACAGCATATGATTGCATAATGAATACTTCATATACTGTCATACTTACATTTTTATTTAATTAACTGTTAACTATTTTTCCAACAACTTTATTTGAATATTGATTACAATCGATAATACAAAGTCATAGTAATTTAAGAAGTAGTCAACCGTTTGTGTTAACTGACACCACTACTAAAAATAGCACCAAGATACACATGTGTCAAGCACTCAAAAATAACTAAACAATGTTTAGCGAGAATCTGTTGTCAGTTAACGTAAGTGCACTTACACAAGAAGGCTGGCTTCTTTGTTAGTGAACAAACCTTTCTTTATTTTCATTGCAAGTAATCTGACTCTGATTGAATGTTTATAATATTCCTTTACTTAAATATTGTTGTAATATATTACTTTAGTCTAGGAAGTGGTAAAATTGAGTGAAATGATGTCTGTAGTACTTAAGAACGATGTATTTCTAGTGGGGGGAGCGGCCTTCAGTCAATAGAAAAGCAGTCAGTAGCAGAGCAATGTGAAGTGTAGGCTGAGGCTTTTGGAGCGAAGAGCTCATGGTAGTGATTCTGGACACTTCTACGTTTGTTACTGAAGGAGGCAGACCTGCCTGTTGTAAAGAGTCGTATTTGATCGTGAAGGTGATTGATTCTAGGCAGTGAATGACCGCTAACACAATTTTTCGGCTTGCATTACGGAACAGAAAATGGTTGCTGTACTTTGCAGTGTGAGTGCTAATTTGTGACTTATCATGTTGGACTCTGAACTGTTTTGAGTTGGTGAATATTTTGTGTATTATGATCACGAAATGAACTTAGTTTCCAAGAGTCTTGGATGAGTCTTTAGTTTGGGCATTCTGCAACCATTCTCGTAACGCTCTCATTGTAACTTTACTGCACTTCATAAGGGCATTTTCTGTCTATGTTTTAATTGGATACCATAGGACCACTTTCCATTTATTTAAAATGGCCATTCTTGAATAAACATTATTGAGCATAATTTTCTGTCGTCTACATCAATTACAGACGTTAGAAAAGAACTCTTTTTATTAAATCATTCATTTATTCTTTATTTATATTTCTGTGTATTTTATTAATTCGCAATTCTAGCCAAAACAGACTATTTGACTGCAGTATCACAGCTGCAGATGAAAGCTGACATGCGCAGCTCGACCCTATGACTACATCGAGCTATTCTTATTAAACAGAGCTGTGCCTAGCCCTACTGCCTAAGGTACGACCAATATTAGGTAGTCGCAGTGGTGTCCTCATAACTATTGCTGATCAGAGGAGCAACTACTCAGCAGAAAACCCAGGTCACCTCCTGACGACTGCACAACCACTGCTGCCTCCAAGTTACGTCAGTCGTCAGGCCCCAACATGTCGGCAGTTCGGCAGGCAGCAGTGTTACCGAAATCTGAGATACCACTGCACTATGTGACTGCATTGCACTGAGGTGTCTACACGACGACACGCTGGATCTTGGTGCGTAAAAATAGCGCCCGACCGTCCTGATAAGTGGATCTAGTTGCCGATAGCTACTGCTGCCTTTGCGTTCCAAGTCACGCAGCAGTGTTTAAATCTGCGGTCAGGGACCTGATAACGCATTGCTGCCAAGAACGGTGGAATAGGCGTCCATCGTACCCACTGTAGGTGAGCCTGGATCATCATAAAACCTCTCTCAAGTCTAATAAATGTGTATGGTTGAAATATGAGCATTGCTGAATGTGTTCCTGTTCCGTGCTAGTGCACACGCGCGCTCGAGGTGAGGAAGTCGGAGCGGCCACCCTGACAAATCTACTGTTACTCCCCCACCCTCAAACGGGGTTGACACTATTCTGGCATCTATGATGCGTAAAATAAGTCTAAACTGCCTCTGTCTCTCCACTTTTAGCGAAGTTAAGTCCTGAGGTTTCTTATTAAAAATGATAATCCGTAAATGTGTACCAGAATTGTGGAACATGTTCTATGTTCATGTAAAATAACGGTTGTGCAGAACTAAGCCCCTCTATAAAAATCAATATGATTTTCGTAATCAGAGATCTTTTGAAACACAGCTCTCTGTTCGTGCATGAAATTCAGGGCACCACCGACTTAGACGCTAAGGTTGATGCCGTCTTCCTTGACTTCCGGAAGGCATTCAGTACAATTTTATATTGTTGTGCAGTAACAAACATACGAGCTTAACGGTTACTGGACCAGATTTGCGAAAGTATTCTCTACATCGTTGTACACAGGTCGCAACATGTCGTTCCTAAAGACACCAAACCGAATGATGCAAGGGTAACATCAGAATTACCACAAGGGAGTGATGCAAGGCCGTTACTCTTTACGAACTATACTAATGATCTAGTGGATAATGTTGGAGGATCCCTGAAGCAATTCACGGACGATACGGTTGTCTGTATGGAGGTCCCAACACGAGAAGACAGCAGTGAAATGCCGGAAGACCTGCAGATGGGGTCAACGGTTTGTGCAAGGTGTGAAAGTTAACTCTGGAAGTAAATGAATGTGACGTATTGTGCACAAATAGAAAAGGAGATAAATTTGTGTTTAATTACCCCACTTGCAGTAAATCACTGGAAACAGCAACTACGTCACGTGGAGTGGCCGCGCGGTTAGAGGCGCCATGTCACGAATTGCTCTGTCCCTCCCGCCGGAGGTTCGAGTCCTCCCTGGGGCATGGCTGTGTGTGTTGTCCTTAGCGTAAGATAGTTTAAGTAATGCGCACGTCTAGGGACCGATGATCTCAGCAGGTTGATCGGTTTAAAAAAAAAAGCAACTACCGTAAAATATCCAGAAGTAATCAGCCAGAGCACCTTACTTTCGAACGGCCACACGAAACGAAGAGCACGATAACCACGTGCCAGCTTGATTCATTAGCAGAATTTTAAGGAAATATAATTCATACGTGAGAGACGTGGCTTAAAAAACACTCGTTCCGACCGATTCTTTTCCATCAACCTGGGTCCTTTACTAAGTAGAATTAATAGAAGAGTAGAGAAGATCCAACGAAGAACACCGTGTTTCGTTGCGGGATCATTTAGTCGGCACGTGAGCGTTTTGGAGATGCTTAACGAACTGCAGTGGCAAGCACTGTAAGAGAGACACTGTGTATCACGGAAAGGTTCCCTACTGAAATTCCGACAGAGTTTATATAGAGTCTTACCGACAGTAATTTTTCCCGCTCCATTCGATAACGGAACTATTGATGGGAGGAAAGACAGCGGCGACGTACCGTTAGGTGACTTGCGCAGTGCAGATGGGGATATACCTGTAGTAGAACTGACTAGAGATCCTACATTCAGTGTCGTCACCAATGCAATATTACAAGTCCTGAACGCTGAAGTTCAAAAGAAAGTCCCATAAAGAAGTGAATAAACGTGAGTCCCAAGTCTGGCTAACTCACGAGAAATTACAAAACTCCGACCAGCATTCATTGCTCTATAATAGAACAATTTCTCGTGACCGAACACGAAACTGGACGTTCGATAACCGCAATGATTAAAACCAAAAATGTTCAAGCGCCAGTAACATATACACGTAGAATCCTACGAAATGAGCTGCCACACAGCTGCCCAAACTGACACCGGTCCAATCTTGTAGGTGGTTTCTAACAGACGGCGCCACCCCAGCCTCTAACTTGCCTTACACAAGCGCGAGCTGCACTCTCCTAAATTACTATACACCAGGACATTTTTCCAAATTCTATATCCCTGTAGCTACATTAAAACGAATTACATTTGCAGGCACACTCTTTCGAAGTTATTAAAATGAATTGTTTTTGGCTCTCTGGTAAATTGTTCTCTCATACCTAAGAAAAACTATTCGATGTGCTTGCACGCATTCAATAATTAACAGCGCCTAATATTCACAATTTGCTGCAGAAATGGATCCATCCTTTGTCCAAAATTAATTACTCTTTTTGTTGTTGCAGTCATTCACATCATATACTGAATGTAATTCGTGTTATTGCCTAGTTTTACAGTAAATATATTAACTGGTTGCTATAAACTTAATAATTACAAATACTGTGACTGATATTTCCGAAAGTCTGTTTGAACATGACACATTTTTATGATTTTTAGCTCTCTCACACTCATGCTACAAATAACCGTACTATGTCGAGGAATCATTTAAGTGCTGATAAAGATGGATGTGTATCTCCAGAAGTATCTCGAAAATCTTAAGTTGACACTATGCTCGCTGCTTTAGAGCTTCTCATTAAATTGTTATTAATTTATAATGCTTTTCCTGTTTCATCTTCATTCAAGTTATTACGTTTAGTGATTTGTGTGTGACCTGTATGAAGCTGGTATTGAATTGATCAGAGTGACATTCTCTTTAATATGAGATGTCGTGGAGCTCTGAAACTTGTTTGTTGTTCACAGTAAATGAAATTGCTGCCATTTTCCTATGCGGAGCTCCCCCAGAGCGCGAAAGCCCTCTTCCGGCCTTTAACCCCACGTGAACTGGCGGCCACACATTCGCAGTTCAATAGACAACGGTCCACGTTCATCTCAAGTGGTATATTCCTTGTGTAAAGTTACAGCTCTCACAGCGAAAATTTTCTTCAAGGAAATGTTCATTTTCCACCTTGGCTGTATTTACTGACGTAAGTGCATTTATTTAGCTACAGTCGGACAATTTCTGCTTAAGCCATTATCAGTTTAACAATAAAAACCAGACAAGCATCATACTGATGACATTCTTTCATTGCCCCTTTCTTGAAAGAGCCCATGCCAGAAGTGTCAGCAATATGGTGCCTCTGTAAGCCGTGATCGGAGATTCCAGACTCACCTCCCTGACCGAGATCCTCTTTTCTTCCCCTTTTAATCTGTTTTTACCTCTTTTTTTCAGGATTGGTTAGTTTCCTTTTCCCATACGTACTTCCACATTCTAGCGGTTGCACCTTTTAAGTCAGCATAGCGTTGGGTTCGTTCTCTTGGTGACTTCCCTCATTTTGTTTTTACCATTGACAACACGACTGCCCTTTTACGTTTTTAGCCTTTTCCCTTTTATTGTTCTTACTTTCCTGCGATGTCACGTTAGCGGAATGGACCACATCTGAAACAAGGGACTGATGACCTTGCTGTTTGGTCCCTTAAACCCCAAACAACCAACCAACCAACCAACCAATATGGTGCCTGAGGCGCGTGTGGAGATTGGAAATTTGTGGTAAGGTCTTATGGGACCAAACTGCTGATGTCATCGGTTCCTAAGCTTACACACTACTTAATCTAACTTAAACTAACTTACGCTAAGGACAACACACACACCATGGCCGGGGGAGGACTCGGATCTCCGACGGGAGAGCCGCGCAGACCGTGACAAGGCGCCTCAGACCGCACGGCTACCCCGCGTGGCGAGGCACGTTTAACTCTTCACCTGAAGAAATAGGCCCATAGTGTGTACGTAAACTTGTGTTCTTTAACACACACAGAAAACTGGAAAATGTGTATCCCCTTTAAAATACAAAACAAATTCCTACAAAAATATAGTTTCTGACGACTTTTGGGACAAACACCGGTACTGGTTCCTTTGAAAAGTAAAACTTGGTTTCCCTTCCCCCTGACGTTATACGACTACTTGGTAACGAACGAATGCAGTGAACTCACACACGTTGGTACTCCTGGCAGACGACTACCCTCTGGTCTGGAGGCAGCAGCCGGTCAGTGCATTAAGCACGGCGACTGCGGCTGTCCCTCCGGTGACACTTATTACTGCTTCGCGTTTCCCTGCCAGATTTAATTTCACCGCCTCTTCTTTTACCCATCTTCATCTTTGCGTTAGGCGGTGCTCCAGTAAAACAGGACGCCAAAGAAAAAAGAAAAAAAAACGAAAAACAGCCAAAAACAGGCGGAGAATCAAATTTTAAAGTTTTAAAAATATGTAATTGGCGTGTTAACGAAATTTTCCGCTTTTTGATAGCATCACACAGAGGGGCGGCTCGCGCTGGTAAATACGGCCAGAAATAAGGACTGGTACGGGGGGCCAGCGCGACACTTAATGCGGTTACTCCCCCTCTCCCCATCCCCCCCCCCCCCCCCCCCCCCCCCGACATCCTACCGCGCCACTTGAAGCGGTCGCGTCTTCTTCCGGCGGCGCTACAAAAATCTTGTAATCGAATTGGCCGGTTGGGCCGCACGCGCACCGCAGCGCAACGCAGCAGGGTGGGGTGCCGCCGCTAATACCTTTTGATCTTATCCATATGTAAAACTGAATTTGGTATGGAGATGCGCCGCGCTCGGGGCTACACAAGCCCAGCGCGCTGTCGACAGTCGTGGCGCACACTGCTAGACCTTCTCCTCCTTCACATTCGCTCGCGTCCGACAGTTTTCGCGGCCTGAGATACCGGAATGCTGCAGAAGCTCCGAAAGCGAAGGAATAACTACTGCTCGTGTTGCGAGCCCCGTCGACACGGAAAACACTAGAGGCGCAACATTTACATTTACAACTGCTGAGGAAAATGCGGGAGAAGGAGGCAATATGAGCATTAAAGGAAAGGAGGCTGGCCTACGAGACAGTAGCACAAGAAGACGGCGAGGACGAGCAGAACCGGCGACTGCGAGAGCCGGATTAGACTGCGCGTCTTACGAGGGACGTTCTGTTCGCAACTTAAGCTTAAATATTTTACAGACTCCAGGCTTCTGTTTCAGTCAGAGCGTAAAGTACGACCGTTTCAAACCCATATTCGTTGTCCATCTCGGACTTGCGTCGGATGCGTTTTGTTAGTGGTGTCATCTTAACCGTTGAAACATAAACATGCACGTCCCTTCCCTATCCCGCCCAGAAGCAGTTCGCACAAAATTCTTTTACGCTATAGACCATGTCATATTGTAAAATGACTAGACAGATTTTCAAGAAGGCCACTTTCAATAGTAACCGAAACCTTGGATTATCATTTTACAATATGAAATGGTCCACAATCGAAAAGAACGAAAGGAAAAGTCGTTACAAAAAAAAAACGATTCAAATGGATCTGAGCACTATGGGACTTAACTGCTGAGGTCATCAGTCCCCTAGAACTTAGAACTACTTAAACCTAACTAACCTAAGGACATCACACACATCCATGCCCGAGGCAGGATTCGAACCTGTGACCGTAGCGGTCGCGCGGTTCCAGACTGTAGCGCCTAGAACCGCTCGGCTACACCGGCAGCCAAAAGTCGTTACATTCACGTAGTATATTTCTTGATTTGCCTTCTTGTATGGCCTTAATCCGACCCTCCCCCTCCTTCACACAAACACTCCCGCGAACACACACACACACAGACACACACAAACACACACACACACACACACACACACACACACACACACACACACAGGGAGACAGACAAAGAGGGTTATTCGTATCTCCAGAGTTTCAAACGACTTCCCGACACTATCAATACATAAAAAAAAGACACATATCAATGGATGGAGCATCTCATCAACCTATGATCAGTAACACGTGCCTCTGTATAGTTGCAAGACACTAGGGGCAGTGCGCCGAAACAACACATATAATAGAGCGTTGCATCCATTTTTTTGTCTACGATGTTGAGAATAAGTATAGAAACATTTCACAAATAAAAGGAGCTCCATATCTAGCTGCTACTGTGAGAACACTTCAAAACGAAAAAGAACAAAAAGTGAAACCCAAGGAAACAAATAACAGACATGTGGAATTTACACAATATTTCAATACGTCCTGCTTCCGCAGTCTGAAAAATGTGTAATGGTGTAATTCAAAAAAGGGAAAAATACAAGTCGTGTGAACGTATATTTTGAGATTAAAATCAGTATGTGTGACACGTAAAATATTCAAAGAACGGGAAGTTCAATTGAAGGAAATGTGGCTGGTAATTTGCAGTGTAGTGGCCACAACAGACAGATAAACAGGAGCCATTGTGCAGTCCGTGGGGCAACAGTAAGAAGAGTGAGGAGGCGAGTAGGTGCGTCACAAGTCTGCAAGCAGAATATCTCAATGGCTGGAAGGCATGAAACTGAACACCCACGTGGATGTAATTGGTGAACAGTGTAATGGTGCTTGAATTACGTAACCATTGTGGTACCTCACCTGAACCTCTCGATACCAGTAATATTCTACTGTGTTTCTGTTAACTACTTAACATATTTCTGAGACAACTTTCAGATTTGATTTCACTTTTGATACATCGATATGTTTATATTGCAATGATATTATTCTTATGTGTATTCTTTCTTTTCTTTCTTTTGTCACTATGATTTTTGACGTACTTGTAACTCTGATTTTTGGGCTCGTAAGCGATTATTAGTTCGTTGTTAACTTGTTAGAGAGTCGGACCCTGAGAAAGTCAAGTCGTGGACGTCATGTTGGAAAGTCAGCTTATAAAATGTGAACTTTAACAGTGACTGTGAGGAAGATGTTTTCAAGTACGTTTTGTATTGTGAAGTGATGTTAGTGTGTCACGTGATATTGCAATAGAATCAATTAAAAGGAAGTGTAACTTAATTTCGGAGTGCTGATTATTTTTTTACATCACCATTGTCCAACAAAAGTGTAATCTTCAAGAATGGTTTGTGAAGCGCATCTACAAAACTTCTGAATATAGCAGAATAAAACCTAGGCCTCTTTGCATCCGAGCTTGGAATCATAACCACCTAGATTTACAACGATTGAGCCATGATTTTTACGACGAGACCAGCGTGGGAAACACAAAAAGATGAGTGCCTAGTTTTTTTTATTATTACATGAAATGACTTTATTAACTGCGCTCTAATGACACCTGCCACATAACATGACTGTTGTTGCCCGAAAATGCAGTATTTAGCAGCGTGAGCAACACCACAATCGTTATTAAATGCTGACCTTTGTTGTGGTAGGGTTGTTAGAACAGCTTGGTGAGATTGATTGTGTCCAAAAGCTAAACTCTATACACGGTGCAGTCACAAAACGGTGATCACCGGTTTAAACCCTGAAGAATCGCGGTGGACAAGAAGGGAGTAGTTAAAGTTGTGGAAGGTCCCGACGGGGATGTGGAGCCATGTAGACTCCAGTACCTTGGCCAGTTGCGCGAGATTTCTCCGTTGAAGATTTATTGCACATACAACCCCATCGAGGAGGTCCCATTTAATCTCGACTGGGTTTAAATCTGGAGACTTTGGTGGCCATGGGAACACTACAGGTTTGCCCTGGCGCTCTTCGAGCTACACACGTGCACTGCGAGCTGTGTAACATGTTGCATCGTCCTGCTGGTAGATTCTATAGTGCCGAGGAAAACACAAATAAACTACATTTAGGGGTAGACAAGATACCCAAGGATAGATTCACACTTGTATTGAACCATTATGCCTTCCAGAATGACGAGATCACCCAAGGAATGCCACGAAAACATTCCCCAGCTATAACGCTCCGTCCTGCAGCCTGGATGCTTTCGATGGTTGTTGCAGGGCCGTACGCGCCAACGGTCATCTGTCTGATGGAGCATAAAACGTGAATTTTCTGAAAAGGCCACCTGTCGCCACTCAGTGGTAGTCCATTTTCAGTACTGGCGTGCAAATTCCAGCCTTCGTCGCTGCCATCTGCCGTCTGTGAGTGCGTATTGCACACTGACGTCGAACAGAGGTGGCGGTCGTATTAATGTGACTGGACCATGTATAATTACCACGAACACTCAGATCAATTCCAGAAGAGTTACAGGAAATCTAATGACAGCGTTGACACCACAATAAAGATATGAGACCAGTAGAATTATCGCCAAGTTTGTACAATAAATATTACCAAGATGTAAGGCATCTGGAATTTATGGACCTTACATGAGCTTGATCCATAATGACAATACAGTACAGTACGAGATCATAAAAAAGAATTATGTTGTATCAACATACGGCAATTGCACTTCAGTTAATCTCATGTACCGAAAACTAACAAAACAATATCTACCAATATGCTTATTGGCATGAACAAACAAGTATAAGTGAAATGCATTTTGTAGACGAACTGAGCAGGTGGTTAATGATATCATTAAACTCACATTTAGCAAGAGGACAGCGAGTTTCAGTGCAGAAATGGATAAGACCAGCACAATACATTATTCCTTTTAATGTAAATAAGGCACGGACTGAGGGTTAGTGGATGCACATCATTAACAGGGCTAGGCTGTGATCCAGCAAGAAAAATAAAATGTATTCATCTCTAGCGAGACGGTGATTGGCTGAAGCCATACTTGGCGAAGTAGACATGACACGGTGGGGAGATCCCCATCACATAAAAGCATTTTGAGACCTAAAATTAAGGCTCTCTCTGTCGTCTCGCGGCGCACCGCACAAGTGTGTGGAAATAAGCGAATGCGTTGAGAGCTTTGCCTCCTGTGAAGTGAGGACGATACGCTTCATGTATCGTGGCGACACATAGCAAAGCAGTAGTTAATTATTTCTCCAGGAATTTTTGAGGGCAAAGGAACTGTGCACGTCACTCCAACCCATAGCGAGTTTGCAATAGCCCTTATTTTGACTAGGGAAAGATTAATGTTCTACGGAATGCAGGAAAGTTGCGACTGAGTGAATTCAGTCAAGGTCAGGGTAGAGAATTAGCGTTTCATGGAGGCAACGCCATTGCAGATGCCGCTTGGTAAAGTACTATCACGCATTAGGCCACAGTAAATGTTGAGTCTAGATTTTGCTCACTCCAACTTGTATACACTTTGACCATTGAATATCAACACCTAACATACTAACCTACCCTCACATTGAGTACATGAGTTTTTCATTGGTTCAAAAAGTAAATTTATTCTCCACCAACTCAGTGTATTGACCAGCTACAACAACGTAGATTTAAATGAGCTAATCAGGATCTTTAATAATCCTTCCTTCCTGTGATAAAAAATTTTCATGTGTACAGATAACGATTTTAACAATCGTTATTTCAATATGTCCAAGACTTAAATATTTTGTTATTGGGTGTGAAAAGTAATTGAACATGACTGTTGTTTAACACTTGACCTCTGAAGGCAACAGTTGATAAATTATACACTCCTGGAAATTGAAATAAGAACACCGTGAATTCATTGTCCCAGGAAAGGGAAACTTTATTGACACATTCCTGGAGTCAGATACATCACATGATCACACTGACAGAACCACAGGCACATAGACACAGGCAACAGAGCATGCACAATGTCGGCACTAGTACAGTGTATATCCACCTTTCGCAGCAATGCAGGCTGCTATTCTCCCATGGAGACGATCGTAGAGATGCTGGATGTAGTCCTGTGGAACGGCTTGCCATGCCATTTCCACCTGGCGCCTCAGTTGGACCAGCGTTCGTGCTGGACGTGCAGACCGCGTGAGACGACGCTTCATCCAGTCCCAAACATGCTCAATGGGGGACAGATCCGGAGATCTTGCTGGCCAGGGTAGTTGACTTACACCTTCTAGAGCACGTTGGGTGGCACGGGATACATGCGGACGTGCATTGTCCTGTTGGAACAGCAAGTTCCCTTGCCGGTCTAGGAATGGTAGAACGATGGGTTCGATGACGGTTTGGATGTACCGTGCACTATTCAGTGTCCCCTCGACGATCACCAGTGGTGTACGGCCAGTGTAGGAGATCGCTCCCCACACCATGATGCCGGGTGTTGGCCCTGTGGGCCTCGGTCGTATGCAGTCCTGATTGTGGCGCTCACCTGCACGGCGCCAAACACGCATACGACCATCATTGGCACCAAGGCAGAAGCGACTCTCATCGCTGAAGACAACACGTCTCCATTCGTCCCTCCATTCACGCCTGTCGCGACACCACTGGAGGCGGGCTGCACGATGTTGGAGCGTGAGCGGAAGACGGCCTAACGGTGTGCGGGACCGTAGTCCAGCTTCATGGAGACGGTTGCGAATGGTCCTCGCCGATACCCCAGGAGCAACAGTGTCCCTAATTTGCTGGGAAGTGGCGGTGCGGTCCCCTACGGCACTGCGTAGGATCCTACGGTCTTGGCGTGCATCCGTGCGTCGCTGCGGTCCGGTCCCAGGTCGACGGGCACGTGCACCTTCCGCCGACCACTGGCGACAACATCGATGTACTGTGGAGACCTCACGCCCCACGTGTTGAGCAATTCGGCGGTGCGTCCACCCGGCCTCCCGCATGCCCACTATACGCCCTCGCTCAAAGTCCGTCAACTGCACATACGGTTCACGTCCACGCTGTCGCGGCATGCTACCAGTGTTAAAGACTGCGATGGAGCTCCGTATGCCACGGCAAACTGGCTGACACTGACGGCGGCGGTGCACAAATGCTGCGCAGCTAGCGCCATTCGACGGCCAACACCGCGGTTCCTGGTGTGTCCGCTGTGCCGTGCGTGTGATCATTGCTTGTACAGCCCTCTCGCAGTGTCCGGAGCAAGTATGGTGGGTCTGACACACCGGTGTCAATGTGTTCTTTTTTCCATTTCCAGGAGTGTATGTAGAAGAAAAAGGGGATAGCTGTGTTGTCTTTCTAGAATAGAAGCCAAACTTCCACTTTTATTAATTCGTGCATTCTATGCATGTGACAGCAGCATTTCTAATGATTTTGTTACGCTCTGCACCTGATATTAGCTGCCTTACAGGGCCAGGGTCATATTTATTTATAATGCCTGTTTGACACCCTGGACTTGAGAAGACACTTCAGATGTTTTGTCCATTTGCGCACTAAGTGCTAAACTAAGGTTGTACACATTAGTACATTTCCTGTGCAGATACAAAGGTCAGACATACGACAAAGGTTTTAACATTTATGTATGAAATTGTTTATAAAAACAATACCAAAAGTTACAGATACTCAGAAATTATGTATGACTCTGTATGTGATAGCGCTCAGTCATCTATAAAATGAGTATAAAATTTGTGAGGCACATAACAGAATAAGTAATTATTATAAATAAATTGTTGAATAAGTTTCGTCCAAGTGTCAAAAGAACGAGTTCTCCATATTTATACTGAAGATTAACAGCAGCAACAGCAGCACAAACAATTTACCATACTATCCTAATTTATTCATATGTATGTGATCCGAAAATTTGGTAATATAATGTTGCAAGAAAGTTAGTTTATTAGAATGGCACCACAGGAGCATGAACAAAATTTTAACTTGATTAGATCACTGATGCTCCTATTTGTAGCGTATAATACTTATCAGAAAATATGACTATATATATAACACAAGAGCTGATATAACAACATTAGTATTCACATGACTGAGTTGAAGAAGGAGCAAGCACATGTGGTGTAGGGGTCTTTTGATGTTCTTAGTTAACTGGGTAGGATTTTTGGTAATAATTGGGTGCCTGGAGTGCTTGACAAGTTTATGTGTGTTTGGTGTCAGGAATATTTCGATTTGTCACTGTTCAGGACTTAGTTATTCCTCAGTATGACAGTCTGCAATTTAGAGACTTCTAAATAGTAAATGATAGTTTAGCTAACAATGAGTGAACATTGCTATGGTGAACTGAAGAGTGCATACAGATTTGATTGAGTTTCATCATCTTCAGCTTCATTTGGGTGAATATCTATTTTGTTGACATGGCTACTTCTACTCCAAACAGGAGACCAGTATTAGGCAACTCGAAGTGTTTATGCTGCAATTATTAAGGTGATTGCATTAGACGCCCAGGTAGCACCACACAGTTTCCAGTCTAGCTAGCATCACCCAGTTTCCTTACTATGTTATTTCTCGAGTTTAGCTCCTGTCCTGTTACTACTGGGTGTTTCCTAAATATCAGGGATCTGTGGAGAGTCACACCCAAATATGTGGGATGTCTACAGCGTCGTAATTTTTTGTTGCGGAAGAATACGTTCATTCTCTGTGTCTCATTTTGTTGGCTAGGTGGAATCAGTTGTATTCCGTTTCATTAGAGTCCAGGCAAAGTCTCAACTTTTTTCAATACTTGTCGAGCTTTTCTAGATCGTTAGTAAGTGATTGTTCAACTCCTTCGAACGTGTTGCTCTCATTTGCTATCGTTAGGTCGTCGGGGCAGCTAAACTCTACAAAATCAGTGGTGACTATGTCGCTAGTTTACAAGGTAAATAAAAGCGGGGACAGAACCGAGCCCTGTGGGAGACAGTTCTTTATGGAGCAGCATTTTCTTTTTGGTTTCTCTAATGTTACCGTTCAAAGAGCGGTTTATAAGCATGTTTACCGTAAGTGATGTGAACTTTGAGCTTGGAACGGTTTGATTTAGCTTGTGTATTACTCCATGCAGCCACATGGTGTCATGCGCTGCTGTGAGGTCAATAAGTGCCACTGAAGCCTGCTTTTTCTTATGAAAGCCAGTTCTATTAATGATCTTAGGGTGAGAACGTGCTCGTAGCAGCTTCGATCGCACGAACTCCTGCTTGGTGTAGAGGTAGTCTGACATCAGTTTTTAGATATTAGGGGCCGGAGTGACACGTCTTGGAGTATAAAATGTTGGAGTTATTTCCTGAAATAAAAATAAATTGTCACTATGATGGCCTCTCAAGCTTGGAATAATAAATTAAACAGAGAAAATTAATGAATATTCCGAGGTGTAAGTATCTGAAACTTGGGAACATCTGTATAGACGAAAGTACAGTTCCACTGCTGTGACTCATGATTTTTCGACTGGGGCGTACAGCAGCATCATTGTCGGTATCCTTACCAATAAATTTACACGCTATTGAGGATAAATTATCCACATACCATGTTATAATGAAACGATTATCTGCTGTGTCTCTGACACATTCACGTCCATTCACACATTCCACGTTTGTCGATGAAATCCAGAGAGCCGTAAACATCAAAGGCTAAGTTAATGCTGAGTACATGGACTTCCGGATGGAATTCCATATAATTACGCACTGTCGGTTAGTGAATAAAATTCGAGCTTATCGAGAATCAGACCAGATGTTAGATTGGATTCAGGACATCTTTGTAAGTAGAATTCTACATGTCCGTCTCAACGAGACCAATTTGACAGTTGGAAAAGTAATTTCAGTAGTACGCCAGTGGAGTATTATAGGGCCGATAATGACTACAATACACAGGGTGTTACAAAAAGGTACGGCCAAACTTTCAGGAAACATTCCTCACACACAAATAAAGAAAAGATGTTATGTGCACATGTGTCCGGAAACGCTTAATTTCCATGTTAGAGCTCATTTTAGTTTCGGCAGTATGTTCTGTACTTCCTCGATTCACCGCCATGGTTTCATACGGGATACTCTCTACCTGTGCTGCTAGAACATGTGCCTTTACAAGAACGACACAACATGTGGTTCATGCACGATGGAGCTCCTGCACATTTCAGTCGAAGTGTTCGTACGCTTCTCAACAACAGATTCGGTGACCGATGGATTGCTACAGGCGGACCAATTCCATGGCCTCCACGCTCTCCTGACCTCAACCCTCTTGACTTTCATTTATGGGGGCATTTGAAAGCTCTTGTCTACGCAACCCCGGTACCAAATGTAGAGACTCTTCGTGCTCGTATTGCGGACGGCTGTAATACAATACGCCATTCTCCAGGGCTGCATCAGCGCATCAGGGATTCCATGCGACGGAGGGTGGATGCATGTATCCTCGCTAACGGAGGACATTTTGAACATTTCCTGTAACAAAGTGTTTGAAGTCACGCTGGTACGTTCTGTTTCTGTGTGTTTCCATTCCATGATTAATGTGATTTGAAGAGAAGTAATAAAATGAGCTCTGACATGGAAAGTAAGCGTTTCCGGACACATGTCCACATAACATATTTTCTTTCTTTGTGTGTGAGGAATGTTTCCTGAAAGTTTGGCCGTACCTTTTTGTAACACCGTGTTATCTAGTTGATAACACCTGAAGCTGCTTGACGCTCTTCGCGGACGCTGCTGTCGTCTGTAGGAGCGTTGATCGCCGGGAGGCTCTAGCGAACTGCAGAAAGATCATCAGAGAATCTACGACTGCTGAAGGCAATGGCAATTTGGCGATTGATGTTGAACATAATAAATATAACGTATTGCGTTATATGCAGATAGATGTACTGCATGTTACTAAGGCGCAGAAATCCATTAATGTTCGATTACGCTATTGGCGATAAATCACTGAAAGCAGCAACAGCCGTAAAATAGTTGTAACCATGAGTTCCTATCTAAAGTGGCAATATAATGTAAAACTAGTTGTAAGAAAAGGAGAGTGCCGGCTGAGATTCAGTGGAAGAAATGTAAGGTTATCCGTAAGGGAGACAGTATACAGGACGATAGTGCGACCTGTCCTTGAATACTGCTCCAGTGGCTGGGATCCTCACCAGTTCGGATTAAAAGAAGACATCGATGTAGTTCAGAAGCGGGCTGCTAGACTTGTTATTGGTAGGTTCGAACAGTACGCAAGTGTTAAGGTGATGCTTCGAGAAATTAAACGGGAATCACCGGAGGGAAGGCGACGTTCTTTTCGAAGAACACTAAAGAAAATTCTGAATACAGGCACTGAATCTGACTGCACAGTGATCCTACTGCCGCCAACGTACATATCGGGTAAGAACTAAGAAGATAAGATACGAGAAATTAGAGCTCATTAGAGCTCATACAGAGTCTATTTAGACAGTCGTTCCTTCCTCGCTTTGTCTGCGAGTGGAACAGGAAAGGAAACGACTAGTAGTCGTACTGGGTACCCTCTGCCACCCACCACGCGGTGGTTAGCGGAGTATGTACGTAGATTTAGGTGCAGATGTAGAAATGTGATTTATCTATGAAAGGAGTAGCTTTCCAAACAGTTGTTCAGCAGATTCTTGGGTATTGGCCATCAGTCTGGGATTCTAAACACATTGGATTAATGTAAGAGATGGAGAGTATCCAACGCAGTGCAGCACGCTCCGTCGTGGATTCGTTTAATAAGTGTCAGAGTGTGGTGGAGATGCTCAACACTCTCCAGTTGCATTAAGGAAAGCTTTCCAGCCGAAATTTCCAGAATCCACATTCCGACAAGAGTCGGGCTACATATTACTACCTCACGCACACTTCTCTGAAGATGAGTATGACAAAAAAAATAAAAGATACTAGAGTTTATATTGAAGCTTATCAACGGTCGCTTTTCTCATGCACCATTCAGAGGAAGACCTGTGTGTAATGTACCTATGGGAAAGCTGGTGGTGGCAGGACGTTCAGAAATAAGAGATGGATTTGTCAGGAAATTTTTAAAGTGCAAGAGGGCAGTGGTGGGGGAATTTAGGACTCCAAGATGTCGGAACGAGCCCAGATGTGTTTCGTAATCTTTCCCTCTATCCGTCACCTCACCCTTCCTTCTCCCTATTCCCTCTCCACCCAATCTCAGTGAAGTGTTAAAATAGCACAGCACCTGAACTGTGCAAAAATAGTGACAAATTCGAAGATAAACAGTATTACCGAGAAAATGACCTAAGCTTCACTTGAATTGGCCTCTGAAATGCGTAAACTGACATTATCACAAAGTCATACACACACACACACACACACACACACACACACACACACACACACACACACACACACACACACACACACACACACAATATAGGGAGGACAATGATAAATCAAATCGTTCAAATGGCTATGAGCACTATGGGAATAACAGCTGAGGTCATCAGTCCCCTAGAACTTAGAACTACTTAAACCTACCTAACCTAAAGACATCACACACATCCATGGCCGAGGCAGTATTCGAACCTGCGACCGTAGAGGTCGCGCGGTTCCAGACTGAAGCGCCTAGAACCGCTCTTCCACTCCGGCCGGCCGGAGGACAATGATAGCGTAAAGTAAATGTTCTTCCTGATGCCTGAATGCCTATCCAGTAACTTTATGTATTTGATCGTCGTCCAGATCTTCGTCAACAGCACCTTGTGTAAGACTAGCAACTGTAGAAAAGGAAAAAATGAGTTTATGTGTTCTCCAGTCACAATTTTAATTAAAAATATTGTAAACTCTTATAAATTGCAATAAAAATTAAATTCACCTTCACAACAACGCATGTAATCCATTTGATTACATTTCTACAGTTGCCTCAAGGTTGAGTTGGAGCTTATAATCCACATTCACCTTATTTAATTGATGGAGAGGGTAATAAGAGGAAAGGAAATCCACTTCCCATAAAAATAACTTACACTATTTTGTTGCAAGGCTAGTAATCAAAACAGGGTAGAGTACTGTGGAGAGATGTATCTAACCAGTCTTTAGACTGAAGACAGTATCCGTTATAACAAACTGTGAAATATTTCACGAATTTCAATCAAGAAGAACTTACCATCTGTCTCAATCACGTCTCTCTCCTCGTTTAACATGTCCGGTGATGTTCTGTGCAGATGTGTTGTGCAGTGTCTCTACTATGCCCATCTATTGGATCACATTCCACTTTTCAGTTCTGGGCCCACAGTGAGATCGTAAACCCCCCGCCCCCAGAAAATAGTGTGTCCTGCCAAGTGCTTACTTGGAGGGTACTAGCCTGATATGATGCAGCACACATAACATAACTGTCATCTGTCATGCATTTCCTTCCTCGTGACAATTCTCAGATGCCTACTGCAGGGGCAATGAAGACGCTCAACCCGGACTTGCTCCCACTCTCTTTGTTCACGTGAACGGCTATCTATGAGAATGGCATTTTGTCACAGACCACGAGCTACAGACGAGCGTAGGGAATTGGCAACAATCAGAGGGTATTGGCAAGTTGGTACCATGCTACGACAAATGTCTAAATCGGAGCAGCGACTATGATGAGAAGTAACAAGAAGGTGTAGCTAAATATTGCAAATTAAACATTTTTTTTTATTTTAACTATGCTTTCCATTTCTCGACCGAGCGGAAGTAGAAAAAAAATACCTCTCGTAATACCACCTTCAGCTGCTTCAGCCGGAAAAATTAGGTCAGAGAAAGATGTCAGTATCTCTCGTCCTAAGACACCTGAGAGAAAAGTTAGCCATTGGACCACTGAAGTATTAGATTACTGCGTGTACTAGTAAACAATCGAAGATTGCTTTTTCAATAGCACAGCTTGATCACTGTTGTACGATAGAGCACGACTTCTCCCGCCCACTACTGATATCGCTGTCTTTGCTCTGCACAAAGTTAATGAGGACACTGGGCTTATAGTGTTCTATGACGATCCCTATACTTTTATTACAAATTTATATAATGTGGAAAGATATGACCGCTTTTGCTGTTAGTCCTTTATTTACAGACCAGAGCGGTTTTGCAGCATTTTTGCTGATCGTCAGGTGCATTAAAATCAAGTCACATTCTGATCGTAAAAAGACAGTGAGAGATCCAGCGTTCATAATAACCAAATTTTTGCTAAGTAGCGGACGTCAAAATTAAATCAAGTATAACGCTCCTGTGACACCATGAGTAACAGTTAGCGGAGTCCTCAAATGTCGCGTATTATCATCTACGAAATAATGAAGGGATTGAGAAGCTATCTGTCTTATCTTTTCAAAATAGCTCCCTTACTTCAAACTCTGCTACATACAAATAGCCTTCTAAACAAAATTTTATGATCCTGAAAGTTCAGGAATTGTTTGCAAATAATCGATCTTTGGAAACGGAATTGAGATGTACTGGCTGTAAATAGTTAAGCTATGAACACGAAATTTGCTATGAGAGTTTAATTACACCCATAGGCTCAGTGCCACAGAGTGTAGTTTCTGAGTTTTTGTGCTAATAAAGTATCATTTTCAATTACATCAAATGAAAGCTTTAAATAATTGGTAAGTCGTGTTTGCGATAGAGTCTTGCATTCATCCACTAGTGCGACTGTCAACTGCTGGATGGTCGTTGCTGCCTGTAGACATGACAACACGTCCCGCACGCGCTTGATAAGTTTTCAGTCAGGGGAATGGGCAGACCAGTTCGTTCGCTGAATATGTTCTACGGGCTCGGTGCATTGTCATCCATAAAAATGAAGTCAAGGCCGAAAGGACCACTGAGAAGACCCACGTGGCGAAGGCCTACAGTGTCACAGTAACATTGACCAGTGAGTGTCATTCTTAACCTGTTTTTTCTAATAAATCTGTTGTTATCTTGAATGTCATACGTTATCTCCAAAGATACCCTTCCTTGGTCACTTATTAATTTGATTCATTTATGTGGGAGATAACAGTAGTTATTTTGGGGGATTATGTATCGTGTCAACTTCAGTTTCACTGCTAGGGGCTCTAATTAGTCATTTGTGTATAAATAGCCCGTTGCGTTTAATTTTACAGTTGTATAACTGAAGTGTGGTTCCCCCATTACTGTCCCATACAACATTAGACGCAGAAATTTAGTAGAGGTATCCCACCTGCCTTCCCACAAAACAAAACACTTTGTAAAGTGGATGACTTTATTCTGCGGACAGAGATGGAATGTTATGCAGTGTGTGTGTGTGTGTGTGTGTGTGTGTGTGTGTGTGTGTGTGTGTGTGTGTGTGTGTGTGTGTATGTGTGTGTGTGTGTGTGGGCACGTAAGGGTACTTGTACGTATATAACTGTCAAAAAATCGAGTTTTTAATTTTTGTCCTAAAAAATTCTCTGTAATTTTCTGAACCAGAAGAATGTTTACTTCCAGGAAAATGGACCATACCAAGTATCAAAATTAGAGGAATTTAAAACTGGCTGCATGCACTACGACGTCCCCATGGCACACAGTCAGCTCTGTTAAAAATAAAGTTTTGCTATCATTTGTTTCGTTTTTATTGCATTTTAGCCCCTGAAGCTGGCTAATCTGCGGAAGTCTTACAGCTGCTTATCTTTTATTCATACAGAGAGTTTACTCATTGTTTGATATCGTTTTGGCGCGAATATTGACAGGTACAATAAAATTATTCTACAGATTTAGAATAAGTAGCAAATGCTGTTCAGGAAAGTGTAGACATGAATGACAACAATACATGTATGTCCGCAGCCGTGCATGCCTTCTGGCAACGAAGAGGCCACAGTTCCATAAATGATGTAGTGACAGCTACGTCCTTGGACAATGATAAAGTCATTGATGTGGAATGTATTACCACGTACTGTCATGGCAGTACTAATGGAACTGAAAATCATAAATGTTTGATTAATTTTAGTTGTTATAGTATAGGGATGGAATTTCAAGGTGTTGTGAAGATATTTCACAGGTCAGTGGAGAAATACGGTGTGATGTATACATCTTACCTAGGAGATGGAGACTCAAAGGGGTACCAAAACGTTTGTGAATCCAAACCTTACGCCGACAAAATTAAAAAAATGGAATGTGTTGGACGCGTCCAGAAAAGGTTAGGTACAAGATTTAGGAACCTGAAGAGGAATTTGAAGGGAAAGAAATTAGCTGATGGTAAGTGCATTAGTGGTCGTGGTCGGCTTACGATCGACGATATAGGCAGGTTGGAGTATTATTATGGACAAGCCATAAGAGGGAGTGAAAAAGAAGGTATGGGCTGCCTTCTTTCATAAATCCTCCCCAGATGACTACCCATGTCATGCACTCTGCCCACCTGGCAGTGATTCATGGTGTGGCTACCAGAGGGCTGTTACTCAAGGTGAGACCTACCACAATAAACATTCTTTGCCATTTGTTATTATGGAAGTTATAAAACCTATATATCAGGATCTTAGTAACACACGATTATTAGGGAAATGCTTACATGGTAAGACTCAAAATCGGAATGATAGTTTCAACAATTGTATATGGGGACGGATATCAAAAGCTGTTCTGCTGTCCATTGTTTCACTGACGGTGCAGTGTCTAGGCTTAATGTTATGGAACTGATGGGAGTGCCTGGTGGACTAAATGTGCATAGAGCTCTAGTAACCATTGACTGAAGGAAACCCCAGAACAGAAAAATCTGTGTTGGAAGACACCAAAGAAGCAAGAATAAGAAGAAGAAGTGTGAAAAACAGGAGGGATGAAGAACAACACAGTAAACAAGATAAATATGGAACTGGGATGCATTAGTGCCATGCAAGTTTAATAGAAAAAGCAAGTTTTAACTTCAACTTGAACTTCCCGGAAGTTAAATTATTTCGTGTTCTGTTACACTTTGGCTAAAAACTATTTAAGACAGAGAGCTAAGATTTTGTATACTACCTTAAAACATGCTTATCTAAAACGTTGTCTGCCCTTGTGACTTAACTTTGAAAATAAAATACTTTTTTTAAGAAGAACCCTGAATTCATACCCAAAATTTTTGCTAATCATACTTAAAAAAATTTGTGCCACAATTCATGACTGCGCCATCTTTTCAGTAGTCTACTTTAAACACAATAGTGTAAAAAACTTACAGGAAAAATAAATCTATTTTGTTTGTATTTTGAGTAATGTGTACACAAATAATTAGCATGATTTATTTCACCTACAACAAAAAGTACTATTATAAACAAGTGTGAGAGCTAAAGCCGTGGTTCATACACAAAAATGTTCCAAAAAGATGTCTTAAAAGATGGTAAGCATGATATGGGCTTACAAATCTTATTCTTTGAATTACACTGTTTAGAAAACTGGCAATTTTTCAAGGTTTCCTCTGGTATTCACGGACCAGTCCCCCTAAGTGAAGCTTACTTACTTTTTTTCGGAACTACTGCATATCTTCAAACTTTGAGCCATTTTTACGCAAGTTCGATTGATCTACTGCCTTATTTTAATTCTGTGCTAGGATACAGCGAAGAGGGGAGAAGGAACAGGGAAGGCAGAGCCTCGGGGAAGGGGACTAATCACAAGTGGGCTATTTCCGCCATCTTGGATTTTTTAGTTTCCCAACACTGTCATCTTGTAATCTTTTAAATTTCCTGCCACCGCCATCATGCATTTTTCAATTTCCTTTCAACGTTATCTCGGTGATTGCAGCACCGACTAGCGGCAAAAACGTGAATTATGTCTTCTTCCCCACAGATTGTGTTATACCAGAAAAACCCTCTACCACACCACACGTGTTTTTTCTCAAATATAGTCATAAAACACAATTATAACACGGTCAAAAGACTACTTCGTATAAAGTCAGGAAGGAAATCAGGTGTAGGTCAAAATTTGAAATCTGGATGACACTGCAATGTAAACGTCGTGTGACTAGGGCCTCCCGTCGGGTACACCGTTCGCCGGGTGCAAGTCTTTCGAGTTGACGCCACTTCGGCGGCTTGGCGCGTCGATGGGAATGAAATGATGATCAGTAGGACAGTACAACACCCAGTCCCCGAGCGGAGAAAATCTTTGACCCAGTCGGGAATCGAACCTGGGCCCTGAGGATGGACAGCCTGTCGCGTTGACCACTCAGCTACCGGGGGCGTACTGGATCATGCTCATCCAGCTTTAAACTACCCTGTTCTATTCCTTCGTTACTAGCAGGACCTGACGCCGCCTTATCGAGTAGTGTTTATTTCGAAAACGGGCAAGAAAAATTCTTTCAGTCTAGGTAATCACTAGGTAATCAGAGGGTCGAGCCTCAGCTCCTGGTGATGCATGATCTTACGACTCATCAGTGAAGTGGAAGAGTGCTGAGATCGCTAATACTGATGTATTCCCATAGATAATCACATACCCTTGTAGGCATGTGAATGCTTCTTCTTTCTTCTTCCTTTGTAAGGAAATGCAGGGCGTTTTAAGTGTTGTGGTTTCGTTTCTCTGCTGCGGACGTTCGGTGAATAGTTTGAAGAGTACTCAAGGATTCTGAGTATACAAAAAATTACTGTCCATAGTGACATCTTATACGTTACAGTACCTGTAAGATCGGAAGTAACTTAGCATTACATTCATTACTGAACTGAACATACGTGCCTACAATGGAAAGATGCATATTTCGCATAAGAACAAAAGAAAGAAAACAAACAAATGTAAAAAAGCAGAAAAGACAGGACCTGAGTATGTGAGGGAGGCTGTTATTCAACTGAAACGGAGGTAGACAGAGAATGTAGCTTTGCGAAATAATGACACCTTGTGACAAGAAAATACGCGGAGCATGACGTAATATGAGATAGATGGACGATATAAGGAAACCAGCAGGACAATATTTTATCGGAAAACCCGAAGACAGTGTGTAAGGTGACAATATATGCTGAAAACTCCGATTCACATTCCATTTCGTTCAGTGACGAGGAATTGAACATTGTGTATATAAAGCAACATATAAATTAACCCTGAACTCCAATCCCAGAGGATGTCACTGTTGGCTTAAAAGACAATACTATTCGGAAAACGAAATTATTGAAAGAGCACTATATTCATATTTAAATTATGTGAAGTCATATGTTGTAATAAGTGGAATTCATCACACGTGACGTAGGGGCGCTACCCATTGACTTCAGCAGAAAAGATATACCCCAAGAGAGTGATGCCAAGCTGGGCAGTTGTGGACGGCAGTTGGGAGCAGTTGTGGACGAGACTAAGTTAGGTCCTGTCTAGAGTGAACACCGACGAGTGAAGTAAAATCAGGTGAGAAATAGTAAGATAATTAACAGTTTTGACACAGAATACTCAGGACGGAAACCACTGCTGGATAGTGAACATAAAAGTACTAGAAGAAATTTATTTTTGACAAAGTGCAAAGTAGTAAAAACACGTGGTACAAAAGGTAATAACAGTGTACGGAAACAATCGGTGTCGTTGTGTAATAGTGGATATGATAAGCGATAATGCAAAGAAAGTGATTCTTTTTTATTTTAGTAAATGATTTTCCTACAAATTTACCTCAGGGAAGAATCGATGAATTCCATCGCAGCTCACCTCACTTTAAAATAACTGTGAACTGATTTGTATACTAGGAGTACAGCATAGTTCGCCAGACGAGGAAAACGACTTGGAAATGTTAGTGTTGTTTGCATGTCAAAGAATATCTACATATCTTTGCTTGAAGTTAGATTTCATTCATGAACGCAGTCGCTTTCAGTAATGTGTAGAGAAACATAAATTCCGTTGTGCACGAACATTAACATTTGATAGACATATGGCAGTCGACTTAATGTACTCGTACTTAGCTTACCATATCAGGCTAAACAGATGCAAATAAAGGGCTCGCTATACGTAATGTGTGGAGAGTATGGAAGCGGCCTACATCCAGAAGTGGATGATCAGATGATGATGACGATGGTGATGATAATGATGATGACGATGATGAAGATGATGATGATGATGATGATGATGATGATAGGTATCTGGTAGCGTGTGGTACACGCTCTGATGTCTGCGAACACACGACATTACGTGAACATCTCTAGGCACTCAAGTGCTGCCGAGGCATCGTGTTCATGGAAACTAGCCACAGGCGGGTCCAGGTCGCTCACAGATACGATCAAAACTGAGCCTCCAAATATGACCACGATTATTTAAGTCAGGTGGCCTGGAGGACAACACAGTTTTGTATGTGCCTGTGGAGTATGTTACTCAAATTATTCCGACACGAATAGGGAACAATGGAATGTTGCATTCTATTGTTAAACGTACATGTTCCGTCCCGTGAAAACCCTCCCAGGGACGAAACAGCTAGACCATCTGCCTGGCAAATGCCCTGATGGTTAGCAGGAGGCATTGCCCTGTCTGTTTTTCAATGTAGCTATACCCATCCGTTGGCCAGTACCAGTGAGTGCCACAAATGATCGGTTCACCCATTATACTTCGATACTTCTAAGGTCCAATGGTGGTGACCCTACGGCCATGCTTGTCGTTGTGCCACGTGACTTCCTGCGTGCACAGAAACTCGCGGTAGACCTTGGACTTCACAATGAGGAGGCAGGTTTTAAGACTGCTCACCTGCTGTGTTTGTCTCACTAACCAATCAGATCGCTGTTACATTACGTGATATTCAAAGCGATTCTGGTCATAAACTCTTTGTTGCCACCGAAGTGGCAGTTTTCATCAATCGACGTATCTGCGACACGCCCTCGACTCGGTGAGACATGGAGAGCCCCGTGTCAGCAAGAGGAGATGGTGTAATTCGTACGTCGGACATATATAAACTGGCCACTACCAAATGCTCCGATATCGAACCTCTTGCTCACCCTGGAGTCGGCTATACCCTGTAGGCTAGTGCACGTCGGAGACATGTCAGGCATGTAAACCGCTAAACTATTCTATTTGAGTCGATGACAGGAACTATCTCTCACAAAAAAGCTATTTCAAATGCAACAGCTCATTAGCGAGTATTTCCCAGGTATTCTGAATAGATAACTCCATCCTCACATTCATATAAGTTATTTGATAAAAAGTATGTAGCTTTCTGTTAGTAGACATTATTACAGAGTGTGTCTGCACTCGGCCTTTATGACTGCTTGAAGTCTGCTGGGGACACTGTCAATGAGGTGGCTCAATGGCTGTGGAGGAAAGACAGCTCATTCTTCCTCAAAAGCCGAAACCATGATGGACACTGGAGTCCGGAGCCAAGTCGACGTTCTAACTCTTGCCTATGATGGTCCGTTGGAGTCAAGTCGGGACTCTGAACAGGACAGTCTATTTCAGATATGTTATTGTCTACAAACCATTGCCTGATTTATCACAGAGTGCATTCTCACACTGATACAAACATCGTCTCCGAGTGTTTCTCTGATGTACGCTGTAAACACTTTAAAATTTGTTCCTATCATTCCACATTTAGTGTTTTATTAAGTGCAATAGCGGAACCACACCCTAACAAAGAATAAACCCCAGATCAGGTTCCCATAAACTTGTTTTCAGACTTTTTCAGGCTCGTGTTAAGATGGGGCGTGATAGAGATCGATAAAAAATTTAATGTTTTGACATTAATCTTGGTGATACGTTAAAATACTTTTATCTATTTCTTGTCACAAAGCCAGTATCCACTACTACGATATGGATATACTTACCTATGCCCTATCTGAAGATGAGTCTGAAAAGTTTCGAAATCTAATTTCTGAGAAGCAATTAACATTTGAAAAAAGTTACTGGTTGCAATTTCTTGTGGTTGTATTCGATATGCAGTCACGGTTCCTATAACAGAACATGCGTAACAGATAAATTTAACGTAATTAAAATATTGTGATTGGAACTAATCAGCAATTCGTGAGCAGTACCTTACAAAACTCTGTCTTTGTTATTTTTAATCTTTCCCGTAGTGTTTTTAATATTCTAAAAATTAAATCTAAAGACATGATATTAAAGTTAAAAGACTGAGGTCGAGCAGAAGCTTACGTTGCTGTTACACAAGAGGGACGTGAGAATTTGCTTCCTCAAAGCTCTTAACGTTTCAAAATGTGATGCACATCAGGTTTGGGCAGCAAACCGCGCCTGGCTGCTGCAGCTTTATAGAGATTTTTCGCAGTCTTGGCTTAATTATGCGTGCATGGTGTATGGAACTGCTAGTAGTTTAAGGTAATGAATACAATTCAGTATGAGGCAACTAGATACGCTACAAGGGCGTTTAGAACGAGCACTTCTTCCAGTCTTTGAGCAGAAGCCGGCAAGTTAACACTCCACATCAGACGGCAGATACACATAGTCCAGTAAGTGTACAAAATGTTCCCTAGGCGCCTGCGTACGTAGCGTTGCTTGTTCACCCATGGAGAAAAATTTAAATAGTAGTACGCAAGCTACGAGGCCATTTTTAATCCGAAGGAAGAGCTGTATTTTAGAAAAGGGTGTGGAGAATATATGGCAAGCGTGGAGTAAATCACCGCCTTGGCTTCTTCAGAGGCCCATAGTTGTTTTACTAATTTTAGACAAGAAACCACTCTGAATGAGGTTTTTTGCTATTTTTGGTATTTTAGGAAGGTTCCCTTGGCCCCAAATGGTTTTTATTCCTACCAAATATATTTTATGTATGATTTGCTAAGTTCTACACGGTTCTGAAGGCACTAGAGCAGATGACGTGAAACCTAGGAACGCTTTCATCTGCTCTGATTCCCTTATTGATGTTGAGGCAGTCCGACAAAATTATCCAGTAGCAAAAATTGTACAGAACATACAGGCCACTTCTCTTTTGCTACCACAGCATGGGAAGAAAGTGGTACTCTGCTAAGTATCTGGCCAAATGAGAATAAAGGGAACTCTGAAGTCCTACACAGCAGTCACGAAGGCAAGTTGAACAATTTGTCGTTCCCTCATAGACTGTAACTCACTGTGGAGATAGAATTTATTCTTCAACGAGAGGAAGAGTGGCTGGTGGCAAGCTGTGAACCGTGGGGTTCCTCCTTCGAGTCACACGAGCGGGATGAAGGGTTACTCCCTCATCTCCTTACGGAACAGCCCCATTACACACGGCTTTTTGCTCCTCTGGGAGAACCCAACGAATTTTTAGTGATTGTCGCGCACACATTTCGGCATGTAATGTTTTAACACAGTGTATTTTACATCCAAGGCAGAAATTGATTTAAGTGGGGATTTGCCCTCTACTTTAGCAAATGATGAATTCTTCACATTCCTGCCGAAACTCTTAGGGTAAAGGTTTCGTTGTGTCTTCCTCATTCATTTCTTTCACGACAATCTAAAAGTCATCATCATTTGCAAACAGTCTAGGTGGGTTGCTTAGGATGTCTCCATACAAATGGTATAGGAGGAAGCCCAGGTATCACTTCACTTCAGTTAGATGTCTCCCCGTCAGTTAATACCAACTGTGATCTCCCTGACAGAAAATGTTGAATTCTGTCACATAATAGACAGTATGTCCATAACAGTGAAGACCCATGCTATACAGTTTTTCATTATTCATAGCTCCATTTCTCTTTTTATCGGAAGTTTTGAAACTGGCGATTTGATTGATCTGTGTGTGTGTGTGTGTGTGTGTGTGTGTGTGTGTGTGTGTGTGGATGGGTGGGTGGGTGTGTGCACGTGCGCGCACGTTTTTATGCCATTGGTTTCTAGAGATACGGATTCTTTAATTTTTGTTAATATTTTAGGAATTTAACTTTTTTAACCACACTCCTCACAACAGTGATGTATGGAGGCCAAAAACTTACCTGTTGTGCTCTCAATCAAACATGTAATCAATAATTTTAAATTATACAAATTTCGTAAGTGAACGTTCCAAGTTTCTTTTTAATGATATAAAATGATTATACATTTGTGTTGTTGTAAAACACGTAACACTAGTAAAATTTAGCCATGTTTTGAATTCAGTATTTCATGAAAAATAAAAGTAATAGGAACGTTTCCGATTTTAGTTCTACAACTGTCTCATTTTTATATGAGTTTTATTGTATCTACCTCTCTCAATTAGATGTATTTAGTTATATGAATTCAGTGACATTTAATTAGGACTTTCCATCGTTACCGAACAGCCAAGGGATTACTCCTGCAATATGGGGCTGGATGATCTGAATAAGCCGGCCGGAGTGGCCGTGCGGTTCTAGGCGCTACAGTCTGGAACTGAGCGACCGCTACGGTCGCAGGTTCGAATCCTGTCTCGGGCATGGATGTATGTGATGTCCTTAGGTTAGTTAGGTTTAATTAGTACTAAGTTACAGGCGACTGATGACCTCAGAAGTTAAGTCGCATAGTGCTCAGAACCATTTTGATCTGAATAACGCATCTATTAAAATATTTTTGTGTGTGATTGCAGCTATTGAGTAACTGATCTGACCATCGCAACCAGTAGTCTTCGAATAACAGTTGAGATAGTCTAAAGGCTGTCTAGCCAAAAGTTAAACAGAATGAAAAAGATTGTAGGGGTTTCGCAAGCTTCAAATGGATTCCTTGCAAACAGGTACAGTGACTTCTTCCCTGCATCAGGCATTCTAACTCCTACTCTCAGAGGGAGAGCAGAATTGAGTTAACTGTAAAATGGATGCCGTCTCATTAGCGTTGTCTCGGCCGCGTCCATCTCTACAGTTTAAATGAGGTAAAGGGGATGTTACGAATAGGAGAGGCACTGTAAGATTTATAGTGTGCCCATCGCACATAGGAACCACAATCCAAGCCGCATCTGTTATATTGTATCCACTGTGCCCAGCGTCCTTGCATCAAATCTCTTACCGCCCATTTTCTTAGTTTTGCTCTTTGTTTTCGCTATATTTATTTATTTATTTATTTATTTGACCTGATCAGATTATGGCCATCAGGCCCTCTCTTACATCGGACCAGTGTTCCACACATGCAGCATTTCACACATCAGAGTTACATCATGACAATAGTTTAAATAAGAAAATTAGATTACTCTAGTGACAATATGAATAAAGAGTAATGACTAAGACCTAATAAAGTAAATGCTGGCAGTATTTTTAGAACAGGTGCTATACATACAAATTATGATAAAAGCAATAATAATGACAGTAAGAAATCAAATAATAATGATAAACATGAGTTTCATGTTATCTGTGTTACGAGACATCTGTCTGCTGAGTAGCAGTAAGAACTAGTGAAACATTTGAACTTTCTGCTAGTGCTGCATGCTAGGAGCATACTCTGGTCATTTACCCTAATGAGGCGTTATGCAAACGTTATTATACACTGCATGACAAAAAAAAAGAGGGTATCCAGAATGCTTGGGTGGATTTTAGTCTAACTTTGTACACGTACACGCCATCGGTATATATATATATATATAGTTCCCTGCAAGACGTATGACACACCACTAAACTACATTAGTGTTGTTCTTATTTAGTGTTGTTACCTTGCCTCGTAGTGTATCCAGGACGCGTAAACAGCGTCAGATGTTGGGTCATCATTGTGAGGGACAGCAATATCCCAAGTACTTGTGTGAGACCTCGTTATCAGAACTTGACAGAGCTGACAGGAGTGTCATTGTTGGTCTGCATTTTGCCGGCAATGGTGCGATATCCAGGTCTGTGGGGTATTTTCATGTGACAGTGGCCCAGTATTGGAATGTAATCGTCCTCAAGGTTCTGGTCGATCACATCTGACCACTACTATGGAGGATCACCGTATTGTGCACCACGCACATCGTCACCACTTCACATCTGCGACTGCCATCCGAGAACAAGTAATGGACACTCAGCAACTTTCTGTGTCATCCCGCAATATTGCTCGGAGATTAGCAACAGCTGGACTACGAAATTACAGACCCAAGCGCAGGTTGCCGTTAATACCACAACACAAACGGATACGTTTTGAATGGTGAATTCTAAAGGCAAATTATTGGTGCTCGTGTGGTGGATGCTTCCTTAACGAAGTTAACCAAAGTGTTTGCTGTTTCATGTGGCGCTGTATCGAATATTTTTACTGCATACAGGGAACGCGGGAAAATATTATATCCTAAGCTGTAACGCAGATGAAAGTGTGTGTTGAGTGGTCGTGACGGATGATCACTAAAGAGGAGCCGGCCAGAGTGGCCGAGCGGTTCTAGGCGCTACAGTCTGGAACCGAACGACCGCTACGGTCGCAGGTTCGAATCCTGCCTCGGGCATGGAAGTTTGGGATGTATTTAGGTTAGTTAGGTTTAAGTAGTTCTAAGTTCTAGGGGACTGATGACCTCAGAAGTTAAGTCCCATATTGCTCAGAGCCATTTTTGAACTAAAGAGGACTGTTACAAGACATGAGGACGACGGCTGCAAAATTCATCACAGAACTAGATGTCGCACTCGCGAATCCTATCAGGGCCAAAACAATAAGAAGTGTGTTCCTTAAGCAGAGAATTGCAGGTTGATCTGTACTCCAAAACCACTCACCAGTCATGCAAATGCCCGTAATAGCAAAACGTGACACTGAAGATAAAAACCGTTGACTATGGAACAGTGGAGGAAAGTCATTTGGTCGGGTGAGCCTTGCCCTGTTTCACACTGTTTCCAACTTCTGGTCGAAATTACGTCCCATGGTGGGTGTTCTGTGATGACTTAGGCAGCCACATCGTGGTATTCCATGGACCCCATGTTACCTCTGCACGCTCGCATTAGTGACAAGGATTATGTGACCATTTTGGCTGATCAAGTCCGTCCCATGATAAGATGTTTGTTTCCCAATGGTGATGCCGTGTACCAAGACGACACGGCCCCTGTTCACGCAGCTGCTGTCGTCCATGACTTGTTTTGTGTGCACGAGGATGCATTGCTGCCTTTCCATTCCCGACCATCGTCAGCAGATCCCAATATTATTGAGTGTTTGTGCAGTACTTCTCGGAAAAGGGTGCATCATCTCTATCCACTCGTTTAATCGATACATGAACTTTCCACCATTTTTCGAGAAGAGTGGTATAAGATTCCGTTGAAAACCATACAGAACCTGTATTTATCCACCCAGAGATGACAGGAAGCTGTTTTGAATGCCGAAGGTTTTCCTACACCATATTAGACAAAAAATGTTCAAATGTGTGTGAAATCTTATCGGACTTAGTTGCTAAGGTCATCACTCCCTACGTTTACACACTACTTAACTTAAATTATCCTAAGGACAAACACACACACCCATACCCGAGGGAGGACTCGAACCTCCGCCGGGACCAGCTGCACAGTCCATGACTGCAGCGCCGTAGACCGCTCGGCTAACCCCGCGCGGCCCGTATTAGACATGGAAATAGGCCGTGTGTTTGGTGTTTCCATAATTTTGTCCACCCCTATAATTAATATCATTTCTTACAACTCATATTCCTCTGGGAACATTTAATATCCGACTGAAAGCTACGCTCTCCAAGCTCATTTCATTAAAAATATATATATATATATATATTCTTCTCAGAACTTTGACGGCCAGCTTCACTGGCGCGTTGCTATTATTTTTATCTTCGCTCACATCACAATAACTTCAATTTTATTTCCGCTGAAGCTTCTCTCCTACAGATGCAATTACCTGGATTCACAGAATACAAGTCTGTTGCCGCTGGAATTAATATATTTACGTCTGCAGCTGCGTAATGAAAGAAATGCTCTTTACAAATAACGCAGAAATAGCAAGTATTTCACCGAACGCCGAATATTACATTAAAACTGCGATGAATTTGACTCACAAACAGAGGACGTCAAAGCGACTTGACACGTTTCACCACATGTGAAAAATTCTCTTCATCAGACATTCTCCCTTGATTAAATTCATTGCTCTCCTCCCAGTCTCGAGGCACCTGCTGTCCTCACACTTTTCACGTATTTTAAAGCGTAACGTTGCATTAGTTTCACAAACCCCTGAATAGGAAAACTTCGGTGGTTTCAAACTCAAATTTATTCTTGTATACCAGATATGTTTCGCTTATTCATGTTAGGCATCTGGAGTGGTCTATAATGAATATGAAATTATTTAATTATACATATTTGTATGTGAGATTTGTAGTGATTCTTATGCAGTTTGTTTGGATGTAGCTGTTTCTATTTACGATTTTATGTTTGTGGTTTTTATTTACAAACAATTTTGTGTCGCTTTCATGCAGCCATTTCTGTTCTGTATTTCCGAAATGTCGGTATTATAGATTTATTCCAATAAATATTTCTTTGAAAGTAACCTATACTCTTGAAAACTTCACATGCTAGCACTTCTCTTTGTCTGTCTCACACACTGCGTTGTCCGCGGTGACGTAATGGCTGAAATTTGGAATTCTTGGCATATTCTTGACACTGCTTATCAAGGAATATTGAATTCCCAACGATTTTCGAAATGGAATGTCCCATAAGTCTAGCTCCAACTACCATTCCGCGTTCAAAGTCTGTTAATTTCCGTCGTGCCGCTACAATCATGTTGGAAAGCTTTCCATATGAATCACCTGACCACAAATGACAGCTCCGGCAATGCACGGCCATATTATACCTTATGTACGCGATGCTACCACCATCTGTATATTTGTATATCACTAGCCCATGACTTTTGTCACCTTATTGTAGGTGGTACGCATAAACTTTCAGCATCGATTTTCTCGGAAACCGTCGGAGGTCGCATTAAAAGCCATTAGACAGGTACTCAAGACAGGCTTCTCTACAAGTCTGCAACATACCTCAGGCTCTTCAGAATCCGTGACGTCTGATGGTCCCTTGTGAGTTACATATTTCCTTGCATTTGGTACAATACGGCAGACGTTTAAGGCACTTCAGCTTAACAACGAGACAATGGTTTGCAGCGCTGACTTCTTATTACTATCAGATAAAGTTGCATCCTCGGCATGTCGTAGAATTCCACGTCGAAGGATCTTTCTCAGTGCCACAGAAAGAATTATATAGTTCTGTTTGAGTAAAACTAAGGAGGCGTCACAATTTAGCATCTATAATAGTTAAAAATAACTTGGCACATGGTCTATTGCAACTTGCTGAAAACTGCATCTCGATATATTTTGTCTCCCTGGATACACTTGGCGTGGCCTCGCAGCTGCCTCACCCTGTGTGTTGTATTGTGTGTCTACGTGAGTAGTAGGGAGATGGTGCTTTCACCCCAATTTTGATATCAAATTCATACGCAAATTAATTAAACTGAACAATTAATAACCCACATCTGAACATGTCCACCCCCACACCCGACCACGCCCACCCCCACCCCTGGATGGCGTTACGCGCTTTTCTCAGCCTGCATATGGGCCCCAGCCCCCTCCCTCTCCACCTCCTCGCTTCTCACCTTCCTTGTTGGCCTAAATTTCGAATTTTGGCGGAAATTTCGAATATTGGTGGGAATTTCTTTGTCCAAGGGCTGTGCTGACATCCCACACAATCCCCCACCCAGGAATCGGCGGGAAATTAAAATTGGCGGTACCCTTTCCGGGACTCTAACCCAGATCCTTCTGGACGAAAAACCCAATCGACCCCCTCCCCCATATAATTATACCACTGGCAGTAGCCAATAGGAGCGCAGCATCCGATCACAACGCAGATATAAAGTGGGCCCAACAGTTCAGCAGCGTCAGTTGCAGTCAGTCAGTGAGCCACTCAGCATGAAGCGCCACTCGAGATCGTCCAGCGCCGTCCAGCCACAGCAGCAACAGAATACTAAGAAGGCCGCGGAAGAGTAAGTACTCACTGATTAACGTCTGTGTTTACTGCCGTGTGAGCTTCTTTGTGCTTCTGTCATCGCTTGTAAAGGTTTTTCTTCTTTGCTCATCAGCGGATGAGATGTCCTCCAGCCTGTCGGGCTATCCAACAGCGATGTGTTCCAGCCCCTCGGGACCCGCAGCAGCGGAGGCATCCTTGGATCCTGTCACGCACCTGATCAACTTGATGGAGCAGCACAATCAGCTGTTATTGTCGGTTGGAGACCCCCAGCCTGCCCCTGACACGCTAGAGTACACAGCGGTAATAATCAGCATGACGCAGGTCGGTACTGGCCTCCATCATACCCGCCATCGCGGAATATTCCAGTGATACTACATGGACAAATTGAGGAGGTAGTGGATGATAAGATACCAGTGAAGCCCTCTGCACCACTACACGCTCTTCAGGGTGTAATTTAAACGCTAGTGGTTCGAAACGTTTACATATTGGTATAGAAGCAACCACAGATAGAGAGTGGTGTACTATGACAGAGATCGACAATGCAGCTAAAAGTGTTGAAGTGCGATTTACGGAGGTGGAATGGGAAGAACCGTGTCGTGCAAAGGGGTACATCTAGCAGCAGTTGACCGCCGAGTATCATCCGAGCCGCCCTCCTCCGGACATTTACTGTGCTGCTCTAACCCTATCCATTACAACAGTGTACAGCATCTCTGCACTCCGTGTCAAACTGGGTGACACATCCATTAGTCTACAACACTCCACCATTACGAACTTGTTCGGTCTACAGATGGTTCTATCCATTGTGTTGGAAATACTCAACAGATGACTGTCTTGTATCAAAGCTGTGCCTAAGTACGAAGAGCGTGCGTCTAGACGACTTTGAACAGTCGATCAATATGGTGCCAACGATAACAATTGTACTGCCAGCAAGTATGAGAGAAGTAGATGCTGAATCCTGCGCTTACAAGAGCGCATTATTTTCTGTATTCTGTACTGTTAATATGATAAAGAAAGAATCTCTTTATGTAGTGGACCCCGTGTATCACTACTACTAAATAAAAATTTATATAACCATGTACGTGTTTCATTTTTTACCTCTCATTGTACTGCAAGTTCTAAAGCTATTGCTACCAGTAATTTCACTGCAGACATGCAAGAACAGAAAATTATGTCATTTAACTAAATTCTCTGTAGAAGTCTATTGCACGCCAGTACCTGACATAATCGGTATCAGGACAGGGCATAGTGTTCATTATGTTCATTATTTCCTATAAAAACCCACTGACACAAGTACCTGACGTAGTAGGTATAATGGCAGGGTGAGCGAAGCATCAAGACTTTGATATAAGCGCCTAGAGCGCTGACAGCTTGGAAGAAGAAGGCGTACTGCTTCCCAACAACATACGTGCAATAACCATAGATCCATCCAACTATGGCAAGACAAATGTTCTCATGTCACTGCTAACACATCCGGATGAAGTCCGTATTGAGTATGTATGTGTATTTTGAAAAGCGCTGTTTCAGCCCAGATACCAACTATTACAGGAGATATTGCAGGGTGTAGATGGTGTGACACACACGACATTCAGTGAGAGAAGTGATGTCCCTCCACTGGAAGCAGTGAAGCAAAGCACAGTGTTCATATTTGCTGATGTTGCTGTGGAAAACCAAGATCAAACTGATATTTCTGTTTTGGTCGCCATATGGCTGTTGATGTATTTTATCTGAGTCATACATATTCCAGAATCCCAAAACAGCTGGTGAAGGACAATGCAAACCTAATTATAGTATTCAAACAGGACAATCTGAATTTAAAACACATTTATCAGACTCCCGTAGGAAACGAGATGTCGTTCAATGCCGGCCGTTGTGACCGAGCGATTCTAGGCGCTTCAGTCTGGCACCACGCGACCGCTACGGTCGCAGGTTCGAACCCTGCCTCGGCCATGGATGTGTGTGAGTCATTATGTTAGTTAGGTTTAAGTAGTTTTAAGTTCTAGGGGACTGATGACCTCAGATGTTAAGTCCCATAGTGGTCAGAGCCATTTGAACCATTTCATACTCTCAAACATAGAGCAGGAGGCGTACGCAAGGAACTAGGGACGAATTGTCAAACCCTTCTGAGACTGAATAATACACTGAATAATCGGCTTAATGTAATTGTGAAGAAACTAAATGGCTTAACTGAAGAGGGAACAGCTTTTATTGAGAACGGAACTTTGTAAGAACGGGTTAACGCAACTGAAAAGAAAATAGGCGACTTAATTGAAAGGAAAATAGCAGTTACCGAGAAGGAGAGCAGCATAATAAAAACAAGAGCCAATATATAAAACCTCACTCTCCACAAATGTCCGTTTAGTGTACACCGAGATGTCGACCAAACATAAAGTCATCGAGGTACGAAAGGTTGCTCACGAGACGTTTCGGTTGACGGGGTTAGGACATTTGAAGCGGGAGCAGACAGTGCGAGAAACCCTTAGATCAGTTACTGAATCTCTCGAGGAATGCTCAGCGAAATTCCGCAAGACGACGGTGACGCTATTGCCGATTTCATTACCTGTCACAACGACGCTAGTATAGACAAAACATTCGGTGTCAGTGGTGAGAAACCATACATGTTGGGCTCACAGTCTATAACTTTAATGGTCTAGCGGTTCTAGGCGCTCAGTCCGGAACCTCGCGACTGCTACGGTCGCAGGTTTGAATCCTGCCTCGGACATGGATGTGTGTGATGTCCTTAGGTTAGTTAGGTTTAAGTAGTTCAAAGTTCTAGGGGACTGATGACCACAGATGTTAAATTCCATAGTGCTTAGAGCCATTTGAGCCTATAACTTTAAATGAAAAAAAAAACAATACAGATCGGCGATAAACAGTTTCAAAGAAGGCTCGGTCTACTGAACCTTATTTTCCTTAGGGCCACAGAAAGTGTAAATTATTCGCCTAAAATCTCGAAATGTGTCCTGCAATATTTCTTTTAACTGATCTGCGTAAGAATGCAAATAGCCGAAGCAATGTGAAATACAAATCCATTATAAAATCCATTATGGTTCAAATGGCTCTAAGCGCTATGGGACTTAGCATCTGAGGTCATCAGTCCCCTTACTAACCTAAAGACATCTCACACATCCATGCCCGAAGCACGATTCGAACCCGCGACCGTAGCAGAATCCCGGTTCCGGACCCAAGCGCCTAGAAACGCTCGGCCACAGCGGCCGGCCAACCTATTATGGATGGTGAAAAAATAGCAGTGGTGATGGTAATGACATTCAGCATAAAAGTGTGAACAATCGACTCTCGCAGTATATACACTCCTGGAAATTGAAATAAGAACACCGTGAATTCATTGTCCCAGGAAGGGGAAACTTTATTGACACATTCCTGGGGTCAGATACATCACATGATCACACTGACAGAACCACAGGCACATAGACACAGGCAACAGAGCATGCACAATGTCGGCACTAGTACAGTGTATATCCACCTTTCGCAGCAATGCAGGCTGCTATTCTCCCATGGAGACGATCGTAGAGATGCTGGATGTAGTCCTGTGGAACGGCTTGCCATGCCATTTCCACCTGGCGCCTCAGTTGGACCAGCCTTCGTGCTGGACGTGCAGACCGCGTGAGACGACGCTTCATCCAGTCCCAAACATGCTCAATGGGGGACAGATCCGGAGATCATGCTGGCCAGGGTAGTTGACTTACATCTTCGAGAGCACGTTGGGTGGCACGGGATACATGCGGACGTGCATTGTCCTGTTGGAACAGCAAGTTCCCTTGCCGGTCTAGGAATGGTAGAACGATGGGTTCGATGACGGTTTGGATGTACCGTGCACTATTCAGTGTCCCCTCGACGATCACCAGTGGTGTACGGCCAGTGTAGGAGATCGCTCCCCACACCATGATGCCGGGTGTTGGCCCTGTGGGCCTCGGTCGTATGCAGTCCTGATTGTGGCGCTCACCTGCACGGCGCCAAACACGCATACGACCATCATTGGCACCAAGGCAGAAGCGACTCTCATCGCTGAAGACGACACGTCTCCATTCGTCCCTCCATTCACGCCTGTCGCGACACCACTGGATGCGGGCTGCACGATGTTGGGGCGTGAGCGGAAGACGGCCTAACGGTGTGCGGGACCGTAGCCCAGCTTCATGGAGACGGTTGCGAATGGTCCTCGCCGATACCCCAGGAGCAACAGTGTCCCTAATTTGCTGGGAAGTGGCGGTGCGGTCCCCTACGGCACTGCGTAGGATCCTACGGTCTTGGCGTGCATCCGTGCGCCTCTGTGGACCGGTCCCAGGTCGACGGGCACGTGGACCTTCCGCCGACCACTGGCGACAACATCGATGTACTGTGGAGACCTCACGCCCCACGTGTTGAGCAATTCGGCGGTACGTCCACCCGGCCTCCCGCATGCCCACTATACGCCCTCGCTCAAAGTCCGTCAACTGCACATATGGTTCACGTCCACGGTGTCGCGGCATGCTACCAGTGTTAAAGACTGCGATGGAGCTCCGTATGCCACGGCAAACTGGCTGACACTGACGGCGGCGGTGCACAAATGCTTCGCAGCTAGCGCCATTCGACGACCAACACCGCGGTTCCTGGTGTGTCCGCTGTGCCGTGCGTGTGATCATTGCTTGTACAGCCCTCTCGCAGTGTCCGGAGCAAGTATAGTGGGTCTGACACACCGGTGTCAATGTGTTCTTTTTTCCATTTCCAGGAGTGTATATTATAACGACCCCAATGAGGTAATAGACCGGTTACGACTGCTCAAGGCATCAGTTGCAGCGGGTAATACAGCTCGTTCGAATGAAGTTGTTTCAGTAATTTCTGAGCTTACAAAGAGAGGCATCATCCAATAAGTACGGAGACTGTAGTTCGAGACCTGCACAAACCAGCACGCGAAACGTACTCTCGAAGATATGCTATGAGTACAGGTTTGGACGACCTGTGGCAGGCGGATCTTGTCGACATGAAGGGAATATTAACGTGTGAATAACGGATTCAAATATATTTTAATTTTCATTGATACTTATTCTAATTACGCCTGGACATTACCTGTGAAAGCGAGCAGGCCGGAGTGGTCTTACGGTTCTAGTCGCTACAGTCTGGATACTGGGCGACCGCTACGGTCGCAGGTTCGAATCCTGCCTCGGGCATGGATGTGTGTGATGTCCTTAGGTTAGTTAGGTTTAATTAGTTCTAAGTTCTAGGCGACTGATGACCTCAGAAGTTAAGTCGCATAGTGCTCAGAGCCATTTGAACCATCTGTGAAAGCGAAAAGAGAGAAGAAACTCGCGCATGTGTTTGATGGATTGCTGCAGACGGGAACTAATGGAAGCCTAGACAACCATCAAACAGATCAGAGCGGTGACTTTTACAATAGATATTTCAAGACTGTGATGGAGCGGTATGGAATACATCACTACTCGACGTTCATCCACCTGAAGGTGAGTATCGTGGAACGTCTGAACAGAACAGTGAAAACCCAAATGTGGATGCAGTTCAGTCTTCGTGGCTCACACATAAGGTCGATATGCTCCCACAAATAATTGCGCAGTATAATCGAATCAAACATCGCACAATAAAAATGAGACTAATCGATTTCGTGATATTCGAGTTCTAGATTCGGTATTCAATGGTATTAAAATACTACATCCGCGCAAACAGCTATTTAATTCAGGTGATTTAGTAGTATTTCAAAACACAAGACATTGAGAAATCATACATGCCACACTGGTCAACCGAGATATTCGCAGTTCCCAATGTGCAGAGAACGAATTCTGGGACCTACCTCTTAAAGAACAGCAGTGGTACCGAAATTGCAGGATGCTTTTACACTCAAGAGTTACAGAAGAGCTCGCAACCAGATGTGCATCTCGTAAGGAGGGTCATACGGCGTATAGGGAATAGAGCGTTAGTTAAATGGCTTGGTTGGTTCACTGGCTGGGGGTGTTGGGGCTATTTCCAGGACAGTCAAGAATGCACAAAACTCTTAGGAGCAACTGCAGGAGGCACGAAGACATAACCGTATGATGGAAGCAGCGGCCATCAGGAAAGGGCTATATTTGAAACCATACGATAAAGGATTAGCTCTCTTCGTAAACAAATAAAAAGAAAGACCCCTGGTAGTCCTACCAGACAGGGCGTTTACAAATACAGATCTGCTTAAGTTTTTTAAGAAGAAAATCAACTTTTCGAAATTCCGAGGTGTGTTTATGCGGAATACATTACCGAAGACTATGTGGAAATCAGGAGAATGCGGAATTGCGAATCTAGATATAGCAGGAAGACCTGTAACTCACTGGGTAGCATATGTTAAAAACAGAAATATACAAATAGATGCAATGTCGTACACTCTGATATTAAAAGAAGCACCGTCTATACTACGTGCGAATTACTTCCCATCGACTGATTTAAGCGTTGGAGATTGGAGCATCGCGCTGGTTGGAGTGGAGGCATACAACACCATCCCAAATATCACAGAGGCTAACAATAAACTGTATCTGGAAATTAATGGTAAAAACGAAATTGTAGAAATTGAACCTGGTGCATACAATATGGACGATTTAAACGAAGTTTTAAAACATTCTGGAAAAGAGATTGAGCTCCGTCCAAACATCAGTACACTTAAATCTGAAATAAAGACGGCGAATATATATATTGACTTTAAGAAGAAATGTTCAGTAGGCCCCCTACTGGGTTTCACAAGGGGGCAGGTTTTGAAGACTGATCCCAATAAATTTTACAAATCTGAATAGCCTGTGGACATTCTCCCTGTCAATACATTCCGTGTTGAGTGTAACATTGCAACGAATTCATAATATCTCAACGATGGATGAGTTCATTCAATTCCCGCCTATTCCCAAGTACCTATACGTGCAGCACGATAGGCGAAACCCCATGCAATCATTAGATATATTTTGTTTTCCTCCGTCTTAAACGTCACCTTCCTCATGCTTTAAACAAATATCTTGTGCATCTTGCACAGCTTTTATATACATTTGTAAGTGCAGGGATTTGTAAAATAACAAAAAAGACATATGGTAACGAATAACAATTTTGTATTCAGATATAAATACTCATAGTGGTAATACAGGTTTACATCCACAAATCTTGTTGTCTTTACGATACACAAAGTAATACTGCTTTTAAATTCACAGTTATTGTTACTGTTTGAAATCTTTATGTACAATTCTTGGTTTTAAAATATAATATTACTGATTGAAAAAAAATTACTTTACATTGCAGTACTGTTTACAGCTATTGCAGGTGCATAGTTTCCCTTACACTAATACTATTATCATTGAAATTCCACCCAAACCGAAGACTCAATTTATACTTGGAACTGGATGGCCCTAAACATTTTCCACCTAAAGCAGCTGAAATAATTTGAAAATACAATGAAGCATATGGCCCTACAATGTTCATCCCAAACAACTGCATTAAAATGAACTGGTTGGAACTCATACTTAAAGTATTATGACTTGGTCAGACAGTGAAAGGTAAAATTTAAAAAGTAATCTATTTACACATCCATTCATACAAGCAAACACACACACGAAGTAAAAAACGAGAAATATGGTAAACAATTTTTTTCCTTCATTTACAATTTTTTAACTTTTTTGATGACTTTGGTCCAATTTTTTACAATTTTTTCATACATATATTGCACATTTTCAATTATTTTAATAATTTTTATAATTTTTCCAGCACATGCTGCTTATATATTTGTGCCTAGATATTATGCTACCTGTTTAGAAAAAATACAGAATATGTCTACAAAGGCATGCATATTTACACAGACACCCACTCTCAAACGTACACACAAGCATACACACAGACACAAATAGGAAGGCACATATGCAGGCACACCATACATCATACGTACAATATTTAAACTATGATAAATGAGCCATACTATTAGGTATGAACTCTCACTCAGCCAGTCACTCACTCTGTCTCATTCACACCATCGGAGTCCCCCACACTCTCTCACACTTCAAGTAAATAATGTGAGTACGGGAGTCACCACAAATCTCTCATTATCGTCATCAGGTGACAATCTGACTTTAGACTGCAGCACATGTACACATCGTGAACTCACGATCGTTTACTAGTTTGCTGTACCAAATGCGGAGGTTGTGGCCGAGAGCAGTGAACGTCACCATAGAGGCACAATCTTCGACCGTGAGGACACATCATGGTGCACATCACACTCCCTTAGCCTACCTTCGGGTGGCTCCATCTATTGTATGATATGCATACATTTTGGACCTTAGACCCACAAACTCCACAATCGGCAGTCCATCCACCTCATCTTACATTAAGTAGATCACCTTCTTCTTCTGAGGAACAATAGCTTAAGGATTATCAGATGCATATCCCGATGTGACAAATTCATTACTGTGACACTTAATTACTTCAAACAAATAACAGTTCTTCACCCCATAGATGGAGCTATGTGTATCCACATAAAGTACCTTTGGTTGCACTAAATGACATTTAGGAAACTCATAGTGGAAGCAGTACATGTGGAGTTTGGAGATGTACAGTATACACATAACCAAGGAGATAGATATCATAAACTCTACTGAAACCTTCGACATCTCCACAGCAACAAAGCTCTCGTTGAAAGCAGTAATCTGATTAAAATTTGGTCTGGCGATGCACGTTCTTATGTGCATCCCATTCAGTCCTAATCAAAACATTGCGTTCATTTCTTGCATTCTGCATAGTTTTACCAAAAATGGAATTATTCGTTATTTTATAAAAATCTTTTTTGAAATCACTAGTCGCCCACAACTCTTTTTGGTATTTAATTCAATGTACTACTTCAGCCAGGGGGATTGATTGAAGGAGATAGCCAAGGTGATTCTACCTAGGTCCATCCCTAAGCTGAGGCACTGCTCGAGATTATGATAATGTGTACCTCTGCTTGTGTCCAACAGTGGTCATTAGTTTAGGGATAGTGCTTGCTCGGGGAACTTGTTGCTCTGTACATAACAGCAAGTTGTTGTCATTTCATGCAGACTAACAGGGTATGGTACGTCTGCTTCCACCACATACCCTACACCAGAATCAGATGTCAGACCCATTATTTTTACGCGTAATCCCTCTGACTCGTTTTCGGGCACCCACTGAAACCCACCAACTGGCAGTGGCAGCATCATAGCATACCTTCTAAACATTCTGCGTGGTGTCTGTTTGTTGTATATCGTGTCTCCCTACCACTTTCTCGCAACGACGCTCTGAGCGTGTTTTTTAGGGAATTGACTAGTTTGGCTCTGAGCACTATGGGACTTAACTTCTGAGGTCATCAGTCCCCTAGAACTTAGAACTACTTAAACCTAACTAACCTAAAGACATCATACACATCCATGCCCGAGGCAGGATTCGAACCTGCGACCGTAGCGGTCACGCGGTTCCAAACTGAAGCGCTTAGAGCCGCACAGCCACACTGGCCGGCTATTGACTAGTTTGTACCTGGGACCTGTTACTGGTAAGGAGACGCCAGATCACACATGACATGTAGAATTCAGAAGAGTTCAGTGAGACTAGAGATGATATAACCAAATACTTAATGATTTCAGCGTCAGCTCCACTGCACTCCCTGTAAAAGAATCTTAATACTAACTAAATTTAGTGGAAGGGGTTCAAGGCTTTCCTATTTTTAGTTAGTTGGTAAAATAACGTCGAAAAAGCAGTTAAGTTTACCATTGGAAATTTTATTCTACTCACAAAACATCGTTCATAAATTGCACTATTGATAAAAGGAAATGTTTTAATACAGAATGGTAAAAACCAACTGCGTTCAACAAAAATGTGAACGAATATTCCCTGAATGGGTTTCCAAGTTCTACAATGGATCGAAGGATGACCTACGCCATATCATATCTATAATCTAGGTTTAAATTAAGTTTCACAAGAGAGAAAACTATCAAAATGGTCTACAGTGACCCTCAATTATCTTTAATTACTTATCTAACTTGTCGTAAATTACAATGGCTGATGTGGCTTCTCAATAACTATATAACAGAAAAATCGAGTTTCAGATTTTTACTTCAAGTGGCAAATGTGAACACCATGAGCTTTAATTGACGATCGTACTAGTATTACGTAAAGGGGATGTAACAGATGAGACTTCTGCAGTTCTGAGTGAAGCCTTATGCGCTCAAAAATGCGGCATTGCGTGCGTTCATTACCTTGTCGGTGTTCGTCAGGGGGCGGCGGCCGGCGCAGCTCCATACAACTCGCCCTCTCGGAAGCAACTCTCGCCTAACTTCTCCTTAATACAATTTACCGAAGTTGGTTTAAAAAAAACTATCTGGCTGTGGTTTCATCTGACCAATCAGGGTCTCAATGTTAACCTTAAACTCCGCCTACAAAAATTCTGTCTATACAATGAGAAACGTTATACTTTTCGTGGTGGGGCAATGTTTTTCAAAAAAGTGGTTCAAATGGCTCTGAGCACTATGGGACTTAACATCTTAGGTCATCAGTCCCCTAGAATTTAGAACTACTTAAACCTAACTAACCTAAGGACATCACACAACACCCAGCCATCACGAGGCAGAGAAAATCCCTGACCCCGCCGGGAATCGAACCCGGGAACCCGGGCGTGGGAAGCGAGAACGCTACCGCACGACCACGAGATGCGGGCAGGCAATGTTTTTAAAGTTTGCAACGTAACAGAGACGCGAAAAAGTCTCACGCTAAAACTTGCAGCTGGTGTGGTCCTTTTAGCGTTATCGTAAGATCTATACTGTTCTTCTGGAGGGCTCTATCTTTTAACATGGGCTGGGGGGTGGTCCTTGTGTAACAGAGACGCGAGAAAGTCTCACGCTAAAACTTGCGGGTGGTGTGGCCCTTTTTGTGTTATCGTAAGATCTATACTGTTCTTCTGGAGGGCTCTAGCTTTTAACGTGGGCTGGGGGGTGGTCCTAACGTAACAGAGATGCGAAAAAGTCTCACGCTAAACACTTGCGGGTGGTGTGGTCGTAGCGGTTAGCTGGCGACGTGGGTGTCCGTCCCTTATCGTAGGGCCTTTTCGCTTAACACGGCTCTGCTCTCGGCTTCTGTTCTCGTTTCTCCCCTCGGAACTGCGTCTGTCTCACGGTGGGAAGGTATGACATGCATTTAGGCATTCTTGTGTTAATCTGTGGTATTCCATTTGCTCACTCGTTACTCGTATTACTTTGGTTAATTTAATGTCACGATTTATTCGGAGCTATGTGATATACTAGTGGATTTGCTTGTCATGTCAGGCTTTTCACGGAAGGTGTTGGATTTGCCTGACACCTTACAATCTCTATCAGTTATTCACATCCAAATATAGAATATAGCCTGAATGGAGGGATGCATTGAACCTCACACCCATACATGGAGTTTTTGGCTTAGAGTGTCTATGGATACACTGGCAAAGTCCTCCACGTATCCCAAACTCAAAGAAAAGAAGCATATCGGCATCAGTCAAAAGCTCGATGCCGTGCCTCTTTTTCTTGAGCATTGTGTCCCAGGACAACCCAGGTGCCGAGTAACAAAAGGCGGGATCCAGAGAGTACATGACCATGCATACACTCAGGAACATTTCAAAAACATTTGCAAACAAGCCCACATCGCTGTCCATGTACAGTCTTGCGTATTTATCCAAATTTTGAACGTTGGATTCCCGCCAGACGTTCGTGGCAAGCTCATAATCTGCACTAGTTATGGAATCGCCTGTGAGAGTACTGGTAAATGCAGATATGTAGGGAAACCTGGTTTCGTCGAGTTTCGCCTGACTATCCATCTAACGTGCCATTGACATGTAAACACTATTCGATGGATCGCAATACAACACTAATAGGAATGGTAAGACTGGTATCGTCGAATCAAGCGAATGTGAGTGATGTATTCCTTCGAAGAACAAGTCAATATGCTTCTCCTTTGCGGAGAATGCCAACGAAATTCAGTGAGAACTAGAGCTTTATACGCTGAAAGATATCATCATCGTACTCACCGTACAAAAAAAATGGCTCTGAGCACTATGGGACTTAACTTCTGAGGTCATCAGTCCCCTACAACTTAGAACTACTTAAACCTAACTAACCTAAGGACATCATACACATCTATCCCGAGGCAGGATTCGAACCTGCGACCGTAACGGTCGCGCGGTTTGAGACTGTAGCGCCTGGAACCGCTCAGCCACCCCGGCCGACGTACTCACCGTACACATCGCACATTTAAATATGTGTATGATAAATTGTGAACAACTGGTTCTCTAATGCATCAGAAACATATCCGGCAAAGGAAAGTTACTAACGAGGAAACGGAAATTGGTGCTCTTGCCACTGTGGTTCGAGATTCTTGTGTTAGTTCGCTTCAAGCCGCAAGGTGAATTTGGCATGAGCCAGAGTAGTGTTGTTCGTGTTCCGCATCGATATAAATATTATCCTTACCATGTCAGTCTCCACCAAGAATTAACTGGTACGGATTGTATGCGTCGCATTGAATTCTGCCGATGGGCTCAATTTCAGATTCAGAGGAATGACACATTTATTTACTTTCTTTTATTTACTGACAATGCTATATTCACGAACCATGGAAATGTTAATTTGCATAACATGCATTATTGGACAACTGAAAATCCATGTTGGCTGCGGGAAGTTGCATATCAAAAATCAAAAACCGTAGTCGGTGAATGTACAGCGTAGGATTCTAGAGGACAGACTTCAGGGCCCCTATTTCATGGAATGAAGTCTTAATGGTAGGAAGTACACTACATTCCTGCAGCAAACATTAGGTCTGCTATGGGAAGAAATACCTTTAGGAACAAGGAACAGAATATGGTATCAACACGATGGGTATCCGGAACATTTTTCGCTGATGGTTATAAATAAGTTGCAGAGACAATTCCCAATCGTTGGATTGGACGCGGAGGACGTGTGTCGTGGCCAGATCGTCAGCCAGACTTGATGTGTCTGGGTGTTTTCTTGTGGGGATTCGTAAAAGACATTGTTTATAAAGACGTTCCAACTATATCTGAAGATATGCGAGACAGAATTTTCAGAGCATGTGCTTCGATAAGTGCCGATGTGATAAGGAATACCACTCAATCCATGATAAGAAGATTGCTGCACTGCATTGATTCCAAATGTCATCACTTCGAACACCTTCTGTAAATGGACGTTCATGCCACCTTTGTGATTTTCGTTAACCTTCAAAGACCATACAGTTACAAATCAATGGATTCGTCTCCAAAGCCGCTATCGGAAAATAAGTACCAAACTATAGCATCCCATTAAAAAAAAAAAGGTTGATCTTCATATCTCTGAAACGACCCCACCTAGCAACAATAATCTAACGTCATATTATGGTCCTCGTTGTCCCATACAACTTCTGTCCCAGACATTTTCAGCTCCTATCATACTTTCGGGGCTATTCTTGGTGGCAGTAGTTAGTGACTCACCCTGTATAAAGAGAATACAACTGAGATTATTACTAGGAGACAGTGCTTGAAAACGCTGGATCGTGGGCTAACACAACCACAAATTGTGTTCAGGAGTAGGCTAAAAACCTATCTCATCCTCTACAGCAAGTTATAAAACCATTTACGAATGAAACTGCAGTTTGAAAAACCCAATGGTACATGTCAAATCTGTCCAAGACGCGAAAAATCAGAAGGCAAAAAAGACTTGTATCCGATGTCAAAAATTTTTGTCTAATGAACATGCTGTAATATTATGTGATACGTGCAAAGCTGATTGTTTTATTTGTTTTTCAGTTTTTTTTATAAGTGCCTTGGAAGACTGGCGGTTGTGATTGTCCTAAGATTATTAATAACAATACAGATAAACTCCTTGTTGTGTACTGCTAATAAATGTATTAAATAATAAAATATGAGTGTTTAATTATAAAAATAACAAAAAACATTCTAATTTCCACGTTTTAGGTACATTTTAGACTGCTTGTTGAGTGTGAGCAAAATGCTCGGCACGCGAGCAACCGCATAGCTTTTAAAGACGCCAGTTCTCGAGCGTTAATGAGTTTGCGATCGCACAATACGAAGCGATGGAGCGGTCAGACGTTAAACAAAAGTATCGCTGTCCTAAGAAATGCAAATTATGTCCTTCTCAGAGCATAATTCTCCGATTTCCTGTTCTCTGTATTTTTTCCGGTTTCTACCATCTTTTCCCGTTTTGTGTCAAATTCCATAAACAATTTCCTTAATATTACACCCTCCTAACTGACAACTGAATTGTACTGCGAAAATTCGGAATTGCCGCCAATAGGGTACATGGTAGAGGGGAGGGGGGAATGGGAGGGTGAAGAGGGGAGAGGAAGCTGGGGCTCATGTGTAGGCTGAAAAAACACGTGACAACATCTAGGCGTGGGTGGGCGTGGCCTCCAGTGGGGGTGGGCATGGTCGGGGAGGCAGATTAATTGATCAATTTAATTACTTTGCATGTCAATTTCATATCAAAATTGGGGTGTGAGCCCCATCTCCCTACTACTTACGTGTGTATATATATATATATATATATATATATATATATATATATATATATATATGTGTGTGTGTGTGTTTCTGGGTGTGTGTGCATTTGTGTGTTTTTATTTACTCCTGTTGAGAGGTGGCCATTGTCTTTGGCAACGGCAACTCTCATTTATATGTTGATGGTGTTAAGACAGCAACCAGCCACGAATTTACTTTCAGTTCCTTTATTCAAAGGGGACCGTTACCGGGTTCGAATCGTGATTCATCTTCAGACGGTTTACACGCTTTCCTTATGACATGTGGTGTGTTTTTACAGATTAATTGTCCTAAAATATAAATAATACATAATTATAAGCAAGCCATGCACAGATGGTTGCGTTACAGATTTTCGTTGCATGTGACTTACTTGAAATGCCGTTTTGGACTGTTTGTTTTCATAACATTCGTCCTGCAGACGTGAATACATTCCCACTGCATTCTTATTGTTGCACACGTATATTTTCTCACTGAACACTTTAGATTTGTCACCGAGAAGATTTCTACCACGCACCACATGTTTTGATACATACAAAGAGTATCATACATACATATGAGTATCAAAATGCTGTGATATATCGTAACATTTGAAGATGTCCTATGTTTGGAAAGGATTATATATTCACTTACGCAACTGAAATGCCTTTTACACTAGTACAGAGACATTGATTTTTTGGGTTGATACTGTTACATTAATTATAAAGTTGGTTTTTTTAGTACTGTATGGATAAAATAGTACATTATTTAATTACATTTATCATCATGAGAATTATAGTAACGTACAAATTTACTACTTGGTCTGCAGACAGGCGTACTAATATCATTTACTTTGGAGGTTGGAAAATAATTTTTCGAAATTTTTCAGGAAAGGGGTGTTAGCTAACTCTGTTTGTTCATTAAGGATATAGTCTGGGGTGCTGTTTTGTGTGTGTGTGTATTTCTATTTCTTCTAATATATTTATAGTGGCTCCTTTTTCTGCTAGATGTAAAATTTTTAAGTTGTTCTCAGTGTTTCCCACTGAATGGTTTTTCTTGAGCAATATGGGCTGCAAATGCAGATTTGTTCAAGTTACCAAGTCTTAAAACATCAATGTGTTCTTTGTATCTAATTTCAAAACTTCTGCTTGTCTGTCCAATGTAGAATTTAGGGCATGTATCGTATTTGGGTTTGTATATTCCTGATTTACGACAGGGACTCTTGGAGGTATTTACATCCTGGATTACTTTTTGTTATAATTTATTTTATTGTGGAAAATCTGATTGTGATATTTTTCTTTTTAAATAAGTTTGCTATTTGGTATGATAGTGGGCTTATGTATGGGAGAGCAGCATATTTAGGTTTGGCTTCTGTGGCACACTGATTTGGCTTGAAGTGACTGCTGTGAAGTGGATCTGTGGTTTTTGTCTACATTTTGTTGTGGAGTTTTTCTATTATTATGAGTTTATATCCATTATTATGAGCAACTGTTTTAATTATATTGATTTCATTTTGTTGGTCTGTGTCACTCATTTTTTTAATTTGGTGTAGCATCGATCTGAAATATGCCATTTTTTGTTGGCGGGGTTGGCAAGATGCGTTGTCAATACTGACATCTGTGGTGGCAGGTTTTCTGTAAATACTAAATTGATGTTTATTGTTACTACTGCAAATTTTCAGGTAAAGAAAGTTAATGCTCTTATTAGTTTCATGTTCAAATGTGAATTTAATATGTTTGTGCATTTTGCTTAGATCTGCTGCTACTGTATCTATTTCATTGCTTGTAGCATCAAAAAGCAAGATTGTGTCATCAACATATGTTCTGTAGTAGATTATTTTGTTTTAGATGTGCTGGATGGTTGAAAAGAATTTTTGTTCTATGTGATTGATGTAAATTTCAACCGATATCCCAGGTAAGCTACTTCGCATTGCCAAACCATCATGTTGTTGGTACAGCTTGTCGTTGAAGCTAAAGTAATTATGCTCTAGAATAAGTGAAAGTATTTCTATGAGTTCACAGATCTCTGCAATACTAATCTTCTTATATTTAAGCAGATTGTTTCTTATAATGTTAATAGTCTCTTTGACAGGGATGTTCGTGTATAGGTTGACTATGTCTAGTGATGCTAATTAAGCTGTTGGTGGGATTTGGATGTCTTTAATTAAGCTTATGAGTTCATGTGTGTTATGTATGGTGTAGTTATTTTCAGATGTATAATATTTGCTAATGAGGTCTTTTAGTTTACGCCTTATAAAGTATGCACGGCTGTTTCTTGAGTTATCAATTGGGTGAATGGGACAATTTTCAGTGTGAGCCTTTGGCTGTGCACGCAGCTTTGGTGCTGAGGGATTCATTGCGTTACTTGCCAGAGAGCAAAACTGTTGACAGTGTCAACGAAATCTCCCATCCATCCAATCGTACCGAACAGATTGACAGAACTAGCAGTGACGGACGTTTTTGGGCCACTGCCTATGTCGATAGAAGGGTTTAGGTGCGTGCTAATAACGGTTGAGCTAGTGTCAAAGTATGTCCCACTGACGCCATTGAAGAGGGCCACGGCAAGAACTGTAGCTAGTGGAGTAGACAGAGATTTCATCAATAAAAAAATGGTCTCTGGTAATGGGCCTCAGTATAGATCTATAGTTTGTCAGAGAATGATGCAGAGGCGAAGGGTCAAACCGATTTTCATATCACGCTGTGGCCCGGCGAGAAATCCATGTGAACGGATTATTAAGGAGTTGGGGCAGTTGGGCAGGTTTTACTGTAATCGAAATCACAGGCCCTGGAGTGTCTATTTAAGAGAGTTTGAGGAGATTTTGAACGAGATGCGTAGTGGTGTAACACGGATGGCGCCAGTTACTGTCGTGTATAATCAAGCAGCGCCAGATGTTTTAGAGAGATTGTAAGGTATCCAGAAGCCACAATTATGACGCATAGGGAAATAGTTAGACGCGCTATTAAAGGAATTAAGAAAAGGGCTGAAGAAAGAGTAAAGGGGCAAAAAGGAAAAATTAGAGAAGTAGAGTTATTGAGGGGAGATAAAGTGTTAATTAGAGCGCACAGGTTGTCGAAGAAACATCGATTTCAAACTAACAGATTCTTTAACTGGTTTTGCGGGCCATTTCGAGTAAGGACAGTTATCCATAAGAATGCAGTGGAATTTGAAACTTTAAGAAGTAGAACTTCAAGGGGAACACATCTTATAACAAATGTAAGAATATACAACAGTTAGTGAAATATTGAAATAAGAGAAGAAGAAACTGACAATAGTGAATATTGCTGAGGTGAATTCACGTAAAAAGTCAAGCGAAGTATGTAGGCCAAAGGCCGACTTATCTTGAATCAAGTGAGCTGAAAACAGTCGTTCTAATTTTGTAAGTGTTCTGCGAGGATATATGTTTTATTTTGATGCCGCGATGATGCGAGTCTTTGAGGATAGGTTTTTGAGGCCACGATGGGGCGAGCTTTATTATAGTGCGAATGTGCAAGAATGGTGTAGGCTATATTGAGCCGTTAGGTAGTTTTATGGTATTGCTATGAGCATGTCAGATTTTGTTAATAATGAATGTGGCAGAACAGAACTAAATAGACGGTGAACAAGAGGAATGAAAGTAATAATGAGGTCTACGTATAACGGGAGATAGAAAAGACTAAAACTGAAGAATTATTGAGTCAGTCGTAAAAATGATTAATTAAAAACATCGAAAGAAAGAGGGACAACATGTTGCAATATTTGAATGGTTGTATTAAATTTTTGTTTGTTTCTGCTCGTATGTTCCAGGAGGTAGTGATGTTGGTGTGAAGAGAAACTTGAGTTCTACGAGTAATAAAGAAGGACGACATCGAGAAGAACGAGGCAGACAGGTTGAGTAAAATGGAGATTAGAAGGTGCCAAGTAATAAGAGCAACAGGTGGTATAATTGTTTTGTAATTTGTGCAAAGGAGGAGTGAGAAAAGTGTAATGCTGTGAATCTGTGTGAACAAGTGGGTACTACATACATGAGTGATTTCGAATGGATACTGTGGTGTCACCGCCAGACACCACACTTGCTAGGTGGTAGCTTTTAAATCGGCCGCGGTCCATTAGTATACGTCGGACCCGCGTGTCGCCACTATCAGTGATTGCAGACCGAGCGCCACCGCACGGCAGGTCTAGAGAGACTTCCTAGCACTCGCCCCAGTTGTACAGCCGACGTTGCTAGGAAAGGTTCACTGAGAATTACGCTCTCATTAGCCGAGACGATAGTTAGCATAGCCTTCAGCTTAGTCAATTGCTACGACCTAGCAAAGCGCCATTTCTCCTTTGCTATATATCTAATGAAGCATGTACAGTCACAAGACCAATGTTCACCAATTGTGGATTAAAGTTGAGTATTCCAGAAGCTACGTACTCTTCTTTATAGCATTCATTAAGTATCCTGTTTCAGACCTCACGCCATCCTGCGTGAGCTTATAGCGTGCATTTCGGCTTCCTCAAACAACACGGTGTTGGCACTTCTGTCGACACTTCAGATACATGATACCTGAGAATGTGACTGGGAATCTTGGTATTATGAGGCCAAACAAGTAGACAGAAGACTGTATACATGATTCATGCATTCTGGGGGATGATTGAACCAGAAGGTTAGCCTGGATCCCCTAATCTGAACATTTAAACCTTGACCCAACTAAAAAGTAAGAGAGAGATTCAAAAAACGGGAATACTTTCCGTGTGGTATTATGATCTACGGTAATGGCGTGACAACAGTGACAAGTCACTGAGGATGTTTTTTTGTTTGTCGCATAAAAACTTGTAGTGTTAGAAATTTTGTGGGTTGATGTGTAAGATAAGGGGAAGTCAATTAGGATAATTTTAGTCACATGTATATTTGTGACTTTAGCTGAAAGAACTATCTACTGTGTGGTATTGCATGAATGTTGTGACAACAGTGACAAGTCACTGAAGACTTTTTTGTGTCATATAAGAAAATTATAGTATTGGGACTTTTGGGGGTTAAGGTGTAAAGTGATGATTATGGGATGTATAGTATGTAAGTAGGATAAGTAAGATTGTAAGATAGGGAGAATAATAAGAATTGTTAGCTTGTGTGGGTAATAGAGAAATGAACTAGTTACTTTGAACTAGATGCTACAGTCTAACAAAAGGGGTGAAGGATTTGCAACATTTAGTAATAGTGACTAAGAAATCATAGTAAAAAACAATGTTAAGGGGAGTAGAGAAGTCTGTATTCATAACAGAGGTTGAACCAATAATGCGGAATTAAAATTCTTGCTAAATTTTTTAATATGAAAACAAATCCTTTTATTGAATTGATGATAAGGCAAACCATAAGTAAAGACGTGTAACGTGGTTGTCTCATAATTAGTTGCAGAAACCAAAATTTACAACAAAGTACACAGAAGGTCGGTGTTAGACGTCTGACCTTGGCGCAAGTCTCCACAATGGACAGATGGAGGTGCTCCAGTGACCATAGACAATTGGATAAGCAGCTGGGGAGTCTGCCAGACTCTTTGCTGTCAAACAGATGAGACAGTATGGAAGCTGTCAAACCGTGCGAGAAGGTGACAAACGTCAGCACGTCGCAATCGGAGGCACGCATGGGCGTGGCGCGGCGGAATGCCGGACTTTTGCCACGCCGGACATTTGCCATGCTGGACATTTGCCACACTTGCCCCTTCGCCAGGTAGCATGAGTAGCGATCCCACAGGTAAGGAACGCCCTTCCTCGTACTTCTTCTGTCCGCTTTCAAACCGCCGTCTCCATATCTTACTCGATACAACCAGTACTTAAGGGACCTTCTTCTTCGACATCTTGGCGAAATACAGAGCCTCTTTTCCGAAATCGAAATATTTATAACTTTTGGGAAACGAAAGCAATACCGACGATTATGTCAGTATGTAACTAGTTCTGTCAAATATAAATATAGATCCCTCTGTCTGTACGGTAGCTTCCTTTCACGCTTACTGATTGCGATAGAAACAGTCCATCGGCAGGGGAGCAACAAGAAAGGAACGATGTAAAGAGAATGCAAATGTACGCTAATCATTTCTTTTTGATCACTGCATTTGTGCCTACAACTGCATGTCCTAAAGACAATAAGGAAATAAGAAATTGGAATATGAATCTTTGATAAGAATAACGACATACTCCATATTAATTTACTCTCTAAAATCCGATATTCCTTGCGGCGAAACATTAGTTAATAGAGTGTAGCGGGACAGTGTTCAAAACATGACAAAATACGTTCACTAAATAGAGAAAGGAACATCTATGATTGACATGTCATCTATAGTCGATGTACAATTTTAAAATGTTAGAAATAAGGAAATGAAGTAATACAGAATGCTGTGCTTGTAACGTACGTTGTTGTTCTACATTGTGTAGCTCTGGTATTTGCAGGGTCACAGAGAAAGCATCCTAGATTTTGGAGGTAAAAGTCGTAATTGTAATGATCTGCACTACAACAGAAACAAGAAGCACAACTTAAGGAAAAATAATGTAATGTGTGTGTGAGTTCACAAGCGACATTGAAGCAGATAGTTCCTGTGACTTAGTATGGGCAGAGGTTATATTCGACAACCGGAATAAATTAATAACTGGCTCCTTTTACCGACCCCCAGTCTCAGATTAAACAGTTGCTGAACAGTTCAAAGAAAACTTGAGTCTCATTACAAATATGGACGCTACTCATACAGTTATTTGTAATTTGTGCAAAGGAGGAGTGAGAAAAGTGTAATGCTGTGAATCTGTGTGGACAAGTGGGTACTACATACATGAGTCATTTCGAAAGGATGCATGATACCTGAGAAAGTGACTTCAATCTAGCTTTCGTATGTTAACAAAAATACATTTTCAGACCCTACTGTAGATAGAAAACAATTTCCGAAATTGTTCGAAATGCTTTTTTAAAATTATTTTGAACAATTAGTTCACGAGGCCATTCAAATTGTAAATGGTTACGAAATCACACTTGAAGTCTTAGCCACAAATAATCCTGTGCATCACGACGGATACAGGGATTAGTGAACACACAGTCGTAGCGAGGCTCAATTCCGTAACAAAGAAATTCCCCAAAACTAAACGCAAAATATATCTATTTATAAAAGCAGCTAAAAATTCTGTTGACATCTTTCTAAGAGGCAGTCTCCAATTCTTCCAAGCTATGTAAGTGAAGACCACATGCGGCTTAAGTTCAAAGAAATAGTATAAACAGCACTCGAGAGTTTCATACCAAATAAATCAATAAGAGACGGAACGGATCCCCCGTGGTACACAAAACACGACAGAAAGCTGCTGCAGGAGCACCGAAAAAGGCACGTATAATTTAGACGAACGCAAAATCTCCAAGATTTGAGAAGTTTTATTGAGGCTCTAAATTTGGTGCAGATTTCAATGCGAGATGCATTTAATAGTTTCCACAACGAAAGTCTCTCTAGAAATCCAAAGAGATTCTGGTCCTATGTTAAGTAAACTAGCGGAAAGGCTCAGTAACTACCTTTACTGCGCGACAGCGGTGAGGAGGAGAAGGGGGAGACAAGGGACCCAACCCTTCGGAGCAGGTAAAATCGTGGCAAATGTCCGGCGTGGCAAATGTCCACACACCGACGCAGCGCAGACAGTGAGTGAAAGTGCGCGCCAATACAACATGAGGCACGAGCGTGCGTGGCAGAGCTTGAACAATAGGCGCTTGCTGCAGCGATACACACGTCAAAGCTCAGCAACATTACAGAGACACGGGGAGTATTTAGATGGAGCTATAGTAACTTGTGGATAAAGTGTTTTGTGTGGAGATCAAGACTGAGTGCAAAATAAGAAAAATCATAGACGCCAAGGTGTGTCTAAACTTTAGGGAAACAGTAGGATGCATGTGATAATGTTCAGTTGAGAGTAATTATATATAAATGTTTGCTAAATGTAGCAATGGACAAACTATGAATTCAGGTCACGGAGCCGGACGATGTCAACGAAATAATTCCTTGTACTTTTTCAGTATTTTGATGTTATTTTGGATTGGGGGATGAATTTTGGAGTAAGAGGTGTATTTTGGATAAAGAAGTACATAAAGAGTGGTGAACTTTTCACTACAGTCAATCTTGACAAATTGTTTTCTTTTTCTGAGTTTTGTTGACGTGAGATGTCATACGAAGTTGCTGTGGGCTATACAAAGTGAGAGATGTTGAGTGGAGTGTATGTGTATAATTTTTTTTATTTTAAGAATTAGGAGTTGAAAGAGTTAATGCAATATGACACGGAAAAGGATACTCAAGTAGTGCCAGTGTACATGAAAATAATGTTATTCAGTATGTATTTTGGTTTGTGTTAGAATTTTGTAACAGTAAATGCATAGTGACACTGAGAAGCACACTCAGCTAGGGCTAGTGTACATGAAAATAACGCTTTTGAGTATGTATTTTGTTTTGTGTTAGAAACTTGTAAGAGTAAATGAAATATGACACTAAAATAATGTTTCTCAATGTGTGTTTGGTTTTGTGTTAGAAATTCGTAACAGTAAATGAAATATGACACGGAAAAGGACACTCAAATAGAACCGGTATACATGAAAATAATTCTTTTCAATATGCATTGACTTTTGGGTTAGAAACCTGCAATAGTAAATGCACAGTGACACTAAAAGGACACACAGCTATTGGCAGTGTACATGAAAATAATGTTTTTGAATATGTATTTTGTCTTGTGTTAGAAATTCGTAAGAGTATATGCAATATGGCACTAAAAGGACATTCAACTAGTGCCAGTGCATATGAAAATTAATGTTTTTCATTAAGTATTTTGTTTTGTGTTAGAAATTCGTAAGAGTAAAACAGTATGACATTGAAAGGGACACTCAACTACTGCCAGTGCACATATAAATAATGCAGTGAAACGTGTCTTTTGTGTAATTTTACCTTCTAATTTGTCATAACTGTTAAGAGATGTAATTTTTTTTCTGACAATGTGGAAACTTCCATATGAGTGAGATGGACAGTTACTCACAGGCAGCAATTAAGTAAACTTCTGATAATATGGGTTGACGGACTAGGTTATAACGTCCTTTAAGTGTAACGATATTGTATTCAATTATTATTTTTACATTTAGTTAACAACTTAAACAAATTGCGTGCTATATGTCTTGGGAAGTAGACCAGTACAGAAATTAGGGTCTCCTCTGCGCTAGGTCATATATAACAAATTTTCATATCACATTTAACAGTATGTGCGAGAATGTTCTAGCATGGCAAGTCCATTCTATGGCCATTTTTTTTTTTTTTTTTTTTTTTTTTTTGTTGACGGAAGTGGTTGGTGATGAGAAGTGGCCATTGTCTTTGGCAATGGCAACTCACATTTATATTTCTAACAATGTAACAATACTTAATGCAATTGATCGTCGTGTTCCTCTGAGAACACGAGTTTTATCGACATAACATCAGGTTTGATCGTGATAATATCATTTAATTTACTACGCACGGAGTTACTGTCAATGTCTGTAAACCAGTACCAAGTTATAAAAGAATGGCCAGAGGAATCGAACTGTTTTTATTGACTGAATAACTTAAGAATGTCCACTGTTTCCTATATTTCCGAATCCTGATGAGTCCACAGCCGGAGGGAGAAAGAAATGAATGTATGAAAATATTTGCAGGAAGAATGTTTGGGGAGAGAATAAGGATCGAACGATATTTAGCGATTGTGGGTGTACGATAGGGAACAAATAGTCGATAGGGAGCTATTATGGAAGCTCTGAAACTTCAGCCTTTGGCTGTAGCGAGGTGTACGAAGGTTGGATAGTCTGCAAAACTTACGTTTCAGTCTTTGGGAAGCAAAGCGCGGGATCTTTTCTGTTATGTAGAAGGGAGTTTTGACTGGCAACTTTAAACCGGGGAATTTCTGAGCTGTTGATTGGTTGGGAGCCGCCCCCACCATGAGTGGTCAGGCGAGCAGAACTGTAGCGTGGGTTTGAGTCCGGATTGCTGCTGACGACTTGGACGAGGGAGGACGCTTTTCTGAGATGGGTCGAGCCATGCTCGATTTAAGTATGGGAAATGTGCTGTATTTATGATTAATGGTTTCACATTAGGTAAACAAACATTTTTGCAGCTAGACGTAAAGTAATATTAATATTTTGGGGGAACGAAATTTACTTAGGTAAGCAATGTGCAGTAGTAGGTGATGTAAAATTGTTGCTTTCCTTTGTGATAGTAATTTGTAACTTTGGGGTGTTATAATAATTTCGCGGTTAATGTAATTTGTTTGAGCAAGCAAGTTCATTAGGAAAAATGAAAATTTAAGTGCATGTGGCAATTTATTTAGTTATATATCTTGCACTCACCACGTGGTGCAGATCAAGAATTTTATAACTAGTGAATGCACAAATGCTAGGGACCTATAGCATGTAAGAAGAAATGTGTGCTATTACATGAAATACGCGTGTGAAATTAAGTACTGTTATAAATTTTCAGTTTTCTTACATATCTGCAATTTTTAAGGATTTAGTAATGTTGATCCTTTGTTAAGGACACGTGGTATCTCGAATTTTAGCAAATCAAGTGAAGATAATGCTTGCTTATTTCTGTTTATCGGAATATAGAGTCACATGAGGAGATTTTCTGAATAATTAAAATTGCAAAGCGGGGAAAGAGATTAGTAAACTGATAACGTAGCCATGAATTTTGGCTGCAACAAAGTAAGTAGTTCATCCTCAGTTGAGTATTTTGTATGTGTAATTTTGGAAGGGTTTTCATATTTCAGTGGGTGAATATGTGTCGGAAGTAGGTAGCAGTACAACAGTGGGTATTAAAGTGAATGATCAAATAGGCGCGGAAGTTATATGTAATAATTTTGGTTTTTAGAGGAATAATTTTGAGTAGAGATAGTTACTGTATGGTGAATATCGGAACTGTTAACGGCTCGATCCTTACGTTTCTCCTGTACATATGATGGTGCAGTAATTAAGTGGGTGTGAATGTTGATTAATGGATACACTTGTGGAATATCCTTTTCTTTTTCAGATACAAAAGTGGGCACTTGTGATAATAAGAGATACCATTCGGTAGGAGACCATAGTTTCAGTAAGAAAGTCAGATGCATTAACGATAAATAAAGATACAAAGTCAGATGCGTTAAATTTTACATTGTTAATAAAAAAAGTCAGATGTGTTTAAATTACATTGTGGAAGCTGATGCAAATTTGATGCTTTGTAAAGATCAGTCACGTTAATGTTTGTTTAAAGAAGTGAATTTTTTTGTTCTTATAATTATCTGAAATGCTTAATGAATAACCCAATTTGGTCTATAAAAATTCAAATTTTCGTCAGAACATTCTTTGTATAAGAATAGACAAACCTTTCATTATTTTGTTATATTATCAGTTGAAAAAACATTTATTTAATAATTTTACTAAATATTTGAATATCAATCATTGGGCCAAGCAGAATTGACATAGCTTTCAAGTTAGGGTATTTATGCAAAGGTCCTGCAAATAAATCTGTTGCACATAATGTTAAATTGAGGCAGTAGTGGGTACCTTGCACTGTATCTACTATTCCATTGCTTCCAAGTACCGTAACCAACGCAGTGTATATTTGGCCCACACTTTGGTACAGAGATACCTCTTGTCTACCCCCTGTCCATCCCCCTCCCCCCACCCATACACATGCACCACGTCCCTTTCACTCCAAGAAGTTCGTAAAAATGGATAAAGCGGAAGGATCTCACTTTGAAATGCGAGGGTTGTCCAGAAAGTAAGTTCCGATGGGTCGCAAAATGGACACCACGATGACAACCCGATGAAGCTTTGCACAGATGTGTAGGGTGGTGTCTCTAGTTTAACTGTCGATCGCATCAAGAAGCTCTTTTCAGTTGTGGGCGCACTGTGAGCGAGTAAAGGTGCCTATAAGAACGATGTCTCCCGCCAAGTAGGAGGGCTTGCTGAGAGGCTTCGCCTTAATGAATGCAACCCACCTAACACAAGTGCCACGCACTTAATTCTTCATGGCAATTCTCAGCCGCACTCTGCAGGGGCAGTGATGACGCTCCTGCAGCCTTTTCGATGGGAAGTGTTCGATTACCCACAACACAGCCCTAATTGGCTCGTCCTGTGTATCATCTCTATTCACATGACACGCTGGATACGAAGACAACACTTTGGCTCAGGCTATACGCTATAGACCAGCGTAGAGAACTATCGGAAAGCATGGGCGGCTGCCTTCTATGACGATGGTCTTGGAAATTTGGTATAACGCTCCTACAAATGTGTAAGTTGGAGTGGTGAATATGTAGAGAAGTATCTGGAAAGTGTAGCTAACTCTTGTAAATAAAATGTTTCTGATTTTCACTGAGGTTTCCATTTCGCGACCGATCGGAACTTACTTTCTGGACAACCATCGTATGTCTAATACACAATATTTTATAATGTAAGATTTTTTTTCTGTGATACAATCAAGTTAATACGGTACAATGGCAACTTGAACAGTTATAAATGTTGTCTTTCGCATTAAGGCTTCTAAAAAGATTTGTGATCGCTCAGCTGTTTGATTTTAGTTGCAAATGGGAGCGACCATATACGATCGCCCTTTGTTCGACTCAAGTTCTAAACTGCTGCTTCTAAGGCCTGTAATTATTAAAATACAGTAAATCAGCAATCAAAAACTCTATATCCAACACATGTGAACTTGTTTGATACATTATTTAATCAATAAAATACGGCAGTAAATACCTTTACGCTATTGCACAGTGTAATCACGTGAGTATTTAGCGCAGCATAAGATTGGCCAAGAGTGAGGTCACGTTCTGGATCCAAGCTGCAGTCTTTGCCAAAACGATCTGTAGAATTCAGCACTGTAGACTAGGCGGAATACTATTACCAGCTAACCAATATGGTTGACAGTTCCGACCGTTCACTCTAAATCGCTGAAGTTCGGTGCCGCTGTAAGAAAATTCTGCTATGTCTCACGCGATATACCACTCGAATAATTCAGGGTTCCGTGCCAACAGACGCTGGTCTTTACCAAGTCTGGATCCTGTTCTCCTGCTCCGAATTGTAGACAGTTCAACCCTGGGGTATTCGAGCAATCTGGGATCCGTCTCAATAATTTCTACTAAACTTTCCGACTCTCGTAACATGTGAAATCCACTCAGGTATCCCCTGATTCACACAGTTTTACTCACTCTGCGCACCCTTTCTCTGCCCCACTCTGTCTACAACTTCCGTACTTTTACTGCCCAAACACAGAGGAATGAAAATGAAAACTACGTTTTAAACTCCATATTAAATCTACTGATGTCACAGTTCACAGGTGAATCCACCGATACCAAAAACGGCGATGTTAGTATTTACCGCTCGGCCTCAGAAATCATTTATTAAATTTATCTTATTGTAAGTTACTACATCTTCATTACTTTAAAAAGTATCATTAAAACTGGGCATGACCCTATTCATTTCCAAAGGGTTTTTCCTATTCTTTCCACTAATGATGAACATTTGTCACTAACTTTAATAATTCCTTCTGGATATTGAAATTGACTGCATCTCACTTAGATATTCTAGAGTTTCCTGTTGTTATTTGTCAAAAGTTTATTCCAAAACCAATTACTTAACTATAATTAGAAATACATAAAATAATCGCTTGAATTTTTTATACTGATCAAACTTTTCATACATCATTCGCTGCTCCGTGGAGCGCGTGATAGAATGACGTCTTGATTACAGATGACACAATTTTATTCTGTAAAAGTGCTTCAAGATAAACAGTTTGTATATTTTTTCTGAGTCTGAAGGTGGTTCGATGAAGCGCCTATCAGGCACTGCAGAGCGTAATCGGCTACTGAGTACACCTAAAGGGATAAAGTTATTGCGACTCTATACTGACAGGATATTTAAATCATCCCACTACAGCCATCAAAGTACAGTCTTGGACGGCAAACTTCTTGGAGTTACACCGGACGCGCTGGCCCAGACCACGCTACGTCAGCGGCAGTGCTGGGCTAGTCTATCATGCCCACCTGCGCTCAGGCTCACCTATCGCTAATTCATGTCATGTATCATGAAACAGACCTTGCGTTATTAAATGTTCAGTATCACTAGGGCGAAACCAAAAACTTATACGCGGTGAGGAGTATCGATTTGCTTCACAAATGGCTCTGAGCTCTACGCGACTTAACTTCTGAGGTCATCAGTCGCCTAGAACTTAGAACTAATTAAACCTAACTAACCTAAGGACATCACACAACACCCAGTCATCACGAGGCAGAGAAAATCCCTGACCCCGCCGGGAATCGAACGCGGGATCGTGGTAGTTCCCATCCAAGTTTGGATTTAATTTCTTTTGTATTATTCATTTCAATTTAGTTAGGGGTATGTTCCCGTTGTAAAGTTTTGTCTTGTGCTACGGCCGAGCCGGTAAAGTACCGCGTAAAAGTGTCACTTTCTCCACTCTCTACCGCCAGATGGCTTGACAGTCTCATTCAACTGTCTATATGGACTAATTCAAGACTTGGCTGGCTATTTGCTATGTTGCACGCAACGTTAATAGTACCTTTCCGCGGATAGTTAACGCGGTTAATATTTATCGCATTGTTTGACAGTCTCGTGGAAGTGTAGCCAAACCAGGTTGATGTTTTGATGGTGGTACCGGGTCATTCCGGGTCATTGCGAAGGCATGAACTCCACCGGAAATAGCTGCTGCTCCGTTATTTAAACCCACGGTGGGTGGGAGTTACTCAGGTGGAGGGCAAACAGGAAGACAAAATACACAGCGCAGGCACGAGTGCCACCTGCTCACCTCTAACGCCAGAGAATTTCCAGTTTACTGCGCGAGAAATGGATTATATCCACTCACCCTCTGTGTCGTTTCAGCAACGAAAAAGCTAAGTTCCAAGCAGATTTAAACTAAAGCCTCAGTCTCAGTTTATGAGACCATGCGTTAATTTCATCTCAGTCGATTCCCTTAGAAAACTGTTACAGTATTTGGAAGTGAGGGCCAAAAATCTCTGCACTAGTGTAACCTGTGGGTTGAACGCTAGAGAGGTAGAACTCTGTAATCGATGACTTGGTTACCTCTTGTAAATGAGTTACCTTGTACCTTCGTGGTGAAATGTACTACAGCTGGACAAATTTATTCACTCACAGAAAAATAAATTTTAAATTCTTCTTATTTCACATGACTTTTATCAAAAAAGGTATATATAATTACTTTACTTAAATCGTTGTTGCAATTTAGAATTTAGTTTCAAATAAACATAACAACTAAAGGCAGCCTTACAAGGCATTTCCTCCTAGAACAAATACGGAAAAAATTACTTAATGTAATGTTTAGTGTGCCGTCTCTTGTAATCTAATATTTGCCATAATCAAATTTCCATGGTGTAGACGAGCTCCTTTTTTATGTCTCGTGCTATCTGCATTACTTTCAGGAATCTTGAATTGCTAATGTGTGGTGCTCTCATGACCGACATCTATAACCCACTCCTTGGTCAATTGAATTTATATATTTCGATTGCCAGAAGACATTATTTTCACCTATATACTAGTTCTAAGCTTCTATTCATTTTCTTTTTTCTTTTTACTGAACTAACTTTTTTCTCTTGGAACGTAGCACTATCCACAGTACCTCGGACACTACATGACAGAAATTCTTTCTTCACATATTCGCACAAACGAGCTGATATTTTACACGATAACGTTTTTATCTATTTCTTAATGAAAGTTACAGCCTCCATGCAGTCACTGGAGGGCTTTTTACAAGGACGACGTCTTCTGCCACCGCTTATTAGCACGACCAGAGCTCTTCATTTCATTACAACGTTTTGCTCGTGGATCGATCACATACTGTCTCATTTATTTTTCAGCTCACAATTCTTCTTCGATTTACTTGTTACACGTAATTACCATTACATCGTGAGCATCCTACTCAAAGATGAAGCATGAGTTGTTTCACTAAGGAAAGTGAAAACGTAACAGATTGCTAAATACACACGGAGAAAGTGAAACTGCTTTGGTTACGAACAGGACAACAGATGTTTGAAGTTATCCTATAGTTTGAGAGGAAATCACAAACAAACAAGAAAAGTGAGCATACAAAACGTGGAAAAAATGAGCAGTGAATGAGCAGTAAGAGTTTTCCACCTCATCTTCTACTGACAACGAAAACCAAAATATGCCATCACAAAACATGAAAAAAGCAAACGATTACTGTTACTGAGTGTGGATTGCCGTGAAATAGGAACACGTGTTGTGCAAAACTTTCTTAATTTGCAATACTCTTCCGATGCAAAACAATAATTATTGTTATAACAGTTACTGCAGAAACAAACGAAAACATTTTCTCTTAGAGAATAAACCTACTCACAGATTTTCTTTGGTTTATTAAAGGGAAAATTTAATGACTAGAACGAGAAAATGACGGTGTTTCCGCCGTGCTAAATAGCTTTCGCAATCTCTATCACATATCTCCAAATCTAAATAAATGTGTAGCAAGCAAAATTTTGGAGCCAGTCGCAGGTGTGCATTTCACAGACTTCCTTGGACCGCACTTCTTGGCTGTAATTTACTCTTTGTGAAAATGTAAGGCTAAGTGCACTGACTTAAAGTGTGGCAAAGTCGGTACTGTATTTTTTTCTCTAAATGAGAACCTTTCGCTACCAGGCTTGAAAACCTTCACCTCGTTGTCGTGGAGTATTTACAAATTTAGTGGAGAGTATAGTGAAAGATAATACCGAAGGTAACTTTGCTGACGACTGATTACTTTGTGGGACATTTGGTAAATAATCTAGAAATGTGTGGCCAGTTATAGTAAGTTAAACTGTAAGCAGTATGAATAACAAGAAAACATACTCAAAATTACAAGAAAATTAGAACAGAAACAATTACTTTCCAAATTGTGTAACAAATTACAATAAATCTGAACATCAGTAATAGTGAAAAACTGCGCCACCCTTGATTTGTCTATACTATGAGCAGAAATCCATTAAATTAACTTGAAATATGGAAAGCGATTTGGAGGACTAAATCGAAAATGTCAGTAAATGTAAATAGAAATATTAATGCCACTCATTATCATAAGAGTCCAAAATTTGCAAACACTGACAAGCATTTTCAATTTATTGTAATTGAGACTGGTTTTTTTTCAGAGATTAGAATTCCAAAAATGATGCCGCTATTAGGAAGCCACCACAGATACTAAGCTGAATATTATAAACTTACAGAACTTTTTTTAGTAGCCCATATAAGACTTGAGAGGCTAATGCAGCCTGACAATCAACTACTGAATGGTAAACTACTCGAATTGTAGCATTTCTGGAGTGCGGAATCAGTAAACGCAGATCTTGCAAAACACAGCTTGCTTTGTTCCTCCATCAAATACTGAGCGCCACAGACAAAGGCTCGCAGGTTCCTGCCGCTCTCTTTGACTTCTGTAAGCATTCAATATAGTTCCGCACTATCGTTTAGTGAGCAAAGTACCTTACGGAGCATTGGAACAGTTTTGTCACTGGATTCAGAATGGATCTCAATACGTTATTCTTAATGGGACGAAACCCACAGATGGGAAGATAAGTACTGGAGTATCCCAGATGAGTAGTGTAGAGCCATTACTGTATACAGTGTTTATAAATGAATTAGTGGGTAACATCGGAAACTCTGTGAAGCTTTCTGCAGACGATGCTGTTGTCTATAGAAAGATTTTAATGCCTGGAGGCTGTAACTAAGTGTAGGAAGACATTTTGGTTATAGAATATCAGTGCATAAAATAATAATTGCCCTTGAACGTAAATAAATGTAACATATTGCGCGTAAATAGGCGAAGAGATCCATCTGTTAGATTACGCTATTTTTGGAAACTCAATGGAAGCAGTTACTATCTTTAAATACCTAAGAGGAGGCATCCACAACTACTTGTATTTTAGCGAGTCGGGGTTTAGTGACACTAGGTATTGAGCGCCAGCGACAGAGGAGAGCAAATTGACACTAGGTATTGAGAGCCAGCGACAGAGGAGAGCAAAGGTGATTATTTTGTCAGGGATGGCGGGAGGGAAAGCGACACTTGTGGGCGGCGGAGTGGGCTCTTTCCTTGGCTCAGTGGGAGAGGTGTGAGTGAAACGTTGGTAGTTTCGCTATCAGTTATTTATTGAGACGTAAGACCCTTTAAAGGAACAGAGCAATACAATGTGTTTTAACTCGCTCTGTTCCTCGCGGTAGCGGAGCCGCGCGGAGTCGTAACGTGTAGATTCCAGTGACCGTTGATGCCGCAACGGCTCGTGTTGCAGCGGTACCGTACCCGTGATGCTCTGCGGCGGCGGCGCGGTCTTCTCCTTCTGAATTCCCAGTAGCTTTATTAACAAGCGGCTATGGCGTGGCGCGGAGTACTCCGTGCAGCAATCGAACCAACGAACCTCAGTTTCGGCGTCTTCTGGCGGAGTTCATCAACCTCTAGGTTCACAGGTGACCTAATTAATGAGGCCACATTCCCTTCGTCATCAGCCACGTACTAAGCGAACTTCTCTCTGGTAGCATCTGGAATGGCATCGTCTGCGTTGACCTATTGGTACGGTACCGACATCTTCTTCTATCGAACAGCGTAGCGGCTAAGTCGTTGTAGCGATGTATGACTTCCGCTGGCTTATCTTCTGTCCACCCGTCCAAGCGACGTTTGTCGGAGGTATTCGGTGTTTTCGCCAATGCGGCAACGTTTCTGGGGCTTCTACTGACTCTCCGGTCGTTGATCTATGCTTCTCACGTTGGGCAGTGACCAATGTCGACGCACGTGCCGGCTTCCTTGTTTTACCTCTACGTCGGCGTCGTCGCGGATGGCCTCTCGTCCTCCTCCACATCGACAGATCCGTCACGCACGTGAGTTCGGTATGCTGACAGTCCCTGGAACATTGACCACTGATGTGCGAATTACGCTGGTCGTTGTTCTTCTTGGGAGCATTGCCCATCTACTCTGTCGTTGACCTGTCGAAGTGCTTACTGTGCTGCGCAAACTCCCCTGGTCATCGGCCTCCTTGTTCGACTACTGCCGTTTCCAGTGTAAGTAGGCTGTTTAGGTTCTTATATGTAGGCTGTTTAGGTTCTTATATTGGTAACGCCGCCGCCACGTAGCGCTCTCTGTATGAAAATCACTGGCTGTGCTGTGTGCAGTCTGTGGCTAGTTTGCATTGTTGTCTGCCATTGTAGTGTTGGGCAGCTGGACGTGAACAGCGCGTAGCGTTGCGCAGTTGGAGGTGAGCCGCCAGCAGTGGTGGATGTGGGGAGAGAGATGGCGGAGTTTTGAAATTTGTAATACTGGATATTAGGAACTCTTATGTATATTATGATTTTTCAACACTATTAAGGTAAATACATTGTTTGTTCTCTACAAAAATCTTTCATTTGCTAGCTATGCCTATCAGTAGTTAGTGCCTTCCGTAGTTTGAATCTTTTATTTAGCTGGCAGTAGTGGCGCTCGCTGTATTGCAGTAGTTCGAGTAACCAAGATTTTTGTGAGGTAAGCGATTTGTGAAACGCATAGGTTAATGTTAGTCAGGGCCATTCTTTTGTAGGGATTTCTGAAAGTCCGATTGCGTTGCGCTAAAAATATTGTGTGTCAGTTTAAGCACAGTTATGTATAATTGTTCAAAGGGGACGTTTCACCAGATATTCTGGCTTAACGTGTCAAAGTCTCTAAAATGTTAGCTTAACCTATAATAAGTCTTTGCATATTTTTCTGCCGGATCTCCGGTTTGAACAACCATAAAAACACATTATACACAACCATAAATACACGTAATTATTATACGCCCTAGAGTAGCAAAACAGATGACAGGCTGAGATTCAGCGGAAGAATCTTTAAGTAAAGGTCGTTTACCCACGAATGGGTATGCTTACAAAACTTTTGTGCGACCAAATCCTGAATATTGTTGATATGTCTGGTACCATTACCAAGTAGGACTAACAGAAGAAACAGAGAAAACCTAATGATGAACAGCGCGTTTCTTCGGGGCATCGTTTAATCGGCACGACAACGTTACGGAGATGCTAATAGTATTCGAACACAGTAAATGTTATAAATCCAACCGCAGTTCGCCATCAATGATATGCTTCTATGATTCAACAGTTTACTTAGGTTTCATTTCTTGTGCCTGTATGACATGTACAACTCTCCAGTTTCTAGATACGAGTCTTTCATCGAACGATCGGTTGCATATGAATGACAAAAGTGGAGCTATTCCACCAGAATACCCCGAAAGTAATCAAAGTAATCGAATTGTTCTACAGTCAAAAATGGTTCAAATGGCTCTGAGCACTATGGGACGTAACATCTATGGTCATCAGTCCCCTAGAACTTAGAACTACTTAAACCTAACTAACCTAAGGACATCACACAACACCCAGTCAACACGAGGCAGAAAAAATCCCTGATCCCGCCGGGAATCGAACCCGGGAACTCGGCGTTCTACAGTCTGGATCGATAGATGTTCCTTTCTTATGTGACCTTAATTGCTTCGCTCCGCCGAGGGTACCTACTTCTAAGTTACTCAGGTTCGCAATGGTATTACACACATTGAGCTGGCATGTGGGGTACAGATGTAGATCTAGATATGATTAGTAAATGGAAGTACATGAACAAAAATCAAGAAAAAAGCAATCATGTATTACTCGGAGAAATGATAAGAAACTACAACACAATAAAACTGTAGTAGATCTGGTTTTGATTATTTCGAAGCTTCTGATACTGTTTACTATAAATTCCTGTACACGGCCTAGAAGCTCTAGGAATTTAAATCCAAGGAAAATGGTGGTTCGTATCATATCTACAAAACAGCATACAAGTAGCTAATCCCACAAAAATGGTTCAAATGGCTGTGGGCACTATGGGACTTAAATTCTGAGGTCATCAGTCCCCTAGAACTTAGAACTACTTAAACCTAACTAACCTAAGGACATCACACACATCCATGCCCGAGACAGGATTCGAACCTGCGACCGTAGTGGTTGCGCAGTTCCAGACTGTAGCGCCTAGAACCGCTCGGCCACATTGGCCGGCGCTAATCCCACATCTGATCATTCTAATCACGAACTCAAATTCGTCTCCTATCCAAAGCAAGTTGGAATAACAATAACAAGAAGCTTTCCTACGTCCCTTGCTATTCCTCGCGTACATAAATGATAAAAATACATTTCAGAGAATAAATACTGTTTGCTGATGTCCCTTGTGCAATGATAAGGGACGCAAAAGATCTTATGAATTCCACTACTGATTAAGTCTTCAAGTACATTCATTGATTGCTCTAACAATACACATGAAATCTGAATATACCTAACAGAAACTGCATATAAATTGGAGAAAATTAATCCAAATGGCCCCGCGGAGAGACCGCTCGTTTCGAGACGTGCTGTCACGGACTGCGCGGCGCCTCCCGTCGGAGGTTCGAGTCCTCCCTCGGGCATGAGCGTGTGTGATGTTCTTAGCACAAATTAGTTTAAGCAGTGTGTAAGTACCCGCCAGGTTAGCCGAGCGCGCTAACGTGCTGCTTCCTGGACTCGGGTAGGCGCGCCGGCCACGGATCGAATCCGCCCGGCTGATTAACGACGAGGGCCGATGTGTCGGCAATTGTGGATGTGGTTTTTAGGCGGTTTTCCACATCCCCCTAGTTGAATAGCGGGCTGGTCCCCACGTCCCGCCTCAGTTACACGGCTCGCAGACATCTGAACACTTTCGCACTATTCCATGGATTACACTAGTCGCAGACAGTTGGGGTACACTAATTCCTTCCCGGGGGGTACGGGGTGGATGCAGGAAGGACATCCGGCCACTCCTTCAACTAACATTGCCACATCCGATTATCCATGCTGACCCTGCGTATCTGCGGGAACAAAGGCACAAGCAAAAGAAAGAAAGAAAAAAACAGTGTGTAAGTCTAGGGACCGATGACCTCAGCTGTTTGGTCCCTTAGAAATGCACACACATCTGAACATTTTTTTAAAATCCAAATGAATACGTAAACATGGTATTGGGATATGAGAATATAAAAATGGCCCAAGTTACATAACTGTACCGAATGTATGGCGATCAATACTTGAACTGAAAAGATTATGTAATGACAATCCCAGACGCATGTAATACATCCAGTTTTACGTAGAGGATTTTGTCAAAAATGTGAACCATGCAAAGTGAGCAAATGGAACGGTCTGGACGTTTCCTGTCCTTTGTAGCTTACGAAATTAAATTTTGAAGAGATTAACTGTTTTAAAAGAAACGTATGTGCTATATTTCCTAGACCAATCTCTTTGGCCTCCGCAGGAAGAGTGCAAAACCATATTCAGAAATCGTATTAATAGATACTCTCGCCACTTTCTCGTAGTATTATTTCTTATTTAACGTTGGAAAAAAATGTAGTTCGTTTGCTTATCAAACTTAATCATATTCAGAAAGTTATGTTTACTGGCAGGGTTCCCACATAACTAAATAGTGCGTGTTTGGTAACCAATAGCAACTTTGGTGAACTGCAAACAAATGCTGGCTATTGTAACACATGAAAATGTACGGAGCTCTATACAGAACGAGGAAAACAGCCCCCAGTCCAAGACATTTGAGCCATTATGGATTCACACACCAAAATGCATTGTCAGTTTTCATCAAAAATCTGAAAGAGGAAAATAGATAATTGCGGACAATAATTGAAAGTGTCGACACATTTTAATAAAAAAAAACCTTATGGGTTTTATTAGACGATATCTATACAGATAGTCGGTACTGTATGTACTGGGTGTTCTTACATAAAAAATTTCTACGTTTGGTTTCCAGCATTGCCTGTTTTAGATAGATTCACATTGACTGAAACTTACTGAAGACAGATTAACAAGGAAACAACGAGGTTTCAATGAAGCTATTATGAATGGAGGTCGTGTACGTATATACCGACTTTAGCGCATTTGTTGAAAGTGCACTGCGTTAATATTGTAATGTAAATGGTAGCTATCATCGAAGATTAAAATTGTTTTTGAGGTAAAGTTTTCGGAAGCTTCATACAAAATGTTGTTAAATCATGCTAATATTTCTGTAGTTATTCGGCGGGTCCAGTATCACTGAGCAAAATTGGCTAATGGAAAAGTTAAGTGATAATGAAATAGAATTGGTTATCTCTACTTGAACTTTGCCAAAAATTCCAGAACACAATTTACCACATGATCTACACGAACTTTAGCTTACAAAATACTTTACACCGATAAATGTAACTGTCGTCAAGAGAACTGCAACAGAATAGCATAGTCTAAACTCAATATATAAACCAAAATTTTCAGAAGATCTTAATATGCGTACTGATGAAACTAGGTCATGAAAGCATGTATTTCGGCTTTGCTCAATTGCTTTAATGCCACAACTGTTTCTCTTAGCGCAAATGTTGATTCCGAGGAAAGACAGATATAACTGGTGAAAATTAAAGTAAAATCCCATTACTCTGAGATAATGAATCCGCTTGCAGCCGTTCTAACAGTGAATGAAAAAATGCGTTAATAGGTCGAGTAAAAAGTAACGTTAATCAGTGCCCTGAGCCTGAGACACAAGTTAAACGAGCTATTAATTAATTTTCACCCAAACCTTTAACCTGGTGAAGAAACAATAGAGAAGCCCGTATACCTAAGTACGCCGAGTTATCCGAAAATCCTGCTTTATACTCTAAACGCTGGCTTCTGTAGGAAGTTTGGTGAACCTCCGCGAAAGGTACACAGTTAATTCTTCGAGTCTGGCGTGTGCATCAGGGCAGAAGTTTTGCTGGCGGAGCGAACTTGCTCGGCGAGAAATCTGGAGGATAAGTTTAGCCCTGGAGGGCGACGCAGGCTTTAGGTGGCGCCCACTGTGCTAACGGCTCTGCCCCGCGAATAAAGTGAGACGTGTGAATATAAATGGGCAGTAGAAGACGCCCTTCTCGTGATTTACTCTCTTAGCCGGAGAAAGGAAGGTCACATGTCGAAGAAGCGTCAGTAACAGCGTCCTCACTGTTCTCTCCGAGCACGGTGTTCTGTGTACTCTGATCACTTTGTCTGGAGTTACCCTACAGGTACACATAGGGACCATATTACGGTTAAAGTTAACCTTTGTTGTGTACTGTTTTCACACTCCCACCAACGGGATAATCAAAATGAAAAATCGCTCGTCTGAATCCTAACTTTGTCTTTTCTCACATGACATACTGAAAGCAAAGGAGTCAGACTGAACTGATATGAACATTTTGAATCGTCACCACAAAGTTGGACGTTTGATACTGGGGCAGTATTAGGTATTAATAAATAGATTTTTTTAACTATGAGCTTGAGCGAGGTGATGGAACAGGAACGGCAAGGCTCATATCTGATGACACGTGGATCTTAGTGGCCTATTGGCAGGAATTTTGTACGATGGTCACGTCTTGGGACAGAAGCAGAGAGAGAGAGGCCCTTAAGTTCTCATTTGACGGACAAGTCAAAGATATTCTCAGTTGCACGCCTTGCGCAAAATTGAGTTTAACAAGAAACTTAACAGAGACAAATTTTTCTGTCGTTCCTCTGTTGGGAGCGTGCATCGGTGCCAGCTTGGTTGGCAACCTGGAAGCAGGCAGAGCAGCAGATTTCATGAAGCCAACAGCAGAAGAAAGGCCTGCGGTTTCCGGGGTGATGTAAGACCATCCTGGAAGACGGACGTCCTTGGAGAGTAGATGTGCCATGTGGATGCCTCCATGATAGATCATGCTCTGCTTCCGACGACATCTATATGCAGCACTGCGGTCATTTTTGGCGCAGCAACCAAAGTTGCAGTATGAAGGTAGGCCCAGCGTCCGTAGCAAAACCTGATGCTACTGTTCCTCTGCCCCCCCTCCCCCCCCTCACGATCATCGGATTTCTACTAATTTACGTGGTTGTTCTTATAGGGAAATAGTTGAGTAACGTTAATCTGGAACCCGTATTTCGCTCAATTACGTCAGCTAGCTTGTCAAAATTATTAGTAAGCCGTGGGTAATTCATTGATCTCGGGTGAAGACTAACGGGTAATATCAACCGAAATTGTGACAAGATTGAGGATTTGATGGTAACATATGTTGCTGCGCTCACAACATCAGGATCTTTAACGCCCTTATGAAGATCTTCGATATGAGTGTAGTTAAAAGAATATAAAAGTTTCAACATGAATCAAAACGAGTCAGTTGCTTAAAAATCTCTCCCTCTCTCTCTCTCTCTCTCTCTCTCTCTCTCTCTCTCTCGCACACACACACACACACACACACACACACACACACACACACACAAGCACACACACTAAAATAAATGAAGCGATCAGTTCTAAAACAATCAAAAAATACACAGTAAATGACGTAAAACAGTGTAGCAGAAATTGTGGCTTGTTGAAGAGTGGACTAAAGAATGAGGCAGTCACCTTGGAACATACTAGATCCTCCAGCTTAAGAGTTTTGGGTGGAGTCTGGAGAATTCACACCATTTTAAAATGCGGACCATACTCCGTTAACATATGACGTGCCAAGAAGAGTGTCCCTCTCCCCCCATGTCCTACACAGAGTCAATACTGTAAAACACATCTCTTCGACTGCAAGCTCTTTGCTTTCCATGTTTTGGGAGGTTATATTATGGACCAAAACAAGGAAAATATATAGTAAACATATGCTCTAACATGCATACCTTAAGAATTATGACCACTTGTTTCTATAGGTATGCCATTTTAGAGCCTATATTTGCTTGACTTTTTCTTGTTTTGGCCCCTAATACTTTCTCCCAAAATATAAAAGCAAGAAGCTCGAAGTAGAAGATACGTGTTTCACAAAATCGAAGATGAGCCAGTTTTCATGGCCTTAAGGTATGCATTTTAGAGCCAAAGTTTACTGGACCTTTTTCCTTGTTTTGTTGGGTTCTCCAATCCCTAAAAATATTCGACAGACTTTTTTTACACTCTACATAGCCACCTCCAGGAGAATCAGGTTATGGCTTGTGGACTGGTACCTCCCGGATTCGCAATGACAATGACTCAAGACCTGCTCGACCTCTAAAATCCAGACAAGGAGGCGATTGGCTATCCTCTTCAATGTCTTTCCCGCACAGCTTGTGACGGAAAAACTATAATAACTACTTGGGTATTTCCGGACCTTCTCATGTATAAGAAATGGAAATAAAATATCTCCCTTCGATGTTTCAGGAAGCTGTCCCGTTTACCGTATTACGTTCGAGAAGGATTTTCTTAGTAGGTCCCTCAAAACTTGCCAAGGATGTGTGAGCAGCGTGATGGCGTTTTTGTGACATGATCCACCCAGCACTGGTTGCTGTCCCTAAGCTCAAATTCAACCAGCTCGGTGTACACTGTTCAGTTATCATCCACCTAGGCTGTGTTCTTTTTGGTAAATGTAACCGGATTGTAAACGGTCAGTGGAGTGAGGTGATGGTTTACTTCCCACTGAAGAGTGTGTGCGATGTCAGAGCACGATTTGGATGGATCGATGGCAGAGGACGAGCGTGTTGTAACGCTGAAGTGCGTGTTTTCCCACGTTCAGGAAACAGATATTTTAGAACAAGAGCCTCCCAATAAATCGACCTCGGTTGCATGTGATGGTGGAGCATCACAGCACCGGTGTGCTTTGAAGTCTCCACGAACAATTATCGATCATGGTAGGTGGGTAGTGGTGTTACTGAGAGCCTCGTCCTCTACAGCTTCTTTAGTTGGAAAGTAAAAGGAGCATACTGTCATCCGGTATGGTATGTGAACAATTGCAGCAACTGCTTGCCAGCTAGTGTGATAGGAAAATGTAGGTAGTGGTATGCATCATTTACAAACAAGGTGACTCGTCTTTTATCTCTCACTCCACTTTGATAGTCCATTCTGTGGAGGCTGTATGCCCGTAGCGCTGGAGAGTAAGATAATTGAAAATGGGTTTCTGTAAACAAAAGCACGGGGACATTGCGACAGAAGGGGAATCGTTGGAGGGGCTTGTTGGTTCCCTCAGCGAGATTTCAACGTCCACAGCACCTTCACTTCCATAAAATTCTTCGTACAAGACTACTGCTGTGTGGCCTTCTGGTTTTGGGCTATTTCGTTTTGCTGTCGACCTCTTCAAGACACCTTTTCCCTTCGCTGGAGATGGTAGAGACTTAAACTTTGAGGGTACGCTGTTAACCTTTCACTTACCTGTGTGTCAGAATGTATATTTGGCATTTGGACTACATTTAACTGTAAGATTCGTCTTTTGACTGGCGCAAACAACTGTTTGTGCAGTAACTCCATCATTGGAAGTGCATTGACAGGGACAGTTGTTTGTGGCAACTTTGGACGGTAAAGTCTGTATTGAGAAATCCTTTTTTTTGGAACCGGAGTGTTGGCCATCGAAGCAAATGAGATTGAAAGATAGTTGGCTTCTGAACGACATTTTTTATTCCAAATAGGGTAGTCTTCTTATGACTTTCATCTTCTGGATTTTCTTCTTATGCTGAAAAAAACATGACTGCCCTCCCTGTTCACACAGAACACAGCAGCTGTACAAGGATTCCCCTTGCTTATCGTAGCGCACCATTATTTTATTGGTGTCTACTTCGCTAAGTCTTAGGTCGCTCTCTCTAGATTACTCGTCAGCCCAGCCTCAGAGAGTTCCTTTTTCAGTCATTTCCGAATCTCCGTCGAATCGCGCTCTCAATAATCTGTACAGTCCTCGAGATCCGTGCAACTAAGCCAAGATCCCTGCTCTCTGCGATACACAACGTTTCATTGTCGTGTTTCGCGGTGATTGTTGGATCACGCCCAGAGAGAACGTTTACAGAGGACTTGTGGCGCCCACCAGTCCCCAGCCAGGGAAATCCACTACGCCAAAGCCATACTGGACCAACGAAGATTGAGGTCCCTGAGGTGCTCGCCATTTTGAACAACCGAGGGGGCATGTATGTATTTTTTTGAAAATACCACAGGCGTGGCGACCATTACCATACTATTGAGAATTTCTTGGTAGAGCAGTCTCAGTAAATATCGTTGTGTCGATAATAACTGACAAAAGTGGAAGTCATTTTTATTTACACGATATTTCGACATCTTCCCTGGATGCTTTTATCAGGTTGGACAACAATCAAACTGAGAAAGGAATACACTGTGCGTCACCCTGGCAAGAGTTTCCTCAAAGAATAAAACAGTTTTAAAGAAAAGTTCCGTTTTTGGAACAGAGGTCCACAGAGTGCGTACCCTCTCAGACTGATAACCTCTTTTAATAACTGTGACACCTCAGAGAAGATTTCGAAATGAAATGTGCTCATTACAATGAGCATTCATTACAGTACAAATCAACACTACCTACAGTGGAATCCGACACCAAGGAAGAAGACACGCTGGCGCCAGGTCTGGGAGATCGGAACAACACTATGGAGTTAACTGTATATCGATCCCTATCACAAAATTGAAAGATTTCATGTGTTGTGTGGATGGTAATCTAGGGCACCAAACACCGGATGTAAAGATAGTGAACAAAGGTGCGAAGTACATGTCTGTTAATCTTACTAGAGCAGCCAAATAAATCAGCTATCGGCGAACACTGTCCCTCTTGCGAAAACGAAATGAACCGCAAACATACATGCTTCGTAGTGCAGACAGTGAAGATTTGTAAGAATGTAATAAGGGATGCAATACAAATAACAATGTAGCTGATTTAAATGACAGGAACAGACGCTTTAGTTTAAGTAAATTGTGGGCTCAGACTTTCACTCTTCTTACATCATGTCGGAAAACGTATTAGTTCTCTCTCTACTAATATATAAGTGTCTATTAATACATTTTTGGTGAAGGGTATTGTCTTACGACGTATTTTCTGCACACAACATTTAACTGTTTGGCGTAGCCTTATGGTTCGTCATGAAGTTCTCTAACACTGTTTTATTATTTACTGGCGCCAGTGAACACCGCTAGGGCTATGCTCAGCATCTCCCGTCCATAGTGTGAGCCAAACAGGCAGCAATGAAGTCAGTGGTCCATACCTGGCCCACACAATCAGGGAATTCGTCGAAATATCGTGGAAGGAATGTAACAACATTTAGTCGGTTGCTAGTCTAGAAACTTGGCACATTTGATTGACAGTATTAGGTTCACTTGAGTTCCATTATGTAACTAACAGTAAAGCACACAATGCGCCCACGAAGTTCTGCAGATCATCTAAAACCCATAAAATGATTTAGGGACAGTTTGGAAATTCACAATGAAACTGACACGATGGCATTTCAACACGCCTGCGATTAATATGAGGTCAGTGCTTTTGCCACTAGTTACGGTGGGGAAGCTACAAGACACTGGCATTTGGGTCGACAGCGTTTCGGATCTCCAACTGGCTATTCAGATTTATGTTTAATGTTATTTCCTAGATCGTTTAACGAAAGCGCTGGGATTACACCATTAAAACGGACACGGCAGATTTCTTTTCATATCCCACTGCCTGCCCGAGCTTTCACTCCCTGTCTAATGACGTCATTGTCATTGGGACATTAGGAAACCTGACCCAGCCCCAAGTGTCTTTACCAGTACACCACCTTGATCGGAAAACTCTACACTGGCAGTAGGGAAAATGTGGGGATTGGAGCAGTTTTTGTCCTGGCCATACCAGTATTACAACTGTTTTAAGGTCACACACTAATTAAATCCCCTGGATCTGGAACGTGTGGGGTCTGAAACCTGTTATGTACCGTTTTCTTAAAATTCGTCATTTTTCCTCCTATTCGAGTCAATGGTTGGAACAGACCAATTATCAAAAGTGAAAATGACATTGGAGCCAGAAGGTTTTCACTCGAATCCCGGAATGGCGTCACCCCGCCACCACTGAGTCGCCGCACCCATCACATATAGTTGGGGGCAGGGGGGTTGGTTGGCATGTGTGTATATCAGGCGTATTACGTGCCCCATTTACACAGCTAGATTCAGAATGTTTCTCACCATGAAATGTTATTTGGCTTCCAGTGGGTTGAAGGAAGTTTATATAGGCATAGGAGCCTGTAAAGTTGAAAGTTGAAAATATCAGAAGTGGTGTGATGGTTCAAAAAAAATGGCTCTGAGCACTATGGGACTTAACTTCTGAGGTCATCGGTCCCCTAGAACTTAGAACTACCTAAATCTAACTAACCTAAGGACATCACACTCATTCATGCCCGAGGCAGGATTCGAACCTGCGACCGTAGCGGTCACGCGGTTCCAGACTGTGGCGCCTAGAACCGCTCAGCTACCACGGCCGGCTATGATGGTACGGTTCACCGAGACTGAGTGGGCGCATTGGCATGACAACCAAAAATTCATTGAGGGTCTGATGACAGAAACAGAGTGTGACCAGTTTCTTCAAAATATCACCATACTCAGCAAAAGAGCATCCCTCATCATTTTACATAGAGGTGCTATGCTAAATTTAGCTTCATAAAAGTCTATACTCTTCGTGTATTTGAAGCACCAAAGTATTGTCAATTTCAGAGCTTTGTACAGTGAATTATTGTTTGCCATTTAGAGCCTCAGTCAATGGCGACCTCTGGTTAGAACATCCTCCAACAGTGTTACAAAAATGTAATAGAACAAAATGTACCAAATAATGAAGGATAATAGAAACATGTATAAAACCATATATGTGTGTTTCTATAATTTGGAACTTTATTACTCCAATTGGACTGAATGTGATGCAGAAAGAATGAATCTCACATAAATACTGCAGCTGGTGATGGCAATGAAGGCTGCTGGCATCGCATTTGAGGTGCAAGCAAAGCTCTCAATTTTCAGCATTGTTACCAGTGTTGATCAGGCTCCTTCAGTTTGGAACAAAGTAGAGACTCTCACCCAAAGACTTCATCGACTCTTCAACAGTTTTGGCTGCAGATTCCTAGACTTGCATTATCAGGTGGGGATTTTTTGAACTCCCTTTCATAGGTCAGGGGTGCACAACGCAAAAGAAGCAGCTACTCGTGTAGAAGAATAGTTGTGGAGTGCACATGGGTCTTTTTTAGGTTAGGTGGTAGCTCGAAGTGTTCTGATGCAGACTCACCAGTAGATTCGCAAAAAAGAAAGTCAGACAACGTCGGAGTAACGCGTTTATTTAAACAATTCACTGCACGTGCATATAATTCTCTGCGATGAGACTATTTTAAACAATTACGATAAACGACATGCATAGGAAGCTTGCCTTCAGTGAACACCAATATGTCAAAAGTTAGTGTTAAAACTTAACAAATTCTAGGCTAAATATGAAGTATTACTTATATTACAAAACTTATTCTGTAACAACGAAGACGTCTTCCACACGATCGTTGCTACAAGACTTATATGTTTACATTAGCACAGTGCAGTTTCATAATAATATTAGAAGGACGTTAACCATTGCATGGCTGACGGATTTATCTAACGTGTGGGAATATATCTATCTGTCTTACAGGTAGAATTTCAAGAAGCATTAAAAACTCGCGAAAGGAATTCATCGCTATAGTAGAGGTTAGGAAGAACGACCTCTACAGCAAAGGGTGGTGCTGGCAGGCAATACAGTCAGGCTGCATGGCAGTTCACCTCCCAGGGTTTGGCTGCAGCGATGTGGTGGCAGGTGTCGGACGGACCCCCGTCGTGGAAACGTTTCTAGTTCAATAAGTCTCTTATTCCTTAAAAATTACAGTGGTGGCGTCGAAGCTGGAGGGACGACCAACGGCCCCCGTTATGTAGACTTCCACTGTCTGTGAAGCATATAGGCATCAGCAACACACTACCAGGAGGCCCACACGTGACTTATATCGACGGGCGTTTGCGCCTGTCGACCAGGTTCCGCCGTCAGAATGGCAGCAGAGACGCTGTTGTAAGGTGGTTGCAGCTGCCAGCGGTGGACAGTGGTAAGTGGCCACGGCTGCTGTCCAGATTCTGCAGTTCGGTGGGACGAACAATGGGCCCGATGCGATCACAACACAGGTCTGGTATGGTTGATGACGATGACATGTGTCCGCATTAGGCAATGGACAACGAGAGTGTTTTCCTATAGAAGATAATGACGGTTGGCTAGCAAGATGACCAAGGCTCATACCCCAGTCCACAAAAAGGCAACCAGTAGCAGATGATAGTCACCCATCACGTGACCCACCGGTGTAAACGCGCTGAATCGGTGAGGTTCAGACTCAGCACCAGCAGTAACCTGCAGCTGTTGACAGCAGAGTCTGGTGACAGCAGCTGACTTGTTCACCTTGAAGCATAGACTAGCGTGGACCTCCACTTGGTTAGCGGCTGGTGATGACTGAGATAGTGCCTAAATTTGGCGGTATTTATACCAGCCGGTTTTGCCTTCTAAATCAGAGTGTGAGGCCCAGCTGTGGAGGAACCACGACATCATGCTGTAGTTCGTACAACATGTTAGCAGATTTATTTCCCTGGTGGTACTGTAATGCTGTCAAAATACTGATTCTAGCAGCCTGTATGCATCGTCTTGCGACATGGCACCCAGTTACCGAGCTGACTTGTGATGCTCATTCGCAACGTTGTCTTGCTAACTCCATCGGAAGCGTTGTTTGCTGTACCAGGCGGAACCGTGGTGCAATGATATTTTCACGGCAAAACAGGGTGAATTATACAACAAAGTTATGACGGAACAATCCAAGCTCAAATCAGAAGTTGAAGCATAACAAAGATCTTGTGCACAATAAAGCTGCGCTTAGTCAGGTCGGAGATAAAGTCAGATTGGAAACTGCGATAGTAAAGAGTGATAGTTCACAGCATAATCAGGTGTCATTAAACTGGTGGCTGGCGTACAGGGACTATGGATGGACCTGGCCATTAAATATGAACACATGCAAAAGCCCACATGAGACGAAGTAAGCTAGAAGTACAAAACAGTAATACGGTACAAGAGAAATTACGAGATATACTGTGTGCAATGAAAAGTACGAATGCTATACCAGTACTGGTACATGTCAGATTCACGACTTCAAACCGAACCACGGATTTATAGTGCTTTCATGCTCTAGTTCGAACATGCTTTCTCGACAGTGCGTCCCAAGAGATAAAAACTAGCTATCTGCGTGAACGATTTGGGATACAGTTCATGTACCTGAGATATGAGAGTCGCTGACAGTTAACAGTAATTTCTGTGAGTTTCGAGCGGACTTTTTCATCATATTTTGGCTTGTCGAACAACAGTGGGCAGTGACGTCGAAGGTATTGATACCACCAACATGTTGCGGTCGTGATAGTACAGTTGCTGAATTGTTACAGATTCAAACGGGAAGTTACTCAGCTTTCAGTCACAATTCAATCTGTACCTTAATGCAGATCTAGATTTCAGCTACAGAATAGTCATCATCATCACTCTAAAATATAAGAAATACGTAGGAATCAGACAATGAATGGCATAAAGCGAGATCTATATGACAGTTACGTAGAAATGGAGACTCCATAGTACGTGAGATACCGTACGAAAACACTAAGTTAAGAGTAAATAGAATAGCGAAGAAATCTCTTATGGTCCATGTCACAAGTTATTTGATTTCATTAAGTCGTTTAATGCAAGGGAAGGATCAGCTTCAGTTTCGTCAAATGGAATCTTTCCCGGAAGTCTACGCAATCGTTTGTGGATCAGACATGACTGAGTACGTTTCAACTATTGAAACACTTCATTATGAGTTTTCAAAGAGATTTCAAGACTTTGCACATTGAAGACTGATTTGGATTTACTTGTCGGAACGTTATAACTTTTGGCTACTGATGTACCTCCTCATTACCTCCATTTTGAGACGACAGACAGAGTGTAGCATCCAGCTCAATGACCTGTTGGATCAGTCCAGGAATTTACAAGGCTTATAAAAATGTCATCCCAACAGCAATCCCTTCCAATGCACAGGCAAGCCGCTCAAGTTATTTCATTATTCGATTCAGTATATGCGTGTGAACGATTTTTTTTCTGTTATAAAACTGACAAAGTTCCGCGAACTATCGGGTTTAACAGATTTTAATCTCAGTAACACCATGTGGAACCATAGTTCCAGATATATTACATGTTCTAAAACCGATATGTGCATAAATTTACAAATGTCACAACTTAAATGCATGCATGAATGTAGAGCTTTTGTCGGTCTGCTCACTGTATTAGCACTGTCTAATGCACTTATTGAATGAAGCACGAAACTTATTGCTTTCATGTGAAAATAAAAATTTGGAATTACATACTAGTGATAAAATCCTGCTTATACAAGTACGCTGTAATATTCACCTCTCAGAAGTAGTCGCAATGTGTTACAAACACGTCCTCCTAAGTTTTCCAAGTCTACAACCTTCGTCATATAGCTCTCATTCACACACCTGCTTGGAATAGCGCAGTGATGGGGGAAGCTGGAGCGCTAGCCGACTCTGCTGCGCTCGTAAAACGCGAGTGCACTCTGGGAGTACTAATGTAATCCAGGTCTGACATGGAGGATAAAACCGCTCTCTACACCAATGACACCTTCGTTGGACTAGTAGCCTAAACAAATTTTAAATTAAAATAAAAGTAGACCAATAAAAATATAGTAAAACGACAGGTTTGCTTTATACCTTAGTCTCCACCTGTAACAGGAGCCACACAAGAAGTATTGTATCGAATAAAACGAAACGCAGGCCAATGCAAAAGTACCCACAGTAAATTAGTGCAGCCTGTTACGTATGCAGTAGGCAATTTGATCCCAGTTTTTCATTTCGTACCATGTCATCGACGGAAAAGTGACAAATCGAAAACTTCCATCAGTATCGTATCGGTCTGTTCTGGATTAGAGAAATAGTACACCCAAATGTCATGGGAGAAGAATATGATCAAACTGGCAAAGAATACGGACTGCCTCATACACAAGTGGGACAATGAGTAATAAAAGTTATATTACTTTTGTTCAAGAACTTCCTACATGACTGTAGAGCATTTTATGATCATCTCCTTGTGAATAGACTGGTTATGGTAGCTCCAGTGAGTTATAAATATAGGAAGTGTTTTACCATATTTACCGTCCTCCCAGAGTGTTAAGACCGGCGGTAGAGGGTGCTGAATTTCGGAAAACTGCGATTTCACAAATGGTTTAATTCATATTTAACTGGAAGAGTACAGAAGGTTGAAATAAACGGTTAACATAATGTGCAAAGATCAGCAGATTCCTCAAACTGTGGAGGTATCAATAAAGTGGTCCAACATGGTTTATTCTTGGGTCCCTTATTGATCTTAATATATATTAGAGTCTTGGCACTCTACATTCACGGAGATAAGAAGCTAGTTATTTTTGGTGATCATACAAGTATATTAATCACACCCAACAAAGAATAATTTGCTGAGAAAATTGTAAATATTGTGTTTTAGGAAATTATTTAGTGATTCTTTGCATATGAACTCTCATTTTAATAAAACGCTGTATATACAGTTCTGTACAGTAAATGGCACAGCACTATAAATAGAGTTTGAGTAGAAGTCTGCAGCTAATTCAGAATAGATGCTTATCCTAAATTTTGGCAGTAAACATATAAGTAAGCCTATTTTCATTCATTGCTTTTGTATGGCATATTATTTGGGGTAATTCATCATTTATGCAAAAAGCGTGTATACAGAATAATAGCTGGAGTCCAGCCAAGATCACCTTGCAGACATTTATTTAAGAAACTACGGATATTCACAGTAATTTCTCAATATATATATATATATATATATATATATATATATGTGTGTGTGTGTGTGTGTGTGTGTGTGTGTGTGTGTGTGTGTGTGTGTGTGTGGTGGTCCATTGATCGTGACCGGACCAAATATCAAACGAAATAAGGATCAAACGTAAAAACCACAAAGGACGAAACTCGTCTAGCTTGAAGGGGGAAACCAGATGGCGCTATGGTTGGCCCGCCAGATGGCGGTCAAACGGATATCAACTGCGTTTCTTTAAATAGGAACCCCCATTTTTATTACATATTCGTGTAGTACGTAAAGAAATGTGAATGTTTCAGTTGGACCACTTTTTTCGCTTTGTGATAGATGGCGCTGTAATAGTCACAAACACATGGCTCACAATTTTAGACCAACAGTTGGTAACAGGTAGGTTTTTTAAATTAAAATACAGAACGTAGGTACGCTTGAACATTTTACTTCGGTTGTAAACTTATCATTTCTGAGAACGCATGTTGTTACAGCGTGATTACCTGTAAATACCACATTAATGCAATAAGTGCTCAAAATGATGTCCGTCAACGTCAATGCGATCGGCAATACCTGTAACGACATTCCTCTCAACAGCATGTAGTTCGCCTTCCGTAATGTTCGCACATGCATTGACAATGCGCTGACGCATGTTGTCAGGCGTTGTCGGTGGATCACGATAGCAAATACCCTTCAACTTTCCCCACATTAAGACATCCGGGGACATCAAAACCGGTGAACGTGCGGGCCATGGCACGGTGCTTCGACGACCAATCCACCTGTCATGAAATATGCCATTCAATACCGCTTCAACCGCGCGCAAGCTATGCGTCGGACATTCACCATCTTGGAAGTACATCGCCATTCTGTCGTGCAGTGAAACATCTTGTAGTAACAACAGTAGAACATTACGTAGGAAATCAGTATATATTGCACCATTTAGATTGCCATCGATAAAATGGGGGCCAATTATCCTTCCTCCCATAATGCTGCACCATACATTAAACCGCCAAGGTCGTCATGTTCCACTTGTCGCAGCTATCGTGGATTTTCCGTTGCCCAATGGTGCATATTATGCCGGTTTACGTTACCGCTGTTGGTGAATTACGCTTCGTCGCTAAATATAACGGTTGCAAGAAATCTGTCAGAGTCCCGTAATTTCTCTTGAGCCCAGTGTCAGAAGTGTACATGACGTTCAAACTCATGGCCATGCAATTCCTGGTGCATAGAAATATGGTACGGGTGCAATCGATGTTGATGTAGCATTCTTAACACCGACGATTTTGAGATTCCCGATTCTCGCGCAATTTGTCTGCTACTGAGGTGCGGATTAGCCGCGACAGCAGCTAAAACACCTACTCGGGCATCATCATTTGTGGCTGAACACTTCCCGTTTCCTTAAATAACGTAACTATCCGGCGAACGGTCCGGACACTTGGATGATGTCGTCCAGGATACCGAGCAGCATACATAGCACACGCCCATTGGGCATTTTGATCACAATAGCCATACATCAACACGATATCGATCTTTTCCGCACTTGGTAAACGGTCCATTTTTAACATCGGCCGGAGTGGCCGTGCGGTTCTAGGCGCTACAGTCTGCAGCCGAGCGACCGCTACGGTCGCAGGTTCCAATCCTGCCTCGGGCATGGATGTGTGTGATGTCCTTAGGTTACTTAGGTTTAATTAGTTCTAAGTTCTAGGCGACTGATGACCTCAGAAGTTAAGTCGCATAGTGCTCAAAGCCATTTGAACCATTTGAGTCCATTTTAACACGGGTAATGTATGACGAAGCAAATACCGTCCGCACTGGGGGAGTGTTACGTGATACCACATACTTAAACGTTTGTGACTATTACAGCGCCATCTATCACAAAGCGAAAAAAGTGGTCCAACTAAAACTTTCATATTTTTTACGTACTATACAAATAAGTAATAAAAAATGGAGGTTCCTATTTAAAAAAAAACGCAGTTGATATCCGTTTGTCCTATGGCAGCGCCATCTAGCGGGCCAACCATAGCGCCATCTGGTTGCCCCCTTCAAGCTAGACGAGTTTCGTTCTTTGTGGTTTCTGCGTTTGATCCTTATTTCGTGAGATATTTATTTATTTATTTATTTATTTATTTATTGTTCCGTGGGACCAAATTAAGGAGAAGTCTCCGTGGTCATGGAACGAGTCAGTACATGAAATTATAACACGATATTAGACACAGATAAAATGAAATATAAAAAAACATATTCAGGTGACAAGTCGTAAGTTTAAATGAAGAAAATCAACAATGTAGCACTGGAATTTGCTTAATTTTTTAGCTCTTCCAGGAGCTCCTCGACAGAATAGAAGGAGTGAGCCATGAGGAAACTCTTCAGTTTAGACTTAAAAGAGTTTGGGCTACTGCTAAGATTTTTTAGTTCTTGTGGTAGCTTATTGAAAATGGATGCAGCAGAATACTGCACTCCTTTCTGCACAAGAGTCAAGGAAGTGCGTTCTACATGCAGATTTGATTTCTGCCTAGTATTAACTGATTGAAATCTGCTAACTCTTGCAAATAGGCTAATATTGCTAACAACAAACGACATTAAAGAAAATATGTACTGTGAGGGTAACGTCAGAATTCCCAGATTTTTTAATAGGGATGGACAAGAGGTTCTCGAACTTACACCACATATAGCTCGAACAGCCCGTTTGTGAGCCACAAATACCCTTTTTGAATCAGAAGAATTACCCCAAAAAATAATACCATACGACATAAGCGTATGAAAATATGCGAAGTATACTACTTTTCGTGTTGAAGTGTCACTTATTTCAGATACTGTTCTAATGGTAAATAAAGCAGCATTTCGCTTCTGAACAAGATCCTCGACATGGGCTTTCCACAACAGCTTACTATCTATCCGAACGCCTAGGAACTTGAACTGTTCCGTCTCGCTTATAATATGCCTATTCTGTCTGATCAGAATATCGGTTCTTGTTGAATTGTGAGTTAGAAACTCTAAAAACTGAGTCTTACTGTGATTTAGTATCAAATTATTTTCCACAAGCCACGAACTTATTTCATGAACTACATTATTTGTTACTGTTTCAATATTACACACAAGATCCTTCACTATCAAGCTGGTGTCATCAGCAAACAGAAATATTTTTGAATCACCTGTAATACTAGAAGGCATATCATTTATATAAATAAGAAACAGCAGTGGCCCCAGCACCGACCCTTGGGGAACGCCCCACTTAACAGTGCCCCATTGGGACTGAACATCACTACCACTCTCAATATTGCGGAGAATTACCCTCTGCTCTCTGTTCTTAAAGTAAGAGGCGAACCAATTGTAAGCTACTCCCCTTACTCCATAATGGTCCAACTTCTGCAGTAATATTTTGTGGTCAACACAGTCGAAAGCCTTCGTTAAATCAAAGAAAACACCTAGCGTTCGCAACCTTTTATTTAATCCGTCCGAAACCTCACAGAGAAAAGAGAATATAACATTTTCAGTTGTTAAACCATTTCTAAAACCAAACTGAACATTTGACAGCAAATTATGTGAATTTAAATGCTCCAGTAACCTTGTATATACAACCTTCTCGATAACTTTAGCAAACACCGATGGCATAGAAATAGGTCTAAAATTGTCAACATTATCAATGTCTCCCTTTTTATAAAGTGGCTTCACTACCGAGTACTTTAATCGGTCAGGAAACCGACCACTCCTAAAGGAAAAGTTACAGATATGGCTGAGAACTGGGCTAACATACATAGAACAATACTTCAGTTTTCTGCTAGATACCCCGTCATATCCATGAGAGTTCTTGGTCTTTAGTGATTTAATTATTAACTCAATCTCCCTCTTGTCAGTATCATGGAGGAGCATTTCAGGTAACAGTCTCGGAACACTTTTTTCTAAGAGCGCTATATGATTCCCTGTTGGGACTAGGTTTCTATTTAGTTCACCTGCTATATTCAGAAAGTGATTATTAAATACTGTACATATATGCGACTTATCAGTAACACGGACATTCCCACTACGCACTGATTTTATATCCTCGACCTGTCTCTGCAGACCAGCAACTTCCTTTACGACTGACCATATGGTTTTAATTTTATCCTGAGGCTTAGCTATTCTATCTGCATACCACATACTTTTTGCCTCTCTAATAACATTTTTAAGCACCTTACAATACTGTTTGTAATGGGCTGCTGCATTTAGATTTTGACTGTTTCTAACGTTTTGATATAATTGCCACTTTGTTCTACAAGATATTCTTATCCCTCTAGTCAGTCACCCAGGCTGCCTGTTTGTGCTAGTACCCTGTTTTAAACGTTCTAACGGAAAGCAACTTTCAAAGAGCATGAGAAAAGTCTTGAGAAAAGCATTATATTTATCGTCTACTGTGTCAGCGCTATAAACATCTTGCCACTCTTGTTCTTTTATAAGGTTTACAAAGGTCTCTACAGCAACTGGATCAGCTTTCCTGAACAGCTGATGACTATATTTAACACGTGTTGCAGCACAAAATTCTTTTAAAGTTAAAATTTGTGCATCATGATCTGAAAGACCATTCACCTTTTTGCTAACAGAATGCCCTTCTAGTAATGAGGAATGAACAAAAATGTTGTCTATGGTTGTTCAACTGTTCCCTTGCACTCTCGTTGGAAAGAATACGGTTTGCATTAGATTATATGAATTAAAGAGGTCTACCAGCATCCTCTTCCTTGCACAATCACTCATACAATTAATATTGAAGTCACCACATATAACTAACTTTTTGTATTTCCTATAAAGCGAACCACGAACCTCCTCTAGCTTTAGCAAAAATGTTGTGAAATCGGAGTCTGGGGATCTATAAATAACAACAGTTAGAAGTTTAACTCCGTTAAATTTAACCACACCTGCACAACTTTCAAACACCTTTTCAGTGCAGTACTTTGAAACATCAATTGATTCAAATGGGATGCCGTTTTTCACATACATGGATGGCTAGTCCCCCACACCGCAAAGAGCTCCTCGAAAAGCTGCCAGCCAACCTGTATCCTGGTAAAGGAAGCCTCTGAATTATCTCCTTATTTAAGAAGTGTTCAGATATACCAATAATTTCAGAGTCAACATCTATAAGCAGTATACTAACTTTATCTCTAATACCGTGTATATTTTGATGAAGATACTAATTCCCTCATTACTCGGATACCTAAGCTTTGTCAAAAGTGATTCCCTTGTTAGAAAGACTTCCCTTAAGCAGGAATACCTATCAGCTGACTTCAATCTAAAAAAGGTGCAGCTCTAACACCCACTACTGCAGGAATTTTCCCATGAGTGATCCCACCAACCCCACCTATGCTGTCACCTATAAGCTTTGCCAACCTCCCCTTCCCATACCTGTTGAGGTGCAGGCCATGTCTAGTGAAACCCGTCCTGCTGATAGACTCCACTGACACCACTGAAATGTGACCCATGCTTTCTGTCATCAGCGCATCCCCAAGTCTCATGTTATTACGCCTAACGGCTGTATTAAGATGAGGCCAATCGTGACGCTGAAACAGTTCCACGAAATGCACATTCGTGTTGCCAGTCTGAGTGGCCATCTTTTCCAGGTCACCATCTATGTTATACTCCCCATCCCTATCAATACTATTACCAGACCCACCCACAATCACTACCTGATCCTCTTTAGTAAAATCCCTACATAGCCCCCCTATGTTAACAGTCACCTGAGCCAACCCTGCATTAGGGTTCACAATGCTGGTGACCTGGTACTCACTCCTCAGCACTTCCTGCAACTGCTGGCCTACACCTCTGCCATGAGAACTACCTAACAGCAGAACCTTCTTCTTCCTCTTCGACTTTGCAACTGTTCTAGGCACAGTAACTACTGAGGTCTGCTGCATACTTCCTACATCTACTGCTACTAGAGATTCCTCTCCACTAGACTCTGACAGTTGGTCATATCTATTGTAAACACCAATAGTAAAACTATCTGAAAATCTTCTTCTCCTAGCAGATCTCTTGCCAACAGCCAGCTCCCATTCCCCAACCCCCTTCTCCCGCCTCATCCTATCTAGCTCCTCCTGTGCGTTTTTCAACTGCACCTGAAGGGCACAGATCTTACGCTCCTGCTCCTCTATCAACTTACTCTTGCTACATAACCTGCAGTTCCAGGAAAGGATCTCACCATAATGCCCACTGGCTTCCCCACTGCATTCCCCCCAGTGAAAATACTTCGAACAAGTCTCACACCGCAATCCACTACTCACGAACCTACGGCAAAGCCCACACTTCTCACTCATGGTAAAATTTTACTTTCCCTAAGTTCCGCTACTACAATAAGAAGATGTTAAAAACCTGACTACAATAATCACAAACTTACTCTACAAGGAGAGTAACTACTGTTATTAACAGTATTAATAAACAACAAATGTGAATATAACAAAAGACTAATACAGAAAGAGAATCAAACGTCTAATGACACAGTAACGAAGCTGAAAACAGTTCCCAAAAGGTTCTTCTGAAAGTATTTCACCAGAAAACACCAAGAACACCGGTTGAAGAGTACTGTAGTTCCTAAATAAACCAGTATACACAAACAATTAATTAGTACTTAGATTTCAATGCGCCGCTACAGCTGCACCTGGTCAGCGCGGAATGTAAACACAGGCAAGAGGTTAAGTTTCTCGATACGAAACACTCACAAATATCAGGTCACAACACAAGAAAGGCAGAGGTGAATGAAGAAACCACTAATACGTCACTTATATAGTAAATATTATCACAAAACCCGTTAAAATATGTAGCTGAAACCTAAAAATATATGAAAATTTAGAGAGCGATCTCACACGCAGTCACTCGCTTATATTTGGCCCGATCACTAACGATGGACCACCCCTTATAAATATTCTCTTAAGAACTTTGTTATTAATAACCCATCCCCATAGCAATTTGCATAGCTACAACACTAGGATGAAAGCTAGGGTTAAATGTAACTTTGGCACAGAAAGTGGTGAATTACGCTTCCACAAAAATCTTTGGTCACTTACTAAAGCATCAAAAGTCTCACAGACAGCCAAAAACCACTGAAAAACAACTTAAAAGAATTTATGAATGACAACTGCATCTACTTAGTGGATGAAGTTTTAGATATAAATTATTTATCTTGCAAAGAAAAAAAGGGAAAACACATGAATTATGGCATGTAAAGAGACCTTTTGTTAAACTGACACGTTCTGCATCATTACGAAGTGTCGCATTCATTATTTTTGGGTCAAGCATTAATCTAATCTAATCTGTGATCCAAGATTGGGACCCAGACCTTTTTGGTACTATGCCATTTTAACTTAGGACTATTGGGCTATTTCTGCCATTAAATGACTTGAAATTGGTAAAAAAAAACATCAATTTTAAAACAGTTACAAATGAGAGGAGGATATAATTAGGGTGTGATGTTGAAACCACTGTAAGAGTGGCCTATGCAGAACAAGAAACTCTACTTGTCTGCACATTCGACCACTACTTACAGTATACGATCAAATGTACCCAGACAAATATTAGCGGAAATTTGTACACACATGGAATTTGGCTACACTTGACCCTTATGATGGCTTGAAGTCTGCCGAGAACAGATTCACTGTGGTGTCTGAATTTCTGCGAGGAATGCCATCCCACTCCTGCTTAAGAGCCGAAACCAGAGAAGGTACTGACGTTGATACTAGGGTCTGTAACGACTCCAGTGATCTAAGTCTTCCCAAAATATTCCTTTGGGTTCAGATCGGGATTCATGTAAGGTAGCTCATGCGTGATTCCTTCTGCTGATTTCATAAGATTTTCTAGAACCATCCTCAACAAAACTCGATAGCCCCTGTCCGTCAGTACTTGAGGTCTGCCTGGCTTCGATTAGCTGTAGTCATCCCTTCTCGTTTACATTTAATAATCACGTCACCAAGTATGGACTTGGGCCTCTTTAGTAGGACTGAAATGTTCCTGATACACTACTGGCCATTGAAATTGCTACACCACGAAGATGACGTGCTACAGACGCGACATTTAACCGACAGGAAGAAGATGCTGTGATATGCAAATGATTAGCTTTTCAGAGCATTCACGCAAGGTTGGCGCCGGTGGCGACACCTACAACGTGCTGACATGAGGAAAGTTTCCAAAGGATTTCTCACACACAAACAGCAGTTGACCGGCGTTGCCTGGTGAAACTTTGTTGTGATGCCTCGTGTAAGGACGAGAAATGCGTACCATCACGTTTCCCACTTTCATAAAGGTCGGATTGTAGCCTATCGCGATTGCGGTTTATCGTATCGCGACATTGCTGATCGCGTTGGTCGAGATCCAATGACTGTTAGCAGAATATGGAATCGGTGGGTTCAGGATGGTAATACGGAACGCAGTGCTGGATCCCAACGGCCTCGTATTACTAGCAGTCGAGATGACAGGCATCTTATCCGCATGGCTGTAACGGATCGTGCACCCATGTCTCGATCCCTGAGTCAACAGATGGTGACGTTTGCAAGACAACAACCATCCCCACGAACAGTTCGACGACGTTTGCAGCAGCATGGACTATCAGTCCATGGCTGCATTTACCCTTGATGCCTGCGATGGTGTACTCAACGACGAACCTGGGTGCACGAAAGACAAAACGTCATTTTTTCGGATGAATCCAGGTTCTGTTTACAGCATCATGATGGTCGCCTCCGTGTTTGGCGACATCGCGGTGAACGCACACTGGAAGCGTGTATTCATCATCGCCATACTGGCGTATCACCCGGCGTGATGGTATGGGGTGCCATTGGTTACACGTCTCGGTCACCTCTTGTTCGCATTGACGGCACTTCACTTTGAACAGTGGACGTTACATTTCAGATGTGTTACGACCCGTGGCTCTTCCTTTCATTCGATCACTGCGAAACCCTACATTTCAGCAGGATAATGCACGACCGCATGCTGCAGGTCCTCTACGGGCCTTTCTGGATACAGAAAATGTTCGGCTGCTGTCCTGGCCAGCACATTCTCCAGATCTCTCACCAATTGAAAACGTCTGGTCAATGGCGGCCGAGCGACTGGCTGGTCACAATACGCCAGTCACTACTCTTGATGAATTGTGGTATCGTGTTGAAGCTGCATGGGCAGCTGTATCTGTACACGCCATTCATGCTCTGTTTGACTCAATGCCCAGGCGTATCAAGGCCATTATTACGGCCAGAGGTGGTTGTTCTGGATACTGATTTCTCAGGATCTATGCACCCAAATTGCGTGAAAATGTAATCATATGTCAGTTCTAATGTAATATATTTGTCCAATGAATACCCGTTTATCATCTGTATTTCTTCTTGGTGTAGCAATTTTAACGGCCAGTAGTGTAGATCTGGTATTCAGGTGAAACCCAACTACTAGCCCATGTTCGGAGTCAATGATCACTACCGACCGACCATTCTGCTCTTATTGCTTCTCTACTCACAACACAATACTCCCCGCCTACGTTTATAATGGCAGGTCCACCTCTCGTGACATCTAGTGGTCAATTCCACATTGCATAGGAATGTTGGGATGCTTTTTGTGAGATAGCGCACATTTCCGTAACACAGCTAGCCTACTTTTATCAAAGTATGGAACTATACAGCGTTCTCAGTATCAGCATTACCGAAACGAAACACATGTATTCCAGTTAACATTATCATTCCCGACACAAAACAAGAAGTATCATGTAATTTCTGGAAACCCAAAATCTACTCTGTAGGAATCAACATGGATTCCGGAAACAGCGATCGTGTGAGACCCACCTCGCTTTATTTGCTCATGAGACCCAGAAAATATTAGATACAGGCTCCCAGGTAGATGCCATTTTCCTTGACTTCCGGAAGGCGTTCGATACAGTTACGAACTGTCGCCTGATAAGCAAAGTAAGGGCCTACGGAATATCAGACCAGCTGTGTGGCTGGATTGAAGAGTTTCTAGCAAACAGAACAGAGCATGTTGTTCTCAATTGAGAGACGTCTAAAGACGTTAAAGTAACTTCTGGTGTGCCACAGGGGAGTGTTATGGGACCATTGCTTTCAAAAAAAATGGTTCAAATGGCTTTGAGCACTATGGGACTTAACATCTGTGGTCATCAGTCCCCTAGAACTACTTAAACCTAACTAACCTAAGGACATCACACACATCCATGCCCGAGGCAGGATTCGAACCTGCGACCGTAGCAGTCGCGCGGTTCCGGACTGAGCGCCTAGAACCGCGAGACCACCGCGGCCGGCCATTGCTTTCACAATATATATAAATGACCTAGTAGATAGTGTCGGAAGTTCCATGCGGCTTTTCGCGGATTATGCTGTAGTATACAGAGTAGCTGCAGCATTAGAAAATCGCAACGAAATGCAGGAAGATGTGCAGCGGATAAGCACTTGGTGCAGGGAGTGGCAACTGACCCTTAACATAGACAAATGTAATGTATTACGAATACATAGAAAGAAGGATCCTTTATTGTATGATTATATGATAGCGGAACAAACACTGGTATCAGTTACTTCTGTAAAATATCTGGGAGTATGCGTGCGGAACGATTTGAAGTGGAATGATCATATAAAACTAATTGTTGGTAAGGCGGGTACCAGGTTGAGATTCATTGGGAGAGTCCTTAGAAAATGTAGTCCATCAACAAAGGAGGCGGCTTACAAAACACTCGTTCGACCTATACTTGAGTATTGCTCATCAGTGTGGGATCCGTACCAGATCGGGTTGACGGAGGAGATAGAGAAGATCCAAAGAAGAGCGGTGCGTTTCGTGATAGGGTTATTTGATAAGCGTGATAGCGTTACAGAGATGTTTAACAAACTCAAGTGGCAGACTGCAAGAGAGGCGCTCTGCATCGCGGTGTAGCTTGCTGTCCAGGTTTCGAGAGCGTGCGTTTCTGGATGAGATCACGAATGTAAAATTAGAGAGATTCGAGCGCGCACGGAGGCTTTCCGGCAGTCGTTCTTCCCGCGAACCATACGCGACTGGAACAGGAAAGGGAGGTAATGCGCCGCGCGGGGTTAGCCGATCGGTCTTCGGCGCTGCAGTAGTGGACTGCACGGCTGGTCCCGGCGGAGGTTCGAGTCCTCCCTCTGGCATGGGTGTGTGTGTTTGTCCTTAGGATAATTTAGATTAAGTAGTGTATAAGCTTAGGGACTGACGACCTTAGCAGTTAACTCCCATAAGATTTCACACACATTTGAACATTTTGGAGGTAATGTAGTGACACGTAAAGTGCCCTCCGCCACACACCGTTGGGTGGCTTGCGGAGTATAAATGTAGATGTAGAAGTCACGCTCAACAGGAACACTAGTCGTGAGTACACGCTGTAATTAATGGAAATCAGCACAAGAGCAGCTGACGTGTTACTTGGGTATGTTTCAAACAAGTAGTGTGGATCAGGTTGGAGAGTGACACGTACATGGTCGGCCTGGCCACTACACGCCGCTCTCCGAGCCCTCAGTTAAGCAAACAGGGACTTCGCTGTCGGCCGCGCATCGACACACAACGCGTAGTAGCTGCACGATTGCTGCCGTCATGATTTATACAGCAAGCGTTCATCAAGTGTTAATCACAAACAAACACTGGCGTTGTTTCATTTTATCGATTTGTTCCACCTGAAATATCAGATTACGTTCTGCAGTTTCAAACAGCGACCGCTGGGCAGGAACAATAAAACAACACAGGTGAGAATTCTATACTACATCATTACGGCCATTTCGGAGATCGTACAACGTTATTAAGAAACTCAACTGATGCGATTTCGACGGCTATTAATTGTGGAACATTTGTATCCAGAAAATAACGACCCCTATAACAGTAGAAGTCGGTCGGTAAGACCTGAAGAGTTTTATTTTTGTTGAGGTGTTTCGTAGTGTGCATTTACCGACTTTGTTCTAAGAACAACAATTTCCACGGCTTTCGGAAATACTAGAACATTATATCTGTTGATCAATACCAGTCACTTAATTTGTACCTCTTGCTTCATTTCAAAGTTTGATGGTCATCCCAAGAATTCATTGTCGAATTCGGAATATCTCATGTTAATTACGGTACTTTGAGGTAAGGAACTAACAATCAGAAATGAATATTAAGTCATTCTCACTGAGTGTAACAACATGGAAAGTAAATTAGTGGCACAAATTGAGAAAAAGATGGTATGGATTGAAACTTCCTGGCAGATTAAAACTGTGTGCCCGACGGAGACTCGAACTCGGGACCTTCGCCTTTCGTGGCCAAGTGCTCTACCATCTGAGCTACCGAAGCACGACTCACGCCCGGTACTCACAGCTTTACTTCTACCAGTACATCGTCTCCTACCTTCCAAACTTTACAGAAGCTTCGCAGGAGAGCTTCTGTAAAGTTTGGAAGGTAGGAGACGAGGTACTGGTAGAAGTAAAGCTGTGAGTACCGGGCGTGAGTCGTGCTTCGGTAGCTCAGATGGTAGAGCACTTGCCCGCGAAAGGCAAAGGTCCCGAGTTCGAGTCTCGGTCGGGCACACAGTTTTAATCTGCCAGGAAGTTTCATATCACCGCACACTCCGCTGCAGAGTGAAAATCTCATTATGGTATGGATTGACTGCAGGCATCAGGAGGCTCCAAAGAATAGTAAAATCGGTAATGGAATGAATTTGTTTGGGGTAAAAACAGTAGAGGAGGACCAAAACATGATTACGTTATGCATTTTCGAGTGGCTGCAAGTAACAGTAGCTACAGGCTTGCACACGATTGACAAGAGTGGAGCACTACCCCAAACTAGACTTCTCACTGAAGACCACAACAGCAAACGACTTATTGTTTATAGCAACAAATAAGCTCGTAGCAGTTATACAAAGTGACGACCGTCAGTCTCAATGCATACATTTCAGTGCACCCTTGCAAATAACCTAGCTGTCTGTCATACGATGAGACAGGCCTGCAAACCGGTTCTTCTTCCCTTTATTATGGTGTTTCAAGCATCTGCAACTTGATGCAACCCCATTGCAGAAATCCATAGAACTTATATCCGGCAGTCGCACGCACTTGTAGTTGGACACGTCACCATCTCCCTTCTCCTCGCCTTTTGCAATCCGACGGCCATGTATAGTTCAAGTCCCCACGGATGTTAATATCGAAGTTGAATAGTTTACCGTCGTACTGAAACTACATCCTCACGCGAGAAAGAAGTGCTACAGTCTTCAGAAATTGTTACAGAACATTTCAACGAACATCAGGGACTATACGTCATTCAAAAGAAATGGCACCTAATAAGGATCGTTCATATTACGAAACAATTATAAAGTAAGGTTTTCAGTTGCTATTGATTTCTCTTTTCTGTTCATTTCACTGTGTGATAGATTTGGGGGTCATATGACTGCATCTTTAGCCGCTTACCAGAGACCTAGCGTCTAATAAACTTCACAAAGATATGTTTACTCAGTTTAATATATGTCCATAGCCGAGTGGTCAACGTGACAGATGTTCATGTGTGGGGCCCAGCTTCATTTACCGGTAGTGCCGGGGACTTTTCCTTCGTGGGATGACTGGACCGGGATGCACTCAGCCTCATGACGCTAAACGAAGAGCGACCTGATTGAGAGGTAGCGGCTCCAAGATCGGAACGTCAACGAAGAATGGGAGTGCGTTGTGCTGACCCCATGCCTCTACATACTGCATCTGATGATGAATAACTGATGATGACTCAGCGGTCAGTCGACTATCACGTGGTCTTTAGAGTTTGATCGAGAGGTTTCCTTTTTTCTGTTAAATGCATTCTGTGGTAGATAATTACCACTGGAATATGTCGCATGTTCCTGAATATGCAGTCACATGACCCCGAAATTTATTTCGCTGTGAAGTTATCGAGTAAATTTGTTTTTCACCAGCTGATTACATAACTCATCTCTATGAAAGGCCTGAATGTCATCGCCACTATGAAATGAACAGTACAGTAAAGAATGCACCTGTAAATGAAGTTGTTTATCCAGTGGCAGGACTTGTAATCTGATCTAGTTCTATTCCAGCCCTTTACACCTCTTGCTGGCTGACTTATACATCAGCGACCATTGACTCCTGATTTCAAAATGCTCAGTTCAGAATTGCCTATACGTAACGTTGACCCTTAAGATTTTGGACTTACTGTATAGAGTGGAAATCCCTAAGATACGATGTGCCCAACAGTTATTCAAATATCGAAACAAGGTATCAGGCAAGAGACAATAAATTAAGGAGTGACTTATGTTAAATGAAAAGTATACCTAACTTTTATCTTACCAAATATATAGTTCGCTGATATAACGATGTTCTTTTCCAACAGTACATGGGAGTTCCTAATAGAAGAGCGGAATTATATGTGAGCTATTGAAGTTTAGAATGAAACATTTAGCACAAGAAGGCTGGAACTAAGGTAAGTATGTGGAGAATGAATTTTCATTCAGTAGAGGAGTGTGCACTAATCTTAAACGTCCTGTCAGATTAAAACTGTGTAACGCACCTGGACCCAAACCTGGGACCTACGCCTTTCGCAGTCAATTGCTATACCGACTTAGTTGCCTTTTTTGAAATTTCGTACTTTTTAGAGTTTATTGTACACATATTTACTTATTGATTTAAACTGGGATGAAAATAAAGGCTTTACAGAAGTGAAATTAAAGCCTACGCAACCTTTTTGGGAAAAAATGAAATGAGTAATATAATGCCCGATATTACAACTCAGTGTTGTGACGTATGTGATCACACATTTTTTATTATAAAAATTAAACAACCTATGAAAATATTTTGCAAGTGTGGCATCGTATAACAGACAGTTTATTTTACTTTTGCATTTTCAGATAGAGACTTCAGAAATATTATTATTTGTATTCTCGTCTCAGATAAATGTGTGAAACAGAGTTTATACAGTTCTTGACAGATCAACGCACTTTATATCATATTTGACCAAAATCTGTCCACTTCCAGGGTATTTTCCGTTGCCTGGTGAATGTTATCTTCCGCGCAGGTGGCTGGACACAGTCGACACTGAAGCATATGTTAAACATTCTGTTCTTATGCGCAGTCACATTGGATTTTGCTTTCTTCAGTGCAGCCTCATTTTGCGAGGTTAACCCGTGATCTGCCACTCCTGACCTCAGCCTATTCAAGGACTTCCATATCATCGAATTCTCATCATAACCGGGGCTAAAGATTCTGAAAATACTTTCCAAGCAGGGTGGTGGGACCTCTGGTAAACCATGAAGTGTGACTGCAGCTGGACACGTAGTACTTGAATAATGATAACAAGCCGCGGCTTTGTTTGAATCCAGAGTCGTTCTGCTGCATCAAAAGGTAGCTTGTGTAACCTACTCACGAGGCTATAAAAAGGTAGCTTGCGTAATTTATTCACAAGGCTTTGAAAAACAGCCGTTTTGTATCTACCGAAGTGCACAGAGCTCGCCGGGATAACGGCATCAGAAGTCGCGGGTTTCCTAAATAGGGCTAAACTATGGTCGCCGTTCTTATTAATCAATGAAATGCCCAAAAATTAATTCTGTCCCCTATTTGTTAAAAAATAAGGTGCTATATTAGTTAAAGCTAACAAAGGGAGTACCCTTGTCATAAAGTATGTGAGATATTACATTAGACTCATAGCATCCTGAGTAGATCACACAAGCTACCTTTTGATACAGCATAAGTTCAGAAAGAAAACAATATTTTGAAGGATATAGCTTCAAACAATGGCTTCTGTCCTGAAATTATAGATAGAATTCATAACAGCGTTGTTAGAACAATTCTAATTTGTTACGGGGTATTGCCCTTTCTCGGAGTGGACGTAATCTTAAGGTATATTTGAGCATGGAGTACAGAGGTCCAATCTCTGATGAGATCGCGCAGGTCTTCCGTAAAAATAAGGTGAACGATGGTTTTAGCAGCAGTCGGACCGTGCAGTGCCATACTATTGAACGTTTCGACATAACGTCGAGGTCAGGAATATATAAGGTGAGTGCAGCGACCCTGTATATGGTGGTCAGACAGGAAGGACTTTCAGAGAGCGGTTCCGCGAACACACAGCGCTACATACCATTAAACATTCCACTTTTGAAGAACCTTTAAAGAAGGCCAGACGTGATTTGGTTGGTATAGAGAACAATTTAGAAGTACTACACTTCGTAGGTAAAGGAGGGGCTATGGATATAACAGACGATTTAATAATATACCGGGTGATCAAAAAGCTAGTATAAATTTGAAAACTGAATAAATCACGAAATAATGTAGATAGAGAGGTACAAATTGACACACATGCTTGGAATAACATGGGGTTTTATTAGAACCAAAAAAATACAAACGTTCAAAAACTGTCCGACAGATAGCGCTTCATCTGATCAGAATAGCAATAATTAGCATAACAAAGTAAGACAAAGTAAAGATGATGTTCTTTACAGGAAATGCTCAATATGTCCACCATAATTCCTCAACAATAGCTGTAGTTGAGGTATAATGTTGTGAAAAGCACTGTAAAGCATGTCCGGAGTTATGGTGAGGCATTGGCGTCGGATGTTGCCTTTCAGCATCCCTAGAGATGTCGGTCGATCACGATACACTTGCGACTTCAGGTAACCCCAAAGCCAATAATCGCACGGACTGAGGTCTGGGGACCTGGGAGGCCAAGCATGACGAAAGTGGCGGCTGAGAACACAATCATCACCAAACGACGCGTGCGAGAGTTCTTTTACGCGTCTAGCAATATGAGGTGTTTTTTTTAGTTGTTGTTCTAATAAAACCCCATATCATTCCAAGCATGTGTGTCAATTTTTACCTCTCTATCTACATTATTCGTTGGTTTATTAAGTTTTCAAATTTATGCTGACTTTTTGATCACCCGATACTCTACGTGAACAAAAGGATCCGGGCACCCCCCAAAACATACGTTTTTCATATTAGATGCATTGTGCTGCCACCTACTGCCACGTACTCCATATCAGCGACCTCAGTAGTCATTAGACATCGTGAGAGAGCAGAATGGGGCGCTACGCGGAAATCACGGACTTCGAACGCGGTCTGGTGATTGGGTGTCACATATGCCATACATCTGTAACCGAGATTTTCACACTCCTAAACATCCCTAGGTACACTGTTTTCGATGTAATAGTTAAGTGGAAACGTGAAGGGACACGTACAGCACGAAGGCGTAAAGGCCGACCTCGCCTGTTGACTGACAGAGACCGCCGACAGTTGAAGACGGTCGTCATGTGTAATAGGCAGACATCTCTCCAGACCATCACACAGGAAGTCCAAACTGTATCAGGATCCACTGAAAGTACTATGACAGTTAGGCGGGAGGTGAGAAAACTTAGATCTCATGGTCGAGCGGCTGCTTATAAACCACTGATCATATCTGTAAATGCCAAACGACGCCTCGTTTGGTGTAAGGAGCGTAAACATTGGACGATTGACCAGTGAAAAAACGTTGTGTGGAGTAACGAATCACGGTACACAATGTGGCGATCCGATGGCAGGGTGTGGGTATGACGAATGCTCGGTGAACGTCATCTGCCAGCGTTTGTAGTGCCAAAAGTCAAATTCGGAGGCGGTGATGTTATGGTGTGCTTGAGTTTTTCATGGAGGGGGCTTGCACCCCTTGTTGTTCTGCATGGCACTATCGCAGCACAGGCCTAATTTTATGTTTTAAGCACCTTCTTATTTCCCACTGTTGAAGAGCAATTTGGGGATCGCTATTGCATCTTTCAACACGATCGAGCACCTGTTCATAATGCACGGCGTGTGGAGGCGTGGTTACACGACAATAACATCCCTGTAATGGACCGGCCTGCACACAGTCCTGACCGGAATCCTATAGGACACCTCTGGGATGTTTTGGAACACCGACTTCGTGCCAGGCTTCACCACCTTACAGCCCACCACTTACTTGCGGTTTATATAGGAGAATCTCGGTGCCCGTATAATTACGTTAGTGTGAGGCTGATATAGGTCTTTGCAGTTGCCATTACCTGTTTGGACTACCAATTGGGTACCGCGGTGATGGGATTTGCCATTGCTTATTGTTGATCGTCGGTGGTGTTGCATATACTGCTTAGAAGTACGAACAGTGCTCTCCCTGGATATCACTGCCTCACTTGGGAGATGGCCGCATATATCGCAACTGTAGGAGTGATGCATTTGTAATGGCAGCGTAGAATTTTGTGTTTTACTAACTTTTAACAGTGGATTATGTGAAACTAATTCTTTTTGGGACTGTCTCGTGGGCCCCTACCACCACGGCACAGCGCGTCCCCAGGTTGTGGATAGGAGATACGGCCTTCAGATATGAATGGTAGCTGCGAATACAAAAAATAAGCAGTCGCGGACAGCCGGTGGGGAGCAGGCGATGGCGTGATAAACCACCCCTGTTTCGTCTTCTCTTACTATCAAATCTATTCATCAAGAATCAGCAACATTAATGGGCACCGGTCCCTTTGAAGTAAAATGTTCCGGAGGTAAACGAGGCTCCCATTCGGAGATCAGAGCGGAACCTACTTCGAAGAGATTCAAGCCGAAAGGAACTTTCAGGCTGAGAACATGGAACGTTAAAAGTTCGAACAGGCCAGGAACGTTCCAGACATTATTAGACGAATTAGATAGATACGATGTAGACGTTACAGCTATTCAAGAAACTCGGTGGCAGGGGGAGGGTAGCATAAGGAGGGGTAACTATACATTTTTCTACGGAGGTGCGGAAGATCACAGTTTCGGAACAGGTTTCGCAGTACAGAGAAAAGTGCTTCACGCAATCAGAGATATAAGGTTCATTAGTGACCGACTATCAGCTATAGTGTTGTCCGGCAGGTGGAATAGACTAGTAGTAATTAATGTACACGCACCAACTAAGGACACTGAAAAGGTTGTTAAAGACGGCTTTTATGAAGAACTAGATCAACTGTGGAATGAGTTCTACTCGTACGATACAAAACTAATCATAGGTGATTTTAATGCGAAGATAGGGAAGGAGGAGGCATTCCGGCCTACAATTGGGAAAGAAAGTTTGCATGACATTTCGAATGATAATGGCACAAGGATGGTTAATTTTGCTGTTTCAAAAGACGTGATTGTTGAGAGGACATATTTCAAAAGGAAGGGCATTCATAAAGCAACTTGGGTCTCTCCGGAGGGACACACCCGAAACCAAATTGATCATGTTCTTGTAGATCGGAGATGGCACACTAGTATAAAAAATGTTAGGACTTTCAGGGGAGCCGATTGCGATTCTGATCATTCTCTTGTAGTTGCCAAAGTTCACCAACGGCTATTTACAGCAACATCAAGGTGTCACAATGCAGAACTTGTTAGGTTCGACACCGACAAGCTAAATGATGAAAACTTTAGAAGAAGGTACATGATAGAAATTTCAATAGGTTTGATGCTCTCAGGACACACGAAGATCAAGACGAGGATGTAAATAAACAGTGGATCACTGTGAGGAACAATATCGAACAGGCAGCAAAGGTCACAGCAGGTACGATTAAGAAGAACAGGAGGAAACCATGGTTTGATGAGGAATGCTAGAAATTGGTAGAGGAAAGGAGAAAAGCGCGATTAGATTGGTATAGAATGGGAGATAGAAAACGAGAGTAGTTCTTGAACATGAGAAGGAAAGTTGGTCGCAGACTACGGGCAAAGAAGAGGGATTATTTGACAATCAAATTTAAAAAAATGGAAACAAACAGTAAAACAAAAAACATTAGGGAACTTTACCTAGACATAAATGCGTAGAGTAAGGGGTTCAAGGCTAGGACAAACGCACTTCGAGGGGATTCCGGGGGAATACTGACAGACCCCAGTGCTATATTAAGTAAATGGAGGGCGTATTTTGAGCATCTATTAAATGTACACCAAGAAGCAGGAAATGAAGAGGCGTACGAAATACATGCAGCAGAACTCCAGATACCTGAGCCAACGTTAAAGGAAATAAGAGATGCAATCAACAAACTGAAAAACCATAAAGCACCAGGATCAGATTGCATAACTACAGAATTAGTTAAAAATGGGGGACAGAAATTGGTGGAAGTAGTTCACAAAGTGATAACTAAGGTATGGACCTCAGAGATGATACCTGAAGAGTGGCAGGAGTCGATTTTGATCCCAATCTTTAAGAAGGGCGACAAAATGGATTGTAGTAATTATAGAGGGATATCGCTATTACCAGTGTGTTCCAAAATTTTCTCGAATATTCTGCTAAGCAGGCTTACACCATATGCAGATGTATTGCATTTCGCCTGATTCGCATGCAACACGCATAACGCAGCAATCTAGCAGGTCCTCTAATCGCTCCTCGCTACAGTCGTTTGACTATTGAAAATGGTTCCAACAAGTCACCACTAGAAAATACTGCTCCTTATTGCTATAACTCAAGACGTAAAGTAATACCACGATACTACAAATATCAGGAAACACCTTATCACAGATAAGACAGTCCTTAAGGCTTGTAAGCTCACATTTATTACAATAAATGACATACCTGAGTGTTACCACTCTCATTATTACGTCAGATAGGTAATGCACGTAGTACGTTCGTCGTATTCATGCTTTCCTCTTCAAAGTAACATACCTTACTTATTATTTAACACAAAATGACATTAAAAATTTAAGTTATTCACGAGCAGCTAGTTGAGAATATGTATGAACTTAAAATGACACGACGAACCGTCTCATTCTGCATATGGATTCAAACCCAGGTTACAAAGGATGGGGCCCCTCCACGCCCGCACCAACGTGGTGACCAACACTAAAGTTCTACTGTCACCTCCGTATGCATGTTAGTTTTGAATCAAGGCGTCACAGGATGCAGGCTGTGATGTTATCCATGCGTCTGGGTAAGGCTACTCATTAACATGGTCCATCAGGAGATAGTAGTGGTCGAAAGCGATAGAAGGGTAGCGGTTGTAAGAGCAGAGGAAAAAAAGTGCCAAGGCCAGCGCCAAGGGAAAAAAACCTCTGCGACAGTAGGACGGGAAGTAAGAGCAGTAGCGGTTTGCTGGCTGCGACAGAGCATGCAAGGTGAGGGGGGTTAGCGTGAGGTATCGTGCAACGTTACCTATGTACTGCGTGGTCGTTCGCTGGGTCAGTCCGGTGCCGCGGCTGGGCTCCCTCGTTGTCTCCTGGGCCGGCCGCAGTGGCTTACTCCCTGTAACACAAAAGTTCGGCGCGGCAGCGCGGCGACGCTTGCGCGATGAAGACTGCCCTGGCGGTTTTCTTCTTTCCACCTTTCACCTGCGGTGCTGCTGGGGCAACCGCTGGGACAGGCACGCGAACGTCCTTCTGCGAGGTCGCAGGAGTGTTCGCAGGTACGACTGCACTGAGGCCTTGGGCGAAGACTGCTCGCAGTTGCCTCAAGGCCTCTTCCTTCTCTGCAGCCACGGCGGCTGCGAAGGCAGCCCTCTCCGCCGCCATGACGGCTTTGAGAGCTGCTGTGGCCTCCTTCACGGCGATGCCGAGCTCGAGGTCACATCTCTTAGCGGGAGGGCGAGCTGCGTCCTGGCTGCCCGTTTCTGAGCGGCCGTCCCCGCCCCTGGCAGGTGGATCTGCTGCTGCGCCGTCCCTCAGCTGCACCGGGCTGATCTCCGCCCTACGCCGTTTCCGACGTCGTCTTCTCTTCTGCTGCTGCGTCGGTGCGGCCGCGGCCGCTTCGCCGCCCCCGGCACGGCTGCGGCTAGAGAAAGCCGCACAACCGCGCCAGCTGGCGACGTGCGGGCCGCCACACCGGACACAAGTCGGCAGAGCGTTGCTGCCGCGGTCGCAGGCGCGGCTGTCGTGCTCACCTGAGCACTTGACGCACCGCGCCGCGTTGCGGCAGTACTTCGCAACATGGCCCTCGCCCTGGCACCTGAAGCACTGTGGCTGAGGATCCATGGCGGTCGGGAGAGCTTCCGTCGTAACCGGGAAGCCCAGCAACTTCCGCAAGTCGAAGATGTCGCTCCCGCCGTCGACCGTTTGCACGGTCACGGCATAGAGCGGCGCCCTCTTCCTGTTGGTCCGGTTGTGCAACCTTGCGGCTGCATTACCAAACCCGGCTCGCAGCAGCCCTTCCCGGACCGCTGCCTCGTCACAGCACCAAGGCAACCCCCTGAGGAGTGCCTTAGTCGTCTTCATCCTTCCTACGGAAGGTGCCTTCTCACGCTCCGGCGGCGCGTCGACGATGTGGTCGGCCACTGCGACCTTGATCGCCCTGTGGTCGGCCACGTTTGCGGCTCGAACGCAGATCAGCGAGTCTGTATCGACAGACTCGTAGACCACCTCGTTCCGAGCGCAATTCGTCATGGTGTCGAACAGCGCTGTCCACCCGCCTTTGCACTTGACGTACAAAGCGGGGACAGGCCGCGACTCGTCTTCTCGGGAGTTCCTTGCACGGTCGGCAGACTCAGAGAGTCGCACAACCGAAGGACCCTTCGTAGCGGCAGGTTTCCTCTGCGCACCCTTCTTTCCCATGCTGCGAGGCGCGGAACACGACAATTTGCACGCGTTGTCAAAACAACGCACGACAATTTGCTCTCCGCAGCGCCCACAGCACAGAAAACCTCTTCACGAGCTCGCAACGGCCGAGTAAGCGAAGCGCGCAACAGCAGCGATGCGCTCGCCTCGCCAGCTCAGGCCGCTCTCCTCTCAAACCCAGGTGATGCAGACTAAGCAAAGAATTCGTGACTGACGGAAACTAACAGTCATTCCTGACTAGGCATAGAGAGTGGTATACCTACATTTTAGATAGTATCAGTTAGCAAATATCAACTTTAAATTACGTAACGTAAACATTTTTAACGGTCGGGAATTCCCACCTATCATCAAAAAAATGTGTGTTAAATCTTATGGGACGTAACTGCTAAGGTCATCAGTCCCTAAGCTTACACACTACTTAACCTAAATTATCCTAAGGACAAACACGCGCACCTACACCCGAGGGAGGACTCGAACCTCCGCCGGGACCAGCCGCACAGTCCATGACTGCAGCACCTTAGACCGCTCGGCTAATCCCGCGCGGCTACCTATCATATATTGTCCCTGTTAACCAACTACGAGATATGATAAATACTGAAACTTCCTGGAAGATTAAAACTGTGTGCCGGACTGAGACTCGAACTCGGGACCTTTGCCTTTCGCGGGCAAGTGCTCTACTATCTGAGGTGCCCAAGCACGACTCACGCCCCGTCCTCACAGCTTTACTTCTGCCAGTGTCTCGTCTCATTCTGGAAACATCCGCCATGCTGTGGCTAAGCCATGTCTCCGCAATATCCTTTCTTTCAGGAGTGTTAGTTCCGCAAGTTTCGCAGGAGAGCCTCTGTAAAGTTTGGCAGGTAGGAGACGAGATACTGGCAGAATTAAAGCTGTGAGGACGGGGCGTGTGTCGTGCTTGGGTAGCTCTGATGGTAGAGCACTTGCCCGCGAAAGGCAAAGCCCCGAGTTCGAGTCTCGGCTCGACACACAGTTTTAATCTGCCAAGAAGTTTCATATCCGCGCACACTCCGGTGCAGTGTGAAAATCTCTTTATGTTAAATATTGCTTCTTCACAAGTAACTTACTTGCAATGCCGTCAGGTAAAGCTTTGTGTTGGACAGGGATTCGAAACCAGAACGTAATCGATTGATATCGACGCACAATTAACAGTGACATATCCGATTTCCTCGGCAGTAGCTACATGTTTTAACTGAAATGACGAGACGAAACATTAATTTTTTCCTTCCCAGGGCTAAAACACGACACTGATCGCTGTTATATTCTAGAGCAAACGAACGTTAAATATGGGTTTGTTACACCAGCAGCGACATGTGAGCATGTTTGAACTGCAAATAATATGACGAAGAGTTCAGTGCTGACTACGAATCGAACCCCACACATATCGTTGTTGACTACACACAAAGAGATCTCAGCTACCGAATTTGTCTCCACCCGCAGCTCGGAATAACACCCTTGAACTTACAGTGATCTCGCAAATAGTTCAGTGTCTCACTGGGAGTCAAAAACTTGAGATATCGTTAGTGTTGACAACGAATGAAAATACATAAAAATCAAAATTATTATCCACCAGCACACAGGTGTTCTCATGCTAGAGCTTGATATTAGATAATGAAAACTTTAGTGCCGTGCCAGGATTCAAACTCATTCACGTGCAATATGTGGATATGTCGAGGAATCTACAGTTTTGAACAAACAACAAATTGTAGTCGAGCTGTATTGTCACGAAGGGATCAAATTCCGCGTTAGGGGCGGTCTGAGTTGCATTCCCAGTTCAGAACCAATTTTATCGACATACAGAAGCTCAAATAAAAGATGCAATTAGTGTCATGTCACCATACATAGCGTTTGTTTCGTCACTAGAAATAAATAACTAGTATAAGAAAGGTTACTGGTGATAGAGTTTCTACATGTCGACACTCTATAACAACAACGACGATGTGCTATTGTACAGATAAAATTTTTTCTTCTGATTTTTCGATAAACTTGTGTAATTGATGTTCTGATTTCATTTCTTTTTTGTTTCATGTCATTATTTTAAGAAAACTGTAAGCAAGTTTCAATGTGAATACTAATGTTTATGTAAAATGTCAAGTAATATTGTGATAGAATTGAAATGTAACAAATGTTGAGACTGTTGTAAGATGTTTAAAATTGTAACTGTGCGTCTGGTCCATACGTAGGCAATGTGTTAGGATATGTAGAATGCAAAACCTCGGGTGAATACCCGGTCTGTCAGGGAACGGTAAAAGGTGGATGGCAGGTGAGCGCGGGAAAACGCACGCGGGCACTGCACGGCACAACGGGCTCAGTAGTAGTTGGAGTTTGGCATTGGTTTGAGCAACACCTTCTGGAGCGGGGAGGCTCTCCTGGAAGACATAGCTTCACTGAGCCTCGGGTATGCCGTTCCAACGCCCACACAGCATGGCAAAATTCCATAGGCACTAAATGGAAAAGTATTGCGACGCTAAGAAGAATTAAAGTGCGATACGTCAAGAGCCATAGCTGTAGTTGTATGTGTGCTCTGTGCCTCGCCACCTCGCCGCCCGCCAACCGCCGCATCGATACCAGCAGGTTGAAACTCTTAGTACTGTATTCGTATGGATCAGAGAGTGAACTGTGCAATAGTAACCTAAATTTTACCAGAACTTTCCCATCATTTAAATATCCTCACAACTAACATACACAGGGTCCTTTCCAAATGCTGTGCAATCCGAGTGTCCCGAAATGAAAATTAAAATTTGTGTTAATAATAATTATTTGCAGAACTAGCTATGTTAGAATGGTGTTTCAAGAAATGTTTTGTTAATGAACCAGTAAATGAATAACGAAGGTCTAACGAAGTTGAAAGATAACTTTAGTATTGATATAGTAATGAAGTTTATTATTTCGAGACAGATTCAAAGACATTTAAATGAGCAGTAAATAAGATGAAAAGAGTAGTAACTTATATACTGGAAATCTTGAACTCATAATAAATTCAGTAATCATTTTTTTAATACAGTGATCATAACAGTTTCAGGGTCCCCCCCCCCCCCCCTTTTTTTATTCATTTGAATTCTGAAGTGTTCTAAATTGGTTTGACCAGCAAAAGTTAAAGTTAATATAAAAGTCAAAATTTATCAGTGTTTTATCTTTATCAAAATTGACATTTTGTGTGTGTTACTAAACTGCTGTCTCTAGGGTAACCTATGCCCGATTTTAATCAGATTAATAGATAGTATAAAGTTTTGTAGTATACATTATAGTGTGGTGCTATGTATTCATGGTTTTTCCATATCAGTACAGAACGTGAAACTATCAGTTCAATAGATTTTCTGGTTCTAAAATTCTACTATATTATGCAGTGTTACTACTTGTTGTTTTGTATGAATATATACCAACTTTTATAGGGAAGAAACTCAGTTAATGCCTAATTAGGCTGGCGACCTTATTATTAAAAAATTGGTAACATCTTCAGTGTTGCTTTTGGTCCATCCTGACGTGTAATTGCATTTCGAACTTTCTTGACGGATCATTGTTATTACAGAATGGGTGTAAGTCTGATTTGCCACCATTCAGGCACACGCGGTCGATAACTATACGAAAATCCTTTCTCATAAGGTGAACCTCGCTCATTTACCATAGCACAGGCTTTAATGAGTACTGTGTCACACGGAGGTTACAACTCCTCACTTTATTGTGGTTCAACCTAACGTGTACTTGGTAGAGAAGGAATATCGTATTCAATGTGAAATTCAGACCACAATACCTTCTTCACTTGGCGTAGCCTGAAGAGAATAGAATATGTCTCTCCCTATCAAATATCATCGGCATAAGTTGGAATCGAACTCACACCATAGGTATACGAACCTACCAGCGATCCAACAAACCACCAAACTCTCTTCTGTGTGATTCATTTTTCTATCATAACACCGTTGCGCCACACTGGATGAGATTTCTGACACACAGGCTCCCTGTAGTGGTTTGGAACATGTTCAGTACATTCATTTACTTGGTTGACCGAATCGCCATAAACTAGCTGCCACGGCTACCCAGTGCATAAATTCGACTCTATTTTGGAATCACCTACATAGAATCATGTAACTGCCACCTACACAGAACTGCCAACAGTGTAGGATGCAGAAATTTAAATAGGAAGTGTTCCTTTCCACTTGAGCTACTCTATTGCGCTATCTGTTTGTTGAAAATGTCGTGTAGTGCAAAAGAAAAGCTGTAACTGTCTTTCTCTCGGAAGTCTAGCTCCGGCCATATGCATTATCTCACAGCATTCTGGAATACGGAAGGTTCTGGAAGACTTGTTGTTGACTTCTGAAGGTGCTGTGGTTCTGTGTCAGCTAATAGTGTAATGGTAAGCGTCGGGCACAGTAGATAAGACGTAGCGAGTTCGAGTACATTCACTGCTGCAGTTTTAAAAACGCAATACTGCTGTATGTTCAAGTTATCAGTCTAATAGAATTTCGAACATAATTCCCTTCACTTCTCAACCCACAATAGTCGCGTGTGGAAAAAGGGCTAACTTCTCCGACATTCTGTTCTTTTAAGTTTTAATAGACAGCCAGGCAGAAGATGCATCTCGAAACTTTTTTATTATGTATGAGGAGAGCGCATCGTGCCAAAATACGTCAGAAAAGTATTTTCTACATTAGCTGCCGTGTGGTAGTGGCATTTTATTCTTCTTCAAACCTTGTTTGACAGCATTAACTCATAACAAGTTTTCAACATGCATGTAATCAATAAACTGCATGTGCATTGTCAGACTGTTATAGATAACATCAGAGAATTCGTATATATCGTTGATGATTAATTTCTCTCTCATGTTTACTATTGTTTCAACAACAGTAAAAGAAACCTTACGAAAATTGTGCACTGTATTATAAGAAATGAAATAAAACTACCCACGATAACCTTGCGACGAAAGTCTGTTTTAATAAAACTGGGTATCTGCACAAGCGTGCCTCTATCGGCACGAATTAGTGAAATACTACTCACCTAGATCTAGATTGGGTCTGTGTTTAATTGGTATACTGTGTCACACTCAAGAGGTATGCAAATGTGACATTTCATTAATAAAGTTATGTATTCCTAGAATCCCAATATTTGCTTCTCAGCAGCGGAAAGAGGCGTTACCTGTTGTGCAGCATTGTAAGATTTTCACCATTGCACTATGAGCCGAAAGTACTTTCTTGCGAATCCTTATCGATGTTTGATCTGACTGCTTATGGCTCTCTCACAGACGCTTTTTCACAGCTCAGCACGTTACCACAGAGTTAGGAAAGAGGTATGGGTCTTTACTTCCTCTTATGTGGCCAATAGTACCTAGAACTCCTAAACCGCTATCTAAAGGACGAAATAAGTTGCGATTTCCACGTGCAACGACTTTCCTGGGCTGAAAACCGTAAATTTACAATCTCAAGGTACACCTCAAGCGATAATAACTCAGATTATTCAATCGAATGACAGGAAAAATTAGTGAACTTTGAGACTTCATTCTGTGCACATCAGAAAGTTACTCGTCGATCACAGAGTTGCCAAACATACCTTGCCTTGTTGCCAAATCTCAGTTACAGTACCAGCAGGAAGAAGACGAACCGATGTGATCCTACAGCCGGCTGGGAAATGACCATAGCTGGCGTCTCAAAGACGATGCTGCTACGACCTGAAATACGTAATGCGTCTGATTCGCATTTCTGTAATTAGGTTTAGGGACTGGAGCGTAGTTACTAATAATTCTCAGAACTGACTACAAACTATGCATCATAAATCAGTAACTCTCATAGTTGTTTTTATATTTCTTTTGTAAGTGTACTCAAAACTAAGAAACTCATTCACGGACGTTTTCGTGTCTCGCCGATAGTAAAGCACAACAAACAAATAAAAATAAAAAAAGAATGTGTGTGTGTGTGTGTGTGTGTGTGTGTGTGTGTGTGTGTGTGTGTGTGTGAGGGAGAGAGAGAGACAGAGAGAGAGATAGAGAGAGCTAGAGAGATAAAAATAAAAAAGAGTGAGAGAGAGAGAGAAAAACACAGTTGTAAAAAAATTGAATCATGCTATGTAAAGAAATCTTTCATTAAAATGACACGTTCCACATCATTACGAAATGTCGTATTCATGATCTATGTAACAAGTACTAATCCAATCCATCAAGACGGTTTCGTAGCTGTTAACTAACCACGAAAGATGTCTGATATACCTAAATTCAGAAGTAACAGAGTGTGCATGCATTTAAAGATGACGTGCATGATGTGAAGTTCTGTGATGGAGATACGATCCCAACACGTAATCGGATTGTTAACTAAGTAAAATCAAATGTTACTTATCGGTTTTTCTTACCAGCTGCTAGGTGTTTGAATCTAAAATAAGGATACAAATTTTTGGGCCTGAGCGACAATCGAAACGCACACCTACCGTCCTTCTTTATCATCCACGAATATAGCTTAAGTATCAATTGCTTACTCACCAACAGTAAAATGTGTGCGTGTTTGACCATAAATAACGACTGCGATTGTTGACAACACATGAACAGACATTAAAAATGCACGTTAATTTTCACTAGTAGGCCGGTGTGCATGTGATAGGGCTTGAAATGAAATTATGAATATTTTTGTACTGCATCAGGATTCGGACCCACATACCTATCTTTGGAGGAGACCTAGAGAAGAATGCAGTCTTGGGAAAAGGAACGAAATGATTGAACTATACTGTTCCGAGAGATTCAGATCCTCGAAGGAGGAGATATGAATTAGAATCACAGTCCAGCACCAAATACTTCAACGGCTCTTGTTCAATCTAGTACAAGTAAAATACGAGTCCTGTTCCTTTAAATGGCTATCGGTTTATCAAATAAAATAAAATTTTCTAATGTACGTAAGTTTACTGGCGACAGTATTTCTGTTTACCATGATTTCCGCCTATGTAAACCGGCTCTGCCCAGTTGGTAATGAAGGATCGTGATGTTTAATGCGGATTCTGGATTATAAGGTCTTTCTCTTGAGGTTACCAGAGATAAAGTAAATCTGTTTGTGCCTCTTAAAAGTAGATGCCTGAACCCACGCATTGCGTCTGAGATAGTTCGTTCCACCAGACCATTGTGGCACATTCCCCAGCCCGAGGAGTGTGCTGTAACATATGATGTGCTTAGCTTACAAAATTAGTCACGGTGTAAAAATGCGAGTCTACTAAATGATTAAGTAGAAGCAAGCATCTGACGCGGAGATTGTGATATCCTCATGTCTGCAGGATGTAAACACTCTTCTAGGTATCATAGCATCGATGTGAAGACATTTGAAATTTTCAATAATTCAGCAAATTTCTTAGTTCTAGAAAATCCACTGTGAAGTGTGAAGTTAGCGGATAATTTGATTATTACCGTCATTATTACTATCATTTTCTTCATACCGCTGCTGGAACACATGTGCTTGAAGATCATTTAATGCCTTTCGGTCATTACAGAAGAAGTTGCCCAAGAACAGGTTCTTCCCTGTCTATGAAATCCTTTTCATGTCAATATCAAACATCAGTAATTACTCGTAGGTTACATTAAAACTGAAGTAATTGAAGAAGACGTTCCCTGCTAACAAAAACGTGCTGCCTTTCTTCATTTACTTGCGCCTAGAAATGGCCGTCGAATACTGCCAAACCAAAAGCCAAGGGATCCTACTGCCTTCCGATGTACGTCGTTGTCAGTTCTTCCATATGATTTGGTGGACGTGACCTGTTTCAAGTTGTGTATGACAGTGATTGATTTAGAAAATCAATTGTTTTCCTTTGCAACAAACAAAAAGATTTTCATTCTAAGCTATCCAAGTTCAAAATTTTCGCAATATTACTTCAAATTTAATATTCGCTTCTATAATGTAGGAACGTATTTCACAGTTGCAAAACCCGCATCCGAATCATCGACCATACACTTTGTCGCTGACAATAAATTCTAGCTCAGAGTGACACCAGTTTAAGTAACCTAATGTAGCGAAGACTGTTTGCCAGTGCTCTTTCTCACCGGAAAATACTCAATTCACTCATTGGGCTCCATAAGTACACTGTAACAGTAATTTTTGTGTGTATGCAATGCATATGGATTGTAGAATTTAGTGGTTCTCTCTGACCTAAAAGGGCGCTTTATCATTGCGGGCATGTTTTAGTACGGAAGACTAAAGTAAACTGTGGCGTTCAGTGTATTCGAGGTATTGCATACATTGCTGTATGACACTTAGAACGCTCGTTATAGGGAGCAGAGCGAGACAGTCTCCACAAACTTCCACTTTGTAAATAAGTGTCACAAGGAGAGGGTCTAACACGTGCGCTACCGATTTTGATCAAATATTGCATGGACGTTCTAGCTTTCTGCTAGACACTCCTTTGCTTTTGAAAAAATCGAGGCCAAAGTTGAGGACGGACAATCGTATTTTCAATGGCGTACACCGAAAGAGAGTCTACAAATAAAACGTTTTATTGGTATGTTATAGGTTCAAGTCGAACGTGGTGGCAAAGTGTTAAAGTGCAAGCCTACGAATACAAAGGTCTGGGGATCCACGATTTTTATGTGCCATTTTACAATTATTTCCCCTCGGGCAGTGTTTGTTGATGTGAAAAATGTCGAATTGCACTGTGGTCCGAAAGCCACGTTAAACTGTAGAGTCCCCTATTAACTGGCTAGGTAAGTCAACTCAAAGGTCGGAGGAAAGCAACGGAATACGACCTCCAAGAAGACCCTGCCTATTAAAGCACTCTGGTGTTCAAACCAATCTTCCAACTGACGACTGCTTTACTTTACTATGGGTTCCAGAGTTAGTGATCTTCGGGTTATTAACATTTTTTTTATTTTCATGCTGTAGCTTTGATACCAGTAAACGTAAGTAACCGTTCGAGCACTGTCACCGTTCGAGTTGTCATGGTGGTAGACGACGATGTCGTCGACCCCAGTTACAATCTGGGCCATGGCTATGTTTCAATCGAATACCTCTATGTGCCTTTATGTGTATTTCAAGATATACTATTATACACCTGGTACGCATCCAAATTGATATCTGATAGAGCTGTATTTAGCAACATGAATCAGATATGTTTTCCGAGCAATATCTCGGACAACACGTCACTGCAGCGAAATTTCGTTTGTGTGTTGCGCATGGTGCAAGAAATATTTGTGTTTTACTTGCTTCTGTGATAGGTTTCACCCCACTGAATGCAAGCAAGCTCATGAATAGACTGTCAATAATTGGAATTACACAATAATACACTTAAAAGGTGTATTTTTGCATTATGTATCCCGATGAAAATAACTGTAAATAGAGTATATACCTACTTGCTTATTACTCGCGCTTCTCGACGCTTTCCTCAAAAAATAAAAATAAAAATAAAGAAAGAGAGACAGAGAGAGAAAACAGAAATATTTCCAGAATGAGATTTTCACTCTGCAGCGGAGTGTGCGCTGATATGAAACTTCCTGGCAGATTAAAACTGTGTGCCCGACAGAGACTCGAACTCGGGACCTTTGCCTTTCGCGGGCAAGCGCTCTACCATCTGAGCTACCGAAGCACGACTCACGCCCGGTACTCACAGCTTTACTTCTGCCAGTATCTCGTCTCCTACCTTCCAAACTTTACAGAAGCTCTCCTGCGATCCTTGCAGAACTAGCACTCCTGAAAGAAAGGATATAGCGGAGACATGGCTTAGCCACAGCCTGGGGGATGTTTCCAGAATGAGATTTTCACTCTCATTCTGGAAATATCCCCCAGGCTGTGGCTAAGCCATGTCTCCGCTATATCCTTTCTTTCAGGAGTGCTAGTTCTGCAAGGTTCGCAGGAGAGCTTCTGTAAAGTTTGGAAGGTAGGAGACGAGATACTGGCAGAAGTAAAGCTGTGAGTACCGCGCGTGAGTCGTGCTTCGGTAGCTCAGATGGTAGAGCGCTTGCCCGCGAAAGGCAAAGGTCCCGAGTTCGAGTCTCGGTCGGGCACACAGTTTTAATCTGCCAGGAAGTTTCAAACAGAAATGTATTTCAAATATCAGCTCGATGACGCCATATAAAGCAAGGATAGGTACCATCTCGTTGTACTAGGGATATGTATGGCTACAGGGTTCTTTCTTTTCTCTCTGCAAGCAACCAGAACAGAATTCAGTAACAAAGTGGTAAGAACATCTATGCAGTGCGCCAACTAAACACTCAGCCATTCTTGGTTATTTTGTTAATCGTTAGAAATTGTCTGTAATGCAGTAAACATCTTAATTACTGATTTGTTATTACTGCCATTGTTTGTTACTCGCCACCTCACAATAGCTTTACTATCACACATTGCTGCCGATGCACGTAACGAATGGATCAGGGTGAATGGAATGTGGGATGTTTCGTCTTATGGAGCCCAATGAGTGAAATGCATATTTTCCGGTGAGAAAGAGCACTGGCAAACAGTCTTCGCTACATTAGGTTACTTAAACTGCTGTCACTCTGAGCTAGAATTTATGGTCAGTGACAAAGTGTAAGGTCAATGAGTCGGACGCGGGTTTTGCAACTGTGAAGTACATTCCTCGCCGACCAGTGCAGCCGAGCGGTTCTAGGCGCTTCAGTCTGGAACCGCGCGACCGCTGCGGTCGCAGGTTCGAATCCTGCCTCGGGCATGGATGTGTGTGATGTCCTTAGGTTAGTTAGGTTTAAGTAGCTCTAAGTTCTAGGGGACTGATGACCTCAGATGTTGAGTCCCATAGTGCTCAGAGCCATTTGAACCATTTGAAGTACATTCCTCCATTACAGAAGCGACTATTAAATTTGAACTAATATTGCGAAAATTTTGAACTCGGATAGCTTACAAGGAAAATCTTTTTGTTTCTTGCAAAGGAAAACAATTGATTTTCTAAAACATTCTCTGTCACACACAACTAAAAAAACAGGTCACGTAGACCAAATCATACTTACATTAGAAAATTTTAATTTGTTTGATGAACCGATAGCCATTTAAAGGAACAGGGCTCTTATTTTACTTGTACTTGATTGAACAAGAGCCGTTAAGTATTTGGTGCTGGACTGTCATTGGAATTCATATCTCCTCCTTCGAGGATCTGAATCTCTCGGAACAGTATAGTTCAAACATTTCGTTCCATTTCCCAAGACTGCATTCTTCTCTAGGTCTCCTCCAAAGATAAGTATGTTGGTCCGAATCCTGATACAGTACAAAAATATTCATTATTTCATTTCAAGCCCTATCACATGCACACCGGCCTACTAGTGAAAATTAACGTGCATTTTTAATGTCTGTTCATGTGTAGCCAACAATTGCAGTCGTTATTTATGGTCAAACACGCACACATCTTACTGTTGGTGAGTAAGCAATTGATACTTAAGCTATATTCGTGGATGATAAAGAAGGAAGGTAGGTGTGCGTTTCGATTGTCGCTCAGGCACAAAAATTTGCATCATTTTTTTAGATTCAAACACCTAGCAGCTGGTAAGAAAAACCGATACGTAACATTCTTTTTTTTTTATCTCTCTATCTCTCTCACTGTCTCTCTCTCTCTCTCTCTCTCTCTCTCTCTCTCTCTCTCTCTCTCTCTCTCACACACACACACACACACACACACACAGACACAGACACACATTCTTATTTTTATTTGTTTGTTGTGCTTTACTATCGGCGAGACTCGGAAACGTCCGTGAATGAGTTTCTTAGTTTTGAGTACACTTTCGAAAGACATTTATAAACAACTATGAGGGTTACTGATTTATGATGCATAGTTTGCAGTCAGTTCTGAGGATTATTAGTAACTACGCTCCAGTCCATAAACATAGTTACAGAAATGCGAATCAGACGCAGTACGTATTCCAGGCCGTACCAGCATCGTCTTTGAGACACAAGGTATGGCCATTTCCCAGCCGGCTGTAGGGTCACATCGGTTCTTCTTCTTCCTGCTTGTACTGTAACTGAGATTTGGCAACAAGGGAAGGTATGTTTGGAATCTCTGTGATCGACGAGCTGCTTCCTGATGTGAACGGAATTAAGTCTCAAAGTTCACTTGATTTTTCCTGTCACTTCCATTGAATAATCTGAGTTATTATCGCTTGAGGTGTAACTTGAGATTGTAAATTTACGGTTTTCAGCCCAGGAAAGACATTGCACTAGGAAATCGCAACTAATTTCGTCCTTTAAATAGCGGTTTACGAGTTCTAGGCACGATTGGCCTCGTAAGAGGACACATACCTCTTTGCTGAACAGTGAAAAAGCGTCTCTTATGGTTCGCAGTTGCAGTCTCGCTGACGGTAACATTCTTATTCCTTCTGCTTCAAGCACTCAGATCAAACATCGATAAGGAAATCGCAAGAAAATATTTCCACCTCATAGTGCAATGGTGAAAAACTTACAATGCTGCGCAACAGGTGACGCCTCTTTCCGCTGCTGACAAGTAAATTTTGGATTTCTAGGAATACGTAACTTTATTTATGAAATGCCACATTTGCATACCTTTTGAGTGTGACACAGCATACCAATTAAACACAGACCCAATCTAAATCCATGTGAGTAGTATTTTAATATTTCGTGCCTATAGACGCACGCTTGTGTACAGATACTCAGTTTTACTAAAACAGACATTCGTCGTAAGGTTTTCGTTAGCAGTTTTATTTAATTTCATATAATACAGTGCACAATACATGCCTTCACCGATGAGTCAAGCAGTATATTGTTCCCTCCTACATATATCTCGCGAAGAGACCATGAGGATAAAATCAGGGAGATTAGAGCCCACACAGAGGCATACCGACAATCTTCCTTTCCAAGAACAACACGAGACTGGAATAGAAGGGAGAACCCATAGAGGTACTCAAGGTGCCCTCCACCACAGACCATCAGGTGGCTTACGGAGTATGGATGTAGATGTAGATGTAGCTGACACGTAGCTACAGCAGCTCTAAAAGTCAATAACAGTTCTTCCAGAACTTCCGTATTCCACTGTGCTGCGAGATAATTCATAGGGCCAGATCTACACTTCTGAGAGACAGACAGTTACAGCTTTTCTTTTGCACTGCATGACGTTTTCAACAAACAGATAGCGCAATAGAGTAGCTCAAGTGGAAAGGAACACTTCCTATTTAAATTTCTGCATCCTACACTGTTGGCAGTTCTGTGTAGGTGGAAGTTACGTGATTTTATTTCGGTTATTACAAAACATAGTCGAATTTATGCACTGGGTAGCCAAGGCAGCTAGTTTGTGGCGATTTGGTCAACCAAGTAAATGAATGTACTGAACATGTTGCAAACCACTACAGGGATCCTGTGTGTCAGAAATCTCATCCAGTGTGGCGCAACGGTGCTATGATAGAAAAATGAATCACCCAGAAGAGAGTTCGGTGGATTGTTGGATCGATGATAAGTTCGTATACTTATGGTGTGGGTTCGATTCCAACTAATCCTGATGATTTTTGATAGGGAGAGACAGATTCTATTCTCTTCAGACCACGCCAAGTGAAGAAGGTAAATTGGCATTGTGGTCTGAATTTCACATTAAACATGAATTCCTTCTCTACCAAGTACACGTTAGGTCGAACCACAATAAAGTCAGGAGTGGCGACATGTAGAAACTCTGTCACCAGTAACCTTCCTTATACTAGTTATTTATTTCTAGTGACGAAACAAACGCTATGTATGGTCACAGGACACTAATTCCATCTTTTATTTGAGCTTCTGTATGTCGATAAAATTGGTTCTAAACTGGGAATCCAAATCAGACCGCCCTTAACGCGGAATTTGGTCCCTTTGTGACAATACAGCTCGACTACAATTTGTTGTTTGTTCAAAACTGTAGATTCCTCGACATACCTCAAATATGACAATCAGTCGCGTTATTATACAAATCTTCATTCTCCTTCGATTTGGTCGTGGGTACGTTGCCTCTGTAAAGCTTATCAACCTCCCACGAAAAACTTTCGATCGCAGTGAGCATCCAAACTGCAGGGCTGTCACCAACAAAAGATTTGTATTGGTTAAGACTGGACTCACCTGACGATACAATTTGGTATGCTGCCACATCTGGTATGTGTTTCTCTGTGAAGGCGGTGTGTGACGCTGTAGGGTCACCTTCACAGTGAGTCACGAGGGCGAGGAGGCATTCAAAGTTGGTGTACACTACAAAAGGGCATCGCTCCTGGTGGTGAGAATTCTTGAATTTTATGAATTTGTTGTCCTCAATAGGCATAATAACACGTACTGGGTGCCTGGAAGCACAGTCTACTAGACAATATTATCACCTACATGGTATGTACTCGGACTCTCAGGATGATCTCTGTAATTTTAGTTTCTTTCAGAACCCAGGATTGACCATGCAAAACAAGCGTGATCAATTCTATTTTCGACATTAATGCATGCCCTCTTTTTAGCTATATCTTTAGGGAGATTGATATAGTTTGACACTCCATTTACCGGATCGTAGACATGTGTATGGATGTCCAGATGTAGTATTCTGCTGAGTGTTTTGGCTGAGCCTCTCACTTCCATCTCGGAAAACGACCCAATATAGCAGTCAAGGTGGATTTACGAAACCACTCGTCGATTGATGTGATCCGCGTTATCACGCCATTTTTCACCCAAAGGTAGTGAATACTCGTCTCTTCAACAGCTGACTCAACTTTGGGAGGGTGCAACAATTCAATGCAAAGCACTGCACTGCATTTAATGGCCGAATTGGCTACCTTGAGGAGCTCCGTTTACACGACAGAAAGGCACGCGCTTAGAAAACCAACAGGGTCGCGGTACCCTCCTGCCGGGTTCACGATCCTGGTGAACGAAATTCGCTCCTCAAAACCGTCAGCAATCACTGAGTACTCTAACTGCGATATGGTATCACTGACCCGATGCCTTTCACTTAAAGGATGTGAGAGGGAACTGCCACTAGGTTGACTATGATTACTACTAACACGATACTGAGCATGGGATGTGGTCTGCTGTATCTGGTCGGTGGGCGGAGTCAGGGGTGAGTCAGGGGTGTCAGGCCAGTGAGAGCATCCCAGTCTAACAGCAGCAGGTGGAGCGTAGTGTATTACGCTGGCCCGGAACTGCGGATTAGCCAGATCACCACTGCCACCAACGGCTGAGGCGTCGGGAGGTCGTCTGGAGCCGCTGCCCGCCCAACTGCCTACAACTCCACAGGTCACCAAGGATGGGGCAGAAGGGGGGTGACGTGCAGGTCCGGACGGCTGATAGCTTCGCTGTGATGGGCACGATGTATGGGTCAGCTCGTCGTGCTGGTGTTTTAATTACAGTGCACCATGCACCGCCACGTGATATGGCCATCTGAGGCTTCACCTCTGTGAAAAAAATATGATTAAGCATTGAGTTATAGAGCATGTTTAAATAGACTGATATTGAAAGATGAGTGATCATATGAATATTAAATCTATAATAATAATCACCTTGTTTGTTCCCAGACCACGGCTCAATCGCAGCAGCCAACCTCTCATCATGGACATCAGGGTTGAATTCCCCATCCACGACAAACTGTGCCTGAACGACTGAATGGCGCTGAATTTGTGCGTTTAATTCGTCAAGCCGATCCAAATCAACTGTAGCAAAAAAAATTGGAATTAGAGAGAATGTTTGAACAGAAAAAAAGTAATTAAATATCAATATAACTGAATCTTATGCAGGAGAGATGGCTCGTCACCCTCGCGAAGACCATTGTCTAAATTATGCAGCTGGACCGCACCTGATTCATTTACAATAACAAAAATGAAGTATACGTTATATTGCTGTATTATCGTAGAATCGAGATATTAGAGAAACAGAAAACAAATTTCATACTCACGTTTTTGAGCTGAAGGGGTTGGATTCCCCCTTCCCAGCGCATCGTCCAGGGCGTCCAACACTGCAGCAAATAATGCTGAAATGGTGAGAAAAAATAAATTCAATTTCACGCATGAACAGAGCGGTGGTGTATTTCTAAACGGGGCTTCACATGTTAAATAACACTGATACGAAAGTAATAACTTACGTGGAATCTAGTTCAGGCGGGGGCGATTCCCCTCACAGCTGAAGTTGGCTGAAGATCTCTTCATGATGGTCGAGACACAGGCTGTATCGGAATGAGGTTGAGCACATGAATGGTGGGGCTTAAAGGATCCAGAGCATCGTCCTACGTCACCAAGGCGCTAGCTAATGGGCGTTGAGCTTCTTGGTTCAAAATGGTTCAAATGGCTCTGAGCACTATGGGACTTAACAACTGTGGTCATCAGTCCCCTAGAACTTAGAACTACTTAAACCTAACTAACCTAAGGACATCACACACATCCATGCCCGAGGCAGGATTCAAACCTGCGACCGTAGCGGTCATGCGGTTCCAGACTCAAGCGCCTAGAACCGCACGGTCACACTGGCCGGCTGAGCTTCTTGGGGTGAGCCCAGTAGCACACCTGGCGATTGGAAGCTGAACTAGCCAGATGCATCCAAAACCTCGAACAGACCTGAGTACCTGATAATTTATGGATTTACAGTGAAAGAATTCAGTATTATTTGGAATACACACTGCATGACATTGAATTCAGCCTCTGCATTTGGAGTCATTATGAGCTCAGCTGCGGCAAATGCAATTAGACATATTCTGGATGAAGGAGGGGAGGTATTTTTATTGCATCTCGCTCAAAGTCTGCGATTTTCGACGGTGAATGTTATATACGAGAATTCTACACTGCAAGTATTAAGACTAGTGTTTGTTAAAGTTAGCTTAGATTTGTAAACGCTTAAGCAAATGCTTTAGAAAGCATTCAGATGATAAAACGGAGAATTTTAGTATTTAGCGGTAGTGTACAGTGGAGAAGATGAAATTTCAAGTAGATCTATCGGAGGTTATATGAATGATGAAAGTTTAGTAAATTATTTTAACGTGATGCTGGAAAATTTTTATGTAGAAATGTAAAGTGTTATGTGTTTCGAACTCTTCAGAGCTGGAGTACGTGTTTAATAGATGCCTTGTTAACTCTGGAAATGTCATTAAGCATAGCGAGTAAAGAGTTTTGTCTTTAGATGATAAAAGGTAGAATTTTAGTATTTAGGAAAGGTGTAGAGTGGAGAAAATGAAATTTAAAACAAATTAGAGCTATCGACGGCTTATATGAGCGATAAAAGTTTAGCAAATTATTCTTACGTGATGATGGAAAATTTTTGCGTAGAAATGTATAGTGTTGTATGTTTCGAACTCTTTAGTGTTGGAGTACGTGTTTAATAGATATCTGGAAATGTTTCTCGAAGGTGAATATCATGTTAATTGATATGTGCAATGGAATAATAAAGCGATGGGGAGAACCAGTTCCCACTGTAAATTATTATTCTGTCACACATGTAGCAGGATGATGGAAAAAATCTTTTTTAAATGCATAGTTATAAGTTCTGTACTGAATTGTTGTACGTTTCGAACTCCTTAGAGCTGGAGTATGTGTTTTAATAGTCTTTCAATGCTTGGAAATGTTATTAAGCGTACCGATTGAAGGAGCTGTTACGAACACCTGCGTGGTTCCCGTTTTGGGGCGTCCGGCTGGCGCCGCAGCATATGAAAGCTCTGCTGGACTTCGGCAAGCGCAGGCCTGTCTGGCTAGCGGGTGAGAGTGTTCTTAGAGAAAGCGAGAATGTTTGTGTCCGGCAGACATCAGCAGGCCTAAAAGTAGGCTAGACGGTTGTCGTTATTATCAACGCGCTTGGTCGCCTGCAGCACACATACAGCCGGGCGACAACGTGACATATCGCGAAGCGCTGTAGCAGAGAACTAGGTTAGTTCTTTGGTCGGAAGTAGTTGCTCTTATGAAAATCATTTATTTGCAGGACCGTACTCTTCGTATTCATATGTTTAAGTATTAATGTTCACCTGAATGAGTGCATGTAATACAGTTATTAAAACACCGACAACCGATATCTCAGCCTCTTGTGGCGATAACACGAAACTAATGCTGTAGTTAGATAATAAATTTAAACAAGTTATGTTTGAACTGAATGAGCAGCGTCTAGTGGAATCAGCACAATACTAACTCGCCTTAGCTGCAGGAGTAAGCTCTTAGAGCAAAAATCACACCCATTTTCCAAGAGGATGGTGAACACACTTAATGCTGGTACTGGTTCTAATTGTTTAAATAAAGACTTATAACCAGTTCCTAGGAAGAGGTGACTTAGGTTAGTGGAGGTAACCTAATTGACCTATCTTCCCTCCAAAAGCATCCATCTTGAATGACGTGAATCGCGTCATCAGCTGACGTCACGACCGCCGTCTTGGATAAAGGTACTTGGGGTGACGCCACCCCTGGGGTGACGCCCTCCGTGGGGTGATGCCGCCATCTTGGATAACGGTACTTGGTGTGACACACAGGTTGCCCTACTACTGCCAGTCCTGTCTGCAGTTGCTTCTATACCAATATATAAACGCTTCGAACCACTAGCGGTTAAATTATACACTGAAGCGAAGAGTAGTGGTGCACAGGTCTTAATGTGTATCTCCTCATCCACTACATTGTCCACGCAGTATCACTGGCATATTATGCGATCGTGCATATGATGGGGTCCAGTACCAACCTGCATCTTGCTGATTAGGACCCCAGGAGCTGTTTGGGTGTCTTCAACCTACAATAACAGCTTATTGTCCTGCTCCATCAATCTGGCTAGGTGCGTGACAGGATCCCTGGGTGCTGCCACTCTTGCAGGTTCCAACGGGCTGTGACACGACAGGCTGGAGGACTCTGCATCTGCTGCTGATCAAAGAAGGAAAACCATTGCAAATGGTAATAGCAGGACAAAGACTTCATCTTCCTCCAAGGGCAGTAAACACAAACATCAAGCAAGGGATACGTATTCTTCAGCAGCTCCTTCCTATTCTGTTGCTGCTGCAGCTGCAGCTGGGGAGCACTGGATAAACTTGGCTGGTGCCTGATGCTGGTGAGTTACTGCAACTGAGGATGCAGAGCTGCTGAGTCTACCTTATATCTCTAATGTGCTTGAATGCTGCACTGTTATTGGCTACTGGCAATTTCAAGCACCTCTGGTGGCATAATTGTGTTGGGGGTGTGGGGGCTGCACTTGGAATTTCCTTCCAGAAGGACCAGTATTCGAGTCCCGGAAAGGGCATCGCCATTTTGAATTTTCCACCAATTTCTGTGGGATGGAGGGGACGTCAGAACAGCCCTGGGACAAAGACATTTGTGACAAAATTTGTAATTCCGAGAATGGGGCAGGTGGGGGGGAGGGGGAATGGTTAAGGGTGGGAGGGGGCAGGGATCCACATGCCAGATGTGGTAATCACATGATGTCATCCAGGGTGGGGGAAGGGAAGGATTGGGTGGTGGGGGTGGGTTGGAGTAATTAATTGATCAGTTTAATTAATTTGTGCAGCAGTTTGATATCAGTTTGATAGAAAAATTGTGATGCTCCCATTACCCTACAGCATCTGAGGAATCGTTTTGTCACGGTATTTTCTCCCGAGAACCTCAGTAGTTTTAATGGAATGTTGTCTACTCCAAATGCCTTGCTTCAAACATGTGGTTCAGTGCTCTGTCAATCCATTTCAATATCACATTTGTTTTGTGACATTTTTGTTTATCTACCATAAAAGTTACTGTCAGTACAAAGACTTACTGCAACAATTCTTAACCAAACGGATTTAATTACAACAAGAAGTTACCTTCAAATAACCAGTCATTAGATTGTGTAGATAATTAAATCACCAACTCAAGAATACGGCCTCCAAACGATCCCCATGATCTCAATTAATGGTTTTCAGTTTTTAGTCGACAAATCTGAATATCTTTCGTAATTACGCCATAGCTGCACCCCTGTCTACAGAAACGCGAATAAAATTCATTTGCTTATTCGTTTAGTCGAGTTGGTGGCAGTCAGCTTGCGGTGGTACGTAACGGTTACTGCTGCTAAGTTGCTCTTCTAAACAGCATCGCATACAAGCAAACTAATTGCATCTTCACTTGTGGTTGCTCGTACTTTACGTACTTGGGCTATTCACGGATCTATTTAAAAAGAATAGCTCTATGTAGTCATAGGATCTAGCCGTGCACTTTAACTCACTGCAAACAAAAATCTGTAGCTGTGATCCTACAGTCAAATAGTCTGTAAATTGATAGAACTGTGAATTAATAAAACTCGCAGAAATATAACATAATAGATAAATGAATAATTTAATAAAAAGGGTTCTATTCTAACGTCTGTAATTGACGTAGACGACAGAGGCTTATGATGAATAATGTTTATTCATAAAATGACAACTCAAATAGACGGAAAGTGGTCCTGTGATAATCATGTATAACACAAATACTTTTCTGAAGTGCAGTAAAATTATGTTGAGAGCGTTGTGAGAATGATAGCAAAATCCCCAAACGAAATAATCATCAAGGATATGCGAAATTTAAGTCCACTTTGCGATCACAATATACAAAATATTCATCTTCTCAAAACAGTTCAGAGTTCAACATTAGGATTTGCAAATTATCGTACGTGATGTAAAAAACAGTAACTAATGCTCTGTTTTTTCTCAATTCCGTAAACCAAGCCGCAAAAGTCAGAGCACTATTCCGGGGCACATTCAGACCTCTCAAAATATAAAGTCCCTTCAGAAGTTAATGTACGGTAGCGACCGTTAACCACCAGAATCAGTCACCTATATGAGCGAATCACGAATGTTACTGGAGGCAGGTTTGCCGTCTTCAAGAACTCAACGTCAAAGTGTCCAGTATCGCTCTCTTGAGCTCTTCACTCAAAAGGTCCCTGTCTCCTCTAGACTCCTGCAGTGTCGTTCTACTGTCTGCTGTTCCATTGGCTGAAGGCCGTCCCCACCAAAAACACAAACATGATTTGACTCATCACGACCACTTCCCGGACTAAACTACTATACTGCAATAACATTTAATAAGGAAATGTTGTAAATATTTGGTCAAATTCAGAGCATTCAGAATAACTACAAATAAAGGTTTGTTGATAAAAAAGCTAATATTCTTGCACAAGTGCGCTGAAGTTAGATGACAACGAATTGTCATTAAATTTTGTTTAAAGAATTATTTATGCCTTCTTCACAGAAGCGTCTTTTGGTTATATTTTAGACTGTGGTGTCCGCTAACATATGGGATTGACCACTTTTAAATTAAGGCAGTTCTTTAATAACACTTACAATCAACATTTTAATACAGTTACTAGCAAAATAGTGAACCATTCATTAAATACGTACACAAGTATGACAAAATTTGAGGTATACATGCTGTGTCCGTGTTCATTTGCTATACAAATGCGGAGAATACATTTGTGAAATAAAAAAAGATATAAAAGACGTAATAAAGAAATAAAAATAGATCCAGATGCGTAGCTTTCAGAGAAGATAGTGTAATGCTGTCATTTGAGATATCGTTTGTTGAAATCACATGAAGCGATTAAAAGTTGTTAGTTCAGAAGTTCATTGTGTAAATGTTTATTCACTGTGAAACATTAACTTCTGTTGTTTTGAAGAACTGGAATATTGTTTTTCCACTGCACATACCTCGTTTTACTGGGATCGCAGATGTATTCAGATTTGCATTAGTATTTGACTCAGTTACTGTCAAATCTCAAAGAGCTCTAACTTCACCATGTGTAATATTGTCTGACTCTCCACCATTGCTTGCAGCACCTCCTGCACAAAGGGGGTTTTAGTAACTGCCGTCCAAATTCCCAGCTTTGGGATGTTCACCATCTCCGGCCTTATGTTCCTTGCCTTCTCTCTGCAACTGCGCTCGCCTGCGGCGGTCGCGCGATGTTCTTGTCCCGCCGATCGTACCCAGCCGCGCAACCAAATTCAGCTGTCCTCAGTACTAGCTCTAGGTGTATAACGCGATGTCTGCAAGTTTGCGCCAAGTATAGCGCCCTGTGCAAGTTAGCGTTACCCTCTGGGAGGATTTTTGAAGTTTGACCGTGTGTTTACCTAATAGGCAGAGGGTATCAAAAAAAAATGTTCAAATGTGTGTGAAATCTTATGGGACTTAACGGCTAAGGTCATCAGTCCCTGAGCTTACACACTACTTAACCTAAATTATCCTAAGGACAAACACACACACCCATGCCCGAGGGAGGACTCGAACCTCCGCCGGGACCAGCTGTACAGTCCGTGACTGCAGCGCCGAGACCGCTCGGCTAATCCCGCGCGGCCAGAGGGTATCGAACACTAATTTCGTATTTGTGGCATTTAATAGAAAACTGAACAGGCTTTGCTCTGGTAGTAACGAAAGTCGAAAGGTTCATGCATAAGAAACGATAAACGGTCGCCAGCCTAAGTAAGCATCATATTTGAAACATTATGTTTTAAGAATAATGAATATGAGTTACTAAATTGACTTTAATTAATACTCCTTTTAAATAGTGCAATGAATACACACGACTACCGGCCCAACTGAGTAGTGGGTAGCAGTAGTTACTATTTACACAAATCAGCAATCATAGAAAATTTAAAAGCTATTTCAAAATGATTCAAATGGCTCTGAGCAGTATGGGACTTAACTTCTGAGGTCATCAGTCCCCTAGAACTAATTAAACCTAACTAACCTAAGGACATCCCACACATCCATATCCGAGGCTGGATTCGAACCTGCGAACGTAGCGGTTGAGCGGTTCCAGACTGTAGCGCCTAGAACCGCTCGGCCACTGTGGCCGGCAGTTATTTCACTAGTAGTAATAATAGTTACTGTTGCAATCAATAGCTGACTCAGCACTAAAATGTTACTAAAGACCTCGCGAAACTAAAATTGGGTATGACAAGAGTCCGTGTTTAACTAGCATACAGACACCACAAATGAGGTTAAATAACATTACACAGACACTTTTTATGCTCACACTTTTATGGAAATTCTTCATATTACTTTAGCAAAACCAATATTTAGTTTACCTTTCTTATTACAGAAAAGAATACTGTGCGGACCCATTAACTGACACTGTCTTTATAGGCAAATTCTGTGACTATTTCAGAAACTATTTGCAGTTTGCAAATATAGCTTTCTAACCCCACCTGAAGTAATTTATATGCACGTACTTTAAAGCAAGTAATTCAAGTATTAAGTCCAATAAACTTCAGAAAATAGTTCATGGTAACAATCAAAGCAAAATTACTTTTCAATTGTGTGCCTTATTCATTACCTGTGAAGTAGGTATTTTTATGGTAACACTACACAATTTTGTACTAAACTTAAGCACATTTGGTACAGGACCAAACCATTAATTGGTTAGAAACGGGACCCTGCAATGGTTTCATGATCAGAACAATTTTAAGGTTCAAACACATGTTCATATCACTGGCATTGTTGTTGAAAAACACTCACACAATCAGACTGTTTCATACTATTATACATATCTGAGTTCCTGAAGTTAGTGGAGCAGTGGTGCAATAGTGGTGGGAAGCACGTGGCGGCTATCTGGTCGCACACTCTTCATGTTGAATGCTCTTTATAAAGTCTTCTTGGCGACGTATTATCGTCGTTTTGGAGCCATTCCATAATAACGAGAGCACCATACGACAGCCGCAACCACATCCGATGCAATTTCAATATAAATTGGCTTTCAAATTCCTCACTCGGCACCCTCGATGTTAACCGTACAACGGCTAGCAAATGACTGCGTTACGCGCTCACCCGGTAGCCGCCCAGATCGACCGCCAAAACCACCTTTTAACGCGCGCCAGGCCACTTCCGTAGCGGAGGGGGTTCCCTACACCTTTTGTGCTATACAATATAAGACCCCAGAGCGTGAACCAGTTTTCAAAGTACAATTTCTCTTTCTGAACATACATGTTTTATAAAGTTTCATTATTTTCAAACATTATTTTAGTTTCCATAATACATATATTACAAACTTCCACTTTCTCCCTGACATTTTAATGACCTTCATTAGTAAAGAACAACCACTTCATAGTTACATACACATAATTACACAGTATAAACTACTTACACTCGATATTGGTGTTACAGGTCGACGAGTAACTCTACATACTCATAACATCATATTCTCATTGTCTTTCAAACGAGATGCTCAAGAAATATCTCAGCTGTCGAAACATATCTTTCATTCCACTTACTAGGGACGTGACAGATCCCAGAATTTGACAAACTGTAACCTTCGACTTACTGCTGGAAGTGGCACAGAATTGTCCTGCTACACTCACTTGATATTTTCTAGACATTACAATTCAATATTGTGGGTGATTCTCACGTAATGGATGACACTGCATTATCAGGTTTACGTATTTGAGTCTAGGAAACTCGTTCCAACCTGAAACTACAACCACTCTCGTCTTTTCCATTGCTAATTATGTGTCTTAGCTATCACTGTGACAAATAGGCAGCAACAGTAAAGAAATCTTTATAAAACCTCTCCCTCATAAGTTTTTTTGCAACCTTAATTCAGTATCCCGTAGAGCCAAAAGTGAAAAACTTGCAGATTTGCATACACGTTTATGTCTGCTTTTTTTGCTACTGCAGACGTAATTCTCATTTTTTATGAAGAAACAATACTGTATTGACTTAAGGCTTAATTGTGGCACTGAATAATTTAACTGAATTAAATTTTGTGTCTGCCCCCACTACTACACTTCTATAGTTCCATAGTAATACTATAACGGTACTTCAGTATGATGGTGGGCTGCATGTAGACAAAAGCGGTATATATGCCGGAATGGCGTATTATCTTGCTAATTATTAAGAAATCGGGGACTCTCATTATGGATACTCTGTTTTATTGTAGAAGACATATATCACAGAGTTACCATGATCAGTTGCAATTTGTTTGTGTTAGTAAGAGCATACTTTTTAGCGTTTTTGGTCAGTTTACTGAACACAACAGATAATCATGAGAAATAAGTTAATCATCGGCAATATATTCTACCACATTATCTAACACTTTCGGACTTCCATTGTACCAACTTAGTTCTTTCATTTTCTTCAGAAATTTTTTTAATCCTTCTTTTTTTTTTTTTTGTACAGTGCACAAGATTTCCTTGCACAAGGTGGTTTTTTTTAACTATGTGATCTTCTTCACTTATGCCATCTGGTTCAAAATGTTTCAAATGGCTCTGAGCACTAGAACTACTTAAACCTAACTAACCTAAGGACATCACACACATCCATGCCCGAGGCAGGATTCGAACCTGCTACCGTAGCGGTCGCGCGGTTCCAGACTGAAGCGCTGTCTTTGATAGCATCTTGGTATTGAATTGATTAACAAGTTGAGATAGTAATTATTGTTAACAGGAGTAACTTCTGTGATTGCCAATCTATTCAAATGAGAAGTACTGCTACTCACTGTGCAGTTCGTCTGGTAATTGTGTGTGTTCTTCGCACTTTACTAAGAGAGAAATAACGAAAGTTCCTTTCACAAAATTATAGTTACATTCTTTGAACTTAATGTTTCCACATTATTATGCCTAATTAAGCTGGCGACCTTTCTTTTTTTTTGTTACATTTACGTAAATTTTCACTACTTTCATTATTTTCTAAATTATAGTCTTTCTACTAATTACCATAATACGAAATTCACTTTCGGTACCCTCTGTCCGTTAGGCTAATGCACGGTCAAACTTTTCAATATTCCTCCCAGAGGGTAACTCTATACTGTAGGTTTATGTCATATTTGGCACTTAACTATTCCGCGGTTACGTTATATGACTCATCGAACGATGGGCCAGGTGGTCAAATAGCGTGAGAACGGGCAAGCAAGAGCCGTATCGTAGTGGAACAGAGAGAGACACTAGGAATCCACTTACAACGCTGGGCGCCAAGAAGCGAATCTTTTATTTCTTATATTTAGTAGTTAAATATTAACATACAGCTCCAACCTTGCTGCTGATGTTACTTGTTAATAATAATGTCAATATCATATCTGGGAATGATAATTACAAATTTTACTTACCATCAGTCCTTACTGATGAAAAGGGTGGACCACTTATAAATGTGCCATAAGAGGGCAGGCACCAAACTGCTAAGATAGCTTACCACTGGTCTGCCATCGATTTTCGAGGAGGTATTACATGAGTCTACGTATAAAGTCTGATCTCATGCAAAGACGGTACAGTTTGCTGAAAAATTCCTCGGATAGCGTACTTGTGCGGTGTTGTGTTAATCCAAGGAGCTACGGTTGGTTTCCGAGTGTGTGAAATGTAGCTCCGAGTAAAGACGGAAGTAATTGCTAAAGTTTGCTCGGAAAACTTGAATTAGTGAGATCTCACCTGGATTCTAAGATCTCGTGAAGCATTTTTTTTTACTTTTTCGGTGCTCGAGATCTAATAATTAATGACCGGGAACCTTGTTATCAATATTAACGTTATACTGGCTCTAGAAATCGTTTTACTACTTTTGCGATTGTAGAAATGAACCAAATTAGTTGACATTCTAAAATTTACCATTCTCATTATGGTTAGCATTTAAACTTACACACTTGTCTCATTATTATGCCTTGTTCATTGCACAAGTGTTAGAGCAGGCTACCGGCACAGAGGGAACCAACTGGGGCAACGTCTACGAGACGCGAGGTAGACAAGTTGGCTACAATTCAGTTACTGGAAGTGGGGGGGGGGGGGTGCATTGGACTTTCAGGTGGGTGGACGCATTGGACTTTCATCATATGTAAAATACTTGTAGCATAATTGTGCGCCCCCGTGTACATCTTACGGCAGACGATATTTCTAACGTTCATTTCACTGTCTGCTATGATAGTGTTACAAGGTATACCATAGGGATATGAAATTTAAGATTTCACTCGAGGAAGTATGGTGCACATGGAATCACCAAATAATCTTACATTTTACGTTATATCTGTTATCAATCTCTGTGTCAAAGAGATCATTCTGCAGGAAGCACAGGCTCGCTACCTAAGTGGTAATAACCCGCTTTGTGACAGAGAACATGTATTAGTTTCACGTTCTAATCTCAGTGGAGGGCTAAATACCTTGTCTCATTTGTACTTCTTTCTTTACCACACCAGAAGCTTCCAGATCAAAGCCAGTAAGGAAATCTTCTCTGTCGCAAGTCCTCTTGCTATCTCGACTTAACACTTCCTAGATTCAAAGCTGAAATATTTAAGAAATTACGAAACTGCACCGTAGTGGGAACTTTCGTTTTTATGTCCACATCGAAATAATTTTTAGGTTTTTTTTTTGAGCACACAGTTCAATTGATAACTTGTGGTATTAAATAATTTTTAACTGTATTTCTTCTTGGGTCTACTATCACTGCCAGGTATACTGTATAAGTTTCCGTGGTAATCCCGGAATGTTTCCTGAGCAGGACACAGGACTTCATGTAGACACAGACCGTAACAGGGACAAAAGAGCATACATCTTAATAATTCGTCATGCTCTCAGCCATCTCGAGTTACTGATATTATTTCTTTTATTTAATTAGGCTTTCGTCATAATGGTATCTTGGTAAGTTATAATTCTTTTTTATTAGAACAGTGATTATTTTATAGCGCTTCTCGTTGGTTTATTGAATAATAAACAAAAACATGTATGAGAAATTAATCATCAGCAGTATATTCCTTTACATTAACTAAAACAGATTGATGATTCTCAAACAGTTTTTTGATTCTACTCCTGGAGAAAGCTACTGGTTTGGTGATACAGATGTCGTAAGTCCAAGTTTAAAGTGCTTTTTGGCCATAAAACGTTTTCTTGATGGTTGTTCGACAAGGACCGAGAAAGTTGTAAACGTTTGCAGGTGCTAGATCATGACAGTGCGGTGAGAATTGCTTTTCAGCCAAGTTCCTTGATAGTTTCTTTAGTGAATAAAATCGGCAGAGTGCAGACGGGCGATTTGCAGTAGCAACGATTGATGCAGATTCCTTGCATATTTTGCTTCCGTTGTGGCCGCAAGGGCGTAATGCCTTTGAAAGGGCACAGTCGACTTCCTTCCCTATCTTTCCCAATTGTGCCTTCTGCTTTGTCTCTAATGATCCCGTAGTTAACAATTAACGGTTAATTCTAGGCTTACATTCTATCTTCATTCCCCAACACTGTCCACCAAACGCAAAAGTTTCACGATGGCATTTGCCAGTAATGTAGTGGACCATATTCTTAAACCACAAAAACGTCATTTATAATAGGTGGTTGGTCTTTCCGATAATGGGGAATAATTACTGTCAAAAAAGGCCTACTTGGAACGACTTTTCCCAGTTTTACGTTTTGTTTTCTAACTACTAAACAACAGTCTTTCTAACCTAGAAATATAAAACGTTCAGTAAGTAAAAGCAAGAACAATTTGGAATCTTAAATAACGAATGTCACTTGACAGATACAGTTCCAGCGACGTGCGGGACAATAAATCAAAAAAACTCCACGAACATATACAACAATCTCAGTTTATCTTGTAAATTTGCCACGGTAGTTGCATGCATCAGTATTCTTCACATAATGTGCTGCATAGAGTAAGTAATTACGCTCTTGTATACCCAACCAATTGAAGCGAAATGTAGTTTAAAGCAGTAAAGGAAAGAGTGTGCTCGATACCAGATCTTCACATTTACATTGCGCTACATTTATCTGTAGACCATAAAAGCCTACAGTTCCGCAACATTTAAAGTTGAACGCAACCCTTCCTGCAGAAATATAGGCATTCCACCTTGTTGGCTGTACGTGCAGCTGGACGTTATATGATTTTGCTTCAGAGATTACAAAATCAAGTCGAAAGTACGTGTTGCGTAGCCCAAGCGGCTCGTGCATATTGATGTGGACGAACAAGGAAAGGAATGTTTTGAACAACTGTTATAAACTTGCAGGGCATCAGAATTCTCATCCAGTGTGGAGGACAGGCCCTACGTTACGACAAAATCAGGAACAAGCTTTATGTGTAGTTTGTTGGTCTATTGGAATAATTTTAGCTGTGTATGCACAAGGTTTAGGTTCGAGTCACACCTCAAGCGACAATTTTTAACAAGCAAGAACAGACTCTCTTCACCTCTGGTAACGCCACTTGAGCAACGCAGGGTTGCATCATGGTTCCACATCCACATTAAACATTATGCCACTTCACTACCTACTGCAGGAGAGGGGTGTAGATTGGATCACGACAGAGACGGAGGCCGCAGAATGTACAAACTATTGTCAATAGTACGCAATTTTATATTATTAATGAATCTGTTGTGTAAAGAACAGGGTAATTATTTCGTATTGCATTTGAACTTGAGATGATGAAAATATTGGTTCTGAAATGGGAGTCTAACTCAGATTCCATTTTTCGCCGGATTTGTTCCCTTCGGACAACACTGTTCCAGAGTTTCGTTGTTTCTCCGAGATTCCAAATTCCACAAGTTCTCCATGAAATGCACGTGTCTGGATTCGTATCCTGGTCGGGTACAAAATAATTGCCATCGTGTCATTTCACATTATAGAATGCACACACCAGGCTACAGGTGATAATTATTTATTGTTTTTAACGTCTAGCCATGCTTTGTCAAGAGTAACGATTGTAGGCGGTTTCGACTCTGAGTCAGACACAGAAATTTTTATCATGTTCTAGTCACTACTGAAAAATAATTCCATAGTTGACATCTTTCCATTTGTAATGAACCACAATGGTACGTGCAGGTTTCGACTCCCAGTAAGAACAGAGCATTTTGGCACGTTATTTCCACTTCAGACATTTGCACATCTCATTACTGTTGAAATAAACCGTGGCTAGGAAACAGTGACGATAGTTTCCGGCTTCGAATCCCGGTAAATATTTCAATTTCATTATCTCGCTGCTGTTGAAAACTTTCGATATCTAACATTTGATTGTACTTAGCTAACAATCCAATTTTGGAAAGCTATTTATTGTAAAATATTTGAGTTTACTAGAGTTAAAGACTGTCTCATCTCTAATAACTGGTTTTTCTGATATTTGCCTTATCTTGGTATTAAATTATATCTACGTAGACTGATAGCCACATAGAGAGGTTTACACAAGCCATCTCTTTAGCAATGATTTTGTATAGTCAAATGACTGTAGCTAAAAGGGCATAGAGGACCAGCAACCCAGTTACGTTAGATGGATTGCAAATAAATCAAGCGGAGCGCAATTCAGGTCGTTCGGATAATTTTGACTATGGTATTACATGAGTCATATAACAGTAATAATAATAATAATAATAATATCAATGCAATACAGCTACATCCAAACTTATATATACAACTACAGAAATCTGTAATTATTGACAATTGTTCAATTACCCGAAAGTTAAAAGGAAGTCACGCTTGATCAAGGTCCGCGTCACCTTCCATTTTTAACCAGACATAACGTCTGAGACAAGAAAGAAATAATAATAATAATGACTATGTTGTTGTTGTTGTGGTCTTCAGTCCTGAGACTGGTTTGATGCAGCTCTCCATGCTACTCTATCCTGTGCAAGCTTCTTCATCTCCCAGTACCTACTGCAACCAACATTCTTCTGAATCTGCTTCGTGTATTCATCTCTTGGTCTCCCTCTATGATTTTTACCCTCCACGCTGCCCTGCAATGCTAAATTTGTGATCCCTTGATGCCTCAAAACATGTCCTACCAACCGATCCCTTCTTCTAGTCAAGTTGTGCCCCAAACTTCTCTTCTCCCCAATCCTATTCAATACCTCCTCATTAGTTACGTGATCTACCCACCTTATCTTCAGCATTCTTCCGTAGCGCCACATTTCAAAAGCTTCTATTCTCTTCTTGTCCATACTAGTTATCGTCCATGTTTCACTTCCATACATGGTTACACTCCATACAAATACTTTCAGAAACGACTTCCTGACACTTAAATCTATACTCGATGTTAACAAATTTCTCTTCTTCAGAAACGATTTCTTTGCCATTGCCAGTCTACATTTTATATCCTCTCTACTACGACCATCATCAGTTATTTTACTCCCTAAATAGCAAAACTCCTTTACTACTTTAAGTGTCTCATTTCCTAATCTAATTCCCTCAGCATCACCCGATTTAATTTGACTACATTCCATTATCCTCGTTTTGCTTTTGTTGATGTTCATCTTATATCCTCCTTTCAAGACACTGTCCATTCCGTTCAACTGCTCTTCCAAGTCCTTTGCTGTCTCTGACAGAATTACAATGTCATCGGCGAACCTCAAAGTTCTTACTTCTTCTCCATGAATTTTAATACCTACTCCGAATTTTTCTTTTGTTTCCTTTACTGCTTGCTCAATATACAGATTGAATAACATCGGGGAGAGGCTACAACCCTGTCTCACTCCCTTCCCAACCACTGCTTCCCTTTCATGTCCCTCGACTCTTATAACTGCCATCTGGTTTCTGTACAAATTGTAAATAGCCTTTCGCTCCCTGTATTTTACCCCTGCCACCTTTAGAATTTGAAAGAGAGTATTCCAGTCAACACTGTCAAAAGCTTTCTCTAAGTCTACAAAGGCTAGAAACGTAGGTTTGCCTTTTCTTAATCTTTCTTCTAAGATAAGTGGTAAGGTTAGTATTGCCTCACGTGTTCCAACATTTCTACGGAATCGAAACTGATCTTTCCCGAGGTCCGCTCCTACCAGTTTTTCCATTCGTCTGTAAAGAATTCGCGTTAGTATTTTGCAGTTGTGACTTATTAAACTGATAGTTCGGTAATTTTCACATCTGTCAACACCTGCTTTCATTGGGATTGGAATTATTATATTCTTCTTGAAGTCTGAGGGTATTTCACCTGTCTCATACATCTTGCTCACCAGATGGTAGAGTTTTGTCAGGACTGGCTCTCCCAAGGCCGTCAGTAGTTCTAATGGAATGTTGTCTACTCCCGGGGCCTTGTTTCGACTCAGGTCTTTCAGTGCTCTGTCAAACTCTGTACGCAGTATCGTATCTCCCATTTCATCTTCATCTACATCCTCTTCCATTTCCATAATATTGTCCTCAAGTACATCGCCCTTGTATAAACCCTCTATATACTCCTTCCACTTTTCTGCCTTCCCTTCTTTGCTTAGAACTGGGTTGCCATCTGAGCTCTTGATATTCGTACAAGTGGTTCTCTTCTCTCCAAAGGTCTCTTTAATTTTCCTGTAGGCAGTATCTATCTTACCCCTAGTGAGACAAGCCTCTACATCCTTACATTTGCCCTCTAGCCATCCCTGCTTAGCCATTTTGCCCTTCCTGTCGATCTCATTTTTGAGACGTTGTTTGTATTCCTTTTTGCCTGCTTTATTTACTGCATTTTTATATTTTCTCCTTTCATCAATTAAATTCAATATTTCTTCTGTTACCCAAGGATTTCTATTAGCCCTCGTCTTTTTACCTACTTGATCGTCTGCTGCTTTCACTACTTCATCCCTCAGAGCTACCCATTCTTCTTCTACTGTATTTCTTTCCCCCATTCCTGTCAATTGTTCCCTTATGCTCTCCCTGAAACTCTCTACAACCTCTCGTTCTTTCAGTTTATCCAGGTCCCATCTCCTTAAATTCCCACCTTTTTGCAGTTTCTTCAGTTTCAATCTGCAGTTCATAACCAAGAGATTGTGGTCAGAATCCATATCTGCCCCTGGAAATGTCTTACAATTTAAAACCTGGTTCCTAAATCTCTGTCTTACCATTATATAATCTATCTGATACCTTTTAGTATCTCCAGGATTCTTCCAGGTATACAACCTTCCTTTATGATTCTTGAACCAAGTGTTAGCTATGATTAAGTTATGCTCTGTGCAAAATTCTACAAGGCGGCTTCCTCTTTCATTTCTTCCCCCAATCCATATTCACCTACTATGTTTCCTTCTCTCCCTTATCCTACTGACGAATTCCAGTCACCCATGACTATTAAATTTTCGTCTCCCTTCACTACCTGAATAATTTCTTTTATCTCGTCATACATTTCATCAATTTCTTCATCATCTGCAGAGCTAGTTGGCATATAAACTTGTACTACTGTAGCAGGCATGCGCTTTGTGTCTATCTTGGCCACAATAATGCGTTCACTATGCTGTTTGTAGTAGCTAACCTGCACTCCTATTTTTTTATTCATTATTAAACCTACTCCTGCATTACCCCTATTTGATTTTGTATTTATAACCCTGTATTCACCTGACCAAAAGTCTTGTTCCTCCTGCCACCGAACTTCACTAATTCCCACTATATCTAACTTTAACCTATCCATTTCCCTTTTTAAATTTTCTAACCTACCTGCCCGATTAAGGGATCTGACATTCCACGCTCCGATCCGTAGAACGCCAGTTTTCTTTCTCCTGATAACGACGTCCTCTTGAGTAGTCCCCGCCCGGAGATCCGAATGGCGGACTATTTTACCTCCGGAATATTTTACCCAAGAGGACGCCATCATCATTTAATCATACAGTAAAGCTGCATGTCCTCGGGAAAAATTACGGCTGTAGTTTCCCCTTGCTTTCAGCCGTTCGCAGTACCAGCACAGCAAGGCCGTTTTGGCTAATGTTACAAGGCCAGATCAGTCAATCATCGAGACTGCTGCCCCTGCAACTACTGAAAAGGCTGCTGCCCCTCTTCAGGAACCACATGTTTGTCTGGCCTCTCAACAGATACCCCTCCGTTGTGGTTGCACCTACGGTACGGCCATCTGTATCGCTGAGACACGCAAGCCTCCCCACCAACGGCAAGATCCATGGTTCATGGGGGGATAGTGACTATATGTATTGTAATTAATACATTGAATTTAAGAAACGTCAGTCCTATTAACATTAAGGAATTTTCTCGTTACATTTCTGTCGAATGTGAGTAGTCACATCTAATAGAAATGTATGACAACAGTACAGAATGAACCAATGGGAAGAACAAGCTGATTGGTCGGAGGAAGAAATTTCCTGCGACCTGCAAGAGCTGTGTTTTCTCAGCTTAGATGCTTCTCGAAGATTATGCTAATATCTTTAGCGGTTTTTTGAAGTGGAGTTGGATACCATGTAGAGGTATTGGAGAATCTGTTTCACGAAAATTTAATCTGTTCAATTTTCGATGAGATATGAGGGTGGCCTGTGACTTCTTTGGGCTTAGCCTAGACCCAGGTTTTGTTCCCATAGTGATAACAAACAATGCTCATCATTACTACCTTATATGCCATCAGCTATATTATTATGGCTGGCGCTTATGTATAATTGGCATCAACAGCATATACATGGCAGTTACGCAAGTGAACCACAAATAAAATACTATTGATCGACAATGAGATAATCAATTAACCAAGGACGGAACCCTGAGGGACTCTATTTTTCAAAATGACATCTCCGACCCACAGAGGCATCGTTTCAACTTTTTTTGGGGTACCTGTTGAATCATAGTATTATACTGTTTGAGAAAGTAATAGTCTAAATAAACTACATCAAAAACGTTTCTGAAGTCAAGCAATGTGAACATCGTTATTACACATATGTCCAAGCCATTTCTGGTGTCTGTCACTTTACTTAATGTAGCTTCTGTAGTATGGTGTTTTCAGTTACCACACTGATATTTGTTGTGAATGTTATACACTACTGGCCATTAAAATTGCTACACCACGAAGATGACATGCTACAGAAGCGAAACGTAACCGACAGGAAGAAGATGCTGTGATATGCAAATGATTAGCTTTTCAGGGCATTCACACAAGGTTGGCGCCGGTGGCGACACCTACAACGTGCTGACATGAGGAAAGTTTCCAACCGATTTCTCATACACAAACAGCAGTTGACCGGCGTTGCCTGGTGAAACGTTGATGTGATGCCTCGTGTAAGGAGGAGAAATGCGTACCATCACGTTTCCGACTTTGATAAAGGTTGGATTGTAGCCTATCGCGATTGCGGTTTATCGTATCGCGACATTGCTGCTCGCGTTGGTCAAGATCCAATGACTGTTAGCAAAATATGGAATCGGAGGGTTCAGGAGGGTAATACGGAACGCCGTGCTGGATCCAAATGGCCTCGTATCCCTAGCAGTCGAGATGGCAGGCATCATTTACGCATGGCTGTAACGTATTGTGCAGCCACGTCTCGATCTCTGCAAGACAACAACCATCTGCACGAACAGTTCGACGACGTTTGCAGCAGCATGGACTATCAGCTCGGGGACCATGGCTGCGGTTACCCTTGGCGCTGCAAACAGACAGGAGCGCCTGCGATGGTGTACTCAACGACGAACATGGGTGCACGAATGGCAAAACGCTATTTTTTCGGATGAATCCAGGCTCTGTTTACAGTATCATGATGGTCACATCCGTGTTTGGCGACATCGTGGTGAACGCACATTGGAAGCGTGTATTCGTCATCGCCATACTGGCATATCACCCGACGTGATGGTATGGGGTGCCATTGGTTACACGTCTCGGTCACCTCTTGTTCGCATTGACGGCACTTCACTTTGAACAGTGGACGTTACATTTCAGACGTGTTGCGACCCGTGGCTCTACCCTACATTCGATCCCTGCGAAACCCTACATTTCAGAAGGATAACGCACGACCGCATGTTGCATGTCCTCTACGGGCCTTTCTGGATACAGAAAATGTTCGATTGCTGCAGTGGCCAGCACATTCTCCTGATCTCTCACCAACTGAAAACGTCTGGTCAATGGTGGCCGAGCGATTGGCTCGTCACAATACGCCAGTTACTACTCTTGATGAACTGTGGTATCGTGTTGAAGCTGCATGGGCAGCTGTACCTATACACGCCATCCAAGCTCTGTTTGACTCAATGCCCAGCCGTATCAAGGCCGTTATTACGGCCAGAGGTGGTTGTTCTGGGTACTGATTTCTCAGGATCCATGCACCCAAATTGCGTGAAAATGTAATCACATGTCAGTTCTAGCATAATATATTTGTCCAATGAATACCCGTTTATCATCTGCATTTCTTCTTGGTGTAGCAATTTTAATGGCCAGTAGTGTAGGTTCTGAGGTGTGCTCGAATGCTTTAGATTCCTCAGGTAACATGCTGATTGGCCTCTAGTCAGCTAGTGACTTTGTGTTGTCGTTGTTGGGTATTGTGTGAATTAAGCTTCGTTTCCAATGAGTAGGATATGTACCACCAGCGAAAGAGAGACTGAAGATGCCTGTGAGAACTGGAATAATGGTACTAACTACGTTTTTAGTCATACCTTTACGCACTCCATCATTTCTTACTGCAAGAGATGAAACTGTTGTGATTGCGTTTCGTACTCTGGATAAAAGCATGTTTAAAGAAAAACGTGTCTGTCAATAAAATTTTATCTTGTGCCTCGTAAATTATCGCAACTTGGAAATTGACTATCGTTGAGAAAATATCGTTTAATTTGTCTGTAAGGACTTGAAAACAGATTTTGCGTTTCCTATGCAGGAGCAGCCAAGTTTTCTTCTACAGACTAGTTTTGGTGATAAAATATCAATATGTCAATATATGGATATTTTTACATAATATATCGATACATATTGGCGTTATTTTTCTCACCTATACATCGATATAGAAATGGCAATATCGAGTGCCGATATTTTCATTTTATATTAATTTTTCACAATTTTCGGTAAATTTTTTAAATTGTTCTATTAAAACTGTAATAGAACATTATTTTACCTTCACTGTGTGAAGGAGTGTTACTATTTTTTGAGCTTTCATCACGTCCAGTCTTTCTCTTTGATTGAGTGCAGCAAGTAGTAGTCCGACTGCACTGGGCGGTGTCGGTGTGAATGGAATAACAAGATATCTGATGTGAAGAAATAGCTCATCAGTTGATTTACAAACAATTTTTAACGCAACTAGCGTGCTATCTATTCACATCAGCATTCTTCAAAACCAGTTGCTGAAACTGATGAACAAAAATTTAAAAGACAAGATTGGTCTTTGCGGTGGGCGGAAACGTGTGAGGAGAAATGCTGACGTAATCGACGCACGGTGTTAGCAGCAAAAACTGCAAAGCTTAACTTCACGACTCGATTTTGACACTACAACTTCTAGGTCGCTGGCGTTTGCAGAAATGAAAGAAACAGGGAAGTCGACATGAAGTGTTCCAGACAAATCCGACATGTGACGAAACCGAACGATGGACCCATCGGACACCTTTTATTGTGCCACTTACCAGCAGTTACCATTGTTAGCAAAGTGGTTATCGCCAGGGGTGAACGTGCAATGTATTCCGTTCAGTTCTTGCTCCAAGAGGAATAAGCAGGCTGCTAGCTTAGTGATATACAGAACATAATAATAAATCAGTACTTAAATATACAGATCTAAAACTGGCAGCATATTTGGAATGTGCATCCGATATCTTTTTTTTTTCTTTTTTTTGGCCGGTACCTCGATATTTTTTTTCTGTCGATATGTAGATAATTCCTTTCGGTGTATCGAAGGCACACGATACTTTTTTTTTTAATTTCGATATATCGGATTCCCGATATTCTTTAAAAATATCAACAGTCCTACCACACACGTGGAGGATGGCGTAGTGCACGTTTTGCTTTGCCATGTTTCGAAGTTACCTATATGCTTCACATAGTTCAGAATTCAGGAGTTTAATTTAGCTTGAATCCTCTATGTCCATAATCACGTTTATGTATTATCTGACATAGTTTTGTAGTCATCCATGGAGCAGGTACTCTGTCTGCTTTGACACAACGTTTAGGGGACTTAATCGTCTGATGTCGGCTTATTGCATATATCCTTATATACTGCCGCAAAATATATGACTCTAATTAGAATTAACCAACAGATGGAAGGTGAGAATTCATGGTTCCGTCGATGTCATGTTCATTGGAAACCAATTCCTACACACATCAAAAAAATTTTGCATCACCTCGGTTCCGAGAGTTCCGGAACCTGTAGACAAAACTGGAATAGAGATCAACATAAACATCATTTTCGCCCTTTTTACTGCTCATGAAAACCACACATTGCATTTTGTACCACCATACAGCAAGACCTTCAGAGGTGGTGGCCCAAATTTCTGTGCACACCGGTACCTATGATATCCAGCAGCACGTCCTCTTGCATTGATGCGTGCCTGTATTCGTCGTGGCATACTATTCACAAGTACATCAAGGCACTGTTGGTCCAGATAGTCCCACTCCTCAACGGCGATTCAGCGTAGATCCCTCAGAGTGGTTGGTGTGTCACGTTTTCCATAAACAGCCCTTTTCAGTCTATCCCAGGCATGTTCGATGGAGTTCATGTCAGGACAACACGCTGGCCACTCTAGTTATCCTGAAGGAAGTCATTTACAAGATGTGCACGATGGGGGCGCGAATGTCGTCCATGAAGACGAATGCCTTGCCAATATGTTGCCGATATGGTGGCACTATCGGTCGTTGGATGGCATTAACGTACCGTACAGCCGTTACGGCGACTTCCATGACCACCAATGGCGTACGTCGGCCCCACATAATGCCACCCTAAAAAACGGCAGGGAACCTCCACCTTGCTGCACTCGCTGGACAGTGTGTCTAAGGCGTTCAGCCTGACCGGGTTGCCTCCAAACACGTCTCCGGCGATTGTCTGGTTGAAGGCATATGCTACACTCATCGGTGAAGGGAACGTGATGTCAATCCTGAGCGGTCCATTCGGCATGTTGGGCGCATCTGTACCGCGCTGCATGGTGTCGTGGTTGCAAAGATGGACTTCGCCATGGACGTCGGGAGTGAAGTTGCGCATCATGCAGCCTATTGCGCAGTTTGAGTCGTAACACGACGTCCGGTGGCTGCGTTATTCAACATGGTGGCGTTGCTGTCAGAGTTCCTCCGAGCCATAATCCGTAGGTAGCGGTCATTCACTGCAGTAGTAGCCCTTCGGCGGTCTGAGCGAGGTATGTCATCGGCAGTTCCCGTCTCTCTGTATCTCCTCCATTTTGCTTTGATTCACTACGAGATGCCTGGACACGTCCCTTGTTGAGATCCCTTCCTGGCACAAAGTAACAATGCGGACGCGATCGAACCGCGGTACTGACCGTCTTGGCATGGTCGAACCGCAGACTACACGAGCCGTGTACCTCTTCCCTGGTGGAATGACTTCAACCGAACGGCTGTCGGGCCCCCTCCGTCTAATATGCACTGCTCATGCATGGTTGTTTACATCTTTGGACGGGTTTAGTGACACCTCTGAACAGTCAACGTCTCTCTTCAAGAGTTCTGGGAACCGGGGTGATGAAAAACTTTTTTTTGATGTGTGTGTTTCAGCCATGGTCGTTTCGGAGGGAAATTAAGGGAAACCATGAGAAACGTAAATCGAGACTACCAGAGTTGGATTTGAGTCCTGCTTCTCTCAAATACATTGCATCTTTTTAGGCATACCTCGCGAAAAGACCACCAACATGATATCAGAGAGATTCTAACTCACATGAAAGCTTACGAGCAATCATCCTTCCAGTGAAGTAGAGTAGCAATACGAGGATGTGACACTAGTACACAAAGTACGCTCCGCCATACACCCTAAGATGGCTTGCGGAGTATACATATAGATGCTGAAGGTCTGTTTCATTAGCCCGCATTGTTTGGTAGGGGTTTCGCTTTTAAGTCACATAGCCGCCTAGTAGTATAATGTTTACAAAAGGCATGCTGCAACCTCAACCAAATATGGATGGTGAACGTTGTTTCCACCAATGTCCTTCAATCTAGCCTATTTAGTGATGGACACGTACCTACCCTTGGACGTTAATCTCCCGTTGACGATAGAGAGTGAATGCAATTGCTGTGTATCTGAGAATCGTAGAATTGCTTATAACGTGGCTGAGTGCGCGCCGCTATGTGCCTGGGTAGTGGGTCGTGGGTCACGGACCTCGAACCCTGGCTTGGAGAAAGCTGCGTTTCGCGTTCAAGCATCCTGCATTTGCAACACTCCGTGCAATCCGTTCCGCTGACAGCATCCTCAGTATGGGGTCTCGCGGTCACTCCGCTCACTCGTGCAATTCTCTTATTATAAGAGAACCAGTCACAGCGCGCTTACAACAGGATTTCAACGACTAGCAGATACACATGAATCGGGAAAAATATAGGACGCCCAGTGACGTGCGATAACTCTATATAGAGACTACATCACGGTCTACTGTAAGCTGGAACCGCGCGGCCGCTACGGTCGCAGGTTCGAATCCTGCCTCGGGCATGGATGTGTGTGATGTCCTTAGGTTAGTTAGGTTTAAGTAGTTCTAAGTTCTAGGGGACTGATGACCTTAGACGTTAAGTCCCATAGTGCTCAGAGCCATTTGAACCATTTTTCTACTGTAAGCATTTTCAACGTTAAGTAAGTTATATCGTCCTTTACACCGAGGAAGGTGTGCCAATCATAGTATCCTCTTCCTGTGATTGGATACAAGTTTGATTTTAGTTTTGTAATGCATTCATTTGCTAAATACACACATAGCCTCTTGGTTTAAAAGGAGAGAAGTGTTGATGATAACGATGACATGACATATTATATTCTTTAAGCATCTCTGTTTTAACCAACTTTAAACGAAAAAATGATTGAGAAGCCTAAATCGTGTGCTTTGTGATTGCAGACCAAAGATCAGAGGCAGCCACATGGGTATAAACAAGGTCTCCTAAATCTTTAGCGTAAAGAAACAGGTGGCATAAAATACACTACTGGCCATTGAAATTGCTACACCAGGAAGATGACGTTCTACAGACGCGAAATTTAACCTACAGGAATAAGATGCTGTGATATGCAAATGATTAGCTTTTCAGAGCATTCACACAGAGTTGGCGCCGGTGGTGACACCTACAATGTGCTGACATGAGGAAAGTTCGATTTCTCATACACAAACAGCAGTTGACCGGCGTTGCCTGGTGAAACGTTGATGCGATGCCTCGTGTAAGGAGGAGAAATGCGTACCGTCACGTTTTCGACTTTGATAAAGGTCGGACTGTAGCCAATCGCGATTGCGGTTTATCGTAACGTGACATTGCTGCTCGCGTTGGCCGAGATCCAATGACTGTTAGCAGAATATGGAATCGGTGGGTTCAGGAGGGTAATACCTTCCAAAATACCTTCCAGAATTTCCCACAGATTGCTTCACATCCGTAAATCAATGTTGTGTGGCCAAAACACTGGCTTAGGGTAAGCAATGTAAGATCTATCCTTAAGTCGGAGGAATCGTGCCGTGATATACTTGGGTAGAGCAGAGAATTGTTCACAATGAAGGTGGCCGCTCTTTTCTATCGCTTCATTATATCCAGGCATTCTTCGTATGACATCGATTCTTCCCCGTGGCACCCATTCTTGTTCACGTTCCGAGATATCCATGTCGAATATATCGCGGCATGTGACCATAAATTGTGCTCGAGTTGAGGGAGTTGTGCATCCCAACAAGTTTGCCCAATTCATCTAGTATTTTCATATTTCCTTAGAAATTTCACTTGTTTCTATCTTATAGGTAATCCATTCGGTAATCTTTTAATAGTTCTTAAGGTACAAGCAAGTTTCTCTAAACTCTATGACTATAGAAAGGGGAGACTTTTTCTGACGTACCCTGCTTTCTCTTGTTCACAAGAAACACATTTTCAAACATAACCTGTTGAGCCCATTTATTAATTTTAATCAGGTTATCAGATGCTCTAACCTCCCAAAGTCTCAGACGCTATTCTGGAAGAGTACTTACGTCAGAGTACAGTGCCGCTCCGCCCAGATCTGCAATCATACTTTATTCCGCGTCGTAATTCAGCTCCAGCAGGGCGAGTTGTGTTAGAAGTCATAACTGTATCGAATTTTATAGTCAGTTGCATATTGCGATGATTTTTACACGCTTTCTTGGGGTATTGAGTACCAATGTGCACAGATTTTATTAATACACGACTATTATATCACAGTATAAGTTACAGTTCACAAAAACCTGAACGAGCTGGGTCAGTATGAGACAGCGAGCTGGACGATGAAAGAATTATACCAGGAAGCCCTAAGTCTTCGTAAAGTCGTTAACAGTACAGAAATAATCCCTGAATAAACGGACTGTGTCGTGAAACCACATAGTAAAATTCGCTGCCACATTGGTTCTCGCTGTGGGGGAGAGCCACAACGCCTGTTTATTCATGGAAGCCATTGACAAATAAAATGGGTTCTAGATTCTGTTTCTGCAGTAAATGATCGTTGCAAGTAGCAGGGATAGAACCAGAAAGGTAATGACCGTGGACAAGTCCTCAGACGTTGGCGCCACACTGCAGGAAAATAACTGTGACATCCTGAAGTACAAGTTCATTGATGAGGCGACAGATAATTCGCTATTATAGGAGTATATGATGACAAATTCAGAACAAATAAAACACATTTGTGACAGTAAAAGGTGCCCAAGCAGTCAAATCGGTACACCATACAACCCGCCTACCCCACCACACTCTGGCAGTAACACAGACGGTTATTCTCTCATCCAAAATATCATAAAGGTACCGAATGGCACCCTGCGACTCATTGTCTGAGGCACCTTGAGCCTTTTATTGTGATTCGGCAATGGTTATCGCAGACCCTGATGAACTGTGAGATAAACCAGTATCGTGTCCCACACATGTTTGATGGGCGAGATATCTGCTGATGTAGTTCTCCAGGGCAGTTGTACACCATGAAGAGAGCGTTGCATGTGGACAGGCACTGTGCTGCTATAAGAGGACAATACCTTTCTGACGAATAAACTGCAGTACACGGGGTAAACGCCTGTGCAGTGTAGCCGTCACTGCTTACTTTATCACGCGAACTGACTCGCTCTTTACTTAGTTGGATAGCGACTGGCTATCTCTTTGTTGTGCAAATTACGTGCTTTGCACTATTCCTGTGTTTATTAGTGTGTGTTTTTAATTATAGTTATTGTTTATGTTTGTCCTATTGTGTGATGAACAGTTTATTGTTATGATTAACATATTTTGCTGTGGCGGTGGATTACTGTCGTAGCAAGACTGGCCCTCTTGTGTTGCCCCTTCTGTGTGGTTTACGACCGAGGTTTGAGACCAATCTGTTTCCTGACTGCTGTGTCTTCTCAAAGAACAGTCGAGCAGTCTTCTTTATTCTCTCCTTTATTGGGTGCACTACTTTTATGTAGTTCCCTAGCCGGGATGTGACGCGGAAGTTTCATTATCATCCTAAGTATTTTACCCTGGAGGCCCTGCAGCCTTCAAATGTGGCAGTCTGCCATGTTGCTCCACACTTCCCCCGCGTAATCCCTCACCAGTCTTATGAGGGTGAGAAACAGCGTATAACCGCAGTGTGTGAATAGGATTGTCTTTGGATTCATTATAGATGTGGCCCCCATGTGAGGTGCCTGTCCAAGGTCAGGCCAAGGTACTTTGCGGTGCAGGTCCATGGGATGAGACCTCCCATGACCCTTACCGGTTGTAAGTCAATGGGAATCCTTTTCCTCATAAAGGTGATTGTCTGACTTTTGTTAGCATTGTATTTCAGGCACCACTTTTGTGACCCATGTACCAAAAGCGTCACAGGCCGTCTGCAGGCGGTGGCGCATGAGATTCGCATTCGTGCTTCTAGAGTAAAGCGTGGCCTCGTCTGCGTATAGTGCTAGCGAAACTCTTTTCGCCTTTGGCGTGTTCGAGGTATATACTCGTAGGGAGTACAGCAGGGGGCCGAGAACAGAACCCTGCGGCACTTCCGCCAGTATGGACCTCTATGTAGATAAGCCCACTCCTGCACGGACATTCAGCGTTGATCCAGTGAGCTAGGACTCGATGAGTCGGACGTGCGGCGTCGGTACACCGAATACGAAAAGTTTGTAGAGGAAGTCCTTGTGCCACAAGCAGTCGAAGGTGCTGGAGACGTCAAGGAGCACCGCCCCTGCGTACTCTCGACGTTCCGGGGCACTCATCGCGCCATCCACCAGTCGTGCTGTTGCAGCTGTTTTCAGTGCTGTGTCCGCTTCGGAAGCCGAAGTGTTCCGGCGGTAACAGCTCCTCGTCGTTTATGTGAAGCATTAGCCTCTTAGATTACATGCGCTCGAATGCCAATACTGTAAGAGGCTTTACCCCACAGAAACATCAAATGTGCTCGCGACTTGTAACTGGTGGCCCTCCACACCGTGAAGCCTAGGATAGGACCTGCGTGTCGTGGGCGAATGCACTCTGGAATAGGTAGCTCAGGTGTACGCCATACATGTGTACGTCCATCACTAAAAAACACCCAGAGCCCACTCTTATCACTGAAGATAACAGACCGCCATTCCACTCTCCAGACAATCATTTCACGACACAAAAGTAGCCGTGCTTGGCGGTGTCATCGTGTCAGTCGTAGCCTGGCCACAGGCACACGTGTGTTAATCCTGTTGCAAGCAGGCAGTTCACAATGGCCTCTGATGGCACTACAGATGCCACATGTGCCCGAGTTTTTCCCCTGGATGATCGTCGGTCGATCATCGCTGCTCCCCAATTCGTCGAACTTGACGTACATCTGTGCTACGCGGACGTCCAGAACCTGGTCTACAAGTGTGGAAGCGTTCCACACACTACTGTTAAAAGCAGTTATAACCACCGATACATTGTGCCCAACATGTGCAGCAATCATTTGATACGTTCATCGGGCTGCCTGCAGGCCCTCAGCGCGATCCAGTTCAAATTACTGAAGCTGTTCAACATGAGTACATATTCGTCGGTGGGGCACTCATCTACTCTGGAATGAAAGCCGCAAGCACTACTCACCTCCAAACTAGGGACAGTCACTACCCGCAAAGTTAAAACAGAGGGTGCACGGACAAGTCGGTGAGTGTGACAAATGAATCACCGACATTACAACCCTCAGAATGCACATATGATACCCTAGTGCAGCTGAGTACAGTCCTTGAGGATTTTTTTTCTGACAGTCTATAATCTCCGGTCGCGATCTCGATTCCAGCTCGTCACCAGTAATGGAAGACCAGCCACTAATGTTTGCGAAACTTCGGAAAAATTGTTGGTTAAACGCCGGCCGAACATCCCAAGGCGAATCCTACAGGCAGAATATCAATATAAAAATTTATTTAAACTTACATGCATACAAAACAAAAATTCAAAAATGATAATACCATGAAAGTTTATATTACTGCTACGAACAGATCGCAGGTAAGTGTCTGTTAACAACTTTGGACAGCCAGGTTGGTCCGGTAACTAACAGATAATGTGAGAGTACACGTTTTGGGCTTACAGCCAGGACGATACTTCACCCAATCTTATAACTTCCGAAAATATGACCAAATAATGTAATTGTATAGCCAATATTGTGCAGTGTACTCTAGTGTTATATAGCGCATATCCACCTTTATAACGAATTCCCCCAACCATTTCAACAGGAAAACGGGTCAGCTTCTTTAGCAGGACTGTCCCATCCCGTCGATTTGAACTAGCGTCTGTCAACTAGCTCAGAAACCCGGCTTTACTTAGGTATTTATTTTTTCCAATATTCTATTAGGCCATATCCCCCACCCTTCTCTGTCTCTGTCCAACCCCCCCTCCCCCTCTCTCGTCCATCTCCTCCCTCCCCTCTTTATCTGTCCTTGTTCTCCTTCCCCCAACAGATGGTGCAATATGTGGATATTGTCTGCAAAACGTATTGCGAATAGAGTTAGTAGCAAAGAAAGAGCAAATTATAACATGTCTGGTGTAGCAGTTTTACTGCATAAACACCTAAAACGTATTACGTGTTAAACTTTTACCCTTTATTCATGTTGGCTGGAGTGTCAGTGAGAAAAAGCTTTGTAATGGTTTAAAATTATGTGTACAGTTTGTTGGAAGCCGCTGAGTGCTCTCATTCTGGATGAATAAAGTCTGGCTATTAGCACGCAGTGGATTACGCTTCTTTTTCACTCCCATCCCGGCTCCTTTGAGAAGCAGTTTGTTCTTACCCCAACGTTGCTTCTTTCCAGATAGCAAGTGATACGTGTACCAAGTTTGATTCACATCGACCTAGCAGCTTAAGAGCAAAAGCTCTACTATACACCTTTTTCCAAAGCTGTTTCACAGAGGAAGTTCGCACTGCAGTTCCTTCTCTAAATCCTCGCACAAACGAAAAAATGGCTGACATCGAAATAAGTGTCCAAGGAATGGAAAAGCAACTGGAATCACTCAACAGAGGAAAGTCCACTGGACCTGACGGGCTACCAATTCGATTCTACACAGAGTACGCGAAGGAACTTGCCCCCCTTCTAACAGCCGTGTACCGCGAGTCTCTAGAGGAACGGAAGATTTGCAGCGGATAGGCACTTGGTGCAGGTAGTGGCAACTGACCCTTAACATAGACAAATGTAATGTATTGCGAATACATAGAAAGAAGGATCCTTTATTGTATGATTATATGATAGCGGAACAAACACTGGTAGCGGCTAGTTCTGTAAAATATCTGGGAGTATGCGTACGGAACGATTTGAAGTGGAATGATCATATAAAATTAATTGTTGGTAAGGCGGGTTCCAGGTTGAGATTCATTGGGAGAGTCCTTAGAAAATGTAGTCCATCAACAAAGGAGGTGGCTTACAAAACACTCTTTCGACCTGCACTTGAGTATTGCTCATCAGTGTGGGATCCGTACCAGATCGGGTTGACGGAAAGATAGAGAAGATTCAAAGAAGAGCGGCGCGTTTCGTCACAGCGTTATTTGGTAAGCATGATAGCGCTACGGAGATGTTTAGCAAACTCAAGTGGCAGACTCTGCAAGAGAGGCGCTCTGCATCGCGGTGTAGCTTGCTGTCCAGGTTTCGAGAGGGTGCGTTTCTGGATGAGGTATCGAATATATTGCTTCCCCCTACTTATACCTCCCGAGCAGATGACGAATGTAAAATTAGAGAGATTCGAGCGCGCACGGAGGTTTTCTGGCAGTCGTTCTTCCCGCGCACCATACGCGAGTGGAACAGGAAAGGGAGGTAATGACAATGGCACATAAAGTGCCCTCCGCCACACACCGTTGGGGGGCTTGCGGAGTATAAATGTAGATGTAGATGTATGTATACATACATTTTTCTAAGATACATAGATTACGGTGATGTCGACGAGGTGACAAACAGTCCTTTCCTGTATTTCGAAAGTTAATTCCCACTGAAAATGAGACGTCATCAAGCATACATTTGTCGGCAGCAGTACGCATAATTTACACTTATTTAAGAACGAAAATAGCGGGCAGAATAATGTCAGGATCTTCTACCCGAGCTATGAAATTAATGAGTACATACTGTAGCTATTTTTTACAATGGCTGCTTTGACAGATACAACGTTTTAACCTTGAGATCAGAGTGTGTAGCCGGTAACGGCGCCATTTATATAATGGAAGTACGCTGTAGAAACAGGCATGTTGCGTCCAACTTGATAAAAGTTGCAGTAACAGGCTTTTCGGCTGAGCTGGCGTCCCTCAGCAGCAGCGCTATTTAATGGACTCAAGATTAGTCTTAGTCACCGTCTCCATTACCCGTACCTCCATAAATTTACAACGCCCTTATTTCCTTCGCCACCTATGACGAGCTCTCTCATGGACCAGTGAAAGTGTTGCATAAATTTGGAAGCGAACTTCCACGTTCTTCCGAACACGAATAAGTCAAAACTATTTTAACTACTTTTTCCAGAATGGTGGAACACAGATACTCCAGTGTTGTGATGTGTTCTCAAAAATGTTTTTTGAAAACGTTGACATACTGGGAAAGGGTCCACGACCATTTCTTAGCGTAGTGTGCCAAGTGTGTATCCGTCCAATGTGGTCTCTGTGTTGAGTGCATCATTATGCATTGTTCGGTTATATGTACGTTCCTCTGAATGATTATGGAAACTAAATTAAGGAAAGGATAGAAGCTAGTGTCAACAAAAAGTCCATTGGTCTGCAATAGTACAAAGGATACTACAGTGCACTTGCACCCACATTGATAATATCCCCCCACTTGTTATTTCCAGTACGCCTAAATGAAACTGATTAAACATTCTTCTCCCATCATAATTTGAACTATGTACGGCAGAGAAGTTATATACCTCACTGTCACGAGTGCTCGTGGGTTTTAGAGGCATGTGTTTAGTACTGTTAGTTGGGTACCCAGTGTCTGCTGGGTACGTTTTGATTTCAATTCCATTAGCCCATCTCCTCCTTCCCCCTCCTCTCTGTTCATCTCCTTCTCCCCCTTCTCTTTCTCCTTCTATTTCACCCTCCCCCCGAGTGTCTATTTCCTTCTGTCCCTCCCTCTGCCCATGTGCTACTCCGCCTCTGCCTGTCCAACTCCTCCTCCTTACCTCCTCTATCTGTCTGTCTCCAACTCTTTCTTTTCACTGTTCATCTGCTCCTTCCCCTCTCTCTTTGTCCACCTCCTCCTATTCCCTTTCTCTGTATATTTCCCCCTCCCCTCACTGTTTCCCTCTCCTCGCCCATCATATCTGCGTCCATGTCTTCCTTCCCCCCTCTCTCTCCATGTCTTCCTGTCCTCTGCTCTCCCCACATTATCACCCCACCCCAACACGAGGATGCTAGTTATTACCCCCTTCCCCCCTCCCCAGCGCCAATATATCTTTCCAGATAGTGATACATGAACAACATTTCGTAGAAATCGTTGCAGCAGGTTAAGCAAACCTTTTTAGCCGCGGTTTTGTAGGAGTGCGCCCATGTTACATATATTTCACAGATATATGTTCACATATTTCACCTGTATCTGTAGCTAATGCCATCCTGCAGTTTCACTATTATGTAGTTCAGTTTCTATGATATTGTATCATCTGAACAATGTGTTGTACAATGATATAATTTCGATGGTACCTTCAGTGGTATACGTGAATACTGTCTGCAAAACGTGTCATGACTACAGTGAGTAATAAAGAAGTAATAGATTAAAACGTCATTCCAGATGTGGCAGTTTAACAGCATGAACAGCGAAAAGGTAGTAAGCGATAAACTTTTTTCTTCCTTTATATTGTGATGGCTGACAGCGAGAAAAAGTTCCGCAAAGGTTTACCATTATGTTTAAAATTTGTTGCAAATCGCTAAGTGCTCTAATTCTCAATTATAGGATGGAAAAAACCTGTGAAATAGCGCATAATGAGCTACACTACTTCTTCACATCCACCCCTACCCTCTTTTATACACAGCTGGTTCTTACCCTAACATCGATTCTCTCAAGACACAGAGTGATATGTGTCCAAGTTTGGTTGAAACTGGTCCAGTGTTTTAGGATGAGATGTGAAATACAGGGTGATTATTATTAAAGTTAAACTTTCAAAACGCTCTAGAAGTAACGCCACTGGTCAGAATGAAGTGAAATTGCAATGGAATATTATTGGAGAAGGGGGAAAACGTATGGCAGAAGAAAAAAATAGTGTGAAAACTGATCAACAGATGGCGCTGTATGTGTTAAAAGATGTAGATGAAAACATGACATGCGCATGACCCACTGAAGTTGGTATAAACAAGGCAGGTACACGGCTTTTCCTTCTTCTGTTGTGCCAGCATTTCCTGGATCTCCACACCCACCCGCTTTTACAAAGTGAATGCCTTGCGCCCCGCCTTGCCTCCCATATCTGCCTTCCTTCCCCCACACGGCACCTGAATGACCTCATCGCCTTCCCTCACCTCCTCCTTTTCCACCAACATCTCCGTATCCCTTACACTGTCCGCAGGCTTAATCCCCACCCCTCCACCCCTGCCCATTGCTGCGCCTCTGTCGCTGTATCCCTCCCTCTTTCCTCCTCCATCTTCTTCATCAGGGCAATTTCCTGCACCTCCCCCTCCCGGACGTTGAACTTCATCATGACATCTACCCTTCCTTCCAACTGTAACCTGGCCTTGTTCCCCCCATCCCCAGCGCCCTCTTTTTCCTCTCCCCTCCTTCTCTCAGTGTGGATTTTTCTCCTTCCCTCCCTGAGTCCCTGCACCCCCTCCTCAATTGCTTCCCTCCCACATCCTTCTTTTCGGCGAGCCCCCCGCCAATCTCTTCCCCATATCCTCCCCCCTCCCTTCTTCTCTTCCCCCCCTCTACTCCCCTCCCTCCCTTCTTCCCTCCTCCCCCCTCTCCTCCCCTCCTTCTTCCCTCCTCCCTTACCTGTATGCCCCTGGCAGATCCTCTCTGTTTGCTCATCGTCATCAGCGTACTACGTCAGTGTTGTGTTTGGTGCTGCTCTCCTGTGCGTCATGAGCTGTGATTTTAATTGTGTGCTGGACTTGCACATAGTGTTATTGTCAGTGATTGTTATGTGCTACGCTATCCGTTGATAATTTTATGGTCCAGTGTGTGGTTCTGTTTTGTGTGCGCTCATTTTTCACTGTTTTTATCTCCTTTACAGAGTGGCCCCCCTTTTTTTGTCTGTTCTCTTCCGTGATGTTCCCCTTTTTTATATCTATGTACCCCATATTCTCTCCTTTATGTTATTTTAAATGTCTTCTATTGTATGATTAATGTCTTTCGACCGAAGAGCAGCGCATATGCTGTTGCCAGCCCGCCCCAGATGGTGCATTGAAATTCAATAAAGAAAAAACAAGAAAAAAACGGCTTTTCCTCCTTTCGCGTCTGCGACGTTCGCCATGACTGTCTCAATACATGATCGCTCTCTGCTTTTAAAGCTGTATTACAAGAATGATGACTGTGCACAAGTCGCTGTGCAGAAGTATGGACACTGAAGGGTTTGAAAAAAGGTGTTGGCATGATGACAGCCCTGGGTATGGAGAAAATGATTCAGAAATTCGCCGGCCGGAGTGGCCGAGCGGTTCTAGGCGCTTCAGTCTGGAACCGCGTGACCACTACGGTCGCAGATTCGAATCCTGCCTCGGGCATGGATGTGTGTGATGTCCTTAGGTTAGTTAGGTTTAAGTAGTTCTAAGTTCTAGGGGACTGATGACCACAGCTGTTAAGTCCCATAGTGCTCAGAGCCATTTGAACCATTTTTCAGAAATTCGAAAACATGGGTTCTTTTGGTGTGCTACCTGGTAGAGGGAGGAAACGAATTGATTCGACGTCAGTGGAAGCAGTGGCCCCAGCAATGCAGGAGGAGACGAGTGGTGGTGTGCAAACGTGTAGTGCATGGAGAACTGGCCGAACATTGGACATACCGTTGAGCACGGTGCGTAAAACCATACGAAACATCCTTCTTTGCTATCCATTCAAAATTACCCATGTGCACGAGTTGCTTCCTGTTGACCTGCCAGCAAGAGAAACCTTTGCTTTAGAATTTCTTGCTTTCATGGAAGTGGACAGTGATTGGCCGTGGAAGATTTTGTGGACAGACGAAGCCCACTTCCATCTGACAGCATATGTCAAAACGCAGAATTGTCGAACATGTGCAACGGAAAATCTACACTGCTGGCCACCGTAAATGCAACACCCTGAAGGAAGCATCCGAATCAAGTGAAATTTACACCATGGGTTTGCAGCGATCAGATATGCAACTGATTAGAATTTCAGCGCAGACGCACATCACGCGCGCCTGTGGCGCCACCTCATAGCGCCATTTAAGGCTTGGCGATTTCGACGAGTGTACGTTCGGCACGTGTGTTTACCTTTTGGTTGTTTCACAAGACGATCAGTTATGCCTCGTAGACAACAGCGAACATCGTTTGATCAAGTATCCGAGTTCGACAGAGGAAGGATAGTGGCTTACCGAGATTGTGGATTATCATACAGAGAAATCGCTAGTCGTGTTGGACGAAACCAAACAACTATAATGCGGATACGTGACCGTTGGATGCAGGAGGGTACGACGGACCGACGTGGTCGATCGCATTCACCTAGGTGCACCACTGCACGTGCTGATAGGCAAATTGTGCGCGTGGCAGTGACGGATCGCTCAGTGACATCCCGAACCATAGCACAGCACATTGCGTCTGTAACGCATCATCCAGTGTCTGCGCGTACCATTCGACGCCGTTTACAGCAGAGTGGTCTGTCCGCAAGACGTCCATTGCTTCGTCTACCATTGACGCAGAACCACAGACGTCTCCGTCGCCAATGGTGTGATGACAGACGGATGTGGACGGCAGAATGGAATGACGTTGTCGTTACTGACGAGGCACGCTTCTGTCTGCAGCACCACGATGGTCGGATTCGAGTGTGGAGACACCGTGGAGAGAGGATGCTGGACAGCTGCATTATGCACCTCCACACTGGTCTTGCACCGGGTATTATGGTACGGGGCGGTATGGGATATTACTCTCGCACGCCTCTAGTACGCATTGCCGGTACTTTAAATAGCCGGCGCTACATATCCGAGGTGCTGGAGCCAGTTGTCCTTCCTTACCTTCAGGGCTCGGCCACATCCATATTTCAACAGGATAATGCGCGACCACACGTGGCACGCATTGTACAAAGGTTCTTCGTCAATAACCAGATTGAAGTGCTTCCCTGGCCGGCTCGCCCTCCGGATCTCTCGCCGATAGAAAACATGTGGTCCATGGTTGCTCAACGAGTGACCAAGATTACATCCCCAGCTGCCACACCAGATGATCTTTGGCAACGTGTGGAAGCTGCTTGGGCTGCTGTACCCCAGGAACACATCCAACGTCTCTTTGACTCAATGCCGAGACGTGTGGCAGCGGTGATCTCCAACAATGGCGGCTACTCTGGCTACTGATTCTGGCAGTAACCACACGTCACAGACGTCTGTAAACGTAATCATTTGATACTTGGGCAACATGTTATCTACAAAATAAATTTTGTTGTGCTACCTCTTGCCTTTCTTGGTGTTGCATTTACGGTGGCCAGCAGTGTATAAGCAAATCAACCAGTATCACTTCATCCTGAAAAGGTCACTGTGTGGTGTGGGTTTACGGCATCATTTATCATAGGGCCATATTTTTTCGCAGAGAGAGGTGCTTCCGGTCCTGTTACCTGTACCGTCGCTGCTAAGTGTTATGAGTGTCTTCTACACAACCACGTCGTTCCAGCTCTCCAACATTTCGCAAATGTTAGAATTATCAGCCGCCATTTCCCTACAGCCTGGCCGTCCCGATCACCTGATCCTAATCCGTGTGACTTCTGGCTGTGGGTCTATCTCAAAGATGTTGTGTTCAGTTCAAATTCAAATGGCTCTGAGCACTATGGGACTTAACATCTATGGTCATCAGTCCCCTAGAACTTAGAACTACTTAAACCTAACTAACCTAAGGACAGCACACAACACCCAGCCATCACGAGGCAGAGAAAATCCCTGACCCCGCCGGGAATCGAACCCGGCAACCCGGGCGTGGGAAGCGAGAACGCTACCGCACGACCACGAGATGCGGGCGTTGTGTTCAGTGATCCGATTGCAAACGTAGCTGCACTGATGGTAAGCATTGGGCAACACATTCTGAACGTGACCCCGGGAACACTTCGATCAGTTGTGAAACATGCTGTTTCTCGATTTCAACCTGTTGCAGAAAAATGTGGCCAGCATAATGAACATCGTTATTGTTAATAATCCGATTTGATTTTCATTGACTTTTTTTATGCGGTTTTTGGCCTCAGGACAGTTAAAAACCGATGTGATTGATGCTTTATGCGGTTTTTGTCCTCAGGACAATTAAAAAACGATGTAATTGGTGCTTTTTATGCGGGTTTTGGCCTAAGGACAATTAAAAATCGATTTTTCTCATCCGATGTGTTGTGACCTTGTCACGGTAAATGGCCTCAAGTAACTATCTGTACCACACCTGTGCACTCATGCACACTGAGTAGTACTGTTTGTTTAACGTCAAACGTACACATTAGGCATTGTTATATGATGCATTTGTCATTTGTAGTCGACCACCATTAAATTATGATGTTTACAGCTCCATCTATTGCTATATTTTGTAACTATTTATTTTTCTTCTACGATACGATTTCCCCCTTCTCCGATAGTTTTCCATTGCAGTTTGACTTCATTACGACCAGTGACGTTATTTCTACAGCGATCTGAAAGTTTTATTATAATCACCCTGTGTACATACATCCATACACACACTGATAAACCAGAGTATCGTATTAACTTCTGTACATGAGCAGTAAGACAAGGTACTCCAGATGTATCATGTATCTTGGTTAGTGATGAATCCACATCTACCAGTCATGGCCAGGTAAACCGCCGGAACATGACCAGTACTGGCTTGTTGACAATCCCCATTGGCTTCGTCAGGTGGAACGTCATCGTCGATGGAGTCTAAACGTGTGGTGTGGAATGGTGAACCATCAGCTCATAGGATCGTCTTTCAGCCGTCTTCCATGGAGGCTAGAAGACGTTCCTCTGGAGACTTGGAGAAACCTGTGGTACCAACATGACGGCTGTCTAGCCCAAAGTACACGAAGTACTATGGTACGTCTTTACGTATTGTTTTCAAATTTTAGGACTGGACGCAGTGGAGCTGAACTTTGGCCTGTCCGATCCCCCGATTAGACTTCTGTGTGTGGGAAAAGCTGAAAGACGCTATCTACAAGGACATAGCAACTACATCCGCCGATATGCAATGTTGTATTACTGCAGCTTGCCGGGACATCCCCGCTGAAATGCTAGCACTTGTGCAGTAGTCGTTCCATACCAGACTGGAAGTGTGTATTTACACTGCCGGTGGTCATTCTGAATACAACCAGTAATGCGCAGTTGTCTCGTTACAGATCATAATCCACATAACTAGCATATGCACTTGTGTTGTTCTTTAGTGTGTCCTACCACAGGTACTGTACAAGTGTCGGTGTGGAAACTTTTCAAAATACGATACCTTGTAAACGACTACCACTAGAATCATGCAAGAAACACCACTGAAATGGCAATTTATCCACCTTTTAGTTTTTTTAATATCTATACGTATGGTGCCATGTGAAAAGCGTACGTCTGCACAAAAAGTACACTGTATAAGTATTATTACAATCTGTTTATTGGCTAACAATACGAGCCCCTGACTATCAACCCAATCTGTGAAAACCGCACATGAATACAACTTTCCATTCCCGCTATATTTGCGGTGCAAGTTTCACGTGATTCACTCTATACATGCTGCATGAAAAGAGAAGGTTTTTAGCAGAAATGTCGAAAAGTTTATGGCCGATTTACTTCAAATTTCTATATGAGACCCTACTAAACGTTCGAATGGTTATAGGTTACATATTTTTAAATATATAGGGTATATAACTATACATACAACATGTAAAAGGAGAACGTCGTTAATAAAAATCGCGAAACGTTCTTCATGAAATTATGTCAATGTATATATCTATTATGTAAAAGGCAAAACAATTGTTCGTCAGGATAGAAGTCAGGAGCGGAGGGCGTTGTAAAATGACAATTAGTTGAGTGGAATGGACCCAGTTTATTCTTGTAACGATGGTACAGTGGTGCCTACGTAGGGCTGAGCAGCCCCAAGAGGGGTTGCCGTCTGCTCATCAGAGAGGCAGAGGCTAGAGGAGCGACTACTCGAGGCCGAGGTCAGGAGCTAAGAGAGCGCGGAGCTGTTTCTAAGCCGCCCTCGCTGCTCCCAGCCGCGTCCCCACGTGATCACACGATTAGTCTCTGATTGGAGGATTGATTCCGCCAACGCGCCTTGCTAGTAGCGTACCCCCGTTAGCGCAACCAACCCGTGGGACTTGAGTCTGACCGAGGAGCACGTGGCAGGAATGTGCCGACCATGGTCTTCCGGCCAGCACCTTCCACCACAGTATGCCCAAGCCGGCTATGGCCGAACATTATGCATGGAAAATTTTATTTAATAAAACTTTGTCGGCAATGATCCCTCTTGGGGGGTCTCCTCCCTGCACACAATTCTCCAAAAGTTCTTGACCGATTTGCTTCAAATATTTACACGTATTTACACAATACTCCAGTTAGCTAACACTTGGTTTAAGAGTCGTGAAAGAAGTATGTATTAATAGCAAGAGCTCAGATGGAAAACCAGTTCTAAGCAGAGAAGGGAAAGCAGAATGGTGGAAGGGGTATATAGAGGGTCTATACAAGGGCGATGTACTTGAGAGCAATGTTACGGAAATTGAAGAGAACGTAGATGAAGATGAAATAGGAGATATGATACTGCGTGAAGAATTTGACAGGGCACTGAAAGACCTAAGCCGAAGCCGGCCGGATTGGCCGAGCGGTTCTAGGCGATACCGTCATTTCAGGATTTAAGCTAGCTTCCTACTTCTGCAGAGTAGATATGGATGGAGGAGGAGTTGCCACATTTATTAAAAACTGCCATAAATTCAAGAACATTGACATTAACAAATTCTGTTTAGAGCAGCATCTAAAAGCATGTGCAGCAGAAGTAGAGTTCCATAACAGATCTTATATAATAGTAACTATTTACCGAGCACCTGCAGGAAATTATAATCTATTCATAAATCATTTAGAAGCTCTTTTGGGTTATTTAACAGGAAGAAACAAAGAAATTTTAATTGCTGGTGACTTTAATACAGATTTCCTAATGCAATCTTCCAGGAAACATTTACTGCAGTTAGTAATGTTGTCTTTCAATCTAACTCACACTGTAAACTTTCCAACTAGGATCACTAAATCCTAAAGGACAGCCATTCATAACATTTTTATAGACAAATCAAAGGAACAAAATCGTTTCATAAAACCTGTTATAAATGGACTATCAGATCATGACATGCAGCTCCTTGTTTTAGAAGTAAATTCTAAGCAGATTATCAAGACTGCTAAATCTGAGTACAGGAGAGTAGTCAATCAACCAAAAATTGAGTGTTTTAGAAAACTGCTCAAAGATATGAACTGGAAAGATGTTTATAGTGCTCATGACGTGAATGAAAAATATAACACATTCATGAACAATGTCAGTACCATGTTTGAAACTGTTTTACTCTAAAAGTTACTCAAATTAAACAGAATGCCTACAATTAAACCATGGATTACACAAGGAATAAAGATTTCCTGTAAGACAAAAAGGAAAATGTATCTGTCGACCAAGAATAGCTCCAACGCTGATGATTTAGCTGAATACAAGGAATACTGTAAAATATTAAAAAAAGTAATTCAGACATCTAAACAAATTCACTACGAGAAGAAGATAGCAATGTCAGGGAACAAAATAAAAACAATATGGGATATAGTGAAAGAGGAGACTGGTAGAACCAGAAAGGAACAGGAGCAAATAGCACTAAGGGTAGATGACACATTAGTAACCAATGGGCATAGTGTGGCAAATCTATTTAACATGTACTTTATATCCGTTACTGATAGAATGGGATTGTCAGGATCAGTAAATAATGCCCTTGAATATCTGAATCTAGCCTTTACAAATAGCTTCAGGTATATGAATATGTCACTCACTTCACAAAAGAAATAACTTCCATAATAAAATCTTTAAAAACAAAGCATTCTAGTGATTACGGTGAAATATCAACAAAGTTAACTAAGGCATGTTCTTGTGAATTTAGTACAATTCTGAGTTACTTGTGTAACCAGTCAATTATAACTGGGACATTTCCTGACTGGCTAAAATTAGCAGATGTTAAGCCTCTATTCAAGAAAGGGGATAAAGAGGTACCATCAAACTACAGACCTATTTCACTTTTGCCAGCATTCTCAAAAATTTTAGAAAATGTAATGTACAGGGAGCTTCTCAACCATCTGACCACAAGTAACATATTATCAAGAACACAGTTTGGATTTCTGAAGGGTTCTGATATCGAGAAGGCTATTTACACCTACAGTGAAAACGTACTTAATTCATTAAATAACAAGTTACAAGCAGCAGGTATTTTCTGTGATTTGTCAAAGGCTTTCGATTGTGTGAACCACAACATCCTTTTAAATAAATTAGAATTCTATGGTGTCACGGGCAGTGCTGCAAAATGGTTCAAGTCATACCTCGCTAACAGGAAACAGTGGATGTCAGTGCAAGGGACTAGTGAATTAAGTCATCATTCATCATCAGAATGGGAAGCAATTACATGTGGTGTCCCACAAGGATCCATCTTAGGCCCATTGCTTTTTCTTGTGTACATTAATGATCTCTCATCAGTTACACTGCCAGAAGCAGAGTTCGTTTTGTTTGCAGATTACACAAGTATTGCAATAAATAGTATGTCGAGTGTAGTTCTAGAAAGATCTGCTAATGATATTTTCATGGATATTAGTAAATGGTTTAAAGCCAACTCACTGACATTAAACTTCGAAAAGACTCACCATATGCAATTCAGAACCTGTAAGAGGTTTCCATCCAGCATATGCATAAAGTATGAAGAAGGGCAGATAGTAGAGGTTGACAGTCTTAAATTCCTGGTATTACAACTTGATAATAAATTCAGTTGGGAGGAGCACACCACAGAACTGCAGAAAACGCCTTAACAAATCTGTATTTGCAATTCGAGTGTTAGCAGACAAGGCGACATAAAAATGAAAAAGCTTGCATACTTTGCCTACTTTCATTCCATAATGTCATATGGTACAATATTTTGGGGTAACTCTTCAAGTCAAACAAAAGTTTTCAGAGTCCAAAGCGGGTAATACGTATTATTTGTGGAGTTAATTCACGGACGTCCTGTAGAAACCTCTTCAAAGAACTGGGTATACTAACTACTGCCTCTCAGTATATTTACTCCTTAATGAAATTTGTCCTAAATAATATATCTCTTTTTCCAACAAACAGCTCAGTTCATACATACAATACCAGGAACAAAAATGATTTGCACAAGGACTTAAAAGCACTTACTTTAGCTCAAAAAGGGGTCCACTACTCAGGAACACTCATCTTCAATAATTTGCCAGCAAACATAAAAAATTAAGTTACAAATAAAGATCAGTTTAAAAGGAGCCTGAAAGACGTACTAGTGACCAACTCTTTCTACTCCATTGACGAATTTTTTAATAGAAACAAATGATGTATTGTACATATATTCATACTATTCTACCCCAGTGACGAATTTTTTAATAGAAACAAATGATGTATTGTATATATATATTCATACTATTAGTATTATTATTTCAGCTTTTTATTAAAAAGAAGACATGTTCCACATCCACGAGGATCTCCTCAGCACGGCTCTATGGAACGAAAAACTAATCTAATCTAATCTACCGCGCGATCGTTACGTTCGCAGGTTCGAATCCTGCCTCGGACATGGATGTGTGTGATATCCTTCGGTTAGTTAGGTTTAAGTAGTTCTAAGTTCTAGGGGACTGATGACCTCAGACGTTAAGTCCCATAGTGCTCCAAGCCATTCGAGCCATTTGAACCTAAGCCGAAACAAGACCCCGAAAGCAGGCAACATTTCATAAGAACTACTGATGGCCTTGGGAGAGCCAGTCATCACAAAATACTTTCATTTGGTGAGCAAGTTGTATGAGTCAGGCGAAATACCCTCAGACTTCAAGAAGAACATAACAATTCCAATGCCAAAGAAAGCAAGTGTTGGCAGGTATGCAAACTTACGAACTATCGGTTTAATAAGTCACGGCTGCGAAATACTAACACGAATTCTTTACAGAAGAATGGAAAAACTGGTAGAAACCGACCTTGGAGGAGATCAGTTTGGATTCCGTAGATATGTTGGAACGCGCGAGGTAATAATTACCTTATGGCTTACCTTAGAAGATAGTTTATGTAAAGGCAAGCCTACGTTTCTAGCATTTTTAGACTTAGAGAAAGCTTTTGGCAATGTTGACTGGAATACACTCTTTCAAATTCTGAAGGAGGCAGGGATCAAATACAGGGAGCGAAAGGCTATTTACAATTTGTACAGAAACCAGATGGCAGTTATCAGAGTCAAGGGGCATGAAAGTGAAGTAGCGGTCGGGAAAGAAGTGAGACAGGGTGTAACAACAACAACGACGCTGTAGTATTGTGCATATAAGTAAATTTTTTTCCATCTGATTTTTCGATAAACTAGTGTAATTGATGTTCTGATTTCATTTCTTTTTTGTTTCATGCCATTGTGTTAAGAAAACTGTAAACAATTTTCAAAGTGAATATTAATGTTTATGTCAAATGTCAAGCAATATTGTAATAGAATTGAAATGTAACAAATGTTGAGACTGTTGTAAGATGTTTAAAATTGTAACTGTGCGTCTGGTCCATACCCAGGCAATGTGTTAGGATATGTAGAATGCAAAACCTCGAGTGAATACCCTGTCTGTAAGGGAGCGGTAAAAGGTGGATGGCAGGCGAGCGCGGGAAAATGCGCACGGGCACTGTACGGCACAACGGGCTCAGCAATAGTAGTTGGAGTTTGGCATTGGTCTGAGCAACACCTTCTGGAGCGAGGAGGCTCTCCTGGAAGACGTAGTTTCACTGAGCCTCGGGAATGCCGTTCCAAATCCCACACAGCATGGCAAAATTCCGTAGGCACTAAATGGAAAAGTATTGCGACGCTAAGAAGAATTAAAGTGCCGATACGTCAAGAGCCATAGCTGTGGTTGTATGTGTGCTCTGTGCTTCGCCATCTCGCCGCTCGCCAACCGCCGCATCGATACAAGCAGGTTGAAACACTTAGTACTGTATTCGTATGGACTATAGAGTGAACTGTTCAATAATAACCTAAATTTTACCAGAACTTTTCCCTCATTTAATTATCCTCGCAACTAACTTAGACAGTGTCCTTTCCAAATGTTGTGCAATCCGAGTGTCCCGAAATGAAAAATTAAATTTTGTGTTAATAATAGTTACTTGCAGACCTAGTTATGTTAGAATGGTGTTTAAAGAGCTGTTATATTAACGAACCAGCAAATGAATAACGAAGGTCTAACGAAGTTGAAAGATAACTTTAATATTGATATAGTAATGAAGTTTAATTATTTCGAGACAGATATAAAGGTATTTAAATAAGAAGTAAATAAGATAAAAAGAGTAGTAACTCATATACTGGAAATCTTGAACGCCTGATAATTTCAGTAATCATTTTTTTTAATATAGTGAACATAACAGTTTCAGGGTCCTTCCCCACCTTTTTATTCATTTGAATTCTGAAGTGCTCCACATTGGTTTGACCAGCAAAAGTTAAAGTCAATATATAAGTAAAAATTTATCAGTGTTTTATCTTTATCAAAATTGACATTTTGTGTGTGGCTCGAAAGTGCTATTTCTAGGGTAACCTATGCCCGATTTTAATCAGATCAGTAGGCAGTACGAAGCTTTGTAGTATACATTATAGTGTAGTGTTATGTATTCATGGTTTTTCCATATCAGTACAGAACGTGAAACTATCAGTTCAATAGATTTTCTGGTTCTAAAATTTTACTATATTATGCAGTGTTACTACGTGTTGTTTTGCATGAACATACACCAACTTGTACAGGGAAGAAACTCAGTTAATGCCAATTAGGCTGGCGACCGTATTATTATTAAACTGGTAGCATCTTCAGTGTTGCGTTTGGTAATTATTGACGTGTAATTGCATTTTGAACTTACTTGACGGATAATTGTTATTACAGAGTGGGTGTAAGTCTGATTTGCCACCATTCAGGTACACGCGGTCAATATCTATACGAAAATCCTGTCTCGTAAGGTGAACCCCGCTCACTTACCATAGTACAGGCTTTAATGAGTATTGTGTGCCCCACGCGCACGTTACAAGGGTTGTAGCCTATTTCCGATGTTATTCAGTCTATATATTGAGCAAGCAGTGAAGGAAAACATTGAAGTAGCAATTAAAGTCCATGGAGAAGAAATAAAAACATTGAAGTTAGTTGATACCATTGTAATTCTGTCAGAGACAAGACCTGGATGAGCAGTTGAACGGAGTGGACAGTGTCTTGAAAGGAGGATATAAGATGAACATCAAAAAAAGCAAAACAAGGATAATGGAATGTAGTCGAATTAAATCAGGTGATGCTGAGGGAATTAGATTAGGAAATGAGACACGTGAAGGAGCCAATGAGTTTTGATGTCTGGGAAGCAAAATAACTGAGGATGGTCGAAGTAGAAAGGATATAAAATGTAGACTAGCATTGGCAAGGAAAGTGTTTCTGAAGAAGAGAAATTTGTTAACATTGAGTATAGATTTAAGTGTCAGGAAGTCGTTTCTGAAAGTATTTGTATGGAGTGTAGCCATGTATGGAAGTGAAACATGGACGATAAATAGTTTGGACAAGAAGAGAATAGAAGCTTTCGAAATGTGGTGCTACAGAAGAATGCTGAAGATTAGATGGGTAGATCACATAACTAATGAGGAGGTATTGAATAGGATTGGGGAGAAGAGAAGTTTGTGGCACATCTTGACTACAAGAAGGGATAGGTTGGTAGGACACGTTCTGAGACATCAAGGCATAGACACCATACAGGGTGTTCATTTTAACTGAAGTCATTTAAGTATCTCGAAAACTGCACATCCGATCAAAAAAGTTATAATTCCAATTTGTATGTCTCGGAAAGGGAAAATAAATGATACCACAATCGTCCCGCCATCCCATCCCGTTTGTGGGTGACGGGGGTAAGTTCAAAATCTTCATTTTTATTGCAGATTACTATTCTACGGCATAATCTACGTACTCTAGTATGAAGCATTTTCTTCATTCCACCACAGATAGTGCTGCAATCGGAGGAATAGAAATCGGTACACAATCGTAATTTACCACATGCTACTGAATGGATCTCTAATATACAATAGCACGTGGGTGACTCCACCTCCATGCTGCAAGGATAGGACAGGCCATTGTTTCATAAATTCCAATTGGAAACACCATTCTCAACGTTGTATTCCTCCTACATATCGAACAGAGGACTCTACGCGCCATAGTGGCCGCGTAGCGAACTACGAAATATCATAACAGGTATTATACTGCGACTCTCGTATCGTCTAGATGTAGAACAGATAGTGGCTCTAAAGATTACAATACTTGCGCTCTGTTTATTACCTGCACACCTACCTGTCATTTGCTAGTAGATGATGAATATTACAATCACAGAAGAAAACACCGAAATGCTCGTGATTTACGGAGAGTGCAGGAGAAATGTAGAGAGTGCTGTTGCCTTGTATGCAGAGCGTTTCGCAGAGGAAGCACGCTCTCGTTCGTTGTTTTACAACGTTGTGAACGATTTTATGTCTGATGGCTGCTCACAGATCGCAAAAGGAGACGAAGCAAACGTGTTACAGGAGAAGCTGATGAAATAGCTGTACTAGTGGCACTGCACCACAACCCACTGATAAGCTCTCGGCAATTACACCCGGGTGCCGGTATGTCTGTAAGTAGTATTGTCACAATACTGCATCGCCATAAGTGCCATCAATACCATGTGTCACTGAATCAAGAACTTCATGGCGCCGATCTCCATAATCGGGTAGCGTTTTGTGAATGGGCACATCAATAAATATAAATGGCTCCCACGTTCTTTGCCGAGGTACTACTTTCCGATGTGTCTACATTCACAAACAATGGTAGCATTAACCGGCATTACTGGAGTGTACATAATCCCCACCGGTTACGGCAAGTTGACCATAAACGTCCTTGGCTGGTTAATGTATAGTAAGGCATCATGGGGATCAAACTCATTGGTCTGTATTTTATCGATGGCACGTTAAATGGACGCAAATATCGAATGTTTTTGGAAGAGGAATAACCAGTACTGGATGTTGCCCTGGACGTTCGACATCGAATGTGGTTTCAGCATGACGGTTGCCCATAGCATCACGCAATTGAAGCATAGGAGGTATTAGATCGTGTTTACGCTGATCGGTGGATCGGCAGAGAGGGCCCTATTAGTAGGCCCGCTAGGTCACGGGATTTGAAGTCTACGTATTTCTTTCTGCGGGGATATTTAAAAGGCAAGGTGTACCAGCAACTGCCAACAAGCCGTGAAGACATGGTCGGCTGCATCAGAAACGCCTGTGCTGACATTGCAGGACGCGTGGTTCCGTCCTGTGTACGGTTATTTGTAAAGCGGATCAGTAAATGTACCGAAGTTGACGGTACTACGTTTGGACAATTACTCTAATAGGAAAATTACAGTAGCGTTCCCCACGATCCACGGCCACAATGATGCGTCGAGTAGTCCCCTGTTCGATATGTCGGAGGAATAAAACGTTGCGAAAAGAATTTCCAATTAGAAGTTATGAAATACTGGCCTGTCCTACCCTCGCGACATGGAGGTGGGATCCTACGTGCCATTGGATATTCTAGGGTCAATGAGTAGCATGTCGAAAATTTTACGACTGTGTACCCATTTATAATAAAAAATGGTTCAAATGGCTCTGAGCACTATGGGACTTAACATATGAGGTCATCAGTCCGCTAGAACTTGGAACTACTTATACCTAACTAACCTAAAGACATCACATACATCCATGCCCGAGGCAGGATTCGGACCTGCGACCGCAGCGGTCACGCGGTTCCAGACTGAAGCGCCTAGAATCGCTGGGCCACAGCGGTCGACCATTTCTATTCCTCCGATTACTGCGCCATACGTGGCGAAACGAAGAAAATGCGTCAGACAAAACGTACGTAGATTTTTCCGTAGAATCGTAATCTGGAATAAAAAACGGGAGTTCCCACTGAGGATTTCAAAGTTGCTGCCCGCCACCACGCACGGAGAAGGGCGGAGAGGGGATGTCCCTCCCCACTCGAGACAAATACCAAATATAACTTTTTCTGATCCGATGTGTAGTTTTCGAGATATTTCAATGTTTTCAGTTAAAATAGAAACCCAGTATATACTTAATATACACGATATATGAATTTATACTGCTACATAAAGACATGAAAACTCTCAGAAACTTCTTGATCGATTTACTTTAAATATTTACTTAATGCTCTACAGGGGAAAAGATGTTGCAAGAAATTTAGAATATTTCTTGACTGTTTTACTTCACATTTTCACATGATGATCCAAAAGAAATGCACACTATTTTTGTAAAAATACAGTTTTCATTCTGCATTTGTGAAAGTTTTACAGTGTGTAGATACATCCTTTCCGCTTCTTTTCAAACTTGGTTCAACCTGTTCCCGTGAGTGGCGCCGTCACAGCATGTCTTCAAGATGGCTGCTACACTTGAGGTTCGTCAGAAGCAACGTGCAGTCATGGAATTCCTGTGCTGTGAAAACGAGACAGTGGGAAACATCCACAAGAGGTTGAAAAAGGTGTATGGAGATGCTGCTGTCGATCGCCGTACAGTTAGTCGGTGGGCAAGCAGGTTACGTGATGAAAGCGGGCACGGCAATATTGAGGATTGTCCTCGCAGCGGCAGGCCTCGTACTGCACACACTCCAGACAATGTGCAGAGAGTTAACGAACTGATGACTGCTGACAGACGCATCACAGTGAACGAATTGTTACACTACGTTGGGATAGGGGAAGGAAGTGTTTGCAGAATACTGAAAGTGTTGACGTTAAAAAAGGTTTGTGCAGGGTGGGTTCCCAGAATGTTGACAGTGGCTCACAAAGAAACAAGAAAAACGGTATCAGCGAACTTTCCGAACAGTACGAGAATGATGGAGACGAATTTCTTGGAAGAATTGTGACAGGTGATGAAATATGGCTCCATCATTTTTCACCAGAGACGAAAAGGCAATCAATGGAGTGGCATCATGCAAATTCACCCAAGAAAAAAAAAATTCAAAACCACACCTTCTGCTGGAAAAGTTATGGCTACGGTGTTTTTCGATTTCGAAGAACTATTGCTTACGGACATCATGCCAAATGGAACCACCATAAATTCTGATGCATATGTGACGACACTGAAGAAACTTCAAGCTCGACTGAGTCGTGTTCGACCACATCGGCAAAAGCAGGATGTTTTGCTGTTGCACGACAACGCACGGCCACATGTCAGTCAAAAAACCATGGAAGCGATCACAAAACTCGGATGGACAACAATGAAACACCCGCCTTACAGTCCTGACCTGGCTCCATGTGACTATCATCTCTTTGGTAAACTGGAAGACTCTCTTCGCGGAACAAGGTTTGATGATGATGACTCCCTTGTGCATGCTGCCAAACAGTGGCTCCAACAGGTTGGTCCAGAATTTTACCATGCGGGTATACCGGCGCTGGTTCCAAGATGGCGTAAGGCAGTTGAGAGGGATGGAAATTATGCGGAGAAATGAAAACATTGTTCCTAAAGGATGTATCTACGCACTGTAAGACTTTCAAACATGTAGAATAAAAGATGGATTTAAAAAAAATAGTGTGCATTTCTTTTGGAATGACCCTCCTAATAAACATCTGGATGGACACTCATTATATATTTTTAAATATTTGTAACATATATATATATATATATATATATATATATATATATATATATATATATGTGTGTGTGTGTGTGTGTGTGTGTGTGTGTGTGTGTGTGTGTGTGTGTGCGTGTTTAAAAGATACGTATCCTATATTTGTCTGAATGTTTATTAGAGTATAGCGAAAAATCTGGAACAAATCGGCCAAGTACTTTTCGAGATTTTTAGTAACAACGTTAATCAATTACATAGCTTCATACTGTAAGTATGAAGATATGTAATTGATTAACGTTGTTAGTAAAAATCTCGAAAAGTACTTGGCCGATTTGTTCCAGATTTTTCGCGACACTCTAATAAACATTCAGACGGGTATAGCGTACGTATCTTTTAAACAAATATGTATATATAATACATGCAAGGGAACGTTATTAGCAAAAATCTTGAAAAGTTGCTGGCCAACATATTTCAAATTTTTACACAGTGCTGTAAAACATGGTCTGATCGACATAGGCTGCTTATTTTTCAATATATGACACAAAAAACACACACATACTAGCATACACACATTATAGCAATTTAGTTCACATTTTTACTGGATACTCCAATACACTTTGGGATTGACACTGGCTACAGATTTTTTTTTATTTATGTTGTAGATAAATCATAAATGTATATATAATACATAAAGGCAGAAGTGTCATGAACAAACACAGAGTTTGTCAATTTAGACTAAAGATTCATAAATGAAAAGGTAATCACATACATTTACAGAGTGTACTCGTAAAGGATAATTATACAACTACTCAAGTGTTTGTGATTTTCCTTTTTTTAAAGAGATTTTCAATTACATTTTCTTAACGATTTGTAGTATTTGGCGCAACAGTACTTTAAAATGCGACGAAACAGGTTCGTGACATCCGCCTAGTACAAATAACTTCAATTTTACTACTATTTTATGAGGCACACTGAGCACCACCATTTTAAATGTAAGTGATATTCAGAGTAATAAAACAATTTTTTCTTTAAAATGCTGATGCTGCATAATGAGCGTGATAGTAACTCAAAAGATTATTTAAATGCCGGTGAAACATATCTAACGCAATGTTTCAATCTATCGCCTAAAAAAATGTATGTTGTACTATTAGCTTAGGAGAATGTAAAAGAGAATTAGTTCATGCTAAAGGGATGCGTATCGTCTACAAATTTTACTAAACACCAATCTACAGAAACACAGAGTAGGAATGGTAATCGCAAAAATCTGAAAAACACATGAAAATGTTTTTATTAAATTTGTATTGCAATGGTCAATAATGGTGATACGTATAATTATTACTGTTGTTTCGTGAGAATCAACTTATTTTGATCATGGAATATAATGTTTGAAATTTCTTATGTTAAAGTGTTTTTGTCAGTAGCTATGCGATTTACAATTCACCGATATTTTACGAAACAAAATATGTTCTTTCAAAATGAAAAGAGTTATAGAGACTTCAATGTTACGAACGATCTAATGTAATTGTCTGTATCATATATGTATAGTTCTCATTTTTATTGTAACGCAGTGTTGTTTGAAAGATGTTGTAGTTTAGAGATAAGTAGGTATAGTTACGTTGTTTGAATTTTTCAACAAATGTAAAGGCAAATTTTATTTTGGATGAATGAACAATAATCAATTAAAATAAACCACAAATGTGGTCACCAAGAGACTTTATATGATCTGTGATTGATTTTAGAACGGTAAATTCGTGTTATTTCTCAAGAGATGGTTATCTATCACCTGATATTTCTTTATCTTTCAAATATAGTAACGCCCTATTTAAAATATTCAATGGCGAGCGACAGAGGGAAACTTTAAGTGTGAATGAGTGAGAACTTTAGAACTAACTAGGGATGATTTACATAATATATGTGGTTGTAAACACTGAACACACCGTTAGAAACCAAAAAAATGGTAAACAAAAACTATGTGCCCCCAAGCACACACATCCAGTCTCTATACAAATTTTCTTGTTTCCATAACATTCAGAGAGTTTGTCCCTAATTGAACAATCTCAAAATCTGAAATACGGCAAATGTCGAGTCACGATTATTCCTGATAGTATAGATTTATACATCAGAATATGTCAATTAGAGTGTGATATTCTGCCCCAGAGCTATGAAGTTATACGAAATTGAGATAAATGAGATGCAATCTCGGTTGGTAGATTGTCAGTTTGAGTTACACAACTGAGTGTAATGATTCATTTATATCACTTCAAGTTTCAAATAATACTTCACAACTCGCAGCCGGCTCACGCTTCGATATTTCTACGGATAAAATGGTGAGATCAAACCAACAGCAATCAGGGCGTAGGAAACGTACTGGATGGCCTATGATCACTAAGCTTCTCTTATTCTAGTTTAGAATCCACATTCAGACTTCCATTTGCTAATGACCTGATTTAAACTATGGTCTGTTCGATGCATTTTCATCAGATCCATCTCTGAGTTGTGCATTATATGTAGTTAGTTGCTTCCACTGTTTTCACCGCCAGTCACAGGTGCCCATATAAGTTTATAGTCAGATAGCATTTATCAGTGTTTAATTTACTTTAAAGTCGGATTGCACTTCGAGAATCTTTAAAGTTTCAATGTTAGATTGCGTATCAGCACCCATTAATTCTAATTTAAGGTAAAATTGCGTATCAGATGCCCCAAACCTTATTCCAAGCACATTTGAACATTTTGATAGTAATATTTTATGGAATTATGTTCTTCAATTCACTTAATTAATAATATTATATTTTATATCAGTTTAAAACCAATCTGCGCATTCATTTACAAATGAACCCCCCTGCAGCGAAGTTGATGCCGTATTATCACCATACAGTATTGTTCACTGTTGCGTTCTCAGAAGGGCTGGACTGGCAGTGCGGCACCATCTATGCAGAACAAAGACCCCCTGCTGTCTCCAAGCCCCTTTGACGGCCGCCCACATAGCGTCTGAAAGCGACTGCATGTTACCCAGGTGCCTACCTGGGGGCATGGCCCAGCGGGTGTCATTCCGATCATAGGGACACTGCCCAATTCACGTCACACTATAGAGTCGAGGGAACTAAAACATTGTCCTTGTGTACACACGGATTGTGAAAATGTTAACTGCAAGAAAAAGTTATCAAGAGAAATTACTGAAGAAACATTATCCCTGAACTTCGTACAACCTGTCGATGGTCTTCTTCGACTGCTGCTCCCAGATGAGGTATTAAATGATAGCCAGTGCCGTCTTTCGACTGCTGCTCCGATCGGATACTAGATGGCAACTGCTTGCACATTCTGCAAAAAAAAATCCCGTAGTTACAGCCAGTAGGTGAAGTTGATTCCATTGATAGATATGGCAAAGTCTGAATGGAATGCAAACTGTCGAAAGAAGTGCAAATCAGAAACATTTATAATAAATACCTGAAAGACAGACTTTGAAAGCCCCGCAGAAGCAAAAACATTTCAGGAAAAAGATGAATGAAGGGTGAAAGGTGCGAGACTTACATATTTTTGTAGAGTTTCTGCATGGATCCAAAGATCATGATCGGATGTATTTTTCTGGGAGACGACGGTAACTGCTCTATTTCTCTCTCCATTTGCATGCAGTGTCTACAACAATGAGTGAGATAAGGCATGCGTAAATTAGAACAAGTCACCACTAGGTGAAAGATGTAAGGCTGTTAGTGGTAACCGATATACCAGGCATAATTTTTTTTGTTGTGCCCATGGCCTTGAAGAAAAGCACTGAAAGATGTTGCTGGAGATAAGGGCACAATATCAATAACTTGTTGCTGAGTCATCAAGTGGTACAGGGTCAGTGCGCACATGCACAGCCGCAGAATTTATCTCACGTGAAATGTATAGACAACAACTTCCAATCAGTTTCAGACATGTTCCATCATGTTCCAACAGGAAAAAAAGTGATATGTCCAGTCTTGTCGACATAAGTATCATATTTCATTTCCACATTTCAAGGAACCTAATCTCGAAGGCAAGCTTACTTCAGAATACGCCGTCGTCATATTTCGCCCCTACATTTCAAGCTACAGGAAACAAATGAGCAGATTCAAGGAACTCAAAGGCACGTTTGCCTTTCTGCACTTCTGTGCTGCATAGTCACGTAGGCTAATTTTGTGGTAAAAAATAATTAACTACCACTATAGTTGGTGGATCACGATAGCAAACATCGTCAACTAGCTATGTGCCGGACATCCATCATGTTGGAAGTACATCGCCATTCTGTCATGCAGTGAAACATCTAGTAGTAACATCGGTAGAACATTCTGTAGGAAATTAGCATACTTTGCACCATTTAGATTTCCATCGATAAAACGGGGGCCAATTATCCTTCCTCCCCTAATGCCGCAGCATGCATTAACCCGCCAAGGTCGCTGATGTTCCACTTGGCACAGCCATCGTGGATTTTCCGTTCCCCAATAGTACATATTATGCCGGTTTACGTTACCGCTGTTGGTGAATGACGCTTCGTCGCCAAATAGAACGCGTGTAAAAAATCTATCATCGTCCCGTAATTTCTCTTGCGCCCAGTGGCAGAATTGTACACGACGTTCAAAGTCGTCGCCATGCAATTCCTGGTGCATAGAAATATGGTACGGGTGTAATCATTGTTGATGTAGCATTCTCAACACTGATGTTTTTGAGATTCCTGATTCTCGCGGAATTTGTCTGCTACTGATGTGCGGATTAGCCGTGACAGCAGCTTAAACACCTACTTGGGCATCATCATTTGTTGCAGGTCGTGGTTGACGTTTCACATGTGGGCTGAACACTTCCTGTTTCCTTAAATAACGTACTGATGTGTGGATTAGCCGCGATAGCGGCTAAAACACCTACTTGGGCATCATGATTTGTTTCAGGTCGTGGTTGACGTTTCACATGTGGCTGAACACTTCTTGTTTCCTTAAATAACGTAACTATCCGGCGAACGGTTCGGACACTTGGATGATGTCGTCCAGGATACCGAGCAGCATACATAGCACACGCCCATTGGGCATTTTGATCACAATAGCCATACATCAACACAATATCGACCTTCTCCACAATTGGTAAACGGTGCATTTTAACACGGGTAATGTATCACGAAGCAAATACCGTCCGCACTGACGGAATGTTACGTGATACCACGTACTTACGCGTTTGTGACTATTACAGCGCCATCTGTCACAAAGCGAAAAAAGTGGTCCAACTAAAACATTCATATTTCCTTACGTAATACACGAATATGTAATAGAAAATGGGGGTTCCTATTTCAAAAAACGCAGTTGATATCCGTTTGACCTATAGCAGCGCCATCTAGCTGGCCAACCATAGTGCCATCTGGTTTCCCCCTTCAAGCTAGACAAGTTTCGTTTTTTGTAGTTTTTTCGTTTGACGCTTATTTCGTGAGATATTTGGCCCGGTCACGATCAATGGACCACCCTGCATAATCTTGTCATAGGTATTAACAACTCGTCTAACGTAAGTAATTTAGTCTGTGTGTGTGTTTGTGTGTGTGTGTGTGTGTGTGTGTGTGTGTGTGTGTGTGTATGGTGTTTGCCAGTAGTGTTACACGTACTGTGAATATGCTGGAAGCAGACAATTTGACAAATGTGTTCTTCCTACTTTATAATGTGTAATGTCTCTGAGGAATGTTTCAAGCAGTTATCCGATTACTTAAACCTGTGGAAAAACGGGTGTAACTACAAATTTACTACAAATTAAAACTAAAGCACACAAAAATGTATAAATTTTTATGGTCGATATTTTGACATAGAATAAAATGGAATGAGACGAGGAGTTGTCGCATAGAAATATAGTGCAATATAGACAACATCGTCCAGCGCAAAGTCCAAGAATATTTCTCACTCTCGAGTAGGATGTGGGAATTCTTTCCATTCGAGCTCTGATTTCTCTGGTCGTTTTTTTCTAGGCGTGTGAGATTCAAAAATTATTTTCTAAATAGGAGGAGAAAGTTTATGAGTGAAATTTCTTGAAAACGAATTGTTGCTCCGTGAGTCCTGGTAAAGGTCACATACCAAGCAGTAATAACTCTAAAGAGGACAGGTAAGTATAGAGAGGTCAGTCTAGTGGATCTGTTGAACTTTCTGAGTGTTCTGCCAATAAAAAGTAATCTTTCATTCCCCATCCCAATAAAATTTTCTATGCAAGGATTCTGATTTCAGATGTTCGTAACTGAAATTCCGAAGTATTGATCTGAACCTTAAATTAGGGTAATTTATCGTGTAACCCAAATTTTGTAGTACTCGTACGGAGCGCGTTACACTTTTTATTGTTGTCGGTTTTTCGCACCATACAGATAGCTGGTCTTAATTAATTTGTAATTTGTTTCGATCGTCTGATTACTAGACGGTAAACGGTGGCATCATCTGCAAACAATCTAAAGGTTTATTTTTATTTGTCTTTCTTTTCTAAAGAAATGGCCGCCACTTGACTGTACATTTGTGTGTACGTGATGAATGCAATGAATACGGGTCACAGCATTGTATTAGTTGTCAAATACGCATGCAGTTCGTTAATGTTAATTTGATATTCTCAATTTCAGCCGTATTATGTGTCTTTGACGCGTACTCGTATCCTTTCATATGACTACTGCTTGACGAGACCAAATAATTATTTTGATGCTGACATATCAGTTAGACAACTCAGACATTTTTGAGATTTCAGATTTCGGCTACAAAGCCGAAATCATCATTGAGTGAAATAAATGAATGCAAACCTAGAGTCAAATGACGGAAATCTCAAAAAGTTCCACTACTGTGGTCTCCAACGAGGATAAAACCTAAGGAGGGCGTGGTGTTCACGTTGTCTCCTATATCATTTATATAGATGAAGAACAGCAGAACTCCTATAACGCCTTATAAGGGCCTGTGTGTTGTGTCCTTTGCGGATGCCGGATGACGAAGCGCCGTCAGCAGTAATGAGACACCATTAGCGAATTAGACATTTATTACCTTCAGTTAACAACTGAATTGTCTTCCCCATGGCACCAGCGAGGAGGGCTGCAGACGCAGCACGCAGAGTGGAACGTGCTGATGTGATCGCTCAACAATCTCTGGAGCCGTTGGTGAGGTCACGGCAACACACTCAGCAGAGCGACGTGCACGGTATGCTGCCCAGCTGGCTGCAGGCGTTACGTTTGCGGCATCGACACCCCACAGCCCAACGACGCTTTTTACTAGGACACACTCAATGACCTCGTTGACTTCGAGGGTAGTAGTCATAGGGCGAACGATAGACAGCACATCACAAGTCCCGCCTTGATGTGGCTCACTACAACTGGAAGATAGAGAGCTTCATGAGCGTGAGTATTTGTGAAGGTGATGATGTTATGTCCTTGGTAAGGATTACCGAAAGTGGTCTCGTTTTCTAGGTTCGTAAGCAGTCTTCATTGCACCTCAGTGTCCCTACAGTAGCTTGTAGCTCTTCAGCTCGGTGCTTTTCTGCAATATCAGCAGGCAGAAAGGCGTTCTAGTGTGAGATTTACGTGCAGTTATGGCACATTGCAGAGCTGTCAAAATAACATTATGTTCCTTCCACAGTGAGGTCATCTTGCTGAATTGGCTATTCAAATCGCTCGCTCAAGCGATGTTGCGTGCCGTGGTATTGCGGTGTCGGCTCTCCTGCCTGTCTGGAAAACTTTTTAAAAAATCTTACATTCCTCCATTGAATGTCTTTAACATATCGATGAATTTACGTAAATATCATATAAGCTACAGGAGTTGAACAAAATATGGATATACTTCCAGTAATATGCTTGAACATAAATGCAGATGCCAACTAAGCCTCCAGACTGCGCTGTTCTGTTTGACCACAAACTACATGTGTGCAGTGTCCTCAATACGTTGCAAGTGTCAGTAGTGCTCAGAACAGTGTTCCGTGTGACTGTGAGTGCACTGTGTCGGAGCAAAGTGAATTCGAACGTGGGCAAATTGTTGGTGTTCGTATGGTGGGTTCTCCCATAACCAAAGTACTCGAAGTGTTCTGTGTTTCAAGAGCGTGCGTATCGAAGATTTGTATCGCATACAGGCAGTGTGGAAAAACATCGTCCACTAATTGACAATGAGGACGAAAGTGTGTGTTTGAGTGATCGTGGCTGACGGTCACAGAAGAGGACGTAACAAAAGAGTCGCACTTGCGAACTCTGTCAGCACTAAAACAAATGGAGAGAGCTCCATAAGCAGGGAACTGTAAAGGCGAGCTTAAATTCCAAAATCCCGTTTCCGTGATTCAAATGCTCGTAATAGGAAAACGTGATGCCGAAGCTATAAAGCCTGGACTACGGAACAACGGAAAAAGTGACTAGATCGAATGAGTCTTGCTTCGCACTGTTTCCAACTTCTGGCCGAGCTTAGGTCCCAAGAGTGAAACGTGGCGGGAGTTCAAAAGGTAGCATTACTGCCAAGTCCATCCTATGGCACAATAGTTGATCACCAAAGGTAATGCTGCGTTCGAAGAGGACAGAGCCCCTGTTCACACAGCTCGCATCGTCCAGGAGTGGTTTGGTGCCCACGAGAATGAAGTGTTGCATCTGCCCTAGCCACCACAGTCACCAGATCTCAGTGTTATTGAGCCCATATGGAATACTTTGGAGGCAAGTTTGCGTGATCGCTATCCACCTCCTTCATCGTTACCCGAACTTGCCACTATTTTGCAGCAATACGTAGTACACGATTCCCTTGGAAACCATTCAGGACTCAATTTATTCATTCCGAGGCGACAGGAAGCTGTTTTTTAATGCCAACAGGTTTCTTACACCGTATTAGGCATAGAAATGTATTTTATTTTGGTGCTTTTATATTTTTGCCCGCCTTCTGTATATGTTAAGTGAGTTATAAAATGTAACGAAAAGCTTTGTAGGACTTGGAACTGAGATTTAAAGAAAGGATAATGTATTTTAATTCGCCGAGTTTTTCTTCAAGAAGTCTCATTCTTCGATGATGTACGAAAATTGTTGTATGACCAGATTAGTGCTATTGGAGTATATAGTGGTCAGCTTGCAGAAATTGTCGAAAGTGGGGGAACGACTGTTGTGGTACTGTAGTGTCGCGGAATAGTAAAGAGTTGGGAACGTGGAATATTGTCAAAGTTTCGTTGCCTATGCCGAGAGCCAGAGGCGGTAGGTTAGCCAACAGGTAAGAGGATTGCACATATCGGAATGTGTCGTCACACAGGGGCAATGGCCTGGTTACACACGACAGGCGAGAGAGACTTGCTTAGCACGTGGCTTTGTGTTAGACAGAGACTTTCGTAGAGTGCAAGACAGAGGTATAGCGTCAGCTGTACTGCATTTCACAACTTCGCGTAAGTCTGCCGTAACAACATGTAACTCTGTCGCAAGAACACCTAAGTGTCGAGTACAACAGATGAATCAGCAGTATAAGTGGAACGAATGCTTTCATTAAAAACGAATATGACGTTAGGACGTCGCTCGTGCTTCCTTTAAATACGCCAGCTTTGATAGCAGCAAGGCACTCGCAGTTATATGTGTACTGGGTCGCTGCATAGCGCTCAGCTCGGTGATCGACATTTTAATGTTTATTAAGGAGACGTTGCAGTAAGGGCGACCCATCTAGCAGCAGACGTGAGGGGACAGTACCAGCTTTGGTCCTCTCTGCTGCCGCTGTCAGTCATCAACCCAGGATTGGCCGACATCGCGGCAGACTCGCTCGCCGCCAATGCTGACCACATCAGTGAGCCGTCGTCGAGATCGTGTGGGGCCTAGGCCCTGTGCATCCGCCGTCACAACCGAGTAAGCCAACGACGCTGGGGGACTGCAGCCCGTTCCGCCCATCCACAACGGAGGAGCCACCAGGAGGAGCAGGGAAGAACACGGGGTGGGATAGAGTACACCTCGCACTACGAGAACGCCTCTCATGCCGACAGCGCCGGGACTCCAACCCGGAGCCTCCTACGCGCAGCAGCTTGCTGTCCGAAGCCGAGCCGGTCGGCCAGCCGAGCGCCACCAGCCACGCGCGGCCGAAGTATGAAGTAAGGACATTCCTTCGCTACGTCACAGCACGCGGCGCTGCGCTAGCAAGACTGATGCAGTCCGGAGCTGGTGTCATCGCTACGAGTCAGCGAGGACTCGGGGAAGCTCGTTGATATCACCAAGCCACATTGTACTCGGCAGGAATAAAGGTGTTATGAATTAATAATGTTTCTTTGGCGTTTCTGACGCGTCCTCAGTCATTTCCTAGCATCCTGATAACTGGAGAGGTCACCGCTCGGCCATCCAGTCCACCGTAGGCGACCAGGACCACCGGGGCGCCTACAGTACGACACAGTTATAAAATCTGTCAATATTTGCTGAAACAACTGGAGCGTCAAAATATTTGAGCGGACTTCCTAGAAATTACTCAGTAGATATTTGCCCGAATTTTCGTAGCCAAACAGACAAATGGTGTACCAGATTGACCGGTGTGATGTCTAGTTTTTCAGATAAGAATGAATAACGATCGATTTTAAATACACTGTGTTCAATACCTCCTGAACAAACTTGAAAACAAAAAGTATTTTTAAAAAATTGTCAAATGTTTTTTGAAACGATGTATCCAAAAGTAAGAGATTAGAAAAACATTTCATGTGTCTCTAAATGAAGCTTGAAATAATGTTCAGCAGATCAGATACCGAATGTTAATTTAAAGTTCAGTGTTTATCTGAGAATCCTAGAATTTTAAAGAGTATTAGAGACAATTTGGCTGCTGGATTATACAGACCGTGCAGTCTGCTCTTAAGTGAAGTGGACATGTCTCGGGCGCTGATGACCACGCTGTTTAGCGCCCGTAAACCTCAACCACACACACACACATGTCTCTACCAGCTATGCTCGAAGGTGGAAGGAATTTCCAAGTCTTTCAGTCACAAAAATTCTTCAATAGAGAATCTGTCAGATATCTGGAAACAAATTCCGTTTGGTGCAAGAAGTTATGTCTCCCTTACGAACGGTGTCGACATCATTGTTCTTACTCACTCACTTCTCCTGCTAAAGAAAAGTGGATATAAGAAAGAGAATTAAACTGGAATCATGAATTACAGAACAATCCCAATCTAACTGAGGATTCTGCTTAGTGCTCTTTCAATCACTAACATATGAATGTTACAGCTCCCACGGTTATTTGTTTCCTATTTTAAATACTTAAATACTTGGTTTTGCATCTCCTCCAGTTGCTGTTGACAATATTGTTCCTGCTGACTAATATATACCAAAAGAAAAAAGTTATTCAAACAATGGGATAAAAGTAAAACCATAGATCAGATAGCAGTTGATATTGGTTTTCGAATTCCATTCAGTGGTCTCGTTACGGCACTAATGTATGAGCATCTCAGCTCCTATGATTTATGATTTACGTACTGTAGCATTACTACCTCCACCGGGAAAATATTTAACGGTTTGATTTTCGTTAGTATTAGTTATCTCAATTGGTAAAATATTTCACCACTTAACCTCACGTAGTAATAGCATCTCAAATACAAAGAGCAGCAAACTGCACGGTGTACTTATTCCACCAGACAAATATCTTCTTGTACTCTTCAGAATTCTAAGATTCTAAGTTAAACGCTGAACTTTAAATTCTCATTCGTTGTACATGATTTCGAGTATCATTCACAGGCCCGTCAAATGTTTCTCTAATCTGATTTATTTCTTACATTTATAGGAAACATTTGACAGTTATTTTTTAAGGTTTTCATCCTCTGATTTCAAAAACGAATCTAAAAAACTAACACAACAATATCTATTTTTCACAAATGGGCATTAAATTTGGTATAATATCGATAATTTTTTTCGGTACCGATACCCGGTACATTTTAACGACAGTAAATACTTGACAGTATAAATAAACATTGAACCATCAATTTATTTTCAACATGTACGAATACATCCTTGAGCAACACTGTTACGTTTTTCTTGGAGCACGTACATTGTTCATCCTTGCAAAACTTACAAGAATGAATTGTTGTGTCATACACGGACATTAAACATGAACATGAAAAAAATGAAGTAAAATCTTCAAAACGACATCATCCTTGAAACTTTAAGTACAGGACGGTGCCTAAACGACGAAAAACACAAAATTAAATTTACATTTCTATAGCCAGAAAACTGGGTTTCTGATACTTGTGAACAATGTGTAGCTTGTTAATAAAGAAAGATTACATGTCAACAGACTCTGCGAATCATTAACAAGCTATATATAAAAGAAATCTGACGATTGACTGAGTAGCTTACTACCAAGTGTATATCTGTATGATGTGAAACTCAAAAACCATAACCAATTACGGAGGGAGGGTGAGGGGAGGGGGGATGTAAGCTATATTCTGTAGGTTCTGTAGCAGTTGCAGCTTCTGTATTTGTCTTGAAGCAGCCATAATGACAGAGTAGTATAGGACCACTTGGACACATCCGTACCAGTACTTCAAAATGAAGCGATATCACGACTCTGGATTTAAATTAACAATTAAAAAACAGGTCACTAGATTAAACTCTATAAAATTAGTGCTTCGTTGAACGCATCTAACAATAGTGTAGTAATTGCGAATGATTGTTTCAGGTGAAGTTGATGTTCAAGCTCTCGGTAGAGGTTCAAAAACACAAAATATAGGAAATGTTACCCACACGAAATTTCTAATGGCAGGAAAACAACTGAGAGAATAGGGCTTAGGACGGGACCAAGAGCAAATAAGGTAAATGGAGTGATAAAAGTAAAATCTGGAAATTTAGAAACAGGTTTTACTATAATTATGGTGTTAGCTTGTTTATAACATTGACCTGGTACTAAAAGTGTGATATAGAAAACAGGAGAAAACGATGAGCAGATAAAAATGTCCTCAAAATTTCTAAAACACATGTATGGGGAAAATGTTTTGCCCCTACTGACATGCGGACGCTTCTTTGTCTTAAGACGAACTTAAAGTGTAAATTAGTGTGTCTTTAACTTTCTGAGACTATTTGCCGAAGGTATGTAGTTACTGTTAGCTTGTTATGCTTTCCGATCCAGATCTGTCTGAGTCTTCAGTCAATCTGATAAGGAGAAGATTTTCCGATCCGTTTTCTTTTCTATGTTGTATATGAATGAAACCTTTTGACATTCCATTCCATTTTTTCATAGTCTGTGGGAATGAAATTCCGTCCCATTCCGTTTTTTTAACGGTCTGTGTCAATGAAATTCCGGCACCGTGCATACCATTCCATTTTAACGGTCTGTGCAAAACGTCGCCATTTGGATTTGACATAATCTGCTACTTGTGAGCTGTTCCGTATTGTGGTATAAAATGAGACGTTGATTGAGCATCGCGTATGTCAACATCCCTCTCAATTTCACTGATTACGTATTGGAATCTTGAGAAAATATCCGCAGGAAACTAGGGTCCCTGCAAAAAGGAGAGATGAAGCTTTAATCTGAAACCGTGATACATTTAAATCAGTTTCTCAACCGCTAGAGAGACTGATTCAAGAAGGCCATATATTCAGTAAGGAGAAGACAGGCTAAGAGTAAGGAGATGAACCAGAAGATAAGATTAAGAAGAAGAACAGCAAAAACATGAATACGACGAGGATGATGGTGATGGAACTGAAGAAGAGTCACGAAAAAGAATTATAGCAGAGACAGGAGGTAAACTGGCAGTGTCGATTTATAGGAAACCGATAGACCAAATGAACAGCACTGTATGTGGCATCAGATTTGAATCTATAGCAAACGTGTGGATGACTGATGATTCACAGGTAATTGTCGATGGAGATGTCTGATTCAAGGGAATGATTGGATGTATTTTGAAATTAAATCTAAAAAGTACTACACAGCACAAGATCTTAAAAATTGTGTTGAAATTCTCATGGATACCACTGTTCAGAAACAGAAATATGTCTCCAACAGACAAGCAAATTTCAACAGAAGCTATAAATATACTAACACTGTTAAGCCTGCATTAGATAAACGTGACGGTAAGTCATTATTGAGAAATGATGAGTAATATATCGGTATGGGAGGAGTTGGGATTGGAGGTAGGACAAAAATGTACCTGCGTTCGTGACTGGAAAGCAGTCTCCAATTAATAGCCAACACGTATCGTTTTTATTCACTGGAATAATCCGGATGAATTTGTGAAGTGATTATTTTTCTTGCTAGCTTGAAAAACAGGAGGTAATATTTCATATAATGATAAAGAGGAGATTCCGCCTCCACATACATACTCGCAAGCCGCTGGATACTATATGAGGGCGGCGGAAAACTGCTTTCCTCTTCCAGTCTCAAATGGTGCGATGAAAAAACGATCTTCTATATGCCTCTAAACGAGCCTTCATTTTTCTTGTCCTGTCTTTGCAGCCCTTACACTATATGTACGCTGGCGGCAGCAAAATCATTTTACAATCAGACGCAAGCGCTTTTTCTCTAAATTATCTCAATAGTCCTTTACGGATAGAACGTCGTCTTTCATCTCGGGAGTTCCATTTTAGTTCACGAAACATCTCCACAACAACCGCTAGTTGATCGAACATACTAGAAATAAATCTGCTTCTGAAATGTTTCGATGTCTTTCCTTAATCCAACTCGGAGAGGATCCCAAACACTCGAGGAGTACCCAAGAATGGGTTTTCTACATGTGAGCCGCTTAGCAGATGAGCTATGCCTTTCTAAAACTCTTTCAGTAAAACGAAGTCGACTATTCGCCTTCCCTACTATTACCATTAGTGCGCTTTCCATCTCATAATACTTCACAATGTTCCGCCTACATATTTAATCGACATAACTGTGTCAAGGAATATAGCTCTAATACTGTACTCAAACATGACAAGACAGGTTTTTCTACTCATTTCCGTTAACTTATCTTTTCTGAATTTAGTGCAAGTTGCCATTCGTCACAAGAAACAGAAACTTTGTCTAAGTCATCCTGTACCCTACCACGGCCCCTCACAGACGATACTTTCCTGTCTACTACAGCATCACCAGCAGACAGTTGGGGATTGCTGCTTACCCTATTTGTGAGATCTTTTATTTACATAGAGAACATTTCCTGGGGCACCGCTAACAATATTCGTGATTCTGATAATACTCGCTGTCAAGGACATCATACTGTGTTCTATTACTAAAAAGTCTTCGAACCCATTTCCGTATGCTCGGACCTTCGTTAACACTCTGTTATCAGCAGCTTCAGGAAGCATCGATCAGTGCTCGAAATTTACGATGTCTCCCACAAAAAATAAAGTGTACGGCTCAATTGCAGAATGGGAAGCTACAAATGAGAACATTTCAAGAGTTGAAAAACATCCACGAAAGTGCATTTTGCTGATCTGGAAACAGATCAGTGTTGTGTGTGTGTGTGTGTGTGTGTGTGTGTGTGTGTGTGTTTCTGCCATATTTTAGATGTGGAAAAACTGCATATTAGAAACTTTCTATAAATTTTTATGAATGCATTTGATCATAACGCAAAAAGCTCAGATCGTTCGGATAGTTTTGAACACAGCCAAGATGGCTGCTCTGCGGCTACATTGTGATTGCCTGTTTAATTTTAATGGCTACTAAAATACTAGGATGTGATTGGGTATTTCGGTTCAATGGTAGGTGAAATTAGTAGACTCTGATTAGTGGAGAGGGCATGGTAGGGGATTGGAAAGCTGAGGGGCATGATGTCATTGGAAGGAGATGCGTTGTGTCAAGTCATGGGGCGTGCCTTCTGGCATCATAAACTTGTCCCTGCATGTTGACAACACATACTAGTTGTATCGTACGATTCAATACTACATTTTAGCGCAAAATGCGCCAAAATTGTTATAGCTATACTACTTGTACGAATTACATCTTGTGGTGGGTTCTTTTTTGCCCTTCTCAACATGATGGTTAGTACGAAAATTTCCATTGCCTAAAGTACCGATAGGTACTCTGCAATCTTTCTAATTACGTACCTAAGTGCGGCACTCCTTACCACCTTGCAATATGTCGTCCGCCAATCTACTGATATCGGGTAGATTAAGGGACCCCGACATAGAGGGAATGCGATGAAAATATTTTAACAAAATGGTGCTCCACAACTGCCAAACGTTTCGCGAAAGACGTATTCGTACAGCTGCACCATTAGCTGCTGTCAAAAACTTTATGAAGTTGCTAGTAGTTGCATTACAAATTTGTACCTTAATATTAAGTGAAATAGGCTAGCATCAGTGTTGTTGCCACACGTCACTAACACATGTTAGCTATCTATACAGACCTGCACTTTTGTTACACAAGGCGGCAAATAAGGATCTTGTAAGAGATGTATTTGCCACCTTGTGTCTAAGTAACACAGGTGTGTTAGTGACAAGTAATAAAAACACTGATGCTCGGCTATTTAACTTCATATTAAGGCAGTAATTTTTAATACACCAGAAAGCAAAATGCAACAACGCATTTTTTAGTCAGTGCCACAGTGTTGCCCTTGTATATGATCGAAACCATTAGATATTTAATAATGTTCTTGACAGCAGCTGATGGTGTAACGGTACAAATATGCTTTTCATGAAAGTAATGGAAATAGTTTTCTCGGCAAAGTAAAAAGGTTATTTTAGCTGTTAACTTTTACTTAAGGACACAATGGACGAAATAAAATCCGTTCCTGTTGTCCTCGGGGCACCAGTGGTCGCGCAGTAAAAGGTATATTACTTCCTAAAGTGTACCCAAACAAAACTTGTGTAACGGCCTATAGTTCTGACCGATCGCGAACAGAGAGAAGGAAAGGCTGGGCAGTGCTCCGGCAGATGCAGCAAGATCTTGCTTTCTGTATCGCAACACCGATGACGTAGCGTACATGCTGGGAGAACTCTTCTGCAGCTGCGTTTGTGAAAGTTTGTCCGTCCCGTCTTGCTCAAGCAGAATAGCTTGGAGTCTCGTTCGTGGTAGATTCTCCGCAGGAAGCGCTTGCCAGCCGTTCCTCCCCATGTCAGTCTGACTCTTTCATGACTGTATTAATAAATCATGTAAATATAGTTGCATAATTAAAAACTCTGTTAATCACATAACTTAAATTTACGTACATATAACTCATGCTAATTGTTTAAACACTGGCAGCTCATTACTAGGCGTATTATACATTCATAATTAGAAACTAATAAGGAATAAGAAGCAAAAAGTCTTTTAGATGACCTACCTACAGCAGACGTCTCTAATGCTCCTAATTGAAGATGTGGTGCCCGCTACGGCTCTTTTTTCTGTATCACTCTTTAGAAACTTTATCTTTCATGTTTTTCTTTCGAATATCTTTGAAGTTTACTATTTTCTATATGATTAGCGCAGTGAAGTCGTTGAAAAATTTCAGACCGTTATGTACCTCAATCTCACTCAGTACTTATACATTGAAGGTCAGGGTATAAATTTCCGTCTTCACCGGTTACTCAATTCTGTTAGATTTATCGAGCTGATGCCGGATTTCCATCGTTTTGTGCTTCTCAAGTGTGCTTATGATTCTGGACATACATCAATCTGTACAATCCATCCACACACTCGCAGAAAAAAGCACATCAAGAAGAGGTTGCGTGATATAAACGAAAGTTGGTACCTGTGTTCCTACATCTGAAAGATGATGTCTATTCAAATTTCGCACAAGTTGCATTAGAGTGACACTAGTAGCACTGCTATGAGGATGTTAATCAAGCTTGTTTTTAATACACGCTGTGAGGGTCGTGAGCTTTATTTACCTTTGAGATTGTGCGCGGTGAGCTTATGTTAGTAAAAAATACTTTTAAGGCGCCGAAGACTTCATTATGAACACCTCACTGAGTTCGAATAATGTTCTGTATTAGGGCTACGAGAAGCTGGATGTTTCTTCTGCGGTATTGCAGAAAGATCTAGCAGGAATGTATCCAATGTACATGACTGCTAGCAGCGGTGGTCACGAAAATGTACGGATGCAAGAAGACCGGGCACGAGACGGTCACGTGGCATCACGAAGACGGACGTGTTCCTCATGTGGCTTTGTCGTATCGTATCACATTCTCAGGAGCAATTTCAGCAGCACCTGCACTTCACTGACAAAATGAAATGTTACTTCAAGGCTAGCTCCGAGCCAGACGCCCTGTTATGTGCATTCCACTGATCCCAAACCACCGCCAGTTGCGTCTTCAGTCGTGCCAAGTGAGTGCTCATTTGAGGGCAAGATGGAGGTCTGTTTGGTTTTGTGATGAAGTTTGGTTCTGCTTCGGGGTCAGTGGTGGCCATGTGTTGTTTAGAAGGAGGCCTATTGAGGGCCTGCAAGCAACTGGTCTGTGTGCCAGATACTATGGACTAACACCTGGAACTATGGTCTGGGGTGTGTTCCGTACGACAGCAGGAGCACTTTCGTGGTTATCCTGCGTTCCCTGACTCCAAATTGGTACCTCAATCTAGTGATTCGACCTTCCTGCTGCCTTTCATGAACAGCATTCCTGTGGGTGTTGTCCAACAGGATAACGCTTGTCCATATACCTCTGTTGTGACCGGACGCACTCTACAGAGTATCGACATGTTGCCTCTGCCTGCTTGATCTCACCAGATCTGTCTCCAATCGAGGGCATATGGCACATCATCGGCTGACAACTCCAGCGTCATCCACAAATAGCATTCACCGTCCCTCTATTGACCGACCAAGTTCAACAGGAGTGGAACTCCATCCCTCAAAGTGACATCCAGCAACTGTATGATACATTACGTTAACATTTGTCCCGTATATCATGAATAAGACATTTCGTAATGATGTGAAACGTGTCAGTTTAACGTAACTTTTCTGTACACTATGTAATTTTTTTATTTATTTACAGCTACTACTGCATATCTAAAAATTGGTCTATTGAGTAGAAGGAGTTGTCATTAAGAAACTCTTTTAATTTGTTTTTCAATGCCGGTTCGCTATCTGTCAGACTTTTAATGCTATTTGGAAAATGAACAAAGATTTTTGTGACAGTATAATTCACCACTTTTTTTGCGCCAAATTCAGATTTAACCCAGAACAGTGAAGATAATCCTTTCTTCTAGTGTTGTGGCTACGCACTTTGCTATTATTTTTGAAATGGGATTGGCTATTAACAGCAAATTTCATAAGTGAATATATGTATTGCGAAGGTACTGTGAATATCTCAAGTTCCTTAAATAAATGTCTGCAAGGTGAAGAAATACTTCAGTTGATTGATGAAAGGAGGAAGTACAAACATGTTCCGGGAAAATCAGGAATACAGAAATACAAGTCGCTGAGGAATGAAATAAAATCGAAAAAGATATGATTGTCGGAAGGACAGACTCAGCATACAGGAAAGTCAAAACAACCTTTGGTGACATTAAAAGCAACGGTGGTAACATTAAGAGTGCAAAGGGAATATCACTGTTAAATGCAGAGGAGAGAGCAGATAGGTGGAAAGAATACATTGAAAGCCTCTATGAGGGTGAAGATTTGTCTGATGTGATAGAAGAAGAAACAAGAGTCGATTTAGAAGAAATAGGGGATCCAGTATTAGAATCGGAATTTAATAGAGCTTTGGAGGACTTACGGTCAAATAAGGCAGAAGGGATAGATAACATTCCATCAGAATTTCTAAAATCATTGGGGGAAGTGGCAACAAAACGACTATTCACGTTGGTGTGTAGAATATATGAGTCTGGCGACATACCATCTGACTTTCGGAAAAGCATCATCCACACAATTCCGAAGACGGCAAGAGCTGACAAGTGCGAGAATTATCGCACAATCAGCTTAACAGCTCATGCATCGAAGCTGCTTACAAGAATAATATACAGAAGAATGGAAAAGATAATTGAGAATGCGCTAGGTTTGGCTTTAGGAAAAGTAAAGGGACGAGAGAGGCAATTCTAACGTTACGGCTAATAATGGAAGCAAGGCTAAAGAAAAATCAAAACACTTTCATAGGATTTGTCGACCTCGAAAAAGCGTTCTACAATATAAAATGGTGCAAGCTGTTCGAGATTCTGAAAAAAGTAGGGGTAAGCTATAGGGAGAGACGGGTCATATACAATATGTACAACAACCAAGAGGGAATAATAAGAGTGGACGATCAAGAACGAAGTGCTCGTATTAAGAAGGGTGTAAGGCAAGGCTGTAGCCTTTCGCCCCTACTCTTCAATCTGTATAACGAGGAAGCAATGATGGAAATAAAAGAAAGGGTCAGGAGTAGAATTAAAATACAAGGTGAAAGGATATCAATGATACGATTCGCTGATGACATTGCTATCCTGAGTGAAAGTGAAGAAGAATTAAATGATCTGCTGAACGGAATGAACAGACTAATGAGTACAAAGTATGGTTTGAGAGTAAATCGGAGAAAGACGAAGGTAATGAGAAGCAGTAGAAATGAGAACAGCGAGAAACTTAACATCAGGATTGATGGTCACGAAGTCAATGAAGTTAAGGAATTCTGCTACCTAGGCCGTAAAATAACCAATGACGGACGGAGCAAGGAGGACATCAAAAGCAGACTCGCTATGGCAAAAAAGGCATTTCTGGCCAAGAGAAGTCTACTAATATCAAATACCGGCCTTAATTTGAGGAAGAAATTTCTGAGGATGTACGTCTGGAGTACAGCATTGTATGGTTGTGAAACATGGACTGTGGGAAAACCGGAACAGAAGAGAATCGAAGCATTTGAGATGTGGTACTATAGACGAATGTTGAAAATTAGGTGGACTGATAAGGTAAGGAATGAGGAGGTTCTATGCAGAATCGGAGAGGAAAGGAATATGTGGAAAACACTGATAAGGAGAAGGGACAGGATGATAGGACATCTGCTAAGACATGAGGGAATGACTTCCATGGTACTAGAGGGAGCTGTAGAGGGCAAAAACTGTAGAGGAAGACAGAGATTGGAACACGTCAAGCAAACAATTGAGGACGTAGGTTGCAACAAGTGCCACTCTGAGATGAAGAAGTTAGCACAGGAAAGGAATTCGTGGCGGGCCGCATCAAACCAGTCAGTATACTGATGACCAAAAAAAAAAAAAAAAAAAAGGTGATTACACGCTTTTGTGCAATGAATAAATTTTCTCTCAGTGATGAATTGCCCCAAAATATGATGCCATGTTAAAGCAGTGAATAATAATAGGCATAGCAGGCTAATTTACTTACATGTTTAGAACCAAAATTTGCAGTAACGCTAACAGCATAAGTAGCTGAACCTAACCGTATCAGCAGATCATCAATGTGTTTCTTCCGGTTCAATTTCTCATCAGTGTACACATCCCAAAATTTTTAATATTCTGCCTTAGCAACAGACCTCCGTTCAAGGTCTGTATTTATCAATGGTTTTATGCTATTTACTGTACAGAACTGTATATAAAGATTTTCTCAAAATTTAGTGAGAGTCCATTTGCAGGGAACCACTTAATAATTTTATGAAAGACATTATCTACAATTTCCTCAACCAATTCTGCTTAGTTGGGTGTGATTACTACACTTGTATCATCAGCAAAAAGAACTAGCTTTGCATCGTCATGAGTGCAGAGTGGTAAGTCATTAACATATATTAAGGACAATCAGGGACCCTTTGGGACACCAGTGTAGGTACCTTCCCAGTTAGAGTACTCTGTTGATTTTTGCAGACTATCTGTACTTTTAACCTTCTGAATTCTTCCAGTTAAATGTGAACTAAACCATTTGTGCACTGTCCCACTCATACCACAATACCTAAGCTTATCTAGAAAAATTTCATGATTCACAGAGTCAAAAGCCTCTGACAGATCACAAAATATCACAGTGGGTGATGTTTGATTATTCAGAGCGTTTAATGTTTGATCAGTGAAAACATGTATAGCATATTCTGTTGAAAGGCCTTTCTGAAAACCAAACTGATATGGTGTTAGCACTTTATTTTTTTCAGATATCTGAAGCTACTCTTGAATTCGGTACTTTCTTAAGGAATTTTGGACAAAGCCGTCTGAAGTGCGATTGGACGGTAGTTGTTGGCATCAGACCTACCCCCTTTTTTATACAATGCTTTAACAATAGCATATTTCAGTCTACCTGGAAAAATACCCTGTTTCAGTAAGCTACTACATTTGTGGCTGAGAATCCTACCTATCTGTTGGGAACACAGTTTTAGTACTTTGTTGGAAATGACAGAAATTCCATGTGAGCTTTTAATTTTGAGTGAATTTATTATCTTCCTAATTTCAGAAGAGGAAGAGGGTTGAATTTCAGTTTTATCAAACTGCATAGGTATTGCCTATTCCATATACAGGCTTGCATTTTCTAATGAATAGCTTGTTCCCTTTGGTCTACTTTTCTCTTTTCTCTACTTTTCTTAATACAGTGCAGAAGTTTTATAATGTTTGACCATTTCCGGATCATTGCTCCTTCTAGCTATAAGATACATTACCTTTATTTGTTTACAGGCCATGGCTTGTTAGATGGTTTCTTACTACTATATTTCACTGTTTTCTTAGCGAAACGGTTTCACAAAATACTCATAAACGTATCGTGAAATAAGCTATATTTTAAATTAGCATCAGGTGCACTGCACACCTCTTCCCAGTATAACTGCTGCAAGCTCTCCTAAAATTTGCAGTTGTTAAATCGTTAATTGAAAGCTCTACTCTCGAGGACTGTTTTGCATTACTGTATGGAGCTATGTCATATATTGTAACTAGCTTTACATCATGACCAGACAGACCATTCTTAACAGGAAAAGTTTTTATTTGACACTCATCTTGGTCTATAAAAACATTATCAGTGTACTGCTTTCCTGTTCCACTTGAGTAGGAAAATCAATAACTGACGTCAAATTGAAAGAACCAAGTAATTCTTGAAGGCCAAGCTTTCTATCAGGCTCTTTCAAGAAAGTTTATGTTGGAATCCCCACAAATAAAAATTTGCTTCCCTGTATCTGAAAGACGGCACAACAAAGAATCCAAGTTTTTTTTCAAAAATCGAATCATTGTGTTGTTCTTACGTTGGACAGAACACGAACCACACAATACGTCCAGATTTTTCACGGCCGTAACAAAATATATGAATCATTGAGCAGACTTCATCACTATCTTTTCTGGCAATACATTCAGGGCACAGGAAAAATGCACACTCTGCATTTGATAAACAGTGCATGTTGAAAGCATACATAGATAATTTCCTTTTACAGTGCACAACGTTAGTTGTAATGTTAAGCAGAGGTAGATTCTTTCCAAAATCCATACATATGGCTTTCTATTCCAAGCTCTTTCGACTTTCCTTCTTAATTTCTTTCTTTCTCTCCTTTCTCTCATTAAATGTGTTTACTTGCAATTTGTGATAATCGTATAACGTTTTCAAATTCTTCAACTGAGTCTCAATGTCTTTTACTTCTACTGCTTCAGAGCACTTTTGTTATTCCTGTTCCAAGCATTTCAATTTGGCTGTATATTCGTCACAGGAACTACATGTATCTGTGTGGGGATAGCCTAGCGAAATACAGAAGTTCGTATTAAATATGTGTCTGTATGTTTCATAAGATGCCTTACCTGTTCGGTAAGCCTCTCTGCATAAACTGAACATTTTACTTATACGTAGTTCCTCAGAGAGGTGCACTTTACTTGTATGTTTTAACCCGTAAAGACAATTCCTACTCGAAAAGGAGGCAGTATGGTGATTAATGGCATTAACTGCTTCATCACTTAATTTCCAGGGCCTGTTCCCTTGTTTCCCTCTGTTATCGGTAGGGGCATTCCCAGTAGATCGAAGACTAGACACTACATATTGGATCTTACTTTTCGATATGCCGTGCATTGCCATAAATGCCTTACGACAAACTACCAGTTTTTTCACCCCAACCCCAATTTGTCCTCGAACTCTGTACTTGTAGGTTGCATTGTTAAATCTGGCTTCACATTCGTCTTTCCTAGGCATTCTGCACTGTGCTGTAAGTTCAGTAATGAGACCACCTAGATGAGCATTCTGCAAATCTACAGATTCCATCAAGTTCAATTCTTTTAAAATACTTTGTCTTGTTACTTCAGGCACGTAATCAAAGCACTGTAGCCTTCAATGACAGTTTTCTCTTTTCTCATGACACATGAATTTAATCTTTTTGTTTACCTCAGATAAGCGGCCATGCTTTTTTATTTTCTTCTTTGGTTGCTGACGTCCTACCATATTTTCACTACGGACATCACTTAATGGCTCTCGCTTCATGTCTGTATTTTTGCACAACTGCAGACACTTGAATGCACAGAACAACTAAATGTACCAACATTTCACATAATTACAACACTGTTTGACAACAACTGTTTATCAGGACTGCAACCTATATCATTATTTAAAGACCATCGCTTAATGGACAAAGTCTTTTAGTTCCCTGTTTCATACGGAATGAGCTCTTTCTTTCTCTGTACTGCATTTCTGTAAACCTCATTTACAGTATGACTGAGCTTGTTGTGGTCCACTTACTACAATAGGAAATACTGGCTCTGTTCCATCCTTTCATATACTGTTGAAAACTCAACAAATGAGAAAATGGACTTTGCTCATTCTTTTCCTTCATAAACCATTGAACATACTAGCAAAATTATGTTGTTGTACGACACATAGTCCGGGAGATATGAAACCAAATACTGAGATGCGTGAAAAACTGCCGCATCATCCATTACGTTTTAATTTATTACTTCCCTATAATTAACTCTATTCGCAACAGATTTCGCAGAGATTATCCAGACATGTCATTGAATGTACGAGTACCTACGAAAATACGAGCATATCACTGTATAATACATCGTTTATAAGACTGACGTCATAAATACTGAGATAAGTGAAAAACTGCCGCATTATGCATGACGTTTTAATCTATTACTTCTTTACTACTGTCTCTATTCAGAACTCACAGAAGCCCCATATTCCACTGTACGATACATAGTTCAGCAGATGTGCTGTCACAAACATTTAACTGCGTGGAAACGAAACTGCACGGCGAAATTTGCTGAAGATACAGGTGAAGTATACTTACAAATGCGTGTGAAATATGTTAAATACACAAGAAATATTTGCAAAAATAGTGGAAAGATTTCAGCCAAATTTGGTAAGTGTATTAGTTCCAATCTGGAAAGAAATACTGGGACACAGGTTAGAGGGGAGGAGGACATGGACAGAGAGAGAGAGAAAGTGAAATGACTGAGAGAGGGAAGAGTAAGAGATGGACTGAGTATAAGAAAAGAGGAGGTGGTGGACAGAGAAAGAGAAGAGGAACAGATGAGTAGAGGGAAGGGGAAGGGGGAGACTGACAGATAGAGGGTGAGACAGAAGTGGACAGATAAATGGAAGAGGAGAAGTTGGACAGAGAGAGGGGAGAGGAAACGGTGCAAGAGAGATATGGAATAAGGAGATGGGCAGAGAGAAGGAGAGGAGAACATGGACAAAGAGAAGGGGAAGAACGAGATGTGATTAAAGGGGGAGAGGAAGAGGTGTACAGAGGGGAAAGGAGCACATGGACAGAGGGAGAAGGAGCAGATGGACAGACATGGAAGGAGCAGATGAACAGAGAGAAGAGGGAGGAGGTGATGTGATTAGAAGGGCAGAGATGGACAGAGTGATAGGGAGCATATGAACAGGAGGGAGGGTGGGGAAGGGAGTAGATGGACAGAGAAAGGAGCAAGAGGAAATGGACAGAGAGTTGAGACAGAGGAAGTGGACTGAGAGAGGGTGCGGAGGTTGTGGACAGGGAGGGGTGAACAAGGAGATGAGCAGGGAGACGGGGAGAGGGGGAAGGAGGAGATGGACTATTAGATGATTGAAGTAAATGCATATCAGGGCAATGCCAGGTACTCAGCTAATACTATACAAAAACAAGTTGTTGTTTACTGTTGTTGGCAAACATCTCGAAAAGTTTTTTACCGATTTGCTTGACAATTGTACACATTCGAATTGACATAGTGTACATATTTCTAGACTATATATGGAGCCAAAGAAACTGGTACAACTGCCTAATATTGTGTAGGGCGCCTCACGAGCACGCAGATATACCGCAACACAATGTGGCATGGACCCAACTAAGGTCTGAAGTAGTGCTGGAGGGAACTGTAACCATGAATCCTGAGGGTTTTCCATAAATCCGTAAGGGTACGAGGAGGTGGAGCTCTCCTCTGAACAGAACTTTGCAAGGCATCCCAGACATGCTCAATAATGTTCTTGTCTGGAGAGTCTGGTGGCCAGCAGAAATGTTTAAACTGAGAATAGTGTTACTAGAGCTACTATGTAGCAATTCTAGACGTGTGGGGTGTCCCAATGGGCTGCTGGAATTGCCAAAGTCCGTCGGAATGTACAATAGGATGAATGGATACAGGTGATCAGACAGGATGCTTCCGTATGTGTCAGCTGTCAGAGTCGTATCTAGATGTATCAGGGGTCCCATATCACTCCAACTGCACACACCCCACATCATTACAGAGCCTCCACCAGCATGAACAGTCCCCTGCCGACAAGCAGGCTACATGAATTCATGAGCTTGTCTCCATAATCATATACGTCCATCCGCTAGATACAATTTTTAGTGAGACTCCTCCAACCACGCAACATGTCTCCAGTCATCAACAGTCCAATGTCGGTGTGACGCGCCCAGACGAGGCGTAAGCCTTTGTGTCATGCAGTCATCAAATCCTCACTTCATCGCTATCTGCGAGATGCTATGTCCCATCGCACGCTCGCCAACTATAACGCCACGTTCAAACTTACATAAATTTTGGTAATCTGCCATCGTAGCAACAGCAACGATCTAACAACTGCACCAGACACTTTTTGTCTTATATGGGCGTTGCCGACCGAGCGCTGTATTCTGCATGTTTACATATCTCTGTATTTGAATACGCATGCCTATACATGTCAAAATCTGAAGTAAATCTGTCAAGCTACATATTTTAGTATATATGTTTAATATATGTTTTGTAACATATACCACACAGACTGTATATTTTTTAAAGAAAGATGTTCAGATTTTCTGTTAAAATCAACTGCAAGGAAAAAATGCTATCCGATGAAAATATGCAGTTTTGCTTTTCCTCGTAGTAAGTTTTAACTACAAAAATGGTTCAAATGGCTCTGAGCACTATGGGACTCAACTGCTGTGGTCATCAGTCCCCTAGAACTTAGAACTACTTAAACCTACCTAACCTAAGGACATCACACACATCCATGCCCGAGGCAGGATTCGAACCTGCGACCATAGCAGCAGCGCGGCTCCGGACTGGAGCGCCTAGAACCGCACGGCCACCGAGGCCGGCATTTTAACTGCAATAGCAGGGGGTTTCTAACGTTAGAAAAATTGTTTATCCTGTATTCATCCTTTACCCTTGTATACAGTTTGTTTGTTTTCTTCATCACAGTAGGTTTTAACAGAAAACACTAATGCTGTATGTATGGCTTATCGGCTTATGATTAGAGTACATCTATATTAAAACTACGTGAAATACTATCACTGAAGCCACTATCCTCACAGATCTAACAGATATATTTTAATCGACTGCAATTCCCAGTCAATTTTCATTCACTGTAACAATAAACAAGGCTCATGCTCAGTGTGATGACTAGTAGCAGAGCTGGGCAGGGAACAGGGGGAGGGGGGGGGGTGATGGACGTAAACAGTGGGCAGGAGGAGATGGACAGAGGAGGAAGGAGGAGGTGGAGAGAGATAGACCAGGAGGGTTGAGGATGTGATGGACAAAAATGGGGCAAGGATGGAGATAAGGACATAAGTAGTAGGGTAGGGGCAGTGCGAGCACAGAGTGCATTGTTGCCAGATGTATCGAAAATGGTGGTGATGAAGTATTCCAATATGGAGCCCTGTAGACTTGGCAACAGCGTATGACATAATCCAAGATGGCGGTCGTGACATCAGCTGACAACTCGAGTACCATTGTCCAAGATAGCGGCTTCTGGTGGGAAAGAGTCAAACCCACAGCCACGCCTTCGGCGGGAAATTGAATTATGAGCGTCTACCGGTCACCTGGGATTCTCCCACACCCCCTTTTCGACTTTTTGCACGATGGCGAATTATCCTCTTGGAAAATGGGTGGGAAAACTTGAATATTGGAGGGAACTTTGCTCTAAGAGCTTACTAATGCAGCTGAGGGGAGTTGGTATGGTATTGCCCCAACTAGAGCCTGCTCATGATGTCTTTCAATTCGAATATAATTTGCTTAGATTTGTATAAATTTTTTAAAATTTGTTTTAATTTATTATCTACCTAGAGCATTAGTGGCTTAGTGTGGGGTTACCACCACAAGAGGCTGAGATATCAGTGCTTATTGACCTGTTGATGTCAAAGGAGCATGTGTTCAATTAGCGAGATGTTCGTGCCAGATGGGGAGTTTTAATAGCTGTAGTACATGCGCTCAATCAGCCCAGGAGTGCATCCACAACTCGCTGCATGAAGAATGGAAGCGAGCATTAATGTTTGAACATATGAAGAGGTAGAATACGGTCCTGCAAATAAATGCTTTGCATCAAGATACATTAAAGATGCTTTACACAATGTATGGAAACATCTGTCTCTGCTGAAACCGTCTGTCATTTCTAAAACCTATGTATAAACTCCCATAACACAAGAGACAACCGCCTCCAATCCAGCAGACCAAAGAACTGAGCTAGTTTGCAATTTCACCGCTAGAGGACACTGCGATAGGTCAAATGATTGTGCAGTTCAGTCAGTACGAGCGCACTGACTGAAGTGTACCGCCACCGATCATAAACGATGATCAGAGACATACCCACCCTAAGTAATAGCAGGGGGAAAAAAACGAGCGAGGTGGTGCAGTGGTTAGCACACTGGACTCGCATTCGGGAGGATGACGGTTCAGTCCTGCGTCCGGCCATCCTGATTTAGTTTTTCCATGACTTCCCTAAATTGCTCCAAGCAAATTCCGGGATGGTTACTTTGAATGGGCATGAAGAGGAAGATAAAGCATTTGATGTTCAAGCAAGTAAGTTAGTGACTCTCGAACCGAAGGTGTTCTGTGTCCATTGAACCTAAATCGTCGGCGACCCTTGAATCTAACCCTTCTAAGACCACTGTAAAGCTTACTGGAAAAATTAGAAAATATAACTCTGATTACTTGGAAAGCGGTTTTACGTTCACTGGACCTGAGCAACAGCCTAAACCTTATTGTGTAATTTGCTATGAAAGCCTGTCGAATGAATGTATGAAGCCAGCAAAACGTCAGCGCCATCTTGAAACAAAGCACCCAGAGTAAAAAAGTAAGTCATTAGATTTTTTCAAAAATAAATTAGGAGAGTTGAGAACATCTCGCAAAACAATTACCAAACACTGTGGTGCAAATGTAAATGGAAATGCAACCTAGCTGGCCGGGGTGGCCGAGCGGTTCTAGGCGCTACAGTCTGGAACAGCGTTCCGCTACGGTCGCAGGTTCGAATCCTGCCTCGGGCATTGATGTGTGTGATGTCCTTAGGTTAGTTAGGTTTAAGTAGTTCTAAGTTCTAGGGGACTGATGACCACAGATGTTAAGTCCCATAGTGCTTAGAGCCAATATCTGCGCTTACACAGAAATACCATAGTGCTCAGAGCCATTTGAACCATTTTTTTCGAAATGCAACCCTTGCGTCTTACGAGGTGGCTCAGCTTGTTGCTAAATGTGGGAAAAACCACACAATTGCTGAGGAACTTATACTGCCATCAGCAGTAATACTTTGCAAGAGAATGTTAGGTGATGCAGCTGCTAAGGTAATAGGAACTGTCCCGCTCTTAAATAATACTGTTCATAGACGAATTACTGATATGGCAGTTAACATCGAAGAAACATTGCTAGCTAGATTTTACATGAGTGACATGTATGCTCTACAATTGGATAAAAGCACAGACATATCAAAAAAAGCTATAATGTTGGTTTTCGCACGATTCTTATGGGAGGATAAAAGCACAGACATATCAAAAAAAGCTATAATGTTGGTTTTCGCACGATTCTTATGGGAGGATAAAAGCACAGACATATCAAAAAAAGCTATAATGTTGGTTTTAGCACGATTCTTATGGGAGGACCAAGTGTTCGAAGATTTTCTTGTTTCATGCAAACTACTACATACAACAGCAGAGGATGTTTTTACTGCATTACATAATTATCTCAATGAACACGATGTCACCTGGAAAAAATGTGTAGGCTTGACGACGGATGGAGCAATGTCAATGGCTGGCAAAAAACAAGACTTCTAGCTCGTATCAAAGCAGTAGCCACTGAGGTGAAATGGACTCACTGTTGTATCCATCGTGAAGCATTAGTAGCCAAAAGATTGCCTGAACCTACGCAAAAGATACTTAACGAAGTAGTTCACATCATCAACTACATTAAAACTCGACATCTGCAATCCAGATTATTTTCTTTGTTGTGTAAAGAGACCGGCAGTGAGCATGAGAAACTTCTTATTCATACGGAAGCAATATTGCTTTCTCGAGGTAGGATCTTGACAAGATTTTTTTAACTTAGAGACGAGGTTCGTGTCTTCCTTCTTGACACAAAATACGCGGATTTTCTCACTAACTTCTCCTGGCTTTGCTCAGTTGCGTACTTCAGTTGCTGATGTGTTTGAACACCTGAATGTGTTAAACTTGAGTTTACAAGGAAAAAATGTACACACGTTCAAAGTTGAGGATAAGATTAGTGCTATGGTCAAAAAGTGTCAGATCTGGGCGTCAGGGATAGAAAACGAGTCGCTAACTAACTTTTCTACTTTAAAACAATTCTTGGAGTCATCAGAGGAGAGTTTGCTTGATTAGATCAAGATCAATGTAGCCGAGCATCTACGCAGCCTAGCCATCACTTTTAGAGAGTATTTCCCTGAACCTGATCCTGACGACAGATGGATTCGAAATCCCTTCAGCAGTGAAGAAACAGACAAAACCCAAGGACTCACTGAAGAAGAGCAAAATCAACTTATGGATCTGTCCAGAGGTGGTGCGATGATAAACATTTTCATCGGTGGTAAAATTACAGACTTGTGGGCGTCAGCACGAAAGGACTACAAGAAACTTGGAGATAAGGCAATGAAAAAGATGCTTCCATTTGCAACCACATCTCGGTGTGAGCAAGCATTTTCTTCCATGTGTTTCATAAAAAACTAATATAGGAATCGGCTTGACATGTGGTCGGATTTCAGAGTGAAAGTTTCAAGTTTGGAACCTAATATTTCAGAAATAATGGACTCAAAGGTCAGATTGAACTCATCTCATTAAGAACTGAAAATTAAAACTAAATGTATACTGATGGAGTACTCGGTTGTAACTGCATTTTTTCAAATAAATAATACCTTGTATGAAATTAGTGTTTTCTTGTTTTTCACACATGTCTACTCAATGCAATCTCAAGTGTAGTAAACTTGAAAGACCACTACACTCAGTTTTAATTTTTTCCTATCATTTTCAGTTCGTACTCAATTTTTATTTTTTAAGGAGTTTGTTATACTACACACCCAGATTTGAAGACAAAGATTTTGAGCAAAAATCAAGAATTTAACAGTAACAATGATGGCTACATTGAAAACGTTTTAAGCTCAATATTTTTTCACTAATGAATATGCCAATTTTTTTCTAAGTACCAAAAATAGAAAACATACAAAAAGACTCTTAATTTGGCTTTTTTAGGTACTTGATGCTGTGATATGCCAATCATGCTCGATGAGGGGGTCCTCGAGAAAATTTTGCTGGGAACCCCTGCTGTACTGTATGCAGTACTTAGCTCTGTAAATTGAGTTCATATCTTCCCGCGTTTAACGTTTTGTTAAGAGCAATAAGGGTACCACATCCTAACCACATAAAACACCCCAATACTATGACATCACCTTCTTCGTATTTCACTGTTGCACTACACGTGATGGCGGGTAACATTCTCCAGGCATTCGACACAGAAAATAGCGTGATTCATCACTCCAGATCACTCGTTTCCAGTGATCCACTGTCCAGTGGCGTCATTCTGTACACCACTTTAAGCGTCGCTTAATACTGACTGCAAAAATCTGTGGCTTATGTGCAGCTTCTCGACCATTGTACCCCATTCTGTTTAATTCCCTGTGCAGTCATTGTCCTCTATGGCCTCCTGGTAACACGTTGGAATTCACGAGTGATTCCTTCCACTGCGATTTTATACGATTTTTGACAGGCACCCTCCGGAATATTCTTTGGTTTCGGTCAGTCGGTACATGAGGTCTTCGTTCCTTCGTGTTACCAGTTCACAATCACATGACCGATAGTCGACTTGTGTAGCTTTAAAAGAGTTGAAATGTCCCTGATTGCCGTGTTACTCAGGTGACACCCAGTGACTAGTCCATGTTCGAAGTAAGTGAGCTCTCGTGAGCGACGCACTCTGCTGCTACTACTGCACTGCTAACAGCACAGTAATCCTTTTATATTGAGGGGTCCACCTTTCGTGACATCTAGTGGCCACTTCCACATTACACAGGGGTGTCCCGATACTTTTCATCAGACAGTTTATGTATTGTATAGTTTTTCTCCATAGTGCAAAACTGAAGGAATCGTGAAGATAATTTTGCTTTGCACAAAATAGAAACTTAGCTGTTCGTTACAGAGTGAATTTAGATATACCAGCATCGTCCAGTTTCCTGTATGAGCGAATGACTTGAAGTATAATTCTTTCATTACTTGCTATATACACGTATCAGATATTTGAGTAGAGGCAGTATCTTCAAACAAAGTGTTTCAACGCTTACAGAGGCTTAGCTGCTCTTATGTCTGGATTAAGTTTTTAAAAAGCTTCGAGCTTTTCGAAGTATGTGGAGTATCCACATACGCGGTGCTCCGAAAATTTGGTACTGTTCTTTTGCTGTGAGCAGAAGGGTAATAGTGTTGGTTCCTCTTGCTACTCGCAGGCTAACACTTGGACAGGTTAAAAACTATTTATTTGCATATTAATGTAAACAAGTTAATAGAGAACAATACCTAGTCACTCAGATTCCTTTGTCACAGTAGTAGAATTTTCATTCATTTTCAAAAGCGCTGTAGAAGCAAGAAACATAATTGAACGCACTGCAGAAATGTTCGTATCTCATGACGGTAGGACCGCGTTCTCGAGTCACGATGCTGTCTCAACATGATGGGTCAGTGATTTCGGCTCATGGCTTTTCACGTGTGGGAGTCCTAATATTGCGTATTCAGAGTTTAGCTATGACAGATGGCTAACTGGTCGTGTGGTGGAAATGTGGAATCACGATCATTTATTCTGGTTATAATGCGCAGACGAGCAAAAGTATATTATAGGATCATAACTGAAAGACTCGAGTGGCAGTGAAAAATTAATTGATGCAAGAGTAGGTTCCATTACATATTATTTTTCCGTGTTGCTTCTATTTTAAAATACGAAGCGCTTGGGGTAGATTTCTGGAGTTCTAGAAATGACTAACGTCAGTGAAATGACTAGTGAGTATTTGATTCGTGAGGAGAATTATATTTAACATAAATGACGGAAATATCATTAAAAGCGCGTAGGGAAGACGCTCGCCTGATACACCTGTTTTTGCGTGCTCTCGTCCAAGCAATAGGTGCCAATCACAACTGCGACTATCAGTCCCTTGCTAGAGGAATTGCTGTTTATTAGAGGGCGATGTGCCTCTCAATTACATTTGACGGTTTATTGCAGTTCTGTTCTATTTATTCGTGTCTAATCAATCCTACTTCCCAGGCCACCACAATTTAGTCATGCTTTGGAAAATTTCAGGGCGTGTATCTACGACAGCACATAAGCAGGGCTATCCTTGAGTGCTTTTTCGACGAGACGGTGAAATATTGGTGCCTGTGGCGTTCGTGGTATTTCACAAACGTGAGATGGCCGTTGGCATGCTGCACGTTTAAGATTTCAGAATAAAATAGCATTCTTCCAGTTTGCCGAAATAGGTGTGACTGATTAACACGTTTTAAAATCCAAGTTCCAACCCGTACCGTGATGCAAACGCCAAGTTTCTGAAACAGCATAATTGAGGAGTCTATCGAAATGAAACTGTCAAAAAAATCTTGTAAAGAGGGACAGAGGTTTCAATTTAAACAAGCCTTGGTGTCTGCCAATCAATTTATTGAAATCTCACCAGCGGTCACATCCAGCAGAGATGGAAAACGCGGAGAAAATTTGTGTTACATGGAATATCTGTGAAAATTGTAAAAAAAAAAAAAAAAGCCTCAAAGGGCGCAGTGGGTGTTGGGAGTCGCAGTAGGATATAAACAGCAGCGCGAGATCAACAATAGTTCACTGTCTGTTTGGATTCCAAACAGCGAGTACACATAACAGCAAAACTCGCAGCATCTGAAGAAGATGGCTTCATCAGACGTCAGAATACAGTATTGTGCTTAAACTGGAGACGACAACTCGGCACAGTACCCGGAAGCACACAGCTAATCAATAACAATAAAGCCGAGAGACCGCGAAATGGTACCAGCCTGCTTAGCATTTTATTTTTAACCACGTGTGTTTTATACAGTTATAGAACAATTCAGGTGTGGAATTAGTATTTTGGCACTTAATCTGAGAGTTCACAGTCATGTTTCAGGCAACAATATAAGTTAGACATTAACTGCAATCTTCCAGTAGCTGGCAGTTACAGAATAGTAATTCGTACTGCCTGTCAGTTTGCGTCAACTGTCACAGTTTGTCAGCTTGGCATATTACTTCAGCCAATTTGTGTTTTCTACCGTTATAGGATCGGTCAGCTCGTATTGGTACATAGTCTCATTTAGGCATAAAAAGTGAAATTTCAGCCGCCTATTTTCCATTTTATTCGTTGAGTTTTGTGTTTAGTTTCTTTACATAACAATTTATATATTGAAATGCCATTGTGACAATTAATTTCAGACCGCATAGTTACGTTTTAGGTGTCAAGTGTAAGCTGTACGTTAACTGCCCACTTCCAGGAACTGACAGTTATAGAACAGTAATTTAGACGGTCTATTTTTTCGTGTCAACTATCACTAGTTGCCTACTTAGCACAATAATTCAGCCAACATATGTTTTGTACGGTTTTTGTTCATAGCCTCATGTAGGTCTAGGATAAAACGTGAACTGCCTGCTTAGTTTGTTATTTTAACCACATGTGTGTTGTACAATTCCATTACATTTATCTAGTGTAGAGCATGATTCAGTATCCTCTTCCCCCTTAAAATGGTGCTAATCGAAGTGGTGCATTACTGAAAAGCTTCTTAAAAAACGCAGGTAATTATAGTTCGATGTTTGTACCACGAGTGACATAGCTTTATGCAGGCTTAATATCGAAATGGCGTGTGTGTTTTTTTTTTCTGGTAACGAAGCTTAGATATTTTAGACACGGAAATACTGCAAGTTACACCTTTTACGTATCTTTCACGGGTACCTTCGAACATGGCACAATAAAAATTCAGATTGTTTGGTATCCTTCTTGAACTTGACACCACCTTGGACAGTAGCGTCAGTGGACTTGCAAAGTATAACTTGGCCAGTTCTTCCATGTTGGCCTTTCTTAAGTTCCCAACAAATTAAAACTTAGTCGAATCAGATTAGTTCTGTCATCTTGGACTTTTTCTCTCTCCTGCCATCGCTAGGTGCCTTTTTTTAAATTTCCCACCAACACCAACTTGTATTTTTAAATTTTCTGCAACTGCCATGCTGGATTTCTCGAAAACTGCAGAGCTGACTAGCCGTGGTCGCTTGAACTGTGATTCAGTTCCAACCATTCCCATTCTAGAGATATACATTGAGTATGCATGATTGTTGCTCTCCTTCATTTATTTTTTTTCTCCTAATAGCATGTGGAGATTGGAAATTTTGCCTAGTATTAAGTTATTCCAGTCCTTTTGCTAAATACGTTACACTTCCCAACAGATACAGAACACAATTTATTCTCCTAAAACTCTTGCCTTTTTCCATTGTTCGACACATGCATCACACTTTCAGATCAGTAACAATGAAGACTACTCGCGTTATTAAGCTCAAGTGCCAACGCTACTGGGCATTACAAAACTTTTAGTAAATGTAACGAAATACAGGAATTTACGACTTGGCGCTTGCTAAACAAAAGGAAGTGCCCATAGTAACAACAATGTATTTAATCACGAATATTCAAAGACTCACACTGCATAAGTAAAAAATGAGTCCTATAATAAAGAAAGTTCACTTCAGAGCAAAAGCTAAGGCATCAAGCAATGATTTTATTTGCGTTACATGGAGTTCACTGTTGGAGTTCTAGGCATTGGCAGATTTTTCATATAAAATTGCTAGACCATTGTAATCATCTCTCACGAAAAAATTACATCCACTCTTTCAGGCTGGATGATTCCTTACATTTCCAGTAGCATTCTTCATTGGTACTCTGACGTTGTGGGGATTCGTACAGCAATAGAGAGGAATGAAGGCCGGCCGGAGTGGCCGAGCGGTTCTAGGCGCTACAGTCTTGAACCGCGCGACCGCTACGGTCGTAGGTTCGAATCCTCCCTCGGGCATGGATGTGTGTGATGTCCTTAGGTTAGCTAGGTTTAAGTAGTTCTAAGTTCAAGGGGATTGATGACCTCAGAAGTTAAGTCCCATTGCACTCAGAGCCATTTGAACCATTTTTGAGGACTGAAGAAGTGTTTCATAATAATTCTAAATGATCGCTGAAATTATAAACACCTACATAGAGTGGCACAAACTAAAGGTGGTCTTCCTATGCATCGTCTGATAGATGCGTCTGCCGTTATGCATCTGCCACACTGTACTGCTAAACGTCATATTATACGGGACTGTGTCCCACAATGTGTCAGCTACCTGCGGTTGACGTTGGGGCAACGAGCGATTGTGGCCGAGCATCTTGGAGAGCAATATAGTCGCAGTTACGAAGAACAAGTGACCATGTTCGAGTGAAATGTTCTATTTATGGAAGATGAGAAATTAGTGGAAATGTTTTAAAATTTCCGTAGACTTATCACTATACAAGGACCAAATACTGCAGGGTAATGCTTGGAGAGAAACGGCGGAATTCGTGCAGAGAACAGGTAAGAAAAATACTATACATTTTCAGTTGATTCATATTTTTTATTAGTTTATTTTCAGGAAAAACATGCGTATTACTATAAACAAAAGAGAATTATCACACAAGTACGACTCGCACTCTGAATATTCCGTAGGAACTTAGTAAACATATTTAGATAGTTCAAAATGGCTCTGGGCACTATGGGACTTAACAGCTGAGGTCATCAGTCCCCTAGAACTTAGAACTACTTAAACCTAACTAACCTAAGGACATCACACACATCCATGCGCAAGGTAGGATTCGAACCTGCGACAGTAGCGGTCGGGCGGTTCCAGACTGAAGAGCCTAGAAACGCTCGTCCACCACGGCCGGCTATTTAGATAGTTCATCTGTACGTTTTGATGAGTGAGTTTGCGAGTATCAAAATACACTCCTGGAAATGGAAAAAAGAACACATTGACACCGGTGTGTCAGACCCACCATACTTGCTCCGGACACTGCGAGAGGGCTGTACAAGCAATGATCACACGCACGGCACAGCGGACACACCAGGAACCGCGGTGTTGGCCGTCGAATGGCGCTAGCTGCGCACCATTTGTGCACCGCCGCCGTCAGTGTCAGCCAGTTTGCCGTGGCATACGGAGCTCCATCGCAGTCTTTAACACTGGTAGCATGCCGCGACAGCGTGGACGTGAACCGTACGTGCAGTTGACGGACTTTGAGCGAGGGCGTATAGTGGGCATGCGGGAGGCCGGGTGGCCGTACCGCCGAATTTCTCAACACGTGGGGCGTGAGGTCTCCACAGTACATCGATGTTGTCGCCAGTAGTCGGCGGAAGGTGCACGTGCCCGTCGACCTGGGACCGGACCGCAGCGACCCACGGATGCACGCCAAGACCGTAGGATCCTACGCAGTGCCGTAGGGGACCGCACCGCCACTTCCCAGCAAATTAGGGACACTGTTGCTCCTGGGGTATCGGCGAGGACCATTCGCAACCGTCTCCATGAAGCTGGGCTACGGTCCCGCACACCGTTAGGCCGTCTTCCGCTCACGCCCCAACATCGTGCACCCCGCCTCCAGTGGTGTCGCGACAGGCGTGAATGGAGGGACGAATGGAGACGTGTCGTCTTCAGCGATGATAGTCGCTTCTGACTTGGTGTCAATGATGGTCGTATGCGTGTTTGGCGCCGTGCAGGTGAGCGCCACAATCAGGACTGCATACGACCGAGGCACACAGGGCCAACACCCGGCATCATGGTGTGGGGAGCGATCTCCTACACTGGCCGTACACCACTGGTGATCGTCGAGGGGACACTGAATAGTGCACGATACATCCAAACCGTCATCGAACCCATCGTTCTACCATTCCTAGACCGGCAAGGGAACTTGCTGTTCCAACAGGAGAATGCACGTCCGCATGTATCCCGTGCCACCCAACGTGCTCTTGAAGGTGTAAGTCAACTACCCTGGCCAGCAAGATCTCCGGATCTGTCCCCCATTGAGCATGTTTGGGACTGGATGAAGCGTCGTCTCACGCGGTCTGCACGTCCAGCACGAACGCTGGTCCAACTGAGGCGCCAGGTGGAAATGGCATGGCAAGCCGTTCCACAGGTCTACATCCAGCGTCTCTACGATCGTCTCCATGGGAGAATAGCAGCCTGCATTGCTGCGAAAGGTGGATATACACTGTACTAGTGCCGACATTGTGCATGCTCTGCTGCCTGTGCCTATGTGCCTGTGGTTCTGTCAGTGTGATCATGTGATGTGATGTGATGACATTAACACCTTCGCTCGAAAATGAACACACTTCGTACGCCGCGATCGCAGAGTAGACACTTTTATTGCTTAAAGATGACCGGTTTCAACATTCTTATGCTGCCATTATCTGATCTTTTGGAACTTGTTATAAAATTGTCGTGTTACATTACGCGAATTTAAAGCACAGCTGTGCGGCAATCTTGTGAAAATCATGTTGGCCAACAGCATGCATGGACGATACGAGGATTTTACCTGTGTGCTTTTTATCTGTGTGTATTGCATCAACCGGATGTTTGTCGAGACATGTATACGTGGGGAGTACTTTTTATCCTTTGACTTCCTGTAATGTAGCATGGCAATTTTAGAACTAGTTCCATAAGATCAGATGATGGCAGCATAAGACTGATGATATCGTTCATCTTGAACCAATAAGAGTGTCTACACTGCGATAGCGGAGTAGAAGTGTCTTCATTTTCAACCATAGCGATCGCCCCGCAGCACAGCATGTTTACCTTACCTTTGTTCGACTACAACAACGGCTACGAGAAATTGGCACTGTCGAAACTAGGAGGGTTGGCTGTGATGCTCCACAGGCGGGCTGTACTCTCCATTTTGAAGCGAACATCTTTCGTCACGTAGAAGAGAACCTGAGGACAAGCACTCCAGACATTGTCCATGCCATGTGCTCGTACAGCACGTATGTCAGAGCTCATTGTCTCCGCTGTGTGCGTTCCGTGAAACAGGAGACTTGAAAGTGATCCGATCCTCGTACTCATTTTACATCCAGACGGTACATTTTCGGACGTGGACTCTTTATCAGAACTCCGTCTACTAAGTCCCCTCTACAACCCTTAAAGGCCTGGAATAGGAATTTTAAGTCATCCAGTATAAAGCGGTAACGTCATTATCAAAAGTTTGAAAAATTTGTTGAGCGATTTACTTTAAATTTTAAACGATACTCTATTAAACATTCAGACAGTCAAAGACTATACATTCTTTAAACAACAATGTACAGGCCCTATGTTAAAACTGGCTGCGAGAAAGAAAATGCTCCACTCTCCCGCCCAGTAAAAATGTGCAGTTTTGTTTCCTTTGTCGCAGGCTGTCTTACCTTCGATAGCGCGGCATTTAAACCATCACACGAATTGTTTCTACGATATATTTCTTCCTTATCACACATATTTTCAAACATAAATTGTGTTACACCGCCAAGGGAACTTACACTTTCATATTTGAAATCAATTTCTGCCGCATATCTCTTCCTGTTACTGTGAAAAAGCGATCTTAACAGAGGAGCATATCTTTTGATTCCATTGAATTAGGAGCTTAAGATTTTTACACCGGCAAGGGACCATAGATCTTAGTCGCTGAGATAAATGTCAGTTTCGTGCCTCTTCCCTTTCCAGAGAAAAAGTGTCTTAACACAGGGCGTATATTTTGATTGCATTGACATGACGTTTAATTTTTTTCACACCGCCAAGGGACCGTACACCTTCGCACTTGACATAAATTTCAGGTCGATACCTCCGCCTGTTCCTGTGAAAAAGAGGTCTTAACAGATGGACAACAAAGTGATCCTATAAGGTTTCCGTACCTCGGAACCCTAAAAATGTGTTTATTTTTAGCACCTTACCACTTATTATTCATTTATTACTACAATAATAAAGAGCACACAAAGTGAATATCACAAAATTTTGTATATTACACAGATTTAATTTTAGGTATTTGCGAACATATTAAAAAAACATCAGTGAAATTTCGAAACCTACTAACTCCCGTTAACGTGATTACTTTGCCAGAGTGTTATCCCAGCATATGCATAGGTGTTGAAGTATTCTGTAAATAAATCTCGCACAGAAAATCCATCAGCATTTACATGGCCGCCAATGATTTTCCTTTGGTAGTGATTCATGTCTGTTTAGTTCAAAATAAGACTTGTTATTTCAATTTAGGAATGCATCTCTAAGTAAACTGTGTAAACAGTAAACAACAATAACGAAATCATCAGTCGTTTCTGGCCTTAGACCGATCGGCGAATAAAATATGCGAAATATTTAACTTAACGGGGCGAAAGAATTTCCAGAATCTTTCGAAAGGCGGTATTTACAAATAGATTTTTTATTGCCAGAACTTGCGATTCCACGTGGGAAACGTTTCATAATATTTAGATGTAACTGAAACGCCTCGCCGCTTGCAAAAGCCGGTGGAAACACAAAGTCCGAATTCGGCAGTTTAATAGGAAAACATCTTACCACATTCAAATAATTTCCCGTTATAATTTTTGTCAAAAATCCCACTGTCGCCTTCCTTCTCGTATGACCCGACATCAATGAAAATGAATTTGCAGTTCGCGTCAACCACAGCGAAAAGGAAGGCAGGGAAATTTTTTTTGTAGTTGCAATACAATGAAAGCGATACGCAGGGGGGAGAAAATCACGAATGTTCACCGTCGATGGCGCCAACACAGTTATCAAGTTGGTATTTTTCTTCAAATTTCTTGAATTTTGATTTTAACTGTCAGATGAGATCGGTGGCAAAAGGATCATCAGTAATTTCCTATGTGGAACTAACAGCAGAACTTGTCTGATTTTACCAGTGTAAGGAAGAGATATTCTGAATGTAAATGTCAGTGATCGGAATGTTTCTCCTGTTGCCATACATCTAAAAACAAAATATAAATTAGATAAGTGTAATATTAAAAATGTCTATTATTTTTACTACTACCTAATAAGATCGTAGGTAATTATTTGATTGAACAGTGTGTTGTAGCTGAAGATTATAAGGAAAGGTGGAGCAACATCAGGGACGTGTATCAAAAAGACAGAGAAAAGGAAAAAGTACTGGAAGATCTGCTTCCAATGAACGGAATAAATGGGTGCTGGCAGATATTTTAACATTTTTAAACAAGTAGATCACAAACGAGAATATGTTACCACATAACTTTCCTGTTTACCTTATTTTTTTTATTTTATTAACTTTCATTACTTATGTTAATTTATCTTTCTAATTTGTTTCGCAGAAGTATATCCAATGTTGAGGGTGTTGAGGGGCACACTCCACATAACGATGGTGAAGCAAGTAACGAAGAGGTATGCCAAGCTTTGACAACTTTTTTTCAAAAAACGTCGTAGAACATGACGTTGTTCAGGACAGTTCAAAATGACAAAATCTTGGAGTTGATGAATTCTCAGCGCGTTGAGAAAAAACCATACTGATAAACGCGATGACGACGTCTACTTATTTTTTAAAAGTAAAAATATTGCATCATAATTTTACCAACGAAACCAAAATGGGAACTCCGCAGATTCTTATAGCTTTGGAAAACCGCACTTCGTTCGACTCTTACTTCCCAGTGCGGCGTCATCACGGAGAACTAACCCACATTCAACAACTCTAACGCCGTCAACCGTGGGTAATACTACCACTGCACAATTTGATTGCACAGAGATTGAAATACAAGCTTACCAACCATTTTAATATTGCGATCATGTTTTATTTCATATTTTTATATTATACTATTTTCATTTTTATACTGTCTGCGTTGTTAATAAATCAATGACACATTAAAGAAGATTTTTAATTTAATATACGTCAGTGTTAAAGCTAGTTTTTCGTCCAGTCCTATAAAGTATGGCTCTTTGGGAGAGAAATGCTTCTTGATATCTTCTTTGACAAGGTCGACGACGTAGATGAACTGCTCCATGTTCAACCCGAAGTACTCCTCAATTTTTTTTCATTTTTTTACAAATGCTGATTGAAGAGTTATTCAAAATAACGTTCTTCAATCCTTCTTACGAAAATCGGTTGTGTTTCGGCATTTCCCTCACATAGTTGGAGTTGAGTTTCTTAAGCTTGAACTTTAACACTAGATAAAGCAACAAATTGCGCTCACTCATCCTTTCCGTATAGATACCGGAGACCAACTACCTCTGTGCGGCTGATGCTCTCTAGAAATCACAGCTAAGCGTCGACCGCACAACGCTGATACTAGTCAGTGACTGTTTAATGAGACCAAACGGCCAAGGTCATCAGTCTCCCATTCACTCCCCAGGAAAGAAGTAGTGTCGTACCCCATCTGTCTGCGTATAGAGCAAATTCTGTGTGCAAATGTGAGGAAGTGGTGTAAGTGTTTGGGTAGCGTGTCTCTTATTCGGAACATGGGAACCATACCGGTATACACTAGTAGGATGTGGTCAACCTCCTATAAACCATTTCCAGGCTTATTACGGAAAACCATCAGCCGTATAATAAAATGACGACAGCAGAAATTTGTGCCGGACCGGGACTTGAACCCCGATTTCCGCTTTACGCGAGTGGTCGCCTTAATTTGGCTCTCCGAGCACTACTTACGGCCGGAGCCAAATTTCCATGTGTCATAGTTTATGCGTCTCAGCCTGGTTCAAATGGTTCAAATGGCTCTGAGCACTATGCGACTTAACTTCTGAGGTCATCAGACGCCTAGAACGTAGAACTAATTAAACCTAACTAACCTAAGGACATCACACTCATCCATGCCCGAGGCAGGATTCGAACCTGCGACCGGAGCGGTCGCTCGGCTCCAGACTGTAGCGCCTAGAACCGCACGGCCACACCGGCCGTCTCAGCCTGCAGTTGTACACATTATGTAATTCCCGTACAGGGGGTAGGACACTTTAATTGGAAGTCGATACATGATATTGGCGGATAAATAAGATATTGCAGTGCCTGTGTTCTTAAGGAGTACGATGCAATGTTTTTTCTGACTTGCATGCATGTCCGAAGAAACATTGCATCATATCTCTTAGCAGTAGATGCACTACGATATCGTACACATCCAGGCTGGGTGCTGCACCGACCCCTTTCAAGGCGGATTCGATCCTGGGTCGCCATACCTCCCTGACCCGGACGTAGCCGATTTAACTTTCCCAGCTACATGTGCGGGTGGGCGCACTACGTCAGACGTACAACGACAGACGCATGAGTCAGACGCTGCATAGGACTCCCACATTTACAGGGTAAAACTTATACAGATAGTTAGGGTTCTAAGCCGAATATTTTGAGATCCGGAACCCATGGCCAGCAATGACTATTTCAGATGGTACGATGCCTTGGATCAGCAATGCATCTATTCGTAATCTGCTTATATTTCATAACAACTGCCTGCCGTATTGACTTTGGTAGCGCTACCTTCTAAACCGATATACAAACGTATCTTATGTGCCCACGTTGGAGCTTCTTATTGTTTATAGTTCATGACTTAAAGCTGAAGGTGGAACATGTTTCGGCAAGAAGAAGTACGAACGAATGCACAGAAAAACGTTTCGCAACAAGCGTCACGCTAACTGAAAGAAATTCACAGCCGTGAATGGAAACATATGAGAAAGTGGGTGCTACAGAGTGCTGGCCAATGCTCTCGACAAAGAATTGTTCACACTGCAGATTTGAGGAGACTCATCACTAAGACCCGTCAGTTTTGCAGTGAAGTGTCCTCTAGGAAAAATCGATGGTTGAGAGTGATGGGATAAGACAAATTACGCACCAATCATTAATGACGTGTGCAAGTTAGGGGTCCGATTGAGTTGGAACTCTGAGTTCACTTCTGTCAGTGTACTAAATGTAACGCGTCCATTATTTCTGGTGGCGTTCGTCACATTAAAACAGTTGCTGAGTGCGTAGTGATGTTTCAAGGTGTAAGAGGTTTATGTCAATGAAAAAAGTGAATATTCGTTTCCAACCAGTAGTTCCTTATCTGAAAGTACTGAGTATACGATCCTCTAAAGGTATGGGATTTCATATAAACTGCAGATCTATTATACACTGCACTCTTAAAATCTAGGTTATATATAACACTGATGTTACAGACAACAAACAGTCCTTCTCAGCACATGAGCGATGTAGCGCAACAGTTACAGTACAGGGCATGCATTCGATAAGAGCAAGATTCAGATCCACATCTGGCCATACACATTTTGAAATTTCCCTAAAACCTGTGAATGTCAACATGGTTACTTGGAAAGACCAATTTCCTTTGTACATAAATTCTTGTCTGTGCTCAGTTTCTAAGGACCTCGTCGTCGACGGGACGTTAAATGCTAATCTCCCTTTCTTCTTCCCTTATTTTTACCAAAGATTTCATATCTTCTTCCATAATTTGCATATTTATCAGGCAATGTAGATTGTGCTCTTCTAATCAGCATTAAACTCTCTTCGCTCGTCGCTGCCGACAGCAGACTATCCACATTTTCTGCTAAGTTCATTCTCATTAGCGCTGTAACTATACATTTTCCATGCCTATTATTGGTTCATTTGCTATCAGTATAAACGAGTCCTATGTTGGTTAACGACAGCAATCTCAATTTCGAAAACGTGTATGCATAAGTGCAAAGCACAAACCCATCGTACACCGATAACTTTGTTTGGAGATGGGTCCACAGACTCGATATGTTTTTCACGAGTTGTACAATTTTCACATTGCATAGAGATTACCTGAATGTTGCTTAATAATGACTCAGAGGCGACATCGTCCAATCGAAATTAAAAACTGTATAGCCCATAACGTGTAACGTTTTCTTTTGAGAAACCGTTACATATTATTTTAAGTATTACTGTTCTTAATATTTCTATTTCACAAATACATACAAATTTCATGTGTATCTCCAAGAACTAAGCCTATTATTGGTACAACGAATTTCAGATCTCATAAGATCAATATTCTCCTAGTTACGCTTGAGGAACAAATTGAATCCAACTTCTTACGCGTCAAATAACTTCACAGTTTCGTTGTTTTTAAGTCGCTTTTAATCCTCAGTCAGCCCTTGTGGAAACTCAGATGAACGCGATGCAAAGTAATATGTGATTTTTAAGTGATTTTTTACTAGCTGTGGATTGAGAATAGCCGGCCGCTGTGACCGAGCGGTTCTAGGCGCATCAGTCCGGAACCGCGCTGGTGCTACGGTCGCAGGTTCGGATCCTGCCTCGGGCATGGTTGTGTGTGATGTCCCTAGGTCAGTTAGGTTTAAGTAGTTTTAAGTCTAGGGGACTGATGACCTCAGATGTTAAGTCGCATAGTATTTAGAGCCATTAGAATTCGATTGAGAACACTTTCTGTTCACGAGAAACGTGGCAAAATTATGAATGTTGTTTGAAGAAGAATTTGGATCAGAAAGTGGTTATAAATGCAAAAGAAAGGTTTAACTCGACGATAAAAGTTACTTATGGCTAAGAGCTTTGACCTTAACTAAATAGCAGGTCTGTAATAAATAAAACTTACTTGCTTTATCGAAGATATCAAAAAGGAAGAAAAGTTAAGATTTAACGTCCTGCCGACGTCGAGGTCATTAGCGACAGTAGGAGATATCAAGGGATCGAACGCTGAAAAACGCGTAAGAAACATATTCAGCCAAGTCAAAGAAAGCTTCCTGACATTTTGACTTTAACTACACTTGATACAGAAATCGTTGATAAAACTGAAACATGAAAAATTCTAGCCAGTCTTGTTTCTGTGGACAAGTTGCCTGGAATGTAACACATACTTCCATCTCCAGGATGACAGAAGACATTCGTTGGGCCCGTCATCCAAAGCCTGAATTTCATTCACTCTGAAGGTGCTGCGAGTCCTCGCTACTTTGTGAAACGAGCAGTCAAGATGATTCATCATTTTGCATGTTATTCATGTAGCTTTTTTTAAAAATAATCTACACAGACACAGGAAGATTTTATGTGAAAAATTGTGACTGCTGTCCTCAACGGTGGGAAAGGCGGCAGGGGTGACGGCGGTGGGAGTATAGAATTCAGACGAAGTAAGAAAACCAAATCAATGAAGAGGGCGGACCTGCTCTTCATACCTTGGGTCAGCGGGCACAAGCATCTTCCATAAAACCACAGTTTCAAGGTCACTCAAAAACTATGTCTGCTTTCTTTAATAACTATATTTGCTCTGTTCGCGATTCGTGAAGTAAAACTTCGATACTTTGTCACCTTCGGATTTACTAAGAAACAGAAAACTTATGTGTCACAAACACAGTCTCGCAGGCAAATTAGGAAGCTCCAAATACAAGTTGGCAAACCAGGTTGGCTGACTGTGCATTTAGTCAGTGAAACGTGAGGATTTCTTCATCAACCGTAGTTTCACTCAGTTTTTAACTGCATTTATGAAAAGCTATGAAAGCAGTCTGTAAATGTAGTTAGATCCGAAAACAAACGTTGTCATCCAAATACAGATCAGTCAACACTAAAGCTGAAATGCATCAAAAAGAAAAGTGAAATCTTAATGGATAATTAAAAAGGTAAAAACAGCTCATTTTTTGCTTCGCTGCGTTAAGTGTTACGGAAAACAATCGTCTCAGATGTAGCACTTGGGACTGGGTCTGTGCGGTCAGGTGGCTGACTGTGACTGGCGGTCTGCGTGATATCCGTTCAGTTTGCAGTCGCGTCACGCATTTCATTTTGCTACTGCTGCGGCCCCAGCTGGCGCGCTGCCCGTTGCAGATGCAGCTGCTATCTGTTGGTCTGCTCTGTAACTACCGCTGCAAACGTCGCGGTAAGAAAGGGACCACTACAAGGCCGTTCTATCTTTATGGCAGGACATCATAAGGTACCTCACGCCCTATCTCTGAATATTTCAGAAGGAGTTAGTCATTTTAGTTCGCGTAGCGCATTTAAGATACCACAATAGCTGAGAACTGCGACCAGTAAAACGTTGACTTTCGGAAAATGTAGAATTTTCGGCACAATCGTTACCGTACGTGTTTTACATTTAAAGACCGTTTTGCGAGCTAAAATTAAAATTAGCTGCAGGTTACGGATTTTTATGCAGTCATTAGCTTCAGCTAAAACTCAAAAAGCACATATAATCTACATGTGTCTTCATTCGCGCTGTGTCTGGTATTTACAAGTCCGATAAGCTGTCTCAGACATGTAGGATCCTAAACTAAGTACTTTGAAACTGTTATTGGGCCGGAGAAAATAATACTTTTTAATGGCTGTCTCAGACATGTAGGATCCTAAACTAAGTACTTTGAAACTGTTATTGGGCCGGAGAAAATAATATTTTTTAATGGCTTAAACAACTTATATCACGTAGAATCAACTTACGCTCATATCAACTGCACAACAGACATTAATATCGAACCTGGATGGTGCAACGAAACGTTGAATCGACATCCTTTAATGGAGAACAGATGCCAACAACAGTGGTAGCACATCTTGAATGTATACCACGTATAGCGTGCCATTCAGATGGAGTGACAACAAATATAGGAACAACACAGCACGTCTCGAATGAACGCCACGTAAAGTGCACCATTAAAATAGGGTGGCAACATATAAGTTTATGTCCAGTTCTATAGTTTGGTACATAATCGTTGCTGGTGGTCTGAAACGAGCGTATGGATTTTAATCACCCAAGATATGGCCGCTGTCCACTTTCATAGCCAAGTGGTCAATGTTGATGGCTGACATGACGAGGACCCTAGTTCGATTCCCAGTACTGCCAGGGAGTTCTCCGAGAAAACGGCCAGGATAGTGGTGCGCTGACCACAAGCTCCTCAGTACCATGGGCTGACGGATGAGATGGCGGTCAGTCGGGCCTGAATAGCCCTTCCGTGGTCCGATATGAGGAAGTTATTACATTAAAATATGGCACTGGCTGCAATTGAAAACACAATCAAGCTTTAAAAAAGTCTCAACCGTGGACAACATAGAAAGTAGGCTACAGGCAATGCAGGACGGTGCTGGACGATCCATCGATAGAACTGAACTCTGGGTGCAATTTATATAGGCCTCATTGCTAACGCACCCTTTTTACTTCACCAGTTTACGACCGGGCGAGATGGCGCAGTGGTTAGCACACTGGACTCGCATTCGGGAGCACAACGATTCATTCCCGCGTCCGGCCATCCTGATTTAGGTTTTCCGTGATTTCCCTAAATCGGTTCAGGGAAATGTCGAAATGGTTCCTTTGAAAGGGCACGGCCGACTTCCTTCCCTAATACGATGAGACCAATGACCTCGCTGTTTGCGCCTGCCGGAGTGGCCGTGCGGTTCTAGGCGCTACAGTCTGGAACCGAGCGACCGCTACGGTCGCAGGTTCGAATCCTGCCTCTACCATGGATGTGTGTGATGTCCTTAGTTAGGTTTAATTAGTTCTAAGTTCTAGGTGACTTATGACCTCAGAAGTTAAGTCGCATAGTGCTCAGAGCCATTTTGAACCTCGCTGTCTGCTCTCTTCCATCAAATCAACCAACCAATTACGTCGGCACTGTAGCCTACGAAATGTGAATTTCGGGACTGAGTTTCCAGATTCTTACCGACTAATTTTCTATCCCGCGATTCAAAATCACAATCCCAAATTCAGACATACGCAAGCAGTTCTTTGTCGAGAACCCTACACAGTTCTCTTTGATTCAGGTGACCCACATTCTGGTACTTTCCTACCCACGACGATAAATTTCTTGCAGTTGTGAAGACGTCTTTTCCGAAACTTTTCATTACAAGTTCGTTCTGTTTTCTGGGCTTTACATACTGCTGCGCCAAAAATTAAGTAATTACGTGGCTGCAGTTCTTGTAAAAAGTAATGATCCATCTTCGACAGGCAATAACGTACTGTGCGAAGTGAAAACAGCACAGAAGACATTGTATTGTTTGTCAAGGTAGCTCCACCGACGTAGTAGTTATGTATTATGAAACATAAGTAGTTTATAAAAACGAGCTTTATGTGATGCTGAGACTTGGTAGAGAAACAGTACGGACAAGAAGGATAGAGAAGTTTTAGAATTGTGGTACCACAGAGTATGCTGAAGGCTATGTGGGTATATAGGATAACTAATACAGAGGCGCTGAATCGAATGGAGGAAAAAAGAAATGTATTGGCACAACTTGACTGAAAGAAAGGATAGGTTCATAGGATCCATGCTGAGTTGGAAGAAACAGCCAGTTTCCTTGTGTTGGAGAATATGGTGGGTAAAAGTTGCAAAGGTACACCAAGGCTTGACTGCATTAAGTAGGTTCAAGTGCATTTAGTTTACAATAGTTACAAACAGTTTGAGAGGTCTGTACGGTATGGTCTAGCGTAGAGAGCTGCATCAAACCAATCTTCAGACTGAACACTAGAACCACCGTCCGAAACATTCATATCGGACTATTATTTTTCATATTTCGAAGTATTCAGTTTAGGCTACAGCACCGTCTCTATAATTTAGACCTTAAATGTTTGTAACAGTCTCTAGAAACTGAGACACGTATAATAGCGGTAGCTAATGACCTAAACCTGAGTACTTCTACAGAAATAAATACCGACCTACTCATCTTTCACTTCTTTTATTTGCAAAAAGTTTTGCTAAAAAAAGGTAGACTTCTTTCACCAGCATTTTATATGTTATTTCGAAGGGTTCCGTTTAAATAACAATTAAAATGATAAAATTCATTTTCTTGGCCATTTCCTTTTCCTTTTTGTATGGTACTCCTTCCTCCCATAATTCGACCACTGAGCTTATAACACATTGTTACATGTAAGTCTTCACCGCACGTGTCTGGTAGTCGACAGATTATAAAAGGGGCGTTGCGCCCTTAAACATATCAGTATCCTTCGGCATTCGTCTTCTTATTGTACGTGTAATTTTAAATTGTATTTAACGACAGAAGCTTTCAATAACAGAAGCAAGAAATTTACTCGATAAATCTGAAATGAAAACTTCACGCAACATTAGCATACATTGTATGCAGAGACTGATAATCAAAGCGTTTATGTTAACTGTTCACAGCGTGGGATTTTTGCAATGTTATACGAATACAGAGCGCCGTTTCATTTGCTTTGGCTAGACACTTCCGTTTTGACATCATCTAGTAGTTCAGTGTACTCAGGACAGCAGAATATTTGCGGAAGTGTTGATGCGCAACGTAAATGACAGAGAAAGGCATTTGAGTCAGGTACCAACTTCAAATTATTACCGAGCATAAAAGAAGGATATAAAAATAGTTTTCAATTCTTTCTCTCATTCACTGCATCTCTGCGTATATTTATACACTATTGGCCATTAAAATTGCTACACCACGAAGATGACGTGCCACAGACGCGAAATTTAACCACAGGAAGAAGATTCTGTGATATGCAAATGATTAGCTTTTCAGAGCATTCACACAAGGTTGGCGCCGGTGGCGACACCTAAAACGTGCTGCCATGAGGAATGTTTCCAACCAATTTCTCATACACAAACAGCAGTTGCCGGCGTTGCCTTGTGAAACGTTGTTGTGATGCCTCGTTTAATGAGGAGAAATGCGACATTGCTGCTCGTGTTGGTCGAGATCCAATGACTGTTAGCAGAATATGGAATCAGTGGGTTCCGGAGGGTAATGCGGAACGCCGTGCTGGATCCGTACGGCCTCTTATCACTAGCAGTCGAGATGACAGGCATCTTATCCGCATGGCTGTAACGGATCGTGCAGCCACGTCTCGATCCCTGAGTCAACAGATGGGGACGTTTGCAAGACAACAACCATCTGCACGAGCAGTTCGACGACGTTTGCTGCAGCATGGACGATCAGCTTGGAGATCATGGCTGCGCTTTCCATTGACGCTGCATCACAGACAGGAGCGCCTGCGATGGTGTACTCAACGAAAAACCTGGGTGCACGAATCGCAAAACGTCATTTTGTCGGATGAATCAAGGTTCTGTTTATAGCATGAGGATGGTCGTATCCGTGTTTGGCGACATCGCGGTGAACGCACATTGGAAGCGTGTATTCGTCATCGCCATTCTGGCGTATCACCCGGCGTGATGGTATGGGGTGCCATTGGTTACACGTCTCGGTCACCTCTTGTTCGCATTGACGGCACTCTGAACAGTGGACGTTACGTTTCAGATGTGTTATGACCCGTGGCCCTACCCTTCAAAAAAATGTTCAAATGTGTGTGAAATCTTATGGGACTTAACTGCTAAGGTCATCAGTCCTTAAGCTTACACACTACTTAACTTAAATTATCCTAAGGACAAACACACACACTCATGCCCGAGGGAGGATTCGAACCTCCGCCGGGACCTCTACCCTTCATTCGATCCCTGCGAAACCCTACACTTCAGCAGGATAATGCACGACCGCATGTTGCAGGTCCTGTACGGGCCTTTCTGGATACAGGAAATGTTCGACTGCTGCCCTGGCCAGCACATTCTCCAGATCTCTCACCAATTGAAAACGTCTGGTCAATGGTGGCCGAGCAACTGGCTCGTCACAATACGCCAGTCACTACTCTTGATGAACTGTGGTATGGGGCTGAAGCTGCATGGGCAGCGGTACCCGTACACGCCATCCAAGCTCTGTTTGACCCAATGCACAGGCGAATCAAGGCCGTTATTACGGCCAGAGATGGTTGTACTGGGTACTGATTTCTCAGGATCTATGCACCCAAATTGCGTGAAACTGTAATCACAAATCCGTTATAGTATAATACATTTGTCCAATGAATACCCGTTTATCATGTGCATTTCTTCTTGTTGTAGCAATTTTAATGGCCAGTAGTGTACTTTTTGTTGGTTATTTTACACGGACCAGTCACATTAATGTGACCAACGCCTATCTTCGACGTCAACGTGCAACAACCACCCAGAAACAGCAGGTGGCAGCACTAATAGTGGAGGATACAAAAAACGTGTCGGAGGGACGCGGAAAACAATGTAGCTGTTATCGTAGTGCGGAAATGAAGCGATTTAACTGACGTCCAAAAGGGCACAAATATTGGATTTAGAGCCAAGATGGAAGCATTTCCGAAACGGCTAAGCTTGTAAACTGGGTCACCGTGGTTAAAGTATACTATGCATGCAAAATGGCGCTATCCGGAACGGGCGCCGAGGCATCTGTGGTGCAGCACGAGCCATAGATGACAGGGGTGTGCGACGCCTGCAGAGATACGTACAGGGTGAATAGACGTGCAACTGTTGAGCAACTGATCGACTGGACTAACCGAGGGGCCACGAACAATGCTCCTCAACCACCGTTCAGCGAAATCGCGCTGGCAGCTTTTCATCGACAACCGTGGCTGGAATTTGCACACCAGTACCTCAACTGGACGACAGGTGGCCTTTTCAGATGAAGCACGTGTTATGCCCCATCGGACAGACGGCCGTTACAGTTTACAGTGTGAAACGTCTGAAAGCCAACACCATGCAATAATTATGGTCTGAGGAATGTTTTCGTAACATTCCCTGGGTGGAAGACACAATGGATCAACACAAGTATGCATCTATCCTTGGGAGCCATGTAGTTTGTTTTTCCTTGGGACGGTAGCATCTACCAGCAGAACAATGCAACGTGTCACACATTGCGCAGTATACATGCGTGGTTCAATGAGCACGAGGATGAGCTAACTGTACTCCCATGGCCACCAATCTGCCCAGATTTAAACCCAACCGAGAATCTATGGGACCATTCAGATCGGACTGTTCGCGGCGCGGATCTTCAGCAGGCAAACCTAGCGCAGCTGGCCTGGGCAGTGGAGTTGCCATCCCTCTCGGTACCTTCCAGATCCTCATTGATTCTCCTCCTGTACGTCTTCGCTGCGGTCCACGCTGCAAAGCCGTCGTTGTTCAGGCTTTTCAAAGTTGGTCACATTAATGCAAATGGACAGTGTATTATCCCTGTGTGTCTATGGTAGTAGTGAATAGCATAATTCTCTGGATTTGTTTTTGTAATCAGTGTATATACTTTTAGGTTATAAACGTTTTTTCCTATTTTTATGCAAACATCTTCCCAAGATTTCCAATAAAACTTGTAAGTAGGCTGTTTAGGTTTTTATGTCGGTATCGCCACGTAGCGCTCTGTATGAAAATCACTGACTGTGCTGTGTGCAGTGTGCAGTCTGTGGCTGGCTAGCATTGTTGGAATTTTTGCTATTGTAGTGTTGGGAAGTTGGATGTGAACAGCGCGTAGCGTTGCGCAGTTGGAGGTGAGCCGCCAGCAGTGGTGGATGTGAAGAGAGAGATGGCAGAATTTTGAGAGCGGACGATCTGGACGTATGTCCATCAGAAAGAGTAAATTTGTTATACTGGATATCATGAACTATTAAGGTAAATACATTGTTCGTTCTCTATCAAAATCTTTCATTTCCTAACTATGCCTATCAGTAGTTAGTGCCTTCAGTAGTTAGAATCATTTATTTAGCTGGTAGTATTGGCGCTCGCTGTATTGCAGTAGTTCGAGTAACGAAGATTTCTGTGAGGTAAGTGGTTCGTGAAAGGTATAGGTTATTGTTAGTCAGGGCCATTCTTTCGTAGGGATTGTTGAAAGTCAGATTGCGTTGCAATAAAAATATTGTGTGTCAGTTTAGTGTTGATCAGTATAAGTAAAGAGAGAAATGTCTGAGTACGTTCAGTTCTGCTCAGCTGTTTGAAAATCAAATAACGTAAGAGGTTTATCGGCACAGTAATTCATTAATTTTTCTAAGGGGACGTTTCATAAACTTATCTACAGCCTAATTAGGCCTAACGGAGAGGTATACTCGGGGCTGAGGGAAAAAGAGACTTCACAGGGTAGGTGTTTGTAAAATATGAGCGTTTTTTATAACTTTAATCTTTTGTCCAGAATTAAACTATTTAACCCCTTCTTAAAATGAGAACAAAAGGACACGAAATATTTTAATTTCTAACTACTTTTTGCCTCCATAGCCGAGTCTGATATCGCACACTTTTTGCGATTGTGTTCACCAAGAAGGTATTTGGTTCGAATCCTGATGGTGAAAGATATTTTCATCCTTTGTACTTCACCGACAAGACACGGAAGGAACATTGGAGTTTAAGGTCCCGTCGACAGCGCGGTTATTTAAGACGGGGCACAAGCTCGGATTACGAAAATATGGGAAAGGAAATCGACGGTGCTCTTTTCAATGGAACATTGCAGACCTAAACACAGGGTTTCATGGAGTGGAAGGCATGTGAGCCGTCTGTCATAGGGGGACGTTTATCTCGGCGTTGATATGCAGGAGGAGTAGGCTATGCTCTCTCTTTCTCTCTCTCCCTGTCTATCTATCTATCTATGCACCTATCTATCTATTTATTTATCTATCTGCCTTCCTCACATTATCAACTACAAATTACGTCACTAAAAAGCTCCAAAGCTCTCATCAGCACCTACATTCGACATATAGATTGAGAACTCTCACCCTTTGCGAAGGAAAGGTACAATTGTGAAAAAAAAAGAACTTCTTTCCCAACAGGCGATTTAACCTTCCCCTCGACATCTCCCAGCCAGCAATATCACACGACCCTCAGATTTCGTTACTCAGAAGCGCTGATGGGTTGTAAAAGATTATGCGTTTGTGCCTGATCCTCGACAGAAAAGAAGAATTACGTCTCATAATTCGTGATAATCTACTTGATGAACTCAGAGAACCGGTTTTCTGGGTGGAGTGTGTAAATATTATCTCGCACGCTCTCGTCGAGACAGTAAAACAAAAAAAACAAAAAAACGTGAAAACAGCTCACGTAGAGACACAACAGTCAGTGATTCTGCCCACCCGAATATAATGGGAAGAGCGCTCAATATATTGAGCCCCTCCAACAAATTGGACACCCATAACGCTTCATAAACGATTGAAGTTAATGAAAAAAAGTTTTCCGGGAGGAGCGAGTTTTTTTCTGTGTGGTTAATTTATGACCGTAACTATTTATGTACGGCGATATTGAAGCACATATGTTATTTGGTGTAGAACTATCTACTTTTTAACGGCATTCGAGAGCTCACTGTATAGTGTTATCTGTGGCACACTTCACTGGAAGGGTGCTACATGTACTGCCGGCTCATCGACTGATACCCGATATTTACGTGTCAGTGCAGGTGAGTCTGTGATGTTCTGACGGATTTTGCGTTGATATTTACCAGATTCTTCGTCGCTTTTCACTACGCGCATTGGCAACCTCTACACATCACAATGAAAAGTGTATGTTGCATGTTAAGTTATTTTTGCAAAACATGGATTTAAATAGAAGTGTGTTAATTGTCTTAGACTTGCAGTACGAGAGTGCCACACTATTAGGAACACCAAACGTATGAGAGGGTCCACGGCTGCGGCTTAGCAATATTGCGTGCAACGTCTTGATACGAGTAATTAGGACAGCACCTGTCCGACGATAACGTCACGGCGCAGTGAAATTGCTATGTCACGAAAGTCTCGCCTCTCTCGGAGAGTCGCGATACGCTATGTTTTATTTCGAGTTTCTCAGTTCGAAGTGCACCTTACTTCGAAAGCTGACTCGACACTGAGCCCCTCGGAATAATCTGGGTATCAAATCTGCCTCTTTTCTACAACTATGGGAAGCTGCGTTAAGGAAGAAAACGAGTGGAAATTTCTGCACTGAACCTTATCATTATGCAAGCAGCCTGGTTGAAGATACTTAAGCATGAGCAGATAAACACATTGCTGCTTCCAGTCATACAGAGAACTGTTCGAAGAGCAGTGTTTCGAAAGAACTATGCATATAAATGAAAACAGAGCTTAGACCTGAACGCCAGATAAAGGTGGATGTTTGAATTTAATTTACAAACAGCGAAAAAAAAGAAAAGAAAAAGCACATCCTATATAGGGACGTCAAACAAAAAGAGGTTATTTAATTAGAATACGCTACTGAAATGAACAAAGTAAATCTTAGGCAACGACTTCTTAGCCAAGGAAGGATTTAATACTCTCCTTCCGTTATATTCACGACTTACCGGACTTGTGTAGGTGTTCTGACTTTATGAAAGGCCATAGTCCCAATAAAAGCATTTGTATTGGTTATAAGTGCAAGGGATAATAATTCGGTATGTTAACAAACAATGAAAGTGGTAAGTTACTATGTTTAAATTAATATGGGATTCAGTATTGTAAGTCCATGTAAGTCAATTTCATTTCCTTCATAAAACATTAGTATTCAAATCACGTCTTAGGAGGGGCCTCTACTTATGAAACTGGATCAAAGAAAATGGGATTAATAATTACGAAGAATGGCAGTTTAATTACGATAAAAAACATGACATTGTCATGGAGATTTATAAGGAAGGAAAATAAAGCTTCTAAGGCGTCCGCACAATTCACAAAAGACAGTAATTAGTCTTAACAAATCATTGCAGTCAGTTAACTAAAGGGTCCCTTAACACAAACAGTGGAGCAGAACCAAAATGATGCACACAGAGAATTTGTCATAAACATGGCTAGCGTCGTTTTTGAGACAGATGTGAAATATATGGAATACGACAAAGATAATGTGAATTCAAGAATGAATTTTCACTCTGCAGCAGAGTGTAGGCTGATCTGAAACGTCCAGGTGATTGAAACAGTGTGCGGGACGGCGACTCGAACCTGGGACCTTTCCCATCTGCAGGCAAGTACTCTACCAACTGAGCTATCTTATCAAAATCTTCTTCATCGGCGTCGGCTTCTTCTGCCGTTCTAGACTTTTCATTATTACTCCATACAGCTTGTTGATAAGTACATCCATCATCCGCACGAAATGGTTTCCACCAGCGTTGATTGGAGTCTTGGTCGACTTGATTTGACGTTGAAATTACATGATTCTAAAGTGTGTTAAATTTAGTAAAGAGAAAAAGGATTCTTTACGCATTTTAGCAGTCTTTCTGCACATAATTTCGCGCAGTAAAAGGTGTATTTCTGTATTGCTGTATGGCCAGGGGCCACATGACATGGCCTGTTCATCAGAACTACGTCCATAATTGAGATAAACAGCACAATTCGCGTTGCATGAGCAAAATAAAAAGATCCGAAATGACAAAATTAAATCACTGAAGACGCTAATTTTACACTTCATCGACGAAGAATGAACTAGTCTGGCCATAATACCATGTGGCAGACTCACGGAAAATGTACCGAGGTCTAAAATTCTCCATAAGACGCTAATTTTACACTTCATCGACGAAGAATGAATTATTCTGGCCATAATACCATTTGGTAGACTCACGGAAAATGTACCGAGGTCTAAAATTCTCCATAAGAACGATCTCCATAAACCGCAAGAATAAATTCACTTATTAATTTAGAATTAAGTGACTCATGGGGGACTAAATTCAACGAACCAAAGATGCACGTGGTTGCATTTAGTTATGGACGAAGCCCTTCTTACTAACTGCACTTTACACATCAAAATTAAATGAAATCTGTCAAAATATAATCACGAAATAATGTCTATCGAATTACACTGCTGAAAGAAACAAATTACGCCCTGCTACATGTTTAGTAACTCAAACCTCTACCTAACTCCAATCACGTAACAGTAACCGCTAAAGAGCAGCATCTTGCACATCCGAAGTAAGAGTTCTTGTCTGATGGCAATTCTCACCTTCGCTTGGAGGGGAGAACGGACTCGTCACCTAGTGCCAACATTGGCTTAGATGTGTTTTGACAGAAACGATACACCTTTGGAATGACCTGAGTTCACTGTTATACTCAGTTACGTGAGTACTGATGGGTTCAACGCTCAGACATACAGTGACCAACTCTCTGCTTCCTCACAGAACATTCAAAATAGTCTCATTCACTCGTCCAATAATGCAGAATGGTGCGCAGAAAAAAATATAGGTCAGATGGGTACAAATAAATGATAAATAAAACCATTGTCCAGCTCATTCTTCCTCCAGAAGCTCGTTACCATGGCAAAAGTACATATAACGTCCACTGCGTTATCCGTGTTGTGAACACGCTCGTCAGTTCTGTATTGACAGCTCTCACGAATCGGAACAGGCAGTATCGTTTCACTGTTAGTATACATACATCGCTGTTTTAGTATAAAAAGCCAACATCTTTTCTTAGAGTCCACTGCTAAAACTGGAACTCTTTCATAGTAGTTAATCTACTGTGCGTCCATATACATACGAAAAGTAATATAATCGAAAATAGCACTGACTAAACACTATTCCTAAAATCTACGTCCATATAAGTTCTCTGTAAACCACAGTAAACTTAGTGATGGCGTGTACATGGTATACTTTTATCACGTGAGGTAATTACCTATAGGCCTCCGTGATGACCCTAACTTCTGTAAATGCACAGAGGTTATATTTTGAACGACACACTGACATAAGTATCGCTGTACAAAGTAGATCAGCCGAAGTGGGAACTTAGTCCGAGCCAGCTAAAAGAATCGCGTGTTGTTGTCTAAGAGTGCTAACATCAAACGTGTTTGATGTTAATGTTTGCATGGACAGAAGCAATGACTTGCTAATAACGTCATTACATTTAACGACAGTGCGACAATGCCGACAGAGAAGACGACGCAATATGGCTGCGAAATGTTAAAGCTCATGAAGTCGTCTATGTGCAAACGAAAGAAAGAAGGAGCACGATGTCGAGGGTAGGGGGATTTAAATATCTGGCAGAAAGAAATACATACAACGTGCGAACAATAAATATCCCACTTATAATATGCACATATGTATTTTTGATTAACAATATTTCTGCTAAAGGAAACACGTAAAAAAATACAAACTATGCGAAAACTTCACAGATTTTTTTCAGACGAAATAGACTCCATTGTTAGCATATCTCTCAGATATATAACTCTAAATAAAGAATTTTGTTTCACAATATGCCTCATTAAATGACTAGAAATGCTTTGATACAGTGATAAGCCAAAAACCATTAGACTGCTCGCAGCAACGTTGGTTCCGTCAGGTGGCGTTGCTGTCACGTAACGCAGTAACAAATGTAAGTAGGCTGTTTAGGTTGTTAAGTTGGTAACGCCACGTAGCGCTCTGCATGACAATCACTGGCTGTGTTGTGTGCAGTCTGTGGCTGGTTGGCATTGTTGGAATATTCGCCATTGTAGTGCGCAGTTGTAGGTGAGCCGCCAGCAGTGGTGGATGTGGGGAGAGAAATGGCAGAATTTTGAGAGCGGACGATTTGGACGTGTGTCCATCAGAAAGAGTACATTTGTAATATTCTATATCATGAACTGATATATATATATATAATGACTTTTGAACATTATTAAGGTAAATACATTGTTCGTTCTCTATCAAAATCTTTCATTTCCTAACTATGCCTATCAGTAGTTAGTGCCTTCAGTAGTTTCAATCTTTTATTTAGCTGGCAGTATTGGCGCTCGCTGTATTGCAGTAGTTCGAGTAACGAAAATTTTTGTGAGGTAAGTGATTCATGAAAGGTATAGGTTATTGTTAGTCAGGGCCATTCTTTTGTAGGGATTTTTGAAAGTCAGATTGCGTTGCGCTAAAAATATTGTGTATCAGTTTAGTGTTGATCAGAATAGGTAAAGAGCGAAATGTCTGAGTACGTTCAGTTCTTCTCAGCTGTTTGAAAATCAAATAACGTAAGAGGTCTATCAGCACAGTCATTCATAAATTTTTCTTAGGGGACGTTTCACAAAAGCATGTAAACGTAGCAGACACGGACGTAGGATCACCATAGCAAAGACATGGGCTGCAAATTGGGAAATCCATTGAGATAAACGGCTTTGACGGAGGGAAGGTTGCTGTTAAGCAGAGTACCTCGAGAAGCAAAGCTGGTCCAACGTTCACGTGCTACTGCTGTGACCATCTAAGGAAACAGTTAGAACGACAGTAAAGCTACCACAAGGTGCTAAATGGTTGGACGTCAATGACCCTTCACAGAACGTGGGGTTCGGAGGCTTGTCTGTTCCGTAAAGTGGGATAGATGGTGATCTGAGCATCTCTGGCGAAAGAGCACAATGCTAACGCACGCACAAGAGTTTCAGAGTACGCCGTCCATCGAACTTTGTTGAACATGGGGCTCCGCTGCAGGCCATCCCAACGTGTTCGCACGTGGACACAACGACATCGCCAATTACGATTGCAGCGGGCAGGGCACCATCGCCGCTGTTGGATAAGCAGCTGCAGCAGCAAGTCGTATACTCCTAGCTCACTCATTTGTTACATAGTTTGATTCTTAATTTCTTTGCGTGTTTTTGGTACTTGCATTGTTTAATTCATAAATTTCGGGCGTATTATAGTATTTGAGAGTTGTAGCATCACGTTTTAGTACCTGAATAGTGTAAAATCGCGTAGTCTCCTTCTGCCGCCGAGCAGTGTGTCAGCAGTGCGCAAGTAGCAGCATTAATGCATTTACTAGGCAATCTTCTATTTTAATAACCATTTAAATTTTGTGTCGATTTGTTTGCGCTCTCTGTAGATTAGTTCAGACGTTCTTTGCACAACAGTTTTTAGCATGGATAGGGACTACAACTGCTGTGTTCGGATGCAGGCTGAGTTGGCATCCCTTCGCTCCCAGTTTCAGGCAGTGTTGGCTTGGGTCACACAGCTTGAGACTGTTGCCAATGGGCATCACTGCGGGGGTCCGGATGGGGGTTTGTCAGGTACGGCCAGCTCGTCCCATGCATCCCCCGATCGGACTACGACTGTGGTTGCCCGGGATACTGCCCGCATTGAAGCTGATCCCTCACCTGTGGTAGAGTGGGAGGTCGTCTCGAGGTGTGGCAGGGGGCGAAAGACATTCTGGAGGGGTGAACAGAAGGCCTCTCCAGTTTGTCTGACGAACCGGTTTCAGGCTCTGTCTCAGGCTGATACTGATCTTCGGCCTGACATGGCTGCTTGTCCTGTTCCAGAGGTTGCCCCTCAGTCTGCAAGATCCGGGCGGTCGCAGAGGGTGGGCTTACTGGTAGTTGGGAGCTCCAACGTCAGGCGCGTAATGGGGCGCGTTAGGGATATGGCAGCAAGAGAGGGGAAGAAAACCAATGTGCACTCCGTGTGCATACCGGGGGGAGTCATTCCAGATGTGGAAAGGGTCCTTCCGGATGCCATGAAGGGTACAGGGTGCACCCATCTGCAGGTGGTCGCTCATGTCGGCACCAATGATGTGTGTCGCTATGGATCGGAGGAAATCCTCTCTGGCTTCCGGCGGCTATCTGATTTGGTGAAGACTGCCAGTCTCGCTAGCGGGATGAAAGCAGAGCTCACCATCAGCAGCATCGTCGACAGGACTGGCTGCGGACCTTTGGTACAGAGCCGAGTGGAGGGTCTGAATCAGAGGCTGAGACGGTTCTGCGACCGTGTGGGCTGCAGATTCCTCGACTTGCGCCATAGGGTGGTGGGGTTTCGGGTTCCGCTGGATAGGTCAGGAGTCCACTACACGCAACAAGCGGCGACACGGGTAGCAGGGGTTGTGTGGCGTGGGCCGGGCGGTTTTTTATGTTAGATGGCCTTGGGCAAGTACAGAAAGGGCAACAGCCTCAATGGGTGCGGGGCAAAGTCAGGACATGTGGGGACCAAGCATCAATCGGTATTGTAATTGTAAACTGTCGAATCTGCGTTGGTAAAATACCGGAACTTCAAGCGCTGATAGAAAGCACCGAAGCTGAAATCGTTATAGGTACAGAAAGCTGGCTGAAGCCAGAGATAAATTCTGCCGAAATTTTTGCAAAGGTACAGACGGGGTATTTAGAAAGGATAGATTGAATGCAACCGGTGGTGGAGTGTTTGTCGCTGTTAGTAGTAGTTTATCCTGTAGTGAAGTAGAAGTGGATAGTTCCTGTGAATTATCATGGGTGGAGGTTACACTCAACAACCGAGCTAGGTTAATAATTGGCTCCTTTTACCGACCTCCCGACTCAGCAGCATTAGTAGCAGAACAACTAAGAGAAAATTTGGAATACATTTCACATAAATTTTCTCAGCATGTTATAGTCTTAGGAGGAGATTTCAATTTACCAGATATAGACTGGTACACTCAGATGTTTAGGACGGGTGGTAGGGACAGAGCATCGAGTGACATTATACTGAGTGCACTATCCGAAAATTACCTCGAGCAATTAAACAGAGAACCGACTCGTGGAGATAACATCTTGGATCTACTGATAACAAACAGACCCGAACTTTTCGATTCTGTATGTGCAGGACAGGGAATCAGTGATCATAAGGCCGTTGCAGCATCCCTGAATATGGAAGTTAATAGAAATATAAAAAAAGGGAGGAAGGTTTATCTGTTTAGTAAGAGTAATAGAAGGCAGATTTCAGACTACCTAACAGATCAAAACGAACATTTCTGTTCCGACACTGACAATGTTGAGTGTTTATGGAAAAAGTTCAAGGCAATCGTAAAATGCGTTTTAGACAGGTACGTGCCGAGTAAAACTGTGAGGGACGGGAAAAACCCACCGTGGTACAACAACAAAGTTAGGAAACTACTGCAAAAGCAAAGAGAGCTTCACTCCAAGTTTAAACGCAGTCAAAACCTCTCAGACAAACAGAAGCTAAACGATGTCAAAGTTAGCGTAAGGAGGGCTATGCGTGAAGCGTTCAGTGAATTCGAAAGTAAAATTCTATGCACCGACTTGACAGAAAATCCTAGGAAGTTCTGGTCTTACGTTAAATCAATAAGTGGCTGGAAACAGCATATCCAGACACTCCGGGATGATGATGGCATTGAAACAGAGGATGACACGCGTAAAGCTGAAATACTAAACACCTTTTTACAAAGCTGTTTCACAGAGGAAGAGCGCACTGCAGTTCCTTCTCTAAATCCTCGCACAAACGAGAAAATGGCTGACATCTAAATAAGTGTCCAAGGAATAGAAAAGCAACTGGAATCACTCAACAGAGGAAAGTCCACTGGACCTGACGGGATACCAATTCGATTCTACACAGAGTACGCGAAAGAACTTGCTCCCCTTGTAACAGCCGTGTACTGCAAGTCTCTAGAGGAACGGAAGGTTCCAAATGATTGGAAAAGAGCACAGGTAGTCCCAGTCTTCAAGACGGGTCGTCGAGCAGATGCGCAAAACTATAGACCTATATCTCTGACGTCGATCTGTTGTAGAATTTTAGAACATGTTTTTTGCTCGAGTATCATGCCGTTTTTGGAAACCCAGAATCTACTATGTAGGAATCAACATGGATTCCGGAAACAGCGATCGTGTGAGACCCAACTCGCTTTATTTGTTCATGAGACCCAGAAAATATTAGATACAGGCTCCCAGGTAGATGCTATTTTTCTTGACTTCCGGAAGGCGTTCGATACAGTTCCGCACTGTCGCCTGATAAACAAAGTAAGAGCCTACGGAATATCAGACCAGCTGTGTGTCTGGATTGAAGAGTTTTTAGCAAACAGTACACAGCATGTTGTTATCAATGGAGAGACGTCTACAGACGTTAAAGTAACCTCTGGCGTGCCACAGGGGAGTGTTATGGGACCATTGCTTTTCACAATATATATATAAATGACCTAGTAGATAGTGTCGGAAGTTCCATGTGGCTTTTCGCGGATGATGCTGTAGTATACAGAGAAGTTGCAGCATTAGAAAATTGTAGCGAAATGCAGGAAGATCTGCAGCGGATAGGCACTTGGTGCACGGAGTGGCAACTGACCCTTAACATAGACAAATGTAATGTATTGCGAATACATAGAAAGAAGGATCCTTTATTGTATGATTATATGATAGCGGAACAAACACTGGTAGCAGTTACTTCTGTAAAATATCTGGGAGTATGCGTGCGGAACGATTTGAAGTGGAATGATCATATAAAATTAATTGTTGGTAAGGCGGGTACCAGGTTGAGATTCATTGGGAGAGTCCTTAGAAAATGTAGTCCATCAACAAAGGAGGTGGCTTACAAAACACTCGTTCGACCTACACTTGAGTATTGCTCATCAGTGTGGGATCCGTACCAGATCGGGTTGACGGAGGAGATAGAGAAGATCCAAAGAAGAGCGGCGCGTTTCGTCACAGGGTTATTTGGTAAGCGTGATAGCGTTACGGAGATGTTTAACAAACTCAAGTGGCAGACTCTGCAAGAGAGGCGCTCTGCATCGCGGTGTAGCTTGCTCGCCAGGTTTCGAGAGGGTGCGTTTCTGGATGAGGTATCGAATATATTGCTTCCTCCTACTTATACCTCCCGAGGAGATCACGAATGTGAAATTAGAGAGATTAGAGCGCGCACGGAGGCTTTCAGACAGTCGTTCTTCCCGTGAACCATACGCGACTGGAACAGGACAGGGAGGTAATGACAGTGGCACGTAAAGTGCCCTCCGCCACACACCGTTGGGTGGCTTGCGGAGTATAAATGTAGACGTAAATGTAGATGTAGACCGTCGATCAATGGAAACGTGTCGGCTCTTTGGGTGAATCATATTTTCGCTACCCTAGGTTGAAGGTCGTCTCCTCAAACGCCGTCATACAGATTAACGGCGGCTCGAAGTGCGCAGCGCGCCACGGACACCACGGATGCTATAGAAGACATTCTCCTGCGCTTGGTTCAAATGGCTCTGAGCACTATGGGACTTAACTACTGTGGCCATCAGTCCCCTAGATCTTAGAACTACTTAAACCTAACTAACCTAAGGACATCACACACATCCATGCCCGAGGCAGGACTCGAACCTGCGACCGTAGCGGTCACGCGGTTCCAGACTGTAGCTCCTATAACCGCACGGCCACTCCGGCCGGCTCTCCTGCGCTTGCATGCGACCTGCAGTAGTAATGGAAGACACGCTGGAAGCTGCGAACCACCTGCATCCCTTCATGCTTGACGCCATCTTCAGCAGTATACTGTCCGTGTCTCGAAGCCAGAAATGTGCTACATTGGTCTGAGGAGCATTATAGTGAACTTACGTTGATGTCTAGGCGACCAAATTGAGATAAATCCTGTGGGACCCATCTGTGTCGCCATCGGGAGCCTTCAGTGCGTTCGCAAATCAGGGGTCCGTTATTTACTCGAACTATATGACCTGTGGGTAGACATCTGATTCCACGTACCTCCACAAACCTACCAACAAACTGTCGGACTGTCGGATCCCTAATACGCAGAGTCAGTGATTTATTTCGTTTCAAAGATGGAGAAACAAACCATTAAATAGGTGGTCATAATGTTTTCTTCTTTTTTTTTTTTTTTGGCCCATCAGTATATGTGTCGATCCATAGGCACTCCTGAAGGCAAGAAACAAAGAATATCACGAGCCGCCTTCTAAGGAGAATCATTGCAAATGTCGAAAGCACCTCTGCTTCCTGTAGGTCTGCATATCAGCAGCGTTGTATAGTAGATGAGCATCTGGACAAGCAGATTTACGATTCTCGGAGCGCACAGTTTGTTAATTCTGAGAGATATGTCAACAAACTAAGTATTACTATGGAACGATTTTAGAAAGAGCTTTTCGACAAATATGTGGTGTTAAGCCCGTGAAAAGAGGGCATTATTCGAGAGCAACGACATTTGATAACAAGCAGTCTTTTTTATGTATGGGTTGGCATCACTAGAAATTTCTTAAAGAAAATGGTTTTCCCGTGTTTTAGTAAACGCTTTATTTTCCTGTTTAGTATTTAGCTAATTCCAAAAATTACTTTTGATAGTATCAAAGGAGTCGACATTAGCTGAATGTTAAGTAATGAAACGAAGTTTTTGTTTCAAAATAACAGAACAGCATTTGCACGAAAATTACTTCCTGTAAGAAAGCTACCAAATAAGCAAATCTGGGGAGACAGAATCCAAGCTTTCCAATGAAACATAGAAACACGCTAAGAGTAGATTTTGAAGATTGCCAGGATAACGCGGCGACTTTGATGTACTTCCATTGTAGTGGTACTAACTTGGTTGGTAGTGGTCACTGAAGTTCCTCTGAAATATCCTCACTGAAGTTCCTCTGAAATATTAAAATCTCACTAACTGAAATGTACTAAATTCGCAGTCTCATAATTGAGCATTGACTCGACACCACCGAGTTAAATATGAAATTACTTTACATTGACTTGGCTCCAAACACATTATGAAGATTATCAGCTTCTCATGTCAATTTTCCCATAGCGCAAACAAACCAGGCTAGCTATTACACTTCATGTACTTCAAAAGTGGCAACAGATTTCGTACGCAGTTCTATAACAAACTCAGCACTCGTGTCCCCACCCATTATAAATCCCCAAAACACAGTTTTTAATTACGAGTCATTTTCATATTGAGTCGCAAACATGAAACATTGTGGAGGCAAAAATAATGACTGATACAGTTCATGTGCATATGTAACCTCATGAAGGTGAGCCACAGAAATTCATTTACAGCAATGATTAGTTATATATTTTGCCTTGTAATAACCATAATATATTAACATTTGCATATAATTGTTCGTGTAATCGTATATGAGGGGGCAATTTTGAACAGAAATGTTAACTGAGTGAATGGTGACAGCAGGCTCTGTCACGGAGATTTCTCCACAACAATTAATAGGCAAAGACTATTACACATCGTGGTGAACAGTTACTGCACACTGCTGGACCTGCTGTTCGGTGTTTCTGTGTATAGAAAAGTGTATGAATAATTCGCGAAATCTGTACTTACATTTTAATTTTTAATGAGAATAACGTCGAGACTAGTGACAAAACGTTACAAAGAATCAAATAACAACCTGGTTTAGCGACATAACAGGTAACTGGGGACCTGATGAAATTAACTGGATTATTTTCTGATACCACGTACACTTCCACAGAGAACTCCTGAGCGTCAAGTGACTCACAGCATCTAAAATTTCCTAATTAGCTGAATTGCTTGGTTAACACATTATTTCAATAAGTGAATCTGTTTTCTAGGTCATAAAAACTGGGACAAGAAAATTATAACTTCATATTTTAGAATCGAAAATGCTTAAAGGTCCAAATGGATAAAGTATTTTCAGGTACGTCGATACTTTAGTTTACAATAACCTTTTAGTTAATGGAAGACTGTTTACTTGGAAGAGGTAAATTAGAGCTTTCGAATGAGATGTGTCGCACTGGAAATAAATAAGCACTATCTAACGACATTTTTCCGAGTACATGGCTTTTGAACATAGTAAATTACACATTTCTCTTAAATAAACTGTTTTATGATGAATCCAGTATACACTGTAATCAATATAGTTCCAAGAAGCTATTGTATAATGACACCTTCAACGTTTGTAGCCCTGTCATCCTTAGTTGCGTATAATATTACGGTATGTTATAGTTTTTACTCTTGGACTGTCTGATTACAACTGAATGAAACACAATTTCCTTTTCGCCTTTATTCTTTGCAAGGCATCTTCAGTGGCCTATTTAGTTTACATTTTTTGACGATGTATATAAAGGTTATAAACAGTTCTGGCCTCAAAATGTAAACTAATTAGTATAAAAAATATGTACACATTCTCGACCACTAAAGATGCCTTGTAAAGAGTAAGAGCGAAACACGCATGATGCGAAGATAGTGTTTCACTCAGTTGTAACTAGACGATCCGGAAGTGAAAATTATCAACATACCGCAACTGAATAACGAATGTTAATGAAATATCAACTAGATAAAAGAAATTGATATTTTAGGTAAATAGGGTATGTTTACTGAGTTTAAATCAGAGCAAAGAAAAACATTAGATATCTAAGGAGTAGAATGGTAGTAAATGGATTTATTCCACTTTATCAAGTCTCAACACTGTATGATACTTTGCTGTAGCACATGATCTAAGGCCCCTCAACATCATCTTGTAATGGTCATAATTGATAAAAATCACCCTCAGTGATTGTTGGTAAATGCGAGCCCAGTTTCACTCTAGGCTCGAAATGCTGCTGTCTGTTGCGTGTAATGTTCTAGTAGTAGAGTTGTAAAACTACCATGGACGACCGCAGACCACCACAAGTGAACGTAGACTACGACACTTTTCCTACTAGCTTTGGTTAGTGATCATAACCACATTTCCTATCCTTAGGTGTGTTGCATATCTATAGGGCGTTACCTCATTTCGATCGCTTTACTTGAGTATGCGAACAGCGTCTTATTAGATTCACCTAGAAACGGGAAGCGGTAAACCATCTAAAAACTGAGTGAAGATATATACGTGGCCGCGTAACCTACGGAATATTTTTGTTCTACGTAGTTATCCGCCTGTCTATTCCTTAAAAATGACCAACATTTATAGGAAAATTGAAATTTTCAGTAGTTAATTCAGGTTTTATTCCAAAAATGTTGATTTGTAACGTGAAACAGAGTAATGTTCTAGTACAAATAAACAAGCAATACACATTTATCATGTAGGACAAAGTGCACTTCCCTCAAGAAAAAGGTAAAATTTTAAAAAAAGAAAAAATGTGAAACAAGAACAATACCACACATCTCTTCAAAACTTCGTGGAGCTTAGATAAAACATCATTCTGTTATTCATAAACGTCCTTCGCACTTACCAACAATAACAGGAGACTCTTGCCTTCCATCATGATGAAGACTTTATTACTGAGTACAAAAAACCACAATAATAACATAGATATTCTTGTGTTTATTCATGTAGACTGTGCTTGCGTCAAAATCATTGCTTTGGTTACATAAAAGTGCACAAGTTACGCGACCAAATACTTTTTACTATTTATAAAACGCAATTTCTAGTTTGTAAGGAAATAAAATGCGCGGTAGAACAACAGTGAACAATGTACGGTTCTAATCATATGCAAAACAAACAAACAAATAGGAGCCGTCGGTTCCCAGTTTCTCTCTCTTTATGTTTATTTCGCTACCAATGCTACCAATACCACCGGTAATCCTACCATTTACAACGTCATTTGAAATTTTTTTTTTAAAGGACGTAAGTCACTACCTTGGCTACGTCGTGTTTTATAGTGGTTCCTATGTTATGAGGATAGATCTATCAGCCGGCCGCGATGGCCGAGCGGTTCTAGGCGCTTCAGTCCGGAACCGCGCAACTGCTACGCTCGCAGGTTCGAATCCTGCCTCGGGCATGGATGTGTGTGATGTCCTTAGGTTAGTTAGGATTAAGTAGCTCTAAGTTATAGGGGACTGATGACCTCAGCAGTTAAGTCGCATAGTGCTCAGAGCCATTTGGACCATTTGGTAGGGCCTAGAACCGCTCGGCCACCCCGGCCGGCTATTTCAAGGAGAATTTCAACTACCGATCTGGGCGGCCTCAGGTACACAGCTGCTGTACATGTGAAGAATTGAAGCTTAAATCACCACATCTCAATGATACAGCAAGAAAACACGGAGCTGCTGCAGAACGTATGATGCATCAGCCCCGAAGTAGAAAAGTTTACTCTTTTCTCTCCTATGAAAAATCAAATGAAGCCAAACGAGAGACGCATCTGATTTTATGCAAAATATTAGCCTACAAAAAGTACCAGTACAGGTCTACACTCCTGGAAATGGAAAAAAGAACACATTGACACCGGTGTGTCAGACCCACCATACTTGCTCCGGACACTGCGAGAGGGCTGTACAAGCAATGATCACACGCACGGCACAGCGGACACACCAGGAACCGCGGTGTTGGCCGTCGAATGGCGCTATCTGCGCAGCATTTGTGCACCGCCGCCGTCAGTGTCAGCCAGTTTGCCGTGGCATACGGAGCTCCATCGCAGTCTTTAACACTGGTAGCATGCCGCGACAGCGTGGACGTGAACCGTATGTGCAGTTGACGGACTTTGAGCGAGGGCGTATAGTGGGCATGCGGGAGGCCGGGTGGACGTACCGCCGAATTGCTCAACACGTGGGGCGTGAGGTCTCCACAGTACATCGATGTTGTCGCCAGTGGTCGGCGGAAGGTGCACGTGCCCGTCGACCTGGGACCGGACCGCAGCGACGCACGGATGCACGCCAAGACCGTAGGATCCTACGCAGTGCCGTAGGGGACCGCACCGCCACTTCCCAGCAAATTAGGGACACTGTTGCTCCTGGGGTATCGGCGAGGACCATTCGCAACCGTCTCCATGAAGCTGGGCTACGGTCCCGCACACCGTTAGGCCGTCTTCCGCTCACGCCCCAACATCGTGCAGCCCGCCTCCAGTGGTGTCGCGACAGGCGTGAATGGAGGGACGAATGGAGACGTGTCGTCTTCAGCGATGAGAGTCGCTTCTGCCTTGGTGCCAATGATGGTCGTATGCGTGTTTGGCGCCGTGCAGGTGAGCGCCACAATCAGGACGGCATACGACCGAGGCACACAGGGCCAACACCCGGCATCATGGTGCGGGGAGCGATCTCCTACACTGGCCGTACACCACTGGTGATCGTCGAGGGGACACTGAATAGTGCACGGTACATCCAAACCGTCATCGAACCCATCGTTCTACCATTCCTAGACCGGCAAGGGAACTTGCTGTTCCAACAGGACAATGCACGTCCGCATGTATCCCGTGCCACCCAACGTGCTCTAGAAGGTGTAAGTCAACTACCCTGGCCAGCAAGATCTCCGGATCTGTCCCCCATTGAGCATGTTTAGGACTGGATGAAGCGTCGTCTCACGCGGTCTGCACGTCCAGCACGAACGCTGGTCCAACTGAGGCGCCAGGTGGAAATGGCATGGCAAGCCGTTCCACAGGACTACATCCAGCGTCTCTACGATCGTCTCCATGGGAGAATAGCAGCCTGCATTGCTGCGAAAGGTGGATATACACTGTACTAGTGCCGACATTGTGCATGCTCTGTTGCCTGTGTCTATGTGCCTGTGGTTCTGTCAGTGTGATCATGTGATGTATCTGACCCCAGGAATGTGTCAATAAAGTTTCCCCTTCCTGGGACAATGAATTCACGGTGTTCTTATTTCAATTTCCAGGAGTGTATTTCATCTTAGAAAGATCTCAGTCAATGTCTTCTGCATTCTTCATCTAGCTGTGGCGCTATGAGCTGCGCCTACACCCGGCAACTGCTGGTTTCCTAGTGCGGGTACACCTACCACTGCAAGCCACTGTCACTGCTGCCAGCGCTGGGGTCGTCGGTTCATCGTTGCACACTCGAGTGTTTCCTGCACTGAGCAGAACGCCCGGGCCAGCCAACTAGGCCGATTTCTGCAGAGGTCGGCATAGCTGCCTGCCGTCCTGGCCTGCACGTTGATGCTGTGCTTCTTTTCCCAGCTGCAGCCTGCCTATTGCTATGAGCTGACCGTGTCATCGAACGCTGCTCTCAACACTCCAGGGCCAGCGTTCGATCCTGCCTGCTGACTGGAACAATACAACTGCCTGACGGAATAAATAAACGAGTGTCTCTTCTACTTCCGTGATTTATCAGTGGACATCCTCAGTGAATCCACGGCCTGGATATCAAGTCGTACCATTAACACAATCTTTGTCAGAGAACCTAACTACACCAGCCACTCTGACGATAGTTACACAATGAAAATGAAAGTGAAATTGGCAGAAGTCAGAGCCAGACGAACACATGGCTGATGGACCGAGGAAGTATTTTGCTCATTCCAAGACGTAACAAAAGGCCGAGGAGAAGACCTAATAGGTAAGTGAAATTACAAAGAAATCCAGACCTTTAGCTGCATACAGGCGGTAATAAACATCAACAGTGACAGTTGAAAATGTGTGCCACCACCGAGACTCGAACCCGGGATCTCCTGTTTACATGGCAGACACTCCATCCGACTGAGCCATCGAGGACACAGAGACGCAGCTTTTAAGGTCTGGATTTCATTGTAATTTCATTCTTCGAGAGCTGCTAGATCACCAATGGTTCAAATGGCTCTGAGCACTATGGGACTTAACATCTTAGATCATCAGTCCCCTAGAACTTAGAACTACTTAAACCTAACTAACCTAAGGACATCACATACATCCACTCCCAAGGCAGGATTAGAACCTGTGACCGTAGCAGTCGCACCGTTCCGGACTGAAGCGCCTACAACCGCTGGGCCACCGTGGCCGGCGCACCAGTGGTATCTGTTCTTTCGGACATGTCTGAAAGAACAGACACAATCTTCATATTCATATAACAGGTCAATAGCTGACTTTAGAAATGAGTGTACCTGACAGCAGAATTGCATTAAGAAATATGAAGGTCTTTGCCAGGCAGTGGATTTCAAAAGGATGGTTCTGATGGCTTAGGAATAGAGCTTTATCCTTACCACAAAAATTACATTGGTTTCACAGTCAGAGGAAAAATGTAACAAATTAAAGAAATAAAAACTCCGGAACTAAGACAAAATTTTGGCTAAACGTAATTATCTAAAGAAAGTAGTTCATTATACCAAGGAGATCCTACAAACCACATCTTGCTGAAGACAGCTGTCATACGGGAATTGAGTTATAAAGTGTATAATGATTATGTAATCGACACATTCACGTGATCAGTACTGTGTACGCGAAATAGTAACTGATATGTGCAGAAAAGTCATTTCATTTAAACTGAGCACTCTTACAAACTAATTCATAACTTTAATTATATATAAGTAATTGAATATTATTATCTAAACACCATCTTCGCTTCTCTGAGCAGATTTCCGACATTTCCAATTTAATTTAGTCGACCTTTAGCACAATTAAGTGCTCGTGCTAGGAAATCGTAGTAGGAGAAGGTCACTCCAGGGCAGATGCTGGCTAGATATGGCACCGCCAATCACACCCCCGCGGACACGTGTCGCTAATGGGGAATATCCACGTCTGAGGCAGGTGACGTGTCGTGTCACGGCGCCCACATTGTCACATTGCCATTAGCGCTGGCGTCTTCCCTGAAGCAACTAGACATCACACTAGCGCGCATGACGTTGCTTTCAATTCCATTTGCAGATGAGTCATTATCGATTTCGATTCACCGCTCTGGATTCAATTAACCGTACAAGTTGAAAGTAATGCGTCTTGTTATTTCACATTATGAACCTAGAAAAATGTACAGAAAATGCATGCGCAGATACAGGGTGTTTCAAAAATGACCGGTATATTTGAAACGGCAATAAAAACTAAACGAGCAGCGATAGAAATATACCGTTTGTTGCAATATGCTTGAGACAACAGTACATTTTCAGGCAGACAAACTTTCGAAATTACAGTAGTTACAATTTGCAACAACAGATGGCGCTGCGGTCTGGGAAACTCTATAATACGATATTTTCCACATATCCACCATGCGTAGCAATAATATGGCGTAGTCTCTGAATGAAATTACCCGAAACCTTTGACAACGTGTCTGGCGGAATGGCTTCACATGCAGATGAGATGTACTGCTTCAGCTGTTCAATTGTTTCTGGATTCTGGCGGTACACCTGGTCTTTCAAATGTCCCCACAGAAAGAAGTCACAGGGGTTCATGTCTGGCGAATAGGGAGGCCAATCCACGCCGCCTCCTGTATGTTTCGGATAGCCCAAAGCAATCACACGATCATCGAAATATTCATTCAGGAAATTAAAGTCGTCGGCCGTGCGATGTGGCCGGGCACCATCTTGCATAATCCACGAGGTGTTCGCAGTGTCGTCTAAGGCAGTTTGTACCGCCACAAATTCACGAGGAATGTCCAGATAGCGTGATGCAGTAATCGTTTCGGATCTGAAAAATGGGCCAATGATTCCTTTGGAAGAAATGGCGGCCCAGACCAGTACTTTTTGAGGATGCAGGGATGATGGGACTGCAACATGGGGCTTTTCAGTTCCCCATATCCGCCAGTTCTGTTTATTGACGAAGCCGTCCAGGTAAAAATAAGCTTCGTCAGTAAACCAAATACTGCCCACATGCATATCGCCGTCATCAATCCTGTGCACTAGATCACTAGCGAATGTCTCTCGTGCAGCAATGGTAGCGGCGCTGAGGGGTTGCCGCGTTTGAATTTTGTATGGATAGAGGTGTAAACTCTGGCGCATGAGACGATACGTGGACGTTGGCGTCATTTGGACCGCAGCTGCAACACGGCGAACGGAAACCCGAGGCCGCTGTTGGATCACCTGCTGCACTAGCTGCGCGTTGGCCTCTGTGGTTGCCGTACGCGGTCGCCCTACCTTTCCAGCACGTTCATCCATCACGTTCCCAGTCCGTTGAAATTTTTCAAACAGATCCTTTATTGTATCGCTTTTCGGTCCTTTGGTTACATTAAACCTCCGTTGAAAACTTTGTCTTGTTGCAACAACACTGTGTTCTAGGCGGTGGAATTCCAACACCAGAAAAATCCTCTGTTCTAAGGAATAAACCATGTTGTCTACAGCACACTTGCACGTTGTGAACAGCACACGCTTACAGCAGAAAGACGACGTACAGAATGGCGCACCCACAGACTGCGTTGTCTTCTATATCTTTCACATCACTTGCAGCGCCATCTGTTGTTGAAAATTGTAACTACTGTAATTTCGAAAGTTTGTCCGCCTGAAAATGTACTGTTGTCCCAAGCATATTGCAACAAACGGTGTATTTCTATCGCTACTCGTTTAGTTTTTATTGCCGTTTCAAATATACCGGTCATTTTTGAAACACCCTGTATATGTCACAGCTTTCTGTTGATGTAAAGAAATTATTACGCATTCTGGAGTAGACAAGACATGATGCCCAAGGAAAAAACGACGAAACGTTTCAAAGCGTTTAAGTTTCCAAGGCCCCAACCATCGAGAGCACGGGAGAACAGCTCTTCCCCTTCCACCTGGAGTCCGCAGCTCGTGGTCGTGCGGTAGCGTTCTCGCTTCCCACGCCCGGGTTCCCGGGTTCGATTCCCGGCGGGGTCAGGGATTTTCTCTGCCTCGTGATGACTGGGTGTTGTGTGCTGTCCTTAGGTTAGTTAGGTTTAAGTAGTTCTAAGTTCTAGGGGACTGATGACCACAGATGTTAAGTCCCATAGTGCTCACAAGGGAACCTCCCCATCGCACCCCCCTCAGATTTAGTTATCAGTTGGCACAGTGGATAGGCCTTGAAAAACTGAACACAGATCAATAGAGAAAACAGGAAGAAGTTGTGTGGAACTATGAAAAAAATAAGCAAAATATACAAACTGAGTAGTCCATGAGCAACATAGGCAACATCATGGAGAGTGTGAACTAAGGAGCGCCGTGGTCCCGTGGTTAGCGTGAGCAGCTGCAGAGCGAGAGGTCCTTGGTTCAAGTCTTCCCTCTAGTGAAAAGTTTACTTTCTTTATTTTCGCAAAGTCATGATCTGTCCGTTCGTTCATTGACGCCTCTGTTCACTGTAATAAGTTTAGTGTCTGTGTTTTGCGACCGCACCACACAACCGTGCGATTGTTATTGAAGTCGCGAGCTATATTTGCTGGATTCATATTGCCCACGGAATACATCTCACGTATTTAATGCACTCTCGTCCAAAGTAGCGAACAGTCAACTGCCAGCCAGGGAGCCTCGTTAGCATGAATACTCTCTTCCGTCCGCTGTAGTCGACTGACGTCGTGTGTTTCGATGTTTGTTTAGGCGTAGCGTCCCCATACTACGACGCAGTTACCTCGCATCGGACGGACGGACCGACAGATAATAACTGTCTGAAAATACAAAATTAAACTTTTCACTCGAGGGAAGACTTGAACCAAGGACCTCTTGATCCGCAGCTGCTCACTCTAACCACGGGACCACGGCGCTGCATAGCTGAGGCCATCCTTGATGTTGCCTATCTTGCGCATGGACTACTCAGTTTGCATATTTTGCTTGTTTTTTCATAGTTCCACACAACTTCTTCCTGTTTTCTCGATTGATCTGCGTTCAGTTTTTCAAGGCCTATCCACTGTGCCAACTTATAATTAAATCTGAGGGGGGTGCGATGGGGAGGTTCCCTTGTCAGAGCCATTTGAACCTCCCACCTGGAAAAGAATTCCTATTTTTGCTAACCAAATTTTCGTCCCGCACCGCCATCCAACAAACTTATTAACTGAATGTCAATTTGATGATATCCAGAACATGTACCAATAGTAGCCAAAGTCCTTTGTAGTGGCATGTAAAAGTTATTTCACCGTTCGTCGCTACTCTCCTCTCAATTAAAAATGCTGGTTGGCTCTGGGTTCTAAAACATTTCAAAAGCGTTGTAAAGGATGAGCCAGACAATAAGGGATTTTACTTTATTATATGAGCACCCAAACGGTAACTTCATTTTTTCATTGCGGCCAAGCCACGGCCGGCAGTGTTAGCTGCCTGTAAATTCTTTCGTCCCACGGTCTACTAACAGGAAGTCAGCACCGACGAAGGGCACCTTGATCACGCGCCTCTCTCATGTGCTGACGAGGTAACGCCGCCCCAGGCGTCGCTTAGCAGGCAACGCTCTGGAAAGTTCCATGCCGCCCGCACGGTTTGCTCGGTCCTGACCAATCAGGGCGGAGGAAGCTGCGTGGTGCGTCGAACATACCCGGCCGCCCGTCGCCGGGCTCGCTCTCTTGTATTCTTGCTCACCCGCGAGTCGGATGCGCGCCCTGTAGCACTGAACATCTCCCGCTTCTCCCGGTGCTGCGGCACTGTGGACTTAGTTTTGGCAGACAACAACTTTCGGTAGCTTCGCGAACCATGTTCGCCAAATTGTAAGCTCTGGCTCACCCTCACCTCCCTAGGCATATGTAGCCCCTTTTCAACATGCTTTAGCCAATAAATGGCCTTTCTCTAAAAATTACTCTATTATTCCATAACGCCCACCGCCTGCCCATACCCGCCATCCTGTACAATTGGTGTCAGAAGTGTGGATCCGTTCCCGTAGTGACTTTGTCGCTACACTAAATTTCTCCCGGCAAGACGCCGTACACTTCGCGCATGGAATGCGCCAACCGGCCGCCACGTTTGCTGCACGTGGGCCGTGGCTGCGCCAGTGAACACGCACAGGGCGCGCGCTGCAGCGAGGCAGCCCACGCTAGTCAGCCACGTGAGCCGGACGCCGCCGCGCTGCCCGCTGCCTGAGTCCGAGGGGCCTGCGCTGCGCTGCGCGACCGGCCGGGCCGCCGTCATCCGCCGCCGCCGCCGCGCCGCCCACCGCCGCCCGCCGCTGTCACCGGCGCGCCAAGGGCTGCCGCCATCGCCGACCGGCCGAGCCAGTGCCGTCCGCCGCCAACACATCTGCCGCCATCCTGTACAGCGTTGCATATTCCGTTTATTCTCGTATTACCATCCACTGTCAGAAACCACTGAAAATTTTAACAGAGAAAGAACATTGTCTGCTGAGAGCGAAATAATATATACAGATTTCATACAAACTACACCTTTTAGGTAGTAGTGGTAGCATTTGCGTGTTTGATGATAAACACCTTTTCAATAGTTTGTAGTTCTACTTTGAAAGTTGTTGTGCATCGTTTCCCCTAGACTTCTCCTTCCATGAAACAAATATGAGTAGCCATTCATAGCTCAGACTCTTTGTATGTTATTCAAATGCTATAAAATAACGCTGTTCGTCTGGGATCATGGAAAGGAAGGAAACTTATCGAGAAAGGAACGAAGATTAGCTTGCCCTCCCGTTCATTAGGCATGGAGAACAACTTCTGGTTGTCCAAGGCTGGGAAACTAACCGGCAAAGCCGTTTTGACAGAAAGTATCCCAGCATTCGCTTTAAACGGTTTAGGGAAACCACAGGAAACCTGAATTAGAATTAGCAAACTACATTAACACTTCGCTCGGTAAATAGCTACCATATGGCGTCTTTGTTGTATTGCGCTGCAAACATCTCGGAGACCCCATACTCTGCTCGCAATGAAAATACAAGCACGACTGATACATAAGAGCATAATGTTCTGCTTTACGTTATCTTTCAATCACCCGGCTATAAGAAAAGGGGATACACCATTCCTCTACAGGGAACACAGTTCCCGTTCGATGTGCGCATTTCGACTATTATTTACTGCGAATGGCCGAGCTTCACTTTCAGTGCCTTCCTTCTTCAGTCACGCTTACATTGGGTCACGAGTGTATATCGTTGGTACGTGCATAACCAGATTCTCTGATCATTGGCTTAAGCCGTTTCTACACAAGTGGCTTTCTTATCTCAAACGACAGTTCATGTCGAGGGTGTTTACTGTAGTAACCCTGGCATATTATTCCTGCACTCAGACTCGCTTGTCACGAGCGGTCGTTTGTGTTTCCACGTCGCCACCAAACATTACAGATGTTCTCACAGAACTGAACGTTGAATGAGAGGTAGGGAGGGAATTTCAGACTTACAGAAACTCAGAATGTAGTAACATCGTTAATGAACTGTCAATGAGAGTAGCATTTACTAATGGCCAAAGCTAAATTCATAGCGGGTGTTCTTGAGAAGGTCATGTGGTAGATTATCCAAACTGATGAGAACTGAAAGAATGGTGAAAATGTTGTTCAATCATTTGCAAGCAACAGCATTCACTTGCGCAGGAAAATATATCACACAAACACATTAACTAATATTTAAAATGCAGTACCTAGCGACCTATCACTTTATCAATCGTGTCTCGTTTTCCTTCAGGATGCCAAACTTTCTCCAAAACTGTTGTCTTTCAATTGTACCGATTTTTCTTTTTACTTCTGAAACAGTTTTCATTAAAGAACTTTTTAATATATTTGTGTTCTTACTTGTGCGCAGTGTAGGCTTTTTCTTTATCACGGCACTGTAAAACGTTGTAATTTTTTACTCTCAGTAAGTTGGTCTCTCTTGTGGAAGAGCTCTAGCAGAAAAAATATCAAGGCGTCATGTAATCTTCGCAATGTGTCAGGAAAATAAAGCAAGCAACAAGTAAATGTTAAGCAGACAAAAGCGCGGAATTCATTCGTATAAGCCGAGTGAGCGAGACAACAGTTGGCGAACTTCCCATGTTAGCAGACACGCCACTGTCCCCCCCCCCCCCCCTCCACCCCCCACCCACCCGCCTTCCTGTTCATGTGCAGTCTTCATCATACTCACGCTCTGAGATCGCTACACTCGACACAATCGATTGATCGCTGACGTCTACCGGCCTAATCTGAACGTGATGGGCGGCTCATTTACACGCTGGCATGCCACGCGCACCCACCATGCGCAGTAGATTTAGACAAGAAAGTCGCTCCTGTAAAACAGGCTTTAGATTAATGGTCTTCCGCACAATTTGCAGTGGCTTAGTGCAACTGGGCAGGCAAGAGCTGTCTCCTGGAAATGGGAGCTCGTCCCGTCTCCTGGCCATGTGATTCCCGAATTTACGAGTCTACCGTAAAGCTCTGCCTATCGACCGCTGACGCTTTCGGCCTGCTCCTTCGCCTGGCTTTTCTAAATCGGGCCTTCCGTCGAACAAAAGGGAAACTGCGCATAAAAAACAGACACAAAGCCTTCTCCCTCTGAATTTAAATCTCAGCCGTCCCGTAGAGACTGCGCATTTATTTGTGATACATGTGGAGTACCTGAGACCTGCTATATCTTCGAACATGCGAATTGTCAAGCATAATCTGTTACTCTCACAGATATTTTACATACCCATCATAACTATCTTCCTTGTACAAACACATCTTAGTTAAACTGGAGCCAGCCTGCTCAAAGAAACATAGAATACACCTTTCTTCACTGCTCATGAGCATATGCGAATGACACGAGTAAAGCGATCCACAAGCCTTTTATAAAGCGGTGTAAAGTTAAATGTAAATGCGAATCATAACAGAACTGTGCATTTTTCATTGGCACCATAACATGGGAGTAAGCTACGATATGTGTTACGAAAGTTCTATGACCATCCACGATATTAAAGCCGAGTTCAAACTAGAAAGGAGATGAATAGGCTTTTATTAGTTGTTCGTTGGTGTTCGTTGTATTATTTGTCAGGAGCACCACGTGTTCTCCAAAGGCAGTCATTAAGACTACCTTCAGATGGGGCCAGTGTGGATAACATGGAAGCATAGTGGTTTCTGTGGAAACATAATGCGGAAGAACATTTTTCATAGCACTTACGAACAGCATATCGGGTTTTTTGAATGTTGAGTAGAACGTGGATCAAGGATCCCTTTCTATGTCACAGGCTGGAACGATTACATGACATATTGGACTGCACCTGTTTTTAGGTGAAGCACTGGATTTCGTGTTTTGCGTATTAGAACTCGCACGCTAAGAACATACGCTGTTTCAATCCAATGCATCGTTTTCGGTTCAATTTGTTTCAATATGAAGTCATTAAATGACAATTTTCTGGTGAATTACGCTACGTTACTTTAAAGTTCAAAGGTATGGATGGGACATTACCTTGTCCAGAAGTTTTACTCAACAAAAGTCTGTGTGCACCTCCACTGATTATGCTGAAATGAAATTTTCAGTCGAAAGTGGGAGGTATAGAAGGAAGCAAGTGTTAGATACAACTATAGATGGGTAAAGGGAGCGCATGTCTCGAGACGCTAGAGAACCTCTCGTAAAGCATGCCTCATGAGAATTTCGTGAATGTGATCACGCTTTTGACGCCACACTTCCGTGGCACTCAAGAGTCTGAGGACGACAGTAGGCTTGGACTCCTGCGGAACTGCAGCAGTAGTGTCATAAATGGAGGTGTGGGTTTCTAGTCATAGAAGCGAAAAGGAAATAATGACCTTGAGAATATTTCTCAGATGTTCCAGAAAGCAAAGAGCAACTTCGTATTTGTTACCGGTACATTCTTATTGAAATCAGAAATACAGCACGAAGACAGCCATCAAACAGTGGCTCTTATTTGAAAATCGGTGGTTCAAGTTTCCAGTATGACCAGTAACGACAGTGTTGGCTGGGGTTAATTTTTTTTCAATTTGTTTATTAATTATTTGCCATTTTGTCATCACACTTACCCAACTCTGCACTGATTTCACGTACTAGAGTATAAAATGTATTCTCGCATCTAGAGGATAATTTTGCTAACCTTAGGAAACGATTCCTGAGAGAGATGATACGGACATATGCCCGGAAACTTGATCGAGTCCAGAGAGATAAAAGAAAGTGTAGGTTTCAGTGACTCAAAGCTTACAAGAGAACTCACCAGGCAAGTGGGAAAGTTGTGACTGCACTACTGCTTTAGCCCCACACCCACAGCAATGAGCTGGAGCAACAACATGTAGCAGTTACATTACAAAAAAATGGTTCAAATGGCTCTAAGCACTATGGGACTTAACATCTGAGGTCATCAGTCCCCTAACTTAGAACTACTTAAACCTAACTAACCTAAGTACACGACTCACATCCATGCCCGAGGCAGGATTCGAACCTGCGACCGTAGCAGCAGCGCGGTTCCGGACTGAAGCGTCTAGAACCGCTCTCCCACAGCGGCCGGCGCAATTACATTACACTTCGTATCTCCAAAGGCACATTTTCCAGCAGGGGAGGCAGGGTCTCGTGCAGGAAGTGCAGATATACCTCATCTGTGAGGCATTATGGATGGAACACTAGCCCCCTGAGACGGTCGCCAAAATTCCCGGCCTACGCATTGAGGCTGAACCGGCGCTGACTGTTCGTTGCTGCCACACCATGGGGATTCTCCGCAGTCCTCAGATGGGTGTGGAAGGTTACGAATTTGATATCAGTCGCCAAGTGCAAGGCTTCTGCTCGCATTAAGAAGACTTATTAAAATGTGGCCTCGTTCTAAAAGAGACACTTAACCCCAGAGAACTGCCTACGACTGTACAAAAGTAGTAACGCAAGCTGCCATATATCATGGACTTTGATACCTGCCTTGGCGTATCGAAATGAGGAAGCAAGTAATTAATGTAACTTTCGTCTCAATTTTAACTACCATGTATGCAATGTCGACTATCTGGGATGTTTTTCAAACTTTATCAAGTCAAAACTGGTGAGAAATTCATCCTTATGCAATCCAATGGGCAAAAACAAAACTATATAATGGTGTCTTGCATAAGGTGGAATTCCTCTCCAGTTTTTATTACTAAACACGAAAATAAGAAGAGCTGCGACACTGAAAAGATTATTATGTATCAAGGCTCTAATATTAAACTGCACAACGGTTAGATTCCAGTAATACGCTTCGATTACATTGTGACGAAGTGCACTTCCCAGGCACATTCATTAGGTGTAAAATCTGATAATCTATTAACTTGACACCTACAACTTTCGGGGGACATTTAGAGAATGTACACGTACATGGCAAGAGGAACCATTTGAAAGGCAACTGTGAGAAAGAGTATGAATTTATTACAATGACCAGTAACCCACGTAGAACACATGATCTAACCTTACATTAACAATAAATTTTATATAGTACCTCATTTGTAGAAGTTAGGTTTAAATGAAGTAACAAAGGATCGCCAGCGTTGATTGTCTCGAAGGTAATGACATGACAGTTGGGGATCCATGCAGAATGGGAGAATAATACTACATTAATATTGAAATAGATACGCAGCATTTTAATAGAAAGGAATAAAACTTCCTCGACCACTTCTGAATCACACCAGAGGCATAGGTTGTGCTAAAGATGAACTTAGGTAGAAGTCAGAGTTTACGCACCAAATACAGCAAATTCGTAATTTTCGTGATATATGAAAATTGTTATAAGACTGGGGTTCATTCTGCATGATTATTTATCCCATTCATTAATAAGCACTACGCGTACGGTATTGTCACTTTGTGCACGCGTGCAAAAATTCATACTACAGTAATGAAGGAAAGAAATTCATATGTCGCGGTCTATTCAGGCAGTTCACTTCAATATTACGACGCAAACGCTAAAGCCTATAACTATAACCAAGCAGAGGCAAACTTAACCTTGGTTCTGCACGCGACTCATTACTCGATATCATCAGCCTACTCATACCAAAGAATCAAATTTATATCAGTATCGCTATGCTAGCGTATTTAGAAAAGCACCGTATTTACACAGATTCGAAGTGATTTTGAAGGGAAGGAACACCAGTGCTGACAGCACGTGTTCAGGGTTGGCACGAGCAAAGAGAGAAATCTAAGATAAACGTCAGCCACGAGAACTGATCATATGGAACTCCACGATTCAAAACGAAAAAAATTCCAAAACTTTTAATTAAATAAATGAAGCAGTTTCCTAACCAAAACAAGTGTCAGTCCTCACTAACAGAAACGTAAGGATGTTCCAAAACATGTTCCGAAGAACATCATGCTTACCACACCAGCTTCAGAAACAAGAGCGAGGATCCTGAAACATTAGTCAGTGGCCACTGCCATGGGAACATGCTGTTATTTTTCTTTAAAAAAAGGGGTAGGATGGTTCGTAAATGGCTCCTTGAGACGAAAGAGCAGGAAACGCTCTAATATTCAAAGAATCAAAATTATTCAACCGTTCAAAAAAGCCAGCCGATGGTGGTTGTCGCAAAGATTAGACTTCTTACTAAATGGAATTTGGCTGTTTCTCATTCACAGTGTTTCGGAGCGAAACCAGTGGGAATGTTTTGACTCCAAAATAATCACTTTGCTAGAGCTCTCTACAGAAGCTTACGAAGGTTAGCACTACACTACCAGACAACACAATAGAATTTCTGTGTCCCCCAGTGACACATTCGAAGACATACACCCAAACATTCATACTTGCTGAGATTACCGTTTCAGGTGTTGTGAGGGTTTACGATACCTCCTTTCGTAAGAGTTCGTCTCATTTGCAAATGCGATGGATGGCAGAAATCCCAGAACCCTGGTGGTCTTTGCGACGAACCACTGACATAACCGGTCGTGCTGAGCATTCGTAGGCAATAAGGCGTACACGTATTGTAAGTGATACGGATAGTGGCAGTTGGCGTGGAGATATTTCTCACGGTCGCCTGGCTTACCCCATTCTAGCGGGCCAGCTACCTAGTGATGAGACAGGTGACTCTGTCAAATATCTTTTATCTCCATCTCCTGGAAAGCATTTCTGGCCTTATGTCCATACGAACGTTTTGCTCTTTTCGTCTCACGGATCGTTACCTGCAGTTTTTCCCCAGTTAGGAAGATCACCCTGTATATATTTCGGCTTTGGAACAAAGTGAGAACAGGAACAAGCACTGCATACTCTGTAGATTCTGTAGTATTTATTTCACATGTGAAAATGAAACTTTGCATCAAATAGAATTAAACTTTTAGTAGCTGTTCATGTGGAAGCCCAACGAGTATTGGGGTACTTAGGGTTTTCTTTTCCCTTTTTAATACACTAACGGAAATTTACTCCATGGGAAAATTGGCGAACGCTATCACGCTGATACTTTAGCGTTTCCATGCTTGTGGGATGTTGTTATGAGAATTTGATCTTCACGTGAGCTAATTGCAAGTAGAGTCAAAAGCTTTTCGTGCAGATGAAGAAAGCTGTGAGAACATGATGGCTGCCGACTGTGTCTAACGATACTGGAATTTTCCAGATGAAGATCGCAAAATACTATTCCCACAAAGTGTACTCATGCAGTTTATTACCATCTTTAGGACTCCGAGGAAGGTAGAATCATTTTCATGAGCAAAATGGGAGCATCATACCAGTAGATCGTGCCTACAGTTGCCTGTAGTGCAATATCTGAAGGACGAAGGGTGACAATGTTGTCGGAGGACAACAATGTGGTAAGAAGAGAAGACATGAGTTCTTCCAGAAGGGCTCTCCACAAGAAAATGCCAGAATTTTTCAACTGGCTCTGACGAATAGACAGAAGCCTTCAGGTGAAACGCGGGCGGAATTAATAGGTAGAGTGTTACCATTAATTCTCAGGAATAGTTTATCAGGAACTGTGTTGAGACCTTGACTTTCCATGCGTCGTTTACCACTGACATCTTACCACCGACAACAAAGACCTGCATCGCCCAGAGTGAAATCAACTTGGACATTAACTGGAATACTGGGAGTTAGAGCGACGAGTTTCGCGTCTGTCTACGACTTTGGATCGACGCCAACATGCCTGTGAACGAGCTGGTGAAACATCACAGATGGCAGGTAACTGGAGACCTATTCCTCTACAACTGACGGAAGGAAGAAAGATTAGAGATTAACGTCCCGTCGACAACGAGGTCATTAGAGGCGGAGCACAAGCTCGGATTAAGAAAGATGGGGAAGGAAATCGGCCGTTATCTTTACAAAGGACCATCCCAGCATTTTCCTTAACGGATTTAGGAAATCATGGAAAATCTAAATCCAGATGGCCGGACTGAGATTTCAGACGGCATCCTTTCGAATGGGCCTCTAGTATGCTAACCACTGCACCACGTCCCTCGATCATCTCTCTGCAGTTCTTGGAATCACTGAGTTGGGAGCTGTTGGACAACAGGACTGATGTGGTAACTATTGAACATAACGTGGATACTCGTCAATATGTGATAAGAATGCAAATCCTATTGTCAAGCCTTCCATGACCAAGGTATCAAATGGCACAGATAACATATTCCAGCGGGGTAATGCAAGATCCTACACTCAGATCACACGACAAACACCTTCTGAAATGGACAGATCTTTTATTGGTCTGTCTAGTCCACTGATTTGCCACTTATAGATTATGTCTGCGATGCAACGGTAAGTATAAGTTTTCATATCAGCCTCTAGTCACAAAACTTCATGAACTGATCCATCATGTGTTTCAGAAATTCCTGAACACAATTGGTGGCTGTTTGCTTTCATGCTACAGCGAATACAAAAGTATATTCAGTCCCTAGGCAGTCACACCATAGTACATTATGTTAATGATGAGCATCAGTTCAGGATGGATAGAAGTTTAATTACTTAATACCCCTTATGTGCTCAACATCTCTAAAAAGCCTGATAAATATCGGTTCAGTGCTTCATAGTCTAACACTTTCCATTTCCGTGAATATGATTCCTTAGGTAAAACTCCCTTGCTAACATCAATCGAATACATCTGGAAATTTTTAAAAAAGTGTAAATATCGACACAAAAAAGAGCTACCAGCCTCTGTTTCAAATATTTGTTTGTTCCCATAAACTAGATTCCAAACTATTTTAGGCTCATCTTCTGATGGGTCACACACAGCAGATACATCTCTGTTTCCGTGGTGTGAAGTTCTAGAAGCTACTCTTCTGGGTTGAAATTCTGGTTGTTAAAACCTCTCTCTCATGGAACATCATTGCCGCCTAACATTCATCGCCAGCTGTCTTCACTATATCGACGACTAGAAGTCGGCCTCTCCTGCAGCGGACGAACGTTACACCATCGCTGGACCGCACTACGACGACCAATCCATCAGAATGAGGACATCGGCCGGAATCTCTGCTGCAACAACAGCAGCAGCAGCAATCTACACGACACCGCCTACTAGCTGGACGACAACATGGAGAGCGACAACCTGCCGGGTGTTCACAGGACCTTTCCACAACGCTCCAGCACCACCCACGGTATCAATGACAGTCCAAGAAACAGCACTCTCACCGGAAGCAATTGCAGCATCAGCCGCAACATAGCCAGCAGCGTCATCAAACGCAGCGTCGCCAACATCAGTCAACCAACAGCCTACATTTCACACCCAAAGTAAATCTATCACAAAAATCAAGAGGAGACCCAGTACAAGTGGACGCCAGGGTGACACCAAAATCTATCGACCAGCTCTATCAGACACTGAAGGCGGACCTGTCTAAATCATCCCAGAAACTCAAAACCCAGTATCTTCCTCTTCCTTTTTATCAAGAAAATGTGAAGAAAAACTCCAAAGCCTCAAGACACTCCTCAATCACATTCAGCAATATCCACTGCGGAAGAGGCAAAAATACTGCTACACGTGCCCATTATCGTGTAGGGCTCCTGCGAGCACCCAGAAGTGCCACATCGCCATTTGGTTTGGACTCAACTAATGTCTGAAGGGAATTGACAACATGAATCCTGCAAGGCTGTGCATAAATCAGTAAGAGTACAAGAGAGTGGAGATCTCTTCTGAACAACACGTTGCAAGGCATCCCAGATTTGCTCAGTAATGTTCATGTCTGGGGAGTATGGTGGTCAGCGGAGCGACTCTGTTGCAATTCTGGATGTGCGGGGCGTCGCATTGTCCTGCTGGAAATGCCCAAGTCCGTCAGAATGCACAATGTACATGAATGGAAGCAGGTGATGATAAAGGATGTTTACGTACTTGTCACCTGTCAGAGTCATATCTAGACGTATCAGAAGTCCCATATCACTCCACGTGCACACGCCCCACACCATTACAGGGCCTGCACCAGCTTGAACAGTCCCCGGCGGACATGCAGGGTCCATGGATTCATGAGGTTGTCTCCATACCCGTACACGTCCATTCGCTCGGTACAATTTTGAAACGAGACTCGTCCGACCAGGCAACATATTTCCAGTCATCAACAGTTCAATGTCGGTTTTGACGAGCCCACGCGAGACATAAAGCTTTGTGTCGTGCAGTCATCAAGGGTACGCGAGTGGGCATTCTGCTCCGAAACCCCATATCGATGATATTTCGTTGAATGGTTCGCACGCTGACACTTGTTGATGGCCCAGCATTGCAATCTGCAGCAATCTGCGGAAGGAATGCACTTCTGTTATGTTGAACGGTTCTCTTCAGTCATCGTGGGTCCCATTCTTGCAGGATCTTCTTCCGGCCGCAGCGTTGTCGGAGATGTGATGTTTTACCGGATTCCTGATATTCACGGTACACTCGTGAAATGGTCGTATGGGAAAACCTCACTTCATCGCTACCTCGGAGATGCTGTGTGCCATCGCTCGTGCATCGACTATAACACCACGTTCAGACTCACTTAAATCTTGATAACCTACCATTGCAGCAGCAGTAAACGATCTAACAACTGCACCAGACACTTGTTGTCTTACATAGGCGTTGCCGACTGCAGCGCTGTATTCTGTCTGTTTACGTATCCCTGTCTTTGAATACGGGTGACTGTACCAGTTTCTTTTTCGCTTCAGTGTATAACAGCATTGATAACGCAGCATTTTATTTCCAGAAGACACTCCATTACCGGAATCAACGACATACACTCCAACTCATCCCTACTCAGAATTGTCCCCTCTTTTGGAAAAAATGCTTCCATTACAATCCTCACGATTTCCCCGCCAAAACAAGCACAGCTTCCATGCCAATTCCCAACGTTCGAATCAGTAATGAAATAGATCTGTTTAGAATACGCAGATGAAGAAATTGAAAATGAACTGAACTCCCTGAAATTTATGTTCGTAAGGCACTACGCCTTCAGAGTGAAAATGGATCTCGCTACCTACTATGTGTGTTTTCAGAATGACCCGACACTATACACAACCATATAAAAACGGGACCTTGATTTACCGCTGCAAGTATCCTATTAAACCATTAAGAAAAGCCACATAAGTATCTCGATGTCAACCATGTCTCCACCATAGCAATCGCATGAGAGAAAATTGAAAAACCCACCAACCAGTCCTCACTGCAAGAAACACCACCCTCATAAGTAATGCCCAAACCTACAGTCTCCATATACCTGCAAAGCATGCGACCAGTCTCACCCTACCTACTCCCACAAGTGCAAATCCAAATCCCATTCTTAAAAGCCTGAACTCACCGCTGCCATACGCACTTGTGATAAACCGGCCGGCCGGTGTGGCCGTGCGGTTCTAGGCGCTTCAGTCTGGAACTGCGTGACCGCTACGGTCGCACGATCGAATCCTGCCTCGGGCATGGAAGTGTGTGATGTCCTTGGGTTAGTTAGGTTTAAGTAGTTCTAAGTTCTAGGGGACTGATGACCACAGATGTTAAGTTCCATAGTGCTCAGAGCCATTTGTGATAAAACACTGCATTCAAACAACTCCTTCTGTCCTCCACCCAGCCATAATCCATTTCGTAACTTTAGTCTGCCGAAATACCCAGCCTTTCGAAAAATCCCATATTCTACAGTACATAATCCTCGCCACCTGCACAATCTTCCACCTCAAAGCATGCGTCACCTATTCCATAATCAAGACTATTTAGTTTTTGACCGATTCGGACACTCGTTTAAACATAACCATCAAAGATCTGCCCGCTCGACTGTAAACGGCGCGGCAGACATAAAAAAATATCATAACAAATCTCCCTTACCTCAGCTCCAGTAAACATCATCTCATCCATGAAATCCAGTCCTTCCTACTCAATGAAAGCTTCCTCAAATCCCACCATTTCACAAGCGTGTCTCCTTACAATCTACAACAAACTAATAATCCCACTGCCGTCGCCTGTGACGGAATAGCCATCACCCATATTGAAACATCCCTTCGACCCCCAACCACTCATTACTGATCCACCTGAGCACCTTATCCTCATCATCACACTTCCAAAGCTCAGATTAACACTTGCCATCAGCTACATTCGCCCTAAACATCACATCGCTTGCGATTTCTTTATCCACGTAGACCGTACATCTATCTCATGTATCTATAATCGCCGCCGACCTTAGCCTGCACTCCCACACAAACGTGGAAAAGCAGTGGCGGCGTCAGTTCATCATCCTCTATCGCCACGAAATCCACATGCATGCCCACTCCCGACCTCACACATATACTAGCCACTATGCCATTATTGCCTCCCTTAACCTCTTGAGACACAGCACAGTAGAAGTCCTAAATCCAACCGTTCGTGATGACCTGTCCTCCAGATCTCATACCGTGTACAAAACCCAATCAACTCCATTCCTTATCATCCACCCTGAGAAATCCTGGATTCCTCTAGTGCTGACTGGAATGCATACCATGCCCAAACCCATACCCTAATCAAAAGCCATGACTCCAACGTTCAAAATCCTATAGACGTGCATCATGAGACTGATTTCCTACAACACACCATCCCAGATGCAATTTGCAATTATATCTTAGTCAAACTATCTACTACAAGCGGCCGAACTGGATTAGCCGAGAGGTCTAGGGCGCTGCAGTCATTGACTGTGCGGCTGGTCCCGGCGGAGGTTCGAGTCCTCCCTCAGGCATGGGTGTGTGTGTTTGTCCTTAGGTTAATTTAGGTTAAGTAGTGAGTAAGCTTCGGGACAGATGACCTTAGCAGTTTAAGTCCCATAAGATTTCACACACATTTCTAATATAAGCGACACACTCTGCCTCCATATGCACTTGTCTTTCTCCAAAAATCCCGTCATGTCAACAGTGAATTTCTTCATGCTCATGATCAGGACCCATTTACACACCACTGAAAGCCCTAGCAACATATTTTCAGCTACTTATAAGCTAAATGACTTTGTGACTGGCACATGACGTGCACTAAACTGAACGAAACACCAATAAACTCAACAAAGTATGAAAGGACTCCACAGACTCTATGGATGCAAGCCCATATCCACGTATCCCATGATAGAACACACAACTTCTTGTCAACTTTACCAAAGCCAACCAATTTACATTCCATATGAAGGACACAGTCAACATCCCACATGATTCCATCTTTGATTAGTCGAAGGAACCCTGCGTGTATGGCCGGCCTGAGTGGCCGTGCGGTCCTAGGCGCTACAGTCTGGAACCGAGCTACCGCTACGGTCTCAGGTTCGAATCCTGCCTCGGGCATGGATATTTGTGATGTCCTTAGGTTAGTTAGGTTTAATTAGTTCTAAGTTCTAGGCGACTGATGGCCTCAGAAGTTAAGTCGCATAGTGCTCAGAGCCATTTGAACCAACGTACGTGTATGAATGTACGAACATAGTCATCCAGCTCTCACACCAGACTTCCGGTACTAACACAACATTCCACGAACAGGACTAAACAAGCTAATAACAGCTGAAGACATAACACAAACACTCGCTAGAGGGCGAACGACTGAGTCTAGTCACGATACTTTTACCTACCACAACCTCAAGGAATGTCCCAGAGTCTATCACGAAACCCATGCAATCATCTACAGTACCAGCCTCTGCCCTAGCTATTACCCAGAACAGTGGAAAAAATCGAAAGTCCTCCTCTTCCTAAAACCGAATAAACTACCCTCAGAAACCTCATCTTATCGATATATCGGCCTTACCGCACTTTTCAGCCAAATCTTTGAAACCATGCTTGCCCAGCGAATTCATCAGCACCTTGCAACACAGCTACCCATCCCCAACAGCCAGCGTGGCATTCATTCCAACTAAACCACCGAAGATCTACTTCTTTACCCTGCCGACTAAATAAAAGTAAATCCAGCTTATTTGGCTCCCTCGATATCCAAAAAGACTTTGACTGGATATGGGATTTTGAATTTCTCTTCAACCTACAAACCTATGCATTACCAGTTAATTTGTCCAGCTTATAGCACCTCTCCTTCGTCATTGTCACAAGCAATCACACCTACTACAGCATATTTCGCCCTACTGCAGGTGTGCCTCAAGGGTCTGCCCTACACTGCAGACATTCCCAACCCACCACCCCTTACCTACCTCCCTCAACATGATGACGATAACACCAACAAAGCCACTCATCACACCCCTCACCTCCGCTATGGCTCTCAGTAACGCTACTTAAATCTCATGGTATGTGGTGTAATAAGTGGAAACTTCAAGTAAATTCACAGAAAAGTCAAGTCATCATCTTTGATCTCTCCACTCGGCTTCCCCACTGTACATATCCATCTCTCCATCTACAGTCAAACATCCCTCCAACTAATACAGTAAAGTATTCAGGACTACCCGCCACAGAAAGTCGGCAGGACGTTAAACCCAAATCTTCCATCCTTCATTCGACAGAAATTTAACATGGAATGAACACCTCCATATCATTTAATATAAAGCCCAAAACTGACTAAAACTATCAAAACTACTAACAGACCGCAGCTGGTGTCTACATCCTTCTGTCAGTGTCCTCACATCAAAATCTCTCATCTGATCCATCCTCATTTGTGCCCACGTTGCCTGGATCGCCGCCTCCCTTAAATTCTACAAATCCATTCAAAGCCTGGTAAGACATGCACTCTGCCTCGCCTTTCGCATCCGACCACCCTAATCAACTCGCATCCTATACCAGCTTATCCACTTCCCACACTTTCCTCTCTTCCTACAGCACCCTCATACATTAATCACAATACCCAGTTATGGCACCCACTAAAAACCAGTCCAGGTACCCAGCCCCGCCACTACATCCATATTCCACGCTCCTGGCACCTTTATGATTTATCCATACTCTTCCAGTTCCAACTTCCTGACTTGTAATCGCTACCTGCGGTTCCACAGGTCCCATAGTCATGCTCATCATTGCACCTCTGTCATCACCGTGACCATTTTCATGCATCACCAAAATCGCTATGACGCCACAGCATCATTGACATCTCACCACTGGTTATATTTTATAAGTAATATAAAATCGTCTACTAAGTTTTAAAATTCATCAATATTTTCCACCAATGTGTTTTGTAAAAGTCATTATTTATTTTCCTCTGTTTTTAGGCATTTTAAAACATCTTCCCAAGCTGTGTAACGTTTGGATGAAGAGTGGTTTCGTTGCCAGCCTGCACCTTCGGGGGGAATTGGAGTAACAATAAAGGTAAAAAAGTGTTCTTCAGCCTTAGATGGCTCGCCTAAATATAACCGGCAGGTTCCCAGTGGAGATATCGTGGATTGTAGTTACCAACTGCCAGCAGCAAATCCGAAACATTTTCAATATCCTATTGGCCGCGAAAATTTTAAAATTCACAAATTTAATCTTGCCCAGTAACACCCTACAAAATTCGTAAAACACTGAGAAATTGCAATATGGCATTTCAAAATAAATAAAACATTTTGCATAGCAAGTCTTGGGAGACTGCACTGACGTACCTCAGAACTCAGGAGTCCTCGGACAATAATGGTGCCAATCACTGTGTTAAATGATATCCTGCATCGCAGAGTAGTGGTCGGAAGTAATACGATAAACCATTACGCTATATGTGACAAAAATAGCTAAATGTTGTATAGCACACGTCTGAAAAAGTCGAATACGTTAGCCACTACGTGAATGAGGAACAACATTACAGAAGAAAAGAATTATCAAAAAACAGAGAGACGAAAACAATTCAACAGATATTGTAAGAAAAGACTACAGCACCATGTTAGACAGTGGACCCAGGGATACTACGTGCCCTGCCGATAAATAACACTTGAGATGACATTGCCACAAAAAAATGTAAAGAAAAACGTCAATGCGCCGCCAGTAACCAGCCTTAAAGATACACCACAACTAACCGCTAAAATTAAATAAACCAGGAAGTCCATCGATAAATAATCGCTAACCCCAAACACAAATGAAATGTAGCTAGAAATGCTCATCTGTCCCGTACAGAAAGGAGCAATACAATCTGCAGTTTCAGAAATAGGATGGTCAACGGATTAATTGCACCATTCAGAAAAATCTGAATCTAGATTTTTCGAAACAGCTACAACAAAGAGAGCACAAAAACGTTCCTCAGAAAACGTACAACTAAGGAAGCACTGGCCAGATAACAGTAAGATTAGAGATTAGATTAGATTACTACTTGTTCCATAGATCATGAATACGACACTTCGTAATGATGTGGAACGTGTCAGGTTAATAAAAGGTGTCTATACAAGATATTACATAGACAAAGTATTACATGACACTTTATTATTTTTTTTTTTTTGAGATTGGGAAATTACCCTCTTACTATATCCATAAATTCATCTAATGAGTAGAAGGAGTTGCCATTAAGAAATTGCTTTAATTTCCTTTTAAATGCCATATGGCTATCTGTCAGACTTTTGATGCTATTAGGTAAGTGACCAAAGACTTTTGTGGCAGCATAATTTACCCCCTTCTGAGCCAAAATTAGATTTAACCTTGAGTAGTGAAAATCATCCTTTCTCCTAGTGTTGTAGCCATGTACACTGCTATTACTTTTGAATTCGTTCGGGTTGTTAATAACGAATTTCATAAATGAATATATATATATATATATATATATATATATATATATATATATATATATATATATATATATATATATATATATTGTGAGGCTACAGTGAAGATTTCTAGCTCTTTAAATAAGTGTCTGCAGGATGATCTTGGATGAGCTCCAGCAATTATTCTGATTACACGCTTTTGTGCAATGAACACTCTTTTACTCAATGACAGTTACCCCAGAATATGATGCCATACGAAAGCAGAGAATGAAAATAGGCGTGGTAAGCTAATTTACTCAGATGCATATCGCCAAAATTTGCATTGACCCCAATAGAATAAGTTGCTGAACTCAAACGTTTCAGTAGATCCTCAGTGTGTTTTTTCCAGTTCAATCCCTCATCAATGCATACACCTAGGAATTTTGAATATTCTACCTTAGCTACCGATTTCTGATCGAAGTCTATATTTATTAATGGAGTCATTCGATTTACTGCGTGGAACTGTATATACTGTGTTTTGTCAAAGTTTAATGAGAGCCCATTTGTAGAGAACCACTTAATGATTTTCTGAAAAACATTGTTTACAATTTCACCAGTTAATTCTTGTCTGTCGGGTCTGATAGTTATACTTGTATCATCGGCAAAAAGTACCAGCTTTGCATCTTTGTGAATATAGAATGGCAAGTCATTAATGTATATTAAGAACAGCAGAGGACCCAAGACCGAACCTTGCGGCATCCCATTCTTGATTGTTCCCCAGTTTGAGAAATCACCAGTTTTTTGCATATTATGTGAACTGTTTATTTCAACTCTCTGCACTCTTCCAGTTAGGTATGATTTAAACCATTTGAGCACTGTCCCATTCATACCACAATACTTGAGCTTATCCAGAAGTATTCCATGATTTACACAATCAAAAGCCTTTTCCGTTGAAAAACCCTTCGGGAAACCAAACTGACATTTTGTTAAAACTTTATTTTTACAAAGGTGTGAAGCTACTCTACAATGCATTACTTTTTCAAGAATTTTGGATAAGGCAGTCAGAAGAGAGATTGGGTGGTAGTTGTTGACATCAGACATATCCCCTTTTTTATGCAGTGGTATAACAATGGCATACTTCAGTCTATCTGGGAAAATACCCTGATTCAGAGAGCTATTACATATGTGGCTAAGAATCCCACTTATTTCTTGGGAACAAGCTTTTATTATCCTGCTGGAAATGCCATCAATCCCATGTGAGCTTTTATTCTTGGGAGAGTTTATTATCTTCCTAATTTCAGATGGAGATGTGGGTGGAATTTCAATTGTATCAAATGGTGTAAGGCTTCTTCCATTAACTGCCTTGCTTCTTCTAATGAACATTTAGATCCTATTTTCTCTACAACATTTAGAAAATGATTATTCAAAATGTTTTCGACTTCCGGCTTGTTGTTTATTAAGTTTCCATTCGCTTTGATGGTGATGCCGTCATCCTGTACTCTTGGTTGTCCTGTCTCCCTTGTAATAATATTCCAAATTGTTTTGATTTTGTTATCAGAGGTATTAATCTCAGACATGATGCACGTGCTTCTGGACTTTCTAATAACCTTTCTTAGCACAGTAGCTTTTATAATATTTGGCTGTTTCTGGGTCATTACTCTTTCTTGTTGTTAGATACAGTTCCCTTCTGTGGTTACAAGATATTTTTATTCCTTTAGTAAGCCAAGGATTTTTTGCATAGTTTCTTATAATTAGATTTAACTACTTTCTTGGGGAAACAGTTTTCAAATTTTCTTACAAGTGTAACATGAAATAAGTTATATTTTAAATTAGCATCGGGTTCCTTGTACACCTCATCCCAGTCTAACTGCTGAAGATTTTCTGTGAAGTTTCTAATTGTTGAGTCATTAATTGAATGCACAACTTTGGAGGGTAGTTTTGAATTACTGAATGGAGTTATGTCATATACTGTAACTAGCTGAGCATCATGATCAGAAAGCCCGTTCTCAACAGGACAAGAATTTATGTTTTTAAACATATCTTGGTCTATAAAAGTGTTATCTATCAATGTGGTGCTGTCCTTTACTACCCGAGTAGGAAAATTAATAACAAATGTCAAATTGAAAGAACCGAGCAAGACTTCCAGGTCATTCTTCCTATTACACTCTTTCAATGAATCAACATTGAAGTCCCCACAAATAATAATTTGCTTTCCCCTATCTGACAGATAGCACAACAAGTCATCCAAATTTTCCAGGAATAAATGAAAGTTTCCTGAAGGGGCCTATACATTGTTACAATTATAAAAGAGCCCTCCTTCAGTTTACGTTGACAGGCACATGCTTCTATATGATGCTCTAGACAAAACGTTTTTGTATTTAAGCTTTCTACACAGTGATAAGTTTTGACATATGTGGCAACTCCTCCTCCCACCCTATTCTCTCTACTCATATGTGCAGCTAGTTTATAACCACTGATATTTACCTTTTCCATATCAGACACAATGTGATGCTCACACAGGCATAGTATATCTATTACACTATTGGATTCAATGTCATCTAAACAAACCAGGAACTCATCTACTTTATTTTTCAATCCCGCAATATTGTGGTGAAAAATGGTAACATTATTATTTACTTTACGTTTCTGAGAATCTACTTTTTTCTTTAATCCACCAACATTTTGGTTAAATATGGTAACATGATTATTATTTACTTTCCTGTTGTGAGAATTTTGTGAGTTTTGGACCTCTTTAGCATCTGCCTGCCTGAACTTCTCATTGGACACTGATATTAGCCTAAAAAAGAGGTACATCCATGAGTACTAGTGTCCCCCCTTATAGATTTCGCTAACAACCCTGCCAGTTTACCCTTCCCTTTCCTATTGAGATGTAGGCCATGCCTTGTGAAATCCCCCCTTTCAATAGCCTCAACAGGAACCAATCCAATGTCTGACAGAGTGGCCACCCTACGCAACTGATCCAACTCCATATTTACCCTCCTGACAGAGCGGGTCAACTGGGGCTGATCATGCCGCACGAAAGGAAGCACCAGCCCAACAATGGTGTGGGTCGTTGCTGAGGCTATTTTCACCAGGTCACACTCAATGCTGTAGCCCTGATCCCTATCAATACTGTTTCCCACTCCACCCACTACCATCACATGACCCTGCTTTGTGAATCCCTTGCACAAGGAACCTATGTCCTCTACCACCTGGCTAAGACTAGCACTTGGCTTGAAAATGTTTGTGACCTGGTACCTGTCACCTAATTTTTCCTGCAAAATCTGGCCCACACCTCTTCCATGGCTGCTACCTAGCAACAGAACTTTCCTCTTACTTTCTACTTTTTTTGAAACAGTTGGTTTCCTAGTGAAATTCTGTTGCATCTTAACGACATCTACTTCTACTGGAGCCTCTTCCTTACTTAACTGTGGTAGCAAGGCAAATCTATTGGTTGTGCCAATTGGGAAACTGTCAGACACTGTCCTCTTTCTGTGGCCCCTGTTCCCAGCTACCACTTGCCACCGCTGTTTGCTCTCCTCTCCCCTTAACCTCTTCAGTTCCTCCCTCGCTCTATCCAAATCAGCCTGAAGGGCTCTAATTTTCTCCTCCTGTTCAGCTATAATCCTATCTCTTGAGCAAACCCTGCAAGAGAATTGAAGAGTCTCTTTTGCTTCCCCAATTCCCACGCCGCTACAATTTCCCCAATGAAACTACCTGTCACAACAGCTGCACAAAACCCCTGAACTAACTTTCCTACTGCAGCTCACACACTTAGTATCCATGGTAGTTTGGAAATTAGTTAAAGAGATTTACTAGGTGATAACGATAATATATTAAATACAGATGCAAAAGGACACTAAATATGTTTTGGAAACTAATATGTAAGTAAGCTATTACCAAATGCACTTAAATTTGTGGTATAACACTAAATATGCACGATCAAAATTTAGGCCTAAACAGCCGAATGTAACCAAAACGAACTTTTTGCGATAAGTGGAAGAATACGTAAATAAAAGAAAAACCTTTAATGACAAGCTTGAAGAGCACACTAAGGAATGTATTTAATTAGTTAATCTATACCAAATGCACTTAAGATTGCGGTATAACGCTAAGTATACACACTCGAAAAGTAAGGCAAAGCCGCGAAATATAAACAAAACTAACTTTTCGCGATTATTGGAACAATACGCAAATAAAAGAAAAACCTTTAATTGTGAGCTTGAAAGGCACCCTAATGAACGTATTTAATCAGTTAAACTACAACAAATGCACTTCCAATTGCGGTATAACGCTAAATATGAACACTCGAAAAATTAGGCCTAAGCAGCAGTAAGTAAACAAACGAACTTTTCGCGATTACTAGAACACTACGCAAGTAATAGAAAAACTTTTAATGGTGAGCTTGAAGAGTACACTAAAGAACGTATTTAATTAGTTAAAAGTGTTCAACTACAATTAATTACAACATAAATAACTTATCTTTCACGAGAGCTCTGTCTCCGTACGTGCGGCCTTGTGCAGTATGCCTCCCTCCATAAAGGTACTGTATCATCTCAGAAGATGAATAAGGAGCACCTGAAGCAAAAGAAACGACGATCAAAGAATTTTCTTGCAGCGGGACTGCTAAGGGTGCGATGGGAGAGGGCACGGAGGGAAAGTAAACAGGTTATAGGACACATCTCCTTGTGAGAGATATTTATTTTTATTTCTTTTTGTTCATTTTTGTATTCCGTTTTAGAAGTTACAGTCTTCTAGCTATGGCTACTTACGGAATATGTGGCATGAACCTGAAAACCTAATAAGCTATTAACGTAATTTGCTGCCCATGTAGCAGCTGTTTAAACTTCACAACAAAAAGTAGAAAAAAGTTTAGGGCTATTAAGGAAATACATGTTTTTTTTCTATTCTAGAGTAGAAGGAAGCACCTGAGAGTGAAAGGTGCGAAATTTGAATCAATCCTCTAGTAAACCGTTGGTAGGTGCCAGCCTCTGAGTTGAAATCGAGTCTTGTACCTCTGGACGACTTTCTTTAACTTATAATCGCCCATTTAGACCCACAGATTTAATCCTTACTGAACATATTACAGCCAGGACTACCTTTGTAGGTTCGTTTGTTAAATACTGCCTTTCCAAGCATTATTTTAATTTTATCCATATATTGTATCTGTGAACGTGACTGTTTAATACACAGATTGTATGAACAAAAACGTGCTCATTCATAATTATTTCGTGATTTATTACTTTACACAACGCATTTAGGACCCCGTTGGTTGATCATCAGGTGCTAATCGTCTTTATACACAATTTACTTCTACTCTTAAGTGAATTGAAATGTATCTTCCGAACAGTCAATAAGGAATGTTTTTAATCTGTTAACGTCAGCAGACGTTGGCTTATCTTTTCTGTTTTCGCACATCACGTTACTCTAGGTGCAGATTGGTTTACACCTTTTAATTGAATAAAACGTGCAAAAATTGTGACTGAAAGCGATTTTATTAATACCGTCTGTGTACCCAAGTATTAGTTTCTATGTACATGTTTGGCTAATGAACACATAATTGCAATCAAAAAAGAAAAGAAAAAAATATCATTATTAGAAAATGTGTCATAGAACGTATAGATATTGTGGTGTCAGACACCACACTTGCTAGGTGGTAGCCTTTAAATCGGCCGCGGTCCGATAGTATACGTCGGACCCGCGTGTCGCCACTATCAGTGATTGCAAACAGAGCGCCGCCACATGGCAGGTCTAGAGAGACTTCCTAGCACTCGCCCCATTTGTACAGCCGACTTTGCTAGCGATGGTTCACTGACAAATTACGCTCTCATTTGCCGAGACGATAGTTAGCATAGCCTTCAGCTACGTCATTTGCTACGACCTAGCAAGGCGCCATTATCAATTGCAATTTATCTTGTGATGCATGTACCGTCAGACCGATGTTCACCAATTATGGATTTAAGTTAAGTATTCCAGAAGCTACGTACCTTTTTTGCTAGTCTCAATTCCTTGTCATTTTCCAGACCTCACGCCAGCCTGCGTGAGCTTAAACGCGTGCCTTTCGGCTACCTGTCATAGTGGATTGGCTGTCTTGCCAGTCCACAACAGATATGAGGTTGTGCTGAACAGTAATGCCTCCGAACTTTTTATGTGAAAACTCTTAAGGTTTTTAAACAAGACAATTTTTTTAACAATCTACATCTTTATGCTTATCCACATTTTTATTTCTCAACATAGTCGGCCTAGCGACGAACACATTTCTCCCAACGAGAGACCAGGTTGTTGATACCTTCACTGTAGAATGTTTGACTTTGTTGACGGAGCCACGACATCACCTCTGATTGCATCGCTTCATCACTATCAAAATGAAGTCCTCGAAGGTTTTCTTCAAGTTCTGGGAACAAATGAAAATCGAATGGGGCTAAGTCGAGCTGTATGGAACACTATCGAGGTCACTGAACCCCAAGAGTCGGACTGTTACAGATCTCGCACATATCGTGTCTGGTCTGGTATTGTCATGCTGACGAAGAGAGTGCTGCATGTGTGGACGAACTCTTCGACTTCGTATTTTGAAGTTTGATGAAGGTCTCTCACGCACCGACATAAATACATTACACACCGCGAAAGTCACACGATATAATTCGGAGTCCTATAACGGAAGACGGTAGTAACTTGCTTCAGCGACGTGGGGAAGTTGACTGCATATACGTTGATTGTAATACTTCAACCGATATTGAGAACAGAATAAAAAATTTGGAGCCATTACCTTTCAGCAGGCCATCGTAGCGGAGTGGCCGCGCGGTTAGAGGCGCCATGTCACTGACTGCGCGGACCCTCCCGCCGGAGGTTCGAGTCCTCCCTCGGACATGAGTGTGTGTGTGTTGTTGTTAGTGTAAGTTAGTTTAAGTAGTGTGTAAGTCTAGGGACCGATGACCTCAGCAGTTTGGTCCCTTAGAAATTCACACACATCTGAACATTTTTTACTTTGTTTGGTATTCTTTTGTCTCAATTTTTGTGCAGCGGTGAACTTCTAGCCTGCTCCATTGGTCACTGTTCTTATTTAAAACTCGATCTTTTCACTTTCAGCGTCATTCACACGTACCTGAGAACGAGTCTCCCGGTATTTCTTAAGTAAAGTTATTCGCAGTGTTATCGATTATTGCCTATTCAAACACTTCCAGCTGTAGCCATGTGGGGTTTAATTTGTACTAGGCATTCAAATTAATTCTGTGATGTGACATGCAGATTTTCTTTTTCATTGCGTAATGCATGCATAATGTGGGGACCTTATTCATGTATGGGACAGGAATGATAACTGCAGAGGTCATCCTTTCCCATTTGTGTAATGTGTCTTTCTGTAGAGAGTCTGCATGTAGTTGCTAGTCGTGGCAGACGAGCTGTGGCAGCACCCCCTGTAAAAGAAAGCCTGTCCACGTAGTGCGTGACGTCACTAGATGGCTACACATCTAGTCTCTTCTTCAACAGTTTCATGGAACAGTGCTTGTGAACAGTCGTGCGGCGAGTTTTGTGTCAGTTTACTATTATAGTGAATGGTGTTCCTGCGTTAGTGTACGTGATTTGGTTGTTCAGTTTCTGTGCACTAAACTGGTGGTCTGTTTTTCCTGCCTGTGAAAATTTTGTTGCCTGCAAAATGCCGTTTCGTTGCTCTGTGCCGAATTGTTGAGAAAATTAGGACGGTGGACCAAAAGTAACTGTGTTTAAATTTCCGGAGGATGAAGCAACGAGGAAGAAATGGTTGTCAAGTATTCGCAGAGATAACTTTACTCCTCCTTCAAGTTCAAGAGTGAGTATTTGCTTTGTTTATTTCTTAAAAGAGGCAATAACAGTGAACAATGTCCGTAAAATGTTAGCCGCCAGTGTGCTACTTTGCAAAATGCCGTCCACACTATTAGACCTGCGTCAAAATTATGCAATATTTAACTAAAAAAAAAAACCTGTTAGATAGTCCGCAAGAGCATACGAGAATCTTTCGCGAGTGACTTTCAATCAAAATGTTTGTCATTAAAAGTCGTCTTCCACAGCAACTACAAAACGGAAGAACGGTGAATGGTGGTCAGTCATAAAAGATAAATATATACTGTTGCAGGCGTTTAGGTAGGCCTTTTCGAGATTTACAATTTATACTACAGCACTTACAGTTTCGGAATGGTATTGGAAAAGAGCACACTGGCGGCAAACACTTTCACTTTGTATAGCTGACGATCTTTAAACGGCTAACCAGAATGTCATCAACCAAGTCGTGACAATCCTCATTAAAGCAACTTTAAAATAAACTACAATGAAATGTGTCCATTGATTTGGGAGTTTTGATGCCTCAGATAATGAAAGTTATTACAGCCACTTCTTTTTTCAGGGCTAAAAGATATGCAGAAATAAGTTACAGACAAAAGAACTGGCTCATTTAAGAAAGGAAATCTTGTAATTCATGAGAGAGGTATGTCAGATTTCTTTACGAATTTTCGTCGTCCGGATACCTTTACAGTCTATTGCTGTGGCGAAACGGACTGCCAGCACCGGCACCGGACTCTGTGCGTGACGTCACTGAGCAGGCGAGCAGGCTTTCTTCTATAGGGGGTGCTGGCTGTGGCCACGGCGGTTCCGTTAGGGCGTCTAAAGGGTAGGTTACGTCTGGACTACACTGTGGCAGAGTCCTGCAGGGCGGCCCGCCGCACAGCACTGCCGGCTTACCCGGGCCAGTCCGCTGGCTCATCTCAGATGACGCGGCCGCACTGTCGGCTCGCAGTACAGGACTGCTCAGCTCGCCGCAGCCCACCGCACTGAACGGGCTGGGCCGCCCGTCAAATATACATCCCGTTCTGAGTACTAACTTCTACCACTCTACACCTGCTGTTTACCTCATCTCAGTGAGGGATTTCCCTACACAGAGAGTTTCCGTAAGAGCGTGAAAAAGTGTAAGAGGACATACAGATGACTCCACTGAACAATTTGAAGTAGGAAACCTGGTGTCGTTGAAGCCAGCTGAAGGACATATGGAAGTAAACTTGTCTACCGGCCTGTCTAGCATTACTGTTTTTCAACTAACATGCGCACAAGTTTACATGTACTGTGCTGTTTATTTAAATGTACATTCTTTAATTCCTGCAAGGAAACAAGGAGGACGAGCCCGATTACCAGGAAATCATGATTCAAGTTTTTTCGTCGTCCGGATCCCTTTACAGTCTATTGCTGTGGCGAAACGGACTGCCAGCACCGACACCGGACTCTGTGCGTGACGTCACTGAGCAGGCGAGCAGGCCTACTTGCCCATAAGATCTACATCTACATCTACATCTACATCCATACTCCGCAAGCCACCTGACGGTGTGTGGCGGAGGGTACCTTGAGTACCTCTATCGGTGCTCCCTTCCATTCCAGTCTCGTATTGTTCGTGGAAAGAAGGATTGTCGGTATGCCTTGTGTGGGCTCTAATCTCTCTGATTTTATCCTCATGGTCTCTTCGCGAGATATACGTAGGAGAGAGCAATATACTGCTTGACTCCTCGGTGAAGGTATGTTCTCGAAACTTCAACCGAGCTACTGAGCGTCTCTCCTGCAGAGTCTTCCACTGGAGTTTATCTATCATCTCCGTAACGCTTTCGCGATTACTAAACGATCACGTAACGAAGCGCGCTGCTCTCCATTGGATCTTCTCTATCTCCTCTATCAACCCTATGTGGTACGGATCCAACACCCGTGAGCAGCATTCAAGCAGTGGGCGAATAAGTGTACTGTAACTTACTTCCTTTGTTTTCGGATTGCATTTCCTTAGGATTCTCCCAATGAATCTCAGTCTGGCATCTGCTTTACCGACGATCAACTTTATATGATCATTCCATTTTATATCACTCCTAATGCGTACTCCCAGATAATTTATGGAACTAACTGCTTGCAGTTGCTGACCTACTATATTGTAGATAAATGATAAGGGATGGTCCTGTTGTATTGTATTTACATTGTGCCATGTTAGGACGTGCTATGAATCAACGACAGACCCATTCATTACTCAATGTTATTCAGAGACGTACAATACAATACGATGGAGCAGTGCGGGTACAGTGTTTCCTGGTTCCTAGATTGGAAGAGGAGGTCCTATTCCATGACCTGCGAGGTCACCTGACTATAGTCCCCTTGATTAATTCCTGTGGGGATATCTAAAGTCAGTTCTGTATGAGACTCCAGTGGATACGAAGATGGAATTAGTTGCCAGAATTGTAGCTGCCTGTGGTGTGATTCGAAACTCACCAGGGATATTTGTCAGGGTGCGTCAGAACCTTATTCGCCGATGTCATGGTTGTATTGAGGTTGATGGCCGTCAGTTTCAGCACAGGTTTTAAGATATAGTACAAATGGTACGATCATTGTGTCAATGATGATATTTGTAGTCAATTAATGTAAATAAAAATGTACATAGTAATATGATTTTATTCCTATTATCTCCTTAAGGTGGCCTCTTCAACCCCAGGTTCAGTGGAGCATCCTCTATCTCTTGGTAAATTTTTACTCGCTCTTACAGAAACGCCCTGTATGTCTGAAAAACGTTTAATGCGAAACGGATGGGGCCGAAAAATTTTCTTTGTTAAAAGAATTTCATTTTACACGATGCATGCGAAATAAATGTACTCGGGATAATTTTTTTAAATGCTATTTGCTGTTAAAATGTATATATTCAGTTGCTAATACATCTGATTATTTACGTTTGTTTACATTTCGAGTGGTTTCATCTAAGGAAAATGATAGGTTGTTTTCACATAGATTTCTCGGCCATTATACACGTAAATTTGATTTCGGCGAATCCAGAGCCGAAATCTAAAACTAACTGACCAGCAGAATGAAATGTTCTGACACTGGGAGTACTCGAACCTGCCCAAAAACAGCAGTGTTTATTCTGATCGATAGTACAAATAACAAAAATAAGATAAAACTTCTGGGCGTTAATGCAACTGCGTAAAGTGAGTAATGTAAATCTAATTTTCCTGACAAGCTGATTACTGACATGTGTTACCGTTTTATTTCATGCTACAGAAAAACTGATTATGGCATTACGCCTGGTGCACAGTACTGTTTCATGTCAACGGATTATCCAAATTAAGTGTTTTCATGTTAAACGATGGTCACTGTGCTAACTTGAAAACATGATGACATAAGGTGCGATAAAACTGCAAACACAAAGTCTCCATTGCAACAATAATTCACAAAAGAAACAGGTTAGTTTACTTGGCGGCAATAAATCAACATTAATCTGAGAATAGTTTGCATAAATAAAAGCTACAAGACAAACAGATGAAATAATTTAGAGAGAACACAAAACTTTACGTGGTGTGAAGAAAATCTTTACAACATATTCCTTCCTTCATTTTCTCTGATATTGCAGCTACTATGAAGAAAGAGAATATCAACAACATTGTCCGCTTCAAAAGTGACCGTTGTGCACTTACAAGGGAACCTCCCCATCGCACCCCCCTCAGATTTAGTTATAAGTTGGCACAGCGGATAGGCCTTGAAAAACTGAAAACAGATCAATCGAGAAAACAGGAAGAAGTTGTGTGGAACTGAAAAAATAAGCACTGTGCCAACTTATAACTAAATCTGAGGGGGGTGCGATGGGGAGGTTCCCTTGTTAGAATGAAACCTCTGTGATGCAAAGCTGGATATCTGAACACAGAAAATTTTTCTGGAGGTCTTCTGGACAGTCGGAAACGTTTGTTTGCTTTCATTCGGATGAGAATTCACGTTTTCGACTAATTTAGAATTATTGTTTAAGTACCTATCTCACTCACCTGTGGGAGACGAAATATCTGCCCACAAAGCAAACTTTTATACTTTTGTTCATGGCGATAAAACAAAGACTTTTAATACACCCCTACAGTCGCAGGTTCGAATCCTGCCTCGGGCATGGATGTGTGTGATGTCCTTAAGTTAGTTAGGTTCAAGTAGTTCTAAGTTATAGGGGACTGATGACCCCAGAAGTTAAGTCCCGTAGTGCTCAGAGCCATATGAACCATTTTTTTAGTACAGCGTTTGGCAAATCAGCAGAATGTCAAAGTACTACTGAAAAAAATTTTCCGTTCTCAAAAATATTTGAATTTTTTACAATATTACAGAACGTTACCAAAGTTAATCTCAGATTCCAACTGGACGTCTGACAAACAGTTCACGTATTTTTGGCTATTCTTCAGGTGAGAATATACCTGAGATGACAGTATTTTCAGCGACCGAATTTAGATTTGTTTGGTAGACGGCGCATCACATGGGAGCCTCCTTTTGTGACTGATCACTCGAAGTTATTGATGAAGTAGTTAGTGAATTGTGTGCATCAACTCTCCCATGAGATTCAGATACCATTTTGAGGGCGAGACGGTGCACACAGGAAAGTAGCTAGTTTGTGGTGTCTTTTCCTCGACATAATTTTTCAGGCGGATTCGCAAGATTTATTTCAGAGGCTTATCACTTAAGAGTTTCTTGAGCGTCATCTTCCATGTTAACAGGAGGTGTAGTCCAAGAGATTTTTCCGTTTGCAGGTGTTTTGAGCTTCCTTGTAGGATGTAAGAAAAATCCCTGCTTTACAATTCCTGAAATAATTTACGTTCTAATGCATACCAGTTTAATATAAAAACACAAGAGCATAATTACCGTCAGAGCAGAAATCAGTTCGTACATCAACGTGATGTCATTTTCTTCTATTCTCTCTGTTTCTCATCTCTCAGAGAGATTTTTACACAATGTCGAAGACAGCCTTTTGACCGATTCTAGCATGGTCAATCGTGTGTTCGAGTGGGTCTCTCTGAACTGCTCCATTGTTCTCTCTGGGCTACCAACAAGGCGACTTTGCTTTGGAAATGTCTCAAGTTCCTCCACTGAAGTCGAAAAAAATGAAGTTGTGGGCAACTGGATGACATATACTGCACAGTAAACAAATTTCTTAGCACTGTGTTCAGCATGTGGCAGGAACAATTCGTCTAGAATACCTACGAAGAGCAGCAGTAATGTTGGCAACTTGGTCAGTCGTCAGAGATGCATAATTGAGGCTATTCTCGTGGATACCAAGGGAGATGAATCGTCTCAGCAATTCCTCACTAATATTTACAGTCGTTTTAGGCTCATCTGGAAACCTGGTCGTAAACAAGAAGCGTGATCTGTGGTTCCAATTAACAAAATAAGAAACTGCGCTACATGTTGCATATATTTGGGTTCGCAGAGTATTCACCTCCATTCACGTTATAAATTACTTCAGACGTATACAAAAAAATGGTTCAAATGGCCCTGAGCACTATGAGACTCAACTGCTGAGGTCATTAGTCCCCTAGAACTTAGAACTAGTTAAACCTAACTAACCTAAGGACATCACACATATCCATGCCCGAGGCAGGATTCGAACCTGCGACCGTAGCGGTCGCGCGGTTCCAGACTGTAGCGCCCAGAACCCCTCGTCCACCCCGGCCGGCCAGACGTATACAGTTATGGGGTGAGGCGTAATAGGTTTTGCGGATACATTTCCGTAAGTCGCTGTGGTGTTGACTAATCTATGAGCCAGCTCCAAAAATTCTTCAACCCCAATAGCTTCGTGAGATCTCAGAACTCGTACACACATAGCCACTCTTTTGTAAGTAATTTTTCCATGAGCAAATTTGGGAAGGCATATTTGGTCAACGCTTACCACTTGTTTGTTAGACACACGCGAATGGAGTGAAACATTAAACTATCATTTTTGTTTGACAAGTAATAAGACAAAGTATCTTTGCAAATGCGAACTTTTGTAAACGATTTTAGAGAATTTATTAATGATTCATGCCTCATTTATTTGCCTCCATCGCAATACGGTTGCTACTAATTTTGCTGCAGCAGCAGTGTTAAAAAGCATCTGTTTTGGAAGTATGGAGACGTCACAATGTCGAACAACTGCAGCCATCCTGGTTAAAAGAATAGAAAAAGCATAAACTGTGTGAATGAAAACGGCCGAGGTGATTAGTGTCGTTACGGTAGGCAATAAAGAAGCCGATCTGAGGAAAGACGGCAACGAACTAAGAAGCAATATGTTGCAAAATACAGAATGACATTTCTTCCACGAGTGATTCTGCAGAGATTAATAAAGATGTTGAATGCTCCTTTAGATTAAACTCTATCGCGAGACTCCAATATTTCAGACGTAATATGTATGGTTGTGAATAGGAATACAAAGATCTCAAAACACTGTCTGGCAACAATCTATGTTGCACGTGAAATAATATGAATATTCCGGGAGGTTATAATTAAACTTTCCCTATTTAACACTTGATAACACGCAAACTAATAACAGTACGAATACCAAACTTGGTGGCATTAATGCGAAGGACATGAGGAAGAGAAATAATGCAGAATCAATTCAATTGTAACACTTTTACTGTGCTGCTACGGTACATCATACCATTATATAGCGGTACCATTACTGCTACAAAAGGGGCTCAATATGGCGCCCATCAGTGTCCAGAAGAGTCTAAAAGCACAGGATTGCATTCTGCACAGCAGGACGATGCATGTCCGTAGGTGTGATGGCTACCACTCTCGATATGCTGCGCTTCAGATCAGCACATGTGTGAATATTCCTGTGGTAAACTCTGTCCTTCAGGTAGCCCCACAACAAGAAATCACGGGGAGTAAGATCATGTGATCGAGCCGGCCAAGCATTTGGAAACGATCTGCTGATAATTCGATCGCTTCCAAGTGTGTTTCGGAAAAGCTAGTGAACTTCACGAGCGATGTGCAGTGGAGCTTCATCTTGCAGGAAAACTGTTGAGTTCAATGCTTCTGTTTCCCGTAGGGTGGGTATGACATGCTGGAGAAGCATATCGCAGTAACGCTGGCCAGTCACACTGCACGTCTTTGGTCCTTGAGCGTGAACCTGTTCAAAAAAGAATAGGCCAATGCTGAACGTAGCCGTGAAGCCACACCACATGGTGACAAGTTCATCATACAGAAAAGTTTCATGCACAGTGACTGGAGGTGGAAGTCCCCACACTCGGCAATTCTGTGTGTTCACCTCACCCGTCAGAGAAAAATGAGCTTCGGCTGTCCACAGGATGGTCTAAGGCCAGCCCCCGTCGTCTTCAATCCTTGCGAGAAGGTGGAGAGCGAAGTCAATACGTCGTTGTGCGTCTTGTGGTGCAAGCTGCTGTACGATACGGATACCATTTGAGAATGGTTGGAATCAACTTCCGTACAGTGAACTACGGGATGTTCAACTGTCGTGACACAGCTCGCGCACTGCCTGGCAATTGGGAAATGCATTCAGCGTTGTCTGCCGTAGCAACAGTGACTTCATCAACCAACTGTGGTGCAACCGGTCGTCGGGCTCTTCCAGGAGCGACGCGCAGTCCTCCATTTGATTCGAACTACTGTACTTCATCACTCCCGGCATAGCAGGTGGGAAAAGGCGACCCTTCCGTAATCCTCTCAGCTGGCAATATTCTCGAAGTGCAGCTGCAGCATCATTGTTGTTTTGATAATAGCGCTTCACCAATAATGCCCTGTGTGGTGTCACCGCCAGACACCACACTTGCTAGGTGGTAGCCTTTAAATCGGCCGCGGTCCATTAGTATACGTCGGACCCGCGTGTCGCCACTGTCAGTGATTGCAGACCGAGCGCCGCCACACGGCAGGCCTAGAGAGACGTACTAGCACTCGCCCCAGTTGTACAGCCGACTTTGCTAGCGATGCTACACTGACAAATACGCTCTCATTTGCCGAGACGATAGTTAGCATAGCCTTCAGCTACGTCATTTGCTACGACCTAGCAAGGCGCCATTACCAGTTTATATTGAGATTATTAATTATGTATCATAAAGAGCGATGTTCTCCAATTATGGATTAAAGTTAAGTATTACATCAACTACGTACTTTATTTGCTACTATTGTAAGTAGGCTGTTTAGGTTTTTTTATTGGTAACGCCACCTCTGTATGAAAATCACTGGCTGTGCTGTGTGCAGTCTGTGGCTAGTTTGCATTGTTGTCTGAATTCTTAAATGTTTTGAATTTACGTGTAGTAATGAACAGCTTATAGTCAAAATCATCATGTAGGCGAGTCGCATATCGGTCATTGTTAGGTCGTGTCGGCCGTTCCATATCGAAATTCGGTGCACATTGCCAGTTTCTTTCATAACTTCCGAAATGCCCTGTGTTATTATTTTGCGTCTTTTCCGTATTTCTAAGTCCCTCTTCCCGTGTTGGGGCGCGAGTGTCCTCTGAAATACGTAATTCTTGTATTACCTGTGTCAGCTGATCTTGTACTTCCCGGATTTCTCTTTGGTGTTGCGTATTAATTTGATTCTGATTTTGTTTGAATTTCCTAATTTGTTCATACTCTACTGTGTCAGTGAAGGCTACAGGTGTTGTGTCATTCAGATCATCATCTACCTTTGTAGATAAGTTAGTGAACTGATCTGAAAGTTCGGCTACTTTATCCGATAGTGTACTTATTTCCTCAGTGTGTTTTTCTGAACCAAGTTTCAGAGTATCTACTGTGTCCTTTAAGTTTTCCTGAGTTTTTGCAAGTTGCGTAACCGAATCGGTAGATGCAACTGAGTCAAATTTAGCTTGCAAGGTCTCATGATTTTCATGAACAATAGTTTGCAGTTCTTTTATGGCTGCTTCGTGATTCTGTAATGCATTTTCATGCCGCGAAAAAATAGGTTGAAAATGCTCACAAATTTGAGTTTTTACGTCATTACAGACTTTTTGACATTTCGATTCAATGTTATGTAACTCAGTAGTTAAATCTTCACGTGTTTGTTCAAGAGTTTGTTCCAATGAATCTAACTTTTTAAGATTTTGTTCCACTGTGTCTAACTTTTGATGTGTTTGTCTCTGATTTTGCTCCATTGTGTCTAACTTTAGAAGATTTTGTCCCATTTGTTTCTGATTTTGTTCAAGCGTTGTGTCTAACTTTTGTAGCTTTTGTCCCATTTGTTGCATTAACTGTAATAACAATGCACTGGTGTCTGAAACATGTTCCTCAGTGCTTTTCGGCAGTGAATTTGCACCGGCAACATTCACATTTTGACAAGCGGAAAACGTGTCTTGACTCATTTGAGAAAACGGTGAGGACGCAAAACCTGAATCTACAGTATTTGCAAAATTGTGTCCTGTCATTTCGGATTCCTGAGGCGAGCTGTTGCCGACCGATCGATCGATAATGCTTCCCTCTTCACTAATTGTTTCACTGTCCATGCCATTGTTTGCCGCCCGCTCCATTTCCCTATGCACAATTACCAAATTACTACTTTGAACATCAGTTAATTCATTACTCGGTGGCGCTAACACACTGCTTTCATTTTCACTGTCATTTCTCAGTTTACTTTGGAGCCTAGTATTACGTTTTTCACACGCCATTATTGTCACAGTATTTCACACGACAACACAGAAAAACACAATTTGAAGATCAAAAATAAGAGAACACATTAACATAGCACTGAAAATAATATCTAGTTAATTGCAAGCGCAGCTGCGAAATACTTGGTGCAAATCTACATGCATGCCACAACTGTTTTATTGTACAACAATGAAAGACTGCAACTACAAAGGAAATTTTCTCTACAATTACGCGCATGCAATAAATAAAATCTACACTAATTACACAAACTACAAGAAAAAAATCAGAAGATTCCAGTGAGGTATCCTCGGCTAAGGGTCGACATATGAAACTACCCCTTTGAACAATTTATACACGACTGTGCTTAAACTGACACACAATATTTTGTTAGCGCAACGCAATCTGACTTTCAAAATTCCCTACTAAAGAGTGGCCCTGACTAACATTAAACTATACGTTTCACAAATCACTTACCTCACAAAAATCTTCGCTGCTCAAGCTACTGCAATACAGCGAGCGCCACTACTGCCAGCTAAATAAAAGATTCAAACTATGGAAGGCACTAACTACTGATAGGGATAGTTAGCAAATGAAAGATATTAATAGAGAACAAACAATGTATTTACCTTGATATCATCATATATAAATATAGCAGTTCATGACAAATTTCAAAACTCCGCCATCTCTCTCCCCACATCCATCACTGCTGGCGGCTCACCTCCAACTGCGCAACGCTACGCGCTGTTCACATCCAGCTGCCGCTGCCCAACACTACAATGGCAGACAACAATGCAAACTAGCCACAGACTGCACACAGCACAGCCAGTGATTTTCATACAGAGGTGGCGTTACCAATAAAAAAACCTAAACAGCCTACTTACACTATTAATTCCCTTAACTGTTCCAGACCTCACGCCAGTCTGCGTGAGTTAAAAGCGTGCATTTCGGCCTCCTCTAGCAACACGGTGTTGGCTCTTCTGCCTACACTTCACCCTGCTCGTTTTGTCCAAGCTCACGTTGACACGTCAAGAAGTGCATTGCGACTAGTCGGATGAGTGAGACTATGACTGATGAGACAATGACTGGCCACGGCACCTGGTGGCCATAGTTGGAACTAGACCGTGGCGCTGTGACGCATGAAACTCATGCACCCCCATACTCTGATCATTAACGATACTAAGTTTGGTACTCGCACGGTAATTACTTTCCGTGTTATAATGTGTTAAGAAGGGAAAGTTTAATTATAACCACTCGGTATATGGCAGGAGAATAGCCTCAGAAAAAGATACTGAAAACTGAGACAAGAGAGAAAACGTATTAGTGTATGAGCTATACACTGAAGCAATAAAAGCAGTTAATTTATAATTGAATGAAGTTGCAGATACATCTGATGAAATTAATAATAGTTCTACTCTGTAGTAGGAAGATAACTGAACACGTATCTAGAGACGTTTGTCGAAGTTTTAACTAACTTAAGGACAGCATACAACACCCAGTCATCACGAGGCAGAGAAAATCCCTGACCCCGCCGGGAATCGAACCCGGGAACCAGGGCGTGGGAAGGGAGAACGCTACCGCACGACCACGAGCTGCGGACTAGAATCGGTAATAAGGTTCACTTCGCACTCAGCCGCTGTAAGATCCACGTGTGTTTAACGTCGGATCGCGTTCAGTCTCGGATGACGTCAGATCTGGACTGCGACGAATCGCGTATTTGCGGTGAAAACGGATAGTGAACTCTCGAGGACTGTACACCGTCCTGAATCGCTTAGAATTCACCAAAGTAACTGTAAGTGCGCCGTCTGTGATAATTATAAATCCGCGTGGCAAGTGGCGACTATTATTTCCATTTTTATGTCGAGCAGTAATTTTGCACATTTATTTGAACATTCAATTGAGTAATATTAGTGTTGTTGTTGTTTGTTTGGAGGGAAGAGACCAAACAGCGAGGTCATCGGTCTCATCGGATGAGGGAAGGATGGGGAAGGAAGTCGGCCGTGCCCTTTCAAAGGTACCATCCCAGCATTTGCTTGGATCGATTTAGGAAAATCACGGAAAACCTAAATCAGGATGGCCGGACGCGGGATTGAACCGTCGTCCTCCCGAATGAGAGTCCAGTGAATATTAGTGAGGGCGAAAAGTAATCTGGTAGGAACGTACCGCAGACGTCGCCTCTGAACTGCAAGCCGTGGTATTTATGATAGAAAGATTTACTTTCGTTTGAACATAGTAAATTTCCAAGTGTGTGATAATATTTGTATTAACTAAAACTTTATACTTTGGTTTGAAATCATAGTCCTCATCCCGCTAAGTAGAAGGAGAATAGAAACATTTCTTTCAATGGGCTAGACCATAATGTGGCTGTGCAGACTGGAAACTAAGGTCAGTATGTTTCCATTCGCTTTCTGGCTAGCCACAATATTAGTTGCCAGGCTCGCGTGGGAAAGACGGCGTAAAACAACCAACGTCAGACCTAATCTTACCCGCCACCCGACATATGGTGCTTATCGTCCAGGAAAAGAAGGTAAATCAACGAGATTGAACAGTGAAAGTGATTGGTAGGAAACAACGAACTCGGTAGGCACTAACAGGATACCGAAGTGACGTAGGCACAAACCAGTGCTAAAACAGTGCTTTGATTTACTCGCGAGTGTGGTGAATATACAGCGGATGTCAACCACAGTAACTTGGGTCGTGACGAAAGGCAGGGAATGAGACGACGCTGGATCGTGGCTGCCACCGGCGCTAAGGTCAAATGAAGACGGTGCGTCATCAAGGAGCTGCGTGGGCCCGCGAGACACCTGCAAGCTGCGGCGAGCGCTAACCTGTACCTGCCCCCCCCCCCCTCTGCCACCCTGTTTAACAGTGTCAGACGTAAGTGTTGATATGTTGGTTGTTACAGATTTCTGTCAAAATATCAGGGAAAGTTTGATTTTGACCATAACAACCTAGTTTTAACTTTATCTGACTCTCAAGTGATAAGAGAGCCTTTTGCAGGAAGTCATATAAGCGGTAATAATGAAACCTCAAAACCGCCTATTAGAGTGATAAAGAATAAAGGGTATTTACAGGAAAATACTGAATTCAGTAATAGTGTGCAAGATGCTAATGTTGATTAGAGATATATCCTAGAAGAAATAGAGCAAAAGGTACAATCAACAAAGCAAATTTCTGATGAACAAAGATCATAATTAAAGAGTGTATTAACTCAACATAGGAATGTATTCTCGAACGCACCTGGTGAAGTAGAAGGGTATGAATGCCATTTGAATATAAAGCCTGGGCAGGTATTCTTCAAGAAACCCCATCAGATACATGTTTCAAGAAAACAGGCAGTTACGAATGAAATTCGATGTATGTTGGCACGGGGTGTCTTTGAGCAAGCAGTCCTCTTGTTGTTGTGCCTAAGCGTGATGGAAGTGTTGGATTAGTACTGGATGCACGCTGCTTGAATGAAATTGTAATCAGTGAAAGTGGTCGTCCTCAGAATATGGACGAGGTGATACAGAAATTCCAAGCTATTAGTACCTCACATCAATGGACATAGCGTGTGGGTACTGGAATTTGCCCCTGGCAAAGGAATCACTTAAATATATAGCCTTTTTGTACGAAGGAGTGTGCTACCAGTACAAAGTAGTCCCATTCGAAACTTCCTGGCAGATTAAAACTGTGTGCCCGACCGAGACTCGAACTCGGGACCTTTGCCTTTCGCGGGCAAGTGCTCTACCAACTGAGCTACCGAAGCACGACTCACGGCCGGTACTCACAGCTTTACTTCTGCCAGTACCTCGTCTCCTACCTTCCAAACTTTACAGAAGCTCTCCTGCGAATCTTGCAGAACTGGCACTCCTGAAAGAAAGGATATTGCGGAGACATGGCTTAGCCACAGCCTGGGGGATGTTTCCAGAATGAGATTTTCACTCTGCAGCGGAGTGTGCGCTGATATGAAACTTCCTGGCAGATTAAAACTGTGTGCCCGACCGAGACTCGAACTCGGGACCTTTGCCTTTCGCGGGCAAGTGCTCTACCAACTGAGCTACCGAAGCACGACTCACAGCCGGTACTCACAGCTTTACTTCTGCCAGTACCTCGTCTCCTACCTTCCAAACTTTACAGAAGCTCTCCTGCGAACCTTGCAGAACTAGCACTCCTGAAAGAAAGGATATTGCGGAGACATGGCTTAGCCACAGCCTGGGGGATGTTTCCAGACTCATTCTAGTCCCATTCGGATTAAATATTTCTGTGTGTGCTTTTGTAAGGGTTATGACTCATTAATTAGAACAGGAATTATTTAGATGATATACTGTTGGCAACTCCCATATGGTTAGAACATAACAGTCTACTAGACAGGATGTTAGAAGCTATAGAAAACAAAGGTATGAAATTGAAGTTAGAGAAGAATGAATGTGTAAAGGACAGAATAAAATTCCTGGGCCATGAAATTAGCAGCGGTGGTATATTGCCAGATCCATCCAAATAATCAGCCACTGAAAAGTTTGAAGTGCCCTAAAATTAAAAGCAACTCAGGTCAATGTTCGGTTTGTTCGGATTCTACTGACATTTTGTTAAAGATCACTTGTTTAAAGCTCCATGTTTATTCAACTTGTTGAAAAAGAATCCCCCATGAGTTTGGACTCAAGAGTGCCAGTTTGTTTTTGAAGGACTAAAAAACTGCTTGATTAATAGTCCGCTTTTGCACCATCTAGATTTTACAAAAGCTTTTTGCATGACAGTTGATGCAGGAGGTTATGGGATTTCAGTAGAGTTGTTCCATATGGAAACAGAAGGCGACCAAGAGGTTCATAAAACTATTGCTTTTGTGAGTCGTTCACTGCAATCTGCTGAGCGAAACTATGGTATTTCAGAATTCGAGGCACTAGCCATCGTTTTTGGTATGCAAAAGTTGAGCACTATTTGTTAGGACATAAAGTGATAATCTGTAGTGATCACAAATCACTTGCGTTTTTAAAGACGTGCAAATTGAGGTATCCAAGATTAGCTAGATGGGCCATGCTCCTTCAGCAGTTCGATCTTGAAATCAATTACATACAGGGAAAGAACTATCTGGTTGCAGATGGGCTATCAAGAAGTACTGAGTTATGTAATGAATCAGAGCCTTCCTTGCAGATAGGAATGAGGTAAACATGTTGGCCATACATGACCTGAGGGAGGACAGTGGCCCAAAAGGAAGTATTTAAGAACGTAAGATGGGAGCTGAATGATGACACTCAATTGAAGTTAGTTAAAAGCCACTTAGGAGTCCCTAATTATCCAAAGGTAGCACAATATTACTGCTGACATAAAGTAATTTTATTCCGAAGAAGAAAGTTACATTCAGCAGAATGGAAAGTGTGTTTTCCTTCACAGCATGTGGATCTGCTGATAGATTATGTACATCTAAGATATGGCCATTATGGCGCTCAGAAATGCATTGCCAAATTAAGTGAGAGAGTCATTTTCGATAATATGCATCGTAGAGTAGCAAACAGGCAGACATCCTGTGTGATTTGAAAAGGTACGTGCAGTAAATAAAATAGTGCAAGGAGATGTGCACCATGTAGAACCAAGTGAACCACTGGAGTTATGTGCAGTCGATCTTTCTGGACCCCTCCCGACGTCTAAAGAAGGATGTACCCATGTTTTTGTGGTGAAAAAAATGTGTGTGAAATGTTCAAATGTGTGTGAAATCTTATGGCACTTAACTGCTAAGATCATCAGTCCCTAAGCTTACACAATACTTAACCCAAATTATCCTAAGGACAAACACACACACCCATGCCCGAGGGCGGACTCGAACCTCCGCCGGGACCAACCACACAGTCCATGACTGCAGCGCCCTAGACCGCACGACTAATGTCTATCACAGACCATTCAGGGTAATAAGTAAACCTCACGCAAACGCATGCTGCTTGGAGTACCCAAAGAGTAAAACGGAATTAGGTTCACGGAATATTGTAGATCTAAAGAGATTTAAAAATAACAATAACTAGTTACTGTAGGGAGCCTGCCACTCATTGGCAGATACACGGTTTGGTGTAACGTGTGGTCCCAGCTGCATGAAGCTTTATTTCCGTTTCCTGTTTCATTCCCTTCTTCCGTTTCTACCGTAGTAAGTAAGAATCACATGTCTTCATGTTGTATATATTCCATTAGATTATAAAGTCTTCTTAGTAAATAATCTTCGTAGTGAATGGCAAAAGTAAATTAGGGTATCAATAAGAGGAAAAACATGGCTAAAAAAGTAAATAGATAAAAATAAGATCTGTAAAAAGGGTTAGTAACTACAAAATAAGAGAGACACTTTATATTATAAGATGTTATTAAAGCTAGGAATGCTTAAAAATAATCCATTAGAATCTGCATAAAGTAATAATTTTAGTCAGAGTAAGGTTGTCTCAAGAGAAGGAAGGGCAAGGCAAGCAGTAGCTCTTTAACATTAATCAAAGGGAAATGTGTGGAAGTGGTGTGAGGATCACACCAAGTGTGTAGAGAAATAATGAGGTCAGTAGTCTGACAAAGAGGCAAAGGAGAAAGAAGTGGCGAAATAGATGTATTTTGAAAATGGATTAAAAGGAGAAATGAAGTAAGTAGGATGAGGTATATGATTAAATGGAGAATTGATGAATAATTTCCCTCGCGTCTCATAAAATGGTAGAGAAACGCTTAATGTTGCTTAAGGCAGATAGTAAATATAATTGGTAAAAATAGACAACAGAATTCTACGAATGTTGGGAAATGGAGATCATAAAAAAATCAATATGTTGCAAATAACAACAGTTTTTCATAATAGGTACAACAATGCAAAGTAAGTGTTGTCAAGCAAATGACTTCTTTAGTATACTGATCGATACGATAATTGAGCCAAACTAAAGTAAAACTTGCAAAGTTTACTCAATCTTCTAAGTTAAAGCAACTTCTCAAGTAATAAAAGATACCACAAATTAGGCAAAAAGTCTCTGTTGAAGAACATAAAGGTAACTGGAATACATAAAAGCTATGATTTATGAAATAAAGAAAAGGATGAATGCAATGTTTGTGATTCAGGCTTAATTATGAAGTGAAATGACTCATTTCCTCAGATATAACCTATTGCTAATTGTCATTCTGACAACATCTCAATTATTAGAACTACTGCCAGAATATAGATTGTAAAATGTGCTTTGTCCTCCCTTAGACGTAAGTTTATAACAGAAGCTGAGACTATGTTTTCTGTTTCTCAGGGACATGGAGGCTGCATGAAAGACTAACTTCAAGCTGTAGTGGAAATGGACACAAGAATGACCCAAACTGCAGTAAAACATTCCCTTACCTTTTATAATAAAACAGAATGAAAAAGTAAATTCTCTTCCCAGATTTATAATCGCTTAGTGGAAAAGAACAGTATGGATGCCCACATTAGTGCCTACGATTGTGCTGAAAAATGTGAGTACTGTAATGTGGAAAATTCATGTGTGTATCTTTCCAGGTAAAGACTGAAAAATTTATAAATGAAAAAAATAACAATAATAATTCTGTAACTATTGAAAAATTTACGCAATGCTTATACATAACTTTTGTAAATGATTTTTTAAATGTCTTTAATATTATATTTTCTATGTGTATATAAGCATAATTATTTTGTATGAGTAGTAACAAGGAATTTTCCAAAAATCAATTTTACTTAAAAGAGGTAAACTAAATCATTACATCGCTTGTTTTTAGATATTTAATTTTGTTCAAAAATTGACTTTTTCACAAAAATACATAGGAGGTGATGGAGCAAAACAGGTGCTGCATCATGTGTGAGATACAGAGGCGAGTGAGTGTGCTGGGACTTACCCCAGTTCACTGCTAGTAGCGCGACGTCGCCTTAAGGGGAGACGAAAGGCAAGTGGGCTTCAAAAATTAGATTATTAGATTTTAGCATATTTGAAATGCCTGGTCTTTCCTGCGTGAAACAGTTTTTGTTTTATATAAATACGACAATTCTTTCTTGGGATATGATGGTTTTCCTGACACACGGTCTTTGCCAGATTGATCCTGACACTTGGTGCAAGTGCCAGATATGACCACAAACATTCTTTACCTGCATCAGTAATGAATGAAATTAAACCCATATTTAGAGGCCTTTGTAAGGATATGTTGTGGAGAAATGTCTTTATGGGAAAACCCAAAATTTAATTGAATCTGTGAATTCTGTCTTTTGGAACCCGTCACCGAAAACTGTACTTGTTCAGCTTAGAACCCGCAAATTTGGTGTTTATGATGCTATTTTATGCTCCAGTGATGGTTTAGTTAGAAAACTAGATGTTTTGGAATTATTGGGCATAAAATCTAGTCGAAATACTACAAAATCCTTGTTGCAAATAGATAAAGAGAGTATCCACAAAGCAGATATTGCTAATTTAAAATGCACCAAAGAAGCCAGACAGAAAAGAAGACGGATCAAGAGAAGAAAAGAAGATCAGTATGATTCACATGATGGCACAGGAAAATATTAGTGGTAAGTAATTCTCATCAATAACTATTCTAGAATTGCAGTATTAAACTTTAAATAGATTTTTCTCAAAACTACATTTTTTTTTACTTTCAGGTACCATTGCTTGATAAACTAATGGGATTGAAACATGAAATTTGGTGAATTTGAACTGCAGATGGTAATAAGTTATTACAAGTAAATTGAGAACCACCAAACAATCAGAAACTGTTTTATAATAATTAATGTATGAAAGAAAGTTAAATTTTATTAGTGAAAGAATACATTTTTTTCTTGAAAACCGTAAGAGGTATTATGTTCATTTTACTTGTAAATTGAGGTATATATGTTATATATATATGCAGTAAAAATTTTATTGTTGTATCACTTATAGTTCTTGTGAAAAGTGTGCCTATTCAAAGGGTAAAATAGCATTGGCAGAATGGGGATAGAAATTGCCTTCCGTATCCCCTTAACGCGTCTGCGTGTAGCGCAAGTATTGCACCACAATTGAGTATGAAATTAAAAGTCAAAATTTACGTTTAAAAATTTGTTAAAATATATGTTAGTGTTATAATGTTTCAAATATCAAGTCTTTGTGTACATAGCCTTGGTAGTTTCTTTAAAAATGCAGTTTTAAGAGAAAATAAGTGGAGCTAAATAATAAAGCTAGAAAGCCAGAATTTGGTCGGAATGTGCCTATGGAGGTCATAAATAAATGGTGGAAGTTTCAAAGCTAAAGAGCAACAATTACGTCCGGAATCTACGTTTTTAGGAAAAATGGAAGGCGCTATATTGGATTTAGAAACGTAAAAATTTGATCTATGCTTCAGGACACCCAAAAATAATAACAGAGAGACCACGTTAAGCTACCTCTTATACTTTTTGAGTAATTAAGTGAAAACCAATTTTGTAGCTAAAATATACCCAACTGTAGTAGATTAAGTACGTGTAATTTTAACAGTAGAGAATTTTTATTAAAGCAGATGATAAATCAAATACTAGAGCTGTACCAAATTTGAGAGTTGTAGTATTAATAACAACCAACACAAGTTCTAGTAAAGGTGTGGTTCAGAGGTAACGATCTACCGTTAGTGTCTCTATAAAAATTCTATAGGTTAAAGTTTTTATTCAACCGAGCTGAACCTTTTTCTGTGCATTCAAACAACGTACCTGAATACACGTAAAAATTAAGGAGGTTCTGAATTAATTCATAACTACGTTATTAAAGATCAGGTGTCCGGGAAAGTGGTCGTTCTGAGGCTGCTGCCTGTGTTAAAGCAGTAGACAACAGATGTGCCCTTGGCATTCCGCTGCGGCGCCTATATAAATACAGCCCTCGAGGCAGTAGTAAGGTTCACTTCGCACTCAGCCACTGTAAGATCCACGTCTGTTAAACGTCGGATCGCGCTCAGCCTCGGATGACGACAGATCTGGACTGTGACAAATCACGTATTTGCGGTGGAAACGGATAGTGAACTCTCGAGGACTGTGCACCGTCCTGGATCGCTTAGAATTCACACTGTTAGTGTGCCGTCTGTGATAATTACGAATCCGCGTGGCAAGTGGCGACTATTACTTCCATTTTTATGGCGAGCATGAATTTTGAACTTTCAATTGAGTAATATTACTGAGGGCGAAAGATAACCTGGTAGGAACGTACCGTAGAGGTAGCCTCTGAACTGCTAGTCGTGCTATTTGTAGTAGAAAGGTTCAAATGGCTCTGGGCACTATGGGACTTAACTTCTGAGGTCATCAGTCCCCTAGAACTTAGAACTAATTAAACCTAACTAACCTAAAGACATCACACACATCCATGTCCGAGGCAGGATTCGAACCTGCGACCGTAGCGGTCGCGCGGTTCCAGACAGTAGCGTCTAGAACCGCTCGGCCGTTCCGGCCGGCTATGGTAGAAAGCTTTACTTTCATTTGAACATAATGAATTTCCAGGTGTTGTATGTGAGTAACTTTACTCATTATATGCATTAACTAGAACTTTTTACTTTCATTTAAAATTATAGTCTTGATCGCGTTAAGTAGGAGGAGAATAGAAACATTTCTTTCAATGGGCTGGACCAGAATGTGGTTGTGCAGACTCGAAATAATTTTTAACTGAAACTGCATACTTTTATTTAAATCATAGTTCTGATCCCGCAAAGAAATAGGAGAATGAAACTTTTCTTTCAATGGAGTGGACCAAAATGTGGCCGTGTGCACTGGAAACTTAGGTCAGAATGTTTCCCATCGCTTTCTGGCTGACCACAAACTTAGTTGCCAGGCTCGCGTGATACAACCAACGTCAAACCCAATCTTACTCGCCGCCCCACACTTTCCTACCGATTACTGTAAAGGTATCTAATTGTACAGACTGTGATTTCCTCCTGCACTCACCTCTAGTCGTTGAGATAATTAATTTTGGATTTTCATGCCCGGTATTTCTTCGCATTAAGTAGGAACTTTGAATAAATTATAATGTTTGCGGATTCCACTTTAATTTCACCAATAAGATGTTGACATTCTCAATTATAAATAATGCAAAACCCAGCACTACGATTCATTTGTCAAGACCACCCACCCATTCCGTTTCCTTGTGCATACCTCATTATCATACATCTGAATCGCAGTATGGCAATCTGCATAACAGGATGCGATGCTCAGTACAGATCATTGGCTTGATGTATGCATGTAGACACTTAACTCCAGCGCCGTCTCGAATTGAAATGGCGACCTTTGCCTAGGATCTTGCTGACAGGTAGTCTTCTGATCATGATAGAAAGTAAAATCTTGCATTAAAATATAGACCTTTCACATGATCCTGTTAGCATTTAAAATTATGAAACTGGGCAAGATTTGGTCATATAGTTAATCTTGTTATTGAAATTAGCGAATCTAGCACTTAAATTTGACGTTCGTTTATTCCTTGGTAAATGTGATGATTGTGTTGAAAATAATTGAGATTGTGGCCATGTTTTTACTCTTTATATGCCAAGTAAAGGAAAAGTTGATGACATAATTTTTAGCACAATAATGGGTCACATTTTTAGTCTTTTGTAGAGGTGAAGCGAAAATTAATTTAAGCGGTTCCTCATTTCTTTATTACATGTGTTTCTTAAACCTTTCGTGTGATTTCGATGTGTTGTTCCACTAGTTGCTGCTCCGCGTTGCCTGAGTTGAAATTTTATAAGGTTTTATTTTACGTGTCTTAGATGCCACTGGATGCTGGAGTAGACAGCGAGAGCGGTTGACTGGGTGTCCGGATATTTTGTTTTATTTTTTATGTGAACTCGTAGTCAGACGAGACGAGAAGGAGGTCTTGGGTTTAATAATCAGACGTGAATCCGCATAGCGAGAAAACGGCAGTTGTCGGAAGTCAGGTCTCGTTGCACTCTTTCTCCGATTTATGCTGTAGTTATGGTACTGAGGAGAGGGGGGCTGTAAAAATGCCTAGCACAGCCATGCGAAGTGTTCCACTGAGTTTGCCTAAAGATGCTAAAGAGATGCTAAAAGAGAATGGTAAGAATGAGCTAAAGAGGACCGATTCTAAAACTGATGTCGGAAATACCTCTAATAACGAGACTGAGGACGAGACAAGGACGACTAGAGGGGTGCTGGAGAACTTGCATACGAACGTAACGAAGCGTTGAAGACATAACAACAGGTTCCGGAAATCAAAGAGTAAATGGATGACGTGACGCTCGGGCAAGACGCAAATGTAAATCAGTTAGAGGACACTGAAAGATGGGTAGCTACACTAGGAGATAAGGTTCAACACATATCAAAGGAGCTCGAATGCCATCTATGTGCAGTTACGGATCAGCTTAAGCTCACTAGTCGGCGTTTATTGCAGAAGAAATACATAGTACACATAGAGACTATGTGGAGAACTAGTCCGATATCAGTACTTACAGCTCCAAAAGTACGAGAACTTCTGAATATCAAAGACAGACAAGAAGTATAGAATGGGCGACAGCACGATAAGCAGCACATTTGGCGGTGTCAACGCGCGAGTAACCGAAGTATTAGGTTCTCACAGTGTCATCGAAAGCCCTTGCGTTCTACTTAGCAGAATGCGAGAACGTGAACTAGCGTACGACATGCGTCTGCCTATAGAACCCCAGGTTTGTCAACTGCAAGCAGAATCAAGGTTGGGCAATGGTCATATGCTAGTGGGCAGGATATATCATCGGGTATGGAACATTTTGACTACAAGCATTACTAGTATCTTCGAAAATTTCATACGTTCAATGACAGCCGGAATTAGATGCACCCAAGGCTTGGCTTGAACGATACTTTCAATGTTTCCCACTGTTGTGATCATTAATGTATTGGTTAGAGCTTGTCTGCATTCTTCTGCAGGGAAAGACCACTGTGACAATGCAATCGATTGTGCAGGGGTGTTTTATATATAAGGAATTCCGTGATACATTCGTTCAGAACTATTGGTCGTAAGTTGTACAAGACAGGAGAAAGGTGGAGATAATTATGGAATGTGACTTTAAGGGATCCGGATTTCGTAGCGCCATGAAATTCCTGGAAGCTATGCTTAAGGAAATGATTAGTTCCTAGAGGTGTCATAAAGTTCCTTAGAAATCATTAGATTTTGCTATCGAAAGTTACTGCCACACTTTCAGTAGATTCTTGCTGGACACACAGGAGAACATACAGAGGCGTCTAATAATGTACAACATGGAGACTATAGTCGGCACTGACTGTATGATTCATGACATAGTTTCTCTGGTCCACAATTACCTTATAACAACCACTGGAGCGGTCTGGTTCAGTTGAACACTGGCATAAATTTTCCATAGTCTCAACGACAGCGGGACGGATGGAATGGGTTTCAGTATCTCAACCATAATAGATTTAGACACGGACAAAACCAATGAGAACCACCGCCACAATCAGCAGAGCTTGTTGAAATACGTTCACCCGACCCACGAACAAACCCTGTTGCTGACCTGTCATCGCAACAGTGACAAGGAGTTCACATAGATCAAGTAGGAGAAGCACCTGTTCCAGTTCTTGGAGTAAATGCCATCAATGTCTTACAGTATGAGGATTAAGGGGAAGTGTTACTAGAACTGAAGGAGAACACATTAATGCAAAATGTACATCCAGTGGTATCAGTGCTAGTTGTCGATGTGGGGCTGCCGGCAGTTATAGATAGTGGAATCCAATTATCAGCACTCTCGGAATCTGCATTTAACAGATGCTTGCAGGATTACAATTGGCCCATGCTAAGCTTTCACGGAACTAAAATCCGTGGAGCGCTAGCAAGGAAAAGTATGGATGTGCAACAGCAAGATCGACTCTAGTTTTATGCTTGGGAACCAAAACTAAAATAGAACTTGGTCGTGCCTAAACCAACCATTTCATTTATCCTGGGGATGGCCTTTCTTACGAGTATGAGGCACTCATGGATATAGGGTATGGGAATCTGTACTAAGGAACCGTGGCCCACTCATACTTGTTTTGAGGAGCAACTAAGTAGGAGACAGCTTCCCACCGACTGTTTTAAACTGTGTTTAATGTCAGGGTTGAGCCATGCAGACGTTTCGATAATTGGAGAGAACTCACTGTTTGTACAGGACGTCACAGAAGACAAAGTTAGAAAGATACACTACTGACCATTAAAATTGCTACAACAAGAAGAAATGCAGATGATAAACGGGTATTCACAGGACAAATATATAATACTAGAACTGACATGTGATTGCCTTTTCACGCAATTTGGGTGCAAAGATCCTGAGAAATCAGTACCCAGAACAGCCACCTCTGACCGTAATAACGGCCTTGATACGCCTGGGCATTGAGTCAAACAGAGCTTGGATAGCGTGTACAGGTACAGCTGCCCATGCAGCTTCAACACGATACCACAGTTCAAGAGTAGTGACTGGCGTATTGTGACGAGCCAGGTGCTCAGCCACCAATAACCAGACGTTTTCAGTTGGTGAGAGATCTGGAGAATGTGCTGGCCAGGGTAGCAGTCGAACATTTTCTGTATCCTGAAAGGCCCGGACAGGACCTGCAACATGCGGTTGTGCATTATCCTGCTGAAATGTAGGGTTTCGCAGGGATCGAATAAAGGGTAGACCCACGGGTCGTAACACATCTTAAATGTAACTTCCACTGTTCAAAGTGCCGTCAATGCGAACAAGAGGTGACCGAGACGTGTAACAAATGGCACCCCATACCATCACGCCGGGTGATACGCCAGTATGGCGATGACGAATAGACGCTTCCAATGTGCGTTCACCGCGATGTCGCCAAACACGGATGCGACCATCATGATGCTGTAAAAAAAACCTGGATTCATCCGAAAAAATTACGTTTTGCCATTCGTGCATCCAGGTTCGTCGTTGAGTACACCATCGCAGGCGTCAGGGTAACCGCAGCCATGGTCTCCGAGCTGATAGTCCATGCTGCTGCAAACGTCGTCGAATTGCTCGTGCAGATGGTTGTTGTCTTACAAACGTCCCCATCTGTTGACTCAGGGATCGAGACGTGGCTGCACGATCCGTTACAGCCATGCGGATAAGATGGCTGTCATTTCGACTGCTAGTGATACGAAGCCGTTGGGATCCAGCACGGCGTTCCGTTTCATATTCTGCTAACAGTCATTGGATCTCGACCAACGCGAGCAGCAATATCGCGATACGATGAACCGCAATCGCGATAGGCTACTATCCGACTTTTATCAAAGTTGAAAACATGATGGTACGCATTTCTCGTCCTTACACGAGGCATCACAACAACATTTCACCAGGCAATGCCGGTCAACTGCTGTTTTTGTATGAGAAATCGATTGGAAACTTTCCTCATGTCAGCACATTGTAGGTGTCGCCACCGGCGCCAACCTTGTGTGAATGCTCTGAAAAGCTAATCATTTGCATATCACAGCATCTTCTTCCTGTCGGATAAATTTCGTGTGGTGTCACCGCCAGACACCACACTTGCTAGGTGGTAGCCTTTTAAATCGGCCGCGGTCCGCTAGTATACGACGGACCCGCGTGTCGCCACTGTCAGTAATTGCAAACCGAGCGCCGAGACTTACTTAGCACTCGGCCCAGTTGTACAGCCGACGTTGCTAGCCATGGTTCACTGACAATCACGCTCTCATTTGCCGAGACGATAGTTAGCATAGCCTTCAGCTAAGTCATTTGCTACGACCTAGCAAGGTGCCATCACCAAGTATATTGAAATGGAGATTATATCTGTACAAGAGCGATGTTATACAATTATGGATTAAAGTTAAGTATTCCAGAAGCTACGTACTTTTCCTTATAGCATTCATTACGTATCCTGTTTCAGACCTCACGCCAGCCTGCGTGAGTTTAAGCGCGTGCCTTTCGGCTTCCTCTCATTGCGTCTAGGCTGTCTTGTCTAGACACAACATTTCGCGTCTGTGGCACGTCATCTTCGTGGTGTAGCAGTTTTAATTGCCAGTAATGTAATTCGAGAGTTGGTGGAATACTCAGCCCCTCGTCGGCAGCATAAAGAAGAAATCTCTGTGGCCATACAACGAATACAATAGGCTGGAAAGAAGAGAAAGGAGCAAACCGATAGGAATGGAAATTTTCGACAATATCACGCTGGCCAGAAGGTGCTTATCAAATCGCGTAAGCGATCCAACCAACGAACAGACTTTTACACCGTATTGTGGACCAATATCCATTCACTGATTCATGCATACAAATATAATTGAATTTTAATCACTCAAGTCATATAAATCTAGTTGAACCCGTCATCTATGAGTAACGTCAAGTACTTCACGGAATAAATATGTTAGAATTAAGGGACAAGCATGCACAATATTTTGATTATATGATTAGGCTAGCGGGAGGATAATTAGTTAATAAGATATGTCAGTGCTGATTGCAAGTTGATAATATTGTTCAAAAGATTGGAAGTCGTTTTTTGGAAAGGTGAACTTCCTTCCGGTTGAGCAGGGTGACAAGACTGTAGCGCCTAGAACCGCTCGGCCTCCCCGGCCGGCCCTGCAGAAATACTGGGCCGTACTGACTCTACAGCCGTTCATAACTGAGAAAGCGTTGCCAGTGCAAGGTTTTACCAGAGCACCCGCTCCATTTCATGTAAACACAGCCCACACCATTATGGAGCCACCACCAACTTGCACAGGAGGCACGTTAACAAATTGGGTCCACGGCTTCGTCAAGTCTGCACCACTCTAGAACCCTACCATCAGCTCTTACTAACTGAAATCTGGACTCATCTGACCAGGCCACGGTTTTCCAGTCATCTAGGGTCCGACCGATAATGGTCACGAGCACTGGAAAGGGACTACAGGCGATATCGTCCAGTAGCAAAGGCACTCGTGTCGGTCGTCTGCTGTCATAGCCCTTTAACACCAAATTTCACTGCACTGCCCTAACGGATACGTTCATTCTACGTCCCACATTGATTTCTCATTTTATTTCACGAATTATTGCTTGTCTGTTACCTCTGACAACTCTATGCAAACGCGGCTGTTCTCGATAGTTAAGAGTAGGCCGTCGGCCACTGGGTTGTCAGTGGTGAGAGGTAATTCCTGAAATCTGGAATTCTCGTCTCGCTCTTGACACAGTGGATCTCGGGATATTGAGTTCCCTAACGGTTTCCGAAATCTAATATCACATGCGTCTATCTCCAACTACCATTCCCCATTCAGAGTCTGTTAATTTCCGTCATGCGGCCATAATCACGTCGGAAACCTTTTCACGTGAATCATCTGAGTACAAATAACACCTCGGCCAGTGCACTGCCCGTTTATACCTTGTGTACACGATATGCCACCAACTGTATATGTGCATATCGCCTTTTGTTACGTCATTGCATGTAGTGAACTGAGATATTGTTCAAGTTGCACAACGTGAAGTCTCAATTGTGATTTAGAATGTGTCGTAGTTGCGATCATTCATTGTAAGAGGCGAGGAGAAGATGTGCGCAAAAAGGTTAATGGAACGAGTGTTTAACGCTGATATATTCTGTGTTGCGAGGTGGTCATCGTTGAGATGTTATCTTTGTCTTTTGGAACTCGTCAGGTGCCGGCCGCGGTGGTCTCGCGGTTCTAGGCGCTCAGTCCGGAACCGCGCGACTGCTACGGTCGCAGGTTCGAATCCTGCCTCGGGCATGGATGTGTGTAATGTCCTTAGGTTAGTTAGGTTTAAGTAGTTCTAAGTTCTAGGCGACTGATGACCGTAGCTGTTGAGTCCCATAGTGCTCAGAGCCATTTGAACTCGTCAGGTGATGTCTGTGAGATATTAGGATTTAAGTATTAAGTGAGGAAGTAAGTCATGGAGCTATGGCAGCGCTGCATAGTATTTCAGGTCTTTTGAGGATCTTAGCCCACGTCTAGGGTAGTATGGACTGTGTTGTGTTGGGATTCTTATTGTATTTTTGGTTTAGCCTCAAGGAGCCGGTAGAAGAATAATCATCAGTAAAGTGACCTGCCATATTTTGGAGTAGTTGGAGGCACAGATGAAAGAAAGATTCCAAAAAGTTAGTGAGGCATCCAACAGCATACAACGGAATGTAGGTGTGAGGTATGCTGGTAACCATCTAATGCTGTAATGTTCTGTTTCTTTCTGTTATGTACTAAATGCGAGAGAACTGCCATGCGAAAAAAATAAGGAGAGGGAGAGTATATAAGATGAATGAAAGAAGACCAAGTTTTGAAAGCGACAGCAGATTTCCGATTTGGAGAGAAATCAATCGATACAAGCATGCGACACGAAGGATGTGGAAAGAATCAAGCCAAAGGTTTATACTGGTGTCGAAAAAGAACAGGAAGGCGAGGCGACACGATGAATAGTAGACTGGTATTAAAAATTAAGTAAACTGGTTAATTACTTTTTTTTTAATTCAGCATGCATGTGAGCGAGGTATCGCAGTGGTTAACACAATGGGCTCGCATTCGGGAATACGACGGTTCAAACCGGCGTGCGGCCGTCCTGATTTAGGTTTTCTGTGATTTCCTTAAATCGTTTAAGGCAAATGCTGGGGTAGTTCCTTCTTCGAAAGGGCAGGACCGCTTTCCTTCTCCATCCTTCCCTAATCCGAGCTTGTGCTACGTCTATATTGACCTCGTTGTGAACGGGACGTTAAACACTATTCTCCTCCTCCTACATGTGAGCATGAGGTATGTTTTACAGTTAGTAACAGTTTGGGGAACTTCAGCTATGCTTATATGCTTGACCTAAGATAAGGATCCCGAGGTACTAGAATATGTGATATTGATGGGTAGAGTAACAGACTTACATTTAACCACCAACTACTAACAAGTTGCAACAAGCCCTTTCAGGACTTAATGAGAGCCAGGAGCTCTTCGTTTGTTAATTTCGGTTGAAAGCTAATGCCAAAGTAATTGTAATTTTCGAATGTTGTGTCCCTTTCGGATCGATAAGAGCCAAACCTCAGTGTAAATACTGAAGTGGACATTAGTGCCAGAGTAAAGGTTACGATTTCATTCTTACAAACCAGCAACTGGAAAGAGGTGGATAATAAGTTTATATGGTTCGTATATCCTTTGGGGAATGTGACGAACTGTAAAGATAAGTTACTTAGTTGTTGTAAAATGTATGCAGACGACGCTTTGAGCACCTAATACTGCGGCCATCGGAATCTGATAATGTGGTGTTCAGTTATGGACTCGCCAGACGGGAGAGGCGGACAGAGCGCGACATGGGGGGCCAAGGGTGCGCCCTTAAACCAGCTGTGAGAGCGAAGGTTTAAAGGGAGCCTCTTGATGCCTGCTGCCGGTCCGAGGTCCTGGCGCCCGACAGCTCACAATGGATGACGCAGCTTATTGGGAGTCCAGTGAACCGGAACGCCGCATGTGCCGAGCCGCCTGTCAACTTACGGCACAGCTGAGTTGATCCCAAGTGGTGACGTGCCTTGCTGCCACACGGCTGACTGTCATGACGGCAACTGTCCAACATTCACACTTCTCGCTAGTAATGGTGGGGACTGGCCATAGGTACATACAAGTGAATTATTTAACGCAACGGATTTTATAATGCAGTGTGATGGATGCTTCGACATATTTACCCCCAGTAAGAGCTCTTTAATCTTATGTACATTAATCTAGCAAATTGCCTATGGTTTGCCTATCCGTTTTCTAGAATTATCCTGCGGATAATTAGTTATATGCAGACAAGTTGCTTGTCCCCTTCAAACTGACTCAAAAGTTATATCACATTAAATAAATCAAACACAAGTAAATTAAATGATCAGGATAAATTACTACGAAAGAGCAAGTACAGTTATCTTCATCACATTTTTTTTTAAAGAAAGGTTGGACCCACAGATACTGAATTCACTGACAAAATTAGTATCGTCAGAAATAATATAGAGTATAGATTTTCCCCGTATAGGTATTGACCCTTCATGGCTTAGCTCGCCCCTGTTAAACGTATGTGATCTGCTAATAAACAAGGAATGACTGACATCACAGTAGTACGAAATATCAGAAGAAATTAGTATCCCAATAAGCAATGTGAAAATGCACAAAGAATAACTCTTTTGATCTCAAGAATTTAGCATTACATCCCTACAATGGTAGAGTGTATGGTGTATCATCGTAATCGTAGAAATGCGGCAATACAGAGGGCTGCTTCTGTAATAGGTAGGAGCCAACAGCACTGTTGGAGCCCCTCAAATCTCTGGAATATGACTTGAAAACCTTGGACAGTTGACTTCGGTCCCAATACTGTTAAACGAATACTGTCTTATAACCTCACTGTAAAACAGATGAAGTGCTCTCTATCATTGTTTGCTGACCCAGTCGCGAACTCCAAGCTGAGGGGGAAGTCCAGATAACATCTAAGTACAGCAGCAAGTACAGTGTCCTAACAGCTATCTACCACAAAAGAGCACAAGACATCAAGCCCGTCCGTCATCTGCACAGAACGCTTCCGATCTGAACGTGCTCGAAGAGGGAAGATGGCAGACTGACCATGTTTCTCTACTGCGTTTCCCACAGCAAGTCTCCGTTCCCCTCCCCTTTAAACATGGGTAGCAAATTATATTTCCGGAAGTCGCTTTATACCAATCTGCGACTTGGATTTTGGTTTTGGCGTCGAAGCTTCCGGAATATCTCTCTACTTCATCGACAAAATGTGAACCTACTAATTCCCGTCAAGTCGGTTACACTTTTCGTGGGAACGCGCCGTGCCTACATGTTCAATAAGTTAACGGCTAGTGGTGCCCTGGTGGTGGGTCTCAAGCCGTGCGGAATCCGCTATATGCCAACGGTCGCGACGGCCAGGCTCCAGACGCCTCCGCGTCTCAGGGTTCGCAATTCTTAAGCTGCTGCCCCTACTCACCGCCGAACTCTACAAGGACGGCAGCTGCGGACAGCTTCTCCGTCTCACGGCTACTCAAGATCTTCCCGCAAGGAAAACGGCTTGGTATAAGCATACATTCCCATTATTTCTTACAGTGAGCTAGTGGATTGCTTCTACCCAATCACCCAACATCCACCAATAATATGAATTAAAGTAAGTTCAAAATGGTTCAAATGGCTCTGAGCACTATGGGACTTAACTGCTGTGGTCATCAGTCCCATAGAACTTAGAACTACTTAAACCTAACTAACCTAAGGACATCACACACATCCATGCCCGAGGCAGGATTCGAACCTGCGACTGTAGCGGTCACGCGGCTCCAGACTGTAGCGCCTAGAACCGCACGGCCACTACGGCCGGCCAATTAAAGTAAGAGTACTTGGTGATGTCAGTCACACAGATGATCCAATAACGAACTAGAACCTGTCTGATATCTACTTGTAGTCGCTTAATCAAGTAATATGGGAGGGAAAGGCTCCTTGTAAGGTGCAAAATGGCCCGCCCGGTTGGCCGTGCGGTCTAACGCACGGCTTTCTGGGCGGGAAGGAGCGCCTGGTCCCCGGCACGAATCCGCCCGGCGGACTTGTGTAGAGGTCCGGTGAGCCGGCCAGTCTGTGGATGGTTTTTAGGCGGTTTTCCATCTGCCACGGCGAATGCCGGCTGGTTCCACTTATTCCAACTCTGCTGCACTATGTCGGCGATTGCTGCGCAAACAAGTTCTCCACGTACACGTACACCACCATTCATTACTCTACCACGCAAACATAGAGGTTACACTCGTCTCGTGTGAGACGTTCCGTGGCGGAGGGGGGGGGGGGGGGGGGGGGAGTCCACCGGGGGCCGAACCGCACAGTGACCCTCGGGTTCGGTGTGGGGCGGCGGAGGGGTGAAGTGGACTGCGGTAGTCGTCGTGGGGTTGTGGACCACTGCGGGTGCAGCGGGGACAGAGTCTCTCCGTCGTTTCTAGGCCCCCAGTTAACATACAATGCAATACAATACAATACAAGGCGCAAAATACTGCCACCTTACAACTGTTAAATCTCACTTGATGGCAGAAACTAAATATTATGATCTGCATCTGCAAGCCTTACTGAGTGATGTGAAGTATAAGATATAAAAGGGGATTCCAAATACCTTAACGATCTTGCGGACAGGGCGGGCAGCAATCTGCTGATGATGCCGTGGTGTACAAGATGTCCAAGTTGAGTGACTGTAGGAGGATACAACATAATATAGACAATGTTTCTAATTGGTGTAACGAATGGTAGCTAGCTCTAAAAATGTGAGTTTATGCGACTGAGTAGGAAAGACAAATCCATAATGTTTGAACACAGCATTAGTAGTGTCCCGCCTGACACATTCATGTCGTTTAAATATCTAGATCTAACGTTGAAAAGCTATATGAAATGGAACGAGCATGTGACGATTGTCGTAGGGAAGGCTATTGGTCGACATACGTTTATTGGGAGAATTTGGGATAGTGTGGTTCATCTGGTGCGACCTAATGTAATATTTCTGGCTTTTCAGCCATCATATTGAGGTACAAGAAGATCTTCTTAGAGCAGTTGAGAAGGCAGAAGGGACGAGGTGACGTAATGTGGTGTGAGGTACCGATGACAGATAGTTTGCTCGGTACAGGTGTCGTGAGAAAGACCGCGTTAATTGTGGTCCTTCACGGTGATTGGCTGCTGCGTTCGGAAGTTGCGAGTCAAAATGATAACTTTCTGTTATTAATATGAGACAAACTAAAGAGCGTATTTACTTGCATTTCACATCCAAGCATCTCTCAATTGCGTGCTATCTGTCCATTATTTCACAAGTATTAATAACCAGTAAAATAATAAGCAACTGCTAAACGAAAAGACAGACGAAGCACTTCGGTGATCTTCGGATCGCGCCTAAATTCGATGGCGGGCGAAATCGTTCGGCTGTAAGATCAGAACAATGCTGCGGCCAGTTTCAGTCAAGGTTTCATTAGTAATCCATTGTATGTAAGACCACAGCTGGTTCGGCAGCGTTGGGGGATAGACACGTTGTCTGCCGCGGTACCAGTTAAGACATAATTTGCAATATCTATTTGTAAGTCTGAGAGTTGTAATTACGGAAATACGCAGTTCATTTATTTGTTGAACAACAGACATTAATTGTGACTCTAAAGTGGAATGTAATTGTGCAGTTTCTCGTGTTCTGCTTATAAAAAGCGAGTGGCATGCCGTACAGACAAATTGATTGGAGATTTAATTATTTCTAAAATAACAGTTCCTCGCTAAGAGTTTCTTACAGTCTCAAGATAACGGATTTACTGCCTACGTGATATTTTCTGCGCAGAGGACAAATGTAGAAGACTGCAGGTTGGTGAACATTTATTAGAAAAAAAAACGGCTCTGAGCACTAAGACAACTTAACTTCTGAAGTAATCAGTCCCCTAGAACTTAGAACTACTTAAACCTAACTAACCTAAGTACATCACACACATCCGTGCCCGAAGCAGGATTCGAACCTGCGACCGTAGCTGTCGCGCGGTTCCAGACTGTAGCGCCTAGAACCGCTTTTTTTGTGTTTGGTCGTTGCGGACGTCGCAAGACATCCTGCTCAAGTTCGGTGGTTGATCCTTCCACTCACTTTTTTTATTACAGAGGCCAACCGGCTCTCTGACCGGACACGCTGAGCTACCGTGCCGGCTAATAATATCACTAATTCTGTTTATACTGTAGAACTGGCGCGCCCTGTGTCAGGGATGGGACCAAACATCGAGGGCATCTGTCTTATCGGATTGGGGAAGCACGGGGAATGAAGTCGGCCGTGCCCTCTCAAAGGAACCATCCCGGCATTTGCCTGGAGCGATTTAGGGAAACCACGGAAAACCTAAATCAGGATGGCCGGACGCGGGATTGAACCGTCGTCCTCCATTTTTATTTTATTTTTATTTTTTTTTACATTAACTCAGTTTTTTTATTACAGAGGGCAGCTAACCCTCTGACCGAACACGCTGAGCTACCGTGCCGGCTCGGCCACTCCGGCCGGCCATTTATTAGAACTTAAACTTTCCACTCACGACGTTGCAAGGAAATAGGCACCTCGCGTTTACTGCAATCTTAGTACAAATGAAATCAGTTACACGTCGTCTGTGGTATCATAGTGGAGGTATGAAGGAGAGTAATATTTTTGAGGGAAGGGGTTTATCATGCGCACATATGTACATTGAAGCGCCAAAGAAACGGGTATACGCATGCATATTCAAATACAGAGATATGTAAACAGGCAGAATATGGTGCTGCGATCGGCAACGCCTATATAAGACAACAAGTGTCTATCGCAGTTGTTAGATCGATTTCTGCTGCTACAATGGAAGATTATCAAGATTTAAGTGAATTGGAACGTGGTGTTATAGTCGGCGCACGGGCGATTGGACACAGCATCTCCGAGGTAGCGATGAAGCTGGGATTTTCTCGTCGAACCATTTCACGAGTATACCAAGAATATTAGAATCCGATAACACACCAAATATCCGACAACGCTGCGGTTGGAAAAAGATCCTGCAAGAACGGGAAGAGCCGGCCGCGTTGGCCGAGAGGTTCTAGGCGCTTCAGTCCGGAACCGCGCGACTGCTATGGTTGCAGGTTCGAATCCTGCCTCAGGCGTGGATGTTAGGTTAGTTAGGTTTAAGTAGTTCCAAGTTCTCGGGGACTGATGACCTCAGAAGTTAAGTCCCATAGTGCTCAGAGCCATTTGAATTTGAAGAACGGGCACAACGATGATTGAAGAGAGTCGTTCAACATGACAGAAGTGCACCCCTTTCCCAAATTATTGCAGATTTCAATACTGGCCCATCAAAAAGTGTCAGCGTGCAAACCATTCAACGAAACATTATCAATATGGGCTTTCGGAGCCGAAGGCCCACTCGTGTACCCTTGATGACTGCACTACACAAATCTTTACGCCTCGCTTGGGCCTGTCAACACCGACTTAGGCCGCTTGATAACTGGAAACATGTTGCCTGGTCGCACGAGTCTCGTTTCAAATTGAGTCGATCGGATGGACGTGTATGGGTATGGAGACAACTTCATGAATCCACGGATCCTGCATGTCAGCAAGGGACTGCTCAAGCTGGTAGAAGCTCTGTAATGGTGTGGGGCGTGTACAGCTGGAGTGATATGGGACTCCTGATACGTCTACATATGACTCTGATAGGTGACACGTATGTAAGCATCCTGTCCGATCATCTGCATCCATTCATGTCCATTCTGCTTTCCGACGGACTTGGGCAATTCCAACAGGACAATTCGACGCCCCACAAGTCCAGAATTGCTACAGAGTGGCCACAGGAACACTCTTGTGAATTTAAACACTTTGGCTGGCCACCAAACTCCCGAGACGTGAACATTAATGAGTATATATGGAATGTCTTGCAACGTGCCGTTTAGAAGAGATGTCCACCCCCTCGTACTCTACGGATTTGTGGACAGTCCTGCATGATTCATGGTGTCAGTTCCCTCCAGCTCTACTTCAGACATTAGCTGAGTCCATGCCACGTCGTTTTGCGGGACTTCTGCGTGCTCGCGGGGGCTCTACACGATATTAGGCAGGTGTACCAATTTCTTTGCCTTCTCAGTGTATATCTCCCTCTCTCTTTCCCTAATGCTCTTTTTTTCAAGTTGTGGTACATGGCATCTCTGGTGTGGATAATTGTAGAAGACGAAGTGCTTTGGAATTATGAGGCTACATTTTACTAGCGAGAAATGTGAGCTGTAACCGACCAGCGAACTCTGTGGGGATTGTGATACGTGTGATCTGTAAGTGACCAGAAAACTGCATAATAACTTTGATAAGTAGGCTTTAAACTGTGTTTCATCTGGTGTAAACTTTAGCTAAACTATAATAATTGATGTCACAAAATCAAATTTTCAGTTACAATGAAAGTAGGATCGGTGCATAGCAGGAATGGGATGCGCGGAAGTGCAACGAGAATAAAAGTTGACGTTGTGTGCGCGGTCGATGATATTCCGTTATTGATCATCAGTTCAATATTCATCATGCTGCGAGAGGGCGCAGCGTGAGGCAGCCACAGACAACAGGTCCTGCGGCCGGCGCAGTTAGCAGTACAAGGTGCGGCTTCCGCACACCCGTAACAACAGAGTTGCATCCAGAGGTGCTGCCCACAGCTACGAGAATCAGTAGCAGTACATCGAGGAAGAAATGTGGTGTAAGTGTTGCGCTCATGTAAGAATCTAAGATTTGTAATTGGAACATTAGTATTAATAAAATGTCTGGGGTACAGAAATAAACTAATAGTACAGCATCATCTGGCACTTTACCAAGTCAGTATGATGATCAGGATACACGATCTACACTAAAAATAATTTTGCAAGAACAGTTAAGTAAAGCATTGAAAGAAAATAGGGAGGAATTAAGTAAGAAGAAATAGATACGAGATTAAAAGAAAATAATGTGGAGTTAAGTAATAAAATATGGAAAATATATAAGGGCTTAGAAGAAATCAACGTAGGAATAGCTCAAATTATCGCTACGTTCGGTGCTTTCGAACAAAAGGATACAAATCTTGAAGCTAAAACTGAGGGATGTAGCAAGAAAATAGATTATGAAACAAAAGAATGGAGAAAAAAAAAGGTTTACCATGAAATCTAAAAGTTAAATAAGGATTTGCAGAATCCAAATGGGATAACACAAACCACAGTTAATGATATTAGTAATTTAAGACAAGAGCAAACCAAAGTTACCACGAGTAATTTACGGACTATCAAATATGAACAGGAAATACTTAGTTGTAGCATTTCACGCGTAGAATCCACTTGCAAATGCGACACAGGTGCGATTCAGAGTAAATTGAGAGAAACAGAGTAATAAGCACTTCCGAAGATGCAAAGCAAAATAGAAAATAATATTAAACAAAAAGTAGAAATTTGTTGTGAACAAGAAAGGAAGGTGAGGTTAATGTAAGTGACGTAGCAAATTGCACTAATGCGTATAAATGCCATCATTTCTCTCATAAGGGAACTGTACACCCGGTAGCCTTCAATAGACTGTTTGAGGGCATCGTTTTCCTTTCGTACTGTTAGTTCTTCCCCTTCTTTCATTTAGAACTATTGTCTGTCATCCTTAACATTCTTCACTATCAAAGTTAATATGATAAAATTTCCTTACAACAAAGAAATAAGCTCTGACAAAAACAAAGTAACCCAGCAGAATAAACATCTGCATAGCACGGGTGAAAAACAGATATCTGACGAGGTAGGGCATGCCAGAATATACGAAATAGAGGATTACAGATACATCATCAAGTGAACGCAGTATATAGTTACAACAAGACACCAGTATCAGATTAATGCACATAACAGTAACATGTCGTACAGTGCGTAGTGGAGCAATTTTTAAATATTTATTACAGCGATACACAAACCTTAAGTGCGAAAATAATTTAAGAACAGGAAAGCAAGACGAGAGCTATTATATATAACACAGATGAAATAACGCATAAAAACAAACTGAATGTAGATCAGGAACAACGGTGGACATGTAAAACTTCCAGACATTATTTCTGTTTTACTCGATAACTTTTCGTGAGCTATGACGAACTGTGACCTATCTGACAGGAAATCGCGAATCTAGTCGCACAACTTAGACGATACTCCGTAGCCAAGCAACTTAATTAGGCGTCGCTTGTGAGGAACAGTGCCAAAAGCCTTCTGGTAAACCAAAAATATGGGATCAATTTGTCGTCCCATGTCGACAGCAGTCGTTACTTCGTGTGAATGAAAAGCTAGTTGTGTTTCACGAGACCGATATTTTCTGAATCCGTGTTGGCTGTTTGTCGATAAATCGTTTTCTTCGAGATAATTCATAATGTTCAAGCACAGTACAGCTCGAGATTAGTGACATGGGTTTATTATTACTTTTCTCTTTCTTGGGTATTGGTATGACTTGTGCAACTTTCTAGTCTTTAGGTCGACACAATTCCAGCCAAAGGGAGCATCACTGCTCGAAGATGGTCCTTACGGCGAGAGCATCGAAGAGCTACGGAGGTAATCGCCTACAACTAGAGGGGCAGCTCCCGATCCGCCGCGGGGACCGTCAACCTCCGCACCTTGTCGTATATCAGTACCGCGTGTCAGTGCCATGCGTCGATCTATAACGCATCAGTGCACATACGTAGGCATCTGCATCGATCGTTGCCTTGTCTTGTGAATTTCTTTTAATTCAGGTGCTCTCATTTATTTTCTGCCGGCCGCGGTGGTCTAGTGGTTCTAGGCGCTACAGTCTGGAACCGCGCGACCGCTACGGTCCTGCCTCGGGCATGGATGTGTGTGATGTCTTTAGGTTAGTTAGGTTTAAGTAGTTCTAAGTTCTAGGGGACTGATGGCCTCAGAAGTTAAGTCCCATAGTGCTCAGAGCCATTTAAACCACTACGTATTCATTACATGTCAGTGGATATATCTGAACGGTTGCCATCGATATCATATCAAGTCATTGCAAACTTAAATCACTTCATCCCCATATTATGATACTACAGATGTTAATAGTGTAAGCATTTAAATTTATTGACAAATGTAAAATCTTTGATTCCAATACTAAACATGCTACTAGTTAACAAAGAAAAATTCGCATAGAGAACAGAAGGAATTGTCCAGAAGAAACAATCTGTGATCATATTTAATACAGCTGTATCTTCCTGTCAGATATTTTACGTTTCTTGGCCAATGATCTACGATTTCCTTGGCTGCATACTGAACAACGTTCTACTCCTCTGAGCGGCGTACCAGAGGTAACTGCCGCGTCTGGTTGCTGCTTTCCTACTACACAATTCATTGGAGCTGACTGACGGAGGCCGCTGACGTGCCGGTTGCCTTGTAGCGATGTCTCATTCATGAAACCACGTGGACTCCGCATCGACCACGACCTAGTTTCCAACTGCCGTACTACGAAGGTGAATCTTTCACAATGCGAGCCACTCGTGCTGGCGAAACGTCAGAGAAATCATTAAACGAACTTCGGACGAAGATCTCGAGGCGGAAGCCAACATGCAATATGTTACTTCTGACATTTTTCTCCGTCATAATATTGCAAGTCTTGGAGGGACAGAAATCAGTAATGTAATGTACTGTGGTTATTTCAATTTAGCAATGTCATGTGGATGGCATTAAGGGGTAACTCTTCTATAAAAATAAAATCATTTCTGCAACCAAGCAATCAGAATAATTTGTAAACAACTATTTAAAGAATGAGGCACTTTATCCGCAGCACCCCATGCATATTTTCTTTCGTGGAATTTGTTGCAGATGATCCACTAGAGTCCAAAACGAATAATGAAATCTATTATTACAGTACTAGGAGAAAAAAATCCTTCACAGATTTTCATTAAGTGACTTTAGCTAAAGCTGAATAATGTTGCTACCAAAGATTTTGATAACTTATAGACTTTAAATTCCTGACAGGTAGTAAAGCCGAATTTAAAAGCAAATCGTTCATTCTGAGGAGCTCCTTATACCGTAAAAGGGTATCTATTTGAAAACTTGTAGCGTGTTGGTTTATTTACTATAAAAAGTTACATATATACTGTTGTTATAAGACCAGATATTATTTTCTGTTCTGTAAACTCTCAAGATGTAGGCATATTTAAATCCTACGCTAATATTCTGTAAATGAATAGTTCCATTTCATTGTTAAGGGATGACAATTATTGAACTATACGAAAATAACGTAAATTAGTTACAAACTACGGCATGCAAACACTTTATTCAACATGTAAACGTCATTACAGATTCGGATTTAGTTTATATCATGTTCTATATGCCTACCATCATTGGCGATGATGTGGCGCAGACGAATAGTGAAATTCTGCTGATGCGTCGGAACATCGATACTGTCGATGACCTCCTGAATGGCTGTTTTCATCTCAGAAATGGTTTTGAGGTTATTGCTGTACACCTTCTCTTTAATATAGCCCCACAAAAAGGAGTCGGATGTGTTCGGATCTGGAGAATATGGCGGCCAATCGAGGCCCATGCCAGTGGCCTCTGTATACCCCAGAGCCAGTATGTGGTCCCCAAAGTGCCCTATAAGAGGTCCATGACTAAGACATTTATTGCTAGCGCACTTGAGCAGATGTAACTTCGATGGATTGCTCACGCCTGCCTGCGATACGTAAACTACGATAGAATCGCAGACCAGAAAACAGTGCCGGCAGCAGTAGTAGTTGTAGCTTGCAGTCGGGCGGTTGGGTCAGGTCGTGGAGAACAATGGCGGTGCCTGATCGATGTAGTATAAGGTAAAAGCAAAAATTATTGTTCTTTACTGCCGTGCTCATTTGTTAATTGCTACAACTGATTTTTTGTACTATCGTTATACCAGGGTCCCATGTTAATGTTTTCAAAAATCTTTCGATAATAACCTTTCTTATAAAGATAACTTTTGACAGTCATTCATCTGAATTTAAAGTTTTTGCTAATTTCTCCTATCCATAGTCATGCCGATTATCGTAAGGAAATCAGTTGTTTTTCATACATAACAAAATCTAGTGGCCAACATTGTACTGACCTGTGCCAGAAAAATTTCTTAAAGGAGAAGATATATACGCGTTGTCCGGCGACATCATTCAGGTAAGAACTTTCAGTTTATTCAGAATGATTTTTCGGGGACATGACGCAGCACTACTGACGTCCAGATTTACCAGTTTAGATTCACAGTCAGTTAATTATTGAAAGGTTTTATGTGAGTTACATTTTTAATGGGAGGTTAGTCACATTTTTATTGGGAGGTTACGGAATTTATCTGTTGGGAGGTTACACCTGGCGACAGCCGGCCAGGATCCTTTTTTTGTGAATTTCTGAGAAGTAGTCAGTTATATATCTGCTCTTATTTACCTAATGTTAAATGAAGTTTGCATCTGGCGCAACGCATTTACTAATTTGTCACTCCTTCTTTCACAGATAATCGGCAATTTATTGCTCTTTGTTGTTATTGTATTTGTTCCATTTTTGCTTTGTCTTTGTTTGATTTTGTGCCTGCCTTTGGCTTGTGAAAATGCCGCAAAAAACTGCCAACAGTACATTGCGATGCGTAATGAGTAAAAAAGCCGGCTTGACTGGTAATACTAGCGACATTCAGTGTCATAATGATACTCCTCCAATTACAGATAATCAGTGCGTGCCGACCACCAGTAATGATTCTAATCTAAATGATGAGCAAACAAATTCAATTATGTTCACAGTACATTTAATGACAATTGATCGTGCGGCACGTTCCGCTACAAAGAACGCTGCCCAGTTTCACACACCTGATTTTCAAAATTTGCGCAGTGAACACATAAATGTTTCTAACGCAGATGAACAATGTACTCAAAATACATCAGATTTATTTGATTCTGATGTAGTGACCAACAGTGCACATCCAATTAGCAAATCTTTTCATGAATCAGACAATGACCAAATGGTTACAAAAAACGTGACAAATGAAGATACACAATCACACAACACAGAGAATAGAGTCGCTAATTTTGGCATGGATCAAGTTGTGGCATTATTGCTACAACTTGATGAAAAACACGACAACAATTACAAACAACTTAATGAAAAACTAGACAACTATTTTAAACAGTCGAATGAAAAACAAGACAACAGTTAGAAACAACTTAGTGAACAGATTACAGCCATTGCCGTGCAATGTCATGATACCAAAGAACAGTTACGTGAGGAAATTAAGGTTTGTGCTAGGAATAGTAGTGAAGAAATTAGATTTGTTGCACAAGAAATACGTAATACACCTGCAGCCACAACAAAAGTACTTAGAGATGAAATCAGTGCAGTCGCTAAACAATGTTCAGAAAATGCAACGCAGTTATGCGACGAGTTTAAAGTAATGTCAGCAGAACTTTCACGCACTCTGGATGCGAAAGTCGACAAGAAATTTGAACAACAGAACAGCCAAACTGACGAACGTTTTAATCGTCACCTGCAAAACAGTGAAACACGCTACCATGAATTCATACAGGAACAGAATAAAGTAAAGAAACAAGTTATGGGAACAATTACTACACGGAGACAGGAAGACAAGTGTAAGTTGTTTACGAAAGCAAAAACATACGTGGACACCAACATTGGTACAGTATTAGTCGAAATCAATACTATCAAACAGTTGCATGGTGAAATCTCCGATCTAAACGCAAAAACAGACACTAATATTCAGACTTTGGAAAATAAATACACAGTAGACTTTCAGACAGTGACCAGCAGACTTGAACAATTGGAGTTAATACAGGATCCCGATGTCATTAAAGCAGACGTTAAGAAATTAAACAAAACCACACGTAAAATGCAGAAACAAATTGATGCCTGTCACACTAAAACTGACGATCAGGTTAAAGCACTGACTGAAAAATTTGATGAATTGGCCAGTCGTATTGACGTTATCGAAAATAACAGTGACACCAAATCAGACGATTTCAATAGCTCTATCAAACACACGAATTCTACTATATACAGCAGACAATCAGTGAGATAGGTACGACCAACAATACATTACGTAGAAAATTGTCATCTTTACAGCAAGAAGTGATAGAAATGAAAAATGTTTCAGCCTCTAACACGTCACAGCATACGCCAAATTCTGAACATTTGTCAGACTCACACAGCCAGTATAACTTAGGTAATTTACAGAGAGTACGTGACTTAGATTCCGAACAGACACAGACAAACAGATTCTCATAGAATCCTGAACCTACTCAGACATTCAGAGACGATAATTTTGACTACAGGCACTTTCTGTCCGTTAGGATTGGATACAATAATTTAGTTTTGCGTTTCCACCAACTTGGCCCGTAACACACTAACTTGAATTTATTTGCATTTTCTTGGAAGGCAACTCGTATGAGACAGATCGCGAAGAATTTCAGAATGCTTTTCTGTCAGCGTATTGGTCGAAGACGACACAGTGCGGAATCAAGGATTAGTTAATTAGCCTACCGAATTGTGAGAACTCAAATTTTTCCGCTGTCACTCAAGTTTTTGAACACATGGTACAGCAAAACCAATATTTATGTGAGCCATACAGTGAGACAGCACTAATCCAATTATGTATTTCAAAATTACCACAATCGTTAAGAGTGTCACTTTGAATAGGGCAACAGAAAGAAAATATTTCGGCATTTAGAGATCTACTACAGCTTTTGGAAGTTCAGCAATAAGATCATTCTTTCATAAACAAAAATTTTTCACAACATAACCAAGGCCAACAAGCATACAGTAATTATGATGGGCCACGCTATTTTAATAGCAAAGGTGATAGACTCTCCAGGAATGACAACCAGTAGAACTTTAATACCAGACAAAATTTTAATTATCAGTATCGTCAAAATCATCAACAACCGCAAACACATTTTGGCAACAATAGAGGCTTTTCTCCACAACAACAACAAAACCTGCCGGTTGGTATACCTAACCAACAATGTAATGAGCAAGGTCAACCAAGCTTAAATGTTTCGCCGCCTACACGTATAGCGTCCGCTCCGCCAAACAGTAACGCTCAGCAACAAGGAAATCACTGCGTACAGGAGACACATCATTTCAACTCCTATCGCAACGCACCGTATAGTAATGACTATCATGACAGACGTAAAGGTAATGAGCACAGTCTTCAGCGAACATTTAATAAAAGCAGGTTTTGTCAGCAGCAGAATCATCCACAACCACAGATTATCATGAATGAACCAGACAGTCGATATCATCCCCAACCTAATACATCAGGACGAAGTAACAGTACAGTACAGATAACTGAAACACCACAGCATCCTCCCGCAAATAACAGCACGTCAGGAATAGTTTGACTAGATATAGTACATATTGCATCTTTCAGCAACGTAAGCAATGCGTTTGATACACAGAATCTTGTTCACGAAAATGTTATTACTTATGACGACATCCGAGACACACTTTTACATGAAAAACCAGTTATACAAAAAACCATTTCCCAACCTGTTATTGAAGTAAGGACTGGATTATCTACAATTTCAGCAGTAATCCATTCCGGATCACCTATGTCAATTATAAATGATGAAACTTTCAACGAGTGTAACAAAGAGAACACCTATCCTACGTTACCATTAGGTAAAACCAAAGTAAAAGGAGCAGAATCTGGTAAAGGAGTAGATGTAAAATTACAGACACGCTTGTCATTTTGTATTGCAGGTCATACGTTCCACACAAATTTTTGGATTGTTCCCTTATTGACAACAGACGTTATTTTAGGTACGAATTTTATGGTGCAACATGACGAAAATATTTACTTTCGAAGTTCCTGCGCTAGAATTTCAACACGCATTATGAGCAGAAGAGCAGGCAATTAATCGGACAGAGGTTATTCCTACATCGCATAACACAGACTGTCATTCTACATTGTTCACAGATACGTATGTACACATCTACAATACACCAGACGAAGCCGACTATGACGTTGTGCATATGATTTCTGAGAAAGTAAAACAGAGAAGTGCAAATAAAGATGACGAACGTACTCAACTACGCAATAGTCCTTTACAGCATGCTCCAGTTTCTCACAACGTCCCTGGTACTATGTCCGGTTTTATGTATGAATTTCAAGTTAAACAGCATGACACATTTAAAGCCAAACATTATCCCATTCCATATATTCACAGAGAACAAGTCAAGAAGGAATTGCAAGCTATGCTAGACCAAGGTATTATTGATCCAGCAGTTAGTCCTACATAAACCCACTCCATATTATTAAGAAAAAGGACGGCTCACTTCGCCTTGTACTTGATTCGCGTCATGTCAACGACATTATTATTAATGAAACAGATCACCCACAGACACTAGAAGAACTTCTACAGAAATTTCATGGTACTGCTATTTATTCCACATTAGATTTAAAATCGGGATTTTCGCAAGTTCAGCTCCATCCGAACTGCAGAAAGTACACAGCATTTCTCTCTTTTGGTGATTGTTATCAGTTTTGCAAATTACCGTTCGGTCTAACAATTTCTTCAGCACCATTTATTCGCGCTTTGAATACTGTACTTCCAACAGAACTTTAAGACAGAATCACAACGTATGTAGATGACATCCTCATCGCGGAAGGTAACTGGTCTGAACACAATTTGATTCTTTAACAACTGTTGCTAAGTTTTCGTGCACAAGGACTAACAGTTAATCTTAGCAAATCGCACTTTGGCAAAACTTCCATAAAATTGCTTGGACAAGTAATTTCAACAGAAGGCATTGTGACTGACCCAGAAAAACTTCAAGCTTTACGTGACATTACTGTTCCAACGACCAAGAAACAACTACGCAGCGTTCTGGGATTGATTAACTTTTTCCGTAAATTTATTCATTACTGTGCTTTAGACACCAGTGCCAGTTGACGGGTAAAAACGCTATTTGGTCCTGGGATAGCCAAGCACAGTCTGAGTTTGTTAATCTGAAACATGCCTTGTTGAACGCACCATTTTTATCACACCCAGATCCTATCATAAATTTTTCTATTGCCACCGACAGTTCTAACACCGCTCTGGGCGTACACATTTTTCAGGATATTGAAGAAGACGGCACTACAGTAATTAAAAACATCGCCTTTGCAAGTCGCATTGTGTCACCTGCTGAACGCAATTATTCTGTTACGGGGCTTGAAAGATTATGTGTTGTATGGGCATTTACCAGATTCAGGCATTTTCTTTATGGAAGACATACTACCGTTTATACAGATCATAGAGCTATACAGTTTTTACTTTCCGCTAAATTTACACATGACAAGTTAAGCAGATGGAAGCTTTATTTACAGGAATTTAATTTTACAATTCTTCACATTCCGGGTAGACAAAATATTGTAGCAGACGCACTATCCCGTTCTCTTAGCAACCATCGGCAAGACATCGCAACCGACTTCTGCCAAGCAAATTTTAGCCTCATGTGTATTCAACAAGTTGCATTTGAAAATTTCATTTCGTCGTCATTACGAGACATAGCAGAAGATCAGAGCAAGGACAACGTATGGAAAGAAATTAAACACCTTTGGCAAGGTAGGAATAATGTTACCATTAGAAACAATTATACTGTACATAACAACATTCTGTTTTGCCGCTCTCACCCTGACAGCAACAACTGGTTATTCTGCATTCCTGACGAGCTTCTTAACAAATTAATTTAGTTGTTGTTGTTGTTGTGGTCTTCAGTCCTGAGACTGGTTTGATGCAGCTCTCCATGCTACTCTATCCTGTGCAAGCTTCTTCATCTCCCAGTACTTACTGCAACCTACATCCATCTGAATCTGCTTAGTGTATTGACCTCTTGGTCTCCCTCTACGATTTTTACCCTCCACGCTGCCCTCCAATGCTAAATTTGTGATCCCTTGATGCCTCAAAACATGTCCTACCAACCGATCCCTTCTTCTAGTCAAGTTGTGCCACAAACTTCTCTTCTCCCCAATCCTATTCAATACCTCCTCATTAGTTACGTGATCTACCCACCTTATCTTCAGCATTCTTCTGTAGCACCACATTTCGAAAGCTTCTATTCTCTTCTTGTCCAAACTTTAATTTGGTATACTCATTTAAGTTACGTACATTATGGAGCCAGAAAATGTTTTCTTATACTGAGACAGAACTGTTATTTCGCCGACATGGAGAGACGTATTCGACGAGTTTTAGCGTCATGTAAAATCTGCCAAAAAGCTAAATCAGACACGATTTCACATATTCCTCCGTTACATGCCATTGTACCCATTAAATTGAGACATATGGCCGCTGTAGACATTTTTGGACCGATTCCCAGATCTAACAGATGTTTTTGCCCATCTTTGTTGCTGTTGAACTCACTTCGAAATTTGTTACCTTCACTCCGTTACGCAAAGCTAATGCTAAATCTATTTCGAATGCATTTGTAAAACATTTTCTGTTTCATATAGGGCATGTACTGAAAGTAATTTCCGACAATGGACCACAATTTCGATCTGCGATATGGACACGTATGTTACGAGCTAGAAACATTCCTCCTATCTATATATCCAGGTATTACGCTTCTTCGAACCCTTCTGAACGATTGATGAAAGAAATTGGTAAACTATGTAGAATATACTGCCATAAAAGACATATTGATTGGGACACACACATACGCTCATTCCAGGATGTAATTAACTCCATACCAAATGAATCTACTATGCTATCTCCGACTGTAGTATTGAAAAATGTTGAACCACCCAACAAAATTAAAGAATTAGTATCTTTTCCTACATCTCGTCGATTACGCCACCATGAAATAATTGACATTGAGCTCAACAACATCAAACGTGCCGCAGAGCGCCGCAGAAGACAGCAAAAACAAGTTTGTACACACCGTGAATTTCACATAGGAGAGAAGATATTAGTACGCACACACTATTTATCCAACAGAGGAAAGAGCAGATGCAGTAAATATGAGCTTCTATACGCTGGTCCATATAGGATTCGCAGCATTCCTCACCCCATTGTAGTACATGTCGAAACTTTAAGAACCAGAAAAACCAAGGGCAATCACTATATTTCCAATATTAAACCCTTTATTGAATGAACATACTTTATCATTTATCACACTGTAATTCCATTTCCAGAAATTTATATGACCACTTATTGATGATGATCATATTTGTTCTTGGCAAGTGCCCGGCAAGGTAAGGTTAGCAGGCCGCTTTTCTTGTCGTTATATATCAGACCGTGAACATTTTCCATTGTTTTATGTATATATGATTGTTTTCCTATCTAAAGTAGAATTATCTCTGTGTGCACTACGAAATCTTTGAGATATAACAAACACCAGCTCATTTTGACATTTTGCCTTATGATATCCCAATATCTTGACTAGTCTACAATTTTTTTTTTTTGCTACTACATTATGATATTGTTTGTACATTTCTGCACTTGACAACTGTCTATGCTTTAGACCTAATACGTTTGCTGTCATGCTATGATGTATGCTTAGTCATATCACTAGAAACAAGTTTTCATTTAATACGTATATGATTTAAATGCAAGATATTAATCCATATTCATCATTTTCAGAAAGTAATACCGTGTAAAAGAAATAAATTAAACAACCACAGTGGTTTACTATGAAATGTAAATTTCACCATCGGAATGAACGAAATAAAATGCTGTACCTCGTAATGAAGAGTAAATGAATCACAGTAACAAAGATTACCAAAACATAGTATATGCACCGTATGATGGCAACCTTGACTAATTACTTTCCTTTCAGAGTATGACACAGTTGCGGCAGACCGTCGAACAGAGCTATATATGTTAATTTTAGTGATGAAGTATGTTAGAAATAAGAAACTTAGTAATATATGAAATGATGACGCTGATGAATGACGCTGATAAATAAGATAATGAATAATGAAATATTTTTGCAGAGGATAATAAATGATGGTGTCTAGTTATTTGAAGAAATTTGTAATGAATAATGAAATTGTTTTTCTTTTTTGCAGATGAGGATAGTGATGAAGTTTATGTAGTTATTTAAGTATTTGTTGTAGTTCTATTTGAAAGTATGTCGTATATCGCGTAGTATAATGATTGAATGTTTTGGAAAGGGACAGCTAGAGTACATACGTGTTAAGCAGATGTGTCATTACCTGTTAATTAAAAGTTAACCACTTTTCAGCATAATATACATTTCTTCTTTCAGCTCAATAATCCACTTTGTATTTTTTCCAGGAGAAGCTTTTCATGAGATTAAAATTATTTCTGAAGTATGCCATTATGTTATATGCTACAAGCACTTAGTTATTAAACCTGTTCTAGTACTTGCATTTTTTTTACCCAGTTGTCTCTATCATTCATGAATGTGATCACATATACTCTACTTATTTGCTAACCTTGCTACAGCTGGCTCATGACGAATGACGTTCGATGATGAGGAGATGTCGTGTGGCTAGGGCCTCCTGTCGGGTAGACGCCACTTTGGCGACCTGCGCGTCGAACGAATGACGTTAATAATCCTTATTTCCAGCAAAAATTCGAAAGCAAATATTTTTATGCCCCAGCAATTGACTATTGATCCCAACGCAATGCATTGCTAGCACAAAAAAAATTATTACTTGTCCCAACTATTACCAGTATACCACTAAGTAATGCTACCAGTTTAAGATATAATGCTTGTCCTAAATATAATGCAAATTTTTCTGATGTATCGATTCCATTATGTCTATTTATTATTGGACTAAACACCTTGAGTACTAGGTTGTAACCGGCCAATGAGTGCCAATAATTATTGAAATGAGATGACTTCTGAATAATGCTTTATAATACTACATAAATGCTTTGTAACCGGCCAGTGAGTGCCAATAATTACTGCAACGAGATGACTTCAGGATAATCTTTTGTAATGCTACATAAATGCTTTGTAACTGGCCAATGAGTGCCAATAATTATTGAAATGAGATGACTTCGGAATAATGTTTTGTAATACTACATAAATGCTTTGTAACTAGCCAACGAGTGCCAATAATTAATGCAATGAGATGAATTCTGAATAATGTTTTGTAATACTACATACATGCTTTGTAACTGGCCAATGAGTGCCAATAATTATTCAAATCGGATGATACACTAGTGTAGTTCTGAATGATGACTAGCATAAGACTTAATATATCGTTCACCTTCTGATCTAATTGCCACCAATTACTGCGATATCCGTATGTCCTGTCCATCCTCATGGTCATGGAGCACTCTATTTGGTTTTTGCACTAATGCTGCATTGATGTAAGATTATGGATTCTACAAGAATGTGGTGTTGATATATCAAGCTGTCCACCACTCTGACCGACGGAGATGTTAATATGATCCTACTGTTTGGTGTACCTACTGTACTACCAAAAGGACAATATGCAGTCTTAATACTACATTTCAGTGTCTTGGCTACACTGATAAATACTTCAGGGAAAAGAACATCAGATTATCACACTTGGTGCTGTGCTTCTGTGAAAAGATATGGACTTTTGTGTAGTGATGTGCAACTCACTATGCTACAACCATGATGCTATCCTTCCCATTCCTTTCCTAATTCTTGTAAAACTGCCAAAGACTGATATAATGTGTATGCACTCTATTTCATTTCTTAATATGTTCTGTACTCAGTGCGTGTGCACTTAATGTCATTTCTTAATATGTTCTGTACTTATATTATTTATCAATAATGTTATATATACATACTCTGCGACTCTAGACTTAGTAACCTAAATAGGTTATAGAAAAATTTGTTGCTCATGGTAAGTCCAATTGACTCACCATCGCTGCCAAATTTTTACCCCCCAGTGGAGGGTTATGTAAGAGGTCCATGACTAAGTAATTTATTGCTAGCACACCCGAGCAGATGTAACTTCGATGGATTGCTCGCGTGCTGCCTGTAATATGTAAGCTACAATAGAATCGCAGACCAGAAAGCAGTGTCAGCAGCTGTAGCAGTTGTAGCTTGCACTGCCGCATATTCGGCATAAAATCGAGTCTTCAGTTTCATATAGTTATGAAGCGATTGTTACTATCTTTTCATGTTCGTCCTATTCTAAATGCATGCAAGTGGACCATCGGAAAGACAGCGAGTCTTAGGATTTTTTAGTAGCTTGGTGTATAAGGCGTGCAAATATTCTCGAAGAAAATGATAGCACATGGGTACGAAAGTCTCTTCGAGTTTGCTGCCGGATCCTAAAATCAACTTGACTCGATATTTCGGTGATCCAATTGGTCACCATCTTCAGGAGAATACTGCTTCGCTGATCAGTCATGTTGAAAACTGACGCCAAGCTGCTTTTTTTTCTTTATTGTCATTTTAATACCTTATACAAGGTAGGCCGGCAGCGGCAAAACTACGCCGCTCTTCGGCCACAGACATTACAATTAGTACAGATGAAGACACAGAAATACAAAAGCAAAACGATGGATAAAAAACAGTAGACACACAAAGTAAAACATAAGGAGCCGTTCACAGGCGTAGCGAAATAAAAAAAACGTTCATCACAGGTATACGAGCCGGCCGCGGTGGTCTAGCGGTTCTGGCGCTGCAGTCCGGAACCGCGGGACTGCTACGGTCGCAGGTTCGAATCCTGCCTCGGGCATGGGTGTGTGTGATGTCCTTAGGTTAGTTAGGTTTAAGTAGTTCTAAGTTCTAGGGGACTTATGACCTAAGATATTGAGTCCCATAGTGCTCAGAGCCATTTGAACCATTTTTGAACTGGTATACGAACGTAGATGACAGAGACGACACACGTGAACGATGGAGCACAGACGGTGAAACACTAAGGCACTAACACGATGGCACACAAAAAACCGATGGCGATGATCTCAAGCGCTCGAATGTTCACTGTTCGTGTACGAGTCCGACTCCAAGCTGAAAATCGAAGTCCTATATAGGCCACCGTTCAGTACACGGCGCATGCGCTTCCCATAACGGTTGCAGCCCTCCAAGACTAGGAGGTTGCACCCCCTTAGTAGAACACTGGTGGCAACGATATATGGCACTCAGGGCCGCACCGAAAAACGTTCAATTTTGATGCGAGATAATACAGGATTCTACGTCCTGCTAAGAGGAAACCCATTGTCTCTGTTAATTAAATTATCCGCCAACCAAATTTCAATCGCCTCTTTATAAACACTGTTCCAAAAACCAGAAATGTTAGCAGCTACCACAGTCTCGTCAAATTTCATACCGTGTCCCTCATTTAAGCAGTGTTCTGCTACTGCAAATTTTTCCGGCTGTTGTAGCCTCGTATGACGGCGATGTTCCACCACCTGTCAAGAACTGTGCGAATCGAACGGCAAATGTAAGCCTTCCCACACTGTATACACCGGGTTTACTAAGCCCCAAATCATCTTTCACAGAGCCGAGTAGTGCAATAATCTTAGAAGGTGGACGGAACACATTCTTAGTGTTAAAATTCCTTAAAATTCGTCAAATCTTAAACGATATGCCTCCAGTATAAGGAATAAAGGCCACCGATCTATGTTCCTCTTCATGCACCTCCAGTGATGGTCCAGACTCCATAGCCTGACGAATCTGCTTCTCGGAGTATCCATTTTCTTTAAAAACAGCCATCAAATGCGCAAGCAAATTTGACGAGACTGTGGTTGTTGCCAACACCTCCGGTTTTTTGAACAGTATCTATAAAGAGGCTATTGAAATTATGTTGGCGGATAATTTAATTAACAGAGACAATGGGTTTCCTCTTAGCAGGACGTGGAGTGCTGTACTATCCCGCATCAAAATTGAACGTTCTTCGGTGCGGCCCTGAGTGCGACATGTCGGTGCCGCCAGTGATCTACTAAGGTCGGCGCCACCTCCCTGTCTTGGAGGGCAGCAACCGTGATGGGCGGCGTATGAGCAGTGTACTAAACGGTGGCCTGTATAGGACGTCGATTTGCAGCCTGGCGTCAGTTCATAGCAGGACTTATCAGCGAAGCAGCATTCTCCTGAAGTTAGTGACCAGTTGGATCGCCGAAATATCGAGTCAAGTTGATTTTAGGATCCGGCGGTAAACCCGAAGAGACTTTCATGACTTATTACGCCGGGAAATCCTACGAAGTCTCAGCACATGAGTACGTCTGCAATATGACCATATACACATGGAAAATTGTGGAAAACGTAAAATATGACATAAAATCGGTAAAATTCAAGGACAACCTTGTATAATAATGAAAAATTGATGTGAAGTACGTCGAAATTGAGTTAAATACGATGAAATATATTAAATGTCGAAAACCTAGTAAAATTACGGAAACTGACTGAGAATACAAAAAATTTGACGAAAATACCACGAAATGAGTAGGAAGCGAAATCAATAAAATTTCGTGTTCTGGGGCAGGAGGAGAGTAGACTGATGCTACACATACACACTTAATAGCGGAGAGAGGAGGCATTCTACGTGAGGTAAAGGTGGAACGGCAATATTATCCCGCACATGAGCAGCACAGCGTAACATCTGGCAGTGAGTTCTGTATGCAAGAGGAAGGTTACAGGGGCGGTAGTGAACTGCAGTTAGCCTCCTACATCACCTCAGGCTATTGACCGTGGCGGTTATTCCCTCATAAGACGTCACTGCTTCTTGGTATGTATTTTCGGCTGTCGACAATAATTTTATGGGAGTGTTTTGAAAATATCATAATTTCCTAAGCCTAATCTGGATTGAACTTCGTAAACAATAAGCGTTGTACACCTCTGGAAACCTATCTAGTGTTTGTGTTACAAAGAATCGATGTTTTGTTTGGCGTACAAAGTAGTGGTTTTATAACTTTACAGTTTGTCACAATAGATTATCGTAGAGAAACTTGCAGGGAGAATTTATTTCATGCGCTGGAAATATATTTCTTACATTGAAACACTGACAGTGTGGCATTTCACACGACTAATAGATCGGAAACCGCACCGTTCTAGCATTATAGCGTGTTGAAGTGCAGAACTGCATACCCTTAGGAGTGCACGTGTTTATGTTCTATGATCATTACTCTCTTACCAAGATCTTCTTCGCACTGACCCCAGATACTGCAACAATACTTCTGAATTCATAGTGCAGTTAATTTAAGTGCTTCAAAGTACGTCCGTCTGGAGCTCCATCATGCATAAACCACTTGCTTCTTCTTAACTGTCTGTTATATCATCCCAGCTCTCTCATATCTACCATATATCGATAAGGGGTGGTAGCGTCCTCGACATGCATGCATCAGGAGTGATGCTGTGCACTTGGATGTGTGCCGTGAGTAAGACTGGTGTGGAGCAGTCTTCATCGAACAATTACGGACTCGTTCTCTTCCTTCACGAGATGTGAAATGTAGCGCTACTTCTGGTCGGCTGCATGTTAAATCGTGGACAGAATTCGTCAGAGACAATGCGGGGAGATCTTCCAATTTCCAACTTTATCCTAAGAAGGCGAGAATGGCCTGTGACTCACATCCACATAGGGAAAGATGGGCAATCGTAATAGTAAATTATGCACTATGATTGAAGTACTAGAAGTGTGTAGATCGGAATATGACTCTATCTGGTATACTTTTGTATACATAAGTTCGAGAATTAACCGTGAATGAATGTAGTGCGCTCCCATATACCTACATACGCAATCTAGTATATGTTACCCACAAAGTGGTGGAGGACTGGTTTATCGATGATACAGAAATTGGAAAACTGCTGTTGTATCATTCCTCAGCGTTAGGATTACCGAGAAATTGTTAAAATTGCTGAGACTGACCGCACTATCAAGTATGGTGCTTATTACAGTATATCGATGGTGTCTTTTCCGTCCCATCTACCCACTGGTACGCTATTGATTACCACATAATGATTGACTGGCGTCACTTGTTTGGGTTCAAAAGAGGATCTTGGTGGAAGCTACACTTTCTGGGGTTGGCATGCACCGAAACAGTGATCGTGTACATGACTGAAATATTATGGTTCAATCGAAATGGAACACAGAGACATGTACTACCACATTGTGGACGATGACTTTAGTTGTGGCGGTCATCAGTCACAGTTGCTTGGAAAAGCCCCGCTATACCACAACTTCTCCAGTTTCCATATGTAGCGATGTCTTCCGCATTTTTTTGACAATAACAAACACCGCCTATGCCTTTTATTTCAATCATCCTGTATGTTGTGTGGGCAGCAGCAGTATACTTTACATCATGTGATGTCCAGTTTCCTGTGAGAGCCAATGGATCGAAACGTGTTAATGTACATTTAGCACCCAGCACGGACGTCGAAGTTGGGGTGGAAATACAGAATGTATGGTGGTGTACGAAGTGGTAGTCATACATTTCTTGGACGTGTTACAGCAGAAAAAAGCAATGTTTCAAACAACAGCATAGGGACTCTCTCTTGCGACTGATAGTCTGTGGGATACTGGTCTTTGAAAGCGACTTCAATCACTGGCAACCTGCTCGAGTGGACCAGTACCTGTGTAAATAATAGGATGATCACATATGCTGTATGTCGGCACACCCATTGTATTGATTGACATCAGCGGGATTTTGTAGTTAGTAGTCTTTCTCTGTCGGAGGGTACAAAATAACGATGATAAAGAGAATATTTGGGTCACAGATCTCCTTCGGACTGCAGTATCTGTATACCGTCTGCAGACGTAGCGCAATGCAGTGGCAAAATCCTCGTCCTTCTTCCAATTCCTGTATGATGTGGAGTCTTCCTAATTTTCCTGATAAGGAACACCACTGTAACTGCTTGTACTGTTTTTTCTACTACCTCCTGTTGCAGGAGAAGCTTCGTTGGCACGAGTCTTACACATTATACACAGTTGATGGAGCTACAACATCATGTTCCCATTTCCACAGAGTACTCAAAAAATATGGTCTTGTCGCATTAACTCAGCTCGCACTGTTTCTCCACAGAATGCAGAAGGCCTTAAATATAGCGATCTCCGGCTTCCGTTCGGTTTCGACTTAAATAGGAACAAAGCTACAGCAAGGAGGGCAGGGCAGAGGCTGATGAACAGGTACAGGACGCAGAGGAGCTGTCTAAAACTCCACGCTATAGTTTAACTGTAGCAGATAGGTTCGAAAAAGGTGACTCGTTTCGAGATATAAGAGTGGCACGAGTATGATTCACTAATAGCTGTAATCATTAAAAGGCAACTCCATAGGATCTAACGTAGGTATGTGGTTGAATGGAGAGACTTGATTCCAAGAGAGAGCGTAACACTACCAGCGAGTCTTTTGTGTGCTTGTAGAACCAAAACCGATTTTTATGAGGTTGACAGTAACATACACATTGCGATCGTGTTGTTAATAGCGCGGTCCTTACGTGAAATGTATGTTGCAGGTGGCAGAATCTTTCTGTAGTCAGCTCAAAATGTCCGTTCTCAATAGTGTTCCTCGAAAAGAACATCGTCTTCCCTCCAGAGATTCCCCTTTCAACTGCCTGGTGAGTGTAATCTGATGACTGAAATAAAATTACTCGACATGCAAAGTCTTCCATGACCAGTTTAATTAATTAGCCTATTAATTTGATATTAATGACGTGCCGCCTGGCAGGTGGAAGAGATGGGTAGGGTGAAATGGATGTGATTCGGGAATGAGTGTGTCAAACAGGCGTTTTTTTTGTTTTTTTTTTCGTTGCAGCGATATCTTTTAACCGTATTTCAATCTTCCAACTACACAGTGAGAGACGACTATCGAAATAAAATCAGATGTATTACTGAATTTATAAAGTGATATCTAATACAAACCTGATATTTAAAATATCTCTGTGCTGTCACCATAAGAGACTTCATATGTGGCGAGGCATTTGGCTACTTTAAGAGAGAGTTCGAATGTGAGGAGGCGTCCTGTGAAAGTGATAAATCTTAGCACTCCATCATGATCCAAAAGTGAATTTAATATTCTGGTCCTGTGTTGCATGACGTAACAGATAAGAAAAGATTTTTTCTACATGATGAGAAAATAACTAGAGGAAATGGAGGCTAATCCGTACTGTTACAGGCTTTTCGCCAGTAACGATACTTCAGCGATATGAAAAAGCGTGTATGCCCTGATTTCTTCCGTCTTCAAAAATGGCTTGCATAAAAGAGTCGAATTTACATTTCGCGTGAGATAATCGAGGTTTATGGTCAGCGACGTCGCTGTCTCAGATTGGGTTCAAATGGCTCTGAGCACTATGGGACTTAACTTCAAAGGTCATCAGTCCCCTAGAACTTACAACTACTTAAACCTAACTAACCTAAGGACATCACACACATCCATGCCCGAGGCAGGATTCGAACCTGCGACCGTAGCGGCCACGCGATTCCAGACTGTAGTGCCTAGAACCGCAATGCCACCCCGGCCGGCTCAGATTGGGTAAAGTTGATTTTTTAAATTGGGGGTCTATGTTGGGGTGGAATTGGTTACAGCTACTATATACATCCAAGATGCGTCTGCTCGTTTCATACTGCACCACGGTTGGTTGCAAGGGTGGTCACGAAGCTTTGGCGACTGGAAGTTTGCGGCTTCGTTCAGCCAGTGACAGGTACACAGAACGCGCCGACCTGTCAGATCTTGCCCACGACTGCGGGCGCTGGCAAAGTGGCCAGCGTTCTGGGTGAGTGCGACAGAAACGTACGTGACTGTTGCGTGAGAGAAGATCCTAAATGATGGGTATTTCCACTGGACGTGTTGATAACATCCGAATTTCTACCACTCCAATCATCCCCAGATGACCTTCATGGCTGGGGTTGGTGCGCTCTGGCCTACATGTGCATCCACGACTGTGGCTGCGATCGCAGGTGTAGTTTCCACCGACGTCTGAGCGATGTGGGCCATGGGACATGAGTGCGTGGGATGCGCGAAGTTTCAGCAATCTCCGACATCTAGTCCTGGCAACTGCTTCTAAAGAGTGGATCGTAGTTTAAGTATGTCGTGTTTATTGCTTCTCAATGCATCGCATTGTGAGACGTAGCTCCGTATACCGATTCTGCCTTGGAGGCGGTTAAGTGGGAGATGTGTTTCAGAGCTGGATAGTGACAGATGGTGACGCGAGACTGGACGCGCACGTAGTTTATGTATCAGCCGATAGAGGACAGTATTGGATAGGGGACTGTGATTTAGTTTCGATTGTGCCCACCAGAGTGCACTAAAGTAATAGAATGTTTTTCATAAACTGTTCTAGTATTTTCATAAAGTGTTATTATGTCTTTTTTGTGTATGTAAAATGTTATAAATGTGTTTTAGCAGTATGAATGATGTGTGAGTGTGGTTTAAGGTTAATATGAAGATAATTGTTTAACGAGTTATCTAGCGGGATTTTGTGTTGGAACATTTCGAAGAAGTATGGATGTGGACGAAGAGGATTTTTGTAGAATAGATTTCTAAAGTAAGTTTACGGTAAAGGTAAAGGTAATTCAGGTACAAGTAACAGTAGTTAATAACTTTATGCATAAACAAAACTTCAGCATATTAGATAGTTACGTCGGTACAAAGTGTAGTCGTTAGGTTTACTATTTTGCGATTGGTTATTGATGAAAAGCGCGGACTGACGCGGGAGAATGTTGTTTTGCTATTGGCTGTTGAGTAAACTGACCAATGGTAAAGCAATATTCTTCGCGCGCCTTTCTCTGCTGGTAGAGAAGACTTAGAGTATTCTAGAGAGGAGTCGTAGCCTAGCCATGAAACAGTTCGGACGTGTGTAATAGTAGTTCCGATGGAAATGATTAGTTGCCGGATCTAGCAGTGTTTCATACATCAAAAGTGTTGTAAAGTGACGGCATCATTAGTCCGATGGGTGTGTAGAAATTCAGGAATTTTTTAGTGAATTTTGTGACCAGAAAAGACATAAATTCCGCGTGGCGTATTGAGCAGGTCGGTGGCTAAAAACTGTGACTCCATTAGGTACCGACGGACTTAATATTTGGCGAGCATCAATCAAAAACAATCTGTATTTTTGTAGCTATTACGTTTTCGGGAAATGCAACACCATAAACTTGCAAACGTGAGTAAAAGGTATTGTGAGTGACTGTGTTAAGACTAGCACGGGCTTGGCAGTGACACTTGTTGACCTAAGTTTCAAAATATATTAGGCCTAATTAAGGACAACATTTCCAACCTTTCATTTCGTGTGAAAACTTTCTCCCGAAACGTAGATTAGTGACTTTAATTGCAGCCTGGTTCACGTCGAAGTAGAGTAGGTTTCGCTCGGCTTCCATACTGATGATCTGCTGAGAGAATGTTCACAGGTAGGTGTAGGTTCGTCGTAAAGGGACGGAAGGAACCGCGCCGCCGCAGTTGAACTCTGTCTTACAATGGTAATTGTGTTGTCTCTATCCTATCACACAGTAGGCCGTCCTCCTTCCGAAGGTAGTGGAGAGGCAATTTAGGAATTCTATAGTGCTATAAAAACCCAATTGCTGCGGGAAATTCCCGATTGACAACGATCTCTGACACCTAGCCATGACAGTTTATTACTACGGATTGGATTGTAATGTAAGTGCGTCATGTTTAGTGCTTCTCAGTACATCACAGTCGAGTCTGTCTTGTGGGGGTATTTGTTGCTGTTGTTGTTGTTAATATCCCATCACGTGATAGACCTGTTCCTCCCTCCTTCTTTGTCCTGGTGTAGTGGAGAAAACCAGTCTTACGAATTCTATAGTGGTTTAAAAAAGAAAACTCTATAGCCATGAAGGTTGTAAATCACCACATACAATCGTGAAATGAAATAATAATAGGTTTGGATTATTTAATGAACTTTCTCGTCAGACACATGAGACTGTTGTTTACGCACACAAACCACTGTGCAGTGTCGATCTTTTTTATCTTGATTAGTTTTAAACTGTGTGAAGCAAATTACTTAAACGCTATTATACTAACGATTTAATCAATATTTCCCATAGCACATCTTTTGAAGCAACATTAGTGGCATCTCACATATCTTCTGCAAAGCAAATTACAGCTCTCCCTTCCTCTCTCTCTCTTTCTCTCTCTCTCTATGCAGCGATCCTTTCTTAAGTGTATTCGAGGCAGCCTACTGCTAGTTTTGTGACATCATCAATTTGTGCGTGCGTGTGTGTGTGTGTGTGTGTGTGTGTGTGTCTGTTTGTGTGCGTGTGTGTGTGAGTGTGTGTGTGTGAAATAGCTACCGCATCTGCCTTGCATTCCTTATATTACGATGCTGTGACCGGACATTAATTATTTATTAACTTCAGCAGTACTTCAGGATCGATTTCCAGTCAGGTATTTGCTTTAGAAGGAAGGTGTCTCTCACATGCGCTGGTATCCAGCATGTTGGTTCACGCATGCAGAAACAGGACTGAACATTTGAGATGGCAGCCGACAGCCGACAGTGGTGTGGCGAGCCTGGTGATGCTTTCAAGTCCCTCCGGTGCACCCTGACTCCGAGCATCCTGCGTGGGTGATGAGACAGAAGAAAGTTTTTCAGTTATTTTTAAGCGATCTGTGACAGTGCAATTACGTGTTTCCTTACGTGATCGGAATGAAAAAAGCACCGCAGTTGTTTAAATATTCCAAACACCAGCTTGTATACCATAAATTGTTCAAATAAAAAGTATACCACACATTGTCTAAATTGTTTAAACAATATTCCATACACTGCAATCGGTTTTCCTCCAAATTCCTTAAATAAATAAATAAACTTTATTCCATACACCGCCTCATATCCCATAAATTGCTTAAATAAGCAATATTCAACACATTGTCTAAATTGTTTGAACAAATTTCCATGTACTGCAATCGATTTCCCATCAAGATACTGTAAATAAATAAATTAAGTATATTTCATATATCGCCTTTTATCCCATAAATTGTTTAAATAAACCATATTCCACACAATGTCTAAATTGTTTAATCGGTATTGTATACATTGCAATCGATATGCTGCCAAATGGACACTGAACTAACTTTTCACGCCAATTTCGGAGGGGGGGGGGGGGGGGTGGGGTGTGGTGTTTCCCAGAAGGGATGCGTTAATTAATTGATCGATTTAGTTAATTAGCCAATTAAATTGATATCAAAAGTGTGCTTGTATCAGACAGATGTGAGGGAGGAGGAGGGGGAGGAAGAGTGGTGGGAGTTACTTGCACAACCTCTTAACCGAACAATATTTGAAGGAATTGTTAATAAGAAGAGCAGATATCCCCAGGGAGCCCATAATCCTCTTAGCAGAACAATAGCTTAGGGACCTGTCAATAAAGAGAGAATAATAGGCTTGTCCCTGAAGGTATACGCGCCCCTGATGTAGGCAACCCACAATGTGCGCTGGTGTCCTTTTTGCCCTACTACTGCTGTCTACCATGGTATGGTAAATGCCTGGTGGTCCTCTCCTTGTCCTATGAGCAGTACATCATATTACGTTGACATCCGCACGTCGGTGGCACCATTAGCATTGGGGCCAAGAGGATACAGTGCTCTTCTCAGATGAGTGCAGATTCAGTTTGAGGAGTGATTCTTGATGTGGGCTCATATAGTGAGAGGTGGGAACATGTAATGCAATTAGGAAAATTATGGAACATAATCGTTTTGATGATCGGCATAATGTTGCGTGTGTGTACTGACCTGCAAATCTTTGAACACGGTACACTCATCGGTTAACGTTATTGTGACACTGTATTCCTTTCACATGTTCGTGTTTTCGTTAGTGAATTTGGCCCTGACTTCATATTTGTAGGCAACCATGAGCGACCTCTCGAATAGCGTAGGTAGAGGAGCTCTTGGAACCAGCGGATTTTCGCAGAGTGGACTGGCCTGCCCGTTCTCCCAACTGAAACCGCATCGAACAAGTGTGTGACGCGTTGGGGAAACGTACCACAGCACATACACGTACACCAACGACTTATCATCCAGCACCTTTTGTGATGCCCAGAGGACACTACGAATCGCGGGTGACTTCAGTGTTATTATTGTCTTGAATAAAAGTTTCATTTTTGTTCGTCTCATTGCTTATGTCTTCCAGACACCTTCTGTGTTATACTACACCAGTTCTTACTATGCATCGTCCAAGCTTCATCGAGCTATTTCACTTTCGCCCTTAAGATTTGTACACCAGAGAATAAAGATGTATGGTTGTCGGTGAACTACAAGGAAAAATTTTCTGACTTACGCAAGTAATGTTTAACGTTTATAACTGCCAAATTATTGCACCTTCTTTTTTAAATCTACACTACAGGCCATTAAAATTGCTACACCACGAAGATCACGTGCTACAGACGAGAAATTTAACCGACAGGAGGAAGATGCTGTGATATGCAAATGATTAGCTTTTCAGAGCATTCACAAGAGGTTGGCACCGGTGGCGACACCTATAATGTGCTGACATGAGGAAAGTTTCCAACCGATTTCTCATACACAAACAGCAGTTGACCGGCGCTGCCTGGTGAAACGTTGCTGTGATGCGTCGTGTAAGGAGGAGAAAAACGTACCATCACGTTTCCGACTTTGGTAAAGGTCGGATTGTACCCCATCGCGATTGCGGTTTATCGTATCGCGACATTGCTGCTGGCGTCGGTGGAGATCCAATGACTTTTAGCAGAATATGGAATCGGTAATAGGGAACGCCGTGCTGCATCCCAACGGCCCCATATCACTTGCGGTCGAGATGACAGGCATCTTATCCGCATGGCTGTAACGGATCGTGCAGCCACGTCTCGATCCCTGTGTCAACAGATGGGGACGTTTGCAAGACAACAACCATCTGCACGAACAGTTCGGCGACGTTTGCAGTAGCATGGACTATCAGCTCGGAGACCATGCCTGCGGTTACCCTTGACGCTGCATCACAGACAGGAGCGCTTGAGATGGTGTTCTCAACGATGAACCTGGTTGCACGAATGGCAGAACGTCATTTTTTCGGATGAATCCAGGTTCTGTGTTTGGCGACATCGCGGTGAACGCACATTGGAAGCGTGTATTCGTCATCGCCATACAGGCGTATCACCCGGCGTAATGGAATGGGATGTCATTGGTTACACGTCTCGGTCACCTCTTGTTCGAATTGACGACACTTTGAACAGTGGACGTTACATTTCAGATGTGTTACGACCCGTGGCTCTACCCTTTATTCGATCCCTGCGAAACCCTACATTTCAGCAGGATAATGCACGACCGCATGTTGCAGGTCCTGTACGGGCCTTTCTGGATGCAGAAAATGTTCGACTTCTGTCCTGGCCAGCACATTCTCCAGATCTCTGAAAACGTCTGGTCAATTGTGGCCGAGCAACTGGCTCGTCACAATACGCCAGTCACTACTCTTGATGAACTGTGGTATCATGTTGAAGCTGCATGGGTAGCTGTACCTGTACACGCCATCCAAGCTCTGTTTGACTCAATGCCCAGGCGTATCAAAGCCGTTAGTACGGTCAGAGGTGGTTGTTCTGGGTACTGATTTCTCAGGATCTATGCACCCAAATTGCGTGAAGATGTAATCACATGTCAGTTCTAGTATAACATATTTGTCCAATGAATACAAGTTTATCATCTGCATTTCTTTTTGGTGGTGCAGTTTTAATGGCCAGTAGTGTAAATAAAAATCTAAATATATACTTTTTCTGTGGTGTTAGAAAACGCTTTCGAGGATAACTTCAATGACATTACATGTATGGAACTTGATCAAATAGTAACACACTAACAACGCCGCAAAGCACTGTCTGTCCCAAGGTCAGAAGGGAAGGTTCCCCAAAACATCTTTTCTGTTGTACGAAATGTAACCACTCACTTAACTCAGGTACGATTCGTGTTTTTATTATTGTCACTGTCACATCAAGTAATACAACAGTTGTAGTCTGTAAAAGATAAAAATATTCGTAGACACCATCCTGACAACTGTAACAGAGTTTGAAATTGATTTCCACGAAATTGATGACAGCACGAAATGTTGAAAGGAGTAAATTCGTTGGAATATAATCTTCACAGAACACATCTTTGGCTGATCCCACTCGCACACTCAACCTTCTTCGAAGTGACATGTGAACTCTGACTGTTACCTCTGCTAAAATGTTAGTTACACTTCCCTCTTAAGTTGTACTTTTTCGTTGAGGCGTTTCATTCTTCACGTTTACAGTTTCTTGAATTCTATTGCAATGTTTTCAAGCACAGATCGTTATACCATTCGATATGCAACTGCACTCGTTGTCAAAGGCAATATTCACCTTCAACGAAAAGCATATCCTGCTTTTCAGCTGTCGTATACATTGTGAATGCCTGAGTAACTTCATGAGCGAATTGTCTGTTCACTACAACAGTGGAGTACAGACTGAAGGCCTTCAAGTGCACATGTGAACACACTAGCCGTCGCTGAGTTACGTGTTCGCTAATTTTTGGTATACTAGGGTAGACGTCTGTCTTCTCCTGACGTCAGCACAATGGTTTGTGGCGCCAGATGTTAAGTCCCGTAGTGCTTAGAGCCATTTGAACCATTTGAATTTGAACTGACGAAAAGCATATAGCAAGCTCTGATACTGGAGGATAATACTGCGAGTCTAGTTTCATCTGTAGGCGAAATGGAACATAGTACATTCTATGCTACAGCCTACAACAAACTCCTGAGCTAAGGGCTCCGAAAAGTGTTTTTCCATTAAATTAAATGCTTATAATTGGCTTTAACATCATTGACATTTTGCTGTTAATGTATTGTGTCTTCAGTGATTCAGTAACTGGGGTAAATAGCACGTATTGATACTTGTAATTACACACTTACATGCCCTCATTTAAGTTTCTTAAATTATTTACAAGGGCACTTGCAATAACTCATTATATTAAAAATTTAAATAAACTTAAGAATTTTAATGAAGAATTAATTAAGGTTACCGTACTTATTTCATCTACGTTTACAGGGTTACTCTGCAATTCACAATTAAGTGTCAGGTAGAAGGTTCACCGAACTGCCTTCAAGCTGTTTTCTTCCCGTTCCATTCTCGAACTGCGCACGGGAAATATGAGCACTTCAGCCTTTCTGAGCGCGCTCTGATTTCTCTTATTTTATCATAATGATCATTTTCCCTATGTGGGTGGGGGCCAACAGAATATTTTCTCAATCAGGTGAGAAGTTGCTGATTGAAATTTCACGATAATATCCTGCCGCAATGAAAAACGCCTTTGTTTTAATGAGAGCAATCCCAATTCACGCATCATGTCCGTGGCACATTCTCACCTGTTTCACGATAATATGAAACGAGCTGTCCTTATTTGATATTTTTCAATATCCTCCACATCTGAGCACTACTCATTCCACTTGCATTTACAGTCAGTGCCTTGTTTATCTCAGACTTTCGGCAAATCGAATAAAATTTTGGTATCTAATCCTAAATTGTCTGTTAGCGTACTACGGTCTGAAGAAGAGCTTTGATGGGCACATAGGAAATTTGCAGAGCTGTTATCTTTCCTCAGATGAAAGTCGATTGACTTCTCCTTAATAATGGAGTAGGCTATTCTGAAATTTGTAAAATAACTACGTAACAGATATAACAAAAGCAACAACACATCAGAGACAAATAGAGTAGCTTAACTAAACAAACACTGTGCTTTTTCCTCGTTTCACGAATTTTATTAATGTTACTGCACAACCTAGGTTTCGGTCTATAAGCACATTTTAAAATACAAAATGGGCTTATAACCCAAAAATTAGATTGTGCAGCAACAATAATAAAATTTGTCAAACAAGGCAAAAGAGCAGCGTTTGTTTAGTTAATTTATATTGTTTCACCAAGAATCCACAGTTGATTGAATTAAAATAAGTATAGTAACATCAGCAAAACCACCAACGACTTCAGCACCTGCAACTTTTTGCACCAGCCAACGAAAAATAATTTTGATTACTTTACCTTAGTTAACAGGATAACTGATGTTTTTTGAAACACATGAATCATCTTTCTCAGGTTATAAGCTCCTGTTGATTCAGTGTCTGCGAATTAAATTTCGGTTTACAAAACAGAATAATTCAGAGAAAAGAACATCATCACTAAATTAGTCAGTGATTCCACGATGAGGTATCAAAGAAACATACAGAAACTTCTAAAAACCATTAAAAGTTATCACCATAAAATTCAAGCAAATATATGACGCAAAAGAAACGAAAACACCAAACCTACACGGTCTAAAAAAAAGTGCAGAAACACAACTATCTGATAGATCCTTAACAACTAGCGAGACATTCATATACATTACAACAGAAAGTACACACTTTCACAAACAATAGGAAACTACAAAATGCCAACGATCTGATAGAAAAGACAAAAGACATAAATATATCACCTAAAGCAAATGTAGTATTTTTTCACATTATAGCCATGTTCACAAATGTGCTAGTAGGAGAAACAATCAGCATTATTAACAGACAACTGCTGAAACAAGGGAACACAACAAATGCACTTGTGGATGGAACTGAAGCCTTCTTTAAGATTACAACAGAACAACTTCACTTTCAACAAGGAGTCATTTTTTCAAAAAGAAGGTCTACCAGAGGGTTCACACATCAGGGCTCTACTTGCAAACGTATTTCTGAACCACACTTAAAACAAAATATTCAGTGAAATAATACATCCAAAACAATACAAGGTTATATACTGGTACCGCTATGTGGAAAACATTTCTTTGGAAGATGATAAACACACAGATAAAACAACTACAAAGTGACAAACACCGTTCAACCTAAAATATCATTCACCACTGTGACAGAAGTAGACATGAAACTTAATTTCCTAGACATCGCCACACACATAATTACCAAAAAACATAATTTTGGAATATTCAGGAAAGCCACAGCCACAAGTACAACAATTCCAATCATCCACAGAAGACACACAAACTTTCAAGTTTCCGACACATGCTACACAGGGTTAATAGAAAACTAGACTAACTCAGCTACACACGGGAGTCAAACACAATGCGCCAGATAGCCGGAGAGAATGGGTACAACACACAAACAACTAAACAAACTGAACAACAAAATTAAAAAGCAAATTAGAAAAGAACAGACGATTAATCAATTACCAGCCAGAACAAAAAAACGGTTCAAATGGCTCTGAGCACTATGGGACTCAACTGCTGAGGTCATTAGTCCCCTAGAACTTAGAACTAGTTAAACCTAACTAACCTAAGGACATCACAAACATCCATGCCCGAGGCAGGATTCGAACCTGCGACCGTAGCGGTCTTGCGGTTCCAGACTGCAGCGCCTTTAACCGCGCGGCCACTTCGGCCGGCACCAGCCAGAACAAAGTGCCAGGAACACTAACACAGGACAAATACATGTAACCAGAAACACCTTAAGCTGACGGAACACGGACCGTGCCCTCGCAGGCTGAGCGTTCAGAGTGCCGAGTTTCTGACATCAAAATGTGGAAAACGCACGTTGAGGCGTCATCCAAACGTGCAGAGCAATATTTAGCATGTCAGATATTCTAAACGTTAGCTTGAACGTAGACCAGTGACATGACACCATTTCTCATCACTACAGAGTTTCGAGGCACCATGTTGGCATTCAGTTGACGCCCGTACGTATATATGCCGTTTCTAAGCACCAGCAAGTTGAGGACCTCCCTAAAACCCGTTGTTAATTATAAGATTTGTTTGAAAAAATCACGGGAGTTAAAACAATTATTATAACTTGGGTATCATAAAAGTATGCCATTTCAAGGCAACAATCCATTGAGGCTCCATCAAAAATTCGTTGTTCTTGGTACACGTTGTTATGAATAAACGTCAGTTAACAACATATCTACGATTAAAACTTTCAGGAGATGGTAAGATGTAAAGTATGATGGTGGTTCATTTATGGTCGGTGTTATTTGGATGTCGGTTTTCTTGTGTGAGATGATATGCAAAAGTGGAGAGTCTGCTGTCCCTTTTTAAGTCTTTGAGATGATCAGAACATATAGTTTTTAAATGTGTGCATGTTTTGCGTATGTAGACAGACTGGCATGAACTACAAGTGAACCGATAGAGTCCAGCTTTGGAAAAATCGCCTGTGGAGATGTTCTTAATGTTTAGATTTTTATGTAGTGTGTTGTTGGTGTGGAATTATATTTGTAACCTTTGTTTCTTCAGAATGTTCCCGACCGTTATGTTCTTTGTAAAGCCGTCGGCACTCAGAACGTGCTTTTGAACGTCAACGTTTCGCGTGCCGAGTTGAACGTGCTGCTGAACGCTCATAAATGATGCGACTTGTACACACGGTAGGTGTTCCTCACCGCGATATACATGATAGCTGCGCCCTCCAGCAGCAACTGTCGGATGTATATGGCTCGAAAATCACACAGTTTACGAAATGGACGGACGTAAAATTCCTACGTCACCTCTATTAAAACGGACTTTTCACCCCTTGTCCAAACGCTAGTCATGTTTTTCTGCCTGTAGTATACATAAAGAAAAACTTCAGTAACTATAAACATATTATAAAGCGAAAAGAAAGTACCATCACCAGTCAGTAAGGACATTGGCTTATAAAAGTGCCATTACAAATAGTGCGATATAAATTTACAATATCTCTTCACCTAAGATAAAAATTATTTCATCATTCTCACTACTTACAAGGGAACCTCCCCATCGCACCCCCCTCAGATTTAGTTATAAGTTGGCACAGTGGATACGCCTTGAAAAACTGAACACAGATCAATTGAGAAAATAGGTAGAAGTTGTGTGGAACTGTGAAAAAATAAGCAAAATATACAAACTGAGTAGTTCATGAGAAGATATACAACATCATGGACACTGGAAACGGAAGAGCCCTGTGGTCTCGTAGTAATGTGAGCAGCTGCGGAACGAAAGGTCCTTGGTTCAAATCTTCCACCGAGTGAAAAATTTAATTCTTTACTTTCAGTTTACGTGACAAACTCATATGTTTTCATCACTTTTTTGGGAGTGATTATCACATCCACAAGAAAACCTAAATCGGGCAAGGTAGAAGAATCTTTTTACCCATTCGCCAAGTGTACAAGTTAGGTGGGTCGACAACATATTCCTGTCATGTGACGCACATGCCGTCACCAGTGTCGTATAGAATACATCAGACGTGTTTTCCCGTGGAGGAATCGGTTGACTTATGACCTTGCGATCAAACGTTTTCGGTTCCCATTGGAGAGGCACGTCCTTTCGTCTACTAATCGCACGGTTTTGCGGTGCGGTCGCAAAACACAGACACTAAACTTATTGCAGTGAACAGAGACGCCAATGAACGAACGGACAGATCATAACTTTGCGAAAATAAAGAAAGTAAAATCTTCACTCGAGGGAAGACTTGAACCAAGGACCTCTCGTTCAGTAGCTACTCACGCTAACCACGGGACCACGGCGCTCCTGAGCTCAGATTGTCATAATGTTGCCTATGTGGCCCATAGAATACTCAGTTTGTATATTTTGCTTATTATTTCACAGTTTCACACAACTACTTCTTGTTTTCTCAATTGATCTGTGTTCAGTTTATCGAGGCCTATCCACTGTGCCAACGTATAACTAAATCTGAGGGGGGTGCGATGGGGAGGTTCCCTTGTTAGTAGAACCAAGAGGTCATTCCTACCCGATCACCGTTCATATTCAGTAGCAGAATCCTACAGCATGGGAAATACGAAACTTGGAACAAGAAATAGCGAAATATCTTAGTGCAAGTAGTGCATGCTGTCATGAGAATGTTCCGGAAATGCATCGTTGCCACGGTAGATGGAGCTGACGAATGAAAGTCCTCTGACAACTGCCGTGTGTTACCTGTGTATTGTAGGCTGCTTGATTAGCACAGCGTACTGTAAGCAGCAGAATGGTCCGGTATTCGTGTAGGAAACAAGCTGAGAGGGTGTTTGTGTACGGCCAAGCAGATGGAAACGGAAGAGAGGCACGACCTGGTCCTCCAAACATGGAGCACGCAGTGTCCGCCACGTCCCTGCACGTTCGTTTGTCTCAAAGAACCCACGATCACACAAACGCCCAAAACGGGCTTGAAATGATGTGTGATGTGGTTTGTGTCTGTGAGGTACTTGTTTTGTTACTGCCGTCGTGCCTCTCGACCGTTTCCATCTGCTTGGTTGCACCCAAACACCATCTCGGCTTGTTCCCGTCACGAATACCGGACCATTCTGCTGCTTACAATACGCTGAGTGAATCACACAGCCTGCAATATACAGGGTGTTACAAAAAGGTACGGCCAAACTTCCAGGAAACATTCCTCACACACAAAGAAAGAAAATATGTTATGTGGACATGTGTCCGGAAACGCTTCCTTTCGATGTTAGAGCTCATTTTATTACTTCTCTTCAAATCACATTAATCACGGAATGGAAACAGCAACAGAACGTACCAGCGTGACTTCAAACACTTTGTTACAGGAAATGTTCAAAATGTCCTCCGTCAGCGGGGATACATGCATCCACCCTCCGTCGCATGGAAGCGCTGATGCGCTGATGCAGCCCTGGAGAATGGCGTATTGTATTACAGCCGTCCACAATACGAGCACGAAGAGTCCCTACATTTGGTACCAGGGTTGTGTAGACAACAGCTTTCAAATGCCCCCATAAATGAAAGTCAAGAGGGTTGAGGTCAGGAGAGCGTGGAGGCCATGGAATTGATCCGCCTCTACCAATCCATCAGTCACCGAATCCGTTGTTGAGAAGCGTACGAACACTTCGACTGAAATGTGCAGGAGCTCCATCGTGCATTAACAACATGTTGTGTCGTACTTGTAAAGGCACATGTTCTAGCAGCACGGGTAGACTATCCCGTATGAAATCATGATAACGTGCTCCATTGCGCGTAGGTGGAAGAACATGGGGCCCAATCAAGACATCACCAACAATGCCTGCCCAAACGTTCACAGAAAATCTGTGTTGATGACGTGATTGCACAATTGCGTGCGGATTCTCGTCAGCCCACACATGTTGATTGTGAAAATTTACAATTTGATCACGTTGGAATGAAGCCTCATCCGTTAAGAGAACATTTGCACTGAAATGAGGATTGACACATTGTTGGATGAACCATTCGCAGAAGTGTATCCGTGGAGGCCAATCAGCTGCTGATAGTGCCTGCACACGCTGTACATGGTACGGAAGCAACTGGTTCTCCCGTAGCACTCTCCATACAGTGACGTGGTCAACGTTACCTTGTACAGCAGCAACTTCTCTGACGCTGACATTAGGGTTATCGTCAACTGCACGAAGAATTGCCTCGTCTATTGCAGGTGTCCTCGTCGTTCTAGGTCTTCCCCAGTCGCGAGTCATAGGCTGGAATGTTCCGTGCTCCCTAAGATGCCGATCAATTGCTTCGAACGTATTCCTGTCGGGACACCTTCGTTATGGAAATCTGTCTCGATACAAACGTACCACCGAGCGAGGTGGCGCAGTGCTTAGCACACTGGACTCGCATTCGGGAGGACGACGGTTCAATCCCGTCTAAGGCCATCCTGATTTAGGTTTTCCGTGATTTCCCTAAATCGTTTCAGGCAAATGCCGGGATGGATCCTTTGAAAGGGCACGGCCGATTTCCTTCCCAATCCTTCCCTAACACGAGCTTGCGCTCCGTCTCTAATGACCTCGTTGTCGACGGGACGTTAAACACTAACCACCACCACCACTACAAACGTACCGCGCCACGGCTATTGCCCCGTGCTAATCCATACATCAAGTGGGCACCTGCCAACTCCGCATTTGTAAACATTGCACTGACTGCAAAACCACGTTCGTGATGAACACTAACCTGTTGATGCTACGTACTGATGTGCTTGATGCTAGTACTGTAGAGCAATGAGTCGCATGTCAACACAAGCACCGAAGTCAACATTACCTTCCTTCAATTGGGCCAACTGGCTTTGAATCGAGGACGTACAGTACATACTGACGAAACTAAAATGAGCTCTAACATGGAAATTAAGTGTTTCCGGACACATGTCCACATAACATCTTCTCTTTATTTGTGTGTGAGAAATGTTTCCTGTAAGTTTGGCCGGACCTTTTTGTAACACCCTGTAGAAGGAAGACACGGCACGTGGTAAGAGAAACCTCCATTCGGCAGCTCCGTCTACTGTGGCAACGATGCATTTCCGGACACTTGTTCATAGGACCCTTTTTCCTCGATTTCCAGTTATAAATCCGTCCCTGCGGCTTGTAGGTTTTATTAATTTTCACCCTGTATTTACATAACATCGACTATTATGGAACAAAATTCTATTCTAAACAGAAGAAAATCGGTGAATACGTGAGCGGCGACAAAAATGTAGCGACTGTCTATGATTATGGAGACGTAAATGTTGGTTCAAATACAGTTTTGCGTAAAATGCGTGGGATGTAAAAAAACATGGGAGTGAAATATAAGAAAAGATGTGGAATATAGTGCACACAATTCTAATTGAAAGAGACATCCACCAAAGATGCACGACTGAAAGGAAAGTGTGACATACACAAACATTACTCACAGAATTAAAAAAAAAAGGTAGATTTCCTCATGACTACTTTGCAGGTGATATGCTGTCCAAACGATAAAAAAGCACGAAGAAAGCCAACTCGTAAAAATTTATTTTCATAAGCAATGTAATTCCAGGTGAACAGTCGAAACAAGTTAAACAAGTTAAACCAAATTAATATGTTATAGTTTTTAGGCCTAAAACAGAAAAAAACATGAACTTTGTATGATTTTTACAGAAATAAATGGAGATATGCAGCGGATGAAACACGCGTGTCGAATCATGTCTGCGTAGACATTGTGTTTGCATAAGGCAAAAAGAAAATTAAAAAGCTTCTTTATTAGACGTGAATTGTATGTCCATTGAACGATATTGCCCTTCTGCCTTCGCCTTAAAGTATTTGATACAGATTTTGTTTGCTGAATAGCTGGACGTTCGTCCTGGTGGAGAGACCGACGCTACTCTCCCATCATATCGATATTTCCACAGCCCTGATACCATAATTCAGTTGCTTTGATGTCTTGATGAAAGCACTGATCTGGTCCCTCAGTAACATCAGCATTGAGGAGGGTGGCTGTATAGAATCACATGAAATCAGTGGAAGGAATCGCTGTTGAGTTTCAAAGTCCATCTAGCAAAATGGCTACGTGTATGGAGTTGGATGAATTGTGTAAAACGGTCTAGCAGCTCTGTACAAGGTACACATGTCTGTACTCAGTGATAAGTGACGCTTTAGGCGGTTTAATTAGCGATGCCACTAGACATTAGATGACAGGCAACGATTGATTTGGAGTAATGACGTACGCTATACCCTGTCACTCTCCGATGGAATGGTTCAGGTTTAGCGAAAGCGTGGAGATCGTTGCTTACGGGCAACAGTGGAGTACAGAGGAGGTTGGGTTATGGTATGCGGGTGTTTCTCATGGTTAGGTGTGATCCCCTTATTGGTCTCAAGGAAACGCTAAATGCGGAAGGATATGAACGCATTTACAGCCTTGTGTACTGTGTACAGTAGACGAACAGTTCGGAGACGACGATTGTTTTGTACCAGCATGACAATGCACCCCGTCGTAAAACAACTTCTGTGAGGCAATGATTTGCTGACTGTGACATTCCTGAAAAGGATTTGTCTGCCCGGGGTCCCAAAGTAAACCCAGTGAAATACGTTTGGGGTGTGTTAGGAGGTCGACTTCGCTCGATACCCCATCGTCCAACATTACTATCTTCTCTGATTTCGGCTCTTGAGGAAGAACTGGGTGCCATTCCTGTGTAGACATCTCACTGAAAATGTCCCCACCAGAGTCCAGGCTGTAATAAAGGTGAACAGTGGACACAACACATATTAATTTTCACTAATAGGTGTCCGAATTCTTCTTATCATGTACATCATTAAGATGAATAAAAAGTATATTTTTAAAATACTTAGTGTTAATTGTAAACCAAAAATTGTGGGTTGAACAGCTTTATCATTTAGGACACAACATATTAAAAAACAAAAGAGTTAATAACTTTCATAGGAAAAATTTTTCCATCGCTGATTTGTGATATCGAACAATATCTACGATGCTTCCACTTCTTTAGTCTTTAGTCTCTCAGGGGTTCGTTCATTCAATTCCTGTCACCGAGGCGGTGTGGTTACCACATTGTACTCGTATTCGAGAGAATGATAGTTCAAATCCCTATATGGTCAACCAGGTATAGGTTTTACATGTTTCCTTAAATCACTTAAAGTGAATGCCGGAATGTTTCCCTTGACAGGGCACGACCGATTTTCTTCCGCATCCTGTCTCACTCCGACCTGATGCTCTGTCTCTAATGATCTAGATGTCGACGTTATGCTAAACCCTAATCATCCCTCCTTCCAAGCCTGTCTCTCGCTTAAGCCAACGGGAAGTAAGAAATAATATGCATAGTTCTGTTACCATCCCACAGTGTTTGAAGTAGATACGTACGAACCACCACCACGTTTACTTCCTGGTCTCGTGTAACCCAGAAGACATTCGATGGCAATAAAATCTTTCTGCTCAGTGGACGCCTTCTCATAGGGGTCACTGACACTTTGGTTCTCCGATGGAGCTGAGGCCAAGTGGTGTGAATAATGTACACTCTTTGACACAAAACAGAGCCAGCACAAAACACGCCATGGCACAAGCCGCTGCAGAGTCCAAGTCCACACTGATCGCGACATGACACAAATATTGCCACCACGTTGATAATACACTGTCTGCACCATCTCGCAACACTGTAGGCTGTGGCAGTTCCTGAAGGAACTGTTGTCTTCTTTTGGAACTGGCACGCTAAGTCCAACCGTAAGTCTAGCGGTAAATCACGCACCATCAGAATGCACTACCTCACATCCGAAGCCGCTCGTTGTCTTTCGTCTAGATACTAATTTCATGAGTGTAATTCTAGCACAGCTATGTTGCATTTCACCTTCTGGCAAAACTGTAATAACAGTTCCTCCCAGTAACATTTTTGCAAAAGACTGTCTGCTCCAGAACGCCGCATGCGTCAGAACTCTCCGGGCCCACTTGCTGGCGCCGAACATCGGCTGCTGAGGCGGCACTGGTCTTCGTCGCAATTAATCGAAAGCGTCGGCTACCGCTCATTGCTTTGGACAGTATAAAATGTTTTACTGTTGTTGCGTGATGCTCCACAAAAAATATCTAGAATTGGCATTTCATGATCGATAGCAGCGATGGCAGACGACCCGTTTTATATGGTGAGTATTGTATTACATACACAAGATAAGTGTATGGTTCACAATTAATTTTATAGTTTGTGATCCAATTTGGCTACCTCACTACGTTGTTTAACGTTATTTTTAATGCTTTATATCTAGTCCCTTTCCCTTTTGGAAGAGATCCTTCATGCAATTTTCTGGACAGAAATTCGTATGTTATCGTCAGTCAATAACTGTGGTGTCACGAATTTTATGCTCGTGAATTGATTTCTTACGGTAAATGTAATTGATAAATAGTATCACTACCATGCAGTACATGCTCTATAGCAGCGGAGGCACACTGCAAATTTTGAGGTTCATGTATGGATTCATCGAAAACGTAAAGCTGATCAAAAGTGATAATTAAGGCACTGAATTAGATTTTAACCAACAAAATTGCGTATTTATCACAGAGGAACCATAGTCAGTTCATAACTATTCCTCTGACGTATGGGTCCTACGCGACGAGCAAAACTCAAATTTGTATGGTTGACGGTCGAGTCGAAGTTCTTCAGAGACGTTTTTATAGTGTAAAAGCTTGGTATTCACAAACCAGACTTCTACGGCCATTAACACAGCTCGGTGAGTCGAGCTTGGAGAAGACTTAACGCGTAAAAGTATTATTCAGATTTTGTTAAAGAATTTCTTCCAGATATTTGCAGCTGCATTACATGAAACGGAAAATATTGACCTAGAGTGCATCGTCCTGCACTACAATCAGAACTGAAAACTGTCGCCGCCCTTGTATCACAAAACAGTTCTCTTTCATTGCAACATTGGTCGCTGAGCATAATGCAACGTTAAAGATAAGAAAAGTTGCTACTTACATGAAGTACGGCATTCCTGATATCCGAAAATTAAGTTTTCTGTCACAGTATCTCATTTTACACGAAGAATGTGTAGCATAAGTCATCGAAATAGAAAGGAAATTCCAAGTGAGTTTAGCGGAACAATTGAAGACCTGTTGTTGAAGTAAGTTCATTCTCACAGAACAGCCAAAGATTTGCAACTGTGTTCCTAATTGTAGTTGTGCAAGTAACAGCTGAGTAGGAAGAAGTTTGTCTTGATCGTTTTATACGGGCGCTCTGAGGGGGGCGCGACAGTGTTTGGGTTTTATGCAGCGCTATCTCCTGGTGCTTTCTGACGTTGCGTATTCGGTTTGGCAAACCAGCCAACATTCCATTCTCCAAGAATCACTGGGCATGTGCTTCGGTGCCTGATAGAGATAGGAAATATCTTGCGACGGAATAAATAGCAATAATAATAGTAACAATAATAAACTAATAAATAATTAAATCTAATGCATTAAGAAGATAGTTGCCAGTTGACAATAAGAATAGACTGTCGTTCAGTTGGCGCAATGCAAAGGTTTACTTAGTACTTTGTTACTGAATTCCGTTCTTGCTATTTTCACAGAAATTAGAAAAAAAGAACTGAAATGATGCACAACGGTAGTCCAATGAGCTTTGAATCAGCAACTGTCCTTGCCTTAGATCACGATATGAGCATGGCGCCACGGAGCAACCATGACACTTCTTCTTTTAGCTCTATGCCACCGCTCTGCTACTTGTTAGTGCAGACAGTTCACAACATGAAATACCAAACCAGTTAACATTTAAGCGTGGAATGACCTTCCTAGAGTCGAAAAATTAAATTTACGATCTCGATCTCATATAAACGCAATGACTACTCAGATTACTTCCTCAGAATGTAGAGGGAATATTACTAGAATTTAGCAGGATCACTCATCACCTATCCCGAATGTGAGTGAACGATCACAATGTGACAAACGTCGTCAACAATACTGACAAGTCTCTACTGCACTAGCAATTGAGCTGCGCCACCAGACGCTGAACTAAGGGACGGCTTCAAACCGACACTAGACTGCACAGTTGAAAAATACAAATGAGTTGCACACTTATCCTGCTCGGTTTGCTGCGAAAACTTGCATTAAAGAATTAAAAATGTATACAAATCAATCTTGTCCAAAATGTCAATAAACAGTAAGATACTGCGCACTACCAACCTCAAATAAATTATTTTTATATCCAGTCCAGTGTCATACCAATTAGACTATCATAAATACCACCGAAATGTGGAGATATTATGGATAATACAACACTAATATACCCATGCCGCAAAGGAATAAATTTAAATGTGGATTCACAGGGAAAAATTGAACGTATGACTTCAGTAACAGAAACAAAACAGTAAGATGCGGAGTTGTGCACTTTCATACGTTTTTCATCTCCAGATCTACCATAGGTAATGCACACTAACAAGGGTGTTCATTGGATCCATGATTTATCCCGTCTTGTTTGATATCGAGATGATAAACGAAATACAGATTCGTCTCCAAAAAATGCTTCCAATGGCTCTGACCACTATGGAACTTAACATCTGAGGTCATCAGCCCCTAGAACTTAGAACTACTTAAACCTAACTAACCTAAGGACATCACACACATCCATGCCCGAGGCAGGATTCGAACCTGCGACCGTAGTGGTCCCGCGGTTCCAGACTGAAGCGCCTAGAAACGCTCGGCCACACCGGCCGGCGACTCGTCTCATTTACCGTGGGTTCGAATCTGTTCAGAGACTTTTTCTTGTTTCGTTGATGGTGTGACATGGAATTCGCGGTGCAGGCGACTAGACGACTATGGCTGCCCTTTCGAGATTGCAGGAGACATGTGACACAAAGTGTTGAGATTCAACACTTAATTAGTGACAGTCAGCAGTTCAATTAAAATAGTAGCGAAAGGAATTGTTAAGATACAGCTTTTGTAGAAACATTGGAACTGTTTTAGAAAACAGCTACGGTCTTAGAAAGGGAGCACTTTACACCCATATGGTCAAGGCACTGCTATACTGATCACTCTCTCATTGGAATAATCGTAGCTGAGGCACATAGCTCGCAGAATGAAAGATTAGCGTACGCCTAGCTTACGCGCTAAATGCCCTTTTTGGAATAAAAAGGTTTACATTACAAACTCAGTGTGATATAAAGAGTGGTAATAAGTCAGAATATTTCATCGAGAGAGTTTGGATAAGCTAAACAGTAGGCGTTAGTATGAGGTAAGTTCCATTTAAATTAATAGGGGAACTTACCTCATTTTAAAGATTTACATTTACTCTCTTCAAATAAAACACAACAATGTGAATAAAATAATTTATTTGCACCCAAAATAAACTATTGTAAATGACTTAACTGAGTCAAGTTTGCCACTTGAATACTAACTATATATGCAACGTTCGAAACTCTTTACTTCAACCAAACTCTACTACATATTTCAAAATCTTAAACATGACTGTGAAACAGCAACTGTGTAAATCTGAAGAGATTGAAAATTCAGCCAACCAGTCCCAAACCAAGGTACATTAGCGCTTGACCTAGGTTTCGATATTTGTTCAGAAATTGTAAGCCTTGTTACATCACATGACGGTACATTAGACTAGATGAAACCGAGCAACTCTTGTCATATACAAAATTGACAAAGCAAGAATTATCCCAAGCGAAGTCGCTTGCCGGAGTGGCCGAGCGGTTCTAGGCGCTTCTGTCTGGAACCGCGGTACCGCTACGATCGCAGGTTCGAATCCTGCCACGGGCATGGATGTGTGTGATGTCCTTAGGTTAGTCAAGTTTAACTAGCACTAAGTTCTAGGGGACTGATGACCTCAGATAGATGATAAGTCCCATAGTGCTCAGAGCCATTTGAACCATTTTTGAACCAAGCGAAGTCTTTAGGTAGAAGCCAGATTACATATATCGTACTTCAGAATGAATACTCATTAGTAAATAAATACCCATAGGTAGAAGCACTTGCCAACATAAAATTTTAATAGGCGTTACACGATAAAATATTTGCATAAGTCACGTATACATCATGCCAGAGACTATGGCCAACTGCCAGACAGCTGTTGAGAGTACAGTGCTTTTTTTAACTTTGGTTTAATTTTTGGCCCCAACATTTTTTTGAATTAATTCTAGTGTGCTCAGAATTGATATGGATTTTTATGTAGTAGTAATAGTAGATGAGTATGTTGAGTGCAGTTGACACGTGCTATGTAATACCTGAAAATTTTTGTAAATAAAATTAGTTAAAAATTAAAATTCATATTAAATTAAAATTAATTTAATTAACTCGTCAGAAAAAGGGTGTGCAATAAAAGCATGCTAACTGCACTCAGCGTACCCACTTACTACTTTGAGTATAGAAGAGGCTTTATATAACCCCACAGGAGAAAGCCTAGAGGGGTGAGGTCTACGAAACACACAGGGCGAGGACTAGATCCCCTTCTGCTTGAAGCTGTCTGCGAAATGCGCCATATAATCCGACGACCAAAGTGCGCTGGAGCACCGTCATTCTAAAACCACAAACAAGCCTGCAGTTGTAAGGGAACGACCTCCAGAAGTTCAGTCGAGACATTCTCCAGAAAGTTCAAATACGATGCACTATTTGAAAGAACTGGTAAGTTCTGTGGTCCGAAAAGGTAATCTCCGAGAACTCCAGCCCAATTATTCACTGAGAATCTCACGTGATATCTTCCCACACAGTTATTGTGTGGATTTTCAATAGCCCAGTTGTGGCTGTAAAAAACTTATTGCACATTTCCAGCTTGAGGTTGCTTACATCAAAACGCTCAAAATGTCATGCTCTACAATCACCCAAATTTTTTGATACGTCATTGTGCTACATCCTGTATACACTGCGTGGACAATACTACAGTCTGGAACCGCGCGACCGCTACGGTCGCAGGTTCGAATCCTGCTTCGGGCATGGATGTGTGTGATGTCCTTAGGTTAGTTAGGTTTAAGAAGTTCTAAGTTCTAGGGGACTGATGACCACAGCAGTTAAGTCCCATAGTGCTCAGAGGCATTTGAACCATTTTTTTGCGTGGACGATAACTGTTTACAACCTACGAGTGTGGTTTAGGGGAAGTCGAGATCAACAGTTTGATATAGAATACTTGTGGTTTGTCAAGCAGGGAAACAACATCAAATCGGCCTAAAAAAGCCAGCTGATCTACATCACATGAGCGACCTATAAGATTTTCGGCCTTCTTACTGCACCGGTGAGGTCATCTGTTTCGTTAACATTATTAATTTAAACTCTCTCGTGAGTGTAATGAAAGAAAAATACTTTTGTAAACGTTATGAAAAACCTAATTACGTTTAAAATTTCTCATAAACTTAACCTTACAAGCACAGTGGTTTCGTAATAAGAAGGCCTGACAAACAAAACGGTTTAATTCTTAATTTTATGCTGCTAAATCATCATTATTTTCAAGTAATATTTACATAAACGTCGTTTATATTTTTGTAAGTACGAGAACAAGGATTTTTTTAAATACCCTAGGACAATTTTAGTGATAGAAAGACATAAAGTCACGGCTACACGGGTAGCGGAGGCTGTGTGGCGTGGACTGGGCGGTTTTTTAGGTTAGAAGGCCTCGGGAAAGTACGAGGTGGGCTGCAATCTCAAAGGGTGCATGGCAAATACAGGACGTGCGTGGATCGAGGAACGGTCGGAATTGTAGTTGTAAATTGTTATAGTTCTGCTGGGAAAGTCCCTGAGCTACAAGCGCTAATAGAAAGCACACAAGCTGAAATCGTTATAATTACAGAAAGCTGGCTAAAGCCTGAAATAAGTTCTGCAGAAATTTTTACGAAGTCTCAGACGGTGTTCAGGAAAGATAGATTAGGCAGAATTGGTGGTGGAGTGTTTGTGTTTGTCAGTAGTGGTTTATCTTGTGGTGAAGTCGAAATAGATACTCCGTGCGAATTGGTATTGGTGGAGGTTATACTTAACAGCCGAACTAAGTTAATAATTGGCTCCTTCTACCGACCCCCAGACACCGAAGATACAGTTTCTGAACAGTTCAGAGAAAATCTGAGTCTCGTAACAAATAAATGCCCCACTCATACGGTTATAGTTGGTGGGGACTTCAACCTTCCCTCGATATGTTGGCAAAAATACTTGTTCAGAACCGGCGGTAGGCAGAAAACATCTTCCGAGATTGTCCTAAACGCTTTCTCCGAAAATTATTTCGAGCAGTTGGTCCACGAACCCACGCGAATTGTAAATGGTTGCGAAAACACACTTGACCTCTTAGCCACAAACAATTCAGAGCTAATAGAGAGCATCATGACTGATACAGGGATTAGTGATCACAAGGTCGTTGTAGCTAGGCTCAATACCGTTTCTTCCAAATCCACCAGAAACAAACGCAAAATAATTTTGTTTAAAAAGCGGATAAAGTGTCACTAGAAGCCTTCCTAAGAGACAATCTCCATTCCTTCCGAACTGACTATGCAAATGTAGGCGAACTGTGGCTCAAATTCAAAGGTATAGTAGCAACAGCAATTGTGAGATTCATACCTCATAAATTGGTAAGAGGTGGAACTGATCCTCCATGGTACATAAGACAGGTCCGAACGCTGTTGCAGAGGCAACGGAAAAAGCATGCGAAGTTCAGAAGAACGCGAAATCCGGAAGGTTGGCTAAAATTTACAGACGCGCGAAATTTGGCACGGACTTCAATGCGAGATGCCTTTAATAGGTGCCACAACGAAAAATTGTCTCGACATTTGGTAGAAAGTCCGAAGAAATTCTGGTCGTATGTAAAGTACACAAGCGGCAAGACGCAGTCAATACCTTCGCTGTGCAGTGCCGATGGTACTGTTACCGACGACTGTGCCGCTAAAGCGGAGTTATTGAACGCAGTTTTCCGAAATTCCTTCACCAGGGAAGACGAATGGAATATTCCAGAATTTGAAACACGAACAGCTGCTAGCATGAGTTTCTAAGAAGTAGATACCTTAGGGGTTGCGAAGCAACTCAAATCGCTTGATACGGGCAAGTCTTCAGGTCCAGATTGTATACCGATTAGGTTCCTTTCAGATTACGCCCATACAATAGCTCCCTACTTAGCAATCATATACAACCGCTCGCTCACCGATAGATCTGTACCTACAGATTGGAAAATTGCGCAGGTCGCACCAGTGTTTAAGAAGGGTAGTAGGAGTGATCCATCGAACTACAGACCTATATCATTGACGTCGGTTTGCAGTAGGGTTTTGGAGCATATACTGTATTCAAACATTATGAATCACCTCGAAGGGAACGATCTATTGATACGTAATCAGCATGGTTTCTGAAAACTCGTTCTTGTGCAACGCAGCTAGCTCTTTATTCCCACGAAGTAATGGCCGCTATCGACAGGGGATCTCAGGTTGATTCCGTGTTTCTGGATTTCCGGAAAGCTTTTGACACCGTTCCTCACAAGCGACTTCTAATCAAGCTGCGGGCCTATGGGGTATCGTCTCAGTTGTGCGACTGGATTCGTGATTTCCTGGCAGGAAGGTCGCAGTTCGTAGTAATAGACGGCAAATCATCGAGTAAAATTGAAGTGATATCAGGTGTTCCCCAGGGAAGCGTCCTGGGACTTCTGCTGTTCCTGATCTATATAAATGACCTGGGTGAGAATCTGAGCAGTTCTCTTAAGTTGTTCGCAGGTGATGCTGTAATTTACCGTCTAGTATGGTCATCCGAAGGCCAGTATCAGTTGCAAAGCGATTTAGAAAAGATTGCTGTATGGTGTGGCAGGTGGCAGTTGACGCTAAATAACGAAAAGTGTGAGGTGATCCACATGAGTTCCAAAAGAAATCCGTTGGAATTCGATTACTCGATAAATAGTACATTCTCAAGGCTGTCAATTCAACTAAGTACCTGGGTGTTAAAATTAAGAACAACGTCAGTTGGAAAGACCACATAGATAATATTGTGGGGAAGGCGAGCCAAAGGTTGCGTTTCATTGGCAGGACACTTAGAAGATGCAACAAGTCCACTAAAGAGACAGCTTGCACTACACTCGTTCGTCCTCTGTTAGAATATTACTGCGCGGTGTGGGATCCTTACCAGGTGGGATTGACGGAGGACATCGAAAGGGTGCAAAAAAGGGCAGCTCGTTTTGTATTATCACGTAATAGGGGAGAGAGTGTGGCAGATATGATACGCGAGTTGGGGTGGAAGTCATTAAAGCAAACCGAGCGAGGTGGCGCAGTGGTTAGCACACTGGACTCGCATTCGGGAGGACGACGGTTCAATCCCGCGTCCGGCCATCCTGATTTAGGTTTTCCGTGATTTCCCTAGATCACTCCAGGCAAATGCCGGGATGGTTCCTTTCAAAGGGCACGGCCGACTTCCTTCCCTATCCTTCCCTAATCCGAGCTTGTGCTCCGTCTCTAATGACCTCGTTGTCGACGGGACGTTAAACACCAATATCCTCCTCCATTAAAGCTAAGACGTTTTTCGTCGCGGCGAGATCTATTTACGAAATTTCAGTCACCAACTTTCTCTTCCGAATGCGAAAATATTTTGTTGAGCCCAACCTACATAGGTAGGAATGATCATCAAAATAAAATAAGAGAAATCAGAGCTCGAACAGAAAGGTTTAGGTGTTCGTTTTTCCCGCGCGCTGTTCGGGAGTGGAATGGTAGGGAGATAGTATGATTGTGGTTCGATGAACCCTCTGCCACGCACTTAAATGTGAATTGCAGAGTAGTCATGTAGATGTAGATGTAGCACACATTTTCTGTAGCTTAGGGGAATTTTATAGTGTCTGTTCTTTCGGACATGTTCCAGCAGCCATTATGAATTAATACACGAAGGAATTACAGACCTTGGCTGTGAGCAGGTATTGATTGAAATCAGTAGGGAAAGTTGAAAATTTGAGACAGACCGGGATTCGAACCCAGGTTTCCTGCTTACTCGGCAGATGCTGCAATCACTACTGTTTTTAATCATTATTGTTAACGGCATTTGGTGTTGACTTGCGTCCAAATTCCTGACCAAATTCACCGTTGGCTGCGTCACTCAATTTTCTTATTACAGAGAGCAGGCCGTTCTGTGACCGAACACACTGGGCTACGGTGGTCATTAAAACTGCGCAGACTACCCTAGCACGCCACCCGCCAAACGCAAATTCTCAACTTATCCACACACCAGATATGTTGTATCCCTTGCCAAATATACTCATTACTCGCGGCATTCCGCCAATTCCCGTAAGAGTTCGAGCCTGGTTTGCACCTGCATTGGCCGTCTCGCCTTAATTATGTATATGGTGTCTGTTCTTTCGGACATGGGCACGGGGCACTACATTTGTAGTGTGTGGATAAACTGAGAATTTTGGTCTGATGAGGGAAGTGCTAGGGCAGTCCGTGCAGTTGCAGTGATTCTGTGTCCAGATGGCTCAGTGGTCAGAGCATCTGCTAGCGCGCTGGAGGCCTGGGTTCGAATCTCAATTATCCATAAATTTTCGAATTTCCGCATTGATTTCAATTAATGCCCGCTACCAGCCAAGATCTGTAATTCCTTTCTATATTAATTTGAGTCTTTTTGCCCGCTCGACAGATTCTAAGTGTCTGGTATCAACCTATTCATCCCGACTGTACCTACACCACTGTGGTATGTTGAAAACAGATATCGTTTACATGCTTCCACACGAGTAATCAAATCTGCACCGACACAATTTCGGAGTATTTATAAGAAAATTTTCTGAATATTTTGCAATAAGGCACCGATCGTCTCCAGTGGCCCATTACAAAGTAGTTGCATTTAGTTTGATTTCTTACCTCGACTTTCCGTTGTATCTGCATTGCATTGAAAACATTTGCACAACAGTGCATGTTTCGACGGTTGGTACTATGTATTTTGTTTGTAAACAGACTTGTTCCATTCGCTCACAGTATTTTCCGATAACTACAACAAGAAAGGAACTAGGAACATTTGTTCAATAGAGACGTGTTTCACAGTAGCGAAGATGAACAAGTGCCCATAGCTCCTCAGGTATACATTTTAGAGCTCATGTTTACCAGACATTTTTTCTTGTTTTCATTCGTACTACCACCTCTGAAAGTTACCTACCCTACAATCTTAGCAACAATGGTACCAGTTCATATATGCCTCTAACAGAGGTATCAGACGGTTTTCGCTTGCAACTTTCGACTAAAACTAAATTCCGTCCGGACTGGTTTCGGAAGGACCAAGGGTACTGACCGACCGCCGTATCATCCTCAGCCTATATGCTTCAACAAATGGTTCAAATGGCTCTGAGCACTATGGGACTTAACACCTGAGGTCATCAGTCCCCTATAACTTAGAACGACTTAAACCTAACCAACCTAAGGACACCACACACATCCATGCCCGAGGCAGGATTCGAACCTGCGTCCGTAGCGGTTGCGCGGTTCCAGACTGCAGCGCCTAGAACCGCTTGGCCAAAACGGCCGGCTATAGGCTTCACTCGATGCGGATATGGCGGGCGTGAGATCAGCATACCGCTATCCCGGCCATTGTCTGTTTTATAACATTGGGCCTTGCCTCAAACTGACGCATTTATACTCCTCCATCACACTAAAAAGTTTGTAACATCATTACGGAATCATCTTGTATACACACATACATTTACATGCGCCGGTGCCTATAGCTTTGACGCACTGTATCGTAATTGGATGACGTTTCCAGGCATGAGTTTCTATTTAAAATTTATTATATTATTACTCTGTAACGGGCTACTGGAGACCACGGGTCCCTCCAACCAAAATAATGTTAAACAACATTCGAAATTTTGTCGCTAGAATTCATGTTTCCACTGCGCACATATGCCATTTCGGCGTTGCGGCCCCGACCGACAAATCACTGCCAAAAAGGTCGCCGTCCTATCCTACGCCAGTGCCGTACAGACACGTTGATGATTCATCTACAGGAACGGACTTCAAGTTACGTAGCCGTTTTCAAGTGTTTGCCTGCAACACGTATAAGAACGTCGTAAATGACTAGTATCATGTACATTACATCTGCCTTACTGAAATACTAAGAGTTTAAGTCTGAAGATGCACTGCTAATTGTACTGTCAATTCTGCTGTCGATATGGGGATCAAAAGTTATGAGTAACGGTAATCCTCACCTACATATTATGAAACTGCACATAAGATTGTGATGTGCTTATATCGAAACAGGAGAGGAGTGAATAATATCTCAGTAGGAAAGGTGGTGCCGGCGATTCCCGGCTCGACGGCAGCCAATCAGCGAGCAGACTGCTCCGAGCAGCTCGCCTCAGATGAGGCGCGCCTTGTGAAGAAAGCGACCTGGCTCCAGCTGTTGCATCCGCCGACCACTCCAAGGTCGTTTCGCCAAAGGCCAGTTATCTTCCTCGCCATTCCAGGCGGCAATAAATTTTTACACCCCGCCCCGTTTGGCGACCCGAACAACTGGCCGGCTTCCCCGGGTAATTGGCTATCCATTACGGCTCTTTGGCCCATAAACCCGACACCTCTGCGATATTGCAGGCCAGGAGATCACTGCTTCGGAGCTGCGAGACGTACTCAAAATGCGTCTGTTGCCCCGACAGTGTCACGTCTAGGAGAGATATGTCAGTACAAAACTGACGTAACGATGCGTGTGTGAGGTGAGCCGGGGGTCGTGATTTTGACCTGTGCTCGTTAAACATTTATGGGTTTCCGCGAGAGAGGCTGTTCTGTAATGAGTCGTTAACGTTCGACATAACTTACAGCTCTGAGCTCTGTCTGGCTAACAAAGCGTCTGTGTTTCGTCTTGACACTGTGCCGTACAGACCACTGGATGCTATTTTAAAAATGATTAAAGAAAAAAGTTTTCGAAACAGGCAGTGCGTAGAATCAGGAGCATGTTACTGATCATGTTTCACCTAGTTGTGACAGCTCAGAGCTCAATAAATGAAATATGACGAAGTAAATCTAATTCTGGATGACGAAGTAAGATTAGCATGTCATGCTGACAGCAAGGCGGATTTATGGTTGGCTAGGTGTAATTGTTAGAATTCCAATGAAAAAAGTAATTGAAAGTAGGGACGGGAGCTCATCATCAGCATTTACGAAATGTTCATGTTGGACGTCTAAATATTAGAATTTCAATATCGATACTAAAGTTTTTAAAACATTGTAACGTCGGTGTTAAAGGCAAAATATTGATCTTTGATGCTGGCTGGAAACAAGCTTATTCTCACCACTGTCAATAATTTTCTCCTCGTTTAAACGAATCTTTCTCTGAGCTTCTGATAGCATCAGTCCAGTGGTTAAAGGAGCAAAAATAGCATTTGGAAGAAAAAGTCATACATTGTGTTTTGCCCACATACTGAATTTGCATGCCAGAGGAATCTACTGAATAGACTGACAGACCACCTAAGTTGATTACTGCTGCGAACAGTATTGTAATGCGGTTTAAACAATATGTAGTAAGATGTGATGGGCTAAGAGAAGAATGAGACTAAAAACTCATTCTAGAAGCATCCAACGGATTGAATTCAATGTTCTATGCGACTGAAAGAATTTTGCTATGTTGGTACAACACCCATGCTAACATCCGCAGATACTGTAAACCTGGCAGATGATTGTGACATTTTGCGACCTGTAGAAGCGTCTATTTGTGAAATTCTCGTAGAAAAGTACGTTGCAAGCAGTAAAGTGATCCCAATAACTAGCACGTTGAATGTAAAAGCTGCCCGGTATGGCCGAGCGGTTCTAGGCGCTTCAGTCTAGAACCGCACGACCACTACGCTCGCAGGTTCGAATCCTGCCTCGGGCATGGGTGTGTGTGATGTCCTTAGGTTAGTTAGGTTTAAGTAGTTCTGATGACCTCAGATGTTAAGTCCCATAAATAAATAAATAAATAAATAAAATATTGCTCAGAGCCATTTGAACCATTTGAATATGAAAATATCTCTGGTATGCAACCAATTTAAACTATTGGAGAGAAGCTGCAGAGTAACATCATAACACAAATCAAAAAGAAATTGCTACCAAGTGAACATGTCATTGCAATAGCCATATCAACGTTGTTCGATCATGGATTCAAGGACATACACTTTCAGGATGCTTCAACAGGTTCTAAGGCTATCAAATCCATCAAGAACTTGCTTGCAACTGTTCAATCGACTGTCAGCGAGGATGCAATACAGAATAAACATTTTTTGAACCAAAAAGGTCAAATATTTTGTGAAGTAATTCGTGTAAAAGTAAGAAATAAAATAATTAGAGAAACATTTGATGAGCCTTTAAATGATACTCAAAATCACGCACAGCAAATGAGGAACCGATTGAAAATGAGCATTGCATTCCCTAATATGTGAAGGATTCTCTGCAGTATGGTCGGTGTCTTCATCGAACGCCCTCGGTGCGTCGCATGCTGCTCTCATCTCCGCAGAAGGAATATTTAAATTGACGGCGGCGAGCAGCTGCTGGAGAGGGCTCGCCATACGGCACCAGAGGACGCCCAACCACTTCTTGAAATCGTGATGGGTCAGAGCGTCTTTTTAAACCGCCGCACTCAGAGCACCGCCTCGCGCCGTCCTCAAGATTATCTTCAGATAAACATCAAATTACTCATCGATCACACACACCGTACGGACGACAGTTCAGCGAGACCTTACGAACATAGCACGAAGAAAGTGAGAAATTTACGTACCTACCTCGACGATAGTTTTACTGCGATTGCTAGTGAATATTGATAATCAGAACTAATGAAACAGCGAGAGAGACAACAGAGAGGCAACACAATACAATGTTATGTATGCTCTACATCGAATACATAGTAAATAAATATGCTTATGTTTAAATCTTCTATAGTGTTGCATCTGTTCTGGAGTGTTCATCCATCTCGTTACACCGACGACACAATACGCTCTGTTGAAAAATTTTTTCGGGTTCAAAAGCTTTTGCAACTTTTTTATGCCTTAGAGCATATACCGAGCGAGGTGTCGCAGTGGTTAGCACCCTGGACTCGCATTCGGAAGGACAACGGTTCAATCCCGCGTCCGGCCATCCTGATTTCGGTTTTCCGCGATTTCCCTAAATCGCTTCAGTCAAATGGCGAGATGGTTCCAAGGGCAGGGCCGACGTCCTTTCCCGTCCTTCTCTAATCCAATGAGACCGATGACTTCGCTGTTTGGTCTCTTCTACCAAATCAACCCAAACCTTCGGACATAAATCATAGAAATATGCCAGGGCCACACAACAGCAGACTGCATGATCTACGTACTTAACGGGTACTCTTTAAAATTCTAAGATTCTAAGTTAAGAGATGAACTTCAGCTTCTCACCGGTACATGATTTTCAGCATCATTCGAGGGCGTGTAAAACGTTTCTCTTATCTAACTTTTAAACAAATCATTTCACAAAACATTTGATTGTCTTTTAAACTTTTTCTATTTCAAAGTTTTGTTCAGAAAACATTTTCTTTTTGACATCTCACTTCCTTTCCTAGCGTCATCTGTTCTCGAAATGTCGTGAACTTAGTACTTGAACGTAGTAATTTTGACAGTTAAATAGCACACCAATGCAACTCTCAATGCGCAAAATAGGTAGATCTTGAAGACACTTAATTTACATAGCTAGCAGCTGCTGTTCCAGAAATAATTCAATGTTCCCTCAAATCACAAATAATTTTTTATTAATTACTCTGATAACACAGGTCTGCGACTAAAAAACTGCATAGGATTTTTAACATTTTCTTATAGATTTTTACCTCCCAAAAACAGGAAAAACATAGGTTTTTATGTATATTGCTGTATTTATGTTCATTAGTAATAAACGTATGTGGTTTCTTTTCATTTAATAATTATTAAAAATTACATCAATTATAAATTTACAATGTTGACTATTCTTTGTTACCACTTGCAGGTTTTACCGTGAACTCCTTGGCGCCAGAAGCAAATGCAAACAATCTTATTGTTCAGTTTTATCGTGTTGCGACAAATCAAATGAGGATTTGTGTCTCGCATGAAATGAAGAGAAACTCTCAGTAGACATATTGCTATTCAAGTGAACAGTGCCGTTGTTTCTGTCTAGTGATGGCTACAAGAGGTTGTGCTGTTTCTCCAAACACTTTTCGTTATACCTGTGGTGAATACACCATTAAAAGTCAACAGAGAAACATAAGTGATTTTGCGAGGATAGTTTATTTTGCTTACTTTAAATTAAAACTTGGTAATCAAGATAAACCAATAGCCCTGCATAAGGTAGGTAGAAGATGTGAAGAAGATCTTCGTTTGTAGTTTAAGGGTAAGAAAAATGGATTTCGATTTGGAATTCCTATGATATGGCGTGAGCAGAAAAACCATACCACTGATTGCTACTTCTGTTCAGTTGACGTAAAGGCATTGAATTCAAATAACAAAAGAAGCATAAGTTATCCTAACCTTGACTCAACTATACGTCCAGTGCCCCATAGCTCTGAAATACCTATCCCACAGCCACTTTTCCAGTTTGGATGAATACCCGAGTGAGTCGGAGGACGAAGTTGAATTACCTCATGACGGTGAATCAAGCTCAGATTTTACTTCAGACGAAGATGAAAGACCTCAACTATTTTCCCAAAGTGAGCTCAATGATCTAGTAAGAGAGTTAAGTCTTCGAAAGATGCAGCCGAACTGTTAGGTTCCAGATTTAAAAATAAAAACCTTTTATCATCTGGAACCTCATTTTCATGGTGGAGACACAGAGAAAAAGAATTTACCCAGTTTTTCTCAAAATAAGGAAATTTAGTTTTTTGCAATGATGTGGAACGACTCATGAATTGCTTTGATATGCAGTATGACTCATCTGAATGACGCCTATTCATTACTTCATCCAAAACTAGTCTTAAAGTAGTATTATTACACAACGGAAATAAATTTGCATCGCTTCCGATGGGACACTGTGCATATGGACGAAAACTGTAACGATTTGGCCATTATCCTAGAAAAAATCAAATATCAGGACCATCAATGGATGGTTTGTGGGGACTTCAAAATACTCACGATGCTTTTGGGTCAGCAACCAGACTATACTAAATACCCATGCTTCTTATGCTTGTGGGATAGTAGAGCCAGAGAACAGCACTGGACTAAAAGTTAATGGCCACCCCGAGAAACTTTAAAACCTGCAGAGAAAAATGTTATCAATACTACTTTGGTACCACAGAGAAGGTTTTGTTACCCCCTCTCCATGTCAAATTGGGGTTGATAAAACAATTAGTAAAATCACTGCAGAAGGATGGGGACTATTTTAAATATTTATTTACAAAATTCTCGAAGCCGTCAGAAGCAAAAGTGAAAGAGGGAGTTTTCACTGGCCCCGACATAAGAAAACTTTTAACCGACACCCTCTTTGTGGAAGGTATGAATGAGAAGGAAAAAGAAGCTTGGGTACCGTTCAAGGATGTAGTGCGAAAGTTTTTGGGAAATACTAAGGATCCTGACTATAAAACCGTTGTTCAACGGATGCTAGCAGCATACGAAGCTCAAGGCTGCAAGATGAGCTTGAAGGTCCATTTTTTACACTCCCACATAGACAGCTTTCCCGAAAACCTGGGAGCTTACAGTGAAGAACAGGGGGAGCGGTTTCACCAGGATGAAGGAAGATTGGATGCCACTATGCTTGCCGACTGCTGTTGGATGCTTAAGCTGGAAACTAAAGATGGAAATCGGAAAAGGACTCGGCGAAGTATCAAGGAAAAAAGAAAAGGTTTCATAAAAAACATGAATAAGTATAATATTGTTACTACATGTCTCAAACTAATGTTTCGTTGGTTGTAAAAAATATTATGTTTGATAATTTTCAATAAACGAGTGCTCTTACCAATGTTTTGTGTTTGAATTTGAAATAAAACCTTATGTGATAGAAAAAAATGGACATCACTTCTGAAATCAGCACATTCTAAAACATATAATTTAGTAAAAATATCTCATGCAGCTGACAAAAAGGAATTTTATACAGACCTGTGTAACTCTCGGCCAAATAAACCCTTTTTTGCAACACTAGAGCTCAATCTGGCGGTTTTCATATTTCATTTGTCCATTTCTCAGACTTTATTTGCGTGTGAAAATTCGGAGAAAAACCTATTGTGTAATTTCTATGGAGTCCCAAACTGTGACCAAATGCTGAGGAACCAAATTTGAATTGCCGACCAGGCTGGCCGAGCGGTTCTAGGCGCTACAGTCTGGAACCGCGCGACCGCTACGGTCGCAAGTTCGAATCCTGCCTCGGGCATGGATGTGTGTGATGTCCTTAGGTTAGTTAGGTTTAAGTAGTTCTAAGTTCTAGGGGACTGATGACCTCAGCAGTTAAGTCCCATAGTGCTCAGAGCCATTTGAACCATTTGAACCAAATTTGAATTAGAGAGTGAGCACTATTAAAAAAGCACAAGATAAGAACAGTGTTAAAACTGGAACAGGAACTTATAACACTAACGTCCCGTGAAACACGCTATTGTTACCCTCTGAGAGGATTTAAAAGTTTGACCGCGCGTGTCTCTAATGTACAGGGCTATTACAAATGATTGAAGCGATTTCATAAATTCACTGTAGCTCCATTCATCGACATATGGTCACGACACACTACAGATACGTAGAAAAACTCATAAAGTTTTGTTCGGCTGAAGCCGCACTTCAGGTTTCTGCCGCCAGAGCGTTCGAGTGCAGTGAGACAAAATGGCGACAGGAGCCGAGAAAGCGTATGTCGTGCTTGAAATGCACTCACATCGGGCAGTCATAACAGTGCAACGACACTTCGGGACGAAATTCTACCAAGATCCACCAACTGCTAACTCCATTCGGCGATGGTATGCGCAGTTTAAAGCTTCTGGATGCCTCTGTAAGGTGAAATCAACGGATCGGCCTGCAGTGAGGGAAGAAACGGTTGAACGCATGCGGGCAAGTTTCACGCGTAGCCCGCGGAAGTCGACGAATAAAGCAAGCAGGAAGCTAAACGTACCACAGCCGACGGTTTGGAAAATCTTACGGAAAAGGCTAAAGCAGAAGCCTTACCGTTTACAATTGCTACAAGCCCTGACACCCGATGACAAAGTCAAACGCTTTGAATTTTCGGCGCGGTTGCAACAGCTCATGGAAGAGGATGCGTTCAGTGCGAAACTTGTTTTCAGTGATGAAGCAACATTTTTTCTTAATGGTGAAGTGAACAGACACAATGTGTGAATCTGGGTGGTAGAGAATCCTCACGCATTCGTGCAGCAAATTCGCAATTCACCAAAAGTTAACGTGTTTTGTGCAATCTCACGGTTTAAAGTTTACGGCCCCTTTTTCTTCTGCGAAGAAAACGTTACAGGGCACGTGTATCTGGACATGCTGGAAAACTGACTCATCCCACAACTGGAGACCGACAGCGCCGACTTCATCATTCAACAGGATGGTGCTCCACCGCACTTCCATCATGATGTTCGGCATTTCTTAAACAGGAGATTGGAAAACCGATGGATTGGTCGTGGTGGAAATCATGATCAGCAAGTCATGTCATGGCCTCCACGCTCTCCCGACTTAACCCCATGCGATTTCTTTCTGTGGGGTTATGTGAAAGGTTCAGTGTTTAAACCTCCTCTACCAAGAAACGTGCCAGAACTGCGAGCTCGCATTAACGATGCTTTCGAACTCATTGATGGGGACAGGCTGCGCCGAGTGTGGGAGGAACTTGATTATCGGCTTGATGTCTGTCGAATCACTAAAGGGGTACATATCGAACATTTGTGAATGCCTAAAAAAACCTTTTGAGTTTTTGTATGTGTGTGCAAAGCATTGTAAAATATCTCAAATAATAAAGTTACTGTAGAGCTGTGAAATCGCTTCAATCATTTGTAATAACCCTGTATTAGGGTATCGGACTATAATTTCGATTTTGGTGAAATAACAGAAAAACCAAAAGTGCTTTAATCTTGGGAGTCAATTAAAGTGGTAAAATCATAAATAAATGAAGAAAATGAACGGTCGCCAGCCTAATTACATTAATTTCGAAATACATATTTGAGAAAATTGAATATTGTTTATTGAAGTTAATTTTGATGAGACTTTCCTTTGAAAAGCAGAGGGACTTCCCTACTGCTTTTGCATGTTACAAATACAATTGCCCTACACATGAACCAGCTTTTAATAAACATTTTCCTTTTATGAAAATGTTCATATTATAATAATTTAAAATTTCAATATATTCTTTTGCTTTTTTCATATATACATTAAAAAACAGCGAATATACACTTCATAAACTGCAGATACACAGTTACATAAAATTAACCTACTCTAATCGATATAGGTGTTACAAACTGTGTTACCATGACAGTTCTGTCACTATCTGACTTATCGCCTTATAGATCTTAAAAAAATTCGTTAGAAGTGTTGTGCAGCAGACTAATTTTAGTGTACATGTTTAATTTTTTTCAAGTTCTAACAGGCGACAGAACAGAAAAGACTAGATCTGTGCCAGAGTCCCAATCAGAATGTCAAGAAGACGTACTGGCTATTCGACGGACATCAGGTAGTTACACAAACACTGCCACACAACCTCTGAGTGAGGAAGGCAGAAGCACTCAGGCAGAAGCGGAAACGTTGAAGTCTCACATAACAAGAGACTGTGAAAAAATGGGTCAAATGGCTATGAGCACTATGGGACTTAACATCTGAGGTCATCAGTCCCCTAGAACTTAGAACTACTTAAACCTAAATAACCTAAGGACATCACACACATCCATGCCCGAGGCAGGATTCGAACCTGCGACCGTAGCGTTCCCGCGGTTCCAGACTGAAGCGCCTAGAGACTGTGAAGTCACACTGCCATTGCAGAGAAGATGGCTAGACTACTGCAGAGTTGCAGTTTCGTCAACACAAACCATGCTAGTGCAGTATTTTTTTTTTCACTTTTGTGTGTGTGTGAATTTTTTTATGCAAGGATGTTAAAGACTCGATGAGATTTTTGCCAATTGTCTAGTTAAATTGATATGTATGGGATAAAAGAAGTTGATGCAGATAAAGATCATAGATTCTGTGAATCGATTAGTTTCAACGGATAATCTACGTTGCTGTGGACCTAGCTCGCTTAATGTCTTTACGTACGTGGTAGCAATTCTGTCGGATCGTTAGATTGTAGTAAGTGAATGACGGCAGTGTATTTTTTCTGCATCGTCGTTTTAGTTCTCTCCTTTCAGTTGAATTTTACATCATTGTTAGTGGGTCAACCATGTTGTTTTCGATTCCACAGGGATGGGAAACATTGAGAATTTTATCAGTTGCATTAGCTCAGTTAAATGACAGCAGCGCAGAGAAAACTCGCTAGCACTAGGGATATTCTTCATAAAGTAAAGGATATAGGTACAGATTGCACATCTTTAGCACAGGAACAAAGGATCGAAGAAAAGAGGAGAATGAAATAGTTTACCGTAAGACTCCAGAGTTTGCAGAAGCGGTTCAATGAATGCGTGATTACTGGTTGATAGAAAACGGACCTCAGAATGTGAGGAATAGGATCATTCTAGAGAGGACGAAAAGAGGAGATAGAAAGGAAGCAGAAAAGAGGTAGCAGGCGGGACTATGGATGAAAAGTGCTTTTACGAGATTAGACAATGAGAAAGGTGCCAGGAGTCGAAGGTTATGGAAGCTCCTGTAAATTTACTTGACACTTATAGTACTAGCTTGTGGAAGCAACGGAAAGTAATGTGAATGTATCAGTTCCAATATCTTGTGAAAATGCGGAGGCTGAAGTATCTGTAGCGCCGAAAAAAGTGAACGTGTGCTGTACGAAAGTAAATTGGCGTGTGGGTGGCAATATGGGTGATATTGATTTAGGTGCATTATTATCTACACCATCGGGATATAATGGTTGCTGTTCTGAGGCCGTGGAGCCCGGGCTAGGTGTACAGGGAAGCACATGTGCCACTGATTTTTGCTCGTGCAGAGTTGAACTGCAGGAAGTAATTTTAAAATAAATGATGTGGAGAATGCACAGAAAGCCATTGATGATGTTAGTTCGGTTGCGAATGTTGTGGATAATAAAGTAGTGCAGACATATTTATTTCAGAAGGACGCAGATTCGTCGCCACTGGAGGTGGCATCAGCTTCTCCAAAAGGGGCAGGAGGAAGAGAAGAAGAATGAAAAAGGCTTGCAACGATAAAAAGATCGAGCCGAAAATATTGAATCTGTTCAGGAACGTATGTCTGATGATCAGGGTAATTTTGACGATACTTGCAATATTATTGGTAATGTGGATAAGAGAAAACGTCATGTAATTGTTCTTGAAAGCAGTCATTTTGAGGAGACTGTTTCAGCCATAAGAGGCAACTGCAAGTGAGACAACGTCGCAAGGGTCTATTGTCATGAAAGTAGAACCACCTAAACTGCGCACGTCATCAGTAATTCAATGCACACTGTAAAGCGCCGAATAACACAAGTAAGTTTATTTCAGTAGAAAAGGTATAATGAAGAACAGGATTTAAGGAGTAGTGAGTCTGCAACTAAGTGTAAAATACACCGATCAGCCACAACATTATGACCACCGACCTACTGTCGAAATAAATACGTCCAGGCGATAACAGCTTCACCTGGAGAGGAATGGCTGCTAGTCAGACACACGTACGGTGCGTGCAGTATCAGTGGGCGTGCTGTCGGTGTGTAGAACGGGGAAGGCGCGCCATATATCTGAGTTTTATCGGGGGCAGATTGTGATAGCCCGGAGGATCGGCACGAGCGTTTCGGAACCTGCATGACTTGGGTGTTCGAAGAGTTCTGTGCTGAGTGTTTTCAATACGTGGCGAAACCGAGGCCAAACAACGTCCAGACGTCTTGGGGTTGGGCGGGCACCCCCCTTTACAGATGTCGGACGTCGTAGACTGGGCAGACAAGACAGGTGGCGAACTGCGCAGGAACTTACATCAGACTTTATTGATGGGCAGAGTACAATGGACCGAACACTCCTAACGATTGGCCTTCGCAGCCGACGACTCATGGATGTGTCAATGTTAACACCAGAAACTATGACCGAAATAGGCACGTGCCCATCGGGCCTGTACTTTGACGCAGCGACAAAGCATTGCATGGTCTAATGAATCCCGATACATTCTTCATCATGGCGATGGGAGGGCGCGAATCCGTCGTCTCCCAGGCGAACAGATCCTTGACACCCGTACTGCGGGAAGGAGACAAGCTGGCGGCGGCTCCATCATGCTCTGAGGAACATTCAAGTGGGCACAGATGGGTCTAGTGGAGCTCCTGCAAGGCACTAAGACGGCCAAGGAGTGTTGTACACTGGTTGCAGACCACGTACATCCTTTCATGACGATCATCTTTCTCGATGGCAGTGGCATTCTTCAATAAGGTAATGTGCCATGTCTCAAGGCCAGGAATGTGATGGAGTGGTATGAGGAACACAGTGGTGAGTTCCATTTGATGTGCTGGCCCCTCAACTCACCAGATTTGAACCTATTCGGACACATTTGGGGTGTGATTGAATGTGGCGTCAAAGGTAATCGCCCCCATCCCCGGAATTTACGAGAGTTAAGTGACTTGTATGTACAGATGGGATGCCAACTCCCTCCAGCGACCTATGGAGGCCTCATTGCTTCATCACGGAATACGAAACGAAAAATCAGTATTTCTTGCAAAGCTCACCAGAAGTAAAGTAAGATTTATTTTCCTTGATCTCAATACACGAAAGTGATAGATCATTAGCTCGTAATAACAAAAGTTCACCTCTTACCAGATCTTTATCTCAAGAACAAGTCAGAAATGCCGGCCGCGGTGGTCTAGCGGTTCAGGCGCTCAGTCTGGAACCGCGGGACTGCTACGGTCGCAGGTTCGAATCCTGCCTCGGGCATGGATGTGTGTGTTGCCCTTAGGTTAGTTAGGTTTAATTAGTTCTAAGTTCTAGGGGACTGATGACCACAGATGTTAAGTCCCATAGTGCTCAGAGCCATTTGAACCATTTTTTGAAGTCAGAAATATTTTTTCTTGCTCTCTCCATTCAGAGTCATAGATTAAAATTATGACGGAGATTTAAATTAACAGCGCTGCATCTCCTGCATAAAGGACATTACTTCTAGACCAGAGAAAATATTTGTTCTCTTTCATAAAAATATCGTATTTCAGATAATTCCAGACTGAGAGGCTACAAAGCCCCAAATTGGTAAAGACGTTCTTGTTTATAAACATTTCTCTCGCCAAATATTTCGTGAGGAGTAAATACAGCAAGCAGGGCAACTGGGGCTGATTGGGGATAGACAAGTGGCGGCGTCCAATTGAAAAACGCACTCAGTTGTTGAGACCCCCGCAGGTCATTAGTAAATATGTAAATATACGAAAGGTTAACATTACGTATTGCACAAATGTTTCGCTAAAGCTTGTAAAAATTACATATTTTCAGAGAAGTCTCCCCCCCCCCCCCCCCCCCCCCCCGCTCCCCATCCAGTCTATGGCGTTGTTGAAAGATAATATATCCTACTTTTGAGAACAGTCAATGAGAAACTGACGATATGGCTATACAGTTCAAATATTTAGGTGCATTTTTTACAGGTTTGGATAGGTAGCACCGCTGGCATGATTGCAAAGTTCTGTTGCTGCAACTTCCTGACACCAGTGTTGTGGCCACTTCCTGGCACCGATGCTGTGACTCAGAGAGATGGGGTCGCAATGTGAGTAAAAGGCTGGACACGGAATGAGAGTGAGTGGGTCGGCTTGTAACCAGAAGCGCCAGTGACGCAGTGATATGTGAGATGGTGTCGCCTGCCCAGACATTCTGCTACACAGTGAGGCCCCCACCTCAGCGCTCTTGTAGACAGCTCGTCGTGCGCTCGTATGAAGACAGTTGACTGCATTCCAGGATGTCGGTTGTCGTGAAGACTAAGCCTTCGTCATCCACCATGGATCTACGAAGACTGCAGAAATTGGCCAGTGGGCTACGTGAGAACACCACTCTTGGTCGGCATGGAGATGACAGCTTCCAGATCATCCGTGATGGTCCATAGCGGAGTAGGGCTCGGCTCACACCAGCCCTCTCATCTGTAATGTCGCAGCAGGCACCAATGACACACCATGGCTGTGGTCTGCATCAAGTCGGCTGCATCATGATTCTGAAGTCAGAAAGTGGGTAGCATGCAGGCCTTTGTTGATCAGCTTGTCTTGGTTTCGGTGAAATTCAACAGACGATCATTCTCCTTGGTTCTAGCGACGCTGACGGAATGACAGCACGACTGAATTTGTGTTTGAGCTCCAAAAGCCTCATTACTCGTATTTAAGGAGCCAGGTCTCACCTATGATGTTGTGTCTCTGGGTGTATGAACGCATTTGCCCTCGTTTATCGGTATCGCCGGTGCTCCTGCTTCGCTATGGTAATTCAATAATTATTCTGAGCCCCCAAGCTCCGGTCTTTCGGCATGCGTTTGATTTAGCAGCGGCGTTCTGTCGTTGAAGTTAGGCAGTGTTACCTCACAATCCCTTGTTATGTAGCACTGCAACGTTTGTGTTTGGGCCTTCCTCGCTCGGAGGTTGTGTGGCAATGCCCGCTTCATGCCCTGACGTCCGTCACGTCAGAGGTACGACTTGTTGACATTCCGAATGACATAATGGCCCAGAGGTAGCCTTCTCTGATCTGAGCTCGCCTGATAAAATTTTAAAAATTTAAACATATACAATACAATTATTCTGCTTCGCAAAACCCCTCCAGAGTTTCGAAAAATTCATCCCAAATTTTGCCTCTGGTTATCATCTGCAACAGTGTCCAAGATTTACTTACATAATAGTACGTCCTGCCCACTACACGACTTTTTGCTTACAAGAGTTGACTCGCATGGTTTTCTCCTTGTTTTCTAATTCTGTACCATCATTCTAGAGTTTTGACTACTGAACATTTTTCACAGTTGTGCTTCATTATACTTCATTCTTTACAAATTATAATAATTTTAAAATTTTTGTTATTCTGACACGTAGTTTCTTAACCCACTATTTGATATTTTACCTGGAACTTTGTCTTCGAAACAAAAGTTTTTCTTACGTTTTCTCAACACATACATTTCGAAAACTACGTTTACGTAACTACTCGCGATATTACCGCATACAATATAATGGTGGGTAGCTCCAGTTACCTCTCTTACACTGATCAGCTAGAACATTATGACAACCTACCTAATAGCCGGTATGTCCAGCTTTGGTACAGATAACAGCGGAGACCCGTCGTGGCGTGGAAGCAATGAGGCCTTCATAGGTCGCTGGAGGGAGTTGGCACTCAATATGTACTAATTGAAATGTGTGTTGCAGAAGCACTACAAAGAACCTCAACCTAAAATGCTATATTTTCCTAAAATTTCGTAACTACACTCCTGGAAATTGAAATAAGAACACCGTGAATTCATTGTCCCAGGAAGGGGAAACTTTATTGACACATTCCTGGGGTCAGATACATCACATGATCACACTGACAGAACCACAGGCACATAGACACAGGCAACAGAGCATGTACAATGTCGGCACTAGTACAGCGTATATCCACCATTCGCAGCAATGCAGGCTGCTATTCTCCCATGGAGACGATCGTAGAGATGCTGGATGTAGTCCTGTGGAACGGCTTGCCATGCCATTTCCACCTGGCGCCTCATTTGGACCAGCGTTCGTGCTGGACGTGCAGACCGCGTGAGACGACGCTTCATCCAGTCCCAAACATGCTCAATGGGGGACAGATTCGGAGATCTTGCTGGCCAGGGTAGTTGACTTACACCTTCTAGAGCACGTTGGGTGGCACGGGATACATGCGGACGTGCATTGTCCTGTTGGAACAGCAAGTTCCCTTGCCGGTCTAGGAATGGTAGAACGATGGGTTCGATGACGGTTTGGATGTACCGTGCACTATTCAGTGTCCCCTCGACGATCACCAGTGGTGTACGGCCAGTGTAGGAGATCGCTCCCCACACCATGATGCCGGGTGTTGGCCCTGTGTGCCTCAGTCGTATGCAGTCCTGATTGTGGCGCTCACCTGCACGGCGCCAAACACGCATACGACCATCATTGGCACCAAGGCAGAAGCGACTCTCATCGCTGAAGACGACACGTCTCCATTCGTCCCTCCATTCACGCCTGTCGCGACACCACTGGAGGCGGGCTGCACGATGTTGGGGCGTGAGCGGAAGACGGCCTAACGGTGTGCGCGACCGTAGTCCAGCTTCATGGAGACGGTTGCGAATGGTCCTCGCCGATACCCCAGGAGCAACAGTGTCCCTAATTTGCTGGGAAGTGGCGGTGCGGTCCCCTACGGCACTGCGTAGGATCCTACGGTCTTGGCGTGCATCCGTGCGTCGCTGCGGTCCGGTCCCAGGTCGACGGGCACGTGCACCTTCCGCCGACCACTGGCGACAACATCGATGTACTGTGGAGACCTCACGCCCCACGTGTTGAGCAATTCGGCGGTACGTCCACCCGGCCTCCCGCATGCCCACTATACGCCCTCGCTCAAAGTCCGTCAACTGCACATACGGTTCACGTCCACGCTGTCGCGGCATGCTACCAGAGTTAAAGACTGCGATGGAGCTCCGTATGCCACGGCAAACTGGCTGACACTGACGGCGGCGGTGCACAAATGCTGCGCAGCTAGCGCCATTCGACGGCCAACACCGCGGTTCCTGGTGTGTCCGCTGTGCCGTGCGTGTGATCATTGCTTGTACAGCCCTCTCGCAGTGTCCGGAGCAAGTATGGTGGGTCTGACACACCGGTGTCAATGTGTTCTTTTTTCCATTTCCAGGAGTGTATTTCCACTATAATTTCAGTTACTTTTATCTCTGTGAGAGTAGCGGTTTATTTGCTTTCTTTCGCTCTTGTCAAAAATAGAATGTCATTTTTGAATTGATTATTTATTCAGGTAATAGGATGTAACAGAAAAAGATAGCAATGTCATACATGTCAAGCATAATCGTCACTGTACTGGGTGCAGAAGGCGTACCAACGCGCTGTTAAGCAGATGGACATCAGTACTAACACACTTGAAGTGTAGACATTGATCTTATTTAACTGTGTCCTAACGTACACAAAAACCTATGGACTGTTGTTCAAAGCGTGAAGTAGGCCTACTGGAAAGCTTGAACGAACTGGGCAGTCGCTACGGAGATATGATCCTGACTCATCCACACTGGGTCGACATTTATGAAGTAGAATTTTTCTTTTAGTGCTAATAATAAGTGCTCACGTCTGTAACGGTTCAGATATCGGTGTCACATCTCACTGAACTATTAATTAACCATGATTTTGAAGATTATACGTCATAAGCTGAAGGATATCGCTAGTGTCTGGACTTTACTGACATCTGCACAGAACCCATTGCTGGATAAATACAACTTTCACTTATCGTTTACGTTATTTGTGTGACAGCTTCCCACTCCCACCGCCAAAGCCATCGATTTATTCATATTTTTATGATATGCGAGGCCACCGAGAGAAAAGGAAGCTAGCACTGACCAGTAAGGGGAAGGAAACCGTTTGTGTAGCGACTCAATGAGGAAGATTCGGGCGAGTCTTTCTCAAATAAAACTCCTCGCCGGGCCACTAAATCATCAGATCCAGTCGCAGTGCATTATCAATAAGCAGGCGAGAGCAACGGAACTGGATGCAAATCTTCGTCATCGAGTTATCTGTGTTTTTTCGGAGTCTTCACTGCTGAAAGATTTTTTTTGGGTAACCCTTCTTCATATGTCACCTGTTATCTTCACCAGTCGTCACAGGTTCTTCCTAGGGTCTCGTATAATTAAGCTAACGGGGACCAAAAATTTGTTTCCGTTGTATTGCGTTTTTGTAGCCATGTGAACTTAAAACAATTCTCTGACTTTGCTACACCAAAAATATTCCATATGTCATATATTCCAGCCGACATTATTACTGAGTTTGGCTTATACAAAATTTATTATTAATTATAGACTTTGCCTGTATCTTCTTAAATATATATAGGTAAGAACGTTAATCGTACCGTCTCGGTAGGTCGCGGTACGTCTTCCGCATGCGATCTTTGCCTCTAGCGGAGGGCGAGCCGTTTTGACGTAAACAAGTGGCAGTGTGAGAAGTGAGTCGGACGGCAGCAGGCGGCGAAGCGCAAAGGGCTCTTCAAGTACGGCGTGTTCTGATTTCAGCTGTGCGATCTCTCTACCGGACGACTGGACTTCACTATACCGCCTGGGGCCGCGTTTCCGAGAATGTTTTCATCCTGTCTGCCCCGCAGGACACGAGACGCCCGAAGTTATTCCTACTGCGGAAATCAGTGGTTGTCGTGCCTTGGTTAAGAGGGAAGCGTGGCATCTTAGAACTGTCGTGAGGTACGTTATTTCTGTTGAGTGAATATGGGGACAACGTGAGCTTCGCAAAATGTTCCTCCTTGCCGTCTTCAATAGTGCATTGCTATTAGCTTATGCACCTTAGCCGCCTTCACGGCCATTACAACTCTAAAATTACCGACCCATTCTTCCTGTTTTTTTTAAGCCCCAGTCATGGGTACGCTGATTTGGAGTTCGAGAGGCCTGCACGCGTTAGAAACAACTGTTTAGTGAATCACAAGTAAATTTGTGATTTTCTGTAACTGATGCATACTGTGTTTTTACCTTCTTACATATGATAGCTTTGTGGACTTAGGTTTAAGTTACCTCATTTATTGCTGTGAATGGCTTTGACGTTTGCTTGTTAAATTGTAAACTCTGGGAGAAAAGGATTCGTAACAATTGATTGGTATTTCAGGTATAGTCTGCTAATGTATTCGAAGCTCATTTGCCAACCTTGTGCATCCATTCAAATCTTGTGATTTTCTCTCCCTCATGGCGGCCCCTTGCTACCGTTACGCCATCGGGCGTTGTTCTGAAACTGAACTGTAGCTGGTGGACGAGCCTTACCATCTTCTTGTTAAGGTTTTGGTGTATGCTCAGTAACACGCCTCGATTGTTTTTTTTTTTTTTTTTTTTTTTTTTTTTTAATCAGTACTGGAGAGCTTGGTTTCTGCCCCTTTGTTGGTCCATGGGCGTGTAATTACGCTTTTAGCCGTTTGTGTTCAGTTTCATGATTGAGATGTTAATAAGAATTTATTAGACGTAAGAAAAAATATCTTTAAATCAACAAATAAAAAATTTCCTGATTCAACATTGTACCTCTTGGCTTTTTTAATTATGTATTTTTCGTAATGTGTCCTTTTGAGAACTGACTATAAATTTTAGGGTAGTTGTTTGAGAAACCTTTCATTCCTTTGGTGAGTGGTGTTGTGGAACATAGTGATAACAAGCAAACTGTAAATCAGTAAACTGGGTGTCAAAATACGATAAGGTGAATTGTTAAAGCATTTCACACAAATTCTTTAGCTGGCGTGTTGAAGCATAGATACTCCATTAAATTTTTGGTGTCCTAATAAATTCATGGTATCTCATTATAGGAATTGAAACTTAGTGATAAGCAATTAATTCTCAAGGAATTGCAACAAATATCCTTGCTTCTGTGATGAGCGTTATTGAAAGTATTCGCTTCCGCAACTACGGTAGTAAAGTGCTAAGCTTATTTGTCGTCATTAAACATAAATTTGTCATAACCATGTACAACGGTTTGCGTTTCCTATGATTTTACAATATAATGTGGGTCATTGTGACAGTGTATTAAAGTCTTACTTGAATGCAAAAGTAAACACTGCAGCACATGGCATGTACGTATTTATGAAAGGCTTGTTGTTCTGAACGTGTTTTTATTTAATTGACTGTTGAAAGCTTACAAGTAAATTTTTCTCAATTGGCTTGATTGATCCTTTAAGCACAAAATGTTGAATATTTTGGTTACAAATGATTAACGCTTAATTGAGCCAAGTCCTCCCCCACCTAGACAATCTCACGCAGTAGCTGGACTATTGCCTTCCTATCTTGGACTAAACTTGCTTAAATCTCAACAGAATTATATCACTGGCCACGTAAGTTTATATAAATTGAATTTTCCGGAGATGTTCGTTAATAGTCGTCCAGCTTACCGCTTAACTGTTTTTTAAACTTACATACGCCTCTTTTACTCTTCATAGATGGTAAAAATATTGTGAATCACCTGTTATATTCTTAAGTAATCACATAAAATATACAAAAAATTGCCACTGTAGTTAAGTGTTTCTTTCAATATCTTTAACAACTTGGCATATAGAGTATTATAGATGATCCAGCGGAGACACCTCTACGTGAAGTCAGGATCGTTATCGGGAATCTCAAAGTGTCGACGACATTAATTAAACATTGAGTTTAGTTACTTATTCACAATGTTTATAATTCGTCGTTCTTTCGCGCATGTCTTGGCTGTTGCTCATTTGGCTGCGTATTGGCTTTTAGCTGACGTCCGTTGAGTCAGCTCAGCATTTGCACGCCCAGGAGATGTCTGCGGCCATGGCGCCGCGACGGACTGACAGCGAGCATGAATGGCCGTTGCTCAGCACGAAGTGGTTCTCGCGCTGGCTGCTTGAGCGTAATCGGTCCCAGTCCGAATTCTACGGTGACCTTTGATGACCCATCCGCGATGTACCTGGTGTCGGTAGTCGTGTGGTCGATTAATCTGCTCCCTAACCCTGGTAGGTGTCAGCACCCGAAGGCGGCCGAGTGTTGTACAGGAACGTGGACTCAGAGGCCCTGTTACTGGCTTCCGCGTTGAGTGGAGAGAAGCATGAAGTTCATCAGGTGAAGGCCGTCATCTTGACTAAATCTTCAGCTAAGTTCATACACTGGTGGAGCATCTAGGACATAGATTCACTACAGTACCGTAATCATGGATTCGAGTGCTATTACTGTAAATGCCATCGAACCCAATTATCAACTCATAACGAGAACTGAAGAGCTGGAATATTAAAGGGAAGTAGTCTGAAGCTATGGCGCAAGGCTCGGCTTGTAATGACCGAATGTGGCGTCCTTATTCTGCTATATTCACTTAACAGGCTGTTAACTGCTGTCGGGCCCCCGCTACGTGCTCTTATGAAAGACAGTCTCCTGCAACATGACTCACTATCTAACGAATATAATTGTCTTGCTTCCTTTGGTTTTGTCAGTCTACTTTCCGCTGAATGTGTATCCTTACTCATCAGACAAGGTCGTAATGTGTTGTCGACCTGACCCACTTGCGGCATAATGGCTTCTTTCCTGCTTCCGCGTCTATCTCGGGCATGACTTGAATTGGCCTCTGACAATCTGAATCATTGTTCATAAAAATTCTCTAATTTCTACCCTTTATTAGTCTGTGCCATAACACAACCTTCCTCCCAAATTTTCCCTTCCTTTCACTTATTACTAATTAATCTATAAGTGCCTTGCATTTACAAAATTTGTTTACAATTCTTTCCTGGGGTGCTTCACAACCTAAGTCTTGAATCTGTTACCTTAATTAATCTACTTTGTCATTCTGTCCTGGTTGTATAGACTATTTACACTTTCCACTTACGTTACTCATTATCAGTTTGTATCCATTCCACATGTATCTGAATGCTATACAAGAAAGTTTCACAAATGAACACTAGAACCAAGATTAAACTTCTCATTGATACACAGAAAATAATGGTATTTTGTCTACGTTTCTGATATTGTATCACATGTTGCATTATTTGATTGTCTGAAGTTTGTCTTGTTTCTGTAGTTATTAATTCGTCTTGGGATTGTAACGAAGTGGAATCTGAGGTACTATCAATAAAAGTTAGCTGTTGTTTAGCTAATATCTGTGGTGATTCCTCCGGCCAATAAGTTAATCGTTGTTGCGTCTGTGATGGTAGCTGGGAGGTGAAATTGTTCCTTCTATTGTGCGGTAGATGAACATAGACTGGTTACGATCTCAAAACATTTCATTGGCGTAATAGCATACGTTTCTTTTCCCGTTAACAATGCAGGGTAAAAAATGCCGAACTTGGTGGTCGACATGGGATTCCTCATTCCAATTTAGGAAAAAAATGTATCTAGCAGCCCAAGTCGCGCCAGTAGTTTTAATAGAAACTCGATTTAAAAAGGAATCTCTGGCAACGCTTTAACTGTGCTGCGCGACTAATAACAGGTAACATGAACTCCGCGCTGTCCCATTAGCTCAGTGAGCGGGCACCGTAGCTCAGCGTGTTCGCTAATAGGGGTGGCTGTCTTCTGTAACTACAAAAACAAAACAAAAACCAAAAAGTGAGTGAAGTATTCAAAGACGAAAATGAAGAGGTGTTATGTGACGTGCACCCAGACCAAACGACGAGAACAATAACGAAGAAAACGAAGGAAGAAAAAGACATACGAGGCAATACCGTAGGGAGTGGATACGTAGACTTGCCGATGTTAGAATCGCGTTCGCTCCAAACCTTTTTCTTTTTTGAGTTGAAACATTAAATTGTATCCAGTTTACACCTCCACACTGCGATATCTTGTGTTTTTTTCTGATACTGTTACCTATAAGTATTAAGGCATAACATGAACTTCTCAGAGATAAACGATCACTTCAACACAAATAAAGCCAGCGGAAAATACTAATGGTTACAGTAACATCGTCTGTATCCAGTGAGGTATAAAAAACACTAGGTGGGCTACACTAGACTACACATACGCTACGCCCAATAATTCCATTCTGAATGTCTGACGTCCAGCCTTATCTTCAGAGCTGGTACGTACACGTACGAGCAACGTTAATTTTAGAGATGTTCGAAGCAATCACCTTTCATTTGCAAACACTTCGCCACTCACTGGATCATACTTAGGTGGACCGTTCGCAACACACCTGCATCCGCATTTGCCGAAGCGGAATGCACGCGAGTTATTAGGTCGTATACATACATGCGTAGGGTACTATAAACTTGTTCCTTTAAGTGTCCCCTCAAATATAAATTTAGTTGATTAATGTCCGGGGATCGTGAAGGTCAGAACGTTGGACCTCCACGACCAGTCTATTTTGATGAAAACGCTTCATTTCAATAGTTCCACACATTCATTCCAAAGCGTAGCGGTGCACCATCATTCTGACACCATAGCTGTCACCAGACGCCAAGTGGAATGTTTTATAATGAGTTAGGCAAAGCATTGCAAAGGAGCATACGATACAGGGGCCCACTCAACTTGTCCGGCAATAGGTAAGGGTCCAAAAGCACTCCTCCCACGATTCCAGCTCACAGGTTTACGCCAAAGCGTGCCCGAAAGCTACGTTCATGGGTGATATGTGGGTTGTGTTTTGACCAATAAAGGCTGTTGTGGTGGTTGAAAATACCTGCACGAGTGAAACTGGATTCATCAGTCCATTGATGCAGAAGCCATCCAGAAAACAGTACTCGTCAAATGCGTTCTAGCCGCTGATGTTGAGTTAACCTGTAATGATATGGACGCAGTTCTTCAACGAGCAACACTTTAACGACTAGTGATTGAGATATCTGGAAGTGTCTTGCAATATCACAGATGCTTCGCCGAGGTGAGTGGTGAACAGTTTCAAGAATCCCGTCCCCTGTTTGTGGAGTACGTCTAATCGTTAGACGCCCTCTGTCCACTACTTGTAGACGAAGATAACCAGTTTCCCGAAAGCATTGCTCCAGGCGACGAAAAACTTCATCGGAATGACGCCTTTGGGGGTACCATGCAGCATACGCACGAGCAGCAACAGCTTGGTTGTCGGATGCACACAGTACCAAAATCACGTTGAGGTAGTCATCGTTTGAGTACATGAACGGGAAGACGCTCTACATGAACTCGACAGGATCAATTTAGGTTGTGAGCTGCGCTATTCGTAGACGCATGCACGCAGTTTAATGGACCCCATTGTCATGTAAGATGCTATTGCCATGTGACAAAATGATGTCCTGTTTATAAACGAGAACCAGGGAACGGACGTTTATAAAATAAGAAAGGAACCTCACGAGGATTCGAAAAATAGCTCGACGGCGGATATGGATTTGATGTCCCAGTGCCGGCCGGTGTGGCCGAGCGGTTCTAGGCGCTAGTCTGGAACCGCGCGACCGCTTCGGTCGCAGGTTCGAATCCTGCCTCGGGCATGGATGTGTGTGATGTCCTTAGGTTAGTTAGGTTTAAGTAGTTCTAAGTTCTAGGCGACTGATGACCTTGGATGTTAAATCCCATAGTGCTCAGAGACATTTGAACCATTTTTTGATGTCCCAGCAGTCTACTCAGTGAGCTACGTAGACTGGTACGGTAATACGGAGAATACAAGTTCTTCTTTAAATTTTAATGCTCTGCACGATGTGACAGTGTTGCCAGTTTCTCGTTTTCCTACACGTGTTTTGAAAATACATCCGATATGATTTTACTAGATAAAATTCTGGCTTTCAACAGGATGATGAACCGCATACTATGGGACTTAACTTCTGAGGCCATCAGTCCCCTAGAACTTAGAACTACTTAAATCTAACCAACCTAAGGGCATCACACACATCCATGCCCGAGGCAGGATTCGCACCTGCGACCGTAGCGGTCACGCGGTTCTAGACTGTAGCGCCTGGCCACTCCGGCCAGCTCAAAGTGCGGCATCTTTCCTTCACCCTGTGTATAGAATAATAAAATACCAACGACGCAGAGGCATCATGCTGCACATCCTTCCGCGTTCTAGCCTTCAGATGGTAAGTTTTTGGCGGTCAGAGATAATTAGACGCGTCGGCTCTGCTCTGTCGGCGACAGGCAACAAAGAAACAAAATAAACAATTATATAGTTTCATTTACCAATTTGACCCTAATACTTTAAAGGAAACTGGGCGACATGGAAGTACTCTAAAATTTGATTCTACCCTTTCTGCCACTTGGAGACACCTACACCAGTGTGGCACCGTACATTCTCGTAATGAATCATCTTTCCCTCACCAGTGTATAGAGTCATCATATACGTCAATAGGTTCTCCGAGACTGTATTATGGATTACCAGTGTTGGAGAATTGTACAAATCAGATTCCCTACTTCTTTGGGTCTAACAGTGGCTGCAAAGCGTTTGCTCTTTGACGTTTCATGGTGGACACATGACCGTTTATCCATTGTCACTCGGCACAAATCAACAATAGTTTAGTTTAGACACCATCGAATGAATTTAGGTATTCTTCAGCGATACACCGTAGTTGGGATGGGTGCAGACACGATGACAATCAGAATCATCGTGAAGACATTCATGAAGATGCTGTTTACCTTGCACATAAGAGTAACTTTTACTCATCTTCTGCGGCTGACATTTTATTGTGGTTTTTACAAAATATATTTCACCTAATTGTGTTAGGCGCCTTCAGTAGATTTTTTTATGTCCCCCTACGATTCATATGCGTTAATTTGCGCTTGTAAAACCACGTCTGACCGTAAACTCCTTCGACCAGTTTTCAGTAACCTGCATCTGACAGTCATGCTGTTCTGTATTGAATTTAGCCTTGCTGCTGTAGCTTTCTTGTTCACTGCGCAAGACCTGCTCTTGTTTAGGCAGTTGTAGAGCCTTACTGCAGCATATAAGTACATCCTGGCTATCTATTATGCACATATTAGTAACTACTGTACAAAAAGTCTATCCATTTGCCAAGAAAACGCGAAGTGTTAAAAACAGTATTTTCTACCAGAAAATCATATTGGTGAAAATAATGAAACTGTAAATAATGCGTCTGTCTGTATCCCTATTTGAATACGCTAACCTCCAAACCTACTAGACGTATTTTCACTGAGTTTTCGCAGATAATTTTAGCGTAGCTTGAGGTGACGTATATTGCTTATTTCATCAAAATAGCATCACAAAACAAATATAATGTGATTTAAATTTTTATCTAAAACCGTCGTGTCTGTGTCGCTTGCACACGCTAATCTCCAAAACTATTAGACGAAATCTGATGGCGTTTTCATAGGTAACTTCAGCATAGCTTGAGGCAACATATAAGCTGTACTTCAGTAAAATCGGATGATAGGAAAAATATATCCCGATTTAAAACCCATACATATTACACAAATGGATGCAGGTATGTATGTATATGGAAGAAGAGGCACACAGCAGTCAGTGGCAATCTCATAAGTTTTCATTATGATTGAAAATCTAGATTTCGGCTATAAATAGCCATCCTCAGTGCATTCCTGGTGGAATCAAAACTAATTATGTATATCTGTGTGTACGTTCCAAACTTGCTCCTAAACCACTGGACCGATTTCTAACAAACTTGGTACACATCACTTTCTGTCTCGAAATAATCGCTGTGGGGGTAAGAATACCTACCTATCAAAGGGGTGGAGGTGGAAGAGAAAAAGTATATCCCACTATCCGCGAATACTCACTTTATTCATCCAGTATTTGAGAATCAGAACGCTTAGTGACTTGCAACGAAGTCTACAGAAAATTTCAAACCTTTAAGGAACATCTCGCAGACAATCCCAAAAAAATTAAGAATGGAGAAAACCTTCTCGCTTAATCTTTCTCGTTTATTCGCTATGTATCTTCCACATGTCCACTTTTTTGTCAGTCATAAGCACAAGTAATAAACCTGCTCACACACTGGTCGGTTGGGTAGTCAGTTAGCCAGTCGGCACCGAAGTTTCAGAGAGGTGCGGGATACCTCCTTATTCTACTCAGAAGTTTGAGACTGCTTTGTAAGGCCTGTTATCTTTTAGTATTGACAGGGAGCTGTCGCACACTGATAGTTCAATAAACGGATGCCAGGTAAACGCAGCTGACATAATATGCACCCAGTTCAATTTTCACGTAACTGGGAAATATTCCCTTATCCCACTAAGCCCTTCAATTGTTCACGAGGTTGTTCCCCTAAATATGTATGTCTTAAAGTAAAATGCCATTTCTGATAAAATTAGAGCTTGTAGACAGTTGACATACATTGTTATTTTTAAAAAAATGCTACCGAGGTAAGGCGTTATGTGTCCGATGAGAAAACGAAAATTCCGAGTAAACTTTTAATATAAAACAAAATAACAAATCGAACACACGCTAACTCATGTCCTCGAAGAACGAAGCAACTACAGTTCACTTCAGAGTAGTTCCTGTCATTGAATTAAATAACACAAGATTAGTAGTGCCGCTGACACAATATTTTTTGGAATGCCTAACGGTATTTTTCTACTAACCAGCACATGCTTAAGTATTCTAGGAAGGAGGTACATTCTCAAAGGATATTTGAAGACATTTCTGTATATATATTGCACTGAATAGTTCTTTATCTGTTGAGACAAAAGCTCTGCAGTGCGGTGAAATTCAATATTACTACAATCGCAGCACTGAGTTCAGGTCGCACAGCACTGTTTATACCGCCACATTCCTGGACAACAGAATCTCATTTCCCAGTTAACTCGATTCCCTTTTCATGACTGTGTTATTCATTCACTTAGTATAACTACGTTGTGATCAGAAACAAAACGATGCTTATGCTGTAATTCGAACTTAACTGTTAAAAGCGCTTAAGTTACCTTGTGAACTGAATACAGCACACTGCTTTATGCAATACTTCTGAATATAGAAGATAACAATATTCACATAACAAAGAAACTATGTAATTATGTGCGTTTCGCTCTTGAGAATAACTGCAAAAATTTAGGAATCAGACCACTTAGCGACCTGCAGAAAATTTTGCATACAGTTAAAAACCTTTACGAAAGTTTTTTTCGCAGATAACCTACACAAACCGTATATGTGAAGTACATGTAACATATGCGTAAGCAGACAATGCTCCTCCTAAACTCCTGGGTAGATTTCAAACAAATTTAGTACGTATATTACTTACTATCAAGAAAAGAATGCTGTGGGGGGTAAAAACCAGCAGATTCCTATTACGGTGGGGGTGCTACGTAGGAGAGAGAAGGGAAGAGGTCATGGATGAATAATGATGGGGAAGGAGGAGATGGACAGATACAGAGGGGGGGGGGGAGGGGGAAGGAGGAGAGATGGGCAGAGAGGAGGTGAAATGGACAGAGAGAGGGAGATGGGAAGATAAAGGAAAAAGGAGGCGATGGACAGTGTCAACAGATGGACAGTCTCTGTCCATCTCCTCCTGCCGCTCTCTCTGTCCTTCTCTTCCTCTGCTTCTTCCCCTCCGTGGAATCTGCTCCTCCTTCCCCCCCCCCCCCCCCCCCCATCGCTCTCTGCCGCCATCTTCCTCCCCTTGTCTCTGCCCATTTCACATTACTCCCATCTGTGCCTGTCACCATCTTCCCCCTCGCTGTCTGTCCATCTCCTCGTCCTTTCTTCTCTCCCATGTTATCACTCACCCCAATAGAAGGCTGCTGGTTCTTACCCGTAGAGTATTTATTTCCAGGTCGTAACTATATGTACGCAATTTGATTCAAATCTTTCCAGATGTTTAGAATAAGGTTTTTATCTGTGACTTCGCTCCCATAGGCACATTCAACAGATTTCACACATATTTAACACACTTTACGCGTATTTGTATACTTGTTTCACCTCTGTCTAGCAAATTTCGCACTGTAGTTTCATTTTCACGCAGCTTAAGGTTTATAACCTCTTATCTCCAGTATTGTGTGTTGTGCAGTGCTATAATTTTGCAAGTACATCCAGTGACATATGTGCCTTTGCGGTATACGTTCTGAATAGAATCTATAGTAAAGAAATAATTAATTAACACGTCACGCAAGATGTGGTACTTTCTCGTCAGTGTTCATGACGTCATATCTACTGAACTATTTGTTATACAATGATATATTTTTCTAGGTACATTCAGCGGCGTATGTGGATACTGTCTGCGAAATGTGTTCGAAATACAGTTAGTAATATGTTTAAACGTCTTCCATGATGTGGTAGTTTTTCACGTGTTCAGTGTTTGCGGCGTACCTCCTGTACTAAATGTCGTAAAACGATGTAATTTCTTTGATACACTCAATGGTCTATTTGAATCCTGTCTGCAAAATGTCACAAATACAGGTAGTAATAAGGAAGTAATTGGTTTCATGCGGCAGTTTACTGCATGAACAGCGAAAATGTAGGCGACAAACGTTATTCCTTTCAACATTTTGTGGGGGTCATTAGCGAGATAAAGATTTGAAATTATGTGTAAGATTTGTTCAACGTCTCTAAGCGCTCTTTCTCAAATTCTGGATAGCTAAATTATAAATATTCTCGCATCTTGAGCTAGACGATTCCTTCACGCTCAACTCCTCTCCTTTGACAGTTGGGTGGTTCTGATCCCCAAAGTGATACTTTGCGGACAGTGAATGGCGTGTGTGCCAAATCTGGCTGAAATCGGTCAAGTGATTTAGGATGAGATGTGGAACATACAACACATACATACAGTACATAAATACAACAGTTTATATATGCAGTGATTGAAAAATAATCGCAGCAGCAAGGAGGAGTTGTCACATAAACGAAAGTTGACACGGTTTCTACATCTGAAAGATGTCTATTCAAATTTCACGCGAGCCACATTAGAGTTGCGTTAGTAGCGCCGCTATGAGGATGCAATTCAGGTTTGCTTTGAATGTAACGGTCGTGAGCGTTACTCACCTTTGAAACTAAACGTGATGAGTTGTTAGTCAAGAATGCCTTTCATTGGGTGGTGGTGGTGGTGGTGGTGGTGGTGGTGGTGGTGGTGGTGGTGGTGGTGGTGGTGGTTCAGTGACCTCAACGAATTTTTTGGGCTCCAACTCCCGCTGCACTGAATATTTTATTTAATCCATACTTGACATTCATTGTAACAAGTATTGCTACAACTGATTAAAAAAATGCTTTCGGTTTTCATTCGATGTCGAGTTATAGCGAATGTCACGACTGGATGTGTACCAGCGCAACGGTCAACCAGTCACTCGGTAAATAGTGGGCGAGTGGGAGCTTATATTTCCGTGGCACATTGATAGACTGTATAGACGTGAAACTCACCGGAGACTAAATAAAAAATTTGATTGAGAACTCACTGAATTTAGTGGGGTACTACGAGAACTTTCAAGCAGTGAGACTGAAGATGTAGTCGTCGAACTTCCAGATCAAGTAGTTTCTGAGGGCAGCGAGTCGGATAAAATGATTAGTGTCAGTATTTACATTTTTTACTGTTATATATATAATTGAGCATATTAGTATGTCTGCCTCAGTATATGAGTTGTTAGCGTATTAGCCTCCGGCTCTGTTCTCAGCTTTTTATAGATATTCAAGCAACAACAAGGTGACGCAGGACGGAGGCATAATTTGATCACCTTGTTAGAGAAATGGTTATCGGGGCAGGTATGATATGGAAGACAGAGTCTTACGTAAATTAAAGGCGGAGTGCTGCTGCTAACATGAGAGAACTTCTAAAGGAACTAAGCCCGGGACAAAACCTGTTAAAAGTAAAGTTTTCGTCGTGTGCTTTGATGATAACATCTTAGAATAATATCAACCAAACTCTAGGCATTCTTTGGGAATCATCTGAAGATACTTTCCTGAAACATTCCAATGCTTTTGAAAAGGAAGAAATTGTCAGCAGTTGGAATTTGAACTGTGGAGTCCATAGACAAAACAAGGACAGATTCCATGATACATTTAGTAAACAAAATTTTAGGATATAAAGAGCTTCATTTTCGGAGCTTAGACTTGGGCTCTTACGAAAGTTCCTGCGTTTTGATGATGACCGACAAATTTGCTCTTATCGGGTATGTATGGAACATTACAGTATGTTTTCTGAATCTTATAATCCAGGTGAGTCAGTTATGGTGGATGAAGAACTCTTGTCCTTCCACGGTGCCCATTCAGGCTATACATTCCAACAAAACCAGGAAAATACGGCATACGTTCCACTAGCTACTGATCTTTTGGGAGAGCCGGCCGCGGTGGCCGAGCGGTTCTAGGCGCTTCAGTTCGGAACCGAGCGACTGATAGGGTCACAGGTTCGAATCCTGCCTCGGGCATGGATGTGTGATATCCTTAGGTTAGTTAGGTTTAAGTAGTTCTACGTTCTAGGGGACTGATGACCTCAGATGTTAAGTCCCATAGTGCTCAGAGACATTTGAACCATTTTTTGGGAGAGAAAATAAATACAGTTGGGACTATTCGAAGTGACAAACGCGATATACCTACAGAACTCCGTCCTGTTCCTCTAAAAAAATCTACATCAGGATCAGTTCGGTTTGCCTTAGCTAATGTTGCCACTTTAGTCAACTACATGCCTAAGAAAGGAAAGGCTGTTACAGTATTGCCAACCCAACATCACGACATATCGCGGAAGAGAAGTCAGAAATTACCCGATTCTACAGCTGTACAGTCTGGAGTGGGTACTTTCGATAAGTGTGTGATAATGTACAGCTACAGTCGAGCAACGCGGCGATGCCCAGTACCGGGATTTTTTTAACTTGACTGACGTTGTAGCACACAATTCGTATGTTTCAACATACACACAAGGAATATGAAAACCATCCAAAGAGGAAGAAAGCAGTAGTGAAAGATCTGGCTCGAGAACATTGCGAACTCAATGTGAAAAGACGCCATCAAAATGCTATAGATTTTTGCTCAGAATGCATAACACCTTTATAAACTTTTCGGTATGAATGCAACAAACACCAAGGTGCTCTAAGCAGAGGAAACATTAGATAGCCGCAAGGGAAAGTAACACGTACAACTGTGCATAATCTGCCGAAGAAGGGCGCTGTTACTAGCGAGCCAGGAACAAAGACAATAAGTACATGAAAGCTTGCACTTCTTGCAAGAAGCGTATTTATTCTGCACACACAAAGAAAGAAGAATTAGTTCGTACCGTGAAATGCTCGGTGTATGAATTAGAGCGATCATTATAATTGTGAAATTATAAATAAATGTAAAATCGTTATTTATAATTTGAACTTCATTCAAAGGATTCTTTTACAAAAAATTCTTGCTCAATATTATCAACATTTTAAATTTGTAATCTAACAACGTTATGGAAATATTAACTGATACGGTTTTACCTGGCGAGGGATAGAGTAATGCCCGTGGGCTCTGTCGCTGACCCTTCCCACACCCATTGGTGATAGCCAGTGCACCGAAGAGCATAGGTATGCGAATGTTAAGGGGACAAAGACACCATTACCTCAGAGAAGCTGGATGTCCCTTCTCCGATATTACTGAAAGTCCTGGAGGAATTTAGCCATTGTACAAGATAGCTGTCAGCGGTTGTTATGAGAATGTACAGCCACAAAAAGACACGTAACACTACCGAGGGGAAGGCTATTGTTTTCGTCGAATGGCTCTGGCGAATCGTGCATCTGCAGCAGCAATTTGAGCAGCAGTTGGCACCACAGTGACACAACTAACTGTTACAAATCGGTTACTTCAAGGACAGCTCTGAGCCACAAGCTCCGTAGCGTGCATTCCACTGAACCCAAACCATCACCATATGCGACTTCAGTGACATAAAGACAGTTCTTTGGAGGGTTGGGTGAAGGTCTGGGTTTTCTAACGAAAGCCAGTTCTGCCTTGGTGCCAGTTATGGTTAGGAGGAGGTCAGTTGAGGAACTGCACCCAGCCTGCCTGTGGTCTAGACACACTTGACCTACACCTGAAGTAATGGTCTGGAGTAGGATTTCGTATGACAGCGGGAGCACTCTCGCAGTAATCTTACGCACTGTGATTGCAAAACTGTATGTCAGTCTGATTCAACCTGTTTTGCTGACATTCATGGCAGCATTCCATTGGCTGTTTTCCAATAGGATAACGCTCGCCCACATACTGCTTTTGTAACCCAACATGTTCTATGGAGTGCTGACATGTAGTCTTTCCTGCTCGATCAGTAGATCTCTCTCCAAACGAGCACATTTGGGTCATCATTGGACGACAACTACAGTGTCAAGCGCAAACACCATTAACTGTCACTGTATTGACCAAGTACTCCAGATATGGAACTCCATCCCACAAACTGACATGCAGCACCAGTCCAACACAAAGAATGTATGTTTTCGTGCTTGCATTCAACATCCTGGCGGTTACACCGGTTGTTATTGTACTAGCATTTCACATTTGCAATGGCTTATGTCACGCTTACATTAACCTGCGATCCTGCAATGTTAATCCCTTTAGTACCTACACAAATATATTCCCGAAATTTCATAACTCGATTGTTCGGTGTGTAGATTTTTTTTATCCATCAGTGTATAGACACACTTGCTGAGTACCCAGCATTGTCCATGTATGTATTTATTCTAATCATTTAATAGTCCGTCTCCTGTTTCTCCCCTCTCATTCCATCTCCTCCTCCACCACTCTGTCCATTTCCTCCACCTATGACTCCCTGTCCATCTCCTCCTGCCCCTCCCTCTGCCCATTTGCTCCTTTCCAATCCGTCCATCTCCTCCTCAACATCTTAGCCCACTTCCTCTTCCCTTCTCTCTTGTCTAGCTTCTGCCGATCTTTGTCCTACTCCATCCTCTTTCTCTCTCCACCTCTTGCCGCACGGAGTGGCCGCGGGGTTAAAGGCGCCATGTCACGGATTGCGCGGCCACTCCCGCCGAAGGTTAGTCCTCCTGCGGGCATGGGTGTGTGTTGTTCTTAGCATAGGTTTAAGTAGTGTGTAAGTCTAGGGACCGCTGACCTCAGCAATTTGGTCACTTCGGAATTCGCACACCTTTGAACATTTTCTCCACCTTCTATATCTCCCACTTCCCGTCCATCTCGTCCTGTCCCTCTCTTTGCACAACTCGTCCTGCCCCTCTCTCTGCCCACCTCTTATTCCTCCCTCTCTGTCAATGTGCTCGTTCCCATCTGTCCATCTACTCCTTCCTCTCTGTCCTTCATTCGCCACTCCCCTCTGTTTCCTCCTCTCCATCTTTCCACCCATCTCCTACCCCTTCTCCCTCTCTCCCTAACAATCTCCTCCTTAATCTCCCACTGTCATCGTCTTCCCCTCTCTCTTTCCACCCCCTTCTCATCCCTTTCTCTGTCCATTTCCTCCTCCCCCTCTCCCTGTCCAAATCTTCTCCACCCCAACTACCCGTCCACTACATCAAACACACCACTTCTTGTCCCTGTCTTCCTGTCCCTGTCTTCATCCATCTCCTTTTTCCGCATCTCTCTGTCCATCTCCTCCTCTCCTTTACCGCTGCTCTTCCCTCTCTTCCCAATCTGTCCATTTGCTCCTCTTCCCTTTTCCTGTCCACCTCCTCATTCCCCACACTCCACCTCTCTCATCCTCCCTCTGCCTTTTTCCTTTCCCTATCCACCCCCCCTCTTCTACCCCTTCTGTCCATCTCCTACTTGCCCCCTATCTGTGTCTGTCTCCTCCTTCTCCCTCTGTCTGCCCATCTCCACGTCCCCTCAGGGGGTCCACAACTCTTTTTTGGATACGTGCATAGCGAGCACGGGACCCCGAGCTAATGTGGCCCTCCTTCCTTTCCGGGCTGCATACCCTCCCTTTCCGCATCCTTCCCCGTCTCCCATCTTCGCCCGCCCCCCCTCACCTCTAGCTCTTTCCTTCCCTTTCTCCACCTCTGGGAGTATGGTTTGTGCCTACATCCGGAGACGGACGCTCGAAACTGTTAAAATTTCCTTGCTTTCTATACTTGCCAGTCTTCGTCCTTCCTCTGTCCTTCTCTTTTCCTTCCCTCTTCTCTTTGCCCTTTTCTCCACTTCGGCGTTTGAGACCCCTCTTCTTTCCTTTCCCTTTCTTTTTTCCTCCCTGTGCGTGTCTGAAGGCCGACCCACGCACTTCCATGCGTAGCCGGTGACGGGGTAACGCGTAATTCCCCGCCCCGGGTAGACAGGTAGGACACGTACGTACCCCCTGGTAACGGCCAGGCCCAGGGAGGGGTGATTACCCGAGCTGATACCTTCCGAAAGTGCCGATTGGTCCCTCCGTCCGTTTGTCGGGAGGTGTGACCTGAGGTGTGAACAATCACCTAAGGCGGGAGTGCCCTCAGAGAGGGCCCCCACAAGGGAGGAGCGCGCCATCGGAGACGCCGGTAATCATGGGGGATTCTTCCGCAATGGTTTCCTCACCTTCCACTATGTCTGCTCACAAGCGTAAGTTCACTGAGTCTCAGCCACAGACAGTTCTTCCATCGTTGCCACAGTTCCTTGTTGTTTCTCGGTCTGACGGTCACGATTTCTCCACGGTCAACCCTTTCATTATTCAGAAAGGTGTCGACGCAATTGCAGGTACTGTAAAGTCTTGTTCCAGATTACGGAATGGCACCCTGTTGTTAGACAGTCAGTGCCCTCCAGGCACAAAAATTTCTGCGTACCTCCCTACTACACACCTTCCCTGTCCGGGTGGAACCGCACCGTGCATTAAATTCCTCGCGTGGAGTCGTTTATACACGCTCCCTCGGTGGATTGTCTGACGAAGAAATTCAGCACTACCTGTCTGACCAGGGCGTAACGGCTGTTCATAGGGTTATGAAAAGGGTTGACACAAACATCATTCCAACCCGCACTGTCTTCTTGACCTTTGACAAAGTTCAACTCCCATAGAAAATCAAAGCAGGCTATGAGATAATTTCCTTTCGCCCTTACGTCCCAAACCCTACGAGTTGCTATCGGTGTCAGCGGTTCAATCACACCAGCCAGTCCTGTTCCAATCCGGCCAAATGTGTTGTGTGGCAAGGATGCCCATGAGGGTGCTTGTCCACTTCCATCCCCTCGCTGCATCAACTGTATGGGTGACCACGCTGCTTCCTCTCGAGATTGCCCCGTTTTTGAGGACGAAAAGCTCATCCAGGAAATTAGGGTGAAGGAAAAGGTGTCGACCTTTGCTGCTCGAAAATTATTCGCCATTCGAAAGCCCACCGTGCCTCAGACAGGAAAATACAGCACTGTCCTTGCTTCTCCTCGGCCAACAAAGGAGGCGGCCACGCAGACTTGCGACCTCACCTTTAGTGCCACGGTCGTCAGATTGGCCAGCGCCAAGATCGCCCGTTCAACCTCACCACTTTCGCCTGCCCACTCTCTGGCTCACCCTTCGTCGGGTTCTGCTAAATCTCGAGCCCAAAAGTCAGACACCAAGACTTCGAAAAAAGAGCATACGCGTGAAGAGTTTTTACGTACCGCAACTTCCCAACCATCAGTTCCTCCTTCATCTAAACATCATACTTCCAAGAAGGCTACAAAGAAACCCAGTTCCTCTCCTTCTCCACCAAGGCGTGTCCCATCTACAGCACCACCTGGCGGAAATCGCCCTCGGCCGTCTTCTGTGTCGCCGAGGCGAACTGCTGGCGGCCGATTAACCGGCCGATCGCTGGTGGCAGGAGCTGCTCCTGACCAAGCTATGGATCAGGATCTTCTGCCTTTGGCTGAATGCCATTCCATGCTGTCGGTCGCAAGCTCTGAGCAGTCGTTGAGTTGACAGCGACCTTGGTCACATTCCTCAATTTTCTGTTCACCCTATGTCCATTATCCACTGGAATATCCGCGGTATTCGAGCCAATCGGGATGAATTGTCGATCCTCTTACGATCCTACTCGCCGGTCATCTTTTGTCTTCAGGAAACAAAGCTGCGTCCCCATGACCGCTTTGTTCTCCCTCATTTTCAGTCCCTCCGATATGATCTCCCCTCTGTTGAAGGCACTCCAGCCCATGGTGGACTCATGATTCTTCTCCATGAAACTCTTCATTATCACCCAATCCATTTAAACACTCCCTTCCAAGCTGTCGCCGTCCGTCTTCCCTTTCCGGATACACGTTCTCTCTTTGTACTGTATACAGTCCATCGTCCACACCAATGGCACGAGCTGATTTCCATTTTCTTGGTCAGCTTCCACCCCCCTATTTGCTGGTTGGGGACTTCAATGCCCACCACCCGCTTTGGGGATCTCCACATCCTTGTCCATGTGGCTCACTATTGCTAGACGTCTTCCACCAAGCGGATCTAGTTTGCCTGAACACTGGGGTCCCTACATTTTTTCTGCCTCCACGGCAAATTTATCTCATTTGGACCTTGCGGTCGGTACTGTTCCGCTAGCTCGGCGCTTCGAATGGTTCGCCCTTGATAATACACACTCGAGTGACCACTTTCCATGTGTCCTTAGACTGCAGCCTCAACTGCCGTACATGCGCCCGCAACGCTGGAAGTTTGCCCAAGCTGATTGGACACTTTTTTCGTCTCTAGCGACATTCGATGACCGTCACTTTCCCAGCGTCGACGATGAGGTCACACATATTACCGACGTTATTCTTACAGCTGCGGAAAATTAAATACCACACACCTCCGAATTGCCCCGGCGCCCCCCAGTTCCTTGGTGGAACGAGGCATGCCGTGATGCAATACGTGAGCGGCGACGTGCTCTCCGCGTTTTCCGCCACCATCCTGCTTTGGCCAACTGTCTCCGCTATAAGCAGTTCCGAGCGCGATGCCGTCGTGTCATCCGTGATAGCAAGAAGGCAAGCGGGAAATTCTTTATTAGCTCATTTAACACCTTCACTCCCTCCTCGGAAGTTTGGAGTCGGTTTCGACGGTTCTCAGGCGCGCCTAGTTTCTCCCCGGTCTCTGGGCTCACTGTCGTGCATGACATGTTAGTGGACCCCGTCGCAATTTCTAACTCGTTGGGTCAGCACTTTGCTGAGATTTCGAGCTCTTCAAATTACCCGCCAGCGTTTCTCCCGAAGAAACGTGCAGCGGAAGTGCGACCTCTTGCTTTCTCCTCTCAAAATCACGAAAGCTACAATACTGTTTTCTCCATGCGGAAACTACAACATGCACTCTTCTTCTCGCTCCTCCGCCCCAGGACCGGATGGTATCCACGTCCAAATGTTGCTGCATTTATCAACCCATAGTCTGCGTTACCTCCTTCGCCTTTATAATCGAATTTGGACCGACAGTACTATTCCCAGACGATGGTGGGAAGCTATCGTCGTTCCTGTTCCGAAACCTGGAAAGGACAAACATCTCCCCTCTAGCTATCGCCCCATTTCTCTCACGAGTAATGTCTGTAAGGTTTTGGAGCGTATGGTGAATTACCGTTTAGCTTGGTGGCTGGAATCCCGCAGTCTTTTAACACCTGCCCAATGCGGATTCCGAAAGCATCGTTCTGCAGTTGACCATCTTGTTGCTCTCTCCACTTATATCATGAACAATTTTCTCCGGAAACGCCAAACAGTAGCAATATTTTTTGATCTGGAGAGAGCATACGATACCTGTTGGAGGACAGGCATCCTCCGCACACTGTTCTCTTGGGGCTCTCGAAGTCGGCTGCCCCTTTTTCTTCGCGAATTTATGGCAGAGCGCACATTTAGGGTGCGGGTGAACACTACTCTCTCCCGTACTTTCTCCCAAGAAAACGGGGTACCCCAGGGCTCCGTGCTGAGTGTTGTACTGTTTGCCATTGCCATCAATCCAATTATGGATTGTCTCCTTCCTGATGTCTCGGGCTCCCTCTTTGTGGACGATTTTGCGATCTACTACAGCTCTCAACGGACCAGCCTTCTTGAACGACGTCTTCAAGGATGTCTCGATCGCCTCCACTCTTGGAGCATCGAAACCGGCTTCCGTTTTTCTCCCAGTAAGACCGTTTGTGTTAATTTTTGGCGATGTAAGGAGTTTCTTCCGCCCTCCTTACATCTAGGTCCTGTCAACCTTCTGTTTTCAAACGTCGCTAAATTCTTGGGTCTTATGTTTGACAGAAAACTGTGCTGGTCCTCCCACGTTTCCTATCTTTCGGCTCGCTGTCTGCGATCCCTTAACACCCTCCGTATCCTTAATGGTACCTCCTGGGGAGCGGACCGAGTGGTCCTTCTCCGCCTCTACCGCGCCTTAGTGCGCTCGAAATTGGACTATGGAAGCATAGTCTACTCCTCTGCTCGGCCGTGTATTCTTCGGCGTCTCGACTCTATCCACCACCGTGGATTACGTTTAGCGTCTGGAGCTTTTTACACCAGCCCTGTGGAGAGCCTTTATGCTGAGACTGCTGAACCTCCGCTGTCCAATCGGCGAGGAGTCCTTCTGAGTCGTTATGCTAGCCATCTGTCTTCCATGCCTGCTAATCCAGCCCATGACCTTTTTTTCGACGCCTCCTTTGATGTAGGGTATGCAGGCCGCCCCTCCTCCCTACTACCACCGGGAGTCCGCTTCCGTCAACTGCTCCATTCTCTTTCCTTCCGCTTTCCTAAAACCTTCTTGACAACTTGGGGTACAGCACCGCCTTGGCTCCGTCCCCGGATCTGCCTGCTCCGTGACCTTTGTCGATTTCCCAAGGATGGTACCCCTTCACTTGTTTATCGTCGGGCATTTGCTGCTCTATGTGCACAAATGACGGACGCCACATTTATTTACACCGACGGCTCGAAAACATCGTTAGGTGTAGGGAGTGCCTATATTGTTGGCGACACCCCAAATCACTTTCGGCTTCCCGACCAGTGTTCGGTTTATACTGCGGAGCTTTACGCTGTTCTCCAGGCTGTCCACTACATCCGCCGCCATCAGCGGATACAGTACGTTACCTGCTCAGATTCTCTCAGCTCTCTCCTCAGTCTCCAAGCTCTTTATCCTGTGCACCCTCTGGTCCACCGGATTCAGGACTGTATGCGCTTGCTCCACCTGGGGGGGCGTCTCCGTAGCGTTCCTCTGGCTCCCGGGACACGTTGGTATCTGTGGAAATGAGGCGGCCGATATTGCAGCCAAGGCTGCAGTCTCTCTTCCTCGGCCAGCTATTCAATCGATTCCCTTCGCCGATCTACGGAGCGTTTTATGGCGACGTGTTGTTCATTTATGGCACACGCATTGGTCGACACTTACCCATAATAAATTGCGGGACGTGAAAGCTCTTCCTTATGCTTGGACCTCTCCCTCCCGAACGCGTCGTCGGGAGGAGGTAATTTTAACTAGATTCCGGATAGGGCACTGTCTTTTTAGCCATCGACATCTTTTAAGCGGCGATCCTCCACCACTCTGTCCCCACTGCTTTCAGCTGTGGACGGTAAGACACCTTTTAATTGAGTGTCCCTATTTTAATCCGTTACGCTCCCGTCTACAGCTATCGCCTGATATATCGTCGATTTTAGCAGATGACACGCGCTCAGCCGACCGCGTTCTCAAGTTTATTAGTGCCAGTGAAATGACGTCAGTCATTTGAAGCTTTTTTTGGGGACAACCAACCCCTTTCTGTAGTGGATTTTTAAGCCTTCCTTCTGCTTTTAGTTCCTCCAATTTTATGACTTTCGTTCCCATTGCTGCTGGTTTTCAATTTCGGTTTTTTACTGTTTCCTAAGTCACGGACCGGGTGCTAATGACCATAGCAGTTTTGCGCCCTAAAACCAAAAACAAAAAAAAACCGTCTCCACCTCCCTCCTTCTTTCTCCAAGGTATCACTCCTGTCCCAATAGGAATGTTTCTCACATATTTCACATCTGCCTGTATCGAAATTCGCCCTTCACTTTAGTTTTCACGCAGCTCAATGTTTATGGGGTCACATACCCTGAATTATGTCGTACAACGATTGTGCAGGTACATCCAGTGGTATATGTTAATACTGCCTGCAAAATGAGTTGCAAACTGGCTTAGTAGAAAAGATGTAATAAATTTAAACGTCATGCAGGATGCGGCAGTTTTCAGTCAGTATTTATGACGTCGTACCTCCTGAAATATGGTTGTACAATCACATAATTCTGCTGGTACATTATGTAATACATGAGAAAGCAGTCTGCACAATGACGCGAATACAGTTATTAGTAAAGAAGTAATAAATTAAAACGAAATACCTGACGCTTCACTTTTAGTGCATGAATAGCGAAAAAGTAGGAAGCTGTGAGTATAGTCTGGCTATTTGTGCATTGTGAGGTACGCTACTTTCTCACCACCACCCCAATATATTCGATAACAATGTGGTTCTTATCCCACAGAGCGACTGATTATGTATAGTAACTGGTATGTGTACCAAGTCTGGTTATGTTTGGTTAAAATAAGTCCAATGGTTTAAGAGACGTGGAGCATACATGCAAACATATATACATATAACACATACATACATTTTTATAATATGTATGCATATGACGTCGGTCATGTTTCATGCTCGTGTGTAACGACGTTTCTGGAGACAGCAAATTTCCTCTGTAGGAATCAACACGGGTTCCGAAAATAACGATCGTGTGAAACCCAGCGTTCTCTGGCGGTAGATTCCGGCCCCCACATATATATGACGTGTTCCTTGACTTCCGTAGGACGTTCGATACAGTTCCGCCCTGCAGCCGAATGAACAAAATATGAGCGTACGAAATATCATGCTGTGTGATTGTATTCAAGAGTTTCTACCAAACAGAACACAGCATGTCATTCTAAATGTAGAAACGTCTTTAGGCGTAAGAGATTTCGGGCATACCCCAAGGGAGTGTTAAAGGTCCATTATTTTTTACAATAGATAGGCAATATCGTAAGCTATGAGGCCTTTCTCAGATGATACTGTCGTATAAAGAGAAGTCGCAACGCTAAAAAATTGAAGAGGAATGCAGGACACGTAGAGGATCGACACTTGGTGCAGGGAGTGGTAGTTAACCCTCAACATAAAAAGTAACGTATTGCATATGCATAGACAGAAAGACCCATTATTTTGAAATTACTTCTATAAAATACCGAAGAGTATGCGTATGGAGCGATTTAAAGTGGAACGACTACACACATCTAACTGCAGGAAAGGCAGATGCCAGACTGACATTAACTGCAAGAATCCTGATTCTCAAATACTGGATGAATGTTGCCTGGCTATCTGCCGATATTGAGGTAAGCTACTTTTTCAGCCACACCCCTGTCTCTGTGATAAGTATCTTACATAATCCACGTCCGACCAATACTTGAATATTGGTCTCAGTATGGGATCCGTACCAGATTGAATCGATAGAGGAAAAAAAGAGATTTAAAATAGAGTAGCGCGTTTCGTTAAAGTTTCATTAACTTAGAAGGAAAGCGTCGCAGTAGGTTCTTAGACGAATCGACAAAAATATTGCCTCCAACTTACATCTCGCAAAAATCCATCAAGATAAAATTAGAGAGATTCGAATCCACATACAGGCTTACCATCAAGCGTTCTTCTCGCGGACTGTTCGCGACTGGAACAGGAAAGGGGAAGTGACAATGGCACACAAAGTATTTATATGTAACGCTGCTACGACGCTTCAGCAAACGGTTCTATAGGGTGCCTCAGACCTTCCTGGCCAAACTGAAACAGGTGATGGCTCCAGGGCTGATTATACTGGTATGGGAAGCCAATGGTCGGAAATGCATATGTATTGTGGTATGCCACGCGGGATTAGCCGAGCGGTCTAGGGCGCTGCAGTCCTGGACTGTGCGGCTGATCCCGCCGGAGGTTCGAGTCCTCCCTCGGGCATGGGTGTGTGTGTGTTTGTCCTGAGGATAATTTAGGTTATGTAGTGTGTAAGCTTAGGGACTCATGACCTTAGCAGTTAAGTCCCATAAGATTTCACACACATTTGAACATTTTTATTGTGGTATGGACATACACAGCGTTAACAGCATAATAACAACGCAGCTCACATTAACTGTTCAAAGTAACGACCGCCATTCTTCATGTGCCGATACCATGCATGCATTTAGTCCCTGCCACACTGGTTCAAAGATGCCTGGTGTGTTGCACCAGGAGACAGACAGCTTGGATCCTAGCAAGAAGGTCCTCACCTGTTTCTGTGGGAGTTTCACACACCAACATCTTTACATAACCCCAGAGGAAAAAGTCTAGAGGTATGAGATCTGGTGATCGCACTGGCCATGAGACAGGACTTCCCTTCAAATCGATGTGTTGTTCAGGTACTCGTGGATGTTAACATCGGAGTTAACTTGTGCACCATCGTTATGAAACCACATCCTTTCACCGATAGGAAGGGCTAGAGTCTCAAACTGTGGCAGCACACCTTGCTGGAACATCAGGTAATGTGGACCAGTTAAACGGGGAGGGAGCAAATAAGGCCCTATTAGGTGATCTACAATGCCCGCCCATACATTGATACAGAATCACTGTTGGTAGCCACCTATTTGTATTGCGTGGAGCTTCTTCTCACTCCAGATATGGCTGTTGCAGCTGTTGGAAACACAATCAGAGTGAATGAGGTCTCACCCATGAACAATACAAATTGTATGAAGCGCATCACTAAGCACTGCAGTGGAAAATCCATTGATAGGATTGGATGTGCTTGCACATGTTCTTTCTAAAGGGGGTGAAGCACCTGTCCCATCAGTACTCTCCACACTGTATGCTTCCAAGTGTCTTTCAAGGGCATGTTGATGGTGCTTATTGCTGAGAGGCCGACCACACTATCCAACACCATCTCTTCAAAGCTGGTGATCGGACATGTCGTTGGTGGGAACCTTAGCCGGTTCTCTATGCTGTGAACGACACCATCTCTCATAAGCTGGTATCAATGGAGATAAATGTCTCACCAGTTAGGATGACGCCTGTTGGGAAAGCATTCTTTGTACGTTCGTGCTGCTTCATTAGCACTACATCCAGCCACATCATGCATTAAATGCACATCTGCCAACTCCCCTGAAGAGTATCGTTCCATCTTTGACTATGCGCTGTAAACAGTAACACACCTCACCGTGGACAAATCACAAAGCTGTCTGACGCAATGGCAAGTGACACCATGGATAATCGTGTGTGTGAGGCACAGGTTAATGTTCCAGTGCGATTGTCAAATGAAACGTGCTGTGCACTAAGTTGTGTACAGTGTAACTGTTTGGTGGTTAGGAAGTATACTGTTTATAACACTCTGTCTGTCCCAGTGTACAACTGTTGAGTGGTACTTAAGTAAATTAGTGAAATCAAAGTGAAGTAGAAATTAGAATATAAATGAAATACTTAGTTTAGTTTAAAAGAATTACACACTGGCAAACAGCAGGCAGAACAGCTGAGCAGAAGAGACAATGACCATGAAGTCAGCAAGTTCCACATAAGCGGACGCTGTCGATTCAGCCATCAGGGCATCGCCCGACCGGCTCACGTGTTTCTCAGTTGTCGCATGTGAGCAAGGCCCTCGCCTACATTATAAGAGCCAATGACCGACGTTAAGAAGATTCTTTGAGAAGCTTTTCAACGTGACAGAAGAGGCAATTACCGGCTCACGTGTTTCTCAGTTGTTGTCACATGTGATCAAAGGCCCTCGCCTACATTCCAAGAGCCAATGACTGACGTTAAGAAGATTCTTCGAGAAGCTTTTCAACGTGACAGAAGAGGCAATGACCGTGAAGTCGTTCACCTCCAGTGAACTGAAGTGAATAAATACGCGAGACGCAGTGGGCCCGAGAGGAAAGAAGAAGGAAGATCAGAAGAGTAGCAGTAGTTTTCAGTCAGTTTCGGTGCTGAAGACCGTCATGCAAGAAGAGACTACATCATGCACAGACGCACCAAGTCCACCGCTGTAATGGAATAGCAAGCAGCAGCCTCGGCGCCAGAAGATAGAAGTTAAAAGGTATTTGAAGTCTGATTTTTACGTACCCGGGTGACTCGTGAGGACGGGAAGGAGACGGCCTCACATCAGCAGTCACCTGTGAGCTGGGATGAAGATCTGACAGCCGAAGACTGGCAAGTGGGAGTCCGTTGTTAGAGTCCGGGACACTGGCCTTCCCCCGCCGCGCCGCTCCGCTGGCCGACGCACAACACACGCTGCCGCTTAGAGAATAGAAACACTGGGACGCCACATCCAAGATATCACGGTCCGATGCACGACTTGGCTATCAATAACTGAACGGGCCACCTCGCGCTGCGCGTTTCCAGTCAGCAGGGCGAGACGGCGACACGAGATACACACTGCCACGCGTAATCAGACGCCGCCGCTGCCGCAGCAGAAGGCTTCGCAAACGACACAGCTGCCGCTGTCCGAGCCAGAACATCGAGTAAGGAAACAGTTGTACAAATCTTCAATAAGAGTTATCTTATGTAAAAATGATGTTTCATTCGACCTCATACCCGAGCCAAGGAAGAACCCACCCAGCCCACATGTTAAGAGAGAAAAATTAATTAATTTAGTATTTTCACCCTGACATAATGCTTTAGAATCAAATTCCCTTTGCAGAAATGCTCATCCTGACAACTGACTAGCATCAAAAGAGAAAACCCAGTTACATTTAGTATCAGAATTGTTACACAACAGACACCTGGGATCTTTGTGAGAGAGTGACAGAACAGCATGTGCCATTAAAATACATGCCTTGAGGCTGGTGGTCATCTCTTTGTAGAATTACTGTGAGCTACGTTGTGTATGTACATAACACAATAAATCTGAATTGCCATAGGTTCCCTATATCAGTATAATCGTTTGTGGCCACACTATGACTTGTTTCAATTTGAGACAAAAGGCTTGAGACATTCTGTATATTACCAAGAATTCAGCTCTATAAACTATAGCGCTTGTCATAATTTCGGGAAGTTTAAATTAAGCTCCTTGACACTTGGCACTCCATATTGACCACTCTCCCTTACTGTACCTAAGATGTACCGGAAGAAGGTAAACAGTCAGGTCAACAACGTGTCTACCTAACTCATTAGAGGTGGAGCCCTTAATAAAGGAATCGACATTGTGTGGACGCCTTTCCAGTCCTGCTTAAAGGTAAAATCTCTATCGAGAAATGAATGGGAATACAACATTTGAAATTTCATGTGTGAAATTTGTAGGTATCCATATGATTAGAAACCGTCATAGAACCAACATACGCGGGTTAACCAAACTGTTCAGTACTGCAGCTTTACTCTTATAAATCCCTCCCATTTCTTGGACCTGGGGACAGGATTGTTAGAATAGTAGGCACACTTCCAATCCTCACAGTCCTATGACATACTCCTCTGGGGCAGTGCAGGTAAGACAAAAACTGCTTTTATTTTACAAAATAATGCAGTAAGAATGTTACGTAAAGGTTGATACTGGAACATATTTACAAGCCCAGTCAGGGACTTTGGTCTGTGAGTCAGTATATATACTCCATAATGGTATTTGAGGTTAATAATAAGGGTCAATTTAAGAAGAATTGTGAAATTCCCAACTGCAACACATGCAAACATAATATCCATTTTGAATATGCATCCCTACATCTATATTTACACTCTGCAAGCCACTCTGCGGTGCGTGGTGGATGGTATTTTGTGTATAGTCATTCCCCCTTCCCTCTTCCAGTCGCGAATAGTTCGCGGGAAGAACAATTGCTGGTAAGTCTCCGTGGAGGCTCGAATTTCTCTAATTTTTACATCGTGGTCTTTTCGTGAGATATATAGTTGATGACTATTCCAGGAACGTACACCCTTAGAACTTAAACTGCAAAGTACACTGTGATGCAGAATGCCTCTTTTGCAGTGTTTCCACTGGAGTTCGTTGATTATCCCCGTGACACCTTCATTCTTACTAAATGCACGTGTAACGAAATGTGCTGCTCGTCCTTCGATCTTCTCTACTTCTTCTACCAATCGTATATGAAATGGGTCCGAGGAGTACTTTAGCTACCGCGCTGGTGAACTACTTTCCTGAGGATTGAGTCTGTCTGGCATCTGTGGATAGTTGCATGTGGTCTTTCCACTTCAAATCGCTCCGTACCCCTACTCATAGATACTTTATGGAGGTAACTGTTTCCAGTGATCTTTCTGCAATCGTGTAATCATAAAATAACGGGTCTTTCTGTCTGTGTAACGGCAATACGTTACTTTTACGTTGAGTGTGAACTGCAACTCCCTCCAACAAGTGTCAATCCTCTACAGGTCTTCCTGCGTTTCACTAAAATTTCCTAGCGTTATGATTTCTATCTATTCGACAGCATCATTCGCGAAAAGCCTCTTGGATCTTCCAATGTTGCCTACTATTTGATTTGTAAATATTGTGAAAAGTAATGGAGATACAATACTCCATTGGGGTATGCCAGAAGTTACTTTTCCCTCGGATGAATTCTCTCCATTGAGGATAACATGCCCCTGTTTGTTAGCTATAACCTCTTCAGTACAATCAAACAATTGACCTCATATTCAGCACTCTCGTATTTTGATCATTGGGAGACAGTGCGGAACTGTATGAAATGCCGTAACGAAGTCAATGAACATGACATCTATCTGGCTGATGCGTCTCGTGGACCAAATGACCGTGATTCCAACAGATTTTTTGGTCATCAGATATGCCATAATGAGTGAGCATAAAATATGTTCCAAAATTCTACAGCTTGCAGACATCACATATATAGGTCTATAGTTTTGTGCGTCTGTTCTATCACCTCTTTGAAAACTAGAGTGACTCGCGCCTTTTTTTTTTTCAATCATTATGAACACTTCGCTTCTCCAAAAGCCTCATTGTTGCTAGAAGAGGGGCAATTTCTTTCATATACTTTGTTATGACTTACCTCCAAGATGATTCCAGGAATAAAGTCATCTGCCACGTGCAGAGGTCAAGGAGGGTTGGAGAGGGGCATGCAATTGTGCTTGTTATATTTCGCTGCCAGCAGCATCAGAAATTTCTTATATCCGAGAATCATGGCATCAGCAGAAGCACATCTGGCGACATGCGAAGCTTGTGGAAGCATTAAGCCTGCCCATAGCCCCTGCAACTCTGCGCAGCAGCCAAATATGGTAAAGCATCTGAATTACCGAAAAAATTCTCCAACTATGTTTGCGTTACTGACTTCCAAAAATTCGATTAAGGACTGGTTCACCAATCACATTGGCATTTTTCTTTGCTTTATTGTTATTTCTTCCTCCCCCCCTCGTCCCCAGTACAATCAACCCACTCTTTAGCTGCTACACATTATTCTCTAATTAGGTACTAAACACAAAACAAGCAGAAATATTTATCATAAATTTTAAATTATTTTAAAATATGGCGTTGATAGGAAGATGTAAGAAATAATGCTGTCTTCATGAAAAGTTTAAAAACAGTGATAAAAATGTAGGCATACAGCACAGTCAAAACACTTGCAAAACTCTTGAATAACCCTTGAACGCTGAACACAACAGAAATGACACTGATAATTAAAAACAGGGCATTGTATATTTACACTAAAACTGGAAAAGTACGTGCCCTGGTATGATTGATCGATGAAAAGAGTTGGGTATAGAAGGAGATGGGAGAGTGGTTCTGATGAGGATGCAGGATCGGTGGTGACGTTCATGGGTGGCTGTGGCGAACAAGGAGAGTGAGGTAACTGATATTAAGATCTATAAATGTGAAAGGGAAAGGGGGTGGGGGAAAGGGAAGGGGAAAAGGTGTGGTATAGGGAGAGAACAAGGAGTGAGCCCTAGGGTGTGGTGGATTCAAAGTTGGTAGGATGGGTGTATGTCAGGGCAGAGTTCGTGGTCTGGGAGAGGGAGACAGTTGAAACTTCTTTGGGAGAGGACATGAAGGACATGGCATGTGCTGTGGGTTGTGTAGGTAGACATGCAGTAGCCCAACGGGATTGGAAATGAAAGGGGACACAATGGGATTGTTGGAGTCGAGTTTGTAGATCGTGTAGGTTATATGGAGGTATTCAGTGTGGTTGAGGAAAGGTGCGAATATGAGTTCGTAAAGGATCCTTGTTGGGGGAAGGTAAATGGATGAGGAAAGGGAGGCACAAAGCACAGCGTTCGAGAATCTGGAGAGGAAGACAGAACTTGGATGAGGCAGATATCCGTGCCACATTTGCAATGCAAAGGATGGGACAGGTCAGGGCTTTGTAAGTGTGAAAAAGTGTAGTCCTTTGTTCGGCTAGTTAGCAGATTTCGTACTTTTAGTCCATTGTGGGCCATCTGCTGGTAAGTGCGAGTTTTCCACGTTAGTTGCCAGTCGAAGGCCAGTCAAAGATATTTTAGTGTGTTACTGAGCTAGATAGGGTGGTAGTAAATGGAGATGGAAGGTGAAGGTGGTGAATACTACAATTATTGCCTAGGTTTTGCAGGGGTTAATCTTAAGGAGTCATTGGTGTCCAGTGATGTAACTGATTAAGATGGATACGATACACGGCGAGGAGCCGGCCGAAGTGGCCGTGCGGTTAAAGGCGCTGCAGTCTGGAACAGCAGGACCGCTACGGTCGCAGGTTCGAATCCTGCCTCGGGCATGGATGTTTGTGATGTCCTTAGGTTTAACTAGTTCTAAGTTCTAGGGGACTAATGACCTCAGAAGTTGAGTCCCATAGTGCTCAGAGCCAACCAACCACGGCGAGGAAAGCAGTATCTTCCACATACTGAAGTAGGTGGATGGGAGCGGTGCTTTGGGCATATCGGCAGTGTATTTGAGGTAAAGGAGAGGGGCGAGAACGGAATCTTGGGCCACTCCAACAGTCGGGCGGAGGGGGGTGGGAGGAGGGGGGGGGGGAAGGTACAGGAATTGTTGTTGACAATGACATGGACTGGGCGATTAGAGAGGAAGGATGCAATAAGGCGGACCACACACATTGGCACCTCTGATTTGTTGCTGTATATCGTTTCCCACGGAATATTGGCACGAGTAGACAGTAAATCTCTGTACAAATAACTGAAAACCAACATTTTGATATAAAATGTAAGCAACGAAATAGGAATTCGAATTTGTTGAAAATGGGTTTACCGTAAATCCGATTCGATAACCTCCAGAAACGAAAATAAAAGCAGGTCCACTTTCATATCCTTCTGCCCCCCCGTCACCAGCAGATATCTGCACTGTAGACATAGAGTACTTCGCGCCACCAGCAGATGGCTGCATTCTAAATCAAAGAAGTTCCATCTCTAGACCACAATTTTCTACTGCCACCAGTACATTGCTGCGCTCTTAAACAAAGCAACAGTCGTTCATTATTTTCCACATTTTAGAGGTTTCAAAAATTCTAAGTCTGCAAAATACGCCATCAGTGCGAAAAAGTTGCGATGTTCACATTCCTAATCCAGATTAATACATGAAAAACGCTGTAGGACTTCACTCAACAAATTTGATGTCACAATACTCAAAAATAAACGTCCGCAGTATAAAAAAAGCGTGAGTTAATTCCCACATATATAACAAATTAATGCCAAAAAATTATAAAACATATATCACAGTTGGTCGATGTCAACACCTAATAACAGTTGACATTTGAGAACGTAAGCCTAAGAATTCGAAGTCGTAAAGCTACCCTGATAAAGTTTCTAGCTGCAGAAAAATAAGTATTAGTTAAGCAGACAGATTATAACTAATTCGGAACACGTGAGGCAATACTGACCTTACGACTTATCTTAGAAGAAAGATTAAGTAAAGGCAAACCTACGTTTCTAGCATTTGTAGACTTAGAGAAAGCTTTTGACAATGTTGACTGGAATACTCTCTTTCAAATTCTAAAGGTGGCAGGGGTAAAATACAGGGAGCGAAAGGCTATTTACAATTTGTACAGAAACCAGATGGCAGTTATAAGAGTCGAGGGACATGAAAGGGAAGCAGTGGTTGGGAAGGGAGTAAGACAGGGTTGTAGCCTCTCCCCGATGTTGTTCAATCTGTATATTGAGCAAGCAGTAAAGGAAACAAAAGACAAATTCGGAGTAGGTATTAAAATTCATGGAGAAGAAATAAAAACTTTGAGGTTCGCCGATGACATTGTAATTCTGTCAGAGACAGCAAAGGACTTGGAAGAGCAGTTGAATGGAATGGACAGTGTCTTGAAAGGAGGATATAAGATGAACATCAACAAAAGCAAAACAAGGATAATGGAATGTAGTCTAATTAAGTCGGGTGATGCTGAGGGAATTAGATTAGGAAATGAGCCACTTAAAGTAGTAAAGGAGTTTTGCTATTTGGGGAGCAATATAACTGATGATGGTCGAAGTAGAGAGGATGTAAAATGTAGGCTGGCAATGGCAAGGAAAGCGTTTCTGAAGAAGAGAAATTTGTTAACATCGAGTATAGATTTAAGTGTGAGGAAGTCATTTCTGAAAGTATTCGTATGGAGTGTAGCCATGTATGGAAGTGAAACATGGACGATAAATAGTTTGGACAAGAAGAGAATAGAAGCTTTCGAAATGTGGTGCTACAGAAGAATGCTGAAGATTAGATGGGTAGATCACATAACTAATGAGGAAGTATTGAATAGGATTGGGGAGAAGAGAAGTTTGTGGCACAACTTGACCAAAAGAAGGGATCGGTTGGTAGGACATGTTCTGAGGCATCAAGGGATCACCAATTTAGTATTGGAGGGCAGCGTGGAGGGTAAAAATCATAGGGGGAGACCAAGAGATGAATACACTAAGCAGATTCAGAAGGATGTAGGTTGCAGTAGGTACTGGGAGATGAAAAAGCTTGCACAGGATAGAGTAGCATGGAGAGCTGCATCAAACCAGTCTCAGGACTGAAGACCACAACAACAACAACTTGTTTAAGTCACAGCTTACCCTCAGATAAAATATTTCCGCATTTTTAAATAATTCCAAAGCACACTTCTTAGGTGGGACGAAGTAAAGTTTCATGTTATTCACTAGAAACAGTATAAACTGTGTTTTTAATTGCCAATTACTGCTGTTATTATAAACAACACAGGCCTACTGATGACTACGTAGAATGACAAGAAATAGTCAGAAAGCTCCCTAAAAGCTTGGTAGATTGCATTTGTCCGACACTATTTCTTAGAGTATTCTAAAAAATACGTCAACAAGCGAAAATTGTGATTTTCCACCACACGCAGTTGTCTTACTAGGGAAGAAAGGAAGGGATAAGGTGGTTTTGATACTAAAATATTGCTCAGACTATAGAACGTGTATTCCTAGCAAACACGCGACCAAAGAGGGTAACAGTGAGAGATGTGATATTTCCAAACTCAACGTCAGAATCGACATCTAGGGAAAACTACTTATCATATACTGCGATAGGGGGTCTCACACTTTGAAAGCACAAATTAAATAATGCAGCATTCAAATTCTCTGTATAACTGATTGAAATATGTTTATCGTAGTATGAAAAAAATCGCGACAAAAACTCGATTTCGTACGCCTCGTTGGCACAAAGAGCCATCATAATTCGCCTAGCAAGACGTTGTATGATCACCCTCCGTTGCTATAAACGCTAAACAAAGGCCACAACATTTCTTACAGTGACAAAATTATCTGTAACATACCGATATGTGGGTGTGGATGTCACCGTTGTTCTAAAAAATTGTGGTTCACAACTGGAAAAGGCGTTAGAGATTCTACCAGCCCATGATGCTGCCTCAGCTAACATATACGCTTAATATCAAGTCCTCAACCTTACCGTCCATGTTACGACTTCCGATAAGCGAGGCTCAAACCAAATGGTAGTAAATATTACGAGGTATGGTACCTCACCATTGTAGCGTAACATCATGACAGTACCGGTTCGCAGAGACGAAGATATCGATGTCGTAGTACACAGAAAACAGAGACGAAATAATGTGATTACAGCAGGCATAACTGTTCGGAATTGCCAATAATTGCTGAATTGAGGTAATAATATTCCATAACACAGTAGCTGAAAAACAGATATAAGTCGTCATGTACGTATCTGAACAGTCTTACACGAGACCAGACACGCGATTCATTCTGCAGTGGTCTCCAGCCCGGTAATACCATCTTCTTTAGCCAAAGAAGACACAGAATGTTTTCTGTAGAGAATAAAAACCAATCGGCACAGAGTAGTGGTGCATATCGTAAGCACTGATAGATGGGGTTTAATGTACTTAAGGCTCCTTGCGCTGGGTGAGAGCACATGATCCATCCTGTTCTATGCTTTAAAATACCATTGCACCCTTTCTTTGGGTTCTGAATACAGTGATATTCTGTCCCAGAAGATACGAGCTACAAGTAAGTTTATGGAGATAACAGAATGAGAACCGTTTGCAGAGTTTAAAATTGATGGACTACCAGCTTGCAATGGTAATTCGAAGCCGCAACAAGGCAGCCTGCTATCATTTTCGAATAGTGGGCCTCCCTGCATACAGAAAAAATATCAATGTGTGTGGCGTTCCGCAATTTGTACATTGGAGTAAGAAGCTCCTAAGCACGTTAGTGTTTTACATATACGAAAAAAAAGGAGCTGTAATGCAGGGCCTCGGTGTCGCTACACTTTCAGCTACCTAGCATCAGCTCCTTTGCAAGGTTATATAACTATCCACATCCCACACACGTATATCATCGTAAATGGGAGACTTTTTAGGATTTTTACAGGTCGGCGAATAGGAAAGCCTAATATACACGGTACTCAAACCTTGGATGTGCTGTCACAAACAATAAACAATTCGCTCTTTACTTTTATTTGGTATACTGTTAATATCTACCTGAGTTTTCAACTTTTAATTGAAATCTATATTGAAGTCTTCTACTTCTTTCTCCACTCAGTAATTTGATAAATACAAAGAACGTGTTTTCTCGTATCCCAATACATATCTATTTTTTCCTGTAAACTATCTTTTATGTGTTTGGCAGTTAGCTCTGTTCCTTCCAGCAGTTCTTCTAGACCAGAACATTCGGGGATGTTAATTTTCTCCTATTTCGTGAATAACACTACTGTTATAACACTCCACGCCTTCCCAGGTGGTAGTGTAAATTATATCGAAAATGGCACACTTCTTCGCAGGAATAATTTCAGTGTGTTTATGCTCATCGCAGATCTGTCTTGTGATAACATTATGCTCGTTGAAATCTTTGATAAAGTACGCTATAAACTCAGTAATGTTAAAGGAGATGTGTGGATCATTTAACTACTATGTACGTAGTAAATTTTCAAAGTTCGTCACTGCGGGAAATTGTGTCAAAGCGAAGCTACCTTTCTTCTATAGTGTGACAGCTAGAGCAATACAGGGAAAAAATTGGCAAGGAAGCACTGGAAACCATTTATAAAAAAAATATAAACATCCTTTGGCTGTAACATACAAAGTGGAATCATCCGACGTTAATATGGATATTCTAATGGAAAAGCTGCCTGGAATATTGCAGCAGATTGATGTAGACGTCTGATACCTTTTGGACATAACTCTAGATTTTCCCGAGATTCGTAAGAATTGGAGATGAGGCTACCTATTATCAAAATAACACTTCTGCATTGAAGGAGTCTTCCAGGGAAAGAACATTGATTGTGGAAAACGATAATACAGCTGTAATTGATTGCTTAACGTGGACGACCTCCAATTGTAGAGTAAAGATAAGCAAATTTATATGTCAAATCACAAGTACAAGAGTAAGAATGTTATCGGAAACCATCTAATAATTTCTGTGTCCAGACACGCGGCTACTAGAAACTTTACGTCTTCCTTGATTAAGGAGTGTGGTATTACCAGGCTGATGGCTTCAATATACGACTACAGAGTGGATCATGTGTTTGATCCTCTTCAAAACTGTTTAAGTGCATTAGACTCTACTAAACAGTGCTCCACTGTACTCTGTGCCAATCACCGACGCTCTACTGTTTTTTTTACTGAGGTAATAAGGAAATGCAGTTATTGACTGGTGACAGTACAGAGAGAAGCTTATAAATTGTGTTGTCTACATACAGTAAACAACATGGAGATCCTTAACATTGACTCCAACAAAGACAACACAGAAGTGCTATATTAAAGCAAGGGAAACATATTTCTCTCAGTCCAGGACGTTGTTTTCCACCATACCGTCAGATACAGATATCAACGAATTAAGACTGGTACCCATTAACAATGTTATTCCGCAAGTGCTAAGAAAAAGAGTAATTGTATCTCGCATAGTTAAACCATTCCTCATTATAGAAATGACTCGTTTGAGTGCAATTACTGTGGTGTACGTACGAAAAAGAGAATTAGAAATAGAGGAGCTCAAAGCCAGAAAACGAAAACTGGAGTAAATAGCGAAGATGACTGCCAATAGGAAGAATATAAACTGCAGTTGTAAAACTAAAAAGCTATTGCAGATGTGCAAGCAAGACTTACATATTCCTTTCAACACAGTATGTGGCGAAATCTGGCTACGACTGGGAATACAAGATATTTGCGTTTACTGTTAACAGCACTGGTAAGTGGCCAGTTGGAGTCCTGACCGAAATTTGTTGATTGGTTCATATTTACTGCATTAAAGGACGCACGAAAAATCTCTTTATAAAACTCCATTCCCACCCAGATCTGCTTAAAAGGATGGTTACATTGTGTCTAAATGTGCTGAACAGGATATTGTGCACCTAGCAACAGAACAACATTTTGAAGAGCTTGAAACCAATAGGATAACATTTAATGACGACTCGTTTGCAGTAGTTGCGAATATACACTTCTATAAAGTTCCACAAGAGAACAGAAGAGCTGGTAGCGTTCACCCAGGAAGATCTGGAGTGCTATAACGACAGTTCAACACAGGAAATAAGAGCTAAAATTAAAATCCCCGAATGCTGTCGCCTAGAAGAGCTGCTCGAAGGGACAGAGCTAACTGTCAAATCCATAAAAGAGATAGTTTACAGGAAAAACGAGGTATGTATTCGAATTCGAGAACATACTTTCTTTGTACTTGAAAATACTGGAAACAAAGAGAATTAGAAGACACCAATGTGGATTTAAATTAAAAGTCAAAAATTAAGGTGGATGTTATTAAAATTATACCAAATAAAAATAAAGAGCGATTTGTTTATTGTTTGTGATTGTACATGCGAGAATTAATATAGATTGAGAATACATTATGCTTTCTTAATCGCTGGTCTGGCAGAAACCCACACAGTCTCCCATTTGCACTGATATATGTGTGTCGGATATGAGTAGTTGTATAACTTTGAAAAGCAGCTGAGACAAGGTAGTTCAAAGCGTAGCGACGTGCCACATGACTAGACCGTCCGTGAGGGCTTATTACTCCACAATACAAATTGCACAACGCCACACACAGATTGATATTTTTTTCTGTATCGAGAGAGGCCCACCATTCGAATATGACAGCAAGCTTCTATGTGGCAAGCTGGTACTCAACCAATTTTAATCTCTACAATCGGTTCTCATTTTGTCATCTCCATAAACTTACTTGTAGCTCGTATCTACTGGGAAAGAATATCACTGCAATCAGAACCCAAATAAAGGGTACAATGGTATTTTAAAGCAGAGAATAGGATGGATCATGTGTTTTAACTCCGTGCAAAGGATCCTTAAGGGTATTAAACTCCATTAAACAGTACATACGATGATTACCACTACTCTGTGCCAATTGACTTTTATTCTCTACAGAAAACATTCTATGTCTTCTTTGGCTAAAGAACATATACACGTGCTGGAGACGTCCGCAGAATGGATCGCGTGTCTGAACTCAAGACTGTTCAGTCTTAGACATAAAAGCTGACTGCCAGCCGGCCGCCACAGAGACCAAGTCCAAGTCGTTCACTTACGGTGGCCAGTAAAAGAGACCGGCACTGACAACGCTAAGTCCGGCCATCTCCACAATCTGGCAACACTCTTAGATGCAGAAGTGTCGATCTGATGTGTGACCTTTACGTTCTACCCACCAGTAATACTGCCAGAAACAATTCCGCAGGACAGCTCGTGGCTGCGTCGCGATCACAACAGCTTACACTCGAGTGTGTTCTCACGCTGCAGCGATTACCTGCCACTGGCCAGACGCCACCCGCCGCCTGAAATCGGGCGCCGCGCCGCCCAGGTGACGACGATGCCAGTTACGTTTCAACTGTCATTTTTAAATTTGAAGTTCTAGTTATCATCTTGCAGTTAAGCATTGGATTTTGCATACTGGAAAATCATGAACTACGATTAAGCGTTGGAAAATTGGGTCGCAATTGGAAAAAGGCGTAACATCTGCAACACAATATTTACTTTTGGTATAATAGAGGGGTGAATGCAGCGGAGGCAGCTCGAAAGATTTGAACTGTGTGTGAAGTGACTGCTTTTGGGGAAAATAGCGCAGAAAAAGATATTCTTGTTTCAACAAAGATCGTTCTGGCATGAATGATTTTCCACATTAAGGAAGTCTCGACTACTGACATAAGTGATAGATTACCAAACCATCATGCGACATTTGTATTCAACAGCAAGGTTCGGTAGTCAGGTGTAGGAGTACTGCATCTATTAATTCGAAACAACAAAAATCAACGGAGTTATTATCGCAGTTTTGCTTGAATGTCATCAGCTCACTCATTGAGCATTCCTACGCAATACTGTTACCGGTGACGAGTTATGACACCTTTATCGTTAACTTCATAAGAAGAAGTAAGAGGCTGAGCCCTACCAAAAGACGTAAACTCGAGCAAAGAGCAGTGTGAACACACAATTTTCCATCTGATACATCCAAATGTGTGTTTTGCGCTACTAATTCTTCCCCAAGAATTTGTCCATCACAGCTGGAATTTGTTGCCAACAACTGAGACATCTTTTGGTCGCAGTGTAAGAAAATCGACCGACAAAACTACATCACGTGTGCTACTGCATGATAACGCACTCCGTTCTTTTGAGAAACAAAACAATTCAGGAGCTTGACAGGGTAGTCATCTCTCAGGTTCTTGTCCCTCTGATGGCTTACTCGTAATCTTTTACCTTTCCCGCTCTTGATCGATCAACGATAAGGCGATTCATTCCTAGAAAAAAATGCTCTTGAAACTATACTGGTTTAATGACACCGTTAGAATCAGTAGTTCTCTACAGGTGTAGAATTTGTAAATTACTTTAGCATTGCCAGATTGTTTTAGATATTGTGGAAGAATATACTGTTTCTGATTAATTTCTCTTGATGATTACAGTTGTTCTGTAAACCAATGGAAAACGCAATTAAAATACTCACTGTACTAATACAAATTAAATTCGACTCACTACAGAAACATCACGACGGCAGTCTATCGTAATAAATCAGTAAGTGCCTGTAACACGATTGTGCCTATTTTAACACGAAATAGTACGATATTACCGACTTTTGACTTCGAAAAGGTCTGTATTTATCTCATGTCCTGTATCATGCTCAGGTGTTATGAAAATGTGGTAATTCATAGATAAAACTACGTATTCACAACAATAAAAAATATGTCGGCAGAAAACGTATGTGGCATTATGAATATTTGCAGTCCATAAGGTTTTCGATCTGGCACTAAGGGGTACTGCAAGTAGCGTGAAGTATTTTGCTCGAGCGTTGCCTTACGATTGCCTTATTGAATTTCTACCAGCCTGCTTGTAGCTCTGCTGCAAAAGAATTAAAAAACATTGCTTTCAGCGTATCTCGAAGGCGAACGAAAGCAGCTTGCACCTGGTAGGCAAGCACGCTACCCCAGAAGTAGCGGAGAGGTGCGGCATATATCTTACTTATTGGTCCAGTAACCTCTGTGACAGATAAATCGCAAAATAAGAGACGAGAGTAATAGTATTTCCCGCGTGGAACGACGTTCGTGGGCTCAAATGCATTAACTTATGTCCTTATATCATATCTCAAGGAAAAATCACTCACATTATTCAAAAGAAATGACACGATAATATCAAGTGAATGTAGCAGGATACTTCTGTACCATCAAGGAAGTAACTCGTCGGTCACAGAGTTGCCAAACGCATTCTGCGTTGTTGCAATGTTTCAGTTATACTACCAGGAAGGATACTAGTTGATGTGTTCTGTGAGTGGCCTCGGAAGTGACTATAGCTTCTTCTCAAAGCTGTGGGTGGCAAAGGCCGGAATATCCTCATCATATGTCAATGAGCCTTATTCGCATTTCTCTAACTAGGTTTAGAGGCTAGAGTGCAATTACTTGTAATACATCGATGCACTGAGTGCAAACGAAACGTCATAAACTAATAACTGGGACAATTACGTGTTTCACTGTCTTAATCGGACCAAAACCTTGAAAGCGTATTCACCAGACGCGTTCACAATTTTGGAGCTTCTCCAGTGGTTGAGTTGGCAACGTATCTTTGCTATACAATATTGTTATTGAGATCACTCTCATTAGCACACTCGCCAGAAGGCAGGCATGACCTGGCCTTATTGTCAGCTTTTCTGGCGATATTCTGCCATTGCTCGAAACGTCAAGACTTAAATTGATTTCGAGTATTCCGTATGGCGAAAATCTGATGTTTCTATTCCTCCAGCTCTAACATTCAAAAGATAGTTACAATAAGCGGCGGGAAAGTACCTGTGAACCAACAATTAGTAATGCAGTCATAAGTAGTGGAATCTGACAAAATCCATCTGTTACCTGATAATTGTGAAAAACTAAATTTTTCATCTGCATAGCACCGCAGCGTGAACTTAAGGGTTTCGTGGGATTCCTACATTTAATTTCGTTGCGATCGTTTCCAATGACAGTAGAGACTTGGAATATACTTTCCCGCCGCGCGGGATTAGCAGAGCGGTCTCAGGCGCTGCTGTCGCGGACTGTGCGGCTGGTCCCGGCGAGGGTTCGAGTCCTCCTTCGGGCATGAGTATGTGTGTTTGTCCTTAGGATAATTTAGGTTCAGTAGTGTGTAAGCTTAGAGACTGATGACCTTAGCAGTTGTCCCATAGGATTTCACACACATTTTAACATTTATACTTTTCCAGCGGGATTTGAATCCTTGGCTACAGTTGCAGTAGTACATCCAGTGAGGTATCAAGAATGTGAGCATACACTCATTTCTGTAGTATAGGCCAGGGCAGAAAGAAGCAGGTTTCCCACAAAGTAAACGATGGGAGACCCCCTCGCATAGAGTAACCATCAAGCAAACGTAAGTTCTCAAATCGCTGTCACTTTTTAAACATGAATTCTTCAGAAAATTAAACCACGCGCACTGAAATCAGTAGGCTGATGAAGCTCCAGTCCGTCACTGACTGTTTTGCCTAACATTTTGCGAATATCACTTACTACAGAAGAGTGTGTGTGTGTGTGTGTGTGTGTGTGTGTGTGTGTGTGTGTGTGTGTGTGTGTGGTGTCTGCGGCTACGGCGGCAGATGAAAATTCGTGCCTGACCAGGTTTGCACCCGGATTCGTGGTGTCTTTTCTTTCGGACATGTCCGAAAGAACAGACACTACACATATATGCATATACAGGTTGTTTCAGGAAGAGTAGTAGATATTTTATTAGGTGGTGCTATAGACGAATTGCATAAAAAATTCCATATTAATATGTCCACTCTTTATTGAGTACAGAGATACAGCTGTTGGTATGTAACCCTAACAAACTCAAAGCAAAGGTAAATGAGGACGTTCACAATTTATTTTCATAAATTCCCCCACCATCTTCAGTGCCCTTTTGACTTCCCTTGATAACACCACGTGTAGCTCTTCTGAGGTCGACTTTGCATTCTTTTATGAGGGCTGCACTATTCATAATCCGAACGATCAAATCGGCTCTTGGCTCTACTTTTTCTTTGTAGACTTCGCCTGTCAACCATCCACAGAGGCAAAAATCCAAAGGGATAAAGTTCGGAGACCTTTGTGGCCAAGAAAAGTACCCATATCTACTGATCCATCTTCCAGGAAATGTTAGGTTTGGATGATGTGTCACATGACGACTATAATGTGCAGGAGCCACGTGATGCTGGAGGAATATATACTTTCTTGTAGCCAAAGGAACCTCTTCAAATAATGCTGGAAGCTCATTTTCACGGAAGTGTAGACAACAAAAAAATGGTTCAAATGGCTCTGAGCACTACTGAGGTCATCAGTCCCCTAGAACTTATAACTATTTAAACCTAACTAACCTAAGGACATCACACACATCCATGCCCGAGGCAGCATTCGAACCTGCGACCGTCGCGGTCGCGCGCTTCCAGACTCTAGCCTCTAGAACCGCTAGGCCACTCCGGCCGGCAATCACTACAGCAAGCTGCTTTTCAACTCATAGACAACAGAGTCCTGTCAGGACCAACAAACGAAACGAAAATGCATTGGACCCAGCTATATGTACCCAATAAAAATTGGACACATGTTATATGGCGTTTTTCTGCAATTTGTCTATACCACCACCTCCTGCAATATTTACTATTACTCGTGAAACATACTGCATCATTATACAGGTATACAGGAATAGTGTGGCTGCGAGCGAGTGGAATAATGGACGGAGGGGTACCGCGCATGTGGTATGCGGCAAAAAGATGGGAATTTGCGTCTGACTAGGAGCGTGTGTACGTAAGTCCTGCAGGCAGCTTGGCCGTTGTGTCCCGATAGTGCAATGGTCAGCGCGTGCGCCTAGTAAGCAGGAGGTCCAGGTTTGATCCCCGGTCGGGCACAAATTTTCTTCTGCCGCCGTTACTGTATTTCAACGTCCTGTGACAGTGTGGACGTCTGTCTTTCGATATTTAAGATGCAATTGTTTTCTGAGGCAATACCTGTGATTTGCGAACATTTATCTTGCCATCAATATATTGGGACTTCAACGGCACCCATTCCTTAATCCAGGGCCGGCCAGAAATTCTGCACGCGTGCGGTGCTCCTGCACATGTGCAACCTCCGGGCCACAGCGTGCACGCCGCAGCTGTCAGCGTTCATGCAGTGCATGTTTCTATGCACAGATGTCGCTTTATCCCCTTGCTGGGATACTCTGTACCGACGCATTCTAATGCTCTTTCCACAGCTTGCAAGCCAACCATGGGAAGGTATTTCGCGTATTAAACATTTAAAATCCTGTCACAGTCTACTCATTGAGACGTCTACTTTTCTGTTAACAGTTTAACCCAGTAAGACAAATAATACACTTAACAACCGTGGGTTTTTATTAAGGCAGCTTGACTGACGGCACGTGAATACGCGTAATGTGTTTGATGTAGTATTTAAAAAAGAGAGCACTTAGCGACTACCAACGAACCTAATTCATAATTTCAAATAACATTAAACTAATGCCAGGTTTCCTATAACTAATTTTCGGTGCCCTGAGCTACACCCACATAATTTCGGTCTCACTGACCTCTAAACAGAATGATAACCGCAGACCTCTCGATGATCACCTGTTATTTTAATACCATTATTGCTATATCTTTCATCAGTTCCGTCTGAAATCTGCATAATAACCGACAATTAGATGAATGTTATGTTTTATCGAGTTCAGCTGAGCGTAACCCTTCACACATTGAAAAAAAAACCTAAACTGTAAGTATGTGTTGGAACAATCGGTTTAATGACAAATTTTCCTGATAATAATGTAAAATGGAGCAGAATGAGGCAATAATGCCCAGTTAGTAAACAATTTTTAATTATGAAAGGAATAAATCCAAATATGTTTAGCACTGGTCATGAGAAATGATATAGTTAATATCGGGCACAAAGGCACGGCTCATTGACAAACGCAAGCAGTTGCGAAGATTTTCATCACTTATGCTTCATCGAAACCTTGATTTATTCATTTTCATCACCGAGAAAAATCTTTCACAAACGTATGTCAACCAGAACATGGACATAACTCTCGCGGCTTCTCCGTGCAGGCGTGGAAATTCTTGTCGTGAAAAACTTTCGTAGAATTCTTTTGTACTTCGCACTGCAAAGAACTTGTCCTTCAGTCTTGTATTGCACTGTAGGTCGATCAGTTCCATCTGTAGATCATTCGGAGCATCTTCAACTGACGACGAGAACGGTCGAGCAAAGAGGCGAATGACAGGAGACAAACATCTGCAAATCGTGCTCGAAATTGTTCCTTAATTTTTACAATTATTGACACGTATTCTTGAAATCTAGCACTTTCATGGACCAGTCCAAGAGTCGGGAAATGTGCAGTGTTTTCTGTCAATAGGTGGCTCTCCCAAAGCGCAAGCTTCCTTTCAAAGGCATTTACTTTTTCCAACATCTGAGAAACTAAATTATTTTCACCTTGCAAACTGACGTTCAGGCTGTTCATGTGAGACGTAATGTCCAGGATAAATGCAAGGTCTTATATCCAACAATGGTCTTCCAACACAGGTTCACTTTTTCCCTTCTCATGTAAGAATGTAACAATAACCAAACGCAAATAAAAAAATATTTTTAGCATTTTACCTCGACTGACCCAGCGTACTTCGTTATAGTAAGGTATGTCGCCGTACTCCGCTCCTAATTCCTCCAAGAACCGCCGAAACTGGCGATGCGTAAGCCCATGTGTCTTCAGATAGTTTACAGTACGCATGACGTTTGCTAACGTTACTGGTTTTGCACAAAGGGTCTCTCGATACAGAATGCAGTGAATTCCATACAACGTCTCGTCTGTGCGCCCTAGCTTTTTGCGCATCCGTGCTATGAGTCCTATCTGATGGCCTTGCATTGATGGTGCTCCATCTGTGGTCACTGAGACTAACCGATTCCAGTCCATGACACCATCAATCGCTTGCTCGACAGCTTGGAGTAAGTCTGCACCTGTAGTAGTCCCTTTCAAAGGTACTAAGTCCAAAACGTTCCCTGTTGCACAAAGTGCGTTATCGACACCTCGTATGTATATCACAACCTGGGCTGTATCTGCAAGATCTGTTGCTTCATCGAGCGCAACAGAGTAAGTAACAAAGTCTTTAGCCTTATTTATTAGCTGCATGTGCACATCGCCGGCTATAGCACTGATACGTCTTGTCACTGTTTGTTTGGATAGACTGATTTCTTGAAATCTGCTAATGTTCGTGGGACACAAGTTCTGCAGCCTCAATCAGACACCCTTTCACAAGCTCCCCTTCGGAAAAGGGTTTTCCAGATTGTGCAATTCTTAATGCGATTTTAAAACTTGCTCTCAGTGAAGATTTAGTGTGGTTGTCATTCTGGAAAATTGGAAACAGTACATTGTACAGCGTACAGTAAAATAGACATAAATGTAACACAAGAAACTAAGAGTTCAAGAAGTATCAGTTACTTTGACGTACTGTAAAATAGAGTTGATGTGTCTCATCCATTTTCTTACGGACATTTAATTTTGCTTGCCGTTCTTTACTGTTGAGTACACTACACTCGTCTTTGTGATATGTATTGTAGTGTCTTTCAACTGAAAACTTACGCTGGCCGCCTATTATTCGGCGGCACAGCAAACACTGTGAGGTTTCACCAACGGCTACAAAAAAGAATTGCAGTTCCCAGTCATTTTTAAACGACTGAGAACATAGATCTCCCGTCCTTTGCTTTTTCTCAGTGCCTGCCATTTCTCAGTATTTCTCTGTTAAGGTTACGGTCACCAGGAGTAAACGAGACTGGGTATGTTCCACTCTTGCTTTTCGCCGCCGTTCATTTAGGACACATGTCTAATAACAGATGTCGCTGTCGCTCGTTGTCGCACATGTGCAGCACTTCCGCACTGCTGCACATTGTGCAGAGGTTGGCCGGCCCTGCCTTAGTCATTGCTTTGTGTTGGCGCTAACCCATGTCATATACGTGCGAATCAGATGGTAGCGCAAATTTATTCGAATAACGAATGGTCAGTACACAAGAATTTACGAACAGTAGAAGTGTAGTAACTCATTTCAGCAGCATAGCCCACGGTAATATTTGTCAAGAAATTCACTGCAGAATTAATGTAATACTCGCACGATGATCCCTGTAGTCATATTGTATGATTAGCAGCTCGTGAATGGAGTACCATGTTCGTTAAATCAGATTACTAAAGCTGATACCAAATAAAGAGGAGCAACGACACCACATCACTATCTTTACTTAGGTATTCCGCGCTAGATTATGTGCGCTACCATTAACTTTATTGTGAACAGTTTGACAGCATAACACCACCACACCCACTGACAACCTGTACCATTATTATCACACAGTTTTTACTCGCAGTGATTAAAAGTTGCTGATGTTTGTCAAGAATAGCGGAAAGCGGCTCATGAATGTGAAGTTCCATTTGCATCACGCCTATGACAGAGAGAATCCTAAATAACAGTAAGAGGTTACCCAGCGAAGGGAAGAGTCCACGTGTTGTCTCGAGTTCTTGCAGTTTCATAGTAATGTAGTTCCCGATGTTTTCACATTAACGGGTCCTTTTGGCTATCGGAATACTCATATGGGCATTATCAAAGTGCAACTACTAGCACACTCAACTACCTTAATATCACCTCATTTTGGATTGAATATGCCTCGGAAAGCGACGTTAATTTGACGTTTCCGTCCGTCTCCTGACAACTTACTGAATGAAGTGTGCCGGCCGCGGTGGTCTAGCGGTTCTAGGCGCGCAGTCCGGAACCGCGCGACTGCTACGGTCGCAGGTTCGAATCCTGCCTCGGGCGTGGATGTGTGTGATGTCCTTAGGTTAGTTAGGTTTAAGTAGTTCTAGGTTCTCGGGGACTGATGACCTCAGATGTTAAGTCCCATAGTGCTCAGAGCCATTTGAACCATTTTGAATGAAGTGTGAAGTGCACTCACAGTGAATTCTGTAAAGTGTTGTGGCAACAGGCAGTCATTGCTGAGAGATAGAGAGAGAGAGAGAGAGAGAGAGAGAGAGAGAGAGAGAGAGAGAGAGAGAGAGAGAGTTATTGATTCCAGAGAGAGTGACGACTGCTGTCTGTTAAACAACACATGCAGCAATCAGTTCTACAGTTGGCGTCGAGTGGATGAGATTTTTCAGTTACCTTGCACTGCAAGAATTGTGAAGAGGTGACTGAAAGTAAATGGACTTGTATGCTACAGAGCTGCGACAAAGCAAAGCTTGACTGAATATTATCATATGATTGTCCACATGGGTTTGGTGGACGAGTATACTTTTAGTAACTAACTCATCCACAATCATTACGTAAGATTTCTCAAAGGCGTCGGGGCATTGATTATACCAACGTCCGCGATAGTGTAGCATGATGTTTTACTTCCCACCATACGTTTTCTATGTGATCTAGATTCAACAGTCCGATTAGGAATGTGCTTTACCGAGAGCGATGAGAGTCGTAGTCGGAAACCCCCATTAAGACTAACTGTCTGAATACGATTAGAACGATCTGGTATCGAACTGAAACTACAGAAATCGGATAATTTGAAACTCTGTATTGCAAAAATGCTGCACACATTAATTAATTTGATGGAGAACAGGTAGTAACTGCTAAGAAAAAGTGAGGAATATGTCAACTAACAGCAATGTAACGTAATTATAACCTATATTTATGTGATGCAAATATTGACTCGAACAATACGCATCTATTTCAGTGGTGGGAAGATACACCATATCGGATTTCCTGATGACATAATAATAATAATAATAATAATAATAATAATAATCCAGTGTGAGGTTGTTAGTCACTCCATCGGGCGCCTCCGCGGCTGGCGGATAGGGGAAAAGCCTCCCAGATATGGGTGGTACCGAGGAAATCAAATACTTGGGGTGGACCAAGTACTAACACAATCCTGAACGGGTATTCAACCCGTTGAACCCAAAATCCAGACACGTCTGAGTGAAAATCACCGGTACTCTGGTCAGCATCTGTCAGCTCAAAGAGCTCGGTTGAAAATATTTGGTTCCAAAGGCTTTAACAACCTCTGACCCTATCCGGTACTGGTATCATCCAGGCCAAACCAATGAAACACAAGCAAACATGAACTGTGCAAGTAATTTCAACTTTTCCCCACGTGGTACACAACCCGCCCGTTGACAAACGGCAATTGGACTTTCGGATTCTGGGGAGTACAGGCTAGCACAGCAGAGAATATCGGAGATATCTGGTATACTTACCTAAAAACAGAAAACATTCATTGGAACATTAAATACAGTACATTGATCCAAAAAGGAAAACTACATAATCTCACATAAGAAATTGACCGACAAAAAATTCTCATCCTTGCTCTTCAAGAAACGTGAGTAACTGACAATGAAACCTTGCATTATGGAAACTATCGCATTTTCAAGAGCAAAACACAGCAAAAGGTAGCGAAAGGCGCACCAATCTTCGGCATGCCATTTCTCCTAAACAGATCCATCATAAACTCTGCCAAAGAAGTCACACCCATCAACAATCGACTTCTGACTATGCGCATTCAGAGCGCCAGTAAAAAACACACTCATCAATGCACATGCCCCCATCAACATCGAAAATAAGAAAAACCCCGAAAATGTCGAAAAATTCTGGAACACACACGATAAAACCGTGAGCGAAATTCACCAACATGGTGTGAAAACCCTTATGGGAGACTTCAACACTCAATTTGGGACATAAAAAACCTATAGGAAAATCATCTTTAAAAATTAAGCACACCAAAACACTAACACCAACGGCACACGTCTGATTGACATTTGCCAACAATTCAATGATGTCTACCTACTTTAGGTAAAAAACAGAAAAACAGAAAACATGCCAATCCCGATCAAGCATCTTGGTGAATACCAGATCGACAACGTTTTCATCTCCTACGGCCACTACAGAATCATCCACGACATTAAAGTCCGACGTGGTTCAAACGTTGAGTCAGACCACTACCTCACGAGCGTTAAAGTGAAATTGTCTCGAAAGAGAGTTCACCTCAAAAATCTCTGCATCCAAAAATTCGATACATCCAAAATTCAAGAAACCAATATCACAGAAGAATGGGAGAAAGAGCGAACAACTGGACTGACTTCTGCAGTAAAATTATCAGAAAAGCCAAGGAATTAATCCCACTGAAGAAGAAAAGGCAGAACACCCATGGTGGGACTCCAGCTGCGATCAAGCCATCATCAATCGCCGACTCGCCTTCCAAAAATACTGCAGCAACAAATCGACAGGAACCCTGCAACACTTCCTCGGCATCTGCAAACAAACAGCACCATCAGAAAAACCAAACGCAACTACATCACCGAACAGCTGAAATAAATTGAGGACAACTTCATAAAATACAACAGCAGAAATTTCTGTAGAAGTTTCGCAAACAAAATTAAATGTTACTCACCACTATATTTGACCTTCAAGAAACAAAATGGAAAACTCGCCCTCATCAACCAAGAAAACTGTGAAGAATTGGCATACTACTTTTACAATCTCCTTAACTGACCTGAACCAGCCGAACGTTTCCCACACACGTCCCCAAGATACACAATACCCGATGCCAATCCACAGACACAAGAAGAAATCCAGCACCATATCAAAAAACTCATGCTAGGACAGTCGTCAGGAGGAGACGGAATCATCGCAGAACTACTGAAAAATCTTGGCCCAAGATCTCTGCAGGAACTCACACAGGTCATTCAGGAAATTTGGCGAAGTGAAAAACTCACAGAAGACTGGAAATGTGCACTGATCCATCCACTCTACAAAAAAGGAGACAAATCTGATGTGAATTACTACAGAGGAATTTCCCTCCTTGCAGTCCCCTAAAAAATCATCTCCGCGCGCTTCTTACAACGCGCATAAGGACAAGTCGAACCCCTAATTGGTGAATTCAGACCACACAGATTTGGCACCGAATAAATTTTCAACATGAAGTCCACACTGAAAATACGAGTCATAAGAAATCTCTCAACCATCTGGACATTCGTCGACTTGAGGAAACCTACGATTCCATCGACCGACAATCCCTTTTTAATATACTCGAAGAAAGCAATCTCGACCCTAAAACACGACGGCGCATCCAACAAACACTAACAGACACAACTTCCAAAGTATAATTCAACGGAGAAATCTCACAGCCCTTCTCCATCAAGACTGGCATCCGACAGGGCGATGGCCTCTCCCCATTATTCTTCAACATCGCCCTAGATAAAATCATCAAAGAATGGGAGAAAGAAATGAGAAACAGAAACATCTGGAGACCCATCAGGCTAGGAAGACAACAGCATAACACCAACATGCCTAGCCTTTGCTGATGATCTTGCTAACCTTTCCGGAGTTGAACATACAACAATTCATGAGATCGAGGTCCTCAAAGAATGTGCCGAGAAAGTTTTACTATAAATTTCTTTCCCAAAACCGAATTCATGGTCACAAAACACATCAAAACATAAAATTTCATTACAAAATACGGCACAATAAACAAGGTCAATACTTTAAATACGAAAGTGAAATCATTGAACCCACAGATACAGAAAGATTAGCACATAAAACACGCGAAAATGCGGAAAGCATATTGAAAAATTGCGGGCATCTACAACAAGAAATGCATGAACATCAGAACCACAAATCGACAGCACACGACTGTCATCAAACCTGAAACACACGCCAGTGAAACCATAAACATAATTTACAAAGGAGACCTCGAAAATATCAAGAAAGCTGAAAGAAAAATCATATGAAAAATCCTTGGTACCAAAAATCACAGATGAGGGATATCGTCTGAAATCACACACAGTAATAGAAAAATAGTTAAACATCGAAACCGATTTCTGCAAACGACGACTGAAATTCTACGGACACACCGCGAGACTAGGTGATAGCCAACCAACAAAGAAAATGTTGATATGGCTACAGAACCTAAAAACTACAAGTCTGGATGAAAAATGTCCAAATTCATCTCAAAAATGTCAACATCACACCCATAGTCTTAGACGATCGAAAAGACTTCAGACATAAAATCCACTGCTGCGAAACTGTACCCAACATATCTAGGAGAGAATGGGCAGAAAACGTCGCGCTAAACACAGCGAGATGATGAAAGAATTCTGGAAGTAAAAGATAAATAGCAGCAACAGATCATAATTTGCTTTGTGATCCCAAATGGGTCTAAACAACGTAAATAAATAATAAACGTACTAGTAGCAGTAGTATTAGAAAATTCAGAAAATAAAAACTACCACGCTGGTGTCATCCAACGCATTACGAAATAGAAGATTCAAAGCAGCATCAAATTAATCAGAATACAAGATGGACGCAATGAGGAAAAATACTAATGAGATAAATGCAGACGGAAAAGTATTGGGTACTAGAAGTTAATCACGTCGAGCACTTCAACTACATCGAAAGTGGTCTTTAGTTAACGATAACAGATGCTTAGTACAAGTGAATAGACGAATTGATAGCAAAGCAAGCGTTTACAGACAAGACATTTCAACAATTAGACACAAAGAGGTAATACATAAATGTAATGGAAAATCAACTATACGGAATTTACATCTCGATAACTCTGGGGAATTAACCAGAGAACTTTCTGGAAGCAACAGTAGTTTACATGGAAGGGACAGCGTCTAGGACAATATGGATGCAAACAACGAAAAATCTGAAAGCACCACGAGACGCAAAGAAAGGTAAATGAAGAAAATAAACAGGAGGAAGATGCATCATTTCATACATCTTTACATACATCATCACCCTCATCGATGTATTTACGGACAATGTGAGAGGCTAGGGGGCTACGAGGGCGAAGACGAATCTCTACTTTCAGGACATCATGACAAGCACAAGATGCAAAAATATTGGGAACATCAAGAGACTACCAAACAACAGAATATAATGGTTTCTTCGATACAATTTAGTTAATAGGAAAAGATTAAATCAGTATTTACAAACTATGATACAGCTTTCATGCTACTTGCTGTTCATACGTGCAGGAAATAGGTGTCTCCTTGAGGATACAGTAGCTCAGCGCTGGCTTCACTATATGTTCTAAAATGTTAACATACGCCTCAATATGCCATAGGGGTCCTGCTCCCCGAGCCGAGATGTAGCCCCAAACACCAACAGAAAAGCGTCCACCTCTCTCTCTTTCCACGATATACTTCGGACTGAAACGCTCTCCCCGTGATCGGTACATGTACAATATCAAAATCGTTTATCTGTTAATAAAAACTCTGACGAATTCAACACAACCACGTATGTAACAGAGGCGATGCCAATCAAATTTAACGACTAAACAAGTATTTCAAAACAACTACTCTGCGTTACAACTTCGTAAAGCCAATTCTATCGACAACAATTTCGTTTACGATACTATGTACAATAGATCTATTGATGTCTCACCTGAACCGGAGCATTGGTAACGGAAGAAAACATTTTCTCGTCAGAAAATATGACTCTGCTCCAGTCAAAATCGATATACTCTTCCGCGAATGCCATCCGGTCGACCTTCTGATAATCCGTCAGGTGTTGCTTTATAGCAGCTATTCGGCACAAAAGCCCATGATCTTTGTCTCCTTCTCACAGTTCTTGCACTACCAGGAAACTGAGAATTCTCTCCCAGATGACGGCAACTGAGGAATGGATTGGTGTGTATATTGTCGAACCGACATCGGTCGTCCCTCTTACAGGGCACACGGGGTCGCCCACTCCCTCCTACCGCCCGATACAGCCAGTTTCGATAAAGTTTTTCCACGAACGCCTAGCCGTCCTCTTTGGTACTCCGCACCTCTCACCGGCTTCAGACTGGCAGTAATTTCCATCCTCAGTCAGTGCGATAACACGAACTCCTCTCTCTTAATTCCACTGAGCATGTATTGTGAGTGGTGCTTTTCTGATGTAATGCACAATTTATAAACTGTGTGTGTGTGTGTGTGTGTGTGTGTGTGTGTGTGTGTGTGTGTGTGTTGGGAGAGGGATGAGGGCGAGGAGGCCTTACAGGTGCTCAAAGACGAGGGTATCAGCGCCCTCACTTAAACTGAAGACAGTTTATAGTTACAATAAAGAATAAAAATATATTAAATCAAAACTCACAACTTTAACCAGCCAATGAGATGAAAAACGAAACTAGTTACAATAGTGGTAAGTAAATATCATGGATGGTTCTGTAGTGAGCGTAGGAGATGACAACGTGGTTGATCTGCTATTCTCCAAGATGCTGCACGGGGATCGGCATGTCTTTTGTTTTTCTGTTTTTTATTCCTATGTTGGGTAGATATCAATTTGATGTTGAATTGTTGGCAAATGTCAATCAGACGTGTGCCGTTGGTGTTAGTGTTTTGGTGTGCTGAATTGTTAACGATGATTTTTCTATAGGTGTTTTATGTCCCAAATTGAGTGCTGAAGTTTCCCATTAGGATTTTTACGCCATCTTGGTGAATTTTGCTCACGGTTTTTTTCGAGTTTGTACCAGAATTTTTCGGGGTTTTTCTTATTTTCGATTTTGGTGGGGGCATGTGCACTGACGGGTGTATGTTTTTTATTGGCGCTGTGAATGCACATAGTTTGCCGGCCGCTGTGGCCGAGCGGTTCTAGGCGCTTCAGTCCGGAATTGCGCTGCTGCTGCTACCGTCGCAGGTTCGAATCCTGCCTCCGCATGGATGTATGTGATGTCCGTAAGTTAGTTACGTTTAAGTAGATCTAAGTCTCTGGAACTGATGGCCTCAGATGTTAAGTCCCATAGTGCTTAAAGCCGGGTTTTGTACCACATGGGGCAAAGTTGAAATTACTTGCACAGTTCATGTTTGCTTGTGTTTAATAGGTTTGGCCTGGATGATACCAGGACCGAATAGGACCAGAGGTTGTTAAAGCCTTTGGAACCAAATATTTTCAGCCGAGCTCATTGAGCTAAAAGATGCTGACCAGAGTACTGGTAATTTTCACTCAGACATTAACCTACTCATTTCACTAGATTGAGTTGTAATTTTCTGAACAACTCATGTTTAATAGTGACAGCAATTTGGAAAACTTAAGTTTTCGAGATGGTTATTTTGTGTGTTAATTAGTGTCCTTCATCGTTTACTTTGTGGGAAACCTACTTCTTTCTGCCCTAGCCTATACTACAGCAATGAGTGTATGCTCACATTCTTGATACCTCACTGGATGTACTACTGCAACTGTAGCCAAAGATTCAAATCCCAATGGAAAAGTATATTTCAAGTCAGATGGTTTTGCTCCTTCTCTACTGTCATGGAAAACAATCGCAACGAAATTAGCTAAATGTAGGAATCCTACGAAACCCTTAAGTTCATACTGCGGTGATGTGCAGATGAAAAATGTAGTTTTTCACAATTATCGGATGACAGATGGATTTTGTCAGATTCCACTACTTATGACTGCATTAGGAAATGAGACACTAAAAGTAGTAAAGGACTTTTGCTATTTGGGGAGAAAAATAACTGATGATGGTCTAAGTAGAGAGGATATAAAATGTAGATTGTCAATGGCAAGGAAAGCGTTTCTGAAGAAGAGAAAATTGTTAACATCGAGTATAGATTTAAGTGTCAGGAAGTCGTTTGTGAAAGTATTTGTATGGAGTGTAGCCATGCAGGGAAGAGAAACATGGACGATAAATAGTTTAGACAACAAGAGAATAGAAGCTTTCGAAATGAGGTGCTACAGAAGAATGCTGAAGATTAGATGGGTAGATCACATAACTAATGATGAGGTATTGAATAGAATTGGGGAGAAGAGGAGTTTGTGACACAACTTGACTAGAAGAAGGAATCGGTTGGTAGAACATGTTCTGAGGCATCAAGGGATCACCACTTTAGTACTGGAGGGCAGCATGGAGGGTAAAATCGTAGAGGGAGACCAAGAGATGAATACACTAAGCATATTCAGAAGGATGTAGGCTGCTGTAGGTACTGGGAGGTGAAGCAGCTTGCACAGGATAGAGCAGCATGGAGAGCTGCATCAAACCAGTCTCAGGACTGAAGACCACAACAACAACAATGACTACATCATTAATTGTTGGTTCACAGGTACTTTTCTGCCGCTTATTGTAACTATCTTGTGAATGTTAGAGCTGGGGGAATAGAAACATCAGATTTTCGCCATATGGAATACTCGAAATCAACTTAAGTCTTGACCTTGACCTTGCGAGCAATAGCAGCATATCACCAGAAAAACTGACAAGAAGAAGTCAGGTCATGCCTGTCTTCTGGCGAGTCTGCTAATGACAGCGATCTCAGTAACAATATTGTATAGCAAAGATACGTTGCCAACTCAACCACTGGAAAAGCTCCAAAATTGTGAATCGCGTCTGGTGAATGTGCTTTCAAGGTTTTGGTCCGATTAAGACAGTGAAACACATATAATTGTCCCAGTTAATTTATGACGTTACGTTTGCACTCAGTGCATCGATGTATTACGAGTAATTACACTCTAGCCCCTAAACCTAGTTAGAGAAATGCGAATAAGGCTCATCGACATATAATGAGGATATTCCGGCCCTTGCCACCCACAGCTTTGAGAAGAAGCTATAGTCACTTCCGAGGTCACTCACGGAACACGTCAGCTGGTATCCTTCCTGGTAGTATAACTGAAACATTGCAACAATGCAGAATGCGTTTGGCAACTCTGTGACCGACGAGTTACTTCCTTGATGGTATAGAAGTATCCTGCTAAATTCACTTGATATTATCGTGTCATTTATTTTGAATAATGTGAGTGATTTTTTTCTTGAGATATGATATAAGGAGATCAGTTAATGCTTTTGAGTCCACAAACGTCGTTCCACACGGGAAATACAACTACTCTCGTCTCTTATTTTGCGATTTATCTGTCATAGAGGCTACTGGGCCAATAAGTAAGACATATGCCGCACCTCTCTGCTACTTCTGTGGTAATGTGCTTGCCTACCAGGTGCACGCTGCTTTCGTTCGCCTTTCGAGATTAGCTGAAAGCAATGATTTGAATTCTTTTGTAGCAGAGCTACAAGCAGACAGATATAAATTCAATAAGACAATCTTAAAACAACGCTCGAGCAAAATACCTCATGCAACTTTCAGTACCCCTTAGTGTCAGAGCGAAAACATTATGTTACTGCAGATATTCATAATGCCACATACGTTTTCTGCCGACATATTTTTTTGTTGTGAATACGTAGTTTTATCTATGAATTACCAAATTTTCATAATACCTGAGTGTGATACAGAACACGAAGTAAATACAGACCTTTTCGAAGTCAAAAGTCGGTAATATCCTACTATTACTTAGCGCTCTCCTCTCCTTTTTTTCTCTCGTCTCTTTCCCTCTCCTCGCCTCTCCTCTACTCTTTTCTTCCCCTCTCCACTTCTCTTTTTCCTCTCCTTTCTCTCCTTTCCTTTTTACCCAGCCTTCAGTCCCTAGTGTTATCTGGGCACTGTCCCTGTTTATAAGTAAGACTACTTCCAGAACCTTTCCATACGCGATCTTGCAGTTAACTAATGCTATATTAACATTTTCTTTCTCAGATCTGCAATAACGAATGGTATTCTTTCTGGAACCAGAACATTTCTTATTGGACCTGTGTGAGGCTTTCTTTATCTTCAAAAACCTACATGGCGCGCCACACATACTCAGTCACGTTATTAGCTGCCTTCAGCGTGTATTAAACGCCTGACCTATCAAGAGGGTCCTACAGTTTTCCACCCAATACCGAATGTCAAGAAATCGACATCCAGGATCGTCACAGAATCGTCTGATCCTCTGGTTTAAGCCTTCCACTCGGCTTCAGACCAGAGGTCCTCTGTCGGTTCTGGGAAATATGCTGCAAAACGACAACACTACATCTACCCTGTGGGCGAGGCTAGCTGTCTTCACCAAATTGTCCAGCCGCCTGTAGGAACCAAGGATGGTCTCCGAACCCAGGTGGGAAGCGTCATTCGTGTTCACATGAGGCGCAGTTTGCAGCTGTCTGTACCCAGTGCACTCAGTCACTGCAAGCAGAGCCTCTTCCACATCTTGGACGAGACCCCCACCAAGCAAACAGAGTGGACACTGGTGTGCTTTCCCAATCTGTCCGCTACTTCGCTGAGGAGCCTCATCACACTGCTAACATAGGAGTTTCTAATAACTACCAATACCACCCTCTGTGCTTCTTTGGACGCCCTCGGGAAGTCTAGTCAGAGTATCAATAGGCGAGGTACCTCGTACTGCCTCATTTATACTTTCGGCAGTAGGTAATACCTCAAACGTATTTTTAAGACTTAAGGGGACAGCCATGCGACCGGTACTAAATTTCGCCTTACGCCTACAGCTGCTGGACTCCGCCAATACTCGCCAGTCATCATCAGGTAAGTGTCGACCGACCAGGAAGCGCAAATCGGAACATGCAGCAGCATCAGGGACCTCGGTTGACGCTGTAGGCTCGGGAAGTGCCAAACCAATAGTCTCAGGTGCCCTGACGGCACCACAGTCCAGGGCTGTAGCCTGAAGCCCGTCGACCGCTGGCAACACAGCTTCCAGCTCTTTACAAACCGTGGCCAATTTCCCCTGTTTCCTACACAACAGGCGCAGTCCCAATCCATAGCACTGGTTATGTAACATGAACCCAGTAAGTAGAACTTACCCAACACATAGGATCAAAAAATTTTCTCCTCTCCCCTCTCTGACCATCTATCTCGCCCTCCCACCTGTTCCTGTACATCTCCTCCTCACCATTCACTCTGTCTCACCGTATCCTCTGCCCCCTCTCTCTGTGTCCATCTCCTCCTCCCCCCTTTTTTCAGTCCATCTCATCCTCTCGCTCTCACAATCCATCTCTTTCACTCTCTTCTGTCTTCACAGCCATACCCATCGAATGGGTGCTAAAAGGTTCAAACCCTAAAAGTACGGATTCTCAGACAGCAAGTGGTATGTGCATCATCTTAGATCGAAATCGAACCAGTGGTTTAGGAGAAGATGCTGGACATACACACAAGCACACATACCGACATCCTAACATATCTCAGTCAGATTGTAAGGGTCTCTCTGCGCGTAATTTTAATATTAACGATGTCGATTATCAGATGTGTAGAACAACGTTATCAGAGCAGTCATACAACTGCATAACTAGCCCTAAGCGTGTGCGCTGAGTTGCACCATGGAGAAGTCTGAGGCAACTAACGTGGACAAAACTAAAGAAGAATATCGTATTTTAAACGAAACTGCGTTACAGTGCATACAAACATTGTACAGCAAAATAAAGTACGCAAAAAACCACAGTGACGGGACAAGCTCATTGTAATTTTAAGCATGATTCTAAGATAAATATGAAGTAAGTTATACTTGAATGCTGTGGTCTTCTTGTGGAAACACCTTATTAGGCAACATTGCAGATATTTGTATACTGATAACTGGTTTCAGTAAATTAAATTGCCATCTTCGGATCACTTAGCACAAGGTTGTAGTGTCTACATCGATCTTTGAAGATAGATACTTGATATTAGCTGCGTTTCACAATTCACACATTATTATGTTACCCCCTACAGCATTCATAATTACAGATCCCCTCCTACAGAACTAACAACGTCAGGTAATTGAAAGCTACACTTGTTTTTAATCACAAGAGATCATAGAACCAATAACAGCTGAAACATTTGAAATGTAAAATGAATGCTGACAACGTCAGTAATCACTACAGCAAACTACTTTTCAACTCATATACACACACACACACACACACACACACACACACACACACACACACACACACACACACTTATACAGGGTGTTCGGAAGTTCCGGTTACCAGTTTCTAGGACTTCCACAGGGAGTGAGTGCATAACATTCTGAATAGCAGCCCATGTCCGGAGACGTACCCTTTCCGTTCTACGACGGTTTCAATTATGATGTCTGACGCATCCACATCTGCTGAGGGAAAGAGAAAAGTCTCAGAGTTGCTTGTGCTGGTATGCAATATGGTAGATAGGACAATATGTAATATTTCTTATGGGGTCGTGTGCAAAGCTGAATTTACGAGACACCTGTAGAGACAGAGGAAGATTTGTTGGCACGAGTTCTGGCCGCTGTACTAGAAACTGAAGAAACACTAGATGGGATGGAGAGTGTTTACCAGATAATGCTTCGTAGGTACAATGTCTGCAACAACGTTGGTGGCCGCCACATGGAGCCGCTGTTGTAATGCTTCAGTACTGTTCTGTAAGAACAGTATGCTGGGTTCTTTTTTTGTTTTGGAGTAATGTAAAGACGTAATGTTTAAGCGTTAATACAAACAAATGTGCTTAAGTGATAAACTGATGTTTCGTCATGTTTCCTTTCGAATTGTTATTTAATAATTGTACTGCGTCACGCCTAACTCAATTCCTCAAACAAAAGTGGAATTCAAAATATTATATACTCACCCCCCTCTACAAGTCTTAGCAGTTTGTAACGGTAATTTCTGTATACCCCGCATAAGGTTGTGTGTATGATTTTTTTAACTTGGGACAACTAAATATCTCGAAAACGATGCATCGTACGAAAAAAAGTCGTAGGTGAAACGTCAATATGAGTAAAGGGGACATCTATCTATCCTGCAACCAGCCGCCTCCTAACCATCCCTCGTGCGTGAGCAGGGTCACAGTTGTGTTCCCAAATGAGAAACTCCCCCCAGTTATTGCATATTCAGATTCTACGCAAGAAATATGTACGGTTTACTCAAACATGGTTTCCCATTCGTGGCAAATAGCGCTGTAAACGAGAAACATCAAGTAGGGCTGTTTTCACAATCAAGAAGCGACACCTTTGATTCTCTCGGAACCCTCGCCCCTAGCCCCCCCTCCCCCCTAGCCACACCTCCCCCCTCCCCCCCCCCCCCCCCCCCACCGCCAAGGTGACTCATTTCGGTGTTTCCATGAAACCGCAGTAACTCTCGCGCTGGCCGCTAAGTGGCTACTGGCAGAATACAAACCACAATCAGTGTCGTAAGGTAAAATGTCAATAAAGTGACAGTAAAAGATGCACCTGCCATGAGTACTCACCGAAATCAAGTACCCCATTGGTGACAGGCAGTGGAGCTCACCGAAGTCGAGCACCCCAATGAGGAGAGGTATTCACTGGACAAATATAATACACTAGAACTGACATGTGATTACATTTTCACGCAAATTGGGTGCATAGATCCTGAGAAATCACTATCCAGAACAACCACCTCTGGCCGTAATATTGCCTCGTGATGACTGGGTGTTGTGTGACGTCCTTAGGTTAGTTAGGTTTAAGTAGTTCTAAGTTCTAGGGGACTGATGACCATAGCTGTTAAGTCCCATAGTGCTCAGAGCCATTTGAACCATTTTTGGCCGTAATAACGGCCTTCATAAGCCTGGGCATTGAGTCAAACAAAGCTTGGATGGCGTGTACAGGTATAGCTGCCTGTGCAGCTTCAACATGATACCACAGTTCATAAAGAGTAGTGACTTGCGTATTGTGACAACCCAGTTGCTCGGCCACCATTGACCAGACGTTTTCAATTGATGGGAGATCTGGAGAATGTGCTGCCCAGGGCAGCAGTCGAACATTTTCTGTATCCAGAAAGACCTCTACAGGACCTGCATCATGTGGTCGTGCATTACCCTGCTGAAATGTAGGGTTTCGCAGGGATCGAATGAAGGGTAGAGCCACGAGTCCTAACACATCTGAAATGTAACGTCCACTGTTCAAAGTGCCGTCAATGCGAACAAGAGGTGACCGAGACGTGTTACCAATGGCACCCCATAGCATCACGCTGGGTGATACGCCAGTAGGGCGATGACGAATACACGCTTCCAATGTGCGTTCACCGCGATGTCGCCAAACACGGATGCGACCATCATGATGCTGTAAACAGAACCTGGATTTATCCGAAAAAATGACGTTTTGCCATTCGTGCACCCAGGTTCGTCGTTGAATACACCATCGCAGGCGTTCCTGTCTGTGATGCAGCGTCAAGGGAAACCGCAGCCATGACCTCCGAGCTGATAGTCCATGCTGCTACAAACGTCGTCGAACTGTTCGTGCAGATGGTTATTTTCTTGCAAACGTCCCCATCTGTTGACACAGGGATCGAGATGTGGCTGCACGATCCGTTACAGCCATGCGGATAAGATGCCTGTCATCTCGACTGCTAGTGATACGAGGCCGTTGGGATCCAGTACGGCGTTCCGTATTAACCTCCTGAACCCACCGATTCCATATTTTGCCAACAGTCATTGGATCTCGACCAACGCGAGCAGCAATGTCGCGATACGATAAACCGCAATCGCGATAGGCTACAACCCGACCTTTATCAAAGTCGGAAACGTGATGGTACGCATTTCTCCTCCTTACACGAGGCATCACAGCAACGTTTCACCAGGCAGCGCCGGTGAACTGCTGTTTGTGTATGAGAAATCGTTTGGAAACTTTCCTCATGTCAGCACATTGTAGGTGGCACCACCAGCGCCAACCTTATGTGAATGCTCTGGAAAGCTAATCATTTGCATATCACAGCAACTTCTTCTTGTCGGTTAAATTTCGCGTCTGTAGCACGTCATCTTCGTGGTGAGGCAATTTTAATGGCCAGTAGTCTAGTTTCATGTGGCAGAATCGGAATCGACCTTGTATATGTGTAAAGTATGCTCAAGAGGGCATACGTTTTTAGTACTGTCGAGGAATTCTTCGATCAGGGCTCCGGAAACAGTGAAATTGTATGGGGAGAGATCGGAACTGTATGGCGGACGTACAGAGTGGTTACAATCCAAGTTTAGCAACTACAGAGTGGGCTCCATGGAAAAAGCGTGTGATCGTAGCACAATGAGCTTTGTGGAAGTATTTGTAAGGACATGAGGATTGAATATACCGAATAAACCATTTAAATACACACATTTTAATTTCCAATAAATGGTTCAAATGGCTCTGAGCAGTATGAGACTTAACTTCTGAGGTCATCAGTCCCCTAGAACTTAGAATACTTAAACCCTACTAACCTAAGGGCATCACACACATCCATGCCCGAGGCAGGATTCGAACCGTAGCGGCCGCACGGTTCCAGACTGTATCGACTAGAGCCGCTCGGTTACCCCGGGCGGCGTTTAATTTCCACATAAAGAGGATAATACTTAACTGCGTACAATGTTTTCATTTCAGGATACAAACGTTGCCCAATGTGACGACCATCTGCATCAGCGACAGCCCGGAACCCCACTGGGGATACAGTTCCACAACTGTTTGCAGCGCTTTTGGAATGGTGGACCATGGAATGTTCAGCTGTCGTGCTCGAGCTCGTGCACTGCTTGAAGATCGCACATTGAGTCCAACATTCTCAGCCATGGAAACAGTAACTTCCTCAGCAATTTGTGGCGCAATTGGCCGTCGGCCTTTCCCAGAAGCAATTCCCAGATCGCCAAATCATATTCTTCAACCCCTGTGCGAAAAGAGAACATATCCGTATGCCTTTAATGCGTCGAAACTCGCGAAGAGCAGCAAAATAATGTCGTTGTTTTGATGAAACAGCTTTAAGACTAAAGCCCTGCTCACCTTGACCAGACCCATACTGACTGCCAGCAGCTGTAATTCAGACTCACGCTTGTGTGTCAACCCTACATCGCTACTGGTACCTAACGGCTAGTCATGGCACTAACACTACTAACAACGCAAATCCTGCGGCGCACAGTGTGGAAATCATTCCTAGAAAGTTGAGTGCCCGTACAATAATAGTTTCTGACTACGCTGGCTCTAGCTAAAGTTAAATTATAATGACCCTGTACAAAAGCATCCAAGCGGAATTTCTGCAGCGTTCTCGAGACAACCTTGGCAACACATCCTCCGTACAGTCTGTATCATGCGATTTCCAAATTTTTCGTGCCCTGGAGACTGACTTTCGTGATCTTTGAGAAGGTATTGACCGTCTTGTCTCACAGTGGGATAAATGTATAACAGTAACTTTTGAAATAATAAACAGTTTACTTACTTTTTTCCCACCTGTCTCGTTTTCATTTGGCTGCCCTTTATACACTTCTCGCATACTTTTGCAAAAAGTTTTTGCGTTGACATTAACAAGCGTTATATAACTGTACTTATCCTTGCAAGAACTTCAGAATGCCGTTAAAAAATATGTCCGGACTTTTCATGCTTTTCCAGCAGAGAAAGAGTGAGGGCGTTACGTGGAACAGTAACTGATACATGATATGGCATTGTAAATGATAATTAATTGAAACCTTCAGCTGCCGACAAGTGTTGGTGACATACCTCGATGGGGACAGCTGAAAATGTGTGCCGCGACCGCGACCTCCTGCTTACATGACAGACGCTCTATCCATCTTTTTTTGTTATCTCATTTTGTTCGTTTTCGTTCGTTTCAGCTGCTCGGTGCGGACGTCGCAAGACATCCGTTTTAGTTTGTCGTTGATCCATTAACTCAGTTTTTTTACTACAGAGGGCAGCTAACCCTCTGACCGAATACGCTGAGTTACCGTGCCGGCATCCATCTGAGCCACCGAGGACACAGATGAATAGCGCGACTGCAGGGACTTATCCCTTGCACGCTTCCCGTGAGACCCACATTCCCAACTGTCCACAGTCAACATACGTAATGTACCTAATAGATATTTGGCCATCCTTTCATTACTCGCCGTCCGCTGTGGTCGAGTGGTTCTAGGCGCTTCAGTCCGGAACCACGCGGCTGCTACGGTAGCAGGTTCGAATCCTGCCTCGGGCATGGATGTGTGTGATGTCCTTAGGTTTGTTAGGTTTAAGTAGTTCTAAGTCTAGGGGACTGATGACCTCAGATGTTAAGTCCCATAGTGCTTAGAGCCATTTGAACCATTTCAACTAATTACCCGCGCACACTAAGGTAAGAGTTCGTAAGAGTTCGGGCAACCTGTGCGCATTCGCACAGACAAAGGTCAGTGGCTGGGTAGCCTTTAACTATATGTATGAAGATAGTAACTGTTCTCGAAAGAACAGGTACCATTGATGACCGTGCAGCTTCTCTAGAATAAATGATAATTAATTGAAACTCTCAGCTGCCGACAGATGTTGATATATCTCGATGGGGACAGCTGAAAATGTGTGCACCAACCGAGAGTCGAACCCGAGATTCTAGAGAAGTTGCATGGTCATCAAGGGCACCTGTTCTTTCGAGAACAGTTGCTATCTTCAAATATATAGTTAAAGGCTACCCAGCCATTGACCCTCGTCTGGGCGAATACGCACAGGTTGTCCGAACTCTTATGGGAATCGTCACCTTAGTGTGCGAGAGTAATGCGTGTATAAGCAAATATCTATTAGGTACATTACATATGTAGATTGTGGACAGTTGGGAATGTGGGTCTCACGGGAAGCGTGCATCGGATAAGTCCCTGCAGTCGTGGTATTAATCTGTGTCCTCGGTGGCTCAGATGGATAGAGCGTTTGCCATGTAAGCAGGAGATCCCGGGTTCGAGTCCCGGTCGGGGCACACGTTTTCAGTTGTCCTCATCGAGGTATACGAGCAACACCTATTGGCAGCTGAGGGTTTCAATTAATTATCATTTATTCTAGAGATGCTGCACAGTCATCAATGGTACCTGTTCTTTCGAGAATAGTTACTATCTTCATATCTACATCTACATTTATACTTCGCAAGCCACCCAACGGTGTGTGGCGGAGAGCACTTTAAGTGCCACTGTCATTACGTCCCTTTCCTGTTCCAGTCGCGTATGGTTCGCGGGAAGAACGACTGTCTGAAAGCCTCCGTGCGCGCTCTAATCACTCTAATTTTACTTTCGTGATCTCCTCGGGAGGTATAAGTAGGGGGAAGTAATATATTCGATACCTCATCCAGAAACGCACCCTCTCGAAACCTGGCGAGCAAGCTACACCGCGATGGAGAGCGCCTCTCTTGCAGAGTCTGCCACTTGAGTTTATTAAACATCTCCGTAACGCTATCACGGTTACCAAATAACGCTGTGACGAAACGCGCCGCTCTTCTTTGGATCTTCTCTATCTCCTCCGTCAACCCGATCTGGTACGGATCCCACACTGATGAGCAATACTCAAGTATAGGTCGAACGAGTGTTTTGTAAGCCACCTCCTTTGTTGATGGACTACATTTTCTAAGGACTCTCCCAATGAATCTCAACCTGGTACCCGCCTTACCAACAATTAATTTTATATCCTCATTCCACTTCAAATCGTTCCGCACGCATACTCCCAGATATTTTACAGAAGTAACTGCTACCAGTGTTTGTTCCGCTATCATATAATCATACAATAAAGGATCCTTCTTTCTATGTATTCGCAATACATTACATTTGTCTATGTTAAGGGTCAGTTGCCACTCCCTGCACCAAGTGCCTATCCTCTGCAGATCTTCCTGCATTTCGCTACAATTTTCTAATGCTGCAACTTCTCTGTATACTACAGCATCATCCGCGAAAAGCCGCATGGAACTTCCGACACTATCTACTAGGTCATTTATATATATTGTGAAAAGCAATGGTTCCATAACACTCCCCTGTGGCACGCCAGAGGTTACTTTAACGTCTGTAGACGTCTCTCCATTGATAACAACATGCTGTGTTCTGTTTGCTAAAAACTCTTCAATCCAGCCACACAGCTGGTCTGATATTCCGTAGGCTCTTACTTTGTTTATCAGGCGACAGTGCGGAACTGTATCGAACGCCTTCCGGAAGTCAAGAAAAATAGCATCTACCTGGGAGCCTGTATCTAATATTTTCTGGGTCTCATGAACAAATAAAGCGAGTTGGGTCTCACACGATCGCTGTTTCCGGAATCCATGTTGATTCCTACATAGTAGATTTTGGGTTTCCAAAAACGACATGATACTCGAGCAAAAAACATGTCGATCTGTTGTAGAATTTTAGAACGTCAGAGATATAGGTCTATAGTTTTGCGCATCTGCTCGTCGACCCTTCTTGAAGAATGGGACTACCTGTGCTCTTTTCCAATCATTTGGAACCTTCCGTTCCTCTAGAGACTTGCGGTACACGGCTGTTAGAAGGGGGGCAAGTTCTTTCGCGTACTCTGTGTAGAATCGAATTGGTATACCGTCAGGTCCAGTGGACTTTCCTCTGTTGAGTGATTCCAGTTGCTTTTCTATTCCTTGGACACTTATTTCGATGTCAGCCATTTTTTCGTTTGTGCGAGGATTTAGAGAAGGAACTGCAGTGCGGTCTTCCTCTGTGAAACAGCTTTGGAAAAAGGTGTTTAGTATTTCAGCTTTACGCGTGTCATCCTCTGTTTCAATGCCATCATCATCCCGTAGTGTCTGGATATGCTGTTTCGAGCCACTTACTGATTTAACGTAAGACCAGAACTTCCTAGGATTTTCTGTCAAGTCGGTACATAGAATTTCACTTTCGAATTCAATGAACGCTTCACGCATAGCCCTCCTTACGCTAACTTTGACATCGTTTAGCTTCTGTTTGTCTGAGAGGTTTTGGCTGCGTTTAAACTTGGAGTGGAGCTCTCTTTGCTTTCGCAGTAGTTTCCTAACTTTGTTGTTGTACCACGGTGGGTTTTTCCCGTCCCTCACAGTTTTACTCGGCACGTACCTGTCTAAAACGCATTTTACGATTGCCTTGAACTTTTTCCATAAACACTCAACATTGTCAGTGTCGGAACAGAAATGTTCGTTTTGATCTGTTAGGTAGTCTGAAATCTGCCTTCTATTACTCTTGCTAAACAGATAAACCTTCCTCCCTTTTTTTATATTCCTATTAACTTCCATATTCAGGGATGCTGCAACGGCCTTATGATCACTGATTCCCTGTTCTGTACATACAGAGTCGAAAAGTTCGGGTCTGTTTGTTATCAGTAGGTCCAAGATGTTATCTCCACGAGTCGGTTCTCTGTTTAATTGCTCGAGGTAATTTAAATATGATGTGACATTAATGTAGACGAGTAAAACAGGCAAAACTTGGTAAGACGAAAGAAAATTAATTAATATGACAGTGAAAAGAAGTTATTAATGTGACAGCATTGTTATTAAGACACAAGTAATTAAAGCTAACTACTCAGAAACTGTATTTTATCACATAAAATAAATTTCGTGAGTTTAATTGCACATGTTGAAAAAAAAAATGTTCAAATGTGTGTAGAATCTTATGGGACTTAACTGCTTAGGTCATCAGTCCCTAACCTTACACACTACTTAACCTAAATTATCCTAAGGACAAACACACACACCCATGCCCGAGGGAGGACTCGAACCTCCGCCGGGACCAGCCGCACAGTCCATGACTGCAGCGCCCTAGACCGCTCGGCTAATCAAGCGCGGCGCAGGTTGAAAGAGAGAAGAGCTGTAAACAAGTATCTACAGAAAATTAATGCCAACGATCTTCTATGACACAATAGCGAAATGTGGTGTTGCAGCAATAGTGACGAATACTGGTGGGAGCTTGAACTGTTAGTTCTGATATGCGTCTCAAATAAACAATGACTTGTTTACATACGTTTCCCGTTTTAGTTGTAGAATATAGGCCACTCTCCTACTATTGTTGATTACAATTATTACGACTAATGATTATACGATTTAAATCGAAACAGGAATATGGAAGGGGAATTGGTTACACGATCATAACTTTTAACCGCCAGCGGAAGATTAGGAAACGGAAATGCAGAAGACGCAAGAATTTTTTACATTCGCTTCAAATGCGACATCAGAATAATAAGTTCTTATTTCAAGAGATTTTCTTTACTTATGAAGCAACTGTTACAAATGAGAGAAGCTGAATGCAAGAATGTCCGTGGCCGAGCGGTTCTAGGCGCTACAGTCTGGAGCCGCGCGACCGCTACGGTCGCAGGTTCGAATTCTGCCTCGGGCATGGATGTGTGTGATGTTCTTAGGTTAGTTAGGTTTAAGTAGTTCTAAGTTCTAGGGGACTGATGACCTCAGAAGTTAAGTCCCATAGTGCTCAGAGCCATTTGAACCATTTTTGAATGTCCGTTATTGGGCCACTCAGAATCCGAACTAGCTGAGCTTGGTTGAATTCAGAGGCAGTGTGGGATTAAGGACACCACGTGATTCGCTCTTGCTTTGTTGAAAAAACCTTAATGAGTAATGAGCACATTCCTTACTTAAGTATCGTCTCTCTCATAGGAGGAACCGCTTGAAATGCTTATGTATGTGGTACCAGCACAGCACGATGGGCGCCCGTCAGCCGCGCTCGCTTCACCGAGGCCGCGGCTTGCTACCGCCGGTTCGGTCGCGTTGAGCAAGGGCAGCTGACGTCACATTGCGTGAACGAACTGGTGTCGACAGCTGTCGAATCGGCACGAGACGACGAGTTCCCGAGCTGGTCGATATTCCCGCGTTCCCGCATTCACGTCACGTAGCGCTGGTCCTCAGCTGTTAACGGCATTTAATTGAACATGAGCGGAAGTGAACGGACGTTCTACAGTGTCAGCAATCATCGAGGAACTGTTTTCAGTAAACTAGGTGACGAAACGTACATTCTACTGAATAGTCCGGCAGTAAGAAAAACTAGCTGTAGTTGGAAAAAATTTAAGATGATCACTTTTACGATTACTAAATGTCTATAAAATATACCTTATAAATTACAGACGTGATAATATTGCATTAGTCGATTCGATTCTTTACTTCACCACTTTTTAGTTTTCTCTATTTTGGTCTTACAGCTAATTAAATGAAAAATGTTTTCATTAAGTATACAATTACATTAATCTTATTTATTTTTCAGGTAGTTGCGGAAAGAGGCGCTCATCTTCCCATTGGCTACGTGCAGTGCCAAAATGAAGACTATGCAGCACTAACCTTCTGTAAGGGAAGCGCAAGCGATGTGATAAGATAAAATTGTAAAGATGGCTGACATTTATCAAATGTTGCTGCTTCGAGAGCTAATAAACTGGGGATTACAGATAAAAGCTCAAGAACTCATAATGTGGTAGCGAAATGTGGACAGGTCACCGCTCAAAAAGTTCTGCCTTCCCCGAGGGCTGTAGCAAGACACATCAAAGAAATGGCTGACCAGATCAGGAGTGAGCTTATATCTGAGGTGAAAGAGGTTATATCTAAAAACCAATGTGCAATGACGTGCAACTTCTAGACTGATAGCTACCGAACTCATACGTCCTCCTGTATTGATGAATCAATGGATACATGGAGAAAAAATTTATATTCTGCTAACTACGAGATGGCCCCATGTGGCGAAGGCTGGCGAAAATATTATTACAGAAATGTACGAACAGACGGCAGAACTGTCTATTATTGTCCCACAACTGGAGAAAGTTACTTTCGTTATGTATCAGGGCGCTAACATTAAGAAAGCTCTAGAAACACATAAACGTCTCCCATGTGTGGTACGCTGTTTCAGTACAAAAATGTTCAAATGTGTGTGAATTCCTAAGGGACCAAACTGCGTAGGTCATCGGTCCCTAGGCTTACACAGTACTTAAACTAACTTATGCTAACAAAAACACACACCCATACTCGGGGGAGGACTCGAACATCCGGTGGGAGTGGCCGCGTAGTCCGTGACATGACGCCTGTATCAGTACAGCACTATTGCACACCTCCAACGAAATATGTTGAAGAGATGATATTCCTGCCGTATATGAGTCCATCTTGCAAGGGGAGGCCGCCAATTGTGAAATTCAGATTCGATTCATACTGCGCATAATAAAAGCTCATGGCCAGAGGTGTAATGTGGCAAAGCACCAAGATGCACTTCTCAGCCGTTGTCGAGAAAATCGACAGTTAAAAGAAACCGTTGCGGTGAAATACTCTCTACGATTAATTGTTTTCTACAGCGTCGTGGCACAGCGGTAAGCGCTGGGGTTCGTAATCCGAAGGTCGCCGGATCGAATCTCACGCCATGCAACCTTTTTTTTAGTATTTGTTTTTTGTAATTCAAATATATATATATATATATATATATATATATATATATATATATATATATATATATATATATATATATAATTCCCGGCAATCAGTTGCAACAATTATGCATATAATAAGTTGTTGAAAGTCGTTTGTCGTGGAAAAACTGGCGACTTCGAACATCATTATGTTTTCCGCAAACAAAGTTGTATTTCACAAATGTTATTAATTCTCTTCATAATGTTAACCACGTATAGTTAACGGAAGACGTAGAAACGATATTCCGAAACGAATACGTATAGCGTAAGTCAAACGTTCGAATTAGAATAGAGACCCCACGAACACAAATTCGCTGTGGCAGGTGTGAAATATAAACTCCGTTACTCGCTCGTTACACTTGAAGGACAGATGTTGAATGGGCCGAAACGAGCCGCCCCATAACAGCGTAGTTGACTGCTAACTTCGAAAGAAGGTAGATGCAGTCCCTAGCGCAACTTATAACATCGTCGAAAATCAGTGCGGACGGGAGAGCTTTGGTACACCCTGTTAAAAAAATCGGAAAAATGGAGGCGGTACAATTGGAGAGCGATCCGCCTTCACCAACATGCATAAGCAATTCGCTAATAGTTATTACAAAAACTAGCCCGCATCTCGTGGTCTCTCTTCCCACGCCCGGGTTCCCGGGTTCGATTCCCGGCGGGGTCAGGGATTTTCTCTGCCTCGTGATGGCTGGGTGTTGTGTGATGTCCTTAGGTTAGTTAGGTTTAAGTAGTTCTAAGTTCTAGGGGACTGATGACCATAGCCGGCCGCGGTGGTCTCGCGATTCTAGGCGCGCAGTCCGGAACCGTCCGATTGCTACGGTCGCAGGTTCGAATCCTGCCTCGGGCATGGATGTGTGTGATGTCCTTAGGTTAGTTAGGTTTAAGTAGTTCTAAGTTCTAGGGGACTGATAACCACAGCAGTTGAGTCCCATAGTGCTCAGAGCCATTTGATGACCATAGATGATAAGTCCCATAGTGCTCAGAGCAATTTGATAATAATTAATCGTAGAGAGTATTTCACCGCAACGGTTTCTTTTAACTGTCGATTTTCTCGACAACGGCTGAGAAGTGCATCTTGGTGCTTTGCCACATTACACCTCTGGCCATGAGCTTTTACTATGCGCAGTATGAATCGAATCTGAATTTCACAATTGGCGGCCTTCCCATGTTAGCCGTTCGTGAATTGGTGGGGTTCATAAAGAGGTCTGGGTCAGTGGCTAATTGGAGGAAACATTGCACCAGGACGTTGAAAATGGGTGGAAAGTATGTATGTTATCCTAGAGTCATTTCGTACGCTAAAAGGCCTAACAGAGATCGTTATGCTTGAGTCCAACAAATACGAAGCGATAAGGTCTTATTACAGTGCAACCATGGGAAACGTTGAGGAGTTTCTGTTGTTTTTCGAGGAGGCCACAGACACTTTGGAAAGCGGAGAGGAGCTAATGCTACCATTTGTAGTGTCATCGATTCTCAAATTGTTAGATCATTGCCGAACTGTGGACGGCTCCCAAGCTATTACGCTGAACTCAGGATGCTACCACGGTACTGCTGAGTGAGAGGTATCAACTTTCTACCACAAACCCACCAATGGGAGAACCGGGTGCCCTCACGTGAGGTATTCAAGAGGGTTGGCGAGGTAGCGGTCACAATAGCGGTCGCTCTCTTGCCTGCCAGCTCCCTTGCCTGCACGTGTCCACCAGACCTACCTATTCAAGGCAAAATGCTTTCCCCTTACCACGTGCCGTTCACTCCGCAGCTGTAGCCAGTTTTCGTGAGTATTGTGCACCAAAGACGTAATTCTTGGGAATAAAAATCTATTTTTTCTCTGAATTCTAGCAATTCTCATTTTACGTGTAGGAGAAACACCCTGGATACCCACCTGAGCTCCTGATATAATTCTGAAATGTACAAATTGGTGCCAGGAATGGGATCTTTTCCACCGCTCTATCCGAATCGATATTTTCCTGCCGATCCTACGTGCTGCCAGCGACAGCGTCACCTAGCGTTCGCTGCCGCGGCCCGCTTAGCTGTTTGCACTAGACGCGCCTCCGGGCGCTCCCAACAACGTGTTAGGCCGTGACGGCCCAATCAAGCATGCGAGCGCACTTGGTTGAGGCACAGTTTCTCGCGCCGCGCGTCGCGCTTGCCTCGCTAGCACCGTGGGAAATCTGAGGCGGGGAGCGGAAAAGTAGCCCGGCCATATGCTCACATCGGAACGGCGCATATCAGCAGTGGTAGTATTGCCAATACGATAAATTTTGCCTTACTGTGTACTGAACTTTATTGCCTTTGGGTAGTGTTTAGTTTTTCGCCATTTAAACGGTCCAGCTTTCTTCGTTAGCACGTTATACTTTTCTGTTATTTATATCTGCATAGTTTTGTTTTGTTTTTCTTCTGTCAAGAAAAATGTATACTTCAGTGAACTGATGAGCCATTGGCCGCTGGAATTGCACCATATGCCTCCGTGATGTTTTCAGATCGCAAGAAGGGACAGAGGGTAGTGAATAGGGAAGCAAGGGATATTATAAAATCATGTGATTAAGAATCAAGGCAGGAAATTAAAGCAAGGTTATATTCTCGCTGCCTAGTAAGCTAGCGTATCTGTACGATCTGTTACAAAAATCTAGAAAGGGATAATCTCCACAGGTGTGATCCCTTTGTGCTTGTGATAAAAAGCGTCCAAGATCTGAAGTATAGAAGTTTCACTGTGATTACTCGGATATGGATGTAATAATGTAATACGACACACTGTACTACATGCATGTGAACAACATATTTCCACTGCAAGCTAGAAACAGTCGAAAAGCAGTCACAAATAACAACGTTTTAATTGGTTCGCCATGATGAGAAAAAGCACTTCAATTGTTGCATGGACATTATCAGCATTAATAAACTAATTATACAACAACAGGCTACACAAATGAAGAAAATGGTCGGTATTATTACGAAAGTAGTAATATCCTAAAAGAGTGTTATGATTAGATATATTTAATTTGTTGAAATGTGCTGCTGACAAAGGCAGATCTACTTTCATGACGTTTTTCGAACTCCATCTCACAAGGCACACATGGCTAGCTTGTGCATTCCTGTCGCACGCATTATCCTTCGCTGCTGACAATACACTGACCATTGTGTTGTGCGACAGATCATTTGTTTATTTTTCTCAATAACAACTATTTTATTCACGATAACGCATTGTCAGTTTGGCAAGCCCTAGGTGAGTAAACAGTATCTGGCATGTACCTATCATTCTGCTTGAAGGAACGCTCGTCATTATTTTAATACTGTTCAGATCAAGAGAAGGAATAAAATCCTTCGGTAAGTTTCCATTCCAGTCGCTCAGTGTTAAAAATACGATGGGTTACGGGGATTCCGCCAAAATTCCAACAGAATTGCCAATCTGTTTTTGTGTGAGTTGTTAACCTTTTCTCATTCGAAGAAGCATCACCATTTATGAGTAAAGGCCACATTTCACTTGGTGACTGGTTTAATTGTACTTCCTTTGTCACAATGTAATTTGCCAAACTCATCTCACAGCAGCTATTAAGACAGAATTCCGAAACGGAGGGCCTCATTAACAAGTAATTGGCAATCACAGAGCTCAATAGCTTACGAAAAACCTGATAGTATCGGTTTGCAGTAACATAAAAGAAGAAATTTCATGTTTATTTTCATACTAGGAAGCTCTTATTTCGCTAGCTGTCGATAACTCTTAAAAAATTAGTCAGTGGAGTGAAATAAATAAAAAAGAAGTAGTGATATATCGCCATAGATAAGAAAGTTCCGTGTGTTTAATAATTGGCAAAACACTCCCCTCCTTGTGTGCTATCATTCGCCAAACTTTCGTTTCGATGTCTCGCGCGGTTTAGGAGATACGAGAGATGTTGCGAGTACTTCATTCTCACGGGCGTGAGATCGGAAGTGAGCGCGCTACATGAGTTCCATTTCATCGAGGTCGGAGGCAGATAGAGGTCTCCTCCCAAGTCTAAACAATAATTCAGCATGTTAGCTAAATTTCATACGCAGCAACATATTGTGTAATACGCACCAAACGCAAAATCATAGCGACCCCTAATTTTCGTTGCAAACTTTGATTTTTGCGTAGTGTCTTACTAAAATGTGTACATCACAATAAGAATGGTCATTAGCGAGGTGATGGGCACTTCGTCACGAAGCTGACATATAACGCTACTAGTAAGGCAAAAATCATATATTTTCAGAGAATAGTTTCTGTGAAATCGTTTGAGAAAGATAAGAGGTTGCGCGCGCTTCGGTTGAGTCAGAGCAGAGCGTCGCCAGTCGACGCGTGCGAAGTACGGTGTACGCGTCGCAATATGCGCTGGACCCGCGCGACCCGCGCGACCCGTGCGGCACGTGCGTGTAGCGCTGTAGTGTCTTGTCACGTCACACGTGCTATACGCTTCTCAATTTGCGCCTAGGCCGCGCGCCGCTACTTCGCGTCCCACGCTGGGGCGATCCGCCGGCAGTAGGAGAGTCGCCGCGGGCCGCGCCTGAACTTGCACTGCCGCTGGGTGCCGCCTCTCTCCGCCGCCTCCGTGTGATGTAAGCGTCGCTACAATGCATTCTGCTTACTAACAATATTTAGATGAGGAGCTATGTCCTCTTACTTGGTTCAAATGGCTCTGAGCTCTATGGGACTTAACATCTGAGGTCATCAGTCCCCTAGAACTCCAATTATGAACGGCTCAAGTGACACCAATGGGTAATGATATTACAAAGTAAAAACTCAGACTTTTTACCCCCTGCCCCTAATGGATATTTCATAACCAATTTTCCTTTTTAAATGAGAGTTCAACCCTCCATTAGTTTTAAAACCCCCCTTTTAAGCAGAAAACATTAAATGTCGGCCGCCTTCCATATCCGTCAAAAGAAGAACTCTTTGAGTTCTGAATTGGTCATTAAGAGTGATTAGCGTGGTGTCACCGCCAGACACCACACTTGCTAGGTGGTAGCTTTAAATCGGCCGCGGTCCATTTAGTACATGTCGGACCTGCGTGTCGCCACTGTGTGATAGCAGACCGAGCGCCACCACAAGGCAGGTCTCGAGATACGGAATAGCACTCGCCCCAGTTGTACGACGACTTTGCTAGCGACTACACTGACGAAGCCTTTCTCTCATTTGCCGAGAGACAGTTAGAATAGCCTTCAGCTAAGTCAATGGCTACGACCTAGCAAGGCGCCATTAATCATTTAAGATAGTCTCACTTGTATCATCAAGGAATGCTGTATTCACATGAAGGATTAAAAGTTAAGTATTAACGCAGCTACGTACTTTTCTTGCTACCATTCATTACGTATCCTGTTTCAGACCTCTATCTAGCCTAAGTGAGATTACGCGAGCCTTTCGGCTACTTCAGGGTGGCGTAGCTGTCTTGTTACGCCACAACAGTTGGCCACGAGTCAACGGAAAGGGTCTTGTTCTTTCTAATTGCTTACATTTACTTGTGTCATGGCTTCGCCAGATGTACTGTCCAAATTTTATCGCTTGCAGAATCAGCAGACGCAGGCGTTATTGGATGCCCTTGGACAGCTCGTCCAGGGTCAACGTGCCATTCAAACCTATGCGGCAGCCGCCGCTTCACCGCTACCGCAGCCACAACATGCAGTTGCACCGCCGTTTCGCAAGTTTGACCTCACCCAAGAGACATGGACTGAGTGATCACGCCAATTTGGATTTCATCTCGCCGCCTACAGAATTCAAGGTAACGAGCGGCAGCCTCATTTATTGTCGTGTGTAGGGGTGCAAACGTACCGTGTGATAGTGAAATTGTTTCCCCCGACGCGACGTAGCAACTCTGTCCTACGAAGAAATTTTGTCGGCATTGGACGCCTATTTCAAAGAAACAGTTAATGTAGTTGCAAAAAGGTATATGTTCTTTCGTACAAAACGTACGGCCGGTCAGACTAATAGGGAGTGGGTTGCAACATTGCAAGGCCTTACAAGGGATTGTGCTTTTGAGTGTGAATGTGGACTCCCTTATTCAGATACAATGGTACGTGATGCAATTGCACAGAACGTTTCTGATGTTCGTATATGGGAACAGATTTTGAAACTCGTTAATCCCTCCCTTCAACAAGTGATAGACATATTGGATAGGCAAGACACACTTGACTTTGCTCAGGACTCATTTGCAACTTCGCCAGCCGTGTGTAACATTAACCGGCCTGCCGGGCGCGCTGCGTGGCCCGGTAAACTGCCCTCGCGCACGTCCACGCAGCTGCCGCCACGCTCTAAACCAGGTGTGCCGCGCCAGCACACAAATGCAGTGAAATCATGCCCGCGGTGTGCAACTAGACATTTGCGTGAAAATTGCCCGTCACGCCAAGCTATTTGCTTTTTCTGTAATAAAAAAGGACATGTTCAAAGTGTTTGCCAGAAAAAGCTCAGATCAGACAATCACAACCATTCCAGGCCCTTTGCTTCGCGCCGGAATCGAACCAAGTCTACTCAGGCTCGTGAACCTTCGCCCATGAACATTCATGTAGTTAATTCCACTTCGTCCAGTGCCACTTTCTCTAACAGTGACTGTGCTCGTCCCACAAATACCGTGCGTCGACGTCGCCGGAAATCACGTCAATCAGCAAGTGATGCTGTACCTGTATCAGTTCAAATTGCACGAGACAGTTGCTCTTGTCGTCAGCAGGACAATAAACTTTTTGTAGATTTGGACTTAAATGGCAAGGTCATCCCATTCCAGCTCGATACCGGAGCTGCAGTTTCATTGCTCAATCACGACACGTACAAACAACTGGGCAAACCTCCGTTGTGTGCCACAACTGTTAAGCTCACTACATATTCAGGACAGCAGATCCCTGTGTTAGGACAGTGCACTCTTCTTGCAACATACAAGGGACACACAAAACTTGTATCATTTTACGTTCTTCGTTCTTCTACTGCAGTGAACTTGTTTGGTTTAGATTTATTTCAGTTGTTTAACTTGTCTATTGTAAATCAGGTCCTATCAGTGAATCAGACTGTGCCTTCAGACAGTGTTTCTCGTCTATGTGAAGAATTTGCAGACATTTTTGCACCGGGCCTTGGTTGTGCTAAGAATTATGAAGCACATTTGGAACTGAAAGTCAACGCGCAACCGAAATTTTTCTGAGCGTGCAATGTTCCTCACGCATTGCGTGATGAGGTCGCAAGAACATTACACGATTTAGAATCACAAGGTGTAATTGAATGTGTGTAAGCTTCTCTCTGGGCCTCACCCTTAGTAATTTTGCCAAAACCTTCCGGAAAACTGAGACTTTGTGTGGACTTCAAGGCAACAGCGAATCCACAACTCGTGATTGCAACTTTTCCCTTACCCCGCCCGGAAGATCTTTTTGATAAACTGTGCCCGGGTAAATACTTCTCGAAGTTGGACCTAGCAGATGCGTACTTGCAAATCCCGGTGGACGCCGAATCCCAGCGCGTCTTGGTGGTTAACACGCATCTTGGTTTGTACCGATTCAAAAGACTGCCATTCGGGTGTGCAGCCGCCCCTGCCTTGTTTCAGCAATATTTACAAACTGTTTGTGCGTCGGTCCCTACTGCTGCGAACTATCTGGACGATATTGTGATCTCCGGAAAGACAGCAGACGAGCATTTAGCACACCTACGAACATTATTTCAGGTATTGCGACAAACTGGTCTTCGCTTGCGGAAGGACAAGTGTGTGTTTTTTGCTCGTGACTTACCATACCTGGGACATGCCATCAATGCCCAAGGCATACATCCGAGTCCTGAGCACCTCCGTGCCATACAGGACTTGCCTTCGCCGCAGAATATGAAACAGCTACAGAGTGTGTTGGGTAAATTTAACTATTATCATCGCCTTCTGCGCAATGCCTCTTCCATTTCAGCTCCGCTTCATAGCTTACGCCGTAAGGGTGTTCCGTTCGTCTGGACGACGGAATGCGAACGCGCCTTTCGCCAGTTGAAATCGGCGTTGCTTTCTAATACTTGCCTTACGCCATTCGATCCCCAGAAACCCCTTTTGTTGATGGTAGATGCATCGGATTTCGGGATCGGTGCTGTGCTTGCGCACAAAGATGGGTCGCATGATCGCCCTATTGCCTTTGCGTCAAAATTGCTCTCGTCTGCGCAAAGAAATTACTCGCAGATAGAGAAAGAAGCTTTGGCTCTCGTGTTTGGTGTTACTAAGTTCCATGATTTCTTGTATGGTCGTCACTTTACCATCATCACAGACCACAAACCTTTGACATCGCTTTTTCATCCGAACAAGCCTGTACCTCCGCGTACAGCGCAGAAATTCATTCGCTGGTCTATTTTCCTCTCGCAGTACCGCTACGATATCTTGTATCGGTCCACTGCTAAGCACGGAAACGCCGATGCGTTGTCCCGTTTGCCTGTTGCTGAGGAAAAAGCATTCGATTCTTCCGAACTTGCTTGCATGTTCATTGATTCGGAAACCGATGAAGTGGTCGAATCGTTTCCGATTGATTTTCGTCGTGTAGCTTCAGCCACAGCTGCTGACCTGGTCCTTGCTACCGTTTTGCGTTTTGTTGCTACGCAATGGCCTTTGTCAAAGTCTCGGATCGAGGATCGTTGGTTCGCCGATTTTTTGCTCATAAGGAGAGACTTTTTGTTCGACGTGGTGTTTTGTTGTTGCGTTCTGATAATGATCAGTCCAGAGTCGTGGTCCCACGTTCGTTACAGTCCTCTGTCTTACGGCTTCTTCACCAAGGACATTGGGGTATAGTGCGCACGAAACAACTTGCTCGTCAGCACTGTACTTGGTTCGGGATCGATGCTGCGATTACAAATATGTGTTCTTCTTGCATGGCGTGTGCCGAACAACAATCCGCACCGCCGCGGAAAGTCTTTGCATGGCCGAAAGCCACTTCCCCTTGGCAACGCTTGCACATCGATTTTGCTGGTCCTTTCTGGAATGCTCGATGGTTGGTTCTGGTAGATGCTTTCAGTAATTTTCCTTTTGCTGTCCGGATGTCTTCCACGACGTCCTCTGCCACCATCCAAGCGTTGTGTGCTATCTTTTGCATTGAAGGTCTTCCGCAGACTATTGTTTCCGACAATGGCCCACAATTTATGTCGGCAGAATTTCAGTCGTTCTGCCAGGCCAATGGTATTCAACATCTGACATCCGCGCCGTTTTCGCCTCAGTCAAACGGTGCCACTGAACGATTGGTCCGGACTTTCAAGTCACAGATGTTAAAGTTGAAAGAGTCGCATTCTCGGGAGGACGCGTTGTTGCTATTTTTGTCATCGTATCGCTCTCAGCCCCGAGATGGTCGCTCGCCGGCTGAGTTGCTCCACGGTCGTCCTCATCGAACCTTGATGTCTTTGCTGCACCCACCGCATCAGGTTCCTGTGCAGCGGCAGACTCCTGCTTTTGCTCCAGGCGACGTTGTATTTTATCGCAACTATCGAGGTTCCCGGCGTTGGCTCGCGGGGCGCGTTCTTCGCTGCCTCGGCCGCGCGATGTATTTGGTTTTGGGGGCCTCTGGTGAGGTGCGTCGGCATCTCAATCAGCTGCGCCTCTGTCGTCGCACAGGTTCTGCCGCTCCCCGTCTGCTTTCAGCGACGGTGCCGTCCGGTCAGCGCCCTGGGGACCCATCTACTGGCTCGCCTCATCCCCAGGTGTTACCGACGATGCCTTCCATTTTGCCCCATGGCGACGCGCCGCTGCCGCCTCCGCATGTTCTCCCGCCGGTGCCCCCCCTGCGGGTTCGGGGGCAAGAATAGGCCCGCGGTATTCCTGCCTGTCGTAAGAGGCGACTAAAAGGAGTCTCAAATGTTTTGGCCTTAATGTGATGGTCCCCCTTGGGGTTTGACCTCCACTTTTCAAAATTCTACAGAAGTACGAGCCTTTTGGGGAAGGACACCTTACATGGTGTACCACTGGTCCTAAGTGCACTAAGACCTTGGCACTCAGCATTGCACCGGCGTTGTCACCATACCCATTATTCCTCAAATTGGGCCTAAACGCCTGATGGGTTGTCCAAGTTACGCCCATAGTGCATCTCCATCTGCACCAGCGATCATGATGGACTTTCCATGGCACCAGAAATCCAGCACGGTAGCCAGCCCGTTGTGGTGGGGTCGTCATGTACCCTCTAGGTTGTAGCCCCCTGACAACACAGGGATCGTACTGCCGATACCTGAGCTGCACCCTCCCCACGTTGGCCAAGGAGTAGATGCCCGTCTCCTTGGGGCATCAAGACTCCCGGCAATGGTCATCCTGCCAGGTGGCCCTTGCTGCGGCTGGGTGGCGCCCGTGGGGAGAGCCCCTGGTCGGAGTGGGTGGTATCGGGGCGGACGTTTCGCACATGAAACGTCAACACGTATCAGGTCGCTCTGTGGCCGAGTCTTCCAAAAGAAAAGGTACCGTTTCTAGTTCTGGTTCTCCTGCCCTTTCCCCCTTGGCCACTCCATGGGAGGAGGGACAGGCCCGCCGGCTTGGGGCGAAGTACTTCCCCCGCTATTTGGTCTGTTCTCGAACAGATGGGGGGACGTTCGCCACCTCCAAGCCCATGTTCTTTGTTCAACACATTGAGGACGTCTTCGGGGAAATCGAGGCTCTCAGCAAGATGCGATCAGGGTCCGTTCTTATCAAGACCACCTCTGCCACACAATCGGCGGCACTCCAGGCGTGCGACCGCCTAGGGGACATCCCAGTCTCCATTGTCCCACATCTGGCACTAAATAGGACGCAGGGGGTCATTTTTCATCGTGACCTCCTGCTACAATCTGATGAGGAGCTCAGGGCCAACCTGGAGCGCCGCGGCGTGCATTTCGTCCGGCGAGTCCAGCGCGGCCCCAAAGACCGTCGCATCGACACCGGGGCCTTTATCCTCGCCTTCGAGGGGGACGTTCTCCCGGAGAAGGTAAAGGTGATGTGCTATCGGTGCGACGTGCGACCTTACGTCCCGCCTCCTATGCGCTGTTTTAGGTGTTTGCGCTTTGGGCACATGTCGTCCCGGTGTGAGGCTGAGCCCCTTTGTGGCGACTGTGGACGTCCTCTTCGTGAGGAACATACTTGCACCCCACCACCTCGGTGCCCTAATTGTCCTGGCGTCCACTCGCCTAGGTCCCCAGACTGCCCCGCCTATCAGAAGGAGAAAAAGATACAAGAAATCAAAACTTTGGATCGGCTCTCTTATTCTGAGGCCAGGAAGAAGTATGACCGCCTTCATCCCGTGTCACTGGCCACTTCGTTTGCCTCAGTTGTGTCCACTCCTTCCGCTGTATCCTCACCTCTATCCTGTCCCCCCTCCGCCTCCTCTGCCCGTCAGGGGGCTCTGCCTCCGCCTCCCAAATCCCTCCCTTCCAACTCCTCCTCCCCCGCGGCCCCCACCCCCCCTGCCCCAGGGGCCAACCTTCCTCCTCCTCCTCCTCCTCCCCCCACGCCACCTGAGAAGCGATCCTCTTCTCAGGCGTCCATCGGGGAAACGTTCCGGACCCCAGCTTCCGAGGTCCGGCGTTCCAAAACGGACCCCGCGCGTGAGGACCTTCTTCGGGTCCAGCCCACCATCCCTGTGCCTCCTCGGCCTTCCAAGAAGGCCTCCAAGAAGAAATCTCTCTCCCCCTCTCCACCCCGGCGCGTTTCATCTGACGCTTCATCCGTGAGTCGCTGCTCCCGGCCGTCCTCAGTTTCGCCGGCACGCTCTGCTGCCAGGCGTTCCGCCGGCCTTTTGTCGGCAAATGATGCGGCCCCTCCTACACAATCAGGGACAGCGGCCGCAGCTGGCGACGAGTCGATGGAACTGGATCCGCCTGCCGTCAGTTGTAGCGTTGTTGCCTCGCAACCTGGCCCTCCGCGGCCATCGAGGTGACCAGCTCTTCCCCGTCTCGTTCCCCCACCTTTTTGACTAGCAATGGCGTTGTTTCATTGGAACATAAGAGGTATTCGATCTAATCGGGAGGAATTACAACTGCTCCTCCGCCTGCACTGTCCGCTCGTCCTTGGTCTCCAGGAAACCAAGTTGCGCCCGACTGACCGTATTGCCTTTTCCCACTATACCTCGGAGCGGTATGACCTCGCCCCTGTGGACGGTATCCCAGCTCATGGTGGGGTCATGTTGCTCGTTCGGGACGATGTCTATTACCATCCCATCCCATTGACTACCCCACTCCAAGCAATAGCTATCCGTATTACTCTTTCTGCTTTTACTTTTTCAGTTTGTACCGTCTACACTCCACCGTCATCTGCTGTTAGTCGGGCTGACATGATGCACCTGATCGATCAGCTTCCCCCGCCGTTCTTATTGTTTGGCGACTTCAATGCCCATCATCCCCTTTGGGGCTCTCCTGCATCCTGTCAAAGAGGCTCACTCTTGGCGGATGTCTTCAACCATCTCAATCTTGTCTGCCTCAATACCGGCGCCCCGACTTTCCTCTCGGACTCTACTCATACCTACTCCCACCTGGACCTCTCGATCTGTTCTACCACTCTTGCCCGTCGGTTCGAGTGGTATGTCCTTTCTGACACCTATTCGAGCGACCACTTCCCCTGTGTCGTTCGTCTCCTGCACCACACCCCATCCCCACGTCCTTCGCGCTGGAACATACTGAAAGCTGACTGGGGACTTTACTCCTCCCTGGCGACCTTTCCGGACCGCGATTTTTCCAGTTGTGACAGTCAGGTCGACTACCTCACGGCTGTTATTATCAATGCTGCCGAACGTTCCATACCTCGTACTACTTCTTCTTCACGTCGCGTTTCCGTCCCCTGGTGGAACGAGGCTTGTAGGGACGCTATCCGTGCTCGACGACGTGCTTTACGCACCTTTCGCCGCCATCCTACGTTGGCGAATTGTATTGAATACAAACGACTCCGAGCGCAATGCCGTAGAGTCATCAAAGACAGCAAAAAAGCTTGCTGGGCCTCTTTCACGAGCTCCTTTACCAGTTTTACTCCCTCTTCCGTTGTTTGGGGTAGCCTGCGCCGGCTGTCGGGCATTAAGGCCCACTCCTCAGTACCTGGCCTGACCTCAGGTAATGAGGTCCTTGTTGATCCTGTGGCTGTCTCCAACGCCTTTGGCCGCTTTTTCGCGGAGGTTTCAAGCTCCGCCCATTACCATCCTGCCTTCCTTCCCAGGAAAGAGGCAGACGAGGCTCGGCGACCTTCCTTCCACTCGCTGAATCTGGAGACTTACAATGCCCCCTTTACTATGCGGGAACTCGAACGTGCGCTTGCACTGTCCCGGTCCTCTGCTCCGGGGCCAGATGCCATTCACGTTCAGATGCTGGCACACCTTTCTCCGGCGGGCAAAAGCTTCCTTCTTCGTACCTACAATCGCGTCTGGACCGAAGGTCAGGTCCCCATGCGTTGGCGTGACGCCGTTGTTGTTCCTATACCCAAACCCGGGAAGGATAGACACCTTCCTTCTAGTTACCGCCCCATTTCTCTTACAAGCTGTGTCTGTAAGGTGATGGAGCGCATGGTTAATGCTCGGTTAGTTTGGATTCTTGAATCTCGACGACTACTTACTAATGTCCAATGCGGCTTTCGTCGCCGCCGCTCCGCTGTTGACCACCTTGTGACCTTGTCGACATTCATCATGAACAACTTTTTGCGAAGGCGCCAAACGGTAGCCGTGTTCTTCGACTTGGAGAAGGCTTATGATACCTGTTGGAGAGGAGGTATCCTCCGCACTATGCACAAGTGGGGCCTACGCGGTCGTCTGCCCCTTTTTATTGATTCCTTTTTAACGGATCGAAAGTTTAGGGTACGTGTGGGTTCCGTATTGTCCGACGTCTTCCTCCAGGAGAACGGAGTGCCTCAGGGCTCCGTCTTGAGCGTAGCCCTTTTTGCCATCGCGATCAATCCAATTATGGATTGCATTCCACCTAATGTCTCAGGCTCTCTCTTTGTCGATGACTTCGCGATCTACTGCAGTGCCCAGAGAACATGCCTCCTGGAGCGCTGCCTCCAGCGTTGTCTAGACAGCCTCTACTCATGGAGCGTGGCAAATGGCTTCCGGTTCTCTGAAGAGAAGACGGTTTGTATCAACTTTTGGCGATATAAAGCGTTCCTTCCGCCATCCTTACATCTCGGTCCCGTTGTTCTCCCATTCGTGGACACAACTAAGTTTCTAGGGCTCACGTTGGACCGGAAACTGTGTTGGTCTCCACATGTCTCTTATTTGGCGGCCCGTTGTACACGTTCCCTTAATGTCCTCAGAGTTCTTAGCGGCTCATCTTGGGGAGCGGATCGCACTGTCCTGCTTCGCTTGTATCGGTCCATAGTCCGATCGAAGCTGGATTATGGGAGCTTCGTCTACTCGTCCGCTCGGCCATCCCTCTTACGCCGGCTCAACTCCATCCACCATCGGGGGATACGTCTTGCGACCGGAGCCTTCTACATTAGTCCTGTCGAGAGTCTTTACGCTGAAGCTGGGGAGTTACCGTTGACCTACCGGCGCGACATACTGCTGTGTCGGTATGCCTGCCGGCTGTTGTCTATGCCCGAACACCCCTCTTACAAGTCCTTCTTCGCCGATTCTCTCGACCGTCAGTACGGGTTATATGTGTCTGCCCTGCTGCCCCCCGGAGTCCGCTTCCGTCGCCTGCTTCGACAATTGGATTTTGCCCTCCCTACCACCTTCAGAGAGGGTGAGAGCCCGACACCACCTTGGCTCCAGGCTCCGGTTCGTATTTATCTCGACCTCAGCTCACTCCCGAAGGAGGGTACTCCGGCTGCAGTGTATTGCTCACGGTTTGTCGAACTTCGTGCTCGACTTGCTGGTCACACCTTTATTTACACCGATGGCTCCAAAACTGACGATGGTGTCGGCTGTGCCTTTGTCGTCGGGACCGCCACCTTTAAATACCGGCTCCTTGACCAATGTTCCAGCTTTACGGCCGAGCTTTTTGCTCTCCATCAGGCCATTCAGTATGCCCGCCGCCACCGCCATTCATCGTATGTCCTCTGCACTGACTCACTCAGTGCTCTTCAGAGCCTTGGGGCTCCCTATCCGGTCCATCCCTTGATTCAACGAATACAGCAGTCCCTCCATTGTTTCGCTGATAATGGCGGTTCTGTCAGCTTTCTGTGGGTCCCTGGACATGTAGGAGTGCCTGGGAATGAGGCTGCGGATGCTGCAGCCAAGGCTGCAGTCCTCCAGCCTCGGCCAGCCTCCCATTGTGTCCCGTCATCTGACGTTTGTGGGGATGTATGTAAGAGGCTTGTGTCCTTGTGGTGGGATGCTTGGTCATCCCTCCAAGGAAACAAGCTCCAGGCAGTAAAACCGCTCCCAACTGCTTGGACAACTTCCTCCCGACCATCTCGGCGCGAGGAGGTCCTTCTGACCAGGTTGCGGATTGGGCATTGCCGGTTTAGCCACCGCTACCTGCTCTCTGGTGACCCAGCCCCGCAGTGCCCTTGTGGTCAGGCATTAACGGTGCGCCATGTTTTATTGTCGTGTCCCCGTTTTAGTCAATTTCGTGTTGTCCTGTCCCTGCCATCTACCTTACCGGATGTTTTAGCTGATGACGCTCGAGCAGCTGCTCGTCTTCTGCGTTTTATAACTTTAACTGGCTTGACCAAAGACATTTAACCTTTTTACTTATTTCATCTGCATCTTTGTCAGGTCCTTTTGATGTCCCCCCATCCCCTTGAGTTTTAGCAGGTTCCTTGTGCTCTAACACCAGTGACTGGGCGCTAATGACCTCAGCAGTTGAGCGCCCTTAAACCCTACCAAAAAAAAAAAAAAAATCCCGCCGGTGCCGCCCGCATTCGACGCTTCGCTGCAGCCGTCAAGCGCCTCCCTGGGTCACGCGCCACCGATCGCTTCCCGTGGCCAGCTGTCCTCCGCCATGGAACTCTTGCCCGCTCCGGACCACATGACGTCATCGCGCGTCGGGTACCCCGACGCTATGGAGGTCGACCCTTCGGCCCCTCCTGTCTCTTTACGGGCGCATACACCGCATGTTGACGTGCACCCTGGACTAGGTTTTCAGGCGTTTCCTAGATCCCCTCGGACCGAATGGCCGGGTGCGGGTGGCACAGCCTAGCCTGTTGTTAGGCTCCCCACCTCATCGCATACGTCAACATGGGGTCCTCCCCACGGCGGGCGGAAGCCTTATAACACGACCGTTCGCCGATTTGCGGGGGAGGAATGTGGTGTCACCGCCAGACACCACACTTGCTAGGTGGTAGCTTTAAATCAGCCGCGGTCCATTTAGTACATGTCGGACCCGCGTGTCGCCACTGTGTGATCGCAGACCGAGCGCCACCACAAGGCAGATCTCGAGATACGGAATAGCACTCGCCCCAGTTGTACGACGACTTAGCTAGCGACTACACTGACGAAGCCTTTCTCTCATTTGCCGAGAGACAGTTAGAATAGCCTTCAGCTAAGTCAATGGCTACGACCTAGCAAGGCGCCATTAATCATTTAAGATAGTCTCACTTGTATCATCAAGGAATGCTGTATTCACATGAAGGATTAAAAGTTAAGTATTAACGCAGCTACGTACTTTTCTTGCTACCATTCATTACGTATCCTGTTTCAGACCTCTATCTAGCCTAAGTGAGATTACGCGTGCCTTTCGGCTACTTCAGTGTGGCGTAGCTGTCTTGTTACGCCACAACAATTAGTGTGAGCCTTTCCAACAGTCACAGACGCATAACAAGCTATCATGGAAGGGGGAAGGAATTGTACATGGTAACGAGTGATAATGGTGAAAATTTTTTATTGTATTCTCCTTCCATCATTTAACTTAGCCTCAGGCAGTGGCGTGAGCAGTTACGTAAACTACTCCGCAGTACTTGTGGCCGGCTTCCGCGCTACTACGCCGAACTAGGGACGCCATCATGGTATTGCTGAGTGGGAGACGGCAACTTCCTCCCACAAAACCGCCATGGGAGGACCAGGTGCCGTCACGTGAAGTACGCAAGAGGGTTGGCGAAATAGTGGCCTCAACAGCGGGTCGCGCTCTTGCCTGCCAGCTTCCTTACACTCTGGACGCGTCCACCAGTCATTCCTATTGAGGGCGAAATGATCTTTCCGTACCATGTGTGGTTCACTCCGCGGCCGTAGTCAGTTTTCGTGAATGTTGTACCTCTTAGTTGTAGTTCTTGGGAATAAAACTCATTTTCCTCTAAATCCTAGTATTTCTCATTTTACGTACAGGAAAAACGCTCCGGATGCCCACCTGAGCTCCTGATACCAACGTGACATGTACACTACATCAAATAATGTACCTCTTACGTGTTAAGCAACGTATTGCAAGAGAGTGCGTTGGCGGCAAACATTTTTAGCTTCTGGAACTGATTTGCTTAAATGGTAGAGCTGATTATAATTAAATACAGCGAAGAACCATTTCGATTAAACCAGCCTCCAATTTTAAAGAAAAACTGCATTCAGATTGGTCCAATTGTTTCGCAGCTAAGATTCCAAAGATAGACTTACAGACAGATAAAGGCGTCCAAGTTAAAACGCCCCTCGTTTTACCTTGGGGGCTAAAAAGCTAATAGGTTCAGCTGACTGCGCAGTTGGTGCTCAATTCACTATTACAAGTAATAGATATTCCAGTACCTCCGAAGATATATTTTGTTAGGTCATAGCATCTGTTTTCAAATTTGTTCTCTGACATCCCCATTTTAAAAGAAAAAATTCTGTCAGCAAATGAAGAAACAGTTTAGAAAAATAGAGATACCGTCTCAAATATTTTCGCACTCTTTAAGGGCTAGCTATTTTTTATGCTAGCCCTGATCTTTATAAAGTAAACAAACTTTATCAATTTATCACAACAGATGAAAAAATAGTGAAATATATCGCAGCTAAATAGATAAGATGAATCAGTCACAAGGAAAAGCAGGGAAAAACGAACCTCGTCGACGACAAATGTCTTTAGTCGTAATTTTATGTTATATCGTACTGTTTCACAAACTTCATTATTGAAGTTAAACACAAGAACCAGTATGACAGGTTGTATCAGTTCTGTTTGTGTGTCTCGATATACCGGGTGATAAAAAAGTCAGTATAAATTTGAAAACTGAATAAATCACGGAATAATGTAGATAGAGAGGTACAAATTGACACACATGCTTGGAATGACATAGGGTTTTATTAGAACCAAAAAAATACAAAAGTTCAAAAAATGTCCGACAGATGGCGCTTCTTCTGATCAGAACAGCAATAATTAGCATACCAAAGTAAGACAAAGCAAAGATGATGTTATTTACAGGAAATGCTCAATATGTCCACCATCATTCCTCAACAACAGCTGTAGTCGAGGAATAATGTTGTGAACAGTACTGTAAAGCATGTCCGGAGTTATGGTGAGGCATTGGCGTCGGATGTTGTCTTTCAGCATCCTCGGTCGATGACGATACACTTGCCACTTCAAGGAAACTCCAAGGCCAATAATCGCAGGGACTGAGGTCTGGGGATCTGGGAGGCCAAACATGACGAAAGTGGTGGCTGAGCACACGATCGTCACCAAACGACGCGCGCAAGAGATATTTCACGCGTCTAGTAATACTTTGTTTTTTTTGTTCTAATAAAACCCCATGTCATTCCAAGCAGGTGTCAATTTTTACCTCTCTATCTACATTATTCCGTGGTTTATTAAGTTTTCAAATTTATACTCACATTTTGATCACCCGGTATTTCTTACTAATTTAAAGATGTTCTCTAATAAGCAGATAGGATTTCACAAAGTGCTAGCATACCAGTGTAGGAGTGCGTCGTAAAGGCTGTGCTGAGACCGGTCCTGCGAACTGCTGTCAGGGATGTGCGCCAGCCGGGACAGCTGAGTGGCCTCACTTCCAAGACAGCGCGAGAGAGCGGCAGTCTCGCTAGGCGCTCCCGCTGCCGATAACGAGCGGGAGTGAGGCAACGTTTGACGGCCTCTAGTGCCCGGCACTCTGCCCAATGGTCGCTAGGTACTGATGTGATAACGACTGTTTCTAACAACCGATTCGCCATTTGATTATTTTTTTCATTTAGTCGGTTTTTTCAGTCGAATGAAACAACCGAATGAAACTGTCTCTGCGACCACGTCAGCTATATGAATGTTTTTCACTCATTCTCCAGGTTTGAGTGGTTTCACTTCATGTGAGAACCAAATGATACAAGTCTCTGACGGTTATGTCAGATATACAGTCTGTTACAAAACGATGCCGACAAACTTCAAAGGGTTGTAGAGGGTGTCTTGAGAAACAAATTGAGGATAGGAACCCGTGTCCAGGAGCGTCAGTCAACGACGCTACAAAGTGTTGCAGTTAAGGGCACAGAGATCTGCCTGAATGTTGTTTTCAAGCGGTTTCCCTACACTCGTCTAGGCGAATGCTGAATGGGGTTAACCATGCATGATATGTTAGCAAATTATGACAAATACTTTTCGTGGCAAAAATACTTTTGAAAAGTGGCAATATACGTTTAAAATGCAAGTGATTAAGCCACCGAACAATTTGAAAAATATATCATATATTCTGTCTGTTCAAATCACATCAGCATTTTCCGATAGAGAATTGCAGTTCATGGATGCAGACCAGCAGAAAGTTTGTGTGTGTGTGTGTGTGTGTGTGTGTGTGTGTGTGTGTGTGTGTGTGTGTGTGTGTGTGTCTGTGCGTGAGAGAGGGAGAGAAAGAGAGAGAGAGAGAGTCCATAAATTGAATTTAAAAAGTAATTGTTCATTTTTAACCATAAATTTAGAGTGTAACATCAGTTATGACACTATTAAAACCAAACAAAAGCTGATATTTAATGCTAGAAGTACGAAAATGTAAGGAAATAAATACTTACATTGTGAAAATACTTAAGTTTTTGAAATATATTTTCCATTTATCTGTTATGGAAGTGAGATACGATATTTGTCGGTAGAAATGTTGGCCACTCTAGTCATGGATTCATGTACAACCAGAAAGGCTGAACAAGCATGTAAGCGAAATCATTCAAACGCTCTAAAATCTTCAGTGTTTTTCGATATACAGGAGAAAAATAACTCGTGTCCAAAACCATCATCCACCAAAGCAGCGCAGCATCGTAAACGTAGGAGAGAAGGCCTGTCTACGCAGCACCAAACTCCATCTTCTCCACTGGCAATCGTTGTAATCAGTCGCGATCACTGAATAACAAACAACATTGCGAGACGTTACGCCTACGGTCCATCAGCGTACGAAACATGTTTGCTGTCGAGTGAGAGAACTGGGCAACTATAGCTCTGCAGGTGTCATTGAATGAATTTCCGGTCACCAGTCCCTATCCTCAATTTGTTCCTCAAGACACCCTCTACTACCCCTTGAAGTTTGTCGGTATCGTTTAGTAACACCCTGTGTGAATATTTTCACTCACCGGGATTGAATGATTTCACTTACATGTTTCTTCAGCCTTTTCGGTTTGTTGAAGCAAATAAATGTGACCCGGAGAACAGAGGTCCAGGATACAAAGAAACACAGCAGACGGAAGGAAATACAGTACTAACCTGCCTATAACAGATGCTGAAAGTGACAACAATTCATCTCTTGACACTTTTGAGTTCTGGTCAGCGATACACCTGGAACTTGAGGGCTCCCCACACGGAGTACTCTCGCACTGACAGATCAGGTCACGTGGGTGGCCAGCTAGGGCCGCGACCAAACCGACCTCTGCTAACAACTCTATCAGGCGTGAAGATTGAGTAAATGTGCTCGAAGGTTCGGCTGGCTGTATGGGCAGTTGCTCCGTCCTGTGGAAGGTGGTCACTTTGGAGATCTGCTATAGTCAGGTTAGTACTGTATTGCCGAGGGGGTAGCCGCGTGGCCTGAGCCGCCTTGCCACGGTTCGCGCGGCTCCTTCCGTCGGAGGTAAGAGTCCTCCCTCGGGCATGGGTGTGTGTGTTGTCCTTAGCGTAAGTAAGTATAAGTATTGTGTAAGTCTAGGGACCGATGACCTCAGCAGATTGATCCCCCCCTCCCAAAAAAAAAAAAGGCACTGTATTCCATTTCCTCTGCTGTATTTCCTTGTACACTGCAACTTTGTTCTCTTGGCCACTTTCATTTGTCCCACCCTGTGCATGAGCTCATGACTAGAGCAGCCAACATTTTTACACGCA